>NC_086104.1:22573235-23915735 GCF_963921235.1 Mobula hypostoma | reverse complement strand
AAATTGTCTGTACTCTGGGCAGGTCCCGGCAGATTGGAAGATAGCAAATGTCATGCCACTGTTCAAAAAAGGATGTAGGCAAAAGGCAGGTAACTATAGGCCAGTTATTTTAACATCTGTAGTTGGGAAAATGCTTGAAGCTATTATTAAAGAAGAAATAGCAAGGCATCTGGAAAGAAATAAATCCATCAGGCAGATAAAACATGGATTCAGCAAAGGCAGGTCCTGTTTGACAAATTTATTAGAGTTCTTTGTGGATATGATGAGTGCAGTGGATAGAGGGGAACAGATGAACGTTATTTACTTGGATTTCCAGAAGGCATTTGATAAGGTGCCACAGGAAAGACTTATCCATAAGGTAAGGGTACATTGAGTTGGGGTGATGTATTATGATAGATAGAGGACTGGTTAACCAATATAAAGCAGAGAGTTGGGATGCATGGGTGTTTCTCTGGTTGGCAATCCGTGGTGAGTGGTGTACCGCATGAGTCAGTGATGGGCCTGCAACTGTTCACGACATACATTAACGACCGAGAAGAGGGAACCAAGTGTAGTGTATCTAAGTTTGCTGGTGACATTAAATTGAGTGGAAAAGCCAATTGTGCTGAAGATACAGAGTCTGAAGGGAGATATAGATATGTTAAGTGAGTGGGCAAGGGTCTGGCAGATGGAGTACAGTGTTGGTATATACGAGGTCATCCACTTTGGTAGAAAAAATGGGAGATCAGATTATTATTTAAGTGGTAAAAGATTGCGTGCATGTTGCTGTGTAGAGGGACTTGGGAGTGCTTGTGCACGAATCGCAAAATGTTGGTTTGCAGGTGCCGCAGACTATCAAGAAGGCAAATGGAATTTTGGTCTTCATTGCTAGAGGGATTGAATTTAAGTACAGGGAGGTTATGCTGCAACTGTGCAGGGTACTGGTGAGGCCGCACCTGTAGTTCTGGTCTACTTACTTAAGGATGGATATACGGGCTTTGGAGGTGGTGTAGAGGAGGTTCACCAGGTTGATTCCAGAGACAAGGAGGTTAGACTATGAGAAGAGATTGAGTCGCCTAGGACTGTACTCATTGGAATCAGAATGAGAGGAGATTTTATAGAAACATATAAAATTATGAAAGAGACAGATAAGATAGAGGCAGGGAAGTTCAGGGGAGTAAATTTGGGATAGAAATGAGGAGGAACGGCTTTTCCCAAATGAACCTGTGGAATTCTCTGCCCAACGAAGTGGTGGGCACTACCTCAGTAATTATATTTAAGATGAGGTTGGATAGATTTTTGCATAGTAGGGGAATTAAGGATTATGCATGGTCAGATCAGCCATGATCTTATTGAATGACAGAGCAGGATTGATGGGCCAGATGGCCTAATCCTGCTCCTATTTCTTATGTTCTTATGTTTACTGTTCAACATTGTCAATAAATTTTCATGTTGTAAGAAGCATTACTTAAAATCAATTTATAGCCTTTATTTAAATTAAAACAACCGAGCCTCCCCTTTGAAAAGTTAAATCCCATTTTGGCTTAAGCCAGTTAGTCAATGGAAATTAATAATGTTTCCCTTATGAGTTTTTAAAGTTTATGAAAGGGAAAAGAAATTAATTTCCAGAAAGGTAAGCTAAGCTTAACTCCCTGATTTTTCAAGCAAGGTTGGCTTAAGATTAACTCTCTACTCAAAAGAGCATCGACAATTATTTTTGGACTATCGTATCTACAACTTACTGATCATGCTAATGTACTGTGAGCTGTAGATACAATAATTTTTATGCAGGGGTTCCCTGAGACCTGAAAATTATTTCAAGGGTTCCTCCAGGGCAAAAAAGTTTAGAAAGGCTGCTCTAACTTGTCCTTCTTCCCCTCCCCTAAACTTTTTATTCTGGCGACTTCTGCTTTCCTCCCCAGTCATGAAGAAGGATCTCAGCCTGAAACATCAACATTCATTTCCATAGATGCTGCCTGACCTGTTGAGTTCCTCTGGCATTTTGAGTACGTTGCTCTGGATATTAAGCATCTGTTAAATATTTTGTGTTCATAAATCATTCCAAGTCTTTTTCATCCCTTGAATCTCAATATAACATCTGTCACCAATAATTGAGAACAGATAAATTAAGCAGGCCTGCAACAATGTACTGTTGAATAATGCATCACAAAATGAATGGTTACACAACACTAAATGTTTACACGTCACACATCAGTGTGCACATAACTGATGAGTTGTTGTCTCTCTCCATGCCTTGTGTTGCAAGGGTGACAACCTTCCCCTTTCTTTAGCATTTTGTCTGTTTGTTTTAACAAGGCCGATGTTCAACTCAGAATGGATGGAAAATCATGCGAGGAGCCAGCCAGAATCGAATACGGAGCCACTTGTTTCCAAGTCCAGCACAGATGCCACTGCACCACCAACCATAACTAATGAGTAAATGGGATGGCTTTCCGAAAACCTTTTAATATTAACCCCACTGTCCACTAATCAAGAAACTATCAATCTCCGCCTTAAATATACCCAATGAACTGGTCTGCACAGTTGTCTCTGGCAATGAATTCTACAAGTTCACCACTCTTTGTCTAAAGAAATTTTTCCTTATCTCCGTTCTAAATGGACATCCCTCAGTTCAAAGGTTGTGCCCATTGGTCTTAGACCGCCCACTAAAGGAAACATCCACTTGATCTATGTCTTTCAATGTTCGATAGGTTTCAATAGGATCCCCCTCATGCGTCTAATCTCCAGCGAGTACAGGCCCAAGGTAATTAAATGCTCCTCATATGTTCATCCTTTTATTCCTGCGATCATTCTCATGAACCTCCTCTGGCCCCTCTCCATTTCCATCACATCCTTTCTTAATTAAGGGGCCCAAAACTGCTCATAGTACCCCAAGTGTGTTATGACCAGTGCCTTATAATGCCTCAGCAGTTCAGCCTTGCTTTAGTATTCTCGTTATCTCAGAATGAATGCTGACATTGTGTTTGCCTTCCTTTCCACAGACTCAACCTGCTATATTCCATCTGCCACCTCTTTGCCCATTTCCCTAATCTGTCTATGTCCTTCTGCAGACAACCCGCTTTCTCAGCACAACCTGACCCTTGACCTATCTTTGTATCGTCTGCAAACTTGGCCACAAAGCCTTCAATTTCATCATCAGAAGAAGTGGTCCCAACACCAACCTCTGTATCAAACCATTAGTCACCGGCAACCAACCAGAAAATACCCCCTTTATTCCCACTTTTTACCTCCTGCCGGTTAGCCTGTCTTGATCCATGCGCTTGTACTTCCTGTAATATCATGGTCTCCTATTTTGTTAAACAGCTTCAACGGCCTTTTGAAAATCCATGTAAACAACACCCACTGACTCTCATTTTTGTATCCTGCCCGTTATTTCTCCAAAGAATTCTAACAGATTTGACAGGCAAGATATCCCTATAAGAAAACCATGTTGACTTTGGCCAATTTTATCATGTGCTTCCAAGAACCTCTCATCCTTAATAAAAGACTCCAACGTCCTTCCAACCACTGAAATCGGGTTAACTACCCAATAATTTATTTTCTTTTGCCTCCCTCCCTTCTTATAGTGTGGAGTGACATTTACCATTTTCCAGTCCACTGGAACCGTTCCAGAATCTAGTGATTCTGGCAAGATCATTACTAATGCCTCCAAAATCTCTTCAGCTACCTCTTTCAGAACCCTGGGGTGTAGTGCATTTGTCCAGGTGACTTATCTACCTTCAGAACTTTCAAATTCCTGAGCATCTTCACTTTAGTAATAGCAACAATACTCACTTCGACTTCCTGACACTCCTGCATTTCTGGCATTCTGCTAGTGCCTTCCACAATGAAGATTGAGGCAAAATATGTACTAAGTTCTTCTGCTTTCTCCCCCAATACTACCTCTTCAGCGTCATTTTCCAACATTCTAATATCTAATCTCACCCCTTTTTTATTGTTTATATATCGGGAAAAACTTTTCATATCCGATTTTATATTATTAGCTAGCTTACCTTCATCTTTCATCAATTTCCTCTTTCTGGCTTTTTAGTTGCCTTCTGCTGGTTTTTAAAAGCTTCCCAATCCTTTAACTTCACATGAATTTCTTTCTTTTATGTTGTTTTTGACATCCCTCATCAACCACGTTGCCTCATCATTTCTTTAGAATTCTTCTTCATCTTTGGGATGTATCTATCCTGCAACTTTCAAATTGCTTCCAGGAACTCCAGTCATTGCTGTTCTACCATCATCCCTGCTACTATCCCCTTCCAATTAATGTTGGCCAGCTCCTCCCTCATTCCTCTGCAATTCCTTTACTCCAGTGTAATACCGACACATCTGATTTTAGCTTCTCCTTCTCAATCTGCAGGGTGAATTTTATCATATTACGATCACTGCTTCCTAAGGGTTTCCTTTACTTAAAACTCCTTAAGTAAATCTCGGTCATTACATAACACTAAATCCAGAATTGTGGTTCTCTTCATGGGTTTAACCACAAGCTAGTCTAGAAAGACCTCATAGGCATTCTACATAGCACCAACCTGATTTTCCCAATATACCTCCATATTGAAATCCCCCATGATTATAGCAACATTGCCCTTTTTAAATGCCTTTTCTATCTCCTAATGTTTGCCCACATCCTGGCTACTGTTTGGAGGCCTATATATATCTTCCATCAGGGTCTTTTTACCCTTTGTTTCTTATCTTTACCCACAAGGTTCTACAACTTCCAATCCTATGTTACCCCTTTCTATGAAATTTTAAGACTTACAAAATAATTTTCATTGTCATTTCTATCTTTAATTCAATACAGTTCCTGGGAGATATTCTAATTCAGGCTACTTGCGGCCTCTTGATCTTCTTTTAATATTGCTTCATTCTCTTCATTCACATTCTTTTTAATCAGGTTTATGTGAGAACTGAGGGGGCATTATTTCATTGGAAAAACCATCTTACATGGAGGATGCCATGTTAATTTTGTTTGCCTGTTTCAGTATTTCAGTTGAGAATTCAGAAGCAGACTCAAAGAGTGGTCATTGCTAAATATTCAAAGAGAACATGTTTTTCTTTCACTACTGCAGATGAAATCTGTATTTCTTATCATTCATTTCTAGGCAAGTTGTGGGGTCTCACTCTGCTCTTTCCATGGGGTCATAAAGTAATTAATTCTGAATAAAGGAAGGAGTGAAACTGAGATTTGAATTATATGCATTGTGACTTTCCGAGAAGATGTAATAAATGATAAAAGTGTCCCTTTTTCAATCTTGATACCATGAGATATTTTCCTTTCTATTCTCTTTTGAGAACCATTGGCTTCTTATCTGATCTTATTAGATCTTAGCACGTTTTCATTAGATTTGTGCTTTCAATAACTCCTTCCACTCATCACTCCTGTCCAATTCCTAATTCAACACTTTCATTTGATCGATTCTGACGCTTGGGTGCCAGCACATTTAATGGTCTGCCTTTCCAGCTGCTTTCCTCACTTTCACTCTCACCTTCATGGTGACACTTGGTGATGACCTGCGGAGGTACGGTGCAATGGAAGTTATGCACTGCATGGATTATCTACATCATATTTCACAATGCACAGATGGTGGCCATTTGGATCATCGTATGTTCTTCATCTTCTGACCATTTCACATTTGACTTCACTTTATGTTTGTGGTAAGATCTTGGTTTAATGGCCTTGTTAAGCATGGCTTTGTTATCAATGATGTGGCATCTGGGTTCTCTGCTGGAATGTGAGTTTAAGTACTGAATGAATTTGCATAGGTCTCAGAAGGCATAATTGTTGTTTCTGAGAGCCTGGCTCTGAAAGTTTCATCACTGACAACATAGATTCAGGAAAAAAAAAGTTAACTGCATGATACATTACAACAGAGTCTTAATTTAAAAATCATTTTATATTCTTACAGCCAATAGCATAATTGGCATCCATTTCACAGAACACAGCTGCTAAAGCTTTCTTTACCACACCCCAAACCAAAGTGGGTAATGAGGTTTGCAGAGAAGGGGAAAGTTCTAGGAAATTCTCATAGAGTCATAGAATCATAGAATCATTGAAGAGTACAGGTCAGAAACAGGCCCTTCAGCCCATCTAGTCTGTGCCAAACCATTTAAACTGTCTACTCTCCTTCCCTGTGTGGGAATATAAAGCATAAGGTGGAATACTGAGAAGTCTGGAGGAAAGGATGAACGTTGTGGTATGCATCCACAGATTCTTACAGGCAGATAAAATGAAATACAGTATGCTTCCCTTTATAAATGGAGACACAGCATGGGAGAACAGACAGCTACACTAGAGTTGTTAACAATGTTTCCTGGGCCACAGCTTGAGTAACAGTTCTACCCAGCACAATACAGGAAAGAGATTATTGCATCAAGATAGTTCAGAGATTTTTCAGGGATGTTACTGGAACTAGAGTATTTTAGCTATAGGATAAAAGTAGAAAAATAGAAATTTTTTGGGGAAGAAAATGCTGAGGGAGATGCATAAATTTAGGAGGGCCTATATAGAATAAATAAGAAAGACCCAAAGCCCTTGTGCTCTTGATCAAAGACCAGGGGGCACAGAATTAAAATACATGTTGAAATCATGCAGTGATTTGGCAACTCCCATGGTCTGAGATGCCTTGAATCTGTAGTGTGGAATTATGCTATTTAATCAACTCTAATTAAGATCTAAAATTAACTAATTTCTGAAATAATCTGTATTTGAATTTGAATTGACTTTATTTCTAACATTCTTCACATACATGAGGAGTAAAAATCTTTACATTATGTCTCTGTCTAAATGTGCAATGTGCAATTTATAGTAATTTGTAATAAATAGTATGTACAACAGGACAGTCAATATCAGCATGAATTAATCAGTCTGATGGCCTGATGGAAGAAGCTATCCTGGAGCCTGTTGGTCCTGGCTTTTATGCTGCGGTACCATTTCCCAGATGTTAGCAGCTGGAACAGTTTGTGGTTGGGGTGACTCGAGTCCCCAATGATCCTTCGGGCCCCTTTTACATACCCGTCTCTGTAAATGTCCTGAATAGTGGGAAGTTCACATCTACAGATGCGCAGGGCTGTCCGCACCACTCTCTGTAGAGTCCTGTGATTGAGGAAAGTACAGTTCCCATACCAGGCAGTGATGCAGCCAGTCAGGATGCTCTCAGTTGTGCCCTTGTCCTTAGGTTGTGGGGATTTTTTTCACCACACAGCCAGCACGTACAGACCACATGAGATCTTCAATGATGTGGATGCCGAGGAACTTAAAGCTGTTCACCCTCTCAACCCCAGATCCATTGATATCAATAGGGGTTAGTCTGTCTCCATTCCTCCTGTTGTCCACAACCAGTTCATTTGTTTTTGCAACATTGAGGGAGGGGTTGTTTTCCTGACACCACTGTGTAAGGGTGGTGTAGTTGGTTAACCTACCAGTGCAACCTTTGTGATCCCAGCCCACAGGGTTTCTGACTCACAGACACTTCAGGTTACGGACAATTCCTGGAACCCTTCCATAATCTATACTCAAGTTCTCCTGCTCAGTGGAAGATGATTGTGGGCAATTTCTGTGAACGAGATTTTCTGTGGTCCAGTAACAGTCAGGTTTCAAGAGTACCAGACTGTAAAGTTTCAATCTGTACCGGGTGGAGGGATTAGAGAAGAGTTGAGGTGATAGTAAGGGTTGTGGAACTCACTGCCTGAAAGAGAGGTGGAAGGAGAATCCGTCATCACATTGGAAAGGTTCAATATGAGTCACTGAAAGGCCATGCGTATACAGAGCTGGAGGAAGTGGGATTACATAGGACATTCCTTTTTCAACTGACATGGGCACAATGGGATGAATGGCCTCCTATAAATTTTCCATGATTCTATAAGAATAGACATGGATTCAGTTTTGACTTTATCGCACAAGTCCAATGAAACAAATGCCTTCTGATCAAAGAGCAAGGACAAATTCAGGATGGCTGGATGGTTTCAATCTGCTTCAGAGAGCACAATTGTACAGATTATAATATTTAAAAATGGCATAGTAAATAAGAATGGTATCAACTGTTTACCGATCTAGTGGCCGCAATTTATGGCAATCATCATACCGCTTGGTAAATTTCTACATCGTACCAAGATACAATGATTGATGAGCCGAGCAAAAACAATTCACAATAAATTTTAGTGCTGAATTAGAGCAGGAAGTATTCATAATTTAGAGCATAAAGTTCAGCATTTGCTTGATTGCTTTCTTGTTTTGTCACGATAGATTGGCTGAGATTTAAACATAATTTGAATTTGAATGGGTCAATGTTTGACATCACCACATTTTGTTGAAGTCATTTCCTAGTCTGCCATCATGTGGTTAAATTATGAAGCTAACTACAGTTCATCCTCAAGACACCGGAGACTGTCATTGCTGGAATGTGGGGAAACTCAGTGGGTGGAGTATCATCAATGGGGGTATTTCAGAAGAAAAATGTATGTGCAAAGTTCATGCCAGGACACTTAAAAGCATGGATGTAGAGACATCATTGAGACCAAGCCTATAGCTCCCTGAAAGGTGCTGCACAAATTGGTAGGATGGTAAATAAGTCGTATGCCATGCATGCTTTTATTAGTCGACACACTGAGTTCAAGAGTCAGGAAGGTATGTTGAAGCTTTATAGAACTTCAGTTAGGCTGCTCTGGAACACTGTATGCAGTTCTCTAGGAAGGGTGTGGAGGCTATGGAGAGGGTTCAGAGCAGGTTTATGAAGACGTTGCCTGGATTAGAGAGCATGTGCTGCGAGGAGAGGTTGGACAAACTTGGGCTGTTTTCTCTGTAGCAACACGGTCTGAGGGAAGGCCTGAAGAAGTTGATAAGAGTAGCAGAGACATAGATATATTTTTTCCCTTGGGCTGAAAAAGCAAAACAGTTGATGTTTTGGGCCAAGACCCTTCCTCAGACTGATGTCCCAATGAGTGGTCTCAGCCCGAAACATCAACTTTCCCTAACCTACTGAGTTTCTTCTGTATTTTGTATGTGTTACTCAGCATCACCGTATCTGCTGAATCACTTGTGCTTTTGAAATGGCTAATACTAGTGGACATACCTTTAAGGTAAAATGGGAGAAAAGTTCAGAAGGGATGTACGAGTTTGTACTTTTTTTTTTACACAGAGTGGTGAATGCAGTAATACCCAGCAGAAGGCATATATAGCACAAGTAATATATCAAGTAAACACACAGTCACAAAAAAAATATATATAGCCCAAGTCCCTGAGTGACATGTCCTGTAAATTGATGGTGCATAGTGTTGTATATTTAACATTTTGTTCATATTTGAACAATGTGGTAGAGTCTCGGCCCAAAACATTGACTGTATTCTTTTCCATAGATGCTGCCTGGCCTGCTGAGTTCCTCCAGCATTTTGTGTGTGTTGTTTGTGGTAGATATATTGTTTGATTAAGCACTCTGCTGTTTACAAAATTCATTATGGGTCATATGTAAAAGTACATAAATGGCATATGTCATTACACCACCACATCATAACTGCACATGTCTCACTAAAGAAAGAAAAGCAAAGTTTACACACATTTCTCAGACTCCCTTCTTTGACATTCAATTAATTTTATGTTTTAGAGTTACAAAACATCACAGGGGTGAAGAGGACTCTTAAATAACCCCGAGATGGGTGCCTCCTGTTTACCTGCAGCAAGACTCTTGAGTTAAAAAAAAAGCCCAGCGAGAAACAGTTAAGTAAAAGAAATAAATGCAGCGCATGCTTCTTCAGGAGGGGACAGATATGGTTATGGTTAAAAAAAGGCAGAAAATGGACTAATTCTTAGATTCATAGGCAGTGATTACCAGTGATAATAATCATAAAAAAGCAAAAATGGCGGGCCGTATTGGAAAGATAGATACATTCACTTGCACAAGAGATAATTCGATATTGAACACTAAGCGAAATGAGCAGTATTTTGAAGCCAATTTTGCTGAGTGCATTGAGTTTGAAGGCATACAATTTGCATAAAAATTTGACTGCTCCAACCAAGCCAGCTGAAATGAGCTGTGCTGATATCACAAAATTAATGCAGGAACATTCAAAACCAAAAGAATTGTTGACTGCAGGATGCTTTAGATTTCATAAGTGGAATCAAAAGGTAGGGGAGTCCATTTTAGCATATGAAGTTGAATTGAAGAAGTTGTCTGAGAATTTTCAGTTCATGCATGGCTTACTGATGCACTGATGGGTTAGTTTTCAGAATCTTTCAAGAAAGCATTCAAAGATGGCTCCTTACTGAAACGCTACTCACAATTAAGAGAGCAGTTGAAATTGCTGTATCAATGGAAACAGCAGCCAGAGATGTGATTGAGTTGCAGTCAGGAATAAAAATGGGCATGAACAAAATTGCAACATCTGAACAAAAACTTCCCTAGCAGAACAAATTGTGTTACTGTTGCGGCAGCAGCTCACATACACCAGACCAACGCAGGTTTACAGGAGAAACGTGTAGAAGATACAACAAAGTAGAACACATACAAAGAGCATGAAGGGCAGAGCAAAATAAATGGACTGCACAGGAAAATGAAAAAAAGTCATTAAAAAGGGCATTAATCTGCATGGTGCTGATGAAACTCTGATGGGATGAGAGTGATGCACATCTGGATAGCCCTTGGATTTACAATGTGAAAACTATCAACAGACTATCAACATGGCTTATTCCAGAAGTGAAAGGCAGATTAATTGAGATGAAATTGGACACTGGCTCATCTCTATAAGTCATTCCACAAAATGAGATTGAATGGCATTTCAAGGAAAATGAACTGAAGCCAGCAGATATCCAGCTAAGAACTTACACTGAGAAAAGAGAACTGCTGTGGGAATGACATTTGTAACAGTGAAATACAAGAAGCAACAAGCCACATTGAGCTTGTATATGGTAAAAACAAATAGAAGCACCAGCATTGTGGGGCCATGGCTGGCTGAAACAACTACAACTTCGCAGCAGATCCATCCACCATTTTCATGCCACATCCCCTGCAAGAGTCAACTGAAAGCAGAGTAAGAAATGCACTGGATCACGCCACAGAGGTATTCAAGGATGGCACTGGAAAACCCAAACATATAAAGGGTAAAACAGTGCCAAATGGAAATGCCATACCCATGTTTTACAAGCCCATTTGGCCCCTTATACCATCTATGATAAAGTAGCCAGTGAGCTAAATCACATGGAGGCTGAAGGAATTCTTTCCAAGGCTGAATGAAGCCCCTGGGCAATGTCAGTGGACCCAGTAACCAAGAAGAATCGATCTGAGGTGATTTTAAGGTCATCATCAACTCAGTACTGAAAGTAGATCAATACCCTCTGCCCAAGATGAGGGATTTCTTTGCAAAACTTGCTGAAGGGAAACACTTCAAAAAAAGTGGACTTAACTGAGACCTACCTACAGATGGACAGAGAAGAAGAGTCCAAAGTGTTTCCCATCATAAACACTCACAAACGGCTTTATCTCTATAATAGGTTTACTCCTGGAGTAGCATCTGAAACTGTGCTCTGGCACAAAACTATGGACCAGATGCTGCACTGCTGTCAGGCACTCAGTGTTATCTGGATGACATCATTGTGACCGGTGAAGATGACAAGGAACTTCTCTAAAATCTCAAAACAGTGTTATAATGATTAGACTATGGGCTTAGAGCACAATACATAAAGTGTGAATTCTTTGACCAAAGCATCACTTACAGTGATAACACCAGTGACACACCAAATTGCCACAAATGGGCTCTTAAAATTCAAACAGTGTTGGACGCCACAAGGCCAAAGGCCATGTCACAGTTGCAGTCCTTTCTAGGATTTGTCAGTTAATATAACAGGATCCTGCCAAACATGGTGACTGTGCTCCACCCCTTGAACTCATTGCTTAAAGAAAGGGCAATGGACAAAGAAGTATAACACCATAAGATATAGGAGCAGAGTTAGGCCACTTGGCCATCAAGTCTGCTCTGCCATTTCATCATGGCTGATCTATTTTTCCACTCAGCCCCAATCTCCTGCTCCATATCCCTTCATGCCCTAACCGGTCAAGAATCTATGAACCTCTGCTTTAAATACATAAAGACTTGGCCTCCACAGCCACCTGTGGCAACAAATTCCACAGATTCAACAATCTCTGGCTAAAGAAATTCCTCCTCATCTCTGTTCTACAAGGATACTCCTCTATTCTGAGGCTGTGCCCTTTGGTTTTAGACTCTCCCACCAGAGTTAACATACTCTTCTCAGCCACTCTGTCAAGGCCTTTCAACATTCAATACGTTTCAATGAGGCCACCCCTCATTCTTATGAAATCCAGTAAGTAGAGGCCTAGAGACATCAAACACTCTTCATATGACAAGCTGTTCAACCCCAGAATCATTTTTGTGAACCTCCTTTGAACTCTATCCAATGTCAGCACAAAATTTCATAGAAAAAGGGACCAAAACTACCCACAATACTCCAAGTGAGGCCTCACCAGTGTTTTATAAAACTTCTACATTACTTCATTGTTTTTATATTCTAGTCCTCTTGAAATAAATGCTAACATTGCATTTGCCTTCCTCACCAGAGACTCAACCTGCAAATTAACCTTTAGGGAATCCTGCACAAGGACTCCCAAGTCCCTATGCACCTCAGATTTTCAAATTTTCTCTTCATTTAGAAGACAGTCTACCCTTTTATTTCTTCTACAAAAGTGCATGACCATACACTTCCCAGTGCTGTATTCCATCTAAGTCCTTCTGTAGCCTATCTACTTCCTTAAAGCTACCTGCTCCTCCACCTATCTTCATATCATCCACAAACTTAGCATCAAAGCCATCAATTCTATCAACCAAGTCATTGGCATATAACATAAAAAGCAGTCCCTGTGGAACACCACAAGCCACCGGCAGCCAACCAGAAAAGGCTCTCTTTATTCCCACTCTTTGCCATCTACAAATCAGCCACTGCTTTATCCATGCTAGTATCTTTCCTGTTATACCATGGGCTCTTAACTTGTTAAGCAGCCTCACATGTGGCACCTTGTCAAGGGCCTGAATAGCCAAGTACACAACATCCACCGATTCTCCTTTGTCTATCCTGCTTGCCATTTCTTCAAAGAATTCCAATAGATTTGTCAGGCAAGATTTCCCCTCGAAGAAACCATGCTGAAACAGGCCTATTTTATCATATAACTCCAAATACCCTGAAACAACATCGTTAACAATTGACTCCAACATCTTCCCAACCATTGAGTTCAGACTAACTGGCCTATAATTTCATTTCTTCTACCTCTCTCTCTTGTTGGAGAGTGGAGTGACAGTTGCAATTTCCTAGATTTCTGGATTCACTCTAGAAACCAGTGATTCTTGAAAGGTCATTACTAGTGTCTCCACAACCTTTTCAGCCACCTCTTTCAGAACCCCAGAGTGGAGATCATCTGGTCTAGGTGACTTATCTACCTTGAGACCTTTCAGTTTCCTAATGTAGCCAACTTCACACACTTCTAACTGCTGACACTCTCGAACTCTGCCCCTTTGTTTCTTCGAAGGCTGGAGGAGGGGCAGGTAGTATTGAGGAAACAGGTAGGCTGCAGGACTTAGACAAATTAGGAGAATGGGCAAGAAAGTGACAAATGAAATACGATGTTGGAAAATGCATGGTCATGCACTTTGGTAGTAGAAATAAATGTGCAGTCTATTTTCTAAGTGGGGAGAAAATCCAAAAATCTGAGATGCAAAGGGACATGGGAATCCTTGTGCAGAACAACCTAAAGGTTAAGTTGCAGGTAGAATTGGTGGTGAGGAAGGCAAATGCAATGTTAACATTTATTTTAAGGCATCTTGAATACAAGAGCAGGGACATGATGCTGAGGAATTATAAGGCACTGGTGGGGCCTCACCTTGAGTATTCTGAACAGTTTGGGGCTCCTCGTCTAAGAAAAGATGTGCTGGCATTGGAGAGGGTTCAGAGGAGGTTCACAAGGATGATGCCAGGAATGAAAGAGTTATCATACGAGGAACGTTTGATGGCTCTGGGTCTGTACTTGCTGGAATTGAGAAGGAGGAGAAGGGGATCTCATTGAAGCTTTTCAAATGTTGAAAGGCCTAGACAGAGTAAATGTGGAAAGGATGTTCTCCATGGTGGGGGAGTCTAAGACAAGAAGGCACAGCCTCAGGATAGAGGGGCATCCATTTAAAACAGAGATGTGGTGAAATTCCTTTAGCCAGAAGATGGCGAATTTGTGGAATTTGTTACCACTGGCTGCTGTGGAGGCCAGGTCATTGGGAGTATTTAAGGCAGAGCTTGATAGGTTCTTGATTGGACACGGCATCAAAGATTACGGAGTGAAGGCTGCAGAGTGGGGCTGAGGAGAAGAAAAAAGCATCAGCCATGATTGAATGGTGGAGCAGACGATCTGCCAAATGGCCTAATTCTGCTCCTATGTCTTATAGTCCTATAGTCTATCTCTCTCTCCAGCATTGTTTCTTAATGCTCTGATATCCACTCTCACCTCTCTTTTACACTTTATGTATCTGAAGAAACTTTTGGTATCCTCTTTGATTTTATTTGCTACTTTATTTTTGTAATCAGTTTTTTCCTTCTTAATGGACTTTTTAGTTGCCTTCTGTTGGTTTTTAAAAGCTTCCCAATCCGTTAACTTCACACTAATCTGTGCTGTATTATATGCCCTCTCCGAATTTTATGTTGGCTTTGACTTCTCTTGTGAGCCATGGTTGTGTTACCTTTCCTTTAGAATACTTCTTCCTCTTTGGGATGCATCTATCCTGTACCTTTCAAGTTGTTTCCTGAAATTACAGACATTGCTGCTCTGCCATCATCCCTGCCAGTGTTCTTTTTACAATCAATTCTGGCCAGCTCCTCTAATGCATCTGTAATTCCATTTACTCTACTGTAATACTGACACATCTGACTTCCACTTCTCCTTCTTAAATTTTAGGGTGAATTTCATCATATTATGATCACTTGCCCCAGAAGGTTCTTTTATCGTATGCTCTCTAATTAATGCCAATTCATTGCACAACAACCAGTCCAGAACAGTTGTTCCCCTAATAGGCTCAACCACGAGCTGCTATAAAAAGCCATCTCGTAGGCATTCTGGAAATTGCCCCTCTTGGGATCCAGTGCCAATCTGATTTTCCCAATGATGTGACTTTCCAAAACTCAAAAGGGTGACAATAGATACTGCATTCTCACATTATAATCCACATTATCTAGAGAAGTTTGCCTGTGACCCATCACCTTATGGTATAGGTGCAGTCATGTCACGTGTTACAACTAATAGAATTGAATGCCCCACAACATTTGCATCACATACAAATTACACACGGGTTGATGGAGATGCCTTGAGTCTGGTTTGGGATGTAAAACGTTTCAACCAGTACTTGTATGGGAGAAATTTACCCTCATTACTGATCATCAACCATGAGTGTACATTTTCAATCCACAAAAGGGTGTTCCACTAACAGCAGCAGAGATGGACTTTGTTTCTTGGAGGACACAATTACAAATTCAAATTCATGAGGGCGGCTAACCAAGGAAATGCTAATGGATTGCCCCACTAACCCTTGGAAAAGAAAACATCTGAAAATTTACAAAAGAGAACACACCTCTTGATCTAAAGCAAATCAAATGTCTTCCTATTACAGCAGAGATGATACAAAGGCAAACCAGAAAGGACCCCACACTGTCTCAGGTCTACATGGCAATCCAAAATGGTTGGAACTTCCAGCAGAAATCCTAATTGGTCCATTTTCACTGGTGTAGAGTGAACTTGTTCTTGCCAGGGTTGCCTTTTGTAGGGATTGAGAATCAGTGTAACATCCAAGCTGAGAGCTAAAGTGTTGGAAGAGCTACATGCTGACCACCTACAACTGGGAATGATCATCAGATCGAGCAGTTTGCTATGCACTGCTTGGGATGCAAACATGTCCCAAAGAAGGTTATTCAGAGCTGTCAAAAACACATCCTGCAGTTCCAAAGTCAACTCCTATAACCACCACCGAGGAGGCCCAGACCTGAGTTTGTTTCACAGCCATAAGTCTCACCTGTCAAGCAGAATGACCTCTCTCATCAGGAAAGATGTTATGCCACAAGAGTAAAAAATCCTTTAAATCTTTAGGCCTGAAAGGGACAATTTAAAATTTACTCTGCTGTGGATGTCTAAATAGCAGATTTATTATATAGTATACTGTGTATATATTTGAGATTCATTCTATATTGAGTTGGAATTTATAGCTAAGCAGGGAAGTGTATTGTGCATTTCATTTTTGAATAATATGTTATATATATTGTTTGATTAACCATTCTATGTTGTTTACATAATTCATTATAGGTTATATGTAAAAGCATGTAAATGGTGTATGTCATTATGCCACCAAGTCATAAGTGCATTCATCTCACTAAAGTAAAAAAAAAGCAAAGTTTATATGCATCTCTCAGGCTCCCTTGTTTTTCCTTCAATTGGTTTTGTGCTTTGGAGTTACATAACATAACACATGGGTTTTGCCAGCCAGAGCCAGCAGTTCTCAGCAGTCCACAGATGAACGTACGCACGCACACACGTAATCCAACTTGTGCTCCACCGAGCAAACACTGGAGGGTAGCACTGACAGGAGGGGCCAGCCCCTACTCCGGCATGCACGGTGCATCGCATCACCTACGGGGTCTCCCCTTCTGCACTGCTGCAGCAGGCAAGCCCGTGGCACAAGGCCCAAACTCGAGACCATGCAGCTCCCCTGCTGTCAGTCTCTCCAATAAACCGGTGAATCAGACTTGCAGTATTTTACATTACCAAAGTGCAGCAGGGTCTTGCATTCACAAGAAAAGTGTCCAAGACAATCACTTGCTGTTAGACTGCACACTGCCTTCATGCACCGACTCTGATAACTTTCTGTAGCAGGCAGAAAAATGATCCACACCAAGTCCAGCTCGCTGCTGAGCTGGGTCTGCATTACGAGAAGTTCTTAATGCCCAGCATTGCCTTGCAATTACAAAAAAAGACATTTTAAAAAGAGATAAAAACACCTTCAGTTGGCCCCAGAGAGACTGCTGCATCAAATTGCGCCACCATCTTATCGGGAGATGATATGCAGCGTATGGAGGGATATGGACAATGTGCAGATAGAAGGAATTAGAGGTCATTAGAGGGCTATTTCTGTGCAGTTTCACATTCTGTGCTAAATTTGAACCCACTTTTACTTCATAGATACAAGAGATTCTGCAGATGCTGGAAACCCAGAGCAGCCCTCAGTCCGAAATGACAACTGTTTATTCCCCTCAAGCAACACACATAAAAATTGCTGGTGAACGCAGCAGGCCAGGCAGCATCTATAGGAAGAGGTACAGTCGAAATTTCAGGCCGAGACCCTTCGTCAAGACTAACTGAAAGAAGAGATAGTAAGAGATTTGAAAGTGGGAGGGGGATGGGGAGATCTGAAATGATAGAAGACAGGAGGGGGAGGGATGGAGCCAAGAGTTGAGAGGATCATGGGACAGGAGGCCTAGGGAGAAAGAAAGGGGGAGGGGGGAAGCCCAGAGGATGGGAAAGGAGTATAGTGGGAGGGAGGGAGAGAGAGGGGAGAGGGGGAGAGAGGGGAGAGGGAGAGAGGGAGAGAGGGAGAGAGGGAGAGAGGGAGAGAGGGAGAGAGAGAGAGAGAGAAAGAAATATACACACACACAAATAAATAAATAACGGATGGGGTACGAAGGGGAGGTGGAACATTAACGGAAGTTAGAGAAGTCAATGTTCATGCCATCAGGTTGGAGGCTACCCAGACGGAATATAAGGTGTTGTTCCTCCAACCTGAGTGTGGCTTCATCTTGACAGTAGAGGAGGCTGTGGATAGACATATCAGAATGGGAATGGGACGTGGATTAAAATGTGTTGCCACTGGGAGATCCTGCTTTCTCTAGCAGACAGAGCGCAGGTGTCCAGCGAAATGGTCTCCCAGTCTGCATCGGGTCTCACCAATATATAGAAGGCCGCATGGGGAGCACCGGACGCAGTGTATCACCCCAGCCAACTCACAGGTGAAGTGTCGCCTCACCTGGAAGGACTATCTGGGGCCCTGAATGGTGGTGAGGGAGGAAGTGAAAGGGCATGTGTAGCACTTGTTCCGCTTACACGGATAAGTGCCGGGAGGGAGAACGGTGGGAAGGAATGGGGGGAGGGGGGGAACAATCTGACTTGCTGAGTTCCTTCATCATTTTGTATTCATTCCACTTTTAGTTCAAACATTGTGCTGATCCTATTTAGAATTTTTGATTAATAATTTCTGACTTTTTAACTTTTTGTTTTATCTGCATTTTATTTTCTCATAAAGTATTCATAAGCTATAGGGAGGGAGGGAGGGAGGGAACGTCGACTCAGACCATGAGAGGCCTGTGTCGGGCATTTTCATGCCTTACAAGGCGCAGATTGGAAGTCTGTGTGGGGCACCACTCCTCGCCACTCTTTTCGTTACAGACAAGAGCTTAAATATGGAAGTGAGCTTCAATCAAACTCCACTGCGTATTTAAGAAGAATAATTAAGAATAACTAAGCTTTCTAGAATAACACAATTGATTCTATAAACAGTCCTCCAATCAGTAATTTTGCTGGGGTGTCTGAACTATAAAAATGTAAGAGTCTTGAAAAGGCACATTAAAGCAACAGAACATGAGCATAATATTTATTTGTTGAGATACAGTGCGGAACAAGGCTTTCTGGCCCTTTGATCGGCGCTGCCCAGCAATCCCCTGATTTTTAATCTGAGCCTAATCATGGGACAATTTACAGAAGAACTGGAACATCTTTGGGCTGTGGGAGGAAACTGGAGCATCCAGAGGAAACCTGTGCGATCGTGGGGGAGAAACTCCTTTCAACGAGCATCAAGAATTGAACCAGGGTCCCCTGTACTGTAAAGTGTTGTGCTAATCACTACGCTACCGTGTTCCCCCAGTGAGGGTCTCTGGCAGTAATATGTTGCCAAGGTGGTGTGTGTGAAGGAACTGGCTCCAGCCAAATACCTTTCATCGAAACGCTTCCATCATTGCAGGGAATTAGTGGCAGAAGACGGGAGGCGAATGAGTTTCATGTCTCATACATTTCCCTGCTTCTTTGAAATGTAAAAGGAGAATAATTGAGCCCATCAAGTCCATGCCTGGTCAGAGAGTAACTACAACTGCCTCCTCCGTAGGTTTTTTTTCCTGTGACCGATTTTCACACTCTCGGCAATTCTGTCCACCGTTCTAACACTCATTTCCACACTTGCTGCAATTTACAATGGCAAAATATCTACCAACCTGCGTGTTGGTGGGATCTTGAGGAAAATCAGAGCATGTGGTGAAAATCCATGCAGGTACAGGAGAAAGTGCAAGCCCCACACGGACAGCACCACATGTCAGGATTGAACCCAAGTGACAGAAGCAGTGAGACAGGAGCTCAACCAAATATTGCCACGCTACTGCCCTAAATGACCTCATAAATGCACTCCTTAAATAATTGCTCCAATATGCAAACCTCTGTGAATGGTGTAACACAATTCTGAATAAGTTATCAGAATCTGCTTTGCATGACATTTAATGTCACTGTTCATCTTCGAGCCTCTGTATTGATATGCATGGAGGAACATTTAATCTCCAACATTTAATACCCAATTTATCTCACAATCAAGTTTTTGAAAAGATTCTATGAAGAGGACCACAAAATGTTTGCGATATATAATATAAATGCTGACCTGCTATTTTTATATCCAGTTAAACTGAGAAATTGGTAGAAAGTGTCAAGTGAGTTCCTGGCTCGTGTCATCTTTTGTATGTAAACAGCACAGCAAATCCTGGCAGGGATAAGATAGCTCAGGAGCTGCTAATCATCACAAGTACTAATATGATTTTCATTATGATACTGAGACGTGACAGAACTCTCTATCGTTCTGTGAATAGTTCCACTAGATTGTTTTTGCCAGTCTTGGAGTGCAGATGGGCATCAGTTTAGTGTCTCATCCAGGAATCACCAAGAATAAGCATTGCTTCATTTGTGGCACAGAGTGGAGTGTCAGTCCACATGTTTTCCCCAGTTCAGAGAGTAAGCCCTCAATCAATATCCTCCAGAGTCAAGGACAAGAATGCTACTGACTCAGCCATTCTTGATTCTTATTGTCAGAGATTTGAGCCTCATTTTCTATTTTAAAATAAGAGATAAATCAAGTGATAACTAGAACAGCTTCTGCTGAGTGAAAGATTGCTATTAACCCCCTGATGAATACCAAGAAATTGCTGGACGTGTGCCCTAAGTCCAATTGAATCTTGCACAGCCATTTACGAGATGGTATTTGTCAAGAGGTCGGTTTTCACTTTAGGAGTTATGATCCTATACTGCCAGTTAACTTCAGGTGCATAAAAAAATTGAAAATATCAGGTTGCATTTTTATTCTGAACTTCCTACTTCCCTTTCCGATCCACCTTCACGCACCTTATTCCTTCCTCTTTCTTTCATTTCATTTTTCCATTTGTTCTGCTTCACGTTTTGGCCCCCTACAGACTCTTCCTCCATAGTCGCAGTCCATTGGCTGTGACCCAATATGTAGATAATCCCAGCATTTGCATTGTGTTCTTACCAATTCACACTTCTGCCCATCTGTTGCAAAAATAACTCTGTCTGATAGGCGAGGGAAATAATGATCCAGTTCACGGTCTTCCCTGAGAGGTGCCCTGCTCATGCAAATTCTGACCATTTATTACCAAGGCTGCAAATTTGCTGGAAAAACAGAAGCTAAGCCAGGACTTAGATGGATCTGCTGTTCAACACCACCATAATGACCTGAAACTAGAGCCAGAATCAACCTAAATTCACTGAATGTTTGAACTCTATTGGAATGATGTCCACAAAAGGCATCTAAAGGAGATTTGTTTTGGCACATAATTCATCACAGGTTAACAAATAATAACTTCTAATCACACAGCAGCCTTAACGCATTAGGTATTTCAAAGAATTGCACAGATGAATAGTCAAAAAGAATTCTGAGTATGAAAGAGAATTTTTTAAAAAACAACAAGGTGTTTGATCAGAGGTGTGTTTTCATGATGGACTTAGCCTCGATCAGATTACTGTTTATTGATTACAGCTACCCCTTTAATACTACAGTTTCAAGCTAACTCATCACCAGCATCGATAACTTCACTTACCTCAACTCTGAACTGATTCCACAACCTATGGACTCGCTTTCAAGGGCTCTACAACTCATGCTCTCTGCGTTATTAATTTATGTATTTATTCATTTTCACAGTTTGTCTTCTTCTGCACATTGGTTGTTTGTCAGTCTTTATGTGCAGTCGGTCTTCAATTCTACTGTATTACTACAAATTCATGCAAGAAAATGAATCTGAAATGACATGTACTTCAACAATAAATTTACTTTGAACTTTGAAACTGATACCTTAGAGTCAATAACTCCTTCTGCAAATGGATCCCCAAACTACAAATTGCCCACCAGACTACAATCAGTTCAGGGTATGTCGCAACAAATTCATCCGCCACAGTTATTCTCAGCAATGGTGCTGTACAAGATTGCATCCTCAGACCTCTGTTCTACTCCCTGTGCAGTCATGACCAATGGCCAGATTCTGCTTTAATCCCACCTACAAGTTTGCAAATG
The DNA here is from genome assembly GCF_963921235.1 of Mobula hypostoma. Lineage (NCBI taxonomy): Eukaryota > Metazoa > Chordata > Chondrichthyes > Myliobatiformes > Myliobatidae > Mobula > Mobula hypostoma. The sequence goes on along the minus strand of NC_086104.1, from coordinate 23,894,114 downwards.
ATACTCCCATAGTGGGCCATGTCTCAAATAATGTTGAGTCAGAGTACAGGAAGGAGATAGAGAGCTTAGCGACAAGGTGCCATGGCATTGCCTTTCACTTGATATCAGCAACACAAAAGAGCTTGTCCTTGTCTTCAGGAAGGGAGGCAGTGCACAGGCTCCTATCTATATTAACAGTGCTGAAGGAGAGAAGGTTGAGAGCTTCAAGTTCCTAAACTGTCCTGGTCCAATTACGTGGATGTCATGGCCAAAAAAAGCTCATCAAAGCTTTGACTTCCTCAGAAGGCTAAAGATATTTGGCATGTTCCTGCTGAACCGGAACAATTTTTTTTGATGCACCATAGAAAGGATCCTATGTGGATGCATCATGGCTTAGAATGGCAACTGCTTGGCACATGGCCGCAAGTAACTGCAGAGTGATAAGGACACAACTCAGCACATCACAGAAACCAACCTTCCCTCCATGGTCTCTGTCTATGCTTCTCATTGCCTCAGTAAAGCAGCAGTATAATCAAAGACCACACCCACCCCAGACATTCTCCTTTCTCCCCTCTCCCATTGGGCAGAAAATACAAAAGGTTGAAGGCAGGTACAAACAGGGTCAAGGACAGTTTCTAATCTTCTACTGTAGGAATATTAAAAGACTGATAAAGTGAACTCTAGACCTCACAATCTACTTTGTTATGATCTTCCACATTATTGTCTACCTGCACTGCACTTTCTCAGAAGCAGGTACACTTTATTCTGCATCCTGCTATTATCCCTTGTACACCTCAATGCACTGTGTAATGATTTGATCTATATGAATAATATGCAAGACAAGATGGTCTACACCCAAAACATTGACTCTTCATTCCGCTCCATAGATGCCGCCTGACCTGCTAAGTTTCTCCAGCATTTTGTGTACGTGACTGGATTTCCAGCACCTGCAGAATCTCTTTTACTCAAGACAAGCTTTTCACTATATCTCAGTAAGATAATAATAAACCAATACCAATTCCTGCTACTTCTTTGCCTATTTTCCCAACCTGTTCAAGTCCTACGGTATTCTTCCTGCTTCCTCAATACTACTTGCCCCTCTACTAGTGGAATTCCACAGCAAAAGGTATTGAGGATGTTTCTTTTCATTGTATATGTCAACGATTTGGATGATGGGATTGATGGCATCGTGGCCAAGTTTGCAGACGATACAAATACAGGTGGAGGGAGGCACAGGTAGTGTTGAGAAAGTAGGAAGTCTGTAGGACTTAGACAGATTGGGAGAATGGACAAAGAAATGGAAGATTAGATTTAGATTAGATTAGATTCAACTTTATTATCATTGTGCCAAGTACAGATACAAAGCCAATGAAATGCAATCAGCATCTGACCAGAAGTGCAAAAGGATAGTATTATTTACAAAATAACTGTGAATAAAAAGTAAGTGCTACAGCACACAAATATAAAAGTACTGAGACAGTACAATACGGATGCAATACTGTTTAACACTGTGATGTGAGGTTCAGCAAGGTCACAGCCTCAGGGAAGAAGCTCTTCCTGAGCCTGCTTGTGCGGGAGCGGAGACCCCTGTAGCGCCTACAGGATGGGAGGAGAGTAAAAAGTCCATGGTTAGGGTGAGATGTATCCCTGATAATGCTTTTTGCCCTGCCCAGGCAGCGCTTATGGCAGATGTTCTCAATGGTGGGCAGTTGGGTGGCAATAATCCGCTGGGCAGTTTTCACCATCCGCTGAAGTGCTTTGCAGTCCAATACGGGAAAATTGCCATACCACACTGAGATGCAGTTGGTGAGTATGCGCTCAATGGTACAGCGGTAAAAATCCGTCAGTATCCTGTATCAGTAAGGTGAAATATAATGTAGGGAGGTATCAGATTCTGCTATTTAAATTGGAGTTTTTTTTTAAGAAGTCAGGAATAAGGCATAAAACTTGTTGCTCCATGTTTTTCTGAGTTGAGAGAACAAAGGAAACTTGGGACAAACAAGGATAGATCTACTACTTGAAAAGAGATATAAAGGAAGAAAGCAGGTGCTGAGCAAAATACAGCTACGTTTATATCCAAAGATAACAGATTTCCATTGATAAGGATAATCCAGTTGGAAAATTCTGCAATAAAATCAGCCAATAAGAAAATACTCGCCAATTACTCGCCAAAGAAGCTCTTTTAGAAGCTTCCATTATCGTACTTCAGAATAACCACTAGAGGCATATTAAACCGTTATACATTTAAAGGCTACTTAAAATACAAGCAGATAATTGATTGTTAAGCTACAAAGAAATTGACAAATATAAATAAATCGTCAGATCCAACAGAAGTGCATAGTCATGTACTTTGATAGAAGGTATAAAGGCATAGACTATTTTCTAAATGGGGAGAAAATTCAAAAAATCAGTGATGCAAGTGGACTTGGGAGTCCCTAAAGGTTAACTTGCAGGTTGTGTCGGTGGTGAAGAAGATAAATGCAATGTTAGCATTCATTATAACATGACTAGAGTGTAAGAGCAAGGATGTGATGCAGACAGAGGCTTTATCAGGCATTGATTATTCAGAACCTGGAATATTGTAAGCAGTTTTGGGCACTTCATCTAAGAAAAGATATGCTGACATTGGAGTGGGTCCAGAAGAGGTTCATGAGAATGATTTTGGGAATGAAAGTGTTAATACATGAGAAGCATTTGATAGCTCCGGGCCTGTACTCAATGGAATGAGGGAATCTCATTGAAACCTATTAAATGTGTAAGACCTAGACAGAGTGGATGTTGAGAGGATGTTTCACATCGTGGGTGAGTAGGACCAGAGGGCACAGACTCAGAATAGAGGAACATCCATTTTAAACAGAGAGGAGGAGAAATTTCAGAGGATAGAGAATCTGTGGAATTCATTGCCTCAGACAGTTTTCGAGACCAAGTCATTAAATATACTTAAAGCGGAAGTTGATAGGTTCTTGTTCCTTTCTGAGGAGTGGGGTATCCTCAACACACCCGGGTCCTGTAGCAACGGACAAGTGATGAAGCAGTAGGCTTGACCAGCTGTGAGAGTTATTCACAAATCTGCATGCAGGCCGTGGGGGGAGAGTGGTTGCACATGGATTACAGAGCGAAGATCCGGTGAGGCAGCGCCCTCTGCATCTGAGCAGCCCAGTTTAGGGAGGCACTGCTCACCCTACAATTAGGGAAGGGCCTAGAAAAGGTGGCTCAAACAAAGCCCACTCACAGCAACCTGGCCAGACTGCCGCGGCTGGCGAGTCATCCAACTCTAGCGGTAAGAATCACAATCTGATCGTCGCCTCATGGAACATACGAACTCTGTTGGACAATGCTAACTCAGATCGCCCAGAGAGACACACTGCACTTGTTGCTCGTGTGCTCAAGGACTACAGAGTGGACATTGCAGCTCTGCGGGAGTCGCGACTCGCTGGAGAGGGCACGCTTTGTGAAGAGAAAGGAGGGTACACATTCTTCTGGTCTAGCAGGCCCGAAGAAGAACAAAGAGAATCTGGTGTGTGCTTGGCTACCAAGAACTGTCTCACAGCAAAGCTACCGACCCGGCCTGTTGCTATAAATGACCGAATCCAGACCTTGCATACACCTTTGCGAGGAAAGTGCCACCTCACCATAGTCAACGTTTACACCCCAACTCTGACTAATCCCAGTGAAGTCAAGGAGGCATTCTACATTGAGCTGAAAACCACCATCAGCAGCGTGGCAACTTCCGATAAGCTGTTGTTGCAGGGAGACTTTAATGCTCGGGTTGGCAAGGAGTCCACTGTGTGGCCTGGTATGACTGGACGCCTGAGGGTTGGCAATAGTAATGGTAATGGTCTACTGCTCCTCTCGATGTGCACAGAATTCAAACTGTGCATTACTATCACACTGTTCAGATTGCCAGACAAGCTCAAATGCACATGGATGCATCCACGATCTAAAAGCTGGCATCTCATTGACTATGTTATCACCCAACAACAGGACATCTCTGATGTTCGTATCACCAGAGTTAAGCGTGGAGCTGAGTGCTCAACTGATCATCAAATGGTGTGTCTATCGATCAAACCCCCACGCAGACTGAATGCTGCCAAACCACCCAAAAAGCTGAACACCACCAAATTGAAACATCGTGGGTGTGCTGATGCCCTGAAATCCTCTATGAAAACTGCACTACGCAGACTGGTTGAGAATCCACCAAAGGATATTACTGAGCACTGGAATGCCTTCAAAGAAACGGTGTACAGCACTGCCCAGGACACCTTGGGAAAGGCCAAGCGCGAGCATCAGGACTGGGTTGATGAGAACAACCAATCTGTGCAAGAGCTTCTAAGAGCTAAGGCAGCTTCACACCAGGCTCTTCTTCCACACCCAGACTCAAGTTCCAAAAAACCTGCCTTTTTGAGTGCAAAATCAACTTTGCAGAGGCAGCTCAGAGCTATGAAAGACCAGTGGTGGGCGAACAAGGCCAAGGAGTTACAAGCCTTCGCTGACTGTAATGACTCAAGAAGCTTCTATGAAGCAATCAAGGTTGTGTATGGCCCATCAAAACAAGGCACCTCACAACTCCTGAGCAAGGACAGTACGTCCATCTTCACTGAGAAGTCAGAGCACATGAACAGATGGCAAGAACACTTCCACGAGCTGCTGAACAGAACAGAAACCATCAGCGATGAAGCACTGGGCAGAGTACACCCCCGACCCATACTGTTTGAGCTAGATGCTCCCCCTACTCTTCACAAGGTCATCAAAACCATCAAACAGCTGAAACTCAACAGAGCACCAGGGCCTGACAGTATCGCAGCCGAGATCTATCAATATGCTGGTCACACACTGACATCATGCCTGCACCAGCTGTTCACAAAGTTGTGGGGAGCTGCAGAACTACCACAAGACTTCAAAGACACATCAATTGTGACCATCTACAAGAACAAGGGAGATAAGAGAGATTGCAACATTTACCGTGGCATCTCTCTTTTGTCAGTTGTGGGAAAATGCCTCGCAAAGATCATCCTTAGACGCTTGGTGTCCAACATCAGTGACAACATCCTCCCAGAAAGCCAGTGTGGTTTTTGAATAGGCCGCAGTACAGTGGACATGACCTTTTCACTGAGGCAGCTCCAAGGGAAACGTGTTGAGCAGCAGAGAAGTCTCTATGACACACTTGTTGATCTAACCAAAGCGTTTGACATTGTTGGTAGAGATGGACTGTGGAAGCTCCTACCAAAATTCGGTTGCCCCTACGCCTAACCAACATCATCCATTAGTTCCACAAAGGCATGGAAGGCCGCATTAACATGTGTGGTGAGTTGTCAGACTGATTTTCCATCAGCAACGGTGTAAAACAGGGTTGTGTTCTGGCTCCTACTCTGTTTAGACTTTTCTTCACTGCTGTTCTTCAGGATGCCACATCAGACCTGAAGTTAGGGGTCTTCCTACAATCGAGGGCTGATGGCGGGCTCCTCAACCTCACATAATTGAGAGCAAGAACAAAAGTCAGGGACATTGTGGCACATAAGCTACAGTTTGCTGATGACTGTGCACTGGTTGCCCACTCTCTCGAAGTCTTACAGGAGATCACCAGTCACTTTGCCAGTGCAGCCAAAAGCATCAGACTGACAATCAGCCTGAAAAAGACAGAAGTTTTGTACCAACCGGCTCCTGGCTCAAGCTACGAAGAACCAACTATCCAACTATTAGAACTAACTAATTAACCAACTAGGTTAATTCCTGGGATGTCTGGACTGTCTTACGCAGAGAGGTTAGAGAGACTGGGCTTGTACACGCTGGGATTAAGGAGATTGAGGGGGGATCTGATTGAGACATATAAGGTTATTAAGGGATTGGACAAGATAAAGGCAGGAAATATGTTCCAGATGCTGGGAGGGTACAGTACCAGAGGGCATGGTTTAAGAATAAGGGGTAGGTCATTTAGGACAGAGTTGAGGAGGAACTTCTTCTCCCAGAGAGTTGTGGAGGTGTGGAACGCGCTGCCTCAGAAGGCAGTGGAGGCCAATTCTCTGGATGCTTTCAAGAAGGAGCTAGATAGGTATCTTATGGATAGGGGAATCAAGGGTTATGGGGACAAGGCAGGAACCGGGTATTGATAGTAGATGATCAGCCATGATCTCAGAATGGCAGTGCAGGCTCGAAGGGCCAAATGGTCTACTTCTGCACTTATTGTCTATTCTCATTGATGACACTCGTCTCAATGCTGTCAATAAATTTTGCTACCTGGGAAACATAATAACATCCTCAGCTTTTCTGGGTGTAGAGATTGAGTCAAGAACCAGAAAAGACTGCTTTGCCTTTGGTCAGCTGAAAGTTGGTCACAGAACATCAGGTTGGCCACCAAGTGCAAGGTATACAGGGCTGTTGTCATATCAACCTTGTTATATGGATGTGAGACATGGTGCCCATATCAGAGACACTTACGCCAGCTTGACAAACTGCAGCAGCATCACCTACATTCTCTGATGAAGATCACCTGGCGAGACAAGGTCTTCAATACCAAGGTCCTCTCTCGAGCCAGAATGCCAGCAGTTTCAACCTTGGTGATGTCAGCCCAACTGCGCTGGGCAGGGCATGTTGTCAGAATGCCTGACAGAAGACTGCCCAAGGACATCTTGTATGGCCAACTGTCCAGTGGTACCCAAAAACGAGGAGGCCAGCGACTACGGTACAAGGATATTCTGCACAGGAGCCTCAAGAAAGCTGACATTGCCCCATGGGAGGATCTGGCTCAAGATCGCTCACAGTGGAGGGACACCATCACAAAAGGTGTGGACGCTGCTGAAAACAAGCTCAACTGGGCAACAAGGGAAAAGCACAGGAAGCTTCTGCCCCTGCTGCCCCTCCAGGCCTCACCTGCCAAGAATGTGGCAAGCAGAGCCTGTCAACTATCAGCCTGTACAGCCACTCCAGGATGCACATATCAAACCCCACTAACTGACTGAAAGGAACCATCATCATCCTATAGGATGGATAGCTAGAGAGATATGTTCTTGATTAGTCAGGGTGTTAAAGCTTATGGGGTTGAGAGGGATAATAAATCAGCCATAACTGAATGGTGCAGCAGACTCAATGGGCTGAATAGCCTAACTCTGCTCCCATGTCTTATGGTCTTATTTCCGCATTAATTGACCAACAAGCTCATTCATGGAAAGTCATTAACTGATTTCCTGTCTAGGTTTACTTTTAATGAAAGGATGATTATTAATAATTTGGAATTAATCTTATATATTCAAAAGCTAAGTCTATTAATTTCTTCTATCTGAATTTCAATCTTTCAGGAATTAAATAAGAATGCCAGCTATTCATTTTCTCTATGAACTTTTATCTCTCTTCACCTCATTTTCCTTTGTTATTCTTTTCAATTGAACTGTGAGATATCTATCTATTTTAAGTTTTCGAATGGGAGACTGAGGTTAATGATAAAAGACCTCCAGCTATTTGGAAATCAAAGGTAGAAAGGTTGGCTTTCTCCATGTTTTTCTGAACATCAGTCTACAGCCTGACCCATCACAGACCATGTGAACCTCTCAGCCTAAACCTCGACCGACTTCCTGAACCCTTTGTGCCCAACCTCATCAACCTCCCAAACCACTTGGCTAATCCCCCAAAGATCTCCAAGACCTCTTAGCCAAACCCAAGAATGATTTCTCAAGACTAGATCCTACCTCCTTCCAACTGATTGTCCAGTTCCCATTGGTGCAACCCATCCACCAGCCTCTTCAACCAACCATTTGGCTGTTGGTCACAACTCAACAACTTCTCTTATGAAACCACCTTGGTCTCCTCAGCCGCGTAAGTCTAGGGAAGACAATCTCTGGCTCCACCAAACCTGTGAGATTGAGGTGCACTTGACCCCACACCAAACCTCGGTTTGTGTGGATGCCGTGTCATTTGCTACCCTGCTACAAATTAATGCCACAAAATAACAGATAGTGCACTGCATATGATTTAAGGAATTGTATTTATGAATCTTAACTGGAGGGTTAGTAAAGAAAAACAGAAAGAAAATGGCCCATTCTAATTAAACAGTCAAATGTGCACAAGCTGGAGCTCATCCTGAACTTCTCTGTCACTCACGCTCTGGGCCCTCGGTCAACGTGAAAGCACACACCACCTTCCGAATGTCACGAGCAATTCATCTCGAACAAACGGGTCCCCCACTGGATCGTATGCTACGACCAGTTCTCCCCAGCAACTTCTCTCTTCATATCCTCTTGAACAAAAGCCCCAAGCCCAACCTTATTGTCCCTCACCAAGAAAACCTCCTGCTAATTGGATACCTCACATTCTACAACATCCCTTATCTTCAGCAATAATCCAAACAGACTGAAAGCCGAATGGCAGCTCTTACAGAGCTGCTAAATGAAACACCTACAACATAACGGTAAAGATGTGAACCAGGGCATTATACTTACGATCCTCAACCCTTCCACTTTGCTGTAGGCTCTCATCAATCTCCAACTCCAGTTCATACAACCTCTCCATCCTCTTGCCTAATTCCCTTCAAATATCCCACAGCACAGATGTGCATGGAAGGACATTCCCTCTTGCTGTATGTCCTGAATTTTTTAATAGTAGCCCATATGCATTGCATTGGCAGACAAACCATGCACCAGCAATTTAAAATATAGTTATAGAATCTCAATTAATTTGTATATAAATTGAATAATTCTTACTAACCAGGACCATGCTTTCTTCTCATTACTGCCATCAGGCTGCAGAAGCTGCCGAAGATTGTAAATTTAGTCAACTCCATCTTGGGCACCAGCCTACAAAGTACCCAGGACATCTTCAGGGAGCGATGACTCAGAAAGGCAGCGTCCATTATTAAGGGCCTCCAGCACCCAGGACATGCCCTTTTCTCACTGTTACTTTCAGGCAGGAGGTACAGAAGCTTGAAGGCACACACTCAGCGACTCAGGAACAGCTTCTTCCCCTCCGACATCCGATTCCTGAATGGACATTGAATCTTTGGACACAACCTCACTTTTTAAAAAATATACAGAATTCCAGTGTTTGCACTTTTTAAAATCTATTCAATATATGTAATTGATATGCTTGTTTATTTATTTTTTTATTTTATTTATTATTTTTCTTCTCTGCTTGATTATGTATTGCATTGAACTGCTGCTGCTAAGCTAACAAATTTCACATCATATGCCGGTGACAATAAACCTGATTCTGATTCCAAGGCAGGAGGAACAGGAGCATGAAAATCCACACCTCAAGCTTCAACAATGATTTCTTCCACATTGCCACCAGCTTCTTGAACCAATCTAAAAAGCTCTAATTCTACCTCAGATTATATCCCTCAATTTTCACCAATGTGATTAGATCTAATCTTGTTTACTTTGTCTTGGAAATTATGTATAATCTATATTAATATAATGGCTTCCCTTCCTCCACTATCAACTCTGCTCTCAAACGCATCTCCCCCATTTCACGTACATCTGCTCTCACTCCATCCTCCCGCCACCCCACTAGGAATAGGGTTCCCCTGGTCCTCACCTACCACCCCACCAGCCTCCGGGTCCAACATATTATTCACCGTAACTTCCGCCACCTCCAACGGGATCCCACCACTAAGCACATCTTTCCCTCCCCCGCCTCTCTGCTTTCCGCAGGGATCACTTCCTATGCGACTCCCTTGTCCATTTGTCCCCCCCATCCCTCCCCACTGATTTCCCTCCCGGTACTTATTCTTGTAAGCGGAACAAGTGCTACACATGACCTTACACTTCCTCCCTTACCACCATTCAGGGCCCCAAACAGTCCTTCCAGGTGAGGTGACACTTCACCTGTGAGTCGGCTGGGGTGATATACTGCGTCCGGTGCTCCCAATGTGGCCTTCTATATATTGGCGAGACCCGACGCAGACTGGGAGACCACTTTGCTGAACACCTACGCTCTGTCCGCCAGAGAAAGCAGGATCTCCCAGTGGCCACACATTTTAATTCCACATCCCAATCCCATTCTGACATGTCTATCCACGGCCTCCTCTACTGTAAAGATGAAGCCACACTCAGGTTGGAGGAACAACACCTTATATTCCGTCTGGGTAGCCTCCAACCTGATGGCATGAACATCGACTTCTCTAACTTCCGCTAATGCCCCACCTCCCCCTCGTACCCCATCTGTTGTTTATTTTTATACACACATTCTTTCTCTCACTCTCCTTTTTCTCCCTCTGTCCCTCTGACTATACCCCTTGCCCATCCTCCGGTTCCCCCCCCCCGCTTGTCTTTCTTCCCGGACCTCCTGTCCCATGATCCTCTCATATCCCCTTTGCCTATCACCTGTCCAGCTCTTGGCTCGATCCCTCCCCCTCCTGTCTTCTCCTATCATTTTGAATCTCCCCCTCCCCCTCCAGCTTTCAAGCAAGTTCCTGGGTGTCAATATCTCCGTGGATCTATTTTGGGCCCAACATGTCAATGCAGTTACAAAGAAAGCACTGCAGTGGCTCTATTTCATTAGGATTTTGAGGCAGTTTGGTGTGTCACCAAAGACACTCGCAAATTTCCACGGAGAGTATTCTAACTGGTTGGATTACCATCCGGTATAGGAGAGCGGGGGAGTGGGGGCACTGCACAGGATCAAAATAAGCTGCAGAAGGTTGTAAATGCAGTCAGCTCCATGATGGGCACTGGCCTCCCGAGCATCCAACTCTTCTTCTAGGAGCGATGCCTCAAAAAAGGCAGCATCCATCCGTAAGGACCCGCATCACCCAGGACATGCCATCAAGGATTAAGTACACGCTCAATGATTCAGGAACAGCGTTTTCCCCTCTGCCATCGTATTTTTGAATGGACATTGAACCCATGAACACTACTTCACTGCTTTTCTCTTTTTGAACTGATTATTTAATTTAACTTTTTAAATATATATACCTATTGCTGAAATTTACAGTTTTTATTATGTATTGAAAATCTGCAGCCTCAAAACAACAGATTTCCTAGCAAACGCCAGTGATTTTAAACCCAATTCTGATTTACGTTTGTCATCTTTGAAATGTACTGTTCTGCTGCTGCAAAAGGCTAACTTTCATTGCCCAGGGCAATAAATTTGAAATTGAAAATACCAATATACCATATGCAACATCTAAATTTTGTTCATACTATTTTTCAAAAGGAGGCTAAATGTTTTTTTTTAATTTATTTGATAAAAATTTGAAGACATTTAAATGATCTTTAAAAAGTGAACGATAACAGCAATGATTTTTTTTATCATATCAGCAATAAAAAAGTCACAGGGAGAGATACCTGGCTTGATTAAAAAAAGGATAGGCTTTAGCAGTAGCGTAATGATGTAGATCACTAGCAATTGGAGTTAAATTCTTACCATCGTCTGTAAGGGGTTTTTACGTTTACCCATGACCACATGGGTTTCTTCTGTGTGCTCCAGTTTCCTCCTACGTTCCAAAGATGTATGGGTTAGTAACAGTTCATAAATTGTGGGCATGCTAATTTGACTCTAAAAGCATGGTGACACTTGTGGGCTGTCCCTAGAACATCCTCAGACTATGTTGGTCATTGACATTCACAATGTATTTCACTGTATATTTCGATGTTTCAATGTACTTGTTCCAAATAAAGCTAATCTTTCATCTTCACTAAACTTCTTAAGAGAGAGAGGAAGATGGTTCCAGTTCATGAACTCCACAGGGAATAGATAAGTATCCATGGAAATTGTGCCTTAAGGACAATATTTTAGATTGCTCATGGTGGTTGTCCATTTTATCCGACGATGGCAGGAGACCTGTGCAGGCAAGTTTTTAAAAGTGGAAAATTCATTGGATTAGGACAGTTCAACTCTCTTGATCTTCTAAATCCAGATCCTATGTTACAAGTAGTCATCTCAACGGGGACTTCCCTGCTTGCAGTAGATGACCATGACTTCTCTGTGCCTCATCATTCCCTTCACCCTCCACGGAGCATGGATCTCACAGAAGATCTCATCCTCCCAGTCTGCCTGAGCTGACTTTACAAACTAGGACAAGCATGTCCCTATCTCAATGCGGTATGAGGCCCTCTGGCTACCCTCACCTGGTTTTGCCTGCCTTGTCAAAGTAGTGCACTGGGGTGTGGCCGTTGTCTCAAGCAAACAGCTACTTAGAGCCACAGGTGAGAGGTGAGTGTCCAGTGAATGAAAAGGTGAATGAACTGCCCTAGAATGGACAGGACAAACCCCCTCATCAGAGGTGCTACCCCTCCCTGGATACCCATGCACATAGATTACTAGAAAATAGCCAATTACTGAATTGAAATAAACAATAAGGCATAAAAATAAATCTGCAATGAAAAATGACCCTGTCAATTCCCAAAATAAAGTATTGTTTAAAGCCAATGTATTATTAAAGTTTTCTGCCAGATTGTCAGGATATAATAATAAATCCTGTGCCTTTTTTCTTTGTTTGGTGTTCTAGCAAATTTCTCAGCAAACTCATGTAAAAACATTTGGTAATGGTTGTTTTTGTTTAATAAACGGTGGCAGAAAATCTGATACCCTCCACTAAGTAAATAACAAGCATGACTGAGTCATTTTGAAGTAGCAGAACCAACCACAGCTGTAAGCTTGAATTGTTCAGTCAATAATTCTTGTGATTATGGGAAGCACAATCCTGTTGATCCAAATGCAGAGAGTTTGACAGTACCAGGCATGGATGCTAGCCGACGGCAATCCGATATTAAGCACACTCATGTCAACAGTTACAGAGGGAGAACATTGGATTCTGGTTAATTGGGCCATGGGTTAATCAGGGCAGCCATTTATTTGGGATCACACTTAAAGAACAAAAATGAATTGAGAAAATAACTGGGTGGGATTCCCTACATTTATTTGAGACACTATAACACTTAATTGGGACAGGAGACTATTGTCGAACAGTTTCTAACTAGTGTCAGTCACGTGCACTTGTGTAGCTGTTAGAATGTACACTGTACTGAGAGCAAACAGTTTTTAAAACAGCGCCATTTGCGTGTGTGTGTGTGTGTGTGTGTGCGTGTGTGTTCAAAAAGCAGCAGTTTTTGTCACTGATAGTTGGTGAAAAATTAGCAGAAAGACAATTCATAACTGTTTCACTCACCATGGTTTTAAGCATTCAAGTTTGAAGATACCAGAAACAGACAGGAGTGAAAATGAAAAACTTCACTACTTCAAAAAGTTAGGAATTACAAAGAATTTGAAGGTATCACCAATCAACTTGAATGTTACTAGATGTGTAATTACTGTTAAGAATTGATTAAGCAGCTTGCGTGTTTAAGCCTGTGTTTAAACTACTGTCATGGAAAGTGATTAAGGTACTTTACTGTGGATGCTACAAGGATTAAGCTTTGGTGTGATTCAAAGATTACCCACAAAAAAAGCTTGTGTTCTGAGTGGGGTGGATATCTGCAGCCCTGATGATTCGTTAATTAGACTGCTGAGTTCTGTGAAAGTATTGGGGACGGTTACTCTCACTATTGCTTGAGCTGATCAGAGAAGTAAGAGAGAAGGAAAACATGATGGAGGAGCAGGAGGCCTCCATCTGCAGGGCAAAGTCCTCGGTGATAGCACCTGTTGCCAAAGTGACCCCTGATACCCACAAGCAGAGGTTTTGCAGGATGTAGTGAAAAACCTGCAAGCCAAGGTAGCTCAGTTGATGTCAGCTAGCGCTGCCACCAAGTGTGACAAGTCCGATAGGAAACTGGACCCACCGGTAGGACGTACTGAGTGGAGGGCTGCTATCGACAAGGGAAGCGACCGATATTTTCTGTTACAACTGTGGCGAGGATGGACATTTCGAGCAGGAGTATGAAGGACAGGAAGACCTTCAGAAAGTAACCCAGTGGTTACTTAAATAGACAAGGAAGACAGGAAACCTTAGAGAGACCCAGTAAGAGAACATCCAGGCATCTCGGTGGTGGGTGGGGTACTCATTCCAAACAATGTATCAGGAAAATATTAAAGTGCAAAACCCTATTCCTGAATGCTTGGGAGGGCCAAACTTGGGTGTATCCATATGGATTAAGGGCATTTATGCTACAGCCATACTTGACAGAGGTTCTCAGGAACCCGACAGACCCTTTGAAAACTAGTACTTGGCACATTTAGCATTGACACTACTCAATGCCCTAGATATTTGGAGCCTTAGTACTGATAGTTACCCATGCCGTTGAAGCAGATGTTGGAGTAGCTGAGGCTCTTGATACAGTGCCAATAAAAAGCATTCACTTCCCTTAGAAGTTTTCATGTTTTATGGTTTTACAGCATTGAATCACAGTGGATTTAATTTGGCTTTTCTGACACTGATAAATGGAAAAAAACACCTTTCATTTCAAAGTGAAAACAAGGTTCCAGTGACATCATCGTTCAGAATGGCAGCTTTAGTCAACACCTCCTCCAGAAAAAACGGATATTTTGCCCCATTAATGCATCAAATCTAAGATCTTTTGAACATATCTGAATTGATAAGGGGGGCAAGAACGGGGAGAAAGAATGAAGATAAAAAAAAGCATCACTGCGGAGCCTATGGAAGAGAGAGGTGCAGCAGGTGGCGGCGTGGCAGCGAGGCTGACACGGGGCCTCATGCAGGCAAAGCAGCAAATATGATGGAGATTCTGGAAGAGATAAGGGAAGTCCAAAAAGATATAAAAAGGCAACTAAATGATATAAAGTCAGAGCTCGCCAACGTCAATCAGAAAATAGTGAAGGCAGAGACTCGAATTGAGAAGGTGGAAGATCGTGTGCAAAACGTGGAACAGATACTACGTAAGACGATAAAAATATTAAATCAACAGGAAAGTAAATTGCTTGACCAGGAGGGAAAATCACGACGGAAAAATACCAGGATTTATTATGTTCCCGAAGGAGCAGAGGGATTGTCGATGATAGACTTTGTAGGCAAGCTGCTGCGGGAAGCGCTGGAGATTCCCCCGACTATGGAGATGGAAATCGAAAGGGCATATCATTCACTGGCCCAGCGGCCTGCCGGAGACAGACAAAGTAAACCACCATTCATTGTACTTAAAATTCTCCAATTTAAGAGCAAGGCGGAGATTCTACAAAGGGCCTGGGGTAAGAAGAGGGTTTTTTGGAACAGGAAGTTAATATACTTCGATCAAGATTACCCCCCAGCGGTCCTACAGAAACAGGAGGAGTATTCCGAAGCGAAACAAATAATAAAGGAGGAAAAGATTAAACTTCAAATCCCGTACCCTGCTAAACTGAGAGTATTTTACCAAGAAGGGATACGACTGTACCAGGTGGGGGAAGAGGCGCCTACAGACATGAACAACCGAGGACTGTCCATTAGCATGGTCAAACCAAGGGAAAGCCTGGCTAAGCAGTTGTCTCGAGCTGCTTGGGAAATAGTAAGAGAACCTAGAAAGCAAGGGACGGGACCAGGACGAGAAGGATATTAGGAAGAGACTGTGAGTTCTCTGAAGACAACCCTCACC
The DNA here is from genome assembly GCF_963921235.1 of Mobula hypostoma. Taxonomy (NCBI): domain Eukaryota; kingdom Metazoa; phylum Chordata; class Chondrichthyes; order Myliobatiformes; family Myliobatidae; genus Mobula; species Mobula hypostoma. The sequence goes on along the minus strand of NC_086104.1, from coordinate 23,878,686 downwards.
TCCTCCAGAAGAGCCATAAGGTTTGGCTGACTTTAAAAGTGCTGATAAACTAAACGGAAGCAAAAATAGACAGTGATAAACCTATCTTGAGAAATATGTGTTATAATGTGGTTTTTATATTAATTTTTTAAAAATTCATTTAGTCATTCCTTTTTCCCCACCTAAATGAAAATATATATATATGGGAGGAATACACAGGGAAATCATTCCTGTGTAATAACCATATAACAATTACAGCACGGAAGCAGGCCATCTCGGAGCTTCTACTCCATGCCAAGCTCCTACTCTCACCTAGTCCCACCAACCTGCACTGGGTCCATAACCCTCCATTCCCTTCCTGTCCATATATCTATCCAAATTAACCTTAAACGACAAAATCGAACCTGCCTCAACCACTTCTGCTGGAAGCTCATTCCACACAGCTACCACTCTCTGAGTAAAGAAGTTCCCCCTCATGTTACCCCTGAACTTTTGCCCTTTAACTCTCAACTCATGTCCTCTTGTTTGAATCTCCCCAACTCTCAATGGAAAAAGCCTAACCAAGTCAACCCTATCAAACCCCCTCATAATTTTAAACACCTCTATCAAGTCCCCTCTCAACCTTCTACGTTCCAAAGAATAAAGACCTAACTTATTCAACCTTTCTCTGTAACTTAGGAGATGAAACCCAGGCGACATTTTAGTAAACCTCCTCTGTACTCTCAATTTTATTGACATCTTTCCTATAATTCAGTGACCAGAACTGTACACAATACTCCAAATTTGGCCTTACCAATGCCTTATAAAATTTCAACATTACATCCCATCTCCTATACTCAATGCTCTGATTTATAAAGGCCAGCATACCAAAAGCTTTCTTCACCACCCTATCCACATGAGATTCCACCTTCAGGGAACTATGCACCATTACTCCTAGATCCCTCTGTTCTACTGCATTCTTCAATGCCCTACCATTTACCATGTATGTCTATTTTGATTAGTCCTACCAAAATGTAGCACCTCACATTTATCAGCATTAAATTCCATCTGCCATCTTTCAGCCCACTCTTCTAACTGGCCTAAATCTCTCTGCAAGCTTTGAAAACCTACTTCATTATCCACATTGCCACCTATCTTAGTATCATCTGCATACTTACTAATCCAATTTACCACCCCATCATCCAGATCATTAACATACATGACAAACAATATTGGACCCAGTACAGATCCCTGAGGCACACCACTAGTCACTGGCCTCCAATCTGACAAACAGTTATCCACCACTACTCTTTGGCATCTCCCATCCAGCCACTGCTGAATCCATTTTACTATTTCAATATTAATACCTAACGATTGAACCTTCCTAACTAATCTTCCGTGTGGAACCTTGTCAAAGGCCTTACTGAAGTCCATATAGACAACATCCACTGCTTTACCCTCATCAACTTTCCTAGTAACCTCTTCAAAAAATTCAATAAGATTTGTCAAACATGACCTTCCATGCACAAATCCATGTTGACTGTTCCTAATCAGACCCTGTCTATCCAGATAATTATATATACCATCTCTAAGAATACTTTCCATCAATTTACCCACCACTGACGTCAAGCTCACAGGCCAATAATTGTTAGGTTTACTCTTAGAACCCTTTTTAAACAATGGAACCACAGCTTTTTTTTCCCACTTACTTTTATAGGTACTGCAATGGGGGCCCTCAACCCACAGGTAGGAGGGACTATCCCCCACAGCTAGACTTTTCTTCTAGCCCAACCCAGGGTCATCTAGAGACCCCAGCCTTGGAATCACACATTTGTTACCTTTTTTTTAATTATTTGCGTTCCTTGGCTCTTATTTGTTCAGGGAGTGGATCGATTAAGTTATATTCTGCAAATTTCAATGATATACAAACAGATAAATACACACGGCTAGGGACAAAGTAAAATTCATTTCTTTTAATGTCAATGGGCTGTTGAATCCAGTCAAGCACAGTAAAATTCTATTAAAAATGAAAAAAGAACAAGTCCATGTAGTGTATTTACAGGAAACTCACTTAAGTAATAATGAGCATGGAAAATTAAAGAGAATGGGCTTCACTAATTTGTTTTTCTGCTCACATAAATCAGGACATAGAAGAGGAGTTGCTATTCTCATCTCAAGCAAGCTAAATTTTGAAAAAGTATTTGAAATGGGAGATAAGGAGGGCAGATATATTCTGGTAAGGGGGAATATAGATGGAAATCCAGTTATTTTATTGAATATCTACACACCCCCAGGAAGTGATATTAGTTTCTTCCGGAAAATTACTAATATTATGGTAACAGAAACAGAAGGTCTCTTGATATATGGGGGAAGACTTAAATTTACAATTACAGCCAAAGTCAGACTCTTCCAATAGGAAAACTTATGAAACAAAGTCCTTGCATAAGAAAGTTAACACTCTTTTTGAGGATGTTGGACTAATTGATATATCGAAGGACCTTTTCCCCGACAGAAGGGATTACACTTATTATTCTGCCCCCCCCCCCACCTTCCGTATATACAAGAATAGACTATTTCATAACAGCTGGAAAAGATAAAGTAATCACCTGTGGAATTGGGAAAATAGATGTAAATGACCATGTACCTCCATATTTATCTATTGATTTTGACCTTTAACCCAAGAATACTATTTGGAAACTAAATTCAAGTCTATTCAATGATCCCTATTTTAAGGAACAAATTAAAAAAGAAATTGGTCTTTACTTAGAATTCAATGATAATGGAGAGGTTTCACTTCCCATTCTATGGGATAGTCAGAAGGCTGTCTTAAGAGGAAAAACTACAGTAATATCTTCATATAAGAAAAAAATAAGGAATAGAACATTAAAGGAATTACAAAATAAGCTGAAGGAACTAGAAAAAAACACAAATTCAGTTTGGCACAGGATATACTAGAGGAAATTTTAAAAATTAGGAACGAAATTAATAGTTTGGCTACACAAGAAATTAGAAAAAATTTATTGTTTCTGAAACAGAGACACTACGAAAGTGAATCTAAATCTATGAAAATACTGGCGTGGAAACTGAAAAAAAAATAGCAGAAAATGCAATTCATAGAATTAGGGATCCAAGAACAAAAGCGATAAAAAAAATAAGCTAAGTGAAATTCATGAAGCTTTTGAAATGTTTTACAAAACTCTATATTCCAAAGTTACAGGGGGGAAACAATGCAAATTGACACCTTCCTGAATTCTTTAGAGTTACCCACTTTAAGCAAAGAACAAAATAGAACGATGACTGCTGACATAACTGAAGCTGAACTAAAAACTGCAATGAGTAGGCTTAAGTTAAGCAAGTCACTGGGATCAGATGCATATACGGCAGAGTGGTATAAAGAGTTTAGGAGTGAGTTAATCCCTGTTTTACTCCCCACACTGAACTGGGCCCTGAGAAAGGCACAAATGCCACCCAGCTGGAAGGAGGCGATAATCTCAGCTATACCGAAAGAAGGCAAGGATAAAATGGAATGTGGGTCATTTAGACCAATATCTGTTCTTAATGTGAATTATAGAATATTTACCTCCATCATGGCCAAACGATTAGAAGAGTTTCTACCCACACTGATACATAATAATCAGACAGGTTTCATACAACAACACCAAACACAAGACAATATATGAAGGACATTTCACATTATGGATCATATTTTAAAAAATGAAATTGAAGCAATAGTGATAATCGTGGATGCTGAAAAGGAATTTGATTCGGTTAATTGGAATTTTCTCTAGAATTTTACATAGATTTGGTCTACATGACACAATTATTAAAACTATACAGGCACTATACAACAATCTTACTGCCAGGATTAAAATCAATGGATATTTATCTAATAGTTTTACCCTAGAAAGGGGCAGGAGACAGGGTTGTGCATGGTCACCGCTACTCTTCGCATTATATCTGGAACCATTAGCTCAATACATCAGACAAAATGAAGATATCAGGGGAATTACTAAAAAGGGACAGAGCATAAATTGGCCTGTTACGCTGATGACATTTTGATCTATCTAGGGCAACCAACAGACTCTTTACCTAATTTGATACAATCCGTTGAACAATGTGGCTAATTATCAGGATACAAGATCAACATAGATAAAACCCAACTACTTTCATATAACTATAGCCCACCAAGAAAAATTGAAAGTAGATATCCTTGGGCATGGCAAACAGAGTCCGTCAAATATTTGGGCATCATTATGCCAAAAGATTTAGCAAAATTATCAGAATGCAATTATCAGCCTATATATAAAAAAATTAAGGAAGATATAACAAGGTGGAACCTAATTCCTTTTCTTGGTCTCAGTTCAAGGATTGAATCTATTAAAATGAATATATTGCCCAGACTACTATATCTCTTTCAGACCCTACCAATAGAGATTAACCAAAATCATTTCAACGAATGGAACAAGATGCTATCAAGATATGTATGGCAAGGTAAAAGGCCTAGGGTTCGTCTCAAAACTTTGCAATTAGCCAAGGAAAAGGGGGATGGGGCCTACCTTCTCTTAGAGCTTATTATTTTGCAGCACAGTTGAGAGCTGTGATAGGCTGGTGCAACCCATCATATGACGCTCGACAGAAAAACATTGAGGAGAGGATACTTTCCATCCCCATACAGGCAATTTTGGCTGATAACAACCTACAAAGTTACATAAATAATATTGACAACCAGTGAGTGAAATGGACTCTTAAAATATGGAAAACTATTATAAAGGAATATAAACAGGAGAGAGACATTGCAATTCTTAAATGGTGTGCATATGACTCGGATTTTACGCTGAATAAACTGGATGCCAGATTTAAGGACTGGACAGTGAAATGAATAACAGCTACTTGCAATATAATGAAAGAAGGAATACTGTTCAGTTTTGAAGTGCTCAAAGAGAAACACTTGTTAGAAATATAAGACTTTTACCGGTATTTACAGATGTGACAGTATGTTAATAGGTCGATTAAAAATGTAACCAAGGCTAGTGCATGTCTGATAGAGCTGTTTAGAAAAGCATATAATTCAGACAATGGTAGTAAGATCATTTCAAACGTGTATAAGGGTTTGTCAAATCTTAAAACACATTCAACTTCATACATTAAAACAAAATGGGAGAAGGAAGGAGGGATAATAATATCTAAGGAAGACTGTTCAATAATATGGAGGTATTAATGGAAGTGTACCAGTTCACAGAAGTGGAGGGAGTTTGGGTAGAAAAGCTTGATAAGATATTTTATTACACCCTCTCAGAAATCCCATTATGATAACAACCCCACTGTTTGCTGGAGAAATTGTGGAAGTCAAAATGCAAACCATTATCATATTTTCTGGGAATGCCCTGTTATCAAAGACTATTGGAGTGGGATACATAATGCCCTTCAAGATATCTTTAAATGTGAAATACCCTTAGAGAGTAAGACCATATATTTTGGGTATATACCTCAAGAATGGTTGAAAAGAGATAAATATTTAATGAATGTACTGCTGGTGCTGGTAAAAAGACTCTTACCAGGAAATGGTTATCACAGGAGAGCCCAACTCTAAATGTATAGAAGGAAATTACAATGGACATTTACAAAATGGAGAAGATAGCAGCATCTGTTAATCATAAGTTGGAACAATTTTATTCATGCTGGAAAAAAATGGTTTAACTACATAACACCTCACAGACCTGATTTTATTCTCACAAGTCAATGAATATGTTGTAAAAAAAATCACTCCCTACTATGTACATAGCTTTCTTCCTTCGTCTGTTCTTTCTTTCCTCTCCTTACAATAAGTGTATACCTCAGATAAATATTATGTGGATATTTGTGACAAATATGGTTATATGATATATATGTACAGTATCTGAAATACATCTTATGGAAATGTTTGATGATGAAATTCAATAAAAAATAAATTGCAAAAAAAGTGAAAACAAATTTCTACAAATTGCTCTTATTACAATTATTAAATACCATAAGACATAGGAGCAGAATTAGGTCACTCGGTCCATTGAATCCACTCCACCATTTCATTATGGCTGATCCCAGTTCCCATTCAACCCCATTCACCTGCCCTCTCACCATATCCCTTGATGCCCTGCCCAGTCAGGAATCTATCAACTTCCACTTTGAATATACCTTGGGGCAGCCTCTACCGCAGTAAGTATCATAGCATTCCACAGATTCACCACTCTTCGGCTAAAAAAAATTCCTCCTTATTTCTGTTCTGAAGGGTGGCCCCTCAATATTGAGGCTGTGCCTTTTAGTTCTGGATACCCCCGCCAGAGGAAATATCCTCTCCACATTCACTTTATCTAGTTCTTTCAACATTTGATAGGTTCCAATAAGATCCCTCACATTCTTCTATATTCCAGTGAGTACAGGCTCAAAGCTGCCAAACACTCCTCGTATGTTCTCATTCCCAGAATCATCCTTGTGAACCTGCTCTTGACTCTCTCTCCAATGACAATGCACCCTTTCTGAGATAAGGAGCCCAAAACTGTAAACAATACTTTAAGTTGGGCCTGAATACTGTCTTATAAAGCTTCAGCATTATCTTCTTCTTTTTATATTCTATTCTCCTTGAAATAAATCCAACATTGCATTTGCCTTCTTCACCACAAACTCAACCTGTGAATTAAGCTTCTGGGAGTCTTGCACGAGGGCTCCTAAGTCACTTTGCACCTCTGATGTTTGAATTTTCTCCCCATTTAGATAATATTCTGCACTATTGTTCCTTCTACCAAAACACATTATCATACATTTCCCAACACTGTATTCCATCTGCCATTTTTTTGCTCATTCTTCCAATCTGTCTGAGCCCTGCTGCAACTGCATTGTTTCCTCAGCACTATCTATTTTTCCACCTGTCTTCGTATCATCTGCAAACTTTAACCCAAAGCCATCAATTCCATTATTTAGATCATTAACAAACAATGTGAAAAGTTGCGGCTGCCTCCTGCCTGTCAGCCATTCCTCTATCCATGCCAGTATATTTCCTGTAACACCATAGGATTTTATCTTGTTAAGCAGTCTCATGCAAGGCAGCTTATCAAAAGCCTTCTGAAAATTGAAGTAATTGACATCCACTGCCTCTCTTTTGTCCACCCTGCTTGTTACTTCCTCAAAGAGTTCTAACAGATTTGTCAGGCAAGATTTCCCTTTACAGAAACCATGCTGACTTTGACTTATTTTATCATTAGTCTCCAAGTACCACAAAACCTTGTCCTCCATAATGGACTCCAACACTTTCTCAACCACTGAGGGTAGGCTAACTGGCCTATAATTTCCTCTCTTTTTTTCCTCCTTTCTTAAAGAGTGGAGTGACATTTGCAATTTTCCATCCTCCAGGACCGTGCCAGAATCAAGTAATTCTTGAGAGATCATGACATGACCAATACATCCATTATCTCTTCAGCAACCTCTCTCAGGACTCTGGGATGTAGTCTATCTGGTCCAGGTGGCTTACTCACCTTAAGACCTTTGAGTTTGCCTCGCACCTTTTCTTTTGTAATAGCAATGGCACTCACTCCTGCTCCCTGACACAGATCTCTGAAATACAGTTAGTGTCTTCCACAGTAAAAAATGAAGCAAAGTACTTATTAAATTTATCTGCCATTTCTTTGTCCCCAATTAGTCCCTCACCAGCAACATTTTCCAGTGGTCCAAAATCAACTCTCACCTCCCTTTTATTCTCAATATAACTGAAAAACACTTTTGTTATCCTGCCTTATTTTATCAGCTAGTCTGCCCTCATATTTTATCTTTTCCCTTCTTATAGCGTTTTTAGTTGCCTTTTCTTGGATCTTAAAAGCTTCCCAATCATCCGACCTCTCACTCACTTTTCCTACCTTATATGCCCCTTCCTTGGCTTTTACGCAGTCCTTAACTCCCCTTGTCTGCCGCGGTTGCCTACCCCTGCTGTTTGAGAACAACTACTTCTGTGGGACATATCTATCCTGCACCCTGCGAACTAGTCCTGGGGTTAAAACTGCCACTGGACAAGTGTCAGTTCTGTAATATGTCAGTCAATTACATCGGGCACAGAGTTTCACAAGATGTTGTGGCTACTGATCTGTCCAAGGTAGAGGTGGAGTCCACATGGCCAAGGCCCAAGAATGTGAGTGCCCTAAGCTCATTCCTTAGATTCTGTGGCTACTACTGGAGATTTGTGAAAGACTACTCCAAGGCAAGCCATCCCTTGAATCATCTTCTGTGCAGTTACCCTCCCTTGGGGAAGAAGAGGAGAACAAAAGGAAAAGGTGGTAAAGTTTGTCTTAGCCGTTTGGAGCCTTTCGGGGAAAGATAGGATGCAAAGTGTGAAGAGGCCATTCAGCTGCTGAAAGGGTTAATGACTGAAGCACCTGTGTTGGCTTTTGCAAACTTCCAGTTGCCGTATGTACTGCATACTGATGCCAGCCGTGAGGATTGAGGGAGTGCTCTATATCAGGTTCATGGCAAAGGGTTGAGACCAGTTGATTTCATCAGCCCACAAACAAGAGAAAATCTGCAGAAGCTGGAAATCCAAGTAACAAAGGCCCAAAACGTCAACTGTGTTTTCTTTCCATAGATGCTGCCTGGCCTGCTGAGTTCCTCTAGCATTTTGTGTGTGATGCTCTCATCAGGCAGAGTCTATCACCCTCTGAATGAAACTACCCGATGCACAAATTGAACTTTCTGGCATTGAAATGGGCTGTGGTGGATTAGTTAAATGACGACCAATATGGAGCCAGGATCGTGGCGAGGACTGACAACAATCCATTGACTTATATCCTGGCCTCAGCACAGTTGGATGTCACAGGTCATCATTGCTTGGCGGCATTGTCTGCTTATGATTTCAGCCCGAAATACTGAACATGGATGTGGATGCATTGTTCCGATGCTTACATGAGCTACTGGAAATGGACGGAGAGTGGAGGACCGTTCCTGCCTCTGGTGTTAAAGCAATGTGCCAGTTTTCCATAGTGGAGAAATCAGAGGCAAGGATATGGCATGATAGAGCTGTGGAACTTTTGGTAGTCTCCCATGATGCCATTCCACAAGCTTATTGCAACTTGACCACTCGGGATACGAAACAGTTGCCTGCCTTGAGTCTTGCAGCATTTGCAGCAGCCCAGTGAAATGGCCCCTGTATAGGTGCCATTTGGTCATCTGTTGCAAAAGGGGATGTGGCCCAAGTTGAAAAGACAAAGCATGATACCATACCCCTACTGCTGAGAGAATTGAACAAACTGGAGTTGAAGAACCAGGTTTTATAAGGGTCACCGGTTCTTTTATACAGGGTCACGTCTCCTCCAGGCAGGCCTTGGCATTCCCAGTTGGATTTGCCTGAAAAGCATTGAAGGATTGTGTTGAAGTCACTTCATGATGATTCCAGTCTTCTGGGGTTTGATGAGACCTACGGATTGGTCCAAGATCCATTCTATTGGCCCCAAATGAAGCCTGAGGTTGAAGGCTACAGCAAGTCGTGCATTCAATGTCTTCGGATGAAGACACTGCCTACGAGGGTGGTTCCATTATCTCATTTACAAAGTACGGAGCCACGTGATTCAGTGTGTATAGATCTCCCCTCCGCAGAGCCTGATTCCAGCAATGCTGCAAATGTCTTGGTCATCACTGATTACTACACCAGATATGCTCAAGCCTACCCCACAAAGGATCAAAGGGCATCCACAGTTGCCAAAGTGTTATGGGAGAAGTATTTTGTTCATTATGGCCTCCCAAAAAGAATACACAGAGATCAAGGAAGGGGTTTTGAGAGTCGGCTCATACACGAGTTATTGAGCATGCTTGAAGACAAGAAGTCGAGGACCATACCCCATCATCCTCAGGGTGATCCCCAGCCCGAAAGGTTCAACCAGACAATGTTAGACATGTTTGGAACCCTGGATATCACCAAAAAGAACAAATAGAGTCAGTATATTGGGCAATTGGTCCACTGCTACAACTATACACAGAATGAAGTTACTGGATTCGTGCCATACTTTACTTCATTGTCGCCAAACAATTGATACTACAGCGTACAATCATCACAGCGATATTTGATTCGGCGTTTCGTGCTCCCTGGAATACAAATCTATAGTAAATAGTAAAAATTTAAATTATAAATCATAAATAGAAAATAGAAAATGGAAAGTAAGGTAGTGCAAAAAAATCCGAGAGGCAGGTCCGGATATTTGGAGGGTACGGCCCAGATCCGGGTCAGGATCTGTTCAGTAGTCTTATCACAGTTGGAAAGAAGCTGTTCCCAAATCTGGCTGTACAAGTCTTCCAGCTCCTGAGCCTTCTTCCGGAGGGAAGAGGGACGAAAAGTGTGTTGGCTGAGTGGGTCGTGTCCTTGATTATCCTGGCGGCACTGCTCTGACAGCGTGTGGTGTAAAGTGAGTCCAAGGACAGAAGATTGGTTTGTGTGATATGCTCTGTACTATCTGATGTTCAGGCACAAAGTGAGATTGTCTATAAATCTCTGTTATGGAGCCGGCGGTGAAGACTTGCCAGAGAAGACGTATCCTAAGTATGTGTCTGACATGAGGAAAACAGTGACAATAACATCAAACCCCAACCCCCTCTCTCACAGGCAAGAAACTAATGGATGTGAAATGAGATCTCATCTGTTTCTGGATCTGCTCTGGTGATGCAATCAGAAATTTAGCCACGGTCACCTTATGGGCAATCTTTCTCAACAGGATCTCAAGACAGAAAAAGAAATTTTCACATTACACAGTTTTGAAATTGGATTGGCAAAGCAGTATTCTTGGATGCAGGAAACATATTCCTTGCATCCGAGAACAATGTAATTGCATCCTGAAGCTATTCTTTCTGCTGGTGTTAAGATCACACACTACAATAGTTGAAAGATTAACCAGAGAAACAGACTGGGTGGGAAAAGTTATGGTGAGTAGGTTAGTGGAGAAAGGAACTAACAGCTCACAAAAATATCTGATTTCTGGATTTGAAAATCACTTCCTACTTGGTCACAAGCAGACTGAATGAATGACTGCCACAAATAACCTTGGAGTTGGGTGATCTGTTTCTGTGGTTTGTCACAATCTCAATAAAACAAATATTTATTTTACCAAGTATTGAGCAGCTATTCAATATTAAAGGATAGCATGAAAAGTAAGGTTCAAGATCTAAACTCAGGACCATGTATAGAAAGCATGGCAGAGGCAAGATTGCTTTGTAATGCACTATAAATCTCTCTCTGTTGACTATTAATGGGTTTGTGCAGTACCACAGCAAACCCATATAAAGCAACATTGTTGGTCATGACAAGACCTACACTCACATTGGAATAACAAACCAGCCGTGATTGTAAGAGCAGTTGTGAAATGATTGAAATCATTAATGAGACTAAACCAAACATGCCATCAAATAGTTACAGCACATAAGATGTAGGAATTTCAGGTGACAGAGGACAAAACCTAAGCGGTTCTTCAAATATTAAACAGCACTTGGTTATAAATTAGTTTTTGGATTAAGTGATTTAAGATCGTAGCCTTTGATTGTTACATAAAACCACATGAAATAAACACTTCAAGAACAGCTGTATGATCCGTATGGTGTGTATACACCATATGAATATTCTCCCATTCAATCCACTTCATTACATCTTTCCATTCCCTCTTTCCTCATATGCTTATTTGCTTCTCGATGTTTTCAAAATACAGTACATGAATAAACCTTTCTTCTTGGTATTGAATTTCCTTTACCAGTTTTCAGAGTAAATAAAACTTCTCATTCTCCTGTTTGCTACCAGAAACTATTTGTACTTATTGTCTTTAAGTTAGGTTTTGCATGCAAGTGGAAACATTTTCATCATGACTAACCTATTAATACTTTCAAGCACTTTTGCAAGTTACCTTCTTCCAAAGAGAAAAGGCCAAACATACTCACTTCATATGTGCGTTTTACCCCCTTTAAGAATGGCAGAGGATTATTGCCACCCAAGATGGCTACATGGGTGGTAGCCAGTTCCAGCCAATGACAAATTAATAAGAGCTTGATGCAGCATTGTAAAATGCAATGTACTGCATGATTTGTCACTTTGAAAGAGTGTTGGCAGAAACAGCTGTGAAAATGCTGAAAGTAGTCATTTGTTTTCAGTTGAACTTATTGTTTGACATGCAGAGCCACGGCAATGGAAATCTATGCCAAAGCTCCTCTGGGCTTCCCCCACTAGAAATTAGCTCTTCATGGTTTGCAAAGGTAATGATTTCATCTGATTACAACCCACTGGACCTAGTTGCAGGCTCAACCTATAATTATGACTGGTAATATCCACTGAACAATGCTCGCCAACACTTACACTGATTTTTCCCATTTCTGACTCTTTTTTCTTCTCTTGTATAAAGCACAGCTCTCCAGTCATTCTACTTTCCCTAACCCCTTAATATATCAAGGTCAAAGTAACATTATTATCAAAGTATGTATATGTAGGCAGTTACTGAAATGTTGACTGTTTATTCCTTTCCTTAGATACAGCCTGACCTGCTGAGTTCCTCCAGCATTTTGTGTGTGTTACACTGGGTTAGAAACATAGAAAACCTACAGCTCAATACAGGCCATTCAGCCCATGCTGTGCCGAACGTATACTTACTTTAGAAATCACCGAGGGTTACCCATAGCCCTCTATTTTTCTAAGCTCCATGTACCTATCCAGGAGTCTCTTAAAAGACTCTATCGTATCCACCTCCACCGCCGTCACCGGCAGCCCATTCCACGCACTCACCACGCTCTGCGTAAAAAACTTACCCTGACATCTCCTCTGTACCTACTTCCAAGCACCTTAAAATTGTGCCCTCTCGTGTTAGCCATCACAGCCCTGGGAAAAAGCCTCTGACTATCACACGATCAATGCCTCTCATCATCTTATATACCTCTATCAAGTCACCTCTCATCTTCTGCTGCTCCAAGGAGAAAAGGCCAAGTTCACTCAAACTATTCTCATAAGGCACACTCCCCAATCCAGGCAACGTCCTTGTAAATCTTCTCTACACCCTTTCCATAGTTTCCACATCCTTCCTGCAGTGAGATGACCAGAACTGAGCACAATACTCCAAATAGGATCTGAATAGGTTCCTATATACCTGTAACATTACCTTCCGGCTCCTAAACTCAGGCTATGTCCACACTAGACCGAATAAATCTGTAATCGAAGCTTTTTCTCTTTGTTTTGACCCTCTGTCCACACTGAAACAGCGTTTTCCTCCCCCGAAAACAGAGATTTTCTAAAACGCCCTCCAGGTTGTGTAAATTTGAAAACGCCGATTGTGCAGAGCAGTGTGGACTGGGTAAACGGATATTTTTTAAAACGCTATCATGACGAGCCGGAACAGATGGGGGCATCGCGGCATTTCATTGTTTTCTTGAACGCAACCCCCCACACAACCTAACAATTTCATAACAGACGTCAATGAGACTGAAGCCAGAAGAGTTAGAAATGTACTCACCAAATACTTTGACCCATAGTTTACTGAATAAATAAGTATACTCATCTTGCCCTGTTTTCTGTCCTTGCTTGTATGAAGGTGGTTTACCTATTTATGTAAGTACTTCTCTGACAACAGATGTGTAACAGCCTAATGTAACATTGTAAGGAAATACAAGATAACACTGATGCAGACATGTTTTATACATTTGACATGGCGCTTTATTGGTCATGGTCCCTTCTGGCAATCCCCCACCTTACTATTTACCTCAGGAATTGGGCTTCAATCCCTTCATTTAATTTCCAATTATTCCCAGGTTTCACTAACTTTCCATCAGAAAGTGCAGAATAAAGACCCTGTGATCACAACAAGGAACTGCCAAGTATTGGGTAAAATTAAATGGATTTAATCACAGCTGTCCATCAAAGTATCTTTTGAAGGGGAAGTCGGAGCACCAAAGTAAAATTAAAAGACACCCATTTTTCGATTTGGTTAATAACTGGGCTGTGAAATTGAAACTGACTGAAGAAGACATAGTTGGTCAAATTTGCCTGCCACCCATCCCTTTTTGGCTCTTTCCAGAACCAGAAGTAGACCTATTCCTCTTTTTTCAGCTTAAAGTAAGCAGTGCAATTTCATCAGCGTTGATCACAAATGAATATTTAAATAATAAATGGGGATCTTATCTGAAGATTTTCACTGATAGCTCAGTGGACCCAGAGAGCAGTAGGGCAGGATTTAGGATGTATGTGTCTGAACTTGGAGTTAAGATTGGTCACTGGGTTTCAGATGGTGTTTCTGTCTTTGCAACAGAATTACTAGCAATCCTTTGGGCCTTATGGTGGATAGAAGACTCTCAACCACGTACGGTTATGATCTGTTCGGATCCTGCTGCTGCCTTAGAGTCTATAAAAGGTAGTAAATCAAAAGCTCGTCCTGACATAGTTATTGAGATTCTCTTAGTGTTGTTTAGAGTAGGGAAGATGGGTTATGCAGTTAGATTTTCATGGATACCTTGGCATGCTGGGGTGGAGGGAAATGGAATTGTGGATGGCATTGCAAAGTCTTCCTTACAGAGCAGGCAAATAGAGATTAGAGTTCCCCTAGGCAGAGCAGAATTGGGAAGTAGGATTAAAAGAGGTACAGAGAAGAAGTGGCAGGAGGATTGCAAAAGTGAATTAAGGGGCAGGCATTATTTTTCTAGTCACCCACTAGTTAAAAAGGTCTCAGACCGTTACCTTTTAAGTCGTAGAAATATGGTGAAATTTACAAAACTTAAATTGGGGCATTGTGGGCTAAACTATTATTTAAAGATAATAGGAAAACATCCTACTGGATTACGTGACTGTGGTAGTCCAGAGACAGTCCAGCACATTTTGCTGAGCTGTAATCGATACAAAATTGAAAGAAGCGTGCTGTTCAAGAGGCTATCTCGCTTAAATTTATTTTGGTTTTCTATTAAATCTTTGGCCATCAAGAGAATCAACATCTGATTGAAGAGCCTATCATTGTTTATACGTGAGACTAGGTTGCATTCCAGAATTTGAGTTCCTTGAAGTTTTATAATTAATTATACATCCTGCGGAGGGCTGTAATACGCCTAAATGCGTCTAAGCAGCCGGAAATAGAAGAAGAAGAAGGAACTGCCAGTTTGTTGGTCGACTCCGGTGTGAGTAACCTTGTTTCATGGTTCTTAGGGCTGTTAGTTCTAAGTCTAGCATCGCTCCTGGATTCTCTCCAAACCCAAGACTTCGGGTAAAGACTTTCCTGGAAACCGATTCCACGCTCGCTACAGAAATAACGCCTCCCGATTCTGCCCCCGCACCCATGTTCTGCACTTGTGTTCCTCCACCGTCACGCTCGTGTAACATTAATAATATATTGCTTGTGCAAACATTCAATAGATGCAATTGTCACTTTTGCCCAGTAACTCGTTTTATTGCACATGTTAAAGCAAAATAATACAGAAAGACATGGCAAAAGTAAAGGCAAACAAATGAGGTAACAGCGAATTTCACTTTTGCCCATTAACAAGCCTTATTGCATTTAGTTGTAGCTGTCGTCCCTTTCATCAGCGAAGAGACTATGGCTGCAGGAAATGTTTCCAGGGTGACCCCTCTGGGAGTGGGGAAGATGTCGGTGGGGCCACCCGGGGGTCTGTGTGTCCATATGTGTAGCTATTGTAGTGGCTGTGAGGCTGGTATTGTGGTGATGAAAGTACTGGGGGGGGGGAAGCCATCATATTCCTCATCATTGCAAATCCCTCTGCAACAGAGTTAGTCAGTTTTTCAATGTTCGTCGTCAGCCAGGTCATACTGTCCGTGAACTCCCTGTTCGTTGCCTCCATACACTCCAATATTTGTTTTTTTAGCTTTAAGTCCTCTTACGCGAGAGCCAAAAGCTGTCCGTCGTTTCACAATTTCTTACACCAAGTATACCGTTTCCTCTTCGCTTGTATTCTGTGTGTCCTGCGCATGCCCAGTAGGAGGAGATGCCCCCAAATACCCATTTTAATATCGACGGAGGTATTTTCAAAAACACCTTATGTGGATGCCTGTCGTTTTAACATGAAACCGGTGTTTTCAAAATTATCCGGTCTAGTGTGGACGTAGCCTCAGTCCCATAGTTGATGAAGGCCAATGCACTGTATGCCTTCTTAGCTACAGAGTCAATCTGCACAGCGGCTTTGAGCGTCCTCTGTACTCGGACCCCAAGATCCCTCTGATACCCCAAGATCCCTCTGATCCTCCACACTCAAGAGTCTGACCATTAATACTATATTCTGCCATCATATTTTTCCTACCAAAATGAACAACTTCACACTTACTTGAGTAGAACTCCATCTGCCACTTCTCAGCCCAGTTTTGCATCCTATTGATGTCCTGCTGTAACCGCCGACATCCCTCCACACTATCCACAACACCCCCAACCTCTGTGTCATCAGCAAATTTACTAACCCATCCCTTCACTTCCTCATCCAGGTCACTTATAAAAATCACTAAGACAAGGGGTCCCAGAACAGATCCCTGAGGCACACCACTTGTCACCAACATCCATGCAAAATATGACCTGTCTACAACTACTCTTTGCCTTCTGCGGGCAAGCCAGTTCTGGATCCACAAAGCAAAGTCCCCTTGGATCCCATGCCTCCTAAAATTTCTCAATAAGCCATGCATGGGGTACCTTATCAAATGCTTTGCTGAAATCCATATACACTACATCTACTGCTCTACCTTCGTCAACATGTTTAGTCACATCCTCAAGAAATTCAATCAGGCTTGTAAGGCATGACCTGCCTTTGATAAAGCTATGCTGACTATTCCTAATCATATTATGCCTCTTCAAATGTTCATAAATCCTGCCTCTCAGGATCTTCTCCATCAACCTACCAACCACTGAAGTAAGACTCATCGGTCTATAACTTCCTGGGCTATCTCTACTCCCTTTCTTGAATAAGAGAAAAACATCTGCGACCCTATAATCCTCTGAAACCTCTCTCGTCCCCGTTGATGATGCAACGATCAATGCCAGAGGCTCAGCAATCTTCTCCCTTGCATCCCACAGTAGTCTGGGGGTACATCTCTTCCGGTCCCAGAGACTTATCCAACTTTATGTTTTCCAAAAACTCCAGCACATCCTCTTTCTTAATATCTACATGCTCAAGCTTTTCAATCCACTGTAAGTCATCCCTACAATTGCCAAGATCCTTTTCCATAGAGAATACTGAAGTAAAGTATTCATTAAGTACCTCTGCTATCTCCCCCAGTTCCATGCACACTTTTCCACTGTCACACCTGATTGGTCCTATTCTCTCACATCTTATCCTCTTGCTCTTCACATACTTGTAGAATGCCTTGGGGTTTTCTTTAATCATGCTCGCCAAGGCCTTCTCATGGCCCCTTCTGGCTCTCCTAATTTTATTCTTAAGCTCCTTCCTGCTAACGTTATAATCTTCTAGATCTCTATCATACCTAGTTTTTTGAACCTTTCATAAGCTTTTCCTTTCTTCTTGACTAGATTTTCAACAGCCTTTGTACACCATGGTTCATGTACCCTCCCATCCTTTTCCTGTCTCATTGGAACGTACCTATGCAGAACACCACACAAATATCCCCTGAACAATTACCCCATTTCTGCCGTGCATTTCCCTGAGAACATCTGTTCCCAATTTATAACTCCACCACCTTCAACAGGACTCCACCACTAGGCACATCTTTCCCTCTCCACCACTCCCCACTTTCCGCAGGGATTGGTCCCTCCCCACGGATCTCCCACCTGGCACTTATCCCTGGAAGCGCAAGTGCTACACCTGTCCGTACACCTCCTCTCTTGCCACCATTCAGGGCCCCAATCAGTCCTTCTAAGTGAGGCTACACTTCACTTGTGAGTCTGTTGGGGTCATCTATTGCATCTGGTCTTCCCGGTGTGGCCTCCTCTACATTGATGAAACCCGACACAGATTGGGGGACCGCTTCGTTGAGCACCTCCGCTCCGTCCGCCAAAACGGACAGGATCTCCCAGTAGCCACCCACTTCAACCATTCCCATTCAGGTACGTCCATACATGGCCTCCTCTACTGACATGATAAGACTAAACTCAGGTTGGAGGAGCAACACCTCATATACCGTCTAGGTAGTCTCCAGCCCCTTGGTATGAAGATAGAATTCTCCAATTTCTGGTAATTCCCTCCCCCCTCCCTTCCCCTATCCCTATGTCACTCTGCCCCCTCCCCCAACTGCCTATCACCTCCCTCATGGTCCCACCTCCTTCTACTACCCATTGTGTTTTCCCCTATTCCTTCTTCACCTTTCCTGCCTATCACCTCCCTGGCTCCCCTCCCCCACCCCTTTATCTTTCCCCTTACTGGTTTTTCACCTGGAACCTACCAGCCTTCTCCTTCCCCCCCTCCCCTCACCACCTTCTTTATAGGGCCTCTGCCCCTTCCCTGTACAGTCCTGACGAAGGATTCCGGCCCGAAACATTTCCACAGATGCTGCCCGACCTGCTGAGTTCCTCCAGCGTGTTGTGAGTGTTACTTTGACCCCAGCATCTGCAGATTATTTTGTGTTTATTATTCCAAGTTCCGGCCTGATAGTTTCATATTTCCCCTTACTCCAATTAAAAGCTTTCCAAACTTGTCTGTTCCTATCCCTCTCCAATGCTATGGTAAAGGAGATAGAATTGTGATCACTATCTCCAAGATGCTCTCCCAATGAGAGATTTGACACCTGACTGGGTTCATTTCCCAATATCAGATCAAGTACAGCCTCTCCTCTTGTAGGCTTATCTACATATCGTGTCAGGAAACCTTCCTGAACACACCTAACAAACTCCACCCCCATCTAAACCCTTTGCTCTAGGGAAATTCCAATCAATATTTGGGAAATTAAAATCTTCCACCACAACAACCCTGTTATTTTTTTTATTAAGTGCAATCGTGAACAATAGCCAAATCAGAAATGTTGATCAAGTCAACTAGTTCCCAAAGAGAACTCTGATAGGCCAATCAGATGGTTCACAGCTGCTCAGCGATAGAACACAGAAGAATAACAGGCACAAGGGTCGCTAGCCCCTGTACCCCAGAAACACACCTGAGCACTACGACGGAGGTATGTGCTATGGATGACCTGATCTGAAAGCATCATGTCGACTTATAGCTGATCATGTTCACGGCGGAACAACTAGGTCAAGGATGGGGTGATCAGCACTGATGGACAAATTATACCTCCACTACCCCATAATTTATTACACCTTTCCAGAATCTGTCACCCTATCTGCTCCTTGATGTTCCTGTTACTATTGGGTGGTCTATAAAAAACACCCAGTAGAGTTATTGACTCCTTCCTGTTCTTAACTTCCACCCACAGAGACTCCGTAGAGAATCCCTCCATGACTTCCTCCTTTTCTGCAGCCGTGACACTATCTCTGATCAGCAGTGCCACGCCCCCACCTCTTTTGCCTCCCTCCTGTCCTTTCTGAAACATCTAAAGCCTGGCACTCAAAGAAACTGTTCCTGTCCCTGAGCCATCTAAGTACCTGTAATGGCCACAATATCACAGCTCCAAGTACTGATCCACGCTCTAAACTCATCTGCTTTGCTCATGATGCTTCTTGCATTAAAATGGACACATCTCAAACCATTGGTTTGAGCCTACTCCTGCCTGCCTAACCTCCCTCTCGCACTGTCTCCAAGCTTTCTCTATTTCTGAGCCAAACACTCCTTCCTCCATCTCTTCAGTTCGGTTCCCACCCCCTAGCAATTTTAGTTTAAATTCTCCCCAATTGCCTTAGCAAACCTCCCTGCCAGGATATTGGTCCCCCTCGGATTCAAGTGCAACCTGTCCTTTTTATACAGGTCACACCTGCCCCAGAAGAGGTCCCAATGATCCAGAAATCTGAATCCCTGCCCCCTGCTCCAATCTCTCAGCCACACATTTATCCTCCACCTCACTCTATTCCTATACTCACTGTCACATGGCACAGGCAGTAATCCCGAGATTACTACCTTTAAGGTCCTGCTTCTTAACTTCTTTCCTAACTCCCTGCAGTCTGTTTTCAGGACTTCCTCCCTTTTCTTACCTATGTCATTGGTACCAATACGTACCACGACCTCTGGCTGTTCACCTTCCCACTTCAGGATATCGTGGACATGATCAGAAACATCCAGGACCCTGGCATCTGGGAGGCAAACTACCATCCGCGTTTCTTTTCTGCTTCCACAGAATCGCCTATCTAACTCCCTAACTACTGAGTCACCTATTACTGCTGCCATCCTCTTCCTTTCCCTACCCTTCTGAGCCACAGGGCCAGACTCTGTGCCGGAAGTGCAGCCACTGTTGCTTCCCCAGGTAGGCTGTCGTCCCCAACAGTACTCAATCAGGAGTACTTATTGTTAAAGGGGACAGCCATTGGGGTACTCTCTAGTATTTGACTCTTCCCCTTCCCCCTCCTGACTGTGACCCACTTATCTGTCTCCCGAGTCCCCGGTGTGAATACTTGTCTATAGCTCCTCTCTATCACCTCCTCACTTTCCCTGACCAGACGAAGGTCATCGAGCTGCATCTCCCGTTCCCGAAACTGGTTCTAAGGAGCTGCAGCTCGACACACCTGGCGCAGATGTGGCCATCCGGGAGGGTGGGAGTCTCCCAGTCTTCCCACATCTGAAACCCAGTACAGAACACTGGCCTCACAGACATACTTCCTTTTTCTATTCCTCATATGTAACTTAACTCGCCTCGACCCATTATCACCAAAGCCCGAATGAGCCAAAGCCCTCCCACTCTGCCTCAGATCACTCCGTTGATGACCACTCCACTGGGCAGTGTCTCCCTTTTATACCTGAACCTTCCCTGCTATTGAACTCAAGATTAGTGCCCTGGCTATAGTCACTGATAGGCCATGTACAATAGACTAACGCTCTCGAAGCTCCCTTTTTAAATAACCACTGCTGACCTGCGAGAAATCCCTCTTGGTAAAGCTCTGTTGACACATCTGTTTTAGTAGTACTGTTGAATAAGGGTGGCAGGGTGGAGACATGTCTCTACAAAAGGTGTAAGACGCTCCTTTCCTCTGTTAGTCTGCAGGTCACCTTTGGTCAGGGTGCAGCACTTGTTTATCCCAACACACCTGATCAGAGTCACGTGAAGCCATGACAGCAGGTTGTGGATGGTTGTATGAGCAGCTGGTGCACATCACACGTCATGGTTATGCAACCAATGACACCAGGCAGACAATCTCAGAAGAGTTTTGATCATGGCTGGGTTCACCTGTGTTCTAAAGACACTACCCAGACGAAGGCAATGGCAAACCACTTCAGTAAACAAAATTTCCAAGAACAATCATGGTCATATGACATGGCACATGATGATGATGATAATATTAAATTTTCCAAACTTTCATTACTGCATGCTTAACAGCAAGTTGAAGGAATTTAAAAATTCCGTGTCTGTGGTGATGTAGGGGTTGGAAGTAACCGGTTCTGTTGCTTAGAATTTTTGCAAAACGAATAGACAACCCTTGGCTAAAAGTGAGCAAATAGCACTTGCTGAGATGGGCATCTTGGTTGGCCTGGATTAGTTTGGGTGAAGGGTTTGTTTTTGCAATCTGTTGGCTTAGCTGTCAGCTCAGGATGAAAGGTGGATGTAGTAACAATGCGTTCAGACATAGCAGCAATGTGGGTTAATTACTAGACTAGCATTCAGAGGACTGGAACCGCAGAAATTAGCTTGTTTAGATTTTAATTATTTATAAAAAATAACGATATACATTTGGAATAATAAGCAGGAAAGAACTCATTTGTTGTAAAACACTCAGTTAGTTCAAATTTGACTTCATTTGTGTTGGCATTAATACGTAACCCAAGACTCATGTCTTTCCAGCTCGATGATAATTAGAGATGAAACATAAGGACAAGCCTTGAGACTGGCATCCATGTGCCATTTCTGAGTAGGTAAGAAAAAGTCCATCGATCACAGCTGGTGTTTTCCACATCAGAGCCACTGAACACTATATCAGTTCAGTTTAAAATAAATATGCTGAAAGTGCTTAAGTTAAAGATATTATGGGCTCTGAATTGGCTGCTGTCCTATGGTGACATAAGGCAGGAGGTTAATGTATTAAAATCTTATATCAGAATTTATTACTTCGCCGGCCCACCTGAAAAGGCAAAACTTCTCTGAACTGTTTCCAATATATTAATATCCTTCCTTAAATAGAGAGACCAGGACAATGTGCTGAATCTCAGGTGAAGCTGCATGTAGTTATTTTTAGAGGGCTTTAATCTTTGCCCAGCTTGGTCAAATTTCCAAGCCCTCAGCAGGTAAAAGAAGGTTGCATAAGATTGGATCCATCAAGTAAGTCCTTTCTATCACTGCTTTTAAGGCTGCAGATACACAGTGTTTCACTCCAGCCACAGAAAACAATAATAGTAATAAATCTATAACCTTGTTGTACTTGGCCTATATATGACTCCAAACCCATCAACCCGAATAAACCATTTAGCCTCAAGATCAATGAGGGACATGCAGTAAATATTGCCTTTGCAACAATACCCATGGGGCAGCACATTAGTGTAGTGGTTAGCACAACACTTTACCGTACCAACGACCCAGCTTCAATTCCTGCCACTGCCTGTAAGAAGGTTGTACGTTTTCCCTATGATCGCGTGGGTTTTCTCTGGGTGCTCTGGTTTCCTCCCACATTCCAAAGGCATACCAATTGGTAAATTCATTGGTCATTGTAAATTGTCCCAAGATTAGGCTAGGATTAAATTGGGGTTTGCTTGAAAGGCCAGAAGGCCTTATTCCAGGCTGTATGTCAATAAATAAATAAATATCCACAATATAGAACAGTACATTCAGGAGAATGCAGAGTTGATAGAAAAGAGCTACTAAAGTTGTAGGAGGCAGATATCTAGTTTACTGTCAGGTGAGAGAAAGAGTTGCCAGACAGTGCAGAGTACTCCTTGTGGTCTTTCCCCTCAATAACAAGTATACCATTTTGGATATTTTGGTTAGTGGATTCAATAATTAGTGGAACAGACAGGAGATTCTATGGATTTGATAGAGACTCGCCCAGGTGCCTTGGTCAGCAAAGTCTGAGATCAGGTCAGCAGCATTTTTCAGGGGTAGGGTAAGCAGCCAGATGTTGTGACACACATTGGATCCAGCTACATAGATAGGAAAAGGGATGAGGTCCTGAAAGAGTGAATATAAGGGAAGTAGGTCGGAAGCTAAAAAGCAGGGTAGTAATCTTTGAACCACAGTCTGTGCCATGACCCAGTGAGGGCAAGAATAGGATGACATAGCAGATGAATGTATGACTGAAGAATTGGTACAAGGGGCAGGATTTCAGATTTGTGGATCATTGGGATCTCTTCTGGGGAAGTTATGACCTGTACAAAAGAGATGACTGAACACAAAACGGACCGATGTCCTTAAGGGCAGGTTTGCTGGAGTGTGTTGGGAAGGGTTTAAGCTAGGTTGGCAGGGCTATTGGAAGCTGTGTGATAGATCAGGTGATGGAGCAGTTGGTGTAAAAGTAGAGGCAATGTGTAGAGAGACTGAGGAAGGGTATGGATAGGCAATAGCTGTGGTATAAATGCAGTCAATTAGAGGAGTTCAAATGTGTTTAATGCCAGAAGTATCAGGAACAAGGTGATGAATTTAGAGCATGGATCAGTACTTGGAGCTATTGTGTAACATTGTGACTTGGCTATCACAAGGGCTGTAATAGCTGCTGGATGATCTGAGGTTTAGATATTTCGATAGTACAGAGGAGGTAAAAAGATGGGGTGTGGCATGGCATCACAGCTGTAGAAAGGGAGGACATTGTAGCGGGACTGTCTACTGAGTCAGTGGAGGTGGAAGTCAGAAACAGGAAGGGAGAAATCACTCCATGGGGAGTATTCCAATAGCTATAGAGACAGTAAGGAGGAGATTGGAAGGCAGATTTTGGAAAGGTGTAAAAATAACAAGTTGTGTCATGAGGTGATGTCAATTTCCCTAATATTGATCCGTACCTCCATGGTGCAAAAGGCAGAGTTTGTTAGGTGTTCCCAGGAAGGATTCCTGACACAACATGTAGATAGGCTGACAAGAGGAGAGGCCACACTAGATCTTGTACTTGACAATGAACCTAGTCAGGTGACAAATCTCTTTGAGATAGTGACCACAGCTCCCTTGGAAGTGATTTAGGAGAGCGAGAAGGAGAAGGCCTTGGCAAGCAGGATTAAGGAAAACTCTAAAGCATTGTTTATGTGTAGGGTAATGTAATTGGTGGAAATGTACATAATTTACAACCACAGACATTGAGTTGGGGTTTCACTTAAGAGGCTGGTCTGACATGATGACATAATTATGTAAAGGGTTTTTTAGCATGCTTTGTGTTCAGTTTTTTGGTGTTCAATAACTGAGTTACTATGGCTTTTCTGAGACATAAAGTACCTCCATTGTTTTATTTGCAAAAGCCTACATTGGTGACCCCGATGCTCTAGGACGAAATTCGAGTTATTCCAAAGTTAGTAAATGTGTTGGCCAACAGTCGCTTTGAAAATGCCAGAGTTTTCAGAGCAAAATACCATCACTTGGTTTGTGTAAGCTCAATTTGTGTTTCGAGAAATCTCTGCTGATAACACTTGCCTGAGCATGATAAATATCAATTGCTGATAACTCATCTTTTGCATACTTTTGGATTATCCTATTCTGAGCGCACCCAACAGTTGATCTCCTTGCCCAGTTTTGGCGATGCTGGGCTTCAGAGCTAGTGGACCACATGCTGGCTCTCCTGGCAAATCACCATCCTCGTTTTATTTTTAAAAGAACTCTTAATGTAGCAAATGCCTGATCAAATTCACATAGCCCTTGTTAATGCACCCGTGAAGGACTATAAGGAGCTTGCTAAAATGGCTGATCGTGTACACTCTTGCATCATTCCTCCTCCTTTCTCTACCTCAGTTAGCAACAGCCCCATCATAAGGTCATCCTCAACTGCATAGCAGCTGTGGTACGAACGCTAGGAAGTGTCGACCACCGTGCAGCTTTGACAGTGCCAGCACATCGATGCATCAGAGGTCTGTGAACACTGTGGGTTGCAGCTGCCAGGGTCATCTACTGTTCATTACGGACACCCTTTCAGGGCAATGCTTGTGTGGCACAGCTGCTCAAGTGAGTGTGCTGCCAGCATTGCCTATTGATGAGAAGGCAAAGAGTGACGAAACTTCACTGGAGGCCGCCAACAGCAGCAAGACCCAGACTTACGGGATACAATGGGTGACACTCTGCTTCATTGTGTAACTTTACATATGGGGCTTTGTCCTGGCTGAAGAGACTAGACCTCTGCCCAGTGCAGATCTCCTGTGTGCCCAAGGACTGTTAGTTGATCTTAAGAAGTCTCAGCTTGTGGATGCCAAGGACTTTGGGTCATTACCCTACTCCCCCAGTAAGTTTCCCATGACTCTGTCAAGCGCATGCACCACCACATGTAAGTTTACTTGACTGCTGGGTAAATTCCCAAACCTCACTAAGCCCACATTCTCCATGACAATCACAAAACATGGGGATGAACATAACATTTTCATGACTGGCCCGCCAGTCCATGCCCCTGCATGCAGACTGGACCCAGAAAAGATGGCAAACGCAAAGGTTAAGTTTGCCAATATGCAAAGACTTGGCATTGTACACTGGTCAAATAGACCCTGGGCTTCACCCCTCCATATGGTCCCTAAGTCCAATGGTGGTTTCCTCCCATGTGGTGATTACCGATGCCTTAATGAGATCACCACCCCCTATCATTACCCGGTCCCACACGTCCAAGACTTTTCAAAACATTTAGCCTGAAAGTCAAATTTTTCTGAAGTCAATCTAGTTGGGGGCTACCATCAGGTGCTTGTGTGCTCAGAGGGCATTCTCAAAACAGCTGTTAATAACCTCATTTGGTCTCTGAATTTCTACACATGCCAATGGGCTGAAAAATGCAGCAGACTTTCCAACGGCTGATTGACTCTGTAGTAAAAGACTTAGATCTTTTTGTTTACCTGGATGACATACTTGTCACCAGTGCATCCAAATCTGAACACGTATTCCATCTCCGCACACCTTTCAAGTGCTTGTTATCCCAACTAAATGCCAGTTTGGGTTGTCAACTATTGACTTTTTCAGCCATCACATCTCAGCAGAAGGTGCAAAACCTCTCCCATCAAAAGTAGCCACTATTATGAATTTCCCACTGAGCCGTACTACTAAAAAACTACAGGAGTTTTCAGACATGGTAAATTTCTATCCCCATTTCATGCCACAGATGCTGAACTTGTGCTTCCCCTGTATAGTGTACTTAAAGGCAACATCCCTAACCACGTGCTTGACTGGTTCAGCAAACATGACCAGGGCATTTGATGAGATCAAACAAGTTCTTTCCAGCATGACCCCACTGTTGCACCTGCTCGCCAAAGCACCCATAGTCATTACTACTGACGCTTCAAGCTATGCTGTGGGTGCTATGCATGAACAGTTGGTCACAGGCATGTGGGAGCTGCTTGTCTTCTTCAGCTGCCAGCTCCGCGCGCCCCCCCCCCCCCGCGGAAAGGAAGTGCAGCAAGTATGACTGTGAGGTTCTCGGTCTCTATCTCCCTGTCCACCATTTTCACTTTCTTTTAGCGGGTCATCATTTCAGAGCATTCGTTGACCACAAACCCTATGTGCATGTGATGGAAGTATAATGCAGTGGCTGATTACCTCTCATGAACAACCAATGAGGCCATACACGTAAGGGTTAACTGTGCCTGCATGGCAGCCAACCAAGCTATTGACCCAAACACAAAATACTCTGCAGATGCTGGGGTCAAAGCAACATTCACAACACGCTGGAGGAACTCAGCAGGTCGGGCAGCATCCGTGGAAACGATCAGTCAACGTTTCGGGCCGGAACCCTTCGTCAGGACTGTAGAGGGAAGGGGCAGAGGCCTTATAAAGAAGGTGGGGGGAGGGCGGGAAGGAGAAGGCTGGTAGGTTCCAGGTGAAAAACCGGAAAGATCAAGGGGTGGGGGAGGGGATAGGCAGGAAAGGTGAAGGAGGAATAGGGGAAAACACAATGGGTAGTAGAAGGAGGCGGAACCATGAGGGAGGTAGTAGGCAGCTGGGGGAGGGGGCAGAGTGAAATAGGGATAGGGGAAGGGAGGGGGAGAAAATTACCGGAAGTTGGAGAATTCTATGTTCATACCAAGGGGCTCATCTGCCATGATGCTTACCAAATCCCTTTAGACCACCGCCTACAATGGCCTGTTCTCCATTTCTTCATTTTGGAAAGGGGAGAAAAGACTTTTATCAAAGGAAAGCGGGGTAAACCTTTGATGAATGAATTTCAGTAGATTGCCTTAAACCAGCCCACCAAGATTTGGAGGATTCACGACATGACCATAAGAATGTCAGTGCACTTCTGCATGAGCCAGAGGCACCTGTGGTTCCTCCTCCCTTGAAACATAGGACCCAAGCTGGGCTCGTCCGAGCTCTCCGGACAGGTTCACAAAGCTACAATGCTGGTGTTAGTGAATTCTGGTGGGGGGGGGGGTTGCAGTGTAGTTGGTGGATATGTATATAATTCACAACCACCAACATTGAGTTGGGGTTTCATTTTAAGAGGCTGGCCTGACGTGATGAAGGAATTACATAAAGAGTTTTTAGCATGCTTTTTGTTCAGTTTTTTGGTGTTCAATTACTGAGTTGTGACAGCTTTTCTAAAATAATAAACACCTCCACTGTTTTATTTGCAAAAACCTATACATGTATGTGAAGAACAGGTGGATGACTAGGACAGATCAGAGATGAAAAACGAAACGTGTGCCTTGGGTCAGGGGATGTAGGATAGATCCTCAATAATACTTCTGCTTCAGTATTCACGAGCGAGAAGTATCTTGACGAATGTAAGGTCAATGTTTTTACATTCTCCCCACAAATGCATTGGCTTCCTATAGGTGTTCCTGTTTCCTACTGCATTCCAAAAAATGCGCGAGTTGGAGTTAGTAAGCTGTGGGCACATTATGTTGGACCCAAAAGCATGGCGATACTTGGCGACTGCCCCCAGTGTATCACAAATAATGATGCTAACAACGAATTTCACTGTAGGCTTTGATGTACAAATAAAGCTAATTTTATAACAGACTGATATGCTGGAACATATTAACATTAAGAAGGAAGATGTGCTGGAAGTTTTGAAAAATATTAGGATAAATAAGTCCCTAGAGCCTGACATGATGTACCCAGGTTACTACAGGAACTGAGAGAAGACATTACTGTGCCTTTGGTGATAGTCTTTGCATCCTCACTCATCATAGAATTTGTACCAGAAGTTTGGAAGGTGGTACATGTTATGCCTTTGTCCAAAAAAAAGGTAATAGAAATAATCCTTTGAATTATAGACCAGTGAGTCTCACATCAGTGGTGGGCAAACTGATAGAGAACATTTTTAGAAACAGGATTTATGAGCATTTGGAGAAGTATAGCCTAATCTGATTAGGGACAGTCAGCATGGCTTTACAAGGGGCAGGTTGTGCCTCAGGAGCCTGAATGAATTTTTTGAGTAAGTGGAATAACAAATTGATGAAGGTAGAGTGGTGGATGTGGTGTATATAGATTTTAGTGAATTATTTGAAAAAGGTCCCCATGGTAGTTTCATTCAGAAAGTCAGGAAGCATAGGATGCAGGGACGTTGTGTAGCAGAGATTCAGAATTGGCTTGCTTACAGAGGGTGGTAGTAGATGGAGCATATTCTTTTTATTTTCGAGATTCAGCACGGTAACGGCCCTTCTGACCCAATAAGCGCACACTAGCTGGTTACATTCATGTCACCAATTGACCTACTAACCCTCGTGTCCTTGGAATGTAGGAGATAACTGTAGCAGCTGGAAATCCACAGGGTCATGGGAAGAATGTACCAATCCCTTATGGACAGCTGCAGAATTGAACCCATGTCACTGGTGGCGCCGTGGTAGTGTACAAGTAACTGCTACACTACCACATCAACTTCTGCATGGAGGTCCATGACAGGGATCTGTTCTCAGACCTCTTTGAGATTTTGATAAATGACTTTGAAGAGGAAGTGTAAAAAGCACAAAGGTTGATGGCATTGTGGATAGTGTAAAAGGTTATCGTAGGTTTCAGACAGAGCTTGATAGGATGCAGAGCTGCACAGAGAAGTGGCAGATGGAGTTCAATCCAGAAGTGATTCACTTTACAAGGTCAAACAGAGTACAAGGTTAATGGTAGGATTCTTAGCAGCATGAATGAACAGGGGGATCTTGGAGTCCGCATCCTTAGATTCTTTAAAGTTGCCGAGCAAGTTGAGAGGGTGTTAAGAAAGCTTACAGTGCGTTGGCCTTCATTAGTCAGGTCACTAAAGCTGTGAGGTAATGCTACAGCTCTGTAAATCTCTGATTAGATCACCATTGATGCATCATGTACAGTTCTAGTCACCTCATTATAGGAAGGAAGTGGAAGCCTTGGAGATGAGAGGTGACTTGATAGATGTGTATAAAATAAAGAGATAGAGATATACAGAGCACCTTCTTTCGGGGATGACAATGGCTAATACAAGATTGTAAAGTGTTTGGAGGGAAGTTCAGGGGTGGAGGGATGATGTCAGGTGTAGGTTTTTTTTTTAAATACAGAGAAAGAGGAGTATGTAGAACACACCACCAGGGGTGGTGGTAGAAGCAGATGCATTAGGGACATTTAAGAGACTTTTAGATGGGCAAATGGATGAAAGAAAAATGGAGGATATGTAAGAGGCAAGGGTGAGATTGATGTTGAAGTATGTTAAAATGTTCAGCACAATATTGTGAGCCAAATGGCCAGTACTGTGCTGTGCTGTACTGGTCTGGTCTCTGTGCTTTTTCAAAAATCACTAGATCCTGGAATGGTTGCAAAAGACAGGAAAATTGCAATTGTCACCTGATTCTTCAAGAAGGGAACCTACAGGCCAGTCAGTCTGACCTCAGTGGTAGGGACGATGTTGGAGTCGATTGTTATGGATGAGGTCTCAGGGAACTTGGAGGCACATGATAAAATAGACCAAAAATCAGCATGGCTTCCTTATGGGAATATTTTGCTTGACAAATCAGCTGGAATTCCTTGAGGAAATAATAAGCAGGATAGACAAAGGAGAATTGGTGGATGTTGTGTACTTGGATTTTTAGAAGGGCTTTGATGAGGTGTAGTACATGAGGCTTCTTAACAAGATAAGAACATAGGATATCACAGAAAAGATATTAACATGGGTAGGGAGGCCAAGAGTAAAGATAAAGGGAGCCTTTTCTGGTTGGCTACCAGTGACAAGTGATGATGCACAGGGGTTGCTATTGGGACTTGTTATTTAAAAAACGTTATACGTTAATGACTTGGATGATGAAATTGATGGCTTTGCGGCCAAGTTTGCAGATGATATGAAGATAGGTGGAGGGGCAGGTAGTGTTGAGGAAGCAGGGAGCCTGTAGCAGGACTTTGACAGATTTGTTCAATGCAGAGGCATAGGAATACAGTTGCAGGAAGTGCATGGTCATGCACTTTGGTAGAAGGAACAAAAGCGTAGACTATTTTCTCAAAGTGCAGAAAAATTCAAAAGTCTGAGGTGCAAAGGGACTTGAGTGTCCTTGTGCAGGATTCCCTAAAGGTCAACTTGTTACTTGAGTCAGTGGTGAGGAAGGCAAATGCAATGTTAGAATTCATTTTGAGAGGACCAAAATATAAAAGCAAGGATGTATTGTTAAGACTCTATAAGGCATTGGTGAGACTTCACTTGGAGTATTATGAGCAGTTTTGGCCCTTTATCTGAGAAAGGATGTGCTAACATTGAACAAGAGTTCAGAGGAGGTTCATGAGAATGATTCCAGGAATGAGAGAGTTATCATATGAGGAGCATTTGAAGGCTGTTCTCCTGGACTCACTGGAATTTAGAAGAATGAAGGCAGGATCTCATTGAGCCCATCAAATATGGAAAGTCCTCAATTGAGTAGTTGTGGAGAGGATGTTTTCTATAATGGGTGAGTCTAGGACCAAAGAGCACAACTCAAAATACAGGAGAATGGAGATGAGGAATTTATTTAGCCAGAGAGTGGTGAATTGGTAGAATTTATTGCCACCAGCGGCTGTGGAGGCCTGGCTTTTGGGTGTATTTAAGGCAGAGGTTGATAGGTTCTTCATTAGTCAGGGCATCAGAGGTTACTGGAGAAGGCAGGAGAATGGGGTTGAGGGGGAAAATAGACCAGCCGTGATGAAATGATGGAGTAGACTTGACTGGTCAAATGGCCTCATTCTGCTCCTCTGTTTCATGGTGTTTATGGTTTGTTCTATTTTCTCTGTACTGAACAAGATGCCAAATCAAACTAAGTTTCTTCTGCATGCATATAATCCCTATCCATCAATTCTCTGCAGTTTCATGTGTCCAACATGAACAAGTAAATAAAACGTAAATGTACTTGAACAAAACTCCCCGATAATTAAAGTTAAAAAGAACTCGTGCATACACTGCAGGCATTTGAAGAAATCTGCCAAACCCACTCAGAAACTCAAAACCGGTGAACTTCAAAAATCCTTATGTTGTTAATATTCTTAACTGCAGGATACCCATTTCCCCAGGAATCAATCACATGACTATTACCAGTTACATAAAGTTACAAATTAGCAGATTTTTACTCTCCTTGACAATGCTGTTCAATCACAAACCTGAATTGTGCCCAAAATTCCACTCTTGTCATGTTTTCTTGGTACTGCTCATTTATAATGAGTATTTTTTAAAATCAGGTCTGTTCCAGGAATATCATTTGGCATGATATGCACTTACAGTAAGACAATTTAAAAGACACTTGGGCAGGTGAGATTGCAAAGATGACTTATGAGAATGTTGCCAGCACTCAAGGGTCTGAGTTATAGGGAGGGGTTGGGTCGACTAGTACCTTATTCATTGAATTTTCAATTCTTTCCAAGTCTCACACCTCTGCATCTCTGTAGTTTCCTCTAGACCCATCATCCTAAGAGATACCTCTGAAGTCCCAATTCCAGTTTGCCATGCTTCCTTGAATTCATTTGAACCATCTCACATAAGTGCACATTTGATTGCCAAGGTATTCTCTCTGTAAACACTTCCACCTTGCAATCCTGCTTTCCTCGTTGAAACCTACCTGTTTTGTTCACATGCCTGACTATAGCCTTATGTGGCTGAGGATTCAATGTTTGATTGGAACACTTCTGTGAACCATCTCAAGCCATTTTAGTTGTGAAAAGTACAAGCAGAATCAGTGTATTTGGTAAGTCAACAAATACACTCAAAATCTTCCATAGATGTACCATGGAGAGCATTGTTACAGGCTGCATCACTGTCTGGTATGGGGAGGATCTACTGCACAGGACTGAAAGAAGCTGCAGAGGGTTGTAAATCTCGTCAGCTCCATCCTGGGCACGAGCCTACAAAGTACCCAGGCCATTTTTAGGGAGTGGTGTCTCAGAAATGCAGCGTCCTTATTAAGGACTTCCAGCACCCAGGGAATGCCCTTTTCTCACTGTTGCCATCAGATAGGAGCTACAGAGCCTGAAGGCACACACTCAGCGATTCAGGAATAGCTTCTTCCCCTCTGCCATCCGATTCCTAAATGGACATTGAAGCTTTGGACACTACCTCACATTTTTAAAAAAATATAATCTGTTTTTTGCACATTTTTAAATCTATTTGATATATGTGTACTGTAATTGATTTACTTATTTATTTATTATTATTTTATTTATTTTTCTCTTCTATATATAACATTGAACTGCTGCTGTTAAGTTAACAAATTTCACGCCACGTGCCGGTGTTAATAAACCTGATTCTGATTCTGACCCCAAGCCATTTTAGTTAGGTCAAAAGTGCAATCCAACTAAAGTTTGTTGGTGTTAAGAATGAATAGTTTTTACTTGTCTCCTGGAGTTGAGTACAAGTCTTCAGTTGATTCACTTTCATCCTTCCACCAATCACCTTATACCTCTGACTGCTCATCTTTCTGCAGAACCGAATGGTCTCTCTTTTCATTCTTGTCTCAAAGTGTGACTGTTTCCTCAGCCTCCCCTGGCTGCAATCCCCTCGTCAATCCAGTGTTCGCAACATTCTCTTATATTATTGATATTATCCCACCTCCCTCCATTCTCATAACAAGTTGGGATTAGGGAGTGTACCATACAGTTTGGTGAGATACTTGGGGAGAAATTGACCTCAATCTGTATTTGCACAATATTTAAGATTGTGTTTGAAAATGAAAGTAGATTTCAGATGAGAAATACTATGTTCATTCAGTTGAAAGAAGTTGAAGTTTAATATTCTTTTGGGCTAACAGAAGCCATTTTGCAAAGATTGCACAGCCATGCAAAGAGTTAAACGAAATATTGAACTACCCCATTGGGTGTTTAGTTCTATCTACCCAGTACATTTTTCAAGGCACGATTTAAATCGATACTTTGATTTATGAAGGTCAATGTGCCAAAAGCAAAATTATTCTTAATGGTCATTTCATTTGTTTCAAAATACTGCTCAATTCACTCAGCTTTCATGATCCAGTTATCTTTCCTACTATCAAACATGTCTATCTCAAAATAATCAGCCATTTCTGCTGTCTTTTATTTACTATTATTTTCACCCAGTACTTACTATTTATGAACCCACTTTGTGCCTTTCTCAACTCTACCATCTGTCTTCTGAAGACACACATGCTCTGCTTTTTTTAAAATCTCAACTGTGTCTCTCCTCTAGCAAAGAATGCACGTTGTGCTTTTTTCTTAATCTCAAAAGTCTTGCTATGGTTCAACAGATAGACAGTCATCTCAGATTTGATTTAAAACTTACTCATCACCACTGTTATATATTGTTACACCTGAAATTAATCAAAAGAAAAGCACAGAGACCAGAATTTTTTTTAACTTTAGGGAGGTGTGCACATATGACATGATGATGTAAAGATGCATGCTATTCAAGTACTTTTACAAATAACCCATAACAAATAATGTAAACATACGAAGAACAATATATTTACAATATTGCTCAAATATTACTGATATATTAAGTACACAACAGGAACAGCCAGATTGGAATTCTGCACAGGCTGCCTATCTCCTTTTCCCCTCCTGATAGTCATTCAGTTACCTGTGTCCTGTGCATTGGGTGTAATTACCTCCCTGTAAGTCCTGTTGATCAATCCCTTAGTCTCCAGAATGATCCAGAGTTCATCCACTTCCAGCTCAAATTCCATAACACAGTCTGAAAGATACTGCAGTTGGACGTACTTGCAGGTGTAATCATCAGGAACACCGGAGGTCTCCCTGCATTCCCACATCCAACAAGAGGAGCATTCCACTATCCTTCCTGGCTCTGTCTGTGGAATAGGAAAGAAAGGAAGAAAAGTTAAATGTAGAAAATCTACTCCCTTTCTAAACAAAACCTCTTGAGACAAAACCTGAATTCCCCACTCTAACACTGGCCCCCTCCAATAATTCCCACCCTGCTTAAAACAATCTTCTTTTTTTGTCCCTTGCCAGGTGCATAATTATGAGCAGTCCAACATCAAGGCAAGGAGTAGATATTGGACCATTGGAAAACAACGCTGGAGAGGTAGTAATGGGGACAAGGAAACGTTGGACGAACTGTCAGAATATTTTGCATCAGTCTTCACAGTGGAAGACACTAGCAGTATGGAGGATGTTCCAGGTATCAGGCAGGGGTGATGAAGTGCATGAAGTTACCACAATTAGAGAGAAGGTTCTTGGGAAACTGAAAGTTCTGAAGGTAGACAAGTCACTAGATTCTGGAATGCTTCTGAAAGGCAGAAAAATTGCAATTGTCAGCCACTCTTCAAGAAGGAAGAGAGGCAGAAGAAAAGAAATTATAGGCCAGTCAGTCTGACCTCAGTGGTTGGGAAGATGTTGGAGTCGATAATCAATGATGAGGTCTCAGGGTACTTGGAGATACATAATTAAATAGGCGGTGGTCAGCATGGTTTCCTCAAGGGAAAATCTTGCCTGAAAAATCTGTTGGAATTAAATAAATAAAATAAAAATAATAATAAATAAGGAAATCAATTACAGTATACATATATTGAACAGATTAAATTCTACAGGATAGACAAAGCAGAATCGGTTGATGTTATGTAGTTGAATTTTCAGAAGGCCTTTGAGAATGTGCCACACATGAAGCTGCTAACCGGATATGAGCCCTTGGTATTACAGGAAAGATTCTAGCATGGATAAAGCAGTGGCTGATTGGCAGAAGACAAAGAGTGGGAACAAAGGGAGCCTTTTCTGGCTGGCTGCTGGTGACTAGCAGTGTTCCACAGGGATCTGTGTTGGGACCAATTCTTTTTACATTATACTGTATGTCAATGACTTGGATGATGGAACTGATGGCTTTGTTGCAAAGTTTGCAGACAAAATTAAGACAAGTGGAGGGGCATGTAGTTTTGAGGAAGTACACAGGCTACAGAAGGACTCAGGCAGATTAGGAGAATGGGCAAAGAATTGGCAGATGGAATAATGTGGGGAAGAGTATAGTCATTCACTTTAATAGACAAAATGAAAGAGTTTTGTCTATCTTCTAAATGGAGAAAAAAAATACAAAAACTGCAACACCACGGGACTTGGGAGTTCCTATGCAGAATTCCCGAAGGTTAATTTACAGGTTGAGTCTGTGGTGAGGAAGGCAAATGCAACGTTAGCATTCATTTCAAGAGGACTAGGATTATAAAAGCAAAGATGTAATGTTGAAACTTTATAAAGCACTGATGAGGCCTCACTTGGAGTATTGTGAGCAGATTTGGGCCACTTAGAAAGGATGTGCTAAGACTGGGGAGGGTTCAAAGGAGGTTCACAAAAATTATTCCACAATTGAATGGCTTGTCATATGAAGAGTATTCAATGGCTCAGGGTCTGTATTTGCTGGAATTTAGAAGAATGAGGGGTGACCTCATTGAAATCTATTGAATGGTGAATGACCTTGGATGGAGTGGATGTGGAGAGGATGTTTCCTAAGATGGAGAGTCTAAAACCAGAGGGCACAGCCTCAGAATAGAGAGATATCCTTTTAAAACGGATATGAAGAGGAACTACTTTAGCTGGAGAGTGGTGAATCTGTGGCATTCTTTGCCACTGGCAGCTGTTGAGGTTAAGTCTTTATGTATATTTAAAGCAAAGGCTGATAGATCCTTGATCGGTCAGGGTATGAAGGGATATGGGGAGAAGGCAAAAGGTTGGGGCTGGGAGGAAAATTTGATCAGCCATGATGAAATGACAGAGCAGACACGTTGGGCCAAGTGGCCCAATTCTACTCCTATATCCTATGGTCTCCTCAAGAACTGTAGTGCACAAAATGTCCTGACTGTCTGCTATTTTTTTTAATAACTCTGTCTCTTGCTTCGCAATCAAATGTGCCCTCGGGAACTGTGGCACACAGAATTTTTTTTTCCTTTAAATCAGAGCTAACCATAAACTTTCTTTACTACAAAAATCTATTTATCTGCTCTGTCTTCAGTGACAAAACTGCTATGTTTTTTTTCCTTGAAGACTTGCACTTCCCCAGGATTATGTCCCATGTCCCATGTCCTATTCTGCTCCATGGCAATATAGACAGCAGTTTTGCACTTTGCAAATAATTGAGTTTTGGATCTTTGTCATTAAATGAAAGACATCTATTTTGCCGTGAACATAACATAAAAGGCTTTTGTTCATCAAGTTTAAAGGGTTCAAAGTTTAACATACTATTGGATTTATTGAAAATGAAAGCCATTTCTCAAATTTTCCACAGCCACACAGGAAGTCAAACAGAATATTGCATTACTGCCTTTCTTGTCTGCCTAATCAGGCATACAATTAACTTTTGAATGAGTTTAATAAAAAAAATGATACAAACTCCAATAAATCAAACAAGCTTGGGAGGTAGAAACAGACAATTTGGAGTGAAGAATAATTAGTGTTTATTATTATGGCAATAAATCTTTTAATGGCTCACCTCGTCAGGTCAATCTGGCTGCAATCATTAATCACTTTCTGGACATATTTCATCAAGACTATCCATGCAGGCCATGGTGCATCTTCTACCAACAATTCTTCAATGAAATAGATTTTGAACATATTTGACCTCAACAACAACTTCAATTTAAGGAGCACCTACATAATCAAAATACCAAGATCATTCACAGAAAATGACAATAAAACAAAAAATATATATTTTGAGCTTCAAATTGAGTCTCCGAGAGAAAAGACCAAAAGCTTGATCAAAGTAGTAAATTTAAAAAATGGATCAAAAGGCAGAGTGTTTAAGCGTTTAAGGCTTTTGAAGCACAATTGCAAAGAATGATCAATTAAATTTTGGAGTGTTCAAAGGAGGATTGTGGTGGGCATAACAGAGATAAAGAGTGGTGAGTCTCTTACTGAGAATTGGAAAAAGAAGAAGAGAATTTTCAAATGTGACAGCCAAACCAAACTCTGAAAATTGTGAGTCAATCTGAAGTGCAGTCTGCATGCAGGTTTTAGATTTATGTTACATATTGTAAAGAGTTTACTGCCTGACGTGGTTTGTATGCTGAACGCTGAGATGATCTTTAACATAGGAGCTGGTTCACAAGTGTTCATCACGCAACCAAGAGACTTGGTAAAGGACGAGAGATTATTAGCATTGCTTGTGCTCACTATTTGTACAGTGTCCATTCCAGATTCCTTGTTGTGTTATCTGTGCTCTGTACACAAGGCTGATGGTACATCTTTCTTTGGACCAAGGTCTTGTTTTTGCACATTTTTATCGCTCTTTATTTGCATAATTCATACTCTGTGCATTGTTTTATACCTATGTGCCTGTGATGCCACAACAAACAAGATTTTTTTGTTGTACCTATACCTCACCACAGTTGCTCACATGTCAATAAACCCAATTTAACTTGGCCAGAAGGCCACTTCATTGGCGCCCACTACTTAGCAATGTATTGTCACTGCTTCTGCCTTCAATTATGTGCTATTAAAATAGTGGTATCTTATCCTATCAAACCTGAACCACCCAAGGTTTGGACAATTTAAACACCGGGTCACATTGAAAAGGTTTAAGTACCGAGGCTGGAGATGAGGATGGGCCAGTTCAACTCATTGCTCCGTGAAGTTTACTCACCTCTGCGCTGAACTGAGGTTGTGGCTCCTGAAATGACTAGCTACCTGCTTCATATCTGTGGACTCATTTTGTGAACTACAGTTCTGAATGCTCGATGCTATTTGCTAACCTTTATTGGCAGCACAAATTGGGTTTTCTTTCCTGCAGATTGGGTGATTGATGGTCTTTTTCAATGGGTTTGATTGGGCGTCTTTGTTTAGTGGCTGGTTGTAAGGAAACAAACCTTAAAGTTGTATATGGTATACATACTTTGATAATAAATGTTCTTTGAACTTTGAAATCCATTCGGTATATACTGCCGATTTTCTTGTGGTTTTGATGGGAGACATTGACACTGTGCTGCCTATCAGAGCAATTACATCAGTTCAATTTCCATTACTTCCATCAGTCAATTCAAGAAGAGCTTCTTCTACCACCCTCCCCCTCCATCATCTGATTTCTGAGCAGTCCATGAACTCATGAAGACTAACTCATTACGCTGGGCCTTTGTTTTGCACTATTAATTTATTTTGTAATTTACCTCTTTGCTTTGTACTACTACCACAAATCAACAAATTTTACATCTTATAAAACAGTGATAAAACTGATTTTTATTCTGAAAGGCTACTGACTGCAGTTTTTCCAAGTAAGCATACTTTCAAATGAATTTTTTTGTCTTGCAAACTCAAGTCTTCTTCTTGTAATTAATTTAGACAAGCAATCCAATGTGCAAGAATTGCTAACCAAGCAAGAGAGCTCAAGTTTACAGTCATATAGTCGGAAACAGACCTCAGCACATCAAATTCATGCCAACTATCAAGCATCAATTTACAATTAATTAACCCATGTTATTCCTCACTGCCCCCCCCCCATTCCCTTCAGCTCTCCCCAGGTTCAACTGCTCACTTGCATACTAGAAGCAACTTATAGAGATCAACTAACCTCTGCCAACACCACCTTTGGGACATAGGAAGGTAGCAGACCTCCCCAAGGTAACCTCGCAGTCCAAGGGAAAATGTACAAGTTTCACAGAGTCTACACACAAGATGACAATTGAATTTGGGTCACTGGAACTGTGAGTCAGCAGTTCTACTAGATCTCCACAGAAAAGAGCTGTTTTTGGGTCACCAGATGAATCTCAAGCACCTTTCAAAAGACTGCCCAGTGTGAAAAAGTAAAAAACCAGAGGGCATCTCTTTGAGGTAAGGGGTGGGGGGGGGGGGAGAAGAGAAAAGGTTTAAAGAAGATTTCTGAGGATTTTTTTCTCTTTTTTTATTTTACAGAGGAAATAAGACAAAGTTATAGGAGAAGAATTAGCCCATTTGGCCCATTGAGTCTGCTCCACCATTTCATTGTGGCTGATCCAATATTCCTCTAGCCCCAGTCTCCTACCTTTTTCCCATTTCTGTTCATGCCCTGAATCTATCAACCTCTGCTTTAAATATACATAAAGAATTGACCTCAACAGCTGCCTGTGGCAATGAATTCCACAGATTCACCACTCTCTGGCTAAATAAATTCCTCCACATCTCCATTCTAAAAGGACACCCCTCTATTCTGAGACTGTGACCCCTGGTCTTAGACTCTCCTGCCATAGGAAACATTCTCTCCACATCCACTCTTATCAAGGTCATTCACCATTTGATTGGTTTCAATGAGGTCACATCTCATTCTTCTGAATTCTCATGAATACAGGCCCAGAGCCATCAAATGGACTTCATATAACAAGCCATTCCATTCTGGAATCGTTTTCATGAACGTTTGAACCCTCTCCAGTTTCAGCACACCCTTTGTAAGATAAGGGCCCAAGCCAGCTCTCAATATCCAAGTGAGGCCTCACTTGTGCTTTGCAAGTTCTCAACATTTCCTTTTATATTCCAGTCCTCTTGAAATGAATGCTAAAAATCGCATTCACCTTCCTCACACCAGACTCTACCTGAAAATGAACCTTTAGGTAATTCTGCACAAGAACTCCTTTGTCCCTTTGCACTTCAATATTTTGTATTTTCTCTCCTTTTAGAAAATAGTCAACCAAAATGTTTGACCATACATTCCCGACACTGTATTCTAGACAGTCTAGACAGGTTAGAGTTTGTAAAATGTGTTCAGGAAAGTTTTCTAAATCAATATATATAGGTACCAATTAGAGAGGATGTAATATTAGATCTCCTATTAGGAAACGAGTTAGGACAGGTGACGGAAGTGTGTGTGTAGGGGAACACTTTGGTTCCAGTGATCATAACACCATTAGTTTCAACTTGATCATGGATAAAGGTAGATCTGGCCCTTGGGTTGATGTTCTAAACTGGAAAAAGACCAAATTTGAAGAAATGAGAAAGGATCTAAAAAGCGTGGATTGGGACAGGTTGTTCTCTGGCAAGGATGTGATTGGTAAGTGGGAGGCCTTCAAAGGAGAAATTTTGAGAGTGCAGAGTTTGTATGTTCCTGTCAGGATTAAAGGCAAAGTGAATAAGAATAAGGAGCCTTGGTTCTCAACAGATATTGGAACTCTGATAAAGAAGGAGAAATGTATGACATGTATAGGAAACAGGGACCCAATAAGGTGCTTGAGGAGTATAAAAAGTGCAAAAAAAAAACTTAAGAAAGAAATCAGGAGGGCTAAAAAAAGACATGAGGTTGCTTTGGCAGTCAAGTTGAAGGATAATCCAAAGAGCTTCTACAGGTATATTAAGAGCAAAAGGATAGTAAGGGATAAAATTGGTCCTCTTGAAGATCAGAGTGGTCAGCTATCTATGGAAATAGGGGAGATCTTAAATGTTTTTTTTGCGTCTGTATTTACTAGGGAAACTGGCATGGAGTCAATGGAAATAAGGCAAACAAGTAGTGAGGTCATGGAACCTGTACAGATTGAAGAGGAGGAGGTGCTTGCTGTCTTGAGGCAAATCAGAGTAGATAAATCCCCAGGACCTGATAGGGTATTCCCTCTGACCTTGAGGGAGACTAGTGCTGAAATTGCAGGGACCCTGGCAGATATATTTAAAATGCCGGTATCTATGGGTGAGGTGCCAGAGGATTGGAGGGTAGCTCATCTTGTTCAAAAAAGGCTCTAAAAGTAATCCGGGAAATCATAGGCCGGTAAGTTTGATGTCGGTAGTAGGTAAGTTATTGGAAGGAGTACTAAGAGATAGGATCTACAAGTATTTGTATAGACAGGGAGAGTCAACATGGCTTTGTACGTGTTAGGTCATGTTTAACAAATCTATTAGAGTTTTTCGAGGAAGTTACCAGGAAAGTGGATGAAGAGAAGGCAGTGGATGTTGCCTACATGGACTTCAGTAAGGCCTTTGACAAGGTCCCACATGGGAGGTTAGTTAGGAAGATTCAGTCGCTAGGTATACATGGAGAGGTGGTAAATTGGATTAGACATTGGCTCAATCGAAGAAGCCAGAGAGTGGTAGTGGAGGATTGCTTCTCAGAGTGGAGGCCTGTGACTAGTGTTGTGCCACAGGGATCAATGCTGGGTCCACTGTTATTTGTCATCTATATCAATGATCTGGATGACAATGTGAAGTTGGATCAGCAAATATGCTGATGATACAAAGATTGGAGGTGTAGTGGACAGTGAGGAAGGTTTCAAAGCTTGCAGAGGGATTTGGACCAGCTGGAAAAATGAGCTGAAAAATGGCAGATAGAGTTTAATACAGACAAGTGTGAGGTATTGCACATTAGAAGGACAAACCAAGGTAGAACATACAAGGTTAATGGTAGGGCACTGAGGAGTGCAGTAGAACAGAGGGATCTGGGAATACAGATACAAAATTCCCTAAAAGTAGTGTCACAGGTAGAGAGGGTCGTAAAGAGAGCTTTTGGTACATTGGCCTTGAGAAATCAAAGTATTGAATACAAGAGTTGGAATGTTATGGTGAGGTTGTATAAGGCAGTGGTGAGGCCAAATTTGGAATATTGTGTGCAGTTTTGGTCACCAAATTACAGGAAGGATATTAATAATGTTGAAAGAGTGCAGAGAAGGTTTACAAGGATGCTGCTGGGACTTGAGAAACTGAGTTACAGAGAAAGGTTGAATAGGTTAGGACTTTATTCCCTGGAGCGTAGAAGAATGAGGGGAGATTTGATAGAGGTATATAAAATTATGATGGGTATAAATAGAGTGAATGCAAGCAGGCTTTTTCCCACTGAGGTTAGGGGAGAGAAAAAAACAAGAGGACATGGGTTAAGGGTGAAGGGGGGAAAGTTTAAAGGGAAAATTGGGGGGGGGCTTCTTCACACAGAGAATGGTGGGAGTGTGGAATGAGCTGCCAGATGAAGTGGTTAATGCGGGCTCACTTTTAACATTTAAGAAAAACTTGGACAGGTACATGGATGAGAGGTGTATGGAGGGATATGGTCCAGGTGCAAGTCAGTGGGACTAGGCAGAAAAATGGTTCGGCGCATCCAAGAAGGGCCAAAAGGCCTGTTTCTGTGCTGTAATGTTCTGTGGTTCTATAGTGATTCTCGAAAGATCATTACCAATGCCTCCAGAAACTCTTCAGCTATCCCTTTCAGAATTCTGAGGTACACCATCTGGTCCAGATGATTTATCTACCTTCAGACCTTGCAGTTTCCCGACAACCTCCTCTCTAATTGTGCTAACTTCACACACTTCATTACCCCCTGACACCTGGAACAGCCTCCATACTGCTAGTGTCTTCCACCGTGAAGACTGATGCAAAATACTTCGACAGTTTCTCCGACATTTCCTTTTCCCCCATTACTACCTCTCCAGCATCATTTTACAGTGGTCCATTCCATATATATATATATATCCTGTGTCAACTGAATTGCTTCCAGAAATTCCAGCCATTGCTGCTCTGCCATCATCCCTGCCAGTGTTCTTTTCCCTTCAATTCTGGCCAACTCCTCTTTCCTGCCTCTCTAATTTCCTTTACTCCACTGTAATACCGGTACATCTGACTTTAGATTCTCCTTTTCAAATTTCAGAGTGAATTCAATAATATTATGATACTTTCCCTTAAGGGTTCTTTTACCTTAAGCTCTCAAATCAAATCTGATTCATTGCACAACACCCAGTCCAGAGTAGCTTATCCTTTAGTGGACACACCCATGAGCTTCATTAAAAAGCCATCTCATAGGTATTCTAGAAATTTCCCCTCCTGTAATCCAGCACCAACCTGATTGTCCCAATCTACCTGCATATTGAAGTCCCCCATGACTATTGTAATATCTCCCTTTCGGCATGCATTTTCTATCTCCTGTAGAAATGTGTACACTACATCCTTAGTACTGTTTTGGGTGGGGGGCGGGGAGGGTGTCTGTCAACAACTCCCATCAGGGTCTCTTTACCCTTGCAGTTCCTTACCTCTATGCACAATGATTCAACACCTTCCAACCCTATGTTACCTCTTTCTAATGATTTGATTTCATTACTTTAGCAACAGAACAATGCCGTCTTCTCTGCCTTTCTGCCTGTCCTTTCAACACAATGTGTATCCTTGGATATTAACCTTCCAGCTATATGCTTCTTTCAACCATGATTCAGTGATGCCTACAACATCATACCTGCTAACCTGCAACTGTGCTCCGAGTTCATCTTATTCTGTATGCTGCTCACATTCAAATATAACACCTTCAGTCCTGTATTCATCCATTTCAATTTTGTCCATCCTTTACTTTGCATCTCATCCTGTTGACTGCAATTTTGCACCATCAACAGCCTCTCTCACTATACAGTGCGGAAGGATATGAATGTAGCAAGAAATAGTGGCAGGATACGGATCATGTATGGACAGGTGGGATGGGATAGATTTTCATCATGTTTCAGTGGGCTTCTTCCTACGCTCTGCTGTTCTATATTTACCATGGGTAAAACTTTGGAGCAAGAAGGGGGAAGTCATTCTCCTGGGACTGTATTTTGGACTCATTCTCCACCACCCCTCTCCCCTTTAATAAGCCACCAGGAGCTGGGGTAGCAGGTGTACAGGGAAATTGCTCACAGTTTAAGAATAATGGTTGCACTAGTGGGAGATTTTTAATTCCCTGATCTTCACTGAGCCACAGAGAGTGTTAAGAGCTTTAACAAGGTGGAAATTGTGAAATGTCTCCAGGAAAGTTTCCCCAAGCCAGTACAGGTTTTCCCCGCCATCCGAAGGTAGAGCGTTCCTATGAAACGGTTCGTAAGCCGGAATGTCGTAATGTGAAGAAGCAATTAACATTTATTTATATGGGAAAAATTTGTGAGTGTTCGCAGACCCAAAAAATAACCTACCAAATCATACCAAATAACACATAAAACCTAAAATAACAGTAACATATAGTAAAAGCATGAATGATATG
Source organism: Mobula hypostoma (assembly GCF_963921235.1). NCBI lineage: Eukaryota > Metazoa > Chordata > Chondrichthyes > Myliobatiformes > Myliobatidae > Mobula > Mobula hypostoma. The sequence continues at coordinate 23,834,320 of NC_086104.1, read as the reverse complement.
ATAAATACACAGCGTATATAAAGTAGAAATACTTTTCTACAATCATTGCCGCACTGTTCTCCGTACTGAAAATCTCACGCAAGTGCTCTCGGCAGAAACACTCTCTCCAGTAACCTTTAAGCTATGAAGCTGCCAAATCATACCAAATAACGCGTAAAAATACACAGCCTATATAAAGTAGAAATAATGTATGTACATTGTAGTATCACTTACCGGAATTGGGAAGACAGCAACGAGCACACTGATGATGGTGTGTTAGGCTGAGTCGTCGGAGGGTGGGGTGGTGCAGTGGTCCCAACCTCTGGGCAGTGACCGATACCGATCCGTGAAGCACGCAGTGGTGCAGCGGTGGCCAGAACGAACCCAGTACATCTTTAAGAAAAAAGCCGAAATAAACAAGCTAATTAATTAGGTGCCGTCCGGCAAGTAAATGTCGGCCCAAATCAGAGGAGACGCATTCAGCAGTTGCCTCTGACCTGGGCCAACATTTATGTGCCGGGTGGCACCTAATTAATTAGCTTGTTTATTTCGGCTTTTTTCTTAAAGATGTGTTGGGTGTGCCCCGGCTACCGTTGCATTCTCCGCGGCAATGTATCGGTCCGCGGCCTGGGGGTTGGGGTGGTGGGAAAATGGGGTGTCATCTCATCATCGTCTGTTTCCATGAGGGCAAGCAGGTCATCTTCTTCTATGTCCGCCTGCCTTGATGTCGAAGGTCAAGGTTCATCCTCTGCTGTGGCTGATGTGGAAGGCTTGAAAAACGAAAGTATGCTTGACTGCTTAGCTTCGCGCATTTTTCTATCATCTCATGCAGTTGCTTCACATTCAGTTCCTGTTTGACTTCACTTTTGGTCCATTCGCTACTGCATTCAGTTTCAATTGTTATCCTTTCCTCTTCCAATTGCATCAGCTCTTCATCTGTCAGTTCTTGGTGATGGGATGCCAAAACCTCTTCAACATCATCTTCATCAACTTCCACAAGCCAAACTCACTTTGTCCTTACTTCGTTCACCACGATCGAAACACTTAATTACGTCTAGTTTTACGCTAATTGTAACACCCTTACGAGCTCTTTTAGGCTTTTCCAATACCTTAGAACTCATCTTGCTAATGGCTGCTCACAGGCACGTGTTTAAGCAGTGCTGGCTAGAATGCAGTTCTGGGGGAGGAACTTGGCTGCTCGGGGCGCGCGCCACCTTTTTTCGTAACAGTGAAAACACCTTCTGTTAGCGAAAACAGGTAACTAATATAGGCCTTTCGTAACAGCGAGGTTTCATAAAATGAATGTTCGAAAAGCGGGGGACACCTGTATATAGAGGTTAAGTGCAAATTAAGATAGAGCTATGAATGTTGTCTACTTGGACTTAGGATGATCTTCAACAACGTCCCATATGATAGGCTGGTCCGGAAGGACAGGACCCATGGAAATCAGGAAGAACCATTTAGGTGGACTCAAGACTGGCTTGGAAGCAGGAAGCAGAAAAAGCAGCCATTGAAGTTGTATCTGGGAATGGAGACTGGTGACTAGTGGTGCACTGCTAGTTGGTGTTGGGACTTTTTTTTAAACTTGTTATTCATACAAATGATTTGGATTTGATCAGTAAATTTGCAGATGACACAAAATTATGAGATGTGGTTGATAGTGAAGGAGGTTATTGTAGATTACAAAATGATCTTGATCAGTTGGGAAAATGGAGCAAAGAGGGGAAAATGGAGCAAAGAGTGGCAAATGGATTTCAATACAAATAAGAGTGAGCTGATTTTTTTTTTGGAAAATCAGTGTATGACATTCTTTGACTGGTAGGGCATGAGAGAATTTAATGGAACAGGGGAACCTGGACATCCAAGTGCATAGTTTGTTATCACAGATTGACAGGCATCACAGATAGACAGGGAAGTGAAAAAGTCATTAGCATGTTTGCCTTCATCAGTCAGGGCACTGAGTATAGCAGTTGGGTCATTATGTTTCTTTATCACGCTACGTTCTTGATATCTACAGATCTAATGTCCCTGGAATGTCTCAGTGAGATTGCCTCTCGTTCCAATACGTTTCACTGAGCACTAATCAATCTTCCTCAATTGCTCTTCATAAAATAATCTCCTCATTCCATAAGTATGTCACCTCAGGCTATGTCCACACTAGACCGGATAATTTTGAAAACACCGGTTTCATGTAAAAACGATGGGCATCCACTCCAGGTGTTTTTGAAAATACCTCCATCCACATTAAAACAGGTATTTGGGTGAATCTCCTCCTACTGGGCATGCGCAGGACACAGAAAACAAGCAAAGAGGAAAATGTATACTTGGTGCGCGTTTGTCCAGAAACATTTCCTACAGCCAGAGTCTCTTCACTGATGAAAGAAGAGGCAGCTACAACTAAATGCAATAAGGCTTGTTACTGGGCAAAAGTGAAATTTGCTGTTACCTCATTTGTTTGCCTTTACTTTTGCCATGTCTTTCTGTATTATTTTGCTGTATTTAACATGTGCAATAAAACGAGTTACTGGGCAAAAGTGACAATTGCATCCATTGAATGTTTGCACAAGCAATACATTAATAAAGCACCTTGTTTAATGTATAAAACATGTCTGCATCAGTGTTAACTTGTATTTCCATACAATGTTACATTAGGCTGTTACACATCTATTGTCAGATATTGTTGTTGTGGTGTTGGAGGTTGCGTTCACGAAAACAATGAAATGCCGCGCTACCGCCATCATTTGTTCTGGCACGTCATGAGAGCGTTTTTAAAAATAGCCGGTTACCCCGTACACACTACAACACCCGACTGGCATTTTCAGACTTAAACACCCTGGAAAGTGTTTTAGAAAAGCTCTGTTTTCGGGGGAGGAAAACGCTGTTTCATTGTGGACGGAAGGTCAGAACGAAGAGAAAAAGCTTCGGTTACGGATTTATCCGGTCTAGTGTGGACGTAGCCTCAGAATTTAGAACTTAGAACGGTACAGAACATGAATAGGCCCTGTGCTGAACAAATTAAATTAGTAATCAAATGCCAAACTAAAGTAATTCCTTCTGCCTACTCAGTACATTTTATTTGCCTCCACCAGCACCTCTGGCAGTGCACTCAATGCTCTCTGTGTGTAAAAAAAACTTCTCCTTTGGCACATCCCTTTTGAACGTACCCTCTCATACCTTAAATGCATCCTTTCTGGTATTAGACATTTTAACCCGGGGAGAAATTTACTAGCTGAGATTATGCCTCTCAATTTTATAAACCTCTGTCAGATCTTCTCTCAGCCGCTGCTGCAGAGAAATGGACCCAAGTTTGTCCACCCTCTCCCTCTAACCCAGGCAGCATCCTGGTATACTGTACCTCTTTGGCACACTCTCCAAAGCTGCCTTATTATAGGGTAATCAGAACTGAATGCAAATTCCAAATGCAGCTGAAACAGAATTTTATAAAGCTGCACCATAACATTCTAACTCTTGAACTCAGTTTCTCAACTAATAAAGGCAAGCATGCCAAATGCCAACTTTACCACCCTACCAGGCTGTGGAGCCACTTTCAGAGGGGTGTGGACCTGGATCCAAAGATCTCTCTGCACATCAACACTGTTAAGCATCTTGCCATTCTACAAGAGCGCCACTGAGAGCATCCTGACAAGCTGCATCTCCATCTGGTATGGGAGCAGCCAAGCATTGGACTGGAAGTCGCTACGGAAACTGTGAGAATAACTGAGAGATCACAGGGGTCTTCTTACCATCTATCAGGGACATTTATCAGGAGTGCTGCGTACACAGGGCCCTTAGTACTGTATTACCTACCCATCCATCCAGCATCCTCTTTGACTTTCTACCATCAGGCATTAAAACAAGAGCAGTCAGGATGGGAAGCAGTTTCTTCTCTCAGACCACGACATTCCAGAACTCCCTGCCACATCGCATTCAAATTGTCACTAGTTAATCTGTTCTGTGTCTTACAATATTTAATTTATGCACTTTGTTTACTTAAGCATAATTCATCTGCCAATTTTATCCTTACTTTCCTAAGTTATTGTGTGCTACATGTGTGTTATGAGTACTCCTTGTGCTTTACACCCTGGTTCGAGAAACATTAGAAAATTAGAAAACCTACAGCACAATACCGGCCCTTCAACCCACAAAGCTGTACCAAACATGTCCTTACCTTAGAAATTACCTAGGTGTCACAAAAAACTGGGTCAATTGTTTAAAGAAAATAACAAGATGGCTTGAGTCACAAAACTAGATTGAGGTGCTTTTATTTACCTCAAAACAAGACAAAAACTGGGAAAAGAGAGTGTGAGTGAGTGTGTGAGTGTGTGAGTGTGTGAGTGTCACCACCCTCAGACTAAACACAAAAGAAAACTCACCCCCAAAGCCTTGGTAACCTGAGGCTTATAACTGCTAAGCCCCTCCCCCTAGACCAACCAAAAGCTAATTAACTCAACTATCCAATTAAAGCTGGTATCCTCCACCATCAGCACACCTGTGCAGGTTGCTGCTGCCTCTACACGAGACAGCTCCATACAGCAGCTCTGTTTCAGACCCAGTCACTATTACTGCTGGGGATGAGCGTCTTACTGAGTGTGCCATGTGCCGTCCGTAGTCAGTGACAGGCCTTCATCACACTAGGATTACCCATAGCCTTCTATTTTTCCAAGCTCCATGTACCTCCCCAGGAGCCTCTTAAAAGATCTTATCGTATCCGTCTCCACCACCGTTGCCGGCAGCCCATAACATGTACTCACCACTCTCTGCATAAAAAAAAACTTACCCCTGACAGCTCCTCTGTACCTGCCTCCAAGCACCTTAAAACTGTTCTTTCTCGTGCTAGCCATTTCAGCCTTGGGAAAAAGCCTCTGACTATCCACACGATCAATGGCTTTCATCATCTTGTACACCTCCATCAGGTCACCTCTCATCCTCTGTTGCTCCAAGGAGAAAAGGCCGAGTTTACTCAACTTATTTTCATAAGGCATGCTCCCCAATCCAGGCAACATCCTTGTAAATCTCCTCTGCACTCTTTCTATGGTTTCCATGTCCTTCCCATAGTGAGGCGACCAGAACTGAGCACCAAATGGGGTCTGACTAGGGTCCTATATAGCTGCAACATTACCTCTGGGCTCCTAAACTCAATCCCACAAATGATAAAGGCCAATGCAACGTATGCCTTCTTAAGCACAGAGTCAACCTGCGCAGCAGCTTTGAGTGCCTATGAACTCGGACTCCAAGATTCCTCTGATCCTCCACCATTGTCACATTTGACAGTACGTATGTACATAGTTAAATGACAATAAACTTGACTAACAGTGTACAGTCCCTTAACTTTTGATCTCCCAAAGTAGACACCAAATCTCACAAATTTGACATTGTTTTCTGCACATCCAGCTTTAATACAAGACCTGTAATTACATTTGCCCTGTTTTGAACTGATAAGTTTGAACGGAAGGATGCAAAAATAAAGCAGGTATAGTTGTGAAAAATTATCTCCTTCAGTACAATGACTAGCTGTCTGGTATTTCTCCTGTTAAATTACTTTAATTACAGATCTGAATTATTCATTAGATTTGCACGCATCTTCGAAATGACCTTGATTTTAATGGGTTTTGAAAGAATTCTGAAAGCTGCACTATTCTCTTTTAACTAATCCAATTAATTCACTCATCCATATTCCTATTCTTTACTCAGCTGGCCTTCATCCAAATGCTGTGTATTTGTTTACTGTCTGTACCACAACAACTACACTTGTACAGTTCACATGTCAGGCGCATTACTTTCATTCTCTGGGCACAAATCCTAAGTACAGACAGATGCGCCTAAGTAGCCAGTCAGAGTTACTTACATCACTATTCAGCAATTTACTTTACATGAAGTGGTGCATTATTCACTTGCACATTCATAGTACCACACCTGGTGGAAATCTGAAATAAAACAGAGAATGGAGAAAATGTCCAGCTAGATTTCAGCAGCTGTTGGAGCGGGGAGTTACCAGCAGATCATCCACACCCTATCAACGATGAGGAGGGAGAAAGGGTGAACTCCGATGAGAGAGTTCTGATGGAAGGTTATCAGCCTGAAAAGTTAACTCTACCCTTTTCTCCACAGATCCTGTCTGAGCTGCTGAGTAATTCCAGAGTTTCTGTTTTTTTAAAAGTTCCCTTAATGCAAGGGTCCCTAAGCTGGGGTCCATGGACCCCTCAGTTAATGGGAGGCGTCCATGGCGTAAAAAAAGGTTGGACATCCCTGCTTTAATGCATTTTTATTAAGGTGGCCTGGTAGCACTACACCTTGCAGAACCAGTGATCCGGGTACTGTACCTGACACTCTCCGTAAGGACTTTGCACCTTTTCCCCGTGACCATGTGGGTTTCCTCTGGGTGCTCAGGTTTCCTCCCACGATACTGGTTGGTGGATTTCTTGATCATTGTAAATTGTCCCATGTCTAAGCTTGGATTACATTGGAGTTGCCGAGCGATGCAGCTCAAAGGGCCAGAAGGTCCCATTCCATGTTGTATTTCAATAAATAAAAATAAATTATTATGTTCCATGAGGATGTTGAGGAATGAATGGTGCAACATTCGTCATGAAGAGTCCCCACCACCCTCTTCTCACTGTTACCATCAGGAAGGAGGTACAGGAGCTTGAAGGCACACATTCAGCGATTCAGGAACAGCTTCTTCTCTCTACCATCTGATTTCCGAATAGACATTGAGCCCATGAACCCACTGAGCCTCACTACTTTCTTCAATTTATGTTTTCCACTACTTATTTAATTTAACTACTTGATATACACATACATACACATATACTTACTATATATACATACACACCCATACATATATACACACTTACTCTTTTTTCCCTATATCATCATTGTACCACTGTCACAAAGTTAACAAATTTCACGACATATTCCGGTGATATTAAACCTGACTCTGGTACATAGCTCCATGAATTTCCGGTCACGACTTCGATATGTCACCATAGTGATTGCACATTGATCTACAAATAACAATGGCGCATCAAAGTAACTATTGATCTCTCCAGTATGCTAATGAAAGTTGGCAAAGACTGTGGCAAGAGAAAATAAAATAGATCCTTGATCTGTTTCCTCCCTCTTTATTCCCATTTCATTAGTTTTTCCAGAAAGAATGGTCTGTTAATGTAACATCTTTAGGACGTGGGAAGAAACCAGAGCACCCAGAGGAAACCCACACAGAGAATACTTTGGGATCAAGACTTGAACTCAAGTCACAGAACCTGTTAGACAAAAATTCGTGTGCAGGTCAGTGGGACTAGGTAGAAAATGATTCGGCACAGCCAAGAAGGGCCAAAAGGCCTGTTTCTGTGCTGTAGTTTTTCTATGGTTTCTATGGTAAGTACACCACTCTGCTCATTCAGCTGATTTATCAGCAGACTTTTTTATATCAGACCATATGATACTGATTGTACAAGATTAGATTAGTTTTGATAGATCAGTTTTATTATCACATATACCTCAAAACATTGAGCGAAATGCACCATGTGCATCAATGACCAGCGCAGTCCTAGGTATCGCTGGGGGTAGCCCACAAGTGTTGCCTTGCTTCTGGCAGCATGATCACAACGTAGTAACATTTACATCTTTGGAAAGTGGGAGGGAACCAGAGAACCCAGGTGAGATCCACGTAGTCACGGGGAGAACCTACAAACTCCTAACAGACAGCAGCCGGAATCGAACCCCGATCGCCGATACCGTAAAGCATTGCACTAACCACTACACTACTGTACCACCATCATGTAAACACAACCGTGCTGTTGTGCTGCAGAGGAGTGAGTCCTTCAGCACTTTATGATTGTGTTTCAGAACCTGTTTGGAATTGAACTGAGTCGACCGAATGGAGGAAGCGAGCAGATAAGTGACTGCCCACTTGACAACTCAGCAGGTAAACCAAACAGTGGCAGCATGAACATAGAATATTGCAGTACAGGAAAAAGCCACCTGGCCCACAATATTGTGCCGAACCAGCAAAAGAGCAAATCAACAGCACCCAAACACCCATCCCTCCGACCCACACCATGTCCATATCCCTCCATCTTCCTTACCGTGTGCCTATCCAAGCATGTCTGAAAAGCCTCTGACGTATTTGCCTCTACAGCCATACCAGGCAGCGCGTTCCAGACACCCACGACCCTCGGAGAGAAAAAAAAACTTACTCCTCACATCCCTCTTGAACCTACTCCCTCTCACTTTCAATGCATGCTGTCTGGTATTAGATATTTCAACCCTGTCCACCCTATCTATGCCCCTCATCACCTTGGAAACTTCCAACAAATCTCCCCTCAGCCTCTGATGCTCCAGAGAAAAAAAAACTCACATTTATTCTCGCATTTTTTCTAGGTTCTATGTTATTCAGCCTCTCCTGATAGTTCATGTCCTTTAAACCAGGCGGCATTCCTGGTGAGCCCCTTCTGCACCCTCTCCCAGGCATCAAAGTTCTTCCTATGGGGCAACCAGAATTGTATGCAATACTCCAGATGTGGCCTAGCTAGTGACTTACATAGTTGCAACATAACCTCCTGCCTTTTGAACTCAACATCTCAACTAATAAAAGCAAGGATTCCATAAGCCTTCTGAACCACCTTATCGACCTGTGTAGCCACGTTCAAGAAGCCCAAGATCTCTCTGCTCAGCAACACTGATAAGGACCTTGCCTTGAGTGAAGGATGGATGTTGGAATTCTCCATATTCAGTCTTAGAGCAAGCGTTTAGTCATCTGCCCAAATAGTGGCTGGAACTGCTGCTTGTTGAATGATGTCACCTACCTGGGGATATGTTGTTGTGCAACCACAGAATTATACAGCACAGAAGCAGATACTTCAGTCGCCCTTGGCAAATCAAGTTCTCAAACAGGCACTACTCAAATATTGTGAGTGTCTCTGCTTCTTCCACCCTCTCAGAAGGTACAATCCAAATTCCACCCACTCCCTAAATAAAAGTCTGCCTTATAACTTCTCTATGCTTCAGTGACCTCTGGTTACAGTAATATCTGCAATGGGGCCTAGCTTACTATTGCCTCCCCTAATGTTAAAAGTGCTTTAAAAATCATAGCTGCTTTTTCTGTGAAAATTCTACTAATGACTGTATTGGAAAGATGTGGAATTTAAAATCCAGATACCTATCGAGTGTTCCACAATCACCAATGCCTTGGATATCTTGACAAAAGGACCTTCATTTATAAATTGCGATGATGCCTGACAGTCTAGTGATGACAGCAGCCACTTGTAGTTTGCCCGGAAGATGTTATAAAGGCATATCATTTGCGGATCAGAATCTTGAGCTGGATTTTACCCATTGTTGCTGCACTAATAGGTGTTACATTTTTCCCCAATGTTGTATTAAATGTCATCAAAAGTATGACAAAACTGGGATATCCTTGCTTTCAAGAAGTTTCTCTCATTTTTTCCTCCATTTAAGAAGTGCAAAAATTTAATTGTCCCACAGCTGACAGCTGTTGCATCATTTTCACACTGATCATGAGATGTGTGGCAGTGCTATTAAACAACTCTCTCCATGAGGGACACAGTCTCCTTGTACAGCACAGAAAATAAGCTGAGGAGATAGTGGAAAATGGCAGGGAGAATCACAGTAACCACCAGCTAGTCCTTATCTTACTGAGAGCTAAGTATGAAGATTAAGGCTCATGATCTTATGACTAGTTTCTGTGGATAAATAACTAATGGACGTCATAAACATTTGATGAGATCATTGACCGTGTGGAGAACAAAGGGAGATGGATAACCACATAGGGTGCATTTTGACAAGAAGTGTATGGTCCAGCTCCATGAAAAGTGGACCTCCAACAGGAAATGGCAGCAAACACTTCAAGAAATGCTCAAATCGCTTTTTCTCTCCCCCTTCAACTTTACAGTAAGAAGTACAGATGTGTTCTTACTGATCCATTTTCAGGTCAGGATAATTTAATCTCACTCCTGCAAAGGAAATATAAAGTTCTTTATTTAATGCAGCTAGAGAAGGCACGAGTAACAGTGGATAATTTATTCTACACTAGGTTAAAGGTAATGAACTGTAGAAAAGTATAGCATTGTATATTTTACTGAGGAGCTGTATTCAATCTGCTTTATTTCTGAATGTTCTGAGTTTTCTAAGATTCGGTTATAAATCTGCTGTTGCTTAAATTACAAATCATATTGATTAAACAATCAAGATGGTACAAAGCTGCAATGTCTGTCAAGGTCGTGGCTCAGACTTAGTTTTTTTTTGGTTCACAGGGTTGATTTTGAAACAGCATGTGGACTCAGGGGTCAGGCTGGGGTTTAGAGACAGGGATGAGGGAGAGTTAGTCAGGGGCAGTAAATAAAGTGTCAGGGGAAAGAACTGGTGTTTGGAATCTGAGTCAGAGCCCTCAAGAGTCAATAGCCAGTGATCACTGAGGATGGATGTCATGTCAGCAGATGCTGGGAACGAAGTCCAGTGTTCCGCAGGCTGATGTGTTCTGGGCTGGAGTTCTGTTTGGGCAGGAGGTACAAGGGGCCTGTGACAACCATTCCCCCAGGTCAGTGAGTTCCAGAGTTGGAGGAACATTCAGATTCCAAAGGGTGAGGCCTGAAGATCAAAGTTCCTTGGTTGACGAGTCCAGGCCTGAAGGGAAAGGCCCATGATTAGTGAGTCCAGGGGTAAATACCCAGAGATCGGTGCAGAATGGATGGCAAAGTCAAGGTTCAGAGGTCAGCGTGTCTGCAGTTACAAGCCCCAAGGGTGAAGAACAAAGTTAATGAGTCCAGAGATCAGAGGCCTAAGATCTGCAAATCCAGGCAAGGGACAGGAGGTTGGAGGCCCGATGTCTGACTCTGGGAGTACAGGACCTGAAGCACCTTCAGTAACTCCAAAAGACTGAGGTTTGGTAAAATACTGAAAGGCTTTTATTCGCTGTACAATATGACCTCCACGGTGAGTGTCTGCCCCCGGACTGAGGGGGAGGGGCAAGGTGAAACACCTTTATACAGGACTCTGTGAGAGGAGCCACGGGGCAGTCAGCAGAGGGGCGTGTCCAGACAGTTAACCCAGTTACAACATATATACATGGTTTACCACATTCATCCCTCCTTTTTTAAAAAGAGTCCCCGCGGGGTGAAGTGACTGACAATATTTTTAAAAAGTATATTTACAGTTCAAGTCTATCAGGCGGACAAATCCATCGCTGTGATCTACGTAGCACCAGTGGTGATTGCATCAGCGACAGTAGTTGTGCTGGCTTCGGCCTGACTTGAGGTGTCAGCACGTTAGGCATTGTTAATCCCTCGTGCGTGTGCGTCGCGCCCGGTATGGGAGTGTCGTGTGGTGTCTGTGCAGGGTTTGGAGTGCGCGGTGTCTCGTGGGTACACACATCGGTGGGTACGGGGTCAATAGTCACCATGGAGTGTTCAGCGTAGGGGCCCCGGAGCTCCTGCGGGCGCCAGGTCGCGGATGGAGACCGTGTCCTCCCACCCATCAGGTAAAACCACGTAGGCATACTGGGGGTTCGCATGAAGTAAGTGAACCCTCTCGACCATCGCGGAGTATTTATTACTCCTCGCATGTTTCCAGAGCAGCACTGGCCCCGGGGACGTCAGCCAAGTTGGTAGGGTGGTCCCGGTGGTCGACTTCCTGGGAAATGAAAAGAGTCAGTCATGAGGGGTGGCATTGGTGGCTGTGCATAACAGGGAGCAGATGGAGTGGAGTGCCTCAGGAAGGACCTCCTGCCAGCGGGAGACTGTTAGTCCCTTTGACCTGAGGGCTAAGAGTGTGGCTTTCCACACCGTCGCATTCTCCTTCTCCACCTGTCCATTCCCCCGGGGATTATAGCTCGTGGTCCTACTAGTTGCAATACCCCTAGCCAGCAGGTATTGGTGCAGCTCGTCACTCATAAATGAGGACCCTCTGTCATTGTGGATATAGCATGGGTATCCGAACAGAGTGAAGAGCTTGCATAGGGCTTTTATGACTGACGTGGTAGTGGTGTCGGGGCAGGGGATGGCGAAGGGGAACGGCAAGTACTCGTCGATAATGTTAAGAAAGTACACATTGTGGTCGGTGGAGGGAAGGGGGCCCTTAAAGTCAACACTCAGTCGCTCAAAGGGGCGGGTGGCCTTGATGAGTGGTGCCTTTTCGGGTCGGTAGGAGTGCAGTTTGCACTCTGCGCAGACTTGGCAGTCCCCGGTCATCGTCCTGATCTCCTCAAGGGAGTAAGGCAGGTCCCGGGCTTTCACGAAGTGGAAAAGCTGGGTGACCCCCGGGTGGCAAAGATCTACGTGTAGGGCGTATAGCCGGTCGATCTGCGTGCTGGCGCACGTTCCCCGGGATAGGGCATCGGAGGGCTTGTTGAGCTTCCCAGGCCTGTATATGATGTCATAGTTGTAGGTGGAGAGTTCGATTCTCCACCTCAGAATTTTATCGTTTTTGATTTTGCCCCGCTGTTGGTTATTAAACATGAATGCGACTGAGCGCTGGTCAGTTAGCAGGGTGAACCTTTTGCCGGTGAGATAGTGCCTCCAGTGCCTAATAGCTTCCACTATGGCCTGGGCCTCTTTCTCCACTGCGGAGTGCTGAATTTCAGGGCCTTGAAGAATACGGGAGAAGAACGCCACTGGTCTTCACGCCTGGTTGGGGGTAGCAGCCAACGCAAAGTCGGAGGCGTCACTCTCCACTTGGAAGGGAATGGCCTCATCCACCACATGCATTGCTGCTTTGACAATGTCCCCTTTTATGTGGCTGAAGGCCGCGGGCCTCGGCAGAGAGGGGAAATGTGCTGGACTTGACCAGGGAGGTGGGCCTTGTCTGCGTAGTTAGAGACCTTTTGGGGTGATATACTGCGTCCGGTGCTCCCGATGTGGCCTTTTATATATTGGTGAGACCCGACGCAGACTGGGAGACCGCTTTGCTGAACATCTACGCTCTGTCCGCCAGAGAAAGCAGGATCTCCCAGTGGCCACACATTTTAATTCCACATCCCATTCCCATTCTGACATGTCTATCCACGGCCTCCTCTACTGTAAAGATGAAGCCACACTCAGGTTGGAGGAACAACACCTTATATTCCGTCTGGGTAGCCTCCAACCTGATGGCATGAACATTGACTTCTCTAACTTCCGCTAGGCCCCACCTCCCCCTCGTACCCCATCTGTTACTCTTTTTAATGCACACATTCTTTCTCTCACTCTCCTTTTTCTCCCTCTGTCCCTCTGAATATACCTCTTGCCCATCCTCTGGGTCACCCCCCCCCGTCTTTCTTCCCAGACCTCCTGTCCCATGATCCTCTCGTATCCCCTTCTGCCTATCACCTGTCCAGCTCTCGGCTCCATCCCTCCCCCTCCTGTCTTCTCCTATCATTTTGCATCTCCCCCTCCCCCTCCAGCTTTCAAATCCCTTACTCGCTCTTCCTTCAGTTAGTCCTGACGAAGGGTCTCGGCCTGAAACGTCGACTGCGCCTCTTCCTATAGATGCTGCCTGGCCTGCTGCGTTCACCAGCAACTTTGATGTATGTTGCTTGAATTTCCAGCATCTGCAGAATTCCTGTTGTTTGTAGTTAGAGACCTATTGGGCGTAATATGAAAAGAAGCCCAGGCACCTTTTAAGGGCTCTGAGGGTGTTGGGAAGAGGGAGTTCCAACAGGGGGTGCATATGGTCGCAGGTATTGTCTTTTGAGGGCGCTCATCACGCCATCGTAGCTCTGCTGGTCTCTGATCAGCGAATAGACCCGTGGACTGACCCTGGAGAGTAGAACTCCTCGCTTCACTACGGGGTCGGTCGCTTTAATCTCCTCTAGATACGCTTCGAAGCAAGCCAGCCAGAGTTCAAAAGCGTTTCCAGCTTCCGGTGTTTGCGAGTCAAGGTCTAATTTGTCGGGTCTCAGAGTGTGTTCCATGCTTTAAAATGTACAGCAAATAAAATTGAAGCACCTTCAATAACTCCAAAAGACTGAAGTAGGGTAAATACTGAAAGGCTTTTATTCGCTGTACAATACAACCTCCATGGTGAGTGTCTGCCCCCGGACTGAGGGGGAGGGGCAAGGCGAAACACCTTTATACAGGATTCTGTGGGAGGAGCCACAGGGGCAGTCAGCAGAGGGGCATGTCCAGACAGTTAACCCAGTTACAACATATATATATGGTTTACCACAGGACCAAAGGCTGGAGGCGGCCTGTCCTGGGATTGGAGGCCTGTCCAAGTGTGTGAGTGGGTAGGAGGGCTTATTTTGCTTTTGTTATTTTTTGTTGTTGCTGCTTGTGTTGCTGCTTAACACTGTGAGAATGCTATGTTGTCAGTAGAATGTGGCATTAGTTGTGGACTGCCTCCAGCACACCCTTAGGTGTGTTGGTTGTTAATGCAGACATCCCACCTCTCCGGGAAGTTCCGGGAGTCTCCTGCATATTAATAGTGGTTCCCTGATGCCCGCAAATTATATACAATGCCCCGGAAATCAATTTTTGAGAGGGAGAGAGAGAGCACGAGAGAGAGAGAGAGCAACCACGAGAGGGAGAGAGCAAGTGTGCGAGAGAGAGAGCACACGCGTGCACGAGAGAGAGAAAGAGCGCGACATGGCAGAGTGTTCCAAAAAAAGAAAATATAAAACATACGTCACCCCAGACTACACTAAAGTGTACCCCTGCCTAACAGGGGTCAAAAATAATGACAGTGTTGCTCGCTGCACTGTTTGCAACAGTGACTTTTCTATTGCCCATGGTGGGTCAAGACTGTAAAAGACATGTTGAGGTGAGTTTAACAGGTGTCATTCGTTCATTAGCATAGCTAAAGTCATTTAAACTGGCTGGCTGGCTGCTAAGGAGCCACTCTATTGCAGACATCCCACCTCTCCCAGAAGTTCCTGGAGTCTCCTGTAAATTGATGGTGCTACCTCCCTGAAATGAGTTTTTGCAGGGTGGGATGTCTGATAATGCAAACAATGCATTTCAACGTGTGTTTTGATGCACCTGAACATATGATAAATAAATCTGAATCAGACAGCATATAAAACTGTAAATTGCTCTGTAGCAGAATGAAATCAGGGTTATTAACAAACAAAAACACACAAGTAAGAATGAGTCTTTCACTTCCTTGTACTTGCATTGCAATTCAATGCATTAATATCTAATCCGCTATTTCAAGGACACATCACTATCCATCTCGAATATTCAATTTCTATCCAAAAATTCATCAGTGTCTACCTTCAGTATATAGAATGACTGACTGAGTATCTACAGCCCTCTTGGAATTGGCTATATTTAAGAGGGAGTTAGATATGGCCCTTGTGGCTACGGGGATCAGGGGGTATGGAGGGAAGGCTGGGGCGGGGTTCTGAGTTGGATGATCAGCCATGATCATAATAAATGGCGGTGCAGGCTCGAAGGGCCAAATGGCCTACTCCTGCACCTATTTTCTATTTTTCTATGTTTCTATGATTGCAAAGTTACACTACTTCTCAAGTAAAGTTGGCTCTTCGTAATGTTGTCTTTTGACACTGTGACCCCTGGTTCTAGATACTGCAGCCATGGAAGATAAAAAAATTTTAAACTTACCCTGTCAATCCTTGTAAGAATTTCGTATGTTTCCGTTCTCGTGTTGCTAAAGTCAAACCAACATGGGCCCAATCTATTTAAACTATTCTTGACCAAGAGATTCTGTTTTTTTTTCTGACCACTGATGTCAGACTAACTTTTTTCTCATTTCCCCTTCTCTCTCTCCCACTTTTCCCAAACAGAGGGATTACATTTACTTTAGAGTCTTTCAGAACATAGCGGCGGGCTGCAAACATTGTGAGAAGATGCTCATTGCTTAGGCAGTGTGAAGCTTAAAAAGAACTGGAGTCCTTTCAGAGCTTTTCAGTGGACTGCAATCATAATCATCTCTTAGGCACGTAGTAGTGGCCAATAGAAAGAAGCGAGGTGTAAGTGGAACGGCCAGTGTTGGAGTGGGCAGACTTAGGTGAGAACAGGTGCAGGCTAGAACTTAAGCTTGACAAGTTAGGGATGTAACAGGTGGTAGGTAGTTGATGCTCCTCCTGTGAGATGGGTGATTGTAGTGTACCTAACGGTCTTCCGATGACTACATCTGTGGGAAGTGTATCCTTCTTCGGCTCCTGACTGACAAGTTCAAGGAACTGAAGCTGGAGCTGAATCATCCAGGAGGCAGAAACCTCAGAGATGAGACTTCGACTGAGGTGGTCACACCCAGAGTGTATGCTACAGAAGGGTGAATACCAGGAGATGCAAGAGGAGTAAAGGCTGATTTATCCTTGTGCGTCAAATCGACACCATAGGTACGGCGTAGCTGCGAACCCCACACAGAGCCTACATGGATCCCTACGCCATAGCCTTGCGCGCACCTCTCCCAAAATGTAACTATGTATCGCGGCAACACAGACCGCAACAACTGTGATTGCTCCGCTCGGTAGCATTGCATTTCCTCCTACGCTGCAATAGCTTCCCATTGGGCGACTGAAGGGCAGGGAAGGAGCTCTGGCTGCAATGCTTTCCATAAAGCTTTACAGACCTCCGAAATTATGGAGGACACATTTCGCTTTACGAAAAAAGACACTCGCTTTAAACTTGTTTACCCCGAGAAAGACTACCATGACCATGAAGCCTTGCAGGGGCAGGTGTGTGCGCATGCGCGATCTGCCCGAATTGCAGAGCAACGCAGACACACCAACGCACAAGTATAAATGCTCAAAACGCGCATAGGTCGTTAGGTAGGTTACGGTGTTTATTTAACACAGAAGTATAAATCAGCCAGTGTTGAGTTCCCCTGTGGCCATTACCCTCCACAACAAGTGAACCTCTTTGGATAGTGCTGGGGGGTGGGGGGGTTGAGTGAATGACTTATTATGACTTATTAGGGCACTGCAGCAGTAATGAGGCCAGAGGCACCATAGCCAGCTCTGAGGCTCAGCAGGGAAGGGTAAAGTCAGGCAGCGCAATAGCAATAGGAGAGTCAGTTGTCAGGGAAACAGACAGTGGTTCTGTGGCTGCGAAGTAGATGCCAAGATGGTGTGTTGCCTCTCAGGTTCCAGGGTCCAGTATGTCTCAGAGTAGCTGCATACTATTCTCAAGATAGACAGTGAGCATCCAAAGATCATGGTGCACATTGGTGGAGCAGACTCGATGGGCTGAATGGCCTAATTCTGCTCCTCAGTCTTATAGTTTTAAGGTAGATGATCTTGTAATGCAGTTAGAGACTGGTAGATGTGACGTTGTAGGCATCACTGAGTGATGTTAAAAGAAGACCTTAGTTTGGAACTCAGCATGCAAGGATATACACTGTACAGTTAGGACAGGCAGGGAGGCAGGGGGGCAGGGGGTGGGGGGCTGGCTCTGTTGGTATAAAATTAATCAGATCCTTAGAAAGAGGCGACATAGATTCAGAAGATCCTTGTGGATAGAGTTAAGAAACTGCAAGGGTAAAGAGACCCTGTTGGGAGTGCAGGCCTCTGAGCCGTAGCCAGGATGTGGGATATAAGTTATAATAGGAGATGGAAAAGGCATGTAATATGGGGAATGTTATAATAGTCATGGGGGTTGTGGTTTCAGTATGCAGGTAGATTGGGGAAAAAAAATCAGGTTGGTGCTGGGTCCCAACAGTTGGAATTTGTAGAATGCCTACAAGTTCTGGTTGAGACCACTAGGAGAAAGGCAATTCTGGAATGAGTGTTGTGTAATTAAGCAGATTTGATTAGGGACCTTAAGGTAAAGGAAGCCTAAGGAGACACGGATCATTATATGATAGAATTCACCATGCAGTTTGAGAGGGAGATGTATCAGTATTGCAGTGGAGTAAAGGGACTTATAGAGGCATGGGAGAGGAGCTGGCCAAAGTTGATTGAAAGGGGTTACTATCAGGGATGACAGCAGGACAGCAATGGCTGGAGCTCCTGGGGGCAGTTTGGATGGTGCAGGAGAGATACATCCCAAAGATGAAGTGTTCTAAAGAGAGAATGAGGCAACCGTGGCTGACAAGGGAAGTCAAAGACAGCATAAAAGCAAAAGGGAGGTTATAAAATATTGCAAAAATTAGTGGGAAGTTCGAGGATTTGGAAGCTGTTAAAAATCAACAAAAGCAACTTTTAAAACCATAAGGAGGGAAAAGATGAAATATGACGCAAAGCTAGCTAATGATATAAAAGAGGATACCATAACTTTTTCCAGATATCTAAAGAGTAAAAGAGGGGTGAGAGTGGATATTGGACAGTTGGAACATGATGCTGGAGATTTAGTAATTGGGCAAAAAGAAATGGCAGATGAACTGAATAAATATTTTGCATCAGTCTTCACTGTGGAACACAAGCATAATGCCAGAAATGCAAGAGTGTCAGGGCCAGTAGTGAATGTTGTTGCAATTATTAAGGAGAAGGTTCTTGAGAAGCTGAAAGGTCTGAAGGTAGATAAGTTACCTGGACCAGATGAACTAGACCCCAGGGTTCTGAAAGAGATAGGTGAAGTAATTGTGGAGGCATTAGTGATGATCTTTCAACAATCACTATATACTGGAATTGTTCTTGAGGACAGGAAAATTACAAATATCAATATCAAATATCCTCCTTTAAGAAAGGAGGGAGGCAGAAGAAAGTTAGCCTGACTTCAGTAGTTGGGGAGATGTTGGAGTCCTTTATTACGGAAGAGGTTTTGGGATACTTGGAGGCAGATAATAAAGTAGGCCAAAGTCAGCGTGGGTTCCTTAAGGGGAAGTCTTGACTGACAAATTGGTTGGAATTCTTTGAGGAAATAACAGGCAGGATAGACAAAGGACAGTCTGTGGACATTGTTCACTTGTATTTTCAGAAGGCCTTTGATTGGATAGAATACATGAGGCTGCTTGACAAGATAAAAGCTCAGGGTATTATAGGAAAGATACTAACACGGCTAGAAGATTAGCTGACTGGCAGGAGGCAAATTGTGGAAATAAAAGGAGCCTATTCTGTGTGGCTGTCGGTGACTGGTGGTGTTCAGCAGGGTTGGTATTGGGACCATTTCTTTTCACTTTATATGTTAATTTGTATGACATAATTGTGGCCAAGTTTGCAGACAATGTGAAGATGGTTGGAGGGGCAGGTAGTGTTGAGAAAGCTGGGAGTTTACAAAAGCATTAGACAGATTGGAAGAATGGGCAAAGATGTGGCAGATGGAATATAGTGCAGGAAGATGCATGGTCATGCACTTTGGTAGAAGGAATGAAGAAGTAGACTGTTTTCTAAATGGGTAGAAAATTCAAAAATCAAAGATGCAAAGGGACTTGTGCAGAGGTTCCATAATGGTTAACTTGCGGGTTGAGTTGGAGGCAAGGTTGTGATGCTGAGGCTTTATAAGGCATTGGTCAGACTGCACTTGGAATATTGTGTGCAGTTTTGGGCCCATTAACCAAAAGATGTGCTGGCATTGGAGAGGGTCCAGATGAGGTCAGTGAGAAAAACTCTGGGAGTGAAAGGGTTAATGTTTGAGGAGAGCTTAATGGCTCTGGGCCTGTACCCACTGTAGTTTAGAAGAATGAGGTAGGATCTCAATGAAACCTATCAAACATTGAAAGGTCTAGATAAAGTGGATGTGGAGAGTATGCTTCCGATAGTGGGGAAATCTAGGACCGGAAGGCATAGCCTCAAGATAGAGGGATGCCTATTTAGAACAACAATGAGGAGGAGGTTCATTAGCGAGAATGTGGTGAGTCTGTGGAATTCTTTGCCACAAATAGCTGTGGAGGCAAATTCACTTAGTGGAGTTTGATAGTTTCTTAATCAGTCAGAGCATCAGAGGTTACTTGGAGAAGGCAAAGTAATGGGGTTGAGATGGATAATAAATATTCCATGATGGAATTTCAGAGCACTAGATGGACTGATTGGCCCAATTCTGCTCCTACAGTATGTCTTATGTTCTTATATTTGCTATCTTTCAATCTGTGGGAATAATTCCAGAATACATGGAATTTTTCAAGAGGATAACCAGTGCAACCATTGTCATCAATAACAACCTCCTCCAAAACTATGTGCAAGACATCCTATTCAGGAGATTGCTTGGCTTTTAGTCACATTAATTTCTTTCACCACATCATTCACTCTGCACATAGTGTTTCCTATTTTTTTCAGGGATGTTTTCTATGTGTTCCACAAAACTGTCACGCAATATCTGCCTGATTTCACTGCTATTTCCCTATTCTACGATATAGCTTTCCTGACTCATATTGTACAGGATCCACATTACCATAACAAATATTTTCCTTTCCAGAAATCTATAAAAGCTTTGACTATTTTTATGCTTCTTAGTTGATACTTTACCACATTCCTATCCTCCACTCCCCCCCCAATCTATACTGTTCCCCATCCCAATTTAAAGGGACCTTTGTTACACAGTGCTTTGATCAGTTTGCATATCCTCCCTGCAATCTCTTTTCTCATCCACACAGCCTGCAAAAGTCATGTACCTGTCAGACAAGTGTAACCTTTACAGTTTCTTCAATGGTGATTTTTAGATCTCTTTACCTCCTTCATTTTTGTTAGCGAAAGCATTTGCAATAGAAACAAAAAAATAAAATTTAAAAGCCAATTAGCACAGGTTCCAATCATTTGTATTATAATGTAATAAAATAAAATCCAAATGTGCTGCAGGATTTAAAATGCTGATATTATCTTCTTAATGTCTTGCAAAATGATAAATTAAGGAATATTTATTACTCTGATTAAAAATGATGCATACTGTAATTGTTCAAACTAAAAATTTCCTTGTCTTTGTAGCCCTGTACCATACTCTTCTTTATAACAGATCAATCATACAATTAAGTCAATCAAGATAAAAGAAAAACATGGGCGTTAAAATTGATGTTATCTTCTTAATTACAAGTGAACATGCATCTGAACAAAGAAGAAAAAAAAATGACAAGCCAGTTTACCTGGAAGTTCCATGCTTATACATCAGGGTCCTCATGAATGGAGCAGGTCTGATGAAACTCTTCGGGTTCTCTAGAAATAGTTTACCAATTCATCCCTTTGAGATGGTGACAAGAAGATTCCCCACCCAGTTGTTGGAGGCCAAAGTGCTAAGGAAAATAGGGGAATTCAAATCCACTTTAATGATCATACATACAAACATATTGCAAATCTTTAGAGGATAACAAGGTGGAAACAACATGAGCATTCTTCACACAATTCACTGTTGCTATCTATAATCAAATTTAATTCTCATTCTGATGATCTGACACCTCATGGGGGAAGCAGTGCTGATTGAATCTCAGCTGCAATTAATTGCTGCAGACAATTGTCCCCAAGCACAATTGCTACTCTAATCAGAAACCCGTTGAAAGATATTGGGCAATTACATCTCTAATTATTGTTTCTATTGAGAGTATTCTTGAGAGCATAAACCTTATGCAATCTTTCAAATCATTTCTGAGGGTTGATGCAGTTTGTTGTTTGAAAGACTTAAACACTACACTTAGACAACAT
Source organism: Mobula hypostoma (assembly GCF_963921235.1). Taxonomy (NCBI): domain Eukaryota; kingdom Metazoa; phylum Chordata; class Chondrichthyes; order Myliobatiformes; family Myliobatidae; genus Mobula; species Mobula hypostoma. Next base: position 23,812,878 of record NC_086104.1, on the reverse strand, counting down.
GGCTGCTCTTCCTGAGAATGTTTGCATTAACTGAAGTGCTAATGTAACCAAGGAAAGAAAAAAAACAAAGGCAAAGGTGCTTATTACACAAGTTGGACAGCCAGATCGTCTTATTAAAAGTGGTTGAAGATACTTTCACCATCAGAACAGATAAAGACCAACATTCCCTCTAAATTCTTTTACAGTTACGCAGACCAATAATTGCTCTGAGCAGGAAATTTTTACATGTTCTGAAAACTGTGCAGCATTTTAAATGCTTCCTTTCTGTAATATTAAGAATGAAAATTGAAAACTCACATACCTTTGATTTTTTGGTTAATCTTAGGGTCTAATGAAAGACAGTAAAACAAATAATTGATTTGAAACTTTTTATCATCTGTTTTTATTACTGATCCATTCTCTATAAACATTGTCCAGACTAATTTTACATCTAGATGAAAGATACATCTTATTCCTCATTAGATCATCCAAATGTTCCACTTCTATTCTGTTTCTGGATATATATTTGATTAAATTCATAAGACCGAACTGATGTTTGCAGTCAGCACTAGAAGATTGAAATGTTCCAACAATGTCAGCAAGAATTGACAGTTCTTCAAATTCTTTGCTTTTATGAACATAGTTCAACAAATCAGTGAATGTCTTTATTAACAATCAGCTACCGACTTCCATTCTGATTTTATTGTTACAATTTATAACAGTGTTATAACTTGAAACACTGACAATGTAAATATGTTGAAGCTTTAAAATGTTTCAAAGTAAAGGTACATTTATTATTTAAAAAAATTACGGATATATTCATTAACACATAATTACAGGATATTTCACAATTATATTAATATAGATTGCAAATTTATATTAACATTATATAAAAGAAAATTCCAGCTGCGTGCCAACAAAAGCTATATTCACAAGAGCTTTTCAGTTACTGCACAGCCGCAGACCCGGGCAGCTTAGAGGGAACAGTAATAATAAATTTGCACACACTGCAATTCAACATTTCACAATTCACAATTTATTACCCAAAGATTTGAGATCCTGAATCTAATATGCTGTCATGGAATTTATTTGAAAAATAAATAAGTAATTAAGTACAGATATTATTTTGTAATTTATTGACCTGTGTGGTGATAATGCAGCTTCATGTTGTGGAAGATCGCAATAGGCACCATTTTCAAGGAATGCAGCGCATCCAAAAAGATGTTTGGGTTGAGTTGTTCTCCGATCTTGGCAATTCATTTTCAAACATTTCATCACCATATGAGGACACATAATCAGGTCACTGTTCACTTGTGGTGTGTCCACCAAATACCTGGCCTTTACATACTTATCAATCAGTTGATTGGTCCTCATTACGGAAGATCGATTGTGACATAGGGAGGGAGTCTCATTGCTGATGGGTTATGTGGTGAACTCTGTGTGTTGTCTGGAATTTTGCCCACGTAGGCTTATAAATGGGATTGAAGTCTATATGTATGTTTATAGAATCGTTGTCAGAAAACCATGCTTTTAGGAATTCTCTTTCATGCTGTGTTTGTTTGTGCCATGACTTTCAGTGATACCTAGTCAAATTTCTGCCCCTCTCAGTCCATGGGTAGGGACTAAGGGGAGTTGGTCATGCTGTTTACAGCCAGTTGATGTTTATGGATCCTTGTGGATGTGTTCTCCCAGTTTGGCCAATGTAATATTTGCTGCAGTCCCTGCATTGGATCTTGTGGACCACATTGTTCTTGTCCAATAGCTTGGTTCATTCTTTTGGTCTGCAGAGTACTCTCCTCAATCCTGCTGTTGGTTTATGCGTGGCTGAAATTCTACGTTCTTGGAGCAGTCAGGCTGTCATTTCCGAGATACTTCAAATGCGTCGAAGGGCAACCAGTTTGGTTCCTTATTGGTTGGTGCCTTGTCGACTTCGTAGGCATTGTGCAAATACTTTGAAGAGTTGTTTCTCCTCTTTATCCTTCAGCTCCACTGTGCTGCAGTGTGTTTCCACTCTTCAGAACAACATTTTGAATCAGCTCTTCTTGTGTGCATTAGGATGGTTACTGTGATAGTGCAGGATCTCATCTGTATGTGTTCCTTTATGATAAACAGATGTTTCTAACGTGCCGCCTGTGTTTCCAAGAATGCCAGTTTCCCCTCAGTTTCTGCTTCCACCATGACAAAAGGGGTTGTCCTTTCTTACATTTAAAATATCTCTGAAATGACATCCCGATTCCTCCAAGAACATCGAATTTCAGTCACTCGTAAATCAACAGCAAGATTGCAGAGAGTATTCTGCAAATCTAAAGAACAAACCAAGCTATTGAACAAGAACAACGTAGTCTACAAAATCCAATGTAGGGACAGCAGCAAATATTGCATTGGCCAGCTGAGAGAACACATCCACAAGGATCCATGACCATCAACTGGCTGTAAGTGGCATGACCAACTCTCCCTAGTCCCTACCCATTAAGATCAAGAGGGGCACAAATTCAACTGGGCAACAGTCAAAGTCATGGCACAAGCAAACGCGTGGTATGCAAGAGAATTCCTGGAAGCATGGTCTTCTGCAAACACTTCTGTAAGCAAACATGTAGAGCTTGATCCCATTTCTAAGCCAATGTGGGTAAAACTCCAAAAAATACACAGAATTTGCCACACATCCAATCAGCGACGAGACCCCATCGCTTTGTCACAATTGAGCTTCCATAATGATGACCAATTAATAGATTGATAAGAATATAAAGGCCAAACATTTGGAAAACACAGCACAAATGAACAGTGCACTGATGATGCCTTCTCATACAGTGATGAAACGTTTGCAAATGGATTGCCAAGATCGAAGAACAACTCAACCCAACCATTAACTGAGGAACACATTGTCCAAGTTATTTCAACATCCAAAAAGAACAAGAACATTTGGAAAAGGGAACTTTATTACATACAAATTTCCTTCCATCAAATTCCATCCCAACTTGGAAATATGGCACCATTCTCTTTTTGTCATTGGATCGAAATCATGGAACATCCTGCCTTACTTGAAAGTATGTTTGACAGCAGGGTTGTAGCAATTCAAGCAGGTGACTTATCACTACTCTCTGAAGGATTATTGAACTTTCCTGCAATCCATAAATACAAACATGAGTGCAGGGGCAATTCTAGAAAGGAGATGTTGAATCCCATCAGTAAAAACTTTGCAAAAGAGAAGGATGATCTAACAGAAGTTTTTAAGTCTTTTAAAATAATTTGGTAGGGAAATTGTAGAGAATATGATTCTGTTTGCAGGTAGTCAAATGAGAGTTCTATAAATACAGGATTGGTGTTGATAAAAACCTCTAAAGGATTTGGAAGAAACATTGACACAAAATTTGGTTAGAATGTAGAACTTGTAACCACAAAGATTGATTACAGTGTATACACAAAATAATCTGCAGATGCTGGGGTCAAAGCAACACTCACAACACGTTGGAGGAACTCAGCAGGTCGGGCAGCATCTGTGGAAAAGATCGGTCAACGTTTCGGACCGGAACCCTTCGTCAGGACTGTAGAGGGAAGGGGCAGAGGCCCTATAAAGGAGGTGGGGGGAGGGTGGGAAGGAGAAGGCTGGTAGGTTCCAGGTGAAAAACCAGTAAGGGGAAAGATAAAGGGGTGGGGGAGGGGAGGCAGGGAGGTTTTGGCGGTTGGAGACGAGGTGCTCGACGAAGCGGTCCCCCAATCTGCGTCGGGTTTCACCGATGTAGAGGAGGCCGCACCGGGAGCACCGGATGCAATAGATGACCCCAACAGACTCACAAGTGAAGTGTTGCCTCACTTGGAAGGACTGTTTGGGGCCCTGAATGGTGACAACCACAACAGACAGGATCTCCCAGTAGCCACCCAATTCAACTCTGCTTCCCACTCCCATTCAGTTATATCCATACATGGCCTCCTCTACTGCCATGATGAGGCTAAACTCAGGTTGGAGGAGCTACACCTCTCCAACTTCCGGTAATTCCCTCCCACTCCCTTCCCCTATCCCTATTTCACTCTGCCCCCTCCCCCAGCTGCCTATCACCTCCCTCATGGTTCCGCCTCCTTCTACTACCCATTGTGTTTTCCCCTATTCTTCACCTTTCCTGCCTACACCTCCCTGCCTCCCCTCCCCCACTCCCTTATCTTTTCCCTTACTGGTTTTTCACCTGGAACCTACCAGCCTTCTCCTTCCCACGCCCTCCCCCACCTTCTTTATGGGGCCTCTGCCCCTTCCCCCTACAGTCCTGACGAAGGGTTCTGGCCCGAAACGTCGACTGATCTTTTCCATGGATGCTGCCTGACCTGGTGAGTTCCTCTAGCGTGTTGTGAGTGTTGATTAGGGTGTGGAGCTTATTCCCACAAGGACTAAGTGAGGAAAATTGGTACAGATGAATTCCCTGGGGAGCCGAGAGGGAAAGAAATTGAAGATTCTGCGGATTGGATGAGATAAGGGGAGGTGGTAGCAGGCTCAGTGGGTTCTGCTGTAAGTTCAAAGTTCAAAGTAAAATTTATTGTCAGAGTACATACATGTCACCACATACAACCCTGAGATTCTTTTTCCTGTGGGCATACTTAGCAAATCTATAGAACAGTAACCATAAACAGGATCAATGAACTACAAACTGTGCAAATCCAAATATAAATAAATAGCAATAAAGTTCTATATAGTTCTATGTGAACAAACATACTGCTTCTCATTGCATGGTCAGACTGTGCACTGTGGAAATTGGCCGTAGGAAACATCATGACAGCAGGATTGATAAAGGTCTGTGCATCTTCCACCAGTACCAGAAGCAACCAGCACACAAGCATGTATCACCCAGTCAGAATTAATGTTGCCAAAAGAGAAAACAGGCAAAATCAGAGAAGCCTTGTTAAAAGTTGTTTCTTCAGCTTTCTGAAGCAATAAAAAATGCTCAATTTTTATTCCGAATGTTTTATTTCGAAAGATTGGCATTACAATTTAAAACAAATCAAATGAAGTATTCTACACATAATTACTTTACAATGGTGTCTGATGAAATCCCTGAATGGATATTGCTTCAGCTTCAGTCAGAAATGGGTGGACAGTTATTCCTCAATCACTATATTTACCACAAGTGGCAGGAAATATGTGAGACAACAACCGAGTTTAAACACAGCATTCTTGGCTGATGAAACTGGTTCTGAATCTACAATAAGGTACACAACACTTTGTAACTACAGAGTAATTAATAACCTTAAACCTAAAAAACAGCTGTCACATTAATCAGTTTGCCATTTTATTTTCTCTTGTTCTTGCATAATAGACATGCAATAGAATAATTTTAGTTTTTTGTTCCTTTGAAAGAATCCTTTATTCAGACTGTTGCTGTATTGCATAAGAGCATTACCAAAATAAAGAGCTAAATAACTAACAACATGGGTTTATGTGAATGTCCGGCACTTCTCCTGAGACGCATGGCAGTCAGACAGAAGCATGTACATCAAAAGATGGATTTACAGTGTGACACGGTCATGCATACAATCTCTTGCATAGCTCAACCCACATATAGTAAGGCACTATTTCCTCATCACAGCCCAGTGTCCGTAAGCAGGTTGCTCTGGACATCAAAAAAGTATACAATATCATTCCAGATGAAGAAATACATAAATGTTTAGGATGAGAGCAATTTATCATCTTCCACTTATGTGCTCACAGGATGAAGGAAATGTCTTAAAATGTATCGGCACACAGTTTGAAATCAATACGTTTTTTTTTCCTCTACATCAATTTGAAAGCAGATGTGCTGACAGCGCACTCAGTGAGCTATAGCTTCAGTGTTCCAAGTGCACACTGAGCAGGTTATACACAACGAAAGGCTTGAAAGCATTCAAAGAGGAAATCTGTAGGTTGTCCTAATGCTTGTGGGCCAGCTTAGTTCTTATTTAGTTGAGCTGGTCTTCGTACTGCTTGCGGAAGCAGTCTCCAGCTGGAAAGAATTCCCAGCATCGTTCTTGATACATTTTCCACACGTAGGATTCCTAATAGATAAAATTAAAATGTTATCTTATGCAGGCCACTGTATGTCACTCTGTATTCAATAATCCAGGCAGCACTGTGCCAAATTTCTAAAGTTTTACTAAATGCCAACTAAAAAGGATTGTTAAGAGAGTTAAGCTCCCACACATTAGACAGAATTATTTGGTGAAAATAGACAATTAGAGCACCAGAGTTACTTAAAACACAAAGATAGACTTTGTAGACAGCACTGTGAGTTATTTATCGCATGAAACTTGCCAAAGCAAACGTGCCATGGTAAAAATAGCATTCTTGGCATAATTCCTTTCTATTTCAATCCATTCTAACCTTGATCTTCTACAATGAAGTTCGAAAGTATTTGCTGCCTTCCCAGATATTGCATGTATAAGAAAATGTTACAAATCTAGCAGGGCTTGCTAGCAAACAAGAAAGTGCTGATCTTCAATGAGGGATCTCATGCACTGACCATATTTATTATTTTCCGTTATTAATATTAATAAAAAATAATTGCTATGATGGTGAATAATAATTTCTTCCCGCTTAATCTCTCTTTTAGACCATAAGACGATAAGACATAGGAGCGGAATTAGGCCATTTGACCCATCAAGCCATGACTCATTGATTATCTCCCTCAACTCCATTCTCCTGCCTTCTCCCCGTAACCTTTGATGCCCTGACTAATCATGAAACCATCAACATCTGCTTTAAATACACACAATGACATGGCCTCCACAGCCATCTGGGGCAATGAAGTCCCCAGATTCACTGCCCTAGCTAAAGAAATTCCTCCTTATCTCTGTTCTAAAGGGACATCCCTCTATTCTGAGGCTGTGCCCACTGGAACTAGATTCACCCCTATAGGAAACATCCTCTCCGCATCCACTTTAGCTAGACCTTCCAATATTCAATAGGTTTTAATGAGATCCCCCTGCTTTCATCTAAACTGCAGCGGGTACAGGCCCAGAGCCATCAAGCGCTCCTCAGAATTGTTCTTATGAAACACCTCTGAACAGTCTCCAATGTCAGAACACCTCTTTTTAGATAAAGGGCCCAAAACTGCACACAATACTCCAAGTGTGGTCTGGCCAATGCCTCATGAAGACTCAGCATTACATTCTTCCTTTTATATTCTAGTCCTCTTGAAAAGAATGCTAATATTGCATTTGCTGAGAATCTGGGTATCATGTGTCTTTAAGCCCTACACCCATCCACCCTTACTCAGGAGCAGACTCGATGGGCTGAATGGCCTAGTTATGCTCCTATGTTGTATGATCTTATCAGAAAGTGGTGGCTGTTACCTGTCCGGTGTGCTCGGTTTCATCTTTATTAATAAGGTACATCAAGAAAAATCTGGAGGAATAAAGACATCAGTCAGCATCATTTAAATAAGCTTTACACACAATCTGACTTGAAACAACATTTATATTCAAATTCAATATCAATTACAGAATGCATTCTTGCTTTTTTAATGTGAAGTATTGATTTCTAATACACGAGAGATTAAGCAGAAATGTAAAATCATTGTGAAATGCGATCTGCATTGAAGGCCACAGTAACATTTTTCCCAAAGCTCATCCCAAAGTCCACAACATTCTTAAGTGGGAGGGTAAGCAGCCGGAGGTCGTGGTCCATGTCAGTAACAATAACGTGGATTGGAGGGTGATGAGGTCCTGAAAAGCAGCTCAAAAAGTTAGGTGATAAGTTAAAGGACAGGATCTCGAGGGTTGGGATCTCAAGACTGATACCCATGCCAGGTGCTAGTGAGACCAGATCTAAGGAGTTGGTGCAGGAGCTCTATATGTGCAATCTAGATTGTACCATTCCATCCATAACCCTAAACATTCATTCATTTCAGACATCTGTCCAACTCCTATTTGAATACTACAACTGAATCTTTTCCATTGCAATCCCTGGCAGTACATTCCAAAAGCCAACCACTCAGCAGGACAAAGTCCTCATATCACTATTGGTTCTTTTCTCAGGTGCTTTCATTCTACCTCACCAAGTTCACAACCCTTCAGGTAATGGGAACAGTTCCACTCTATCCATTTCATCTTTACACTTCACTATTTAAATACCTCTAGATAATTCTCTTGCAAGAGGAGCAACTCCAGCCTCTCAAGTGTATCCAGATAACATAAGGTCCTCATCCCCAGAATACTTTTAGTATATCTTTTCTGCAAATTATATAGAGACTTTTCATCTAAGACCTGACACCTGGAACTGGACACTATTTTCCAGATGTGACCAAGCTAATGTTTTATTAGGATGCATCATGATTTTCTTGGTTTTGTACTCCGGAACTCTATTTATAAAGTACAGTATCTTGGACGTTTCTTTGACTACTTTCCAATGAATTCTGCAAAAATACATGCCAAGATCTCACTCTTCCTGTACACTTTCAGTCATGCCCATTACCTATTATAGCCTCTTCACTTTCTTCCTATCAACATGAAGCACTTGACATTTCTCAGTATTACATTTCATCAGTTCCTTATCTGCCAACTTTTTACAGAAGTGGTTTGCCATTGCCTTCTTCTGGGTAGTGTCTTTACCAGGTGTTGTATTGATAATGGTAGGGTGACCCCATCCATTATCAATACTCTTCAATGATTGTCTGCCAGGCGTCTGTGGTCACATAACCAGGACTTGTGATATCCACCAGCTGCTCCCATAGCTTCACATGACCTTGATCAAGGGGCTAAGCAGGTGCAACAACATGCCAAAGCGTGACCTGTAGGCTAGCGGAGGGAAGGAGCGCCTTACATCTCCTTTGGGACAGACATATCTTCACTCTGCCACCCTTCAAGAACAAGGGTGTAAAATTTATATCAATAAATACTCAGCTAGAGGAGCTCAGCAGTTCCAGCAGCAACTGTGAGAGGAAAGGAATTGACAATATCTCAGATTGAAACTCTGCATCAGCCTGAGATGGTGAAGTGAGATGACCATTGTAAATAGGAGAGAGAGAATAGGGAGGAAGGAGTGATTTGTGAACTTAGGAAGGGTGTATGACGGCAGGTGAGTTGCAACAGATAAGGGAGAGAAGAGGGTTTAGTTTAGAGACAAGGGCAGGTAGATGAGAGATAGTGGCAGAAAAAGTGGGATATAAATAAGAGCAAAGCTGGGGAAGAGCAGGGTGAAGGTGTGAGATAGCTGCTGGAGAAAGATGAGAAGGAACACAAAACGATGTAATCCAATAGGTAAAGAAGATGACAATTGGAATTTACAATTCTCCAGCTGTCAGCCACCACACCTGACTCACAGATATTTGGAAGATTATGGCTGTAATTTCTTTGCATTCATCCCTCAGCAACTGAAGCTGCATCACCTCTATACTTTATGCTTATACCTTATACTTTATTGTCGCCAAACAATTGGTACTAGAACGCACAATCATCACAGCGATATTTGATTCTGCGCTTCACACTCCCTGGAGTACAAATCGATAGTAAATATTAAAAATTTAAATTATAAGTCATAAATAGAAAATAGAAAATGGAAAGTAAGCTAGTGCAAAAATACCGAGAGGCAGGTCCGGATATTTGGAGGGTACGGCCCAGATCCGGGTTAGGATCCGTTCAGCAGTCTTATCAGAGTTGGAAAGAAGCTGTTCCCAAATCTGACCATATGAGTCTTCAAGCTCCTGAGCCTTCTCCCGGAGGGTTGAGGGACGAAAAATGTGTTGGCTGGTGGGTCGTGTCCTTGATTATCCTGGCAGCACTGCTCCGACAGCGTGCGGTGCAGAGTGAGTCCAAGGACGGAAGTTTGGTTTGTGTGATGTGCTGCGCTGTGTTCACGATCTTCTGCAGCTTCTTCCGGTCTTGGACAGGACAACTTCCATACCAGGTTGTGATGCACCCTAGAAGAATGCTTTCTACAGTGCATCTATAAAAATTAGTGACAGGCCAAAATTAGGGGACAGGCCAAATTTCTTTAGCTTTCTCAGGAAGTAAAGGTGCTAGTGGGCCTTCTTGGCAGTGGACTCTGCTTGGTTGGACCAAGTCAGGTCATTTGTGATATTGACCCCGAGGAACTTAAAGCTTTTGACCTGTTCCACTTGCGCACCACCGATGTAAATTGGGTCGTGCTGTCCACTACTCCTTCTGAAATCAACAACCAATTCCTTCATCTTGCTGACGTTGAGGGATAGGTTATTGTCTTCGCACCATGCCACCAGGTTCTTAATTTCCTCTCTGTACTCAAACTCATCATTACCCGAGATACGGCCTACAATTGTTGTGTCATTAGCAAACTTATATATTGAGTTTGATGGAAACTTGGCTACACAATCATGGGTGTACAGTGAGTACAGCAGGGAGCTGAGTACACAGCCTTGTGGGGCACCAGTGCTCAGAGTGATTGTAGAGGAGAACTTGTCCCCTATTTTTACAGCCTGGGTCCTGTCTGTGAGGAAGCTGAAGATCCAGCTGCAGATCTGAGTGCTAAGGCCCAGGTTCCGGAGCTTAGGAATCAGTTTATTTGGAATGATGGTATTAAAGGCAGAGCTGTAGTCAAAAGGAGCCTTACCTATTCTTCACTCTGAAAATATAAATTCTGATGCTTCATGATCCTTGTCCACATAACCTCTTTGAACATATACAGAATCCTCATTAAAAGGTAAAAATCCCTTGCCTTATAGCTGTGATGAATCTGTGTGTATTCCTATTTAATCATTCAAACTATGAAGCTGCTGGTTTAACAGTATAGTAACTTTCTTGGCAGGTCATTTGCCTCCATCTGCTGGTACAAAGGGAATTGGCAATGCTCAGTGATAAAAATGATGTCTATCCATAAAAGGGTGTTCAATGAAACTCTGCATTGTGGAGGGATTGTTTTATTTGTCAGATTGCATTCTTCCCTAATATGTGCACCACTGACTGAGAGAGTTTGCTTTCCTATCTTCTTTGTGGCCACTCTGCTGATTAAAACCCAGAATGTCGGCCTGTCTCTGGGGTAATTGAGTTGCAGGAAATGGAAGTACTTACAGGTAATTTGCCAAATTGTGCTCCTGCAGTGTATGAGTCTCAAAGCCATGGGGCACCGTGTCGAAGTAGTCATTGCCAATTCCACAGATGAAGCACTTAGTCTGGAAGGAGAGAAGAGGAAGATAAGAAAGACTGGCAAGGTAGATTGCAGATCAATATTATCTGATGGCTTTAATCAGTCACTGGGAAAAGCACAAGGCTTCGGTCACATGTTTTGTCCAATCATCCTCCAACTCGGTCTTTATTCCTGAATTTACCTCTGTATGGTCACATAAACTGTGGGAAAGTTATGAAAAGAAGTTTGAGATATTTGCATATCTGAAATTAAATTGAACTCAAAATTATTTGTTCAACAATTTAAACCTGGTCAATATAATTACCACAGAACACATAACTGGGTATTTGCTGACATTCATGTCTAAGGGGAAGGGATGTGATAAATAAAATCATACATAACTCTCTCCTTCTTCAAAACTAATGGAGAACAACATGTTCTGATTAACTTGAATCTGAGAAGAGTTCCCATGAGCTTATCACCATGGAACTTCTGGGCTCACCACAAAGCAATTTGGCTTGTAACTGTAGTGCTTCTTTGAAAGAGGTTTTGACTTGCTTGCTTTACTAAAGGCAATTTAATTCTAAATATATATTTTAAGATTAAATTTGCATTCCCACTCGTGCTTATCCTCGACTGATGCCCTATTTTAGCAATGCACGAGTGTAGGAGCCATGCATCCGTTTTCTATCTGTATTGTATTCTGTGTTGTGCATTTATTATGGCAGCTAGTCATGTGCGTGAGGTGTGGTAAAAGGGAAGGGCTTAGGTACGTACTCGCACTCTGCTCTGGGCAGTTTTTAGCGCTGGGGACCACTGGGTGTCATGTCTTTCGTTGACCACTTACATCGCTTATTTACATTGCTTCAAGATCATATGTTTTGTGAGTTGCTAATAAATGATCAAATACACCTCTTCGAATTATGGAACATTATTGTTGGATTGATCAAAAGGTGCGACATACAAGATGATTACTACACGTGGTTGCCAGCAGTGGTATTGGTTCGTTCAAGTTAATGTTACAACTGGCTCACACAATGAAGTCTCCCCACTTGTGAATTTAACTGCTCTGGATATAGAGCACCCAGCTGGCCAGATGGAAATGTCCCAGTGTCCGAGTGGGAATGTGACAATGAAGTAACTTCATAAAGACATTTCCTTTTTGCCAGTCAACAAAACCACACATCCAGCTGTCAATGCTAGCAGGGGATTTCACTGTTTCTAAATGGCAAAATCAGACTTACCACTTCCTTTCTTTTCTTCCCTGAAGTAGCACAGACCACTGAAGTCAAATGGAATTGTGCTTGGGTTAGATGCAGAATCCACAAGTTCCCTGATAATTGCTGGGGTACCTCAGTTCTGCCACAGGACTCTGCCAACTAAGTTCTCATACCTACTATGGGTGAGTAAGTTCAGGACTTCTGTGTTTCATTGTACATGCGCCGAAGACCAAGAGAAGCTGGCATGTTCCAGAAAAATCTAAGCCAAATATCCGCCCTTTACCCTCTGTTACCGAAGACATTTGTAGGAGATTAGTGGCTTGAACTGTATTCATTAGGGTACTAGCTTTCACAGAGACACACTCATGTGATCTCCATTATCTGCAGTGGGAAGTGGCACTCTTCGTGAATTCAGAAAACAAGCTTTGCAAAATTGCCATCATATTTCTTCTAGAATCTGACCTTGAAATTCCACTGCGACGATCGAATGTGAGGGCCAGAAGAGCTCAACCCAAAGTTCTTTCCTGAGACAAGGGCACATATTCCATGGCCAGATGCACAGAGCCTAACTCCTGGCATTGCTATTCCCCGTGTTGATGCTCTTACCTCCATGTCTTCTTTCACTTGCTCTTGCTGGTCCCTTAGTTCACCAAAGGCATCAATAATTAGACCTGAGTTAAAAACAAGAATAAGATCATATTGTAAAGTAAAGCCTTCTGTAGTTGCATAGTAGAGAGTACCCTAACCGGTTTGATGGGAAAACACTAGTGACCAGGAAGGGAAACATTCACAGAAAGCAGTGGATACAGCCCATTCCATCACAAACAAAGTCTGTCCACCATAGCACAAATGCGTGGAAGCAGCATCTATCATCAAGAACCACCACCACCCAAGCAATCTTCTCTTCTTGCTACTACCATTGGGCAGGAGGTACAGGAGCCTCAGGTCCCAACCACGAGGTTCAGGAACAGTTATTACCCTACAACTATCAATCGCCTGAACAGGCATGGATCACTCATTACAACTCTGAGCTGATATCACAACTTAGAGATCAAGGACTCTACAAACTCATGTCTTCAGTATTATTTATTTATTTATTGCACAATGTGTCTTTTGCACATTTGTAAGTCTTTCCTTAAAGTCCAAAGTAAATGTATTATCGAAATACACATACGTCACCATATTCAACCCTAAGATTCATTTTCTTATGGGCATACTCAGTGAATCCATAATAGAATAATATCCACAACAGAATCAATGAATGACCACACCAACTTGAGTGTTGAGAATGCAAAAGATAGCAAACTGTGCAAATACAAAAAGAAAGAAATAATAATAATAATAATTAAATAAGCTATAGATATTAAGAATATGAGATGAGGAGTCCTTGAAAGCGAGTCCATTGGCTGTGAGAATATTTAAATGATGGGCAAGTGAATTCCCCTTTGGTTCAAGAGCCTGATGGTTGAGGGGTAATAACTATTGCTGAACCTGGTGGTGTGAGCCCTGAGGCTGCTGTACCTTCTTCGTGATGGCAGCATCGAGAAGAGAGGATGTCCTGGGTGGTGGTAGCCACAGATGATGGATGCTGCTTTCCTTCAACAGCGTTGCATGCAGATATGCTCAACAGTGGGGAAGGTTTTACCCTTGATGGACTGCGCCATATCCACTAATTTTGCAGTTAAAGTATACTTTTTGCATAGTTTTTCATAAATATCTTTGTATTTCTTTATTTTCCTGCAGGAAGTACATATTTCTTACCATATTCTACATTTAAATTTGATGTACTTCGATAATAAATTTCCTTTGACTTACGGCAGCCCCTGCAGGAGTTTTCATTTGTAATGTGCAGTGTCGTGGACTGCAAACAAATTTCTTGTTGAAAGTGGGACACAGTGCTACTCAGTGAGAGCACTGAAAAGATCAAAAGACTGACAGAGGAATTCATGGCACCTTGGACTTGCGCCACTGCCTAAAATGAAAAGGTCCCTACGTCCTTTAACAGGTCATGCAAGATGAAGGGGATAAAATGCATTCATTTTGTAAGCAACAAATTTTTCTCTTGTTTAATGTGTCTCTGCACAGTGTAATGACTAACGTTACTGATGTCCCTGAGATTTACCCCACAGCATAATGTTAGTGCAGTGCCTGAGGGGCGAGTGGGCACGAGACCCAAAGGCAATGAAAAGGAACTTTCTCCATTGCTCGGCCAAAGGGAGCTCGAAGCATCACTGCCTATTCCTTCTGCTGCGGTGGTCCAAGTGCCTCGCTCCTCTGGTACCATGTGACTGCCTTGGCATCTCTCTGCTGTTCAGCTATTTGTGTCAAATTATTGTCATGCTCTTGCCGAGAGACTGATCGATAATTGCCTGTGCTAAAAGAAAACCAGAAATTGCTGGAAATACTCAGTAGGTTAGGCTGCGTCTGTGGGAAGAGAAACAGAGTCAGTGTCTCTGGTTGAACCATTTTTCAAAGAATGGGAATAGAAAGCATTGAGAGTGAACAAGACAAGAGAGACAGACAAAAATCCTGTCAGAGAACAAGCAAAGCTTCGCCAGTTTTGGCATTCGTGGGAGTGAAGAAACTGTGAATTTAGCAAGGAAGATAAAATTTCAGATGCTTGAAATCTAAAATAAATACAAAAAATGCTAGGAATACTCAGCAGGTCAGACCACATCTGTGAGGAAAGACACAGGAGTGAAAGTTTCAGGTCAGTAATCTGAGTGGGCAGTAATCTCCACACAGCACCAGAGCGTGGGATGGACATGATGGTGTGCCCTCATATTTCATCTTTTCCCTTCTTATAGCTCTTTTTATTGCCTTTTGTTGGATTTTAAAAGCTTCTCAATCGTCCAACTTTCCATTCACTTTTGCCACCTTGTATGCCCTTTCTTTGGCTTTTATAAAGTCTTTGACTTCCCTTGTCAGCCATGGATGCCTACCCCTGCCCCTGCCATTGGAGAATAACTTCTCTGTGGGACATATCTATCCTGCACTTTGTGAAACATTCCAGAATCTTCAGCCACCTCTTCTCTGCCATCATCCCGGCCATTATCCTCCTCCAATCCACCTGGGTAAGCTCCTCTCTCATGCCTCTGTAATTCCCTTTATTCTATTGTGATGCTGATACATGTGACTTGTGCTTCTCCCTCTCAAACTGCAGTATGATTTCAATCATATTATGATCACTGCCTCCTAAGGGTTCCTTTATGTTAAGCTCCCTAGTAAGACCTGGGTTATTACACAATACCCAATCTGATTTTCCCAATCCCCCTGAATATTGATGTCCCCCATTACAATTACCCATATTACATGCCTTTTCCAGCTCCCTTTGCAATCTCAACCTCACATCTTGGCTACTATTTGGAGGTCTATATATGATTCTCAGAATTGTTTTTTATGGATGAACCAGGAGGTACGTCGTCTGCTGAAGGCTGGATCGGTGGCATTCAAGTCTGGTGACTCAGTCCAGTACCAGAAAACCAGGTACGAGTTGCAGAGGGCTGTTTCAAGGGTGAAGAGACAATTTTGAATGAGGTTGGAGGCGGCATCGAATGCACAACAACTCTAGCAGAATTAGCGAGACATCACTTCCTACAAAGCAAAACCCAACAGCATGAATGGCAGTGATACTTCACTATCAGATGAAATCAACACCTTCTATGCCCGTTTTGAAAGGGAGAACACAACTACAGCTGTGAAGATCCCTGCTGCACCTGATGACCCTGTGATCTCTGTCTCAGAGGCTGATGTTAGGATGCCTTTAAAGAGAGTGAACCCTCGCAAGGCAGAAGGTCCCGATGGAGTACCTGGTAAGGCTCTGAAAACCTGTGCCAACCAACTAGTGGGAGTATTCAAGGACATTTTCAACCTCTCACTGCTACAGGTGGAAGCTCCCACTTGCTTCAAAGAGGCAACAATCATACCACAATTATGCCTAAGAAGAATAATGTCAGCTGTCTTAATGACTATCACCCGGTAGCACTCACATCTACAGTAATGAAATGCTTTGACAGGTTGGTCATCACCAGAACGAACTCCTGCCTCAACAAGGACCTGGACCTACTGCAATTTGCCAATCATCACAATAGGTTAACAGCAGATGCAATCTCAATGGCTCTTCACACGGCTTTAAACCACCTGGACAACACAAACACCTATGTCAGGATGCTGTTCATTGACTATAGCTCAGCATTTAATACCCACAATCCTGATTGAGAAGATGCAGAACCTGGGCCTCTGTACCTCCCTGTGCAATTGGATCCTTGACTTCCTAATCGGAAGACCAAGATGGCTTCATCTTGGGATCTTGGCTAGTAGCCTACAAAGTACCCAGGACATCTTCAAGGAGCGGTGTCTCAGAAAGTCAGCATCAATTATTAGGGACCTCCAGCACCAGGGCATGCCCTTTTCCTCGTTGTTGCCAATGGGTAGGAGATAGAGAAGCCTGAAGGCACACACTCAGTGATTCAGGAACAGCTTCTTCACCTCTGCCATCCGATTCCTAAATGGACATTGAACCCTTGGACACTACCTCACTTTTTTAATCTATAGTATTAATGATTTTTGCAAAATTGTTAATCTATTTAATATAATTGATTTATTTATTATTTTATTTTGGGGTTTTTCCATCTATATTATGTATTATATTATACTGATGCTATTAAGTTAACAAATTTCATGTCACATGCTGGTGATAATGAACCTGATTCTGATTTTTACCCTTGCAGTTTCTTAACCCCACCCACAAAATTTTGATATTCTCTGACCCTATGTCATCTTTTTCTGAGGATGTAATTCTAACTCTTACCAACAGTGCCACACCACCACCTATGCCTTCCTGCCTGTCCTTTCAATACAAAGTATATTCTTTGACGTTCAGCTCCCAACTATGGCCTTCTTTCAGTTAAAACTCAGTGATGCCCATAACGTCATGCCGACCAATCCTAATTGTGTCATGAGCTCATTAACCTTATTCTGAATGCTACACACATTGAAATACAACACCTTCAGACCCACATTCTTCACCCTTTTGAATTTTGCCCCTGTTGTACAATTTAACTCTTTGCTCTGTCTGCATTTGTACCTAATTATTGGCTTGTCCTTCCTTACATTCATGTTATACGCATCATCGACTTGTAAACCTGCTGGCTCATCCTCAGCTCTATCATACTGGTTCCCATCTCCCTGCCATATTAGATTAAACCACTCCCAACAGCTCGAGTAAACCTGCCTGCAAGAATATTGGTCCCCCTCGGATTCAAGTGCAACCATCCCTTTAGTACAGGTCCCACCTGCCCCAGAAGAGGTTCCAATTATAGAACATAGAACATAGAATAGTACAGCACAGTACAGGCCCTTCGGCCCACAATGTTGTGCCGACCCTCAAACCCTGCCTCCCATATAAGCCCCCACCTTAGATTCCTCCATATACCTGTCCAGTAGTCTCTTAAACTTCACTAGTGTATCTGCCTCCACCACTGACTCAGGCAGTGCATTCCACGCACCAACCACTCTCTGAGTAAAAAACCTTCCTCTAATATCCCCCTTGAACTTCCCACCCCTTACCTTAAAGCCATGTCCTCTTGTGTTGAGCAGTGGTGCCCTGGGGAAGAGGTGCTGGCTATCCACTCTATCTATTCCTCTTATTATCTTGTACACCTCTATCATGTCTCCTCTCATCCTCCTTCTCTCCAAAGAGTAAAGCCCTAGCTCCCTTAATCTCTGATCATAATGCATACTTTCTAAACCAGGCAGCATCCTGGTAAATCTCCTCTGTACCCTTTCCAATGCTTTCACGTCCTTCCTATAGTGAGGTGACCAGAACTGGACACAATACTCCAAGTGTGGCCTAACCAGAGTTTTATAGAGCTGCATCATTACATCGCGTTTCTTAAACTCTATCCCGACTTATGAAAGCTAACACCCCATAAGCTTTCTTAACTACTCTATCTACCTGTGAGGCAACTTTCAGGGATCTGTGGACATGTACCCTGAGATCTCTCTGCTCCTCCACACTAACAAGTATCCTGCCATTTACTTTGTACTCTGCCTTGGAGTTTGTCCTTCCAAAGTGTACCACCTCACACTTCTCCGGGTTGAACTCCATCTGCCACTTCTCAGCCCACTTCTGCATCCTATCAATGTCTCTCTGCAATCTTTGACAACCCTCTACACTATCTACAACACCACCAACCTTTGTGTCATCTGCAAACTTGCCAACCCACCCTTCTACCCCCACATCCAGGTCGTTAATAAACATCACGAAAAGTAGAGGTCCCAGAACAGATCCTTGTGGGACACCACTAGTCACAATCCTCCAATCTGAATGTACTCCCTCCACCACCACCCTCTGCCTTCTGCAGGCAAGCCAATTCTGAATCCACCCGGCCAAACTTCCCTGGATCCCATGCCTTCTAACTTTCTGAATAAGCTTACCATGTGGAACCTTGTCAAATGCCCTACTAAAATCCATATAGATCACATCCACTG
Organism: Mobula hypostoma; assembly: GCF_963921235.1. NCBI lineage: Eukaryota > Metazoa > Chordata > Chondrichthyes > Myliobatiformes > Myliobatidae > Mobula > Mobula hypostoma. Next base: position 23,794,131 of record NC_086104.1, on the reverse strand, counting down.
CACTACCCTCATCTATATGCCTGGTCACCTCCTCAAAGAACTCTATCAGGCTTGTTAGACACGATCTGTCCTTCACAAAGCCATGCTGACTGTCCCTGATCAGACCATGATTCTCTAAATGCCTATAGATCCTATCTCTAAGAATCTTTTCCAACAGCTTTCCCACCACAGACGTAAGGCTCACTGGTCTATAATTACCCGGACTGACCCTACTACCTTTTTTGAACAAGGGAACAACATTCGCCTCCCTCCAATCCTCCGGTACCATTCCCGTGGACAACGAGGACTTAAAGATCCTAACCAGAGGCTCAGCAATCTCTTCTCTCACCTCGTGGAGCAGCCGGGGGAATATTCCGTCAGGCCCCGGGGACTTATCTGTCCTAATGTATTTTAACAACTCCAACACCTCCTCTCCCTTAATATCAACATGCTCCAGAACATCAACCTCACTCATATTGTCCTCACCATCATCAAGTTCCCTCTCATTTGTGAATACCGAAGAGAAGTATTCATTGAGGACCTCGCTCACTTCCACAGCCTCCAGGCACATCTTCCCACCTTTATCTCTAATCGGTCCTACCTTCACTCCTGTCATCCTTTTTTTCTTCACATAATTGAAGAATGCCTTGGGGTTTTCCTTTACCCTACTTGCCAAGGCCTTCTCATGCCCCCTTCTTGCTCTCCTCTGCCCCTTCTTAAGCTCCTTTCTTGCTTCCCTATATTCCTCAATAGACCCATCTGATCCTTGCTTCCTAAACCCCATGTATGCTGCCTTCTTCCTCCTGACTAGATTTTCCACCTCACTTGTCACCCATGGTTCCTTCACCCTACCGTTCTTTATCTTCCTCACCGGGACAAATTTATCCCTTACATCCCGCAAGAGATCTCTAAACATCGACTACATGTCCATAGTACATTTCCCTGCAAAAACATCATCCCAATTCACACCCACAAGTTCTAGCCTTATAGCCTCATAATTTGCCTTTCCCCAATTAAAAATTTTCCAGAAATCTGAATCCCTGCCCCTGGCTGCAATTCTTCAGCCATGCATTTATCTGCCACCTCATTCTATTCCTATCCTCACTGTTGCATGGCACAGAGAGCAATCCTGAGATTACTACCCTTGATGTCCTGCTTCTCAGCTTCCTTCCTAACTCCCTGTATTTTGTTTTCTGTTTAAAAACCTCCTGCTTTTTAAAGCTCTTCAACAACCAACCGCAGTAACTGTAGTGAGTGCAGGCTGATGTCAGAATATCTTTCAAGATGATAAACCCTTGCAGGGCCTCAGGCCCTAATGGTGTACATGGAAGGGTTCTGAAACCAAATTCCAACCAACGATCGGGGGTGTTCAAGGACATCTTCAATCTCTCACTGTCGCAGTCAGAGGGTCCCTCTTGCTTCAAAAGGGCGACAGTCATACCAGTGTCTAAGAAGAGCGGATCAGGTTAACTAGTGACATTCACATCTACTTTAATTAAGTGTTTTGAGAAGTTGGTCAAGGCTAGAATCAACTTCTGCCTAAGCAAGGACCTGGACCCATCACAATTTGCTTATCACCACAATAGGTCTACAGCCGATACAATCACACTAGCTCTCCGCTCGGCCTTGGATCAACTGGAAAATATGTCAGGCTGCTGTTTGATTACAGCTCAATGCTCAACACAGACATACCCTCAGTTCTAATTAACAAGCTCCAAAGCATTGCTCTCTGTACCTCCCTCTGCTACTGGACTTTGACTTTCTTACTGGGAGATCACGGTCTGTGCGGATCAGAAATAACATCCCCTCACTGACTACCTACACTGGTACACCTCAACGATGCACGATTAACCCACTGCTCTACTCTCTCTTCACCCACCTCTGTGAGGCTAGGCACAGCTAGGCACATCATCTCTAAATCTGCCGACAACACAACTATTATTGGCAGAATTTCACATTGTGATGAGAAAGCATACGGGAGCTAGATGCATCAGTAGGTTGCATGGTTTCGGAACAATAACCTTGCACTCAATGTCAGTAAAAGCAAGGAATTGTGGACTTCAGCCAGGGCAAGTCGAAAGAACACACACCACCAGTCTTCACTGAGGGATCAGCAGTGGAAAGGGATCGGCAGTGGAAAGGGATCGGCAGTGGAAAGGGATCAGCAGTGGAAAGGGTGAGCAGTGGAAAGGGATCGGCAGTGGAAAGGGTGAGCAGTGGAAAGGGATCGGCAGTGGAAAGGGTGAGCAGTGGAAAGGGATCAGCAGTGGAAAGGATGAGCAGTGGAAAGGGATCGGCAGTGGAAAGGGATCGGCAGTGGAAAGGGATCGGCAGTGGAAAGGGATCGGCAGTGGAAAGGGATCGGCAGTGGAAAGGGATCGGCAGTGGAAAGGGTGAGCAGTGGAAAGGGTGAGCAGTGGAAAGGGATCAGCAGTGGAAAGGGTGAGCAGTGGAAAGGGTGAGCAGTGGAAAGGGATCAGCAGTGGAAAGGGATCAGCAGTGGAAAGGGTGAGCAGTGGAAAGGGATCAGCAGTGGAAAGGGTGAGCAGTGGAAAGGGTGAGCAGTGGAAAGGGATCAGCAGTGGAAAGGGATCGGCAGTGGAAAGGGATCGGCAGTGGAAAGGGTGAGCAGTGGAAAGGGATCGGCAGTGGAAAGGGATCGGCAGTGGAAAGGGATCGGCAGTGGAAAGGGTGAGCAGTGGAAAGGGATCAGCAGTGGAAAGGGTGAGCAGTGGAAAGGGATCGGCAGTGGAAAGGGTGAGCAGTGGAAAGGGTGAGCAGTGGAAAGGGATCGGCAGTGGAAAGGGATCAGCAGTGGAAAGGGTGAGCAGTGGAAAGGGATCGGCAGTGGAAAGGGATCGGCAGTGGAAAGGGATCGGCAGTGGAAAGGGATCGGCAGTGGAAAGGGATCGGCAGTGGAAAGGGTGAGCAGTGGAAAGGGTGAGCAGTGGAAAGGGTGAGCAGTGGAAAGGGATGGGCAGTGGAAAGGGTGAGCAGTGGAAAGGGATCAGCAGTGGAAAGGGTGAGCAGTGGAAAGGGATCGGCAGTGGAAAGGGATCGGCAGTGGAAAGGGATCGGCAGTGGAAAGGGTGAGCAGTGGAAAGGGTGAGCAGTGGAAAGGGTGAGCAGTGGAAAGGGATCAGCAGTGGAAAGGGTGAGCAGTGGAAAGGGATCGGCAGTGGAAAGGGTGAGCAGTGGAAAGGGATCGGCAGTGGAAAGGGTGAGCAGTGGAAAGGGATCGGCAGTGGAAAGGGATCGGCAGTGGAAAGGGATCGGCAGTGGAAAGGGATCAGCAGTGGAAAGCGTGAGCAGTGGAAAGGGATCAGCAGTGGAAAGGGTGAGCAGTGGAAAGGGATCGGCAGTGGAAAGGGATCGGCAGTGGAAAGGGATCGGCAGTGGAAAGGGTGAGCAGTGGAAAGGGTGAGCAGTGGAAAGGGATCGGCAGTGGAAAGGGATCGGCAGTGGAAAGGGATCAGCAGTGGAAAGCGTGAGCAGTGGAAAGGGATCAGCAGTGGAAAGGGTGAGCAGTGGAAAGGGATCGGCAGTGGAAAGGGTGAGCAGTGGAAAGGGATCGGCAGTGGAAAGGGTGAGCAGTGGAAAGGGATCAGCAGTGGAAAGGGTGAGCAGTGGAAAGGGATCGGCAGTGGAAAGGGATCGGCAGTGGAAAGGGATCAGCAGTGGAAAGGGTGAGCAGTGGAAAGGGATCAGAGGTGGAAAGGGTGAGCAGTGGAAAGGGTGAGCAGTGGAAAGGGATCAGCAGTGGAAAGGGTGAGCAGTGGAAAGGGTGAGCAGTGGAAAGGGTGAGCAGTGGAAAGGGATCAGCAGTGGAAAGGGTGAGCAGTGGAAAGGGTGAGCAGTGGAAAGGGATCGGCAGTGGAAAGGGTGAGCAGTGGAAAGGGATCGGCAGTGGAAAGGGTGAGCAGTGGAAAGGGATCGGCAGTGGAAAGGGTGAGCAGTGGAAAGTTCCTGGGTGTCAACATCTCTGAAGATTTATCCTGAGCCCAACATATTGATGCAATTACAAAGAAGGAACAACAGCGGCTATATTTCACTAGGAGTTTGAAGAGACTTTGAATGTCACCAAAGGCACTTGCAAATTTTTACTGATGTACTGTGAACAGCATTCTATCACTGTCTGGTATGGGGGGAGGGGGGGGGCCACTGCACAGGATCAGAAAAAGTGGCAGGAAGTTGTAAATGCAACCAGCTCCATTATATAAGAACCTCAGGGTTGACGTGATGACATGTATTTACTCTGATAATAAATGCTACTCTGAACTTTTGAACTTTATAGGCATTAGACACCCCAGCATTGAGAACACCGTTAGAAGGCAATGCCTCAAAAAGGCAGCATCCATCATTAACAATCCCTATCACCCAAATATGCCCTCTTTGCTTTGCTACCACCATCAGGGAGGAGGTACAGGAGCCAGTAGACACACATGCAATGATTCAGGAACAGCTTCCAAATGTTCAATGAATCTGTGTACACTACCTCACTTTTTTACGCCTCTTACCCCTCGAACAGGATCCCACTAAGGAGCACCAGGCCAATGTCTCACACACCATCACCAACCTTATTAACTCTGCCAACAACCTCAAACCTCCTTTTCTACCTTCTACCCAAGATCCACAAACCTGCCTGCCCAGGTAAACCCATTGTTTCTGCTTGTTCCTGCACCACTGAACTCATATCTGCATACCTCGACTCAGTCTTATCCCCCTGCCGGTTCAGTCCCTTCGGACCTACATTTGTGACACTTCACACACTGTTGATCTTTTCAATGATTTCAGGTTCACTGGCCCTGAGCATCTTATTTTCACTATGGATATCCAGTCCCGATATACCTCCATCCCCCACTAGGAAGGTCTCAAAGCTCTCCATTTCTTTCTGGGCACCAGACCCAACCAGCTCCCCTCCACCACCACTCTCCTGCATCTGGTGAACTTGTCATCACTCTCAATAATTGCTCTTTTGGCTCCTCTCACTCGCATGGGTCCCAGCTTTACCTGCCTTTTTGTCAGCTACGTGGAACAGTCTATGTTCCAAGCCTACACTGGTGACCGTCCCCCACTTTTCCTATGCTGCATTGATGACTGCATTGGTGCTGCTTCCTGAACACATGCCGAGCTCGTCGACTTCATCAACATTGCCTCCAACTTCCACCTTGCCCTCAAATTTTCCCTCGTCCATTTCTGACACCTCCCTCCCTTTCTCGATCTCTCTGTTTATATCTGTGGAGACAGCTTATCTGCTGGTGTCTATTATAAACCCAATGACTCTCACAGTGACCTGGACTATACCTTATTACTTGTAGGAATACCATCCTCTTCTCTGAATTCCTTTGTCTCCACTGCATCTGCTCTCAGGAGGAGGCTTTTCATTCCAGAATGAAGGAGTTATCCTCCTTCAGAGAAAGGGTCTTCCCTTCCTCCACTATCAACGCTTTCCTCAACTATATCTCTTCCACTTCGCACACGGCTCTCTCCATTTCCTCCCACCACCCCGTCAGGGGTAGGGTTCCTCTTGTCTTCACCTCCTCTGTGTCCAGCACATTATTCTCCATAACTTTCCCCATCTCCATGGGATTCCACCGCCAAGCACATTTTTCCCACCCCCTCCCTTTCAGCTTTCCACAGAGAATGCTCCCTACACAACTCCCTTGTCCATTCATCCCTCCCCACTGATCTCCCTCCTGGCACTTATCCTTGCAAGCGGAACAAGTGCTACACCTGCCCCTACACCTCCTCCCTCACTACCATTCTGAACCCCAAATAGTCCTTCCAGGTGAGGCGACACTTCACCTGTGAGTCTGTTGGGGTCACCTACTGTATCCGGTGCTCCTGGTCTGGCCTCCTGTATATAGGTGAGGCCCGACGCAGACTGCGAGACTGCCTCGCTGAGCACCTATGCTCCATCTGTCAGAGAAAGCAGGATCTCCCAGTGGCCACCTACTTTAATTCCACTTCCCATTCCGGCATGTCAGTCCATTGCGTCCTCTACTGTTGCGATGAGGTCACACTCAGGTTGGAGGGGCAACACTTTATATTCCATCTGGGTAGCCTCCAACCTGATGGCATGAACATTGATTTCTCAAACTTCTGGAAATGCCCCCACCTTTACCATTCTCATTTCCCTCTCTCAACTTATCTCCTTCCCTGTCCATCACCTGTCTATGGTGCTCCTCTCCCTTTTCTTTCATCCACAGTCTTCTGTCCTCTCCTATCAGATTCCCGCTCCTCCAGCCCTGTATCTCGTTCACCAAACAACTTCCCAGCTCTTTATTTCACCCCTTCCCTCTCCCAGTTTCACCTATCACCCTGTGTTTCTTCCTTCCCTCCACCGCGCCCACCCCCCCCCACCTTCTAACTCAGAGTCCTCATTTTCTTTTTCCAGTCCTGATGAAAGGTCTAGGCCCAAAACATTGTCAATACGCTTTTCCATAGATGCTGCTTGGCCTGCTGAGTTCATCCAGCATTTTGTGTGTGTCGCTTACTTTTTTCCCTCTTTTTGCACTACTTACTTAATTTAATTTTTGTTAGCGATACTAATGGTAAGTTATATTTTTATTATACTCTATACTGCAATGTTTTCCTACTGCAAAACAACAAATTTCACAATATATGCCAGTGATATTATTACATCTGATTCTAATGAATAGTAACGTTCTTCCAGGACACCTGCAAAAAACAATTATTTTCAGTTTAATTGCTAATGTTTAAAAAAAAGGACTGAATATTGCTCTGTTGAAAGGAGTTCAGTATCACAATCTTGTGGACTGAACGATACATACACTTTATTAGTTAGAGGAGGAGAGGAGTAGCCTCATAAAGTTTTGGACATATTCATTGCAATTTTGGTTGCTATATCGGGCATAGTTATTGCCACATGCTTTTTTTGTTTTTATATTCTCTTCATGGAAGTAATCTATGTATTATTCATTGCTAAATAAAGTTTGAAGAGCTGGCTCTAACTCTTGTTGACAATAGCATTATCTCTGTGGTTCTTGGCCTCAAGCCAAATTAAACAAAGCAAGGTCTTTTCACTCTTCATTGATCTCAATTTTGTAAATAGTTAATCACTCACCTCCCACAGCCGTCAAGGGTACAAATCAAAACACATGCAAATCTTGAGCAGCAAATTTCCTCTTTGTCTCGGTCTTAAATTATCAACCTTTAATCCTGAGATTTCCTTCCCAAACGGAAAAAAAGGCTCTGAAAGTAATTCGGGAAACTATAGGCTGGTAAATTTGACGTCGGTAGTAGGTAAATTACTGGAAGGAGTGCTAAGAGATAGGATCTACAAGTATTTGGATAGACAGGGACTTATTTGGGAGAGTCAACATGGCTTTGTGCGTGGTGGGTCACGTTTAACAAATCTATTAGAGTTTTTCGAGGAGGTTACCAGGAAAGTGGATGAAGTGAAGGCAGTGGATGTTGTCTACATGGACTTCAGTAAGGTCTTTGACAAGGTCCTGCATGGGAGGTTAGTTAGGAAGCTTCAGTCGCTAGGTATACATGGAGAGGTGGAAATTGGATTAGACATTGGCTCAATGGAAGAAGCCAGAGAGTGGTAGTGGAGGATTTCTTCTCTGAGTGGAGGCCTGTGACTAATGGTGTGCCACAGGGATCAGTGCTGGGTCCATTGTTATTTGTCATCTACATCAACAATCTTGATGATAATGTGGTAAGTTGGATCAGCAAATTTGCTGATGATACAAAGATTGGAGGTGTAGTGGACAGTGAGGAAGGTTTTCAAAGCTTGCAGAGGGATTTGGACCAGCTGGAAAAATGAAGTAAAAAATGGCAGAAGTTGTTTAAAACAGACAAGTGTGAGGTATTGCACTTTGGAAGGACAAACCAAGGTAGAACATACAGGGTTAATGGTAAGGCACTGAGGAGTGCAGTGGAACAGAGGGATCTGGGAATACAGATACAAAATTTCCTAAAAGTGGCGTCACAGGTAGATAGGGTCGTAAAGAGAGCTTTTGGTACATTGGCCTTTATTAATCAAAGTATTGAGTATAAGAGCTGGAATGTTACGATGAGGTTGTATAAGGCATTGGTGAGGCCGAATCTGGAGTATTGTGTTCAGTTTTGGTCACCAAATTACAGGAAGGATATAAATAAGGTTGAAAGAGTGCAGAGAAGGTTTACAAGGATGTTGCTGGGACTTGAGAAACTCAGTTACAGAGAAAGGTTGAATAGGTTAGGACTTTATTTCTTGGAGCGTAGAAGAATGAGAGAAGATTTGATAGATGTATATAAAATTTGATGAGTATAAATAGAGTGAATGCAAGCAGGCTTTCTCCACTGAGGCTAGGGGAGTAAAAAAACAGAGGACATGGGTTAAGAGTGAAGGGGGAAAAGTTTAAAGGGAACATTATGGGGGACTTCTTCACAAAGAGAGTGGTGGGAGTGTGGAATGAGCTGCCAGATGAAGTGGTAAATGTGGGCTCACTTTTAACGTTTAAGAAAAACTTGGACAGGTACATGGATGGGAGGTGTATGGAGGGAGATGGTCCAGATGCAGGTCAGTGGGACTAGGCAGAAAAATGGTTTGGCACAGCCAAGGAGGGTTTCTGTGCTGTAATCTTCCACGGTTCTATGGTACATTTTCATAGCACTGAATCACAAATTCTGTTGTTATTTAAATAAGTTTGGGGTGTGGGTTGGGCAGTTAAATTCAGCCCCACTCAATTGTTGCAACATACACAAAATGCTGGAGGAACTCTGCAGGCTAGGCGGCATCTACGGAAAAGGGAGTAAACAGTCGACATTTCAGGTTGAGACCCCTCATCAGGATGACAATCCCGATCAAGTGTAGACTGTTATCTACACAACTAAATTTTCAGTGAATCACAAATCTTGTGTCTGATTTTTCTTTTCATTTGCTCAAAGACACTGGGGACCAATTTTAACTCTTGAAGTACCAGCTGAAGAGAGCTTTCTAGATATGGACTAGGGATTGAATCTGTCTTTCTGCAGCATGAAGTCTAACACTGAAATATTTAAAGTCTACTTGTAGAGATGGTGAGGAAAATTTCAGAAACTTCATGGCATGAAAGTAATTTAGGTGTAACACCTCTGCAAACATGGTGTTGGAAGGTAGCGGTAGTGACCAATGCCAACTATTCACATACATCCAATGCAGATGCAACATCTGCTCTTTTGTGCCCTCATTTCCAACTATCCTGAGGCACAAAGACTCCTTCCAGATAAGTTAAATGTGAAAAAAGGGTAGTGGGAATACTCAGGAAGCCAGGCAGCGTCTATGGAGAGAGAAGAAGAGCTAAGCTTCCGTTCAGTAAACATTCATCTTCAGTTCTGAAGGGCCATCACCTTGTTTCTTTGCCCACGTCTGCCCGATATACTGAAGATGTCTAGCATGTTTTGTTATTTTTAAAAAATTTCAGATTTCCAGAGTAGCAAATCTGTGCTTTGAAAGCTTGTACTTTTTTCCTAATATAATTCAGTATGAGGTGCTGCATTTTGGAAGGGAAAATGCAAAAGGTAAGTATACAGTATATGGCACTGATCCTTAGGATCACTGAAGTATATTTGGATCTTGGAGTACAAGTCCATAGCTCTCTGAACGTGGCAGCTGCAGGTAGGCAGTGCTGTAAAAAAGCTGCACGGCCTACTTACCTGAAGCAATGAGTATAAAATTTGGTAACTCATGGTTCATTTGTATAAAAGTTTGGTTAGGAGAAGGTGCAAAAAAGGCTCATGAGGATGATAGCCTACTGACTCTCACAGCTATCTGGACTATTCCTCTTCTCACCCTGTCTCTTGCAAAAACGCCATCCCCTTCTCGCAATTCCTCCGTCTCCGCCGCATCTGCTCTCAGGATGAGGCTTTTCATTCTAGGACGAGGGAGATGTCTTCCTTTTTTAAAGAAAGGGGCTTCCCTTCCTCCGCTATCAACTCTGCTCTTAAATGCATCTCCCCCATTTCACGTACATCAGCTCTCACTCCATCCTCCCGCCACCCCACTAGGAATAGGGTTCCCCTGGTCCTCACCTACCACCCCACCAGCCTCTGGGTCCAACATATGATTCTCCGTAACTTCCGCCACCTCCAACGGGATCCCACCACTAAGCACATCTTTCCCTCCCCGCCTATCTCTGCATTCCGCAGGGATCGCTCCCTACGCGACTCCCTTGTCCATTCGTCCCCCCCATCCCTCCCCACTGGTCTCCCTCCTGGCACTTATCCGTGTAAGCGGAACAAGTGCTACACATGCCCTTACACTTCCTCCCTTACCACCATTCAGGGCCCCAAACAGTCCTTCCAGGTGAGGCAACACTTCACCTGTGAGTCGGCTGGGGTGATATACTGCATCTGGTGCTCCCGATGTGGCCTTTTATATATTGGCGAGACCTGACGCAGACTGGGAGACCGCTTTGCTGAACATCTATGCTCTGTCCGCCAGAGAAAGCAGAATCTCCCAGTGGCCACACATTTTAATTCCACATCCCATTCCCATTCTGACATGTCTATCCACGGCCTCCTCTACTGTAAAGATGAAGCCACACTCAGGTTGGAGGAACAACACCTTATATTCCGTCTGGGTAGCCTCCAACCTGATGGCATGAACATCGACTTCTCTAACTTCCGTTAATGCCCCACCTCCCCCTCGTACCCCATCTGTTACTTATTTTTATACACACATTCTTTCTCTCACTCTCCTTTTTCTCCCTCTGTCCCTCTGAATATACCCCTTGCCCATCCTCTGGGTCCCCCCCCCTTGTCTTTCTTCCCGGACCTCCTGTCCCATGGTCCTCTCGTATCCCTTTTGCCAATCACCTGTCCAGCTCTTGGCTCCATCCCTCCCCCTCCTGTCTTCTCCTATCATTTTGGATCTCCCCCTCCCCTTCCAACTTTCAAATCCCTTCCTCAACTCTTCCTTCAGTTAGTCCTGACGAAGGGTCTCGGCCTGAAACGTCGACTGTACCTCTTCCTAGAGATGCTGCCTGGCCTGCTGCGTTCACCAGCAACTTTTATGTGTGTCACAAGGATGTTGCTTGGATTGGAGAATATTATCTCTAAGGAGAAGTTGTACAAGATTGGATTGTCTTCACTAGATCGTCAAAGGATGAGGGATAATCTGATAGAATTATTTAAGATTATGACAGGCATAGGTAGGAAAGATATTCAATGTGAAGTACTGGAGGGTTTGGCTTTAAGCTGAGAAGGGAAAAGATGAAGGAGAATTAGAATCAGGTTTAACATCATGATGGTGAATCTGTGGAATTTGTTGCCACGGGCGGCAGTGGAGGCCAAGTCATTGGGTGTATTTAAGGCAGAAATTGATAGTTATCTGAGCAGCCAGGGCATCAAAGGTTATGGTGAGAAAGCGGGGGAGTGGGACTAAATGGGAGAATGGATCAGCTCATGATAAAATAGCGGAGCAGACTCAATAGGCCAAATGGCTGATTTCTGCTCCTTTGTCTTATCGTCTTATGGCATATGTCATGAAACTTGTTAGCTTTATGACAATACAATGCATAAGAATAGAAAAGAAAAAAAACTTGAATTACAGTATATATATTTTGTTAAATTAATTAAGTAGTTGAAGTAGTTTATTAAATTAGTTAACTTAAATAATTGGTGCAAAAATAGAAATAAAAAAGTAGTGAGGTAGTGTTCATGGGTTCAATGTCCATTCAGAAATCAGATGGCAGAGGGGAAGAATCTGTTCCTGAATCATTCAGTGTGTGCCTTCAGGCTCCCAGTACCTCCTTCCTGATGATAGCAATGACAAAAAAATTATGAGGCGTGATTTTTTTTTAATATAGAGAATGGTAGGTTCCTGGAATGTAGGGAGGTGCAGCAAACAAATATGATAACATTTAAGTTGCATTTCAACAGGAAAATGAAGACAATGAGTTTCAAACCATGCGCAGGCGGAAGGCATTAGATTAAATGGCCATAATGGTTAGCACAGACACCTTGGGCTGAATGGCCTGTTCCTGGGATGCACTGTTCTGCCTTATGTTCCAAAACTATTTTTAGAGATAAGTACTAATATGGATAAAAAGTCATAAGATTGTGAACACCACTAATCAATTATAAAATGTTCCAACACAGAATGTCATACCTTGAATGATGGCCAACAGGATGACAATTACAAAGAAGAAGAAGGTGATGTCAAAAATGATTCGATAGATTTCATATTCATCCCCAGCAGGATCTTCAATCTCATCACCGATGCCTCCACCAGCACGGACACCCACATACATGTGGAACATATAACACTGCAAAAGAAAGCACAGCTTGTCATAACCAGAGAGATCTCTCTACTCTCCACTTTGTCATTCCTTTCTACTAAACATGATCAACTATCATTTCATTTCAACAGAACTGACACTAGAAAATTCACAGTCGGAAGATTTGCACATCATTTTTAACAGTGAACTGACATGGACACAATGAAGGAACATATTACAGTCTCTTTCAGTAAATTTCAAAGGTTCCATGAAGCTATTTTCAACATATTTGCACTTTTCTACCAAATTTCTACCAAATGTTTACATATGGTGTTGGTAATCACAAATTGCTTTGCAGTCATATGTCTCTAAAAGCCACTTGCATTGCAGCTTCAAGGTGGATTTTCATTGAGGGTTTCCTCCTCAATTAAAATTCAGAGAAGAAATTCAGGGAAAAAGCCGCAAGAAATAACATAAACCGAAACTACTCACTGATCTATACACATTGTGACTCTGTAAAAATTGTTGGGAATGTGATATATCCTTTGGACAATTGGAAATGGAATGGCAATGACATAATGCAAGAAGAAAAACATAAATCTCATTCTAATCATTGCATTAACTCATTTGGTCTCACCCCCATCAAATATATTCCTTTGTTTTAGCTGTCCCTCCCCCCAGCTCATCTCAATTTAAAATTAACTTGTTTTCTCTCTTTCACAGTTCTGGCAGAAGGGCTCAGATCTTCTTTGAATTAGCTCATTTGTCACGTTTCCTTTTTCAGATGCATAGGAATTACAGATAAAAGACAAGAATAAACCAGCATTGAGGCAGATTAAAGAAAATCCTTTGTGATGATTGCTAAGAGGAAGGGAATCTGATGAAGAGAATCAAAAGGAGAATTTGGACTGAGCCTAGGTCCTTCGGGGTTGAGAAGAATGAGAAGTGGTCCTGTGGAAACATACGACAGTCTGTGGGGGTTGCCAATACAGAAGGGAGGATTTTTCACCAACATTTCTCCTCAGACAGTGCAAAAATGGTCTAAAGGTCATTGTAAGTTGTCCTGTGATTAGACGAGGGTTAAATCAAGGGATTGCTGGGTGATGAGGCTCGAAGGGCCATAAGGGCCTATTCTGTGCTGTATCTCAATAAATAAAGTTAAAAAAAAGATAGAGAGATAGACAAATAAATAAACAAACAAACACGAACAAGGGGTCATGGTTTCCGAATTGGCAGCTTCTCACTTAAATCAGATATGAATAATGTTTTCTCTCAGTGGGACATGAATCTCTACATCCCAGGGAGACTGACACACTGAAGATCTTAAATGGTCAGATTTTTTGACACAGGAGGTCAAGAGTTGAGAGTTAAAGGGCAAAAGTTTAGGGGTAACATGAGGGGAAACTCCTTTACTCAGAGAGTGGTAGCTGTGTGGAACGAGCTTCCAGCAGAAGTGGTTGAGGCAGGTTCGATGTTGTCGTTTAAAGTTAAATTGGATAGATATATGGACAGGAAAGGAATGGAGGGTTATGGGCTGAGTGCAGGTAGATGGGACTAGGTGAGAGTAAGCGTTCGGCACGGACTAGAAGAGTCGAGATGGCCTGTTTCCGTGCTGTAATTGTTATATGGTTATAAGAGTAATAAGAAACAGGTAAATTAGTGGAGATGAGGCTCAAGTCAGATCAATCGCCATCTTACTGAACAACAGAACAGGAGTGACAGTCTAAATGGTCTACCCTACTCCTTCTCCTATTCCCCGTGTTCTCTTGTATGGTTTAGGAACGAAATCAAACACAAATTAGTTAGTGAACTCAGTCACAAGCAGGAGGCCACTTACAGTCAGCATATCATCACACTTCATATCTGGTGTGTCTCCATCTTCACTTTTGTTGTAGAATTTCCGGAAGAAATTAAAAGCAACCACGGTGTAGAGGTACACCACTACAGCTAGTAAGCCCACGGTTAAAACCAACTGCATGGAAGTAAGGAGAGATTTGCAATGTCAAGTCAGTATTTAATAATTAATGTTCATATATTACAAAAAAAGCATATGGTTTGTTTGCAGTGGACTGTTTTGCAAGCAACTTAAAAAGACAATCTGGGGAGAGGTCTTTTTAATTCTTCCTTAATGTTTCATTCATTCATTTCATGTTTGCCTGGTTCTTTTTGGCCATATTCGAGGAATGGAATAGTAATGCTGCAAGTAGAGCTCCTGTTGTACAGCTCCAGTGACCCAGGTTCAGTCCTGACCTCTGGTGACTTTTGCATGAAATTTGCATATTCTCCCTTTGATTGCGCAAGGTGCTCCATTTCGCCCCTTTATCCCACAAACGCTTGGCTTGGTAGGTTAATTGGTCGCCGTAAATTTTCCCTATTGCATGACAGATTCTGGGGTAAGTGGGGATTAGTTCAGGACGAGTATAAAAGGCTACTTGACAGTCAGCATTGGCCGAAGAGCTGTTTCCATACCATATAATTCTATATTTAATATTAATTATAAATATTGTCCAGGCCCAACGATTGGTGGCCTGGAGGTGCCTGTCTGTTATGCGAGGGAGAGAATAGGTAGGGAGCTTGTTTTCACTATTGTTGTCTTCTTTCTGTTCTGGAGTAGTAGTTGTTGCTGCTTGTGCTGTTCTGTTGAACACTGCGCGTACGCTATGTTGGTGCTGGCATGTAAGGTGCCACTTGGGAGTTGCTCCCGGCACGTCCTTGGCTGAGTTGGTTGTTGATGCAGTCGACACATTTTGCTGTATGTTTCGAGGTACTTGTGATAAATAAATCTGAATTTCTCTGACGCATTGTTTAATAACGTGTGTACTTAAATTAGTATATGTAGATCTTTGTGATTTTCATTTTAAGTTTGAAGAGCTACCTGGTAAGACCTATCTCATGATATTAGGGGATTTTGCATTCGTCTAGTAATCACCTATCATGATTTTAAATGTAAAAACACACCAACCATATTTTGGTACCTGTTTTCCATTATGCGTCACCGAAGAGAGGATGGTCCGCAAAGTTTTAAATCCCATCGCAATATCCAGCAGATGAGCAGCAAAGAAAAAGTTGTTGTAATGTCCCAGAACTGACATGGTCATGTACCAGGCAAGGTACAAGAAGGACTGCAAACAAAGAAATAAAAATTACAAATGGACAACAGCAGAAATGCAGTGACAACATGCGGTAAAGTTTTACGGAATGTAGTAAAATTCTGATTATACTTATAGATATCTGGAAAGAGAACAATTATTAATATTCCACCTGGAAACCTTTAGCAGCACCAACTTTCTGTTCTTTAAAGATGTTATTTATTTGCATGCTGTTCAAGTTGTCTTACAAATTTCTAATTTTGTCTTTTCCGCTGTACTGCAGTGATTCAAGGGAGTGGCTCATCCCCACCTTCTCAAGTGCCTTGACTACAAATCCAAATCCCAAAAACATGAATAAATTAAACAAAATCCTTGGCGCACAGTCAGCTTCCAGCATAAATAGAAAGCAGATGGCACACTGTACAGTAAAGATGAAATACGACGGTAAGCTAACAAATAAGAGTAAAGATATACCAAAAGTTTCTTCAGATACATAAAGTGAAAGAGAGACAAGAGTGGATATCAGACACTGAAAAACAATGCTGGAGAGGTAGTAATGGGGAGCAAGGAAATAGCGGATGAGTTTCAGAAGGATTTTGACTCAGTATTCACTGTGGAAGACACTAACAGGATGGTTGTCACGGGTCAGAAGTGTATGAAGTTGCTATAACAAGGGAAACTGCAAGGTCTGAAGGTAGATAAGTCTCCTGGACGAGATGATGTACACCTTAGGGTTCTGAAGGAGGTGGTTGAAGAGATTGTGGTAGCATTATAATGAGATTTCAAGAATCGCTAGATTCTGGAATGGTTCCGGAACGCTGGATAATTGCAAATGTCACTCCACTCTTCAAGAAGGCAGACAGGCAGAAAAAAGGAAATTACAGGCCGATTAGTCTGACCTCAGTGGTTGGGAAGATGTTGGAGTCGACAGTTAAGGATGTGGGTTCAGGGTACTTGGAGGCACATGATGAAATAGGTCATAGGGTCAGCATCGTTTCCTTAAGGGAAAATCTTGCCTGACAAACCTGTTGGAATTATTTGAGAAAATAGCAAGTAGGCTAGACAGGAGAGTCAGTTGATGTTGTGTACTTGGACTTTCAGAAGGCCTTCTGAAATTTACCGCACATGCGGTTGCTTAACAAGCTGCAGGTCCATGGTATTAAAGAAAAGATTCTAACATGGATAAAGCAGTGGCTGATTGGCAGGTGACAAAGAGTGGGAATAAAGGGAGCCTTTTCTTGTTGCCAGCCAGTGACTAGTTCCACAGGCTACAGAAGGACTTAGACAGATTGGAAAGGGCAAAGAAGAGGCAGATGGAATACACTTTCAGCAAGTGTATGGTCATGCACTTTAGTAGAAAAAATAAAAGGGTAGACTATTTTCCAGTGGGGTGAAAATTTAAAAAGCTGAAGTGCAAAGGGAATTGGGAGTCCTAGTGCACTATTCCCCAATGGTTAATTTGCAGGTTGAATCAGTGGTGAGGAAGGCAAATGCAATGTTGACATTCATTTCAAGAAGACTAGACTATAAAAGCAAGGATGTAATGCTGAGACTTTATTAAGCACTGGTGAGGCCCCACTTGAAATATTGTGAGCAGTTTTAGCCCATTATCTTAGAAAGGATGTGCTGACGCTGGTGAGTGCTCAAAGGAGGGTCATGAAAATGATTCCGGCATAGAAAGGCTTTTCATCTGAAGAGTGTTTGATGGCTCTGGGCCTGTGTTCAGTGGAATTCTGAAGAATGAGGGGTGACCTTATTGAAACCTATCGAATGTTGAAAGGCCTCTATCGAGTGGATATGGAGAGGATGTTTCCTATGGTGGGAGAGTCTGGGAGAAGCGGACACAGCCTCAGAATAGAGGGACATCCTTTTATAACAGAGATAAAGAGGAATTTCTTTTGCCAGAGATTGGTGAATCTGTGGAATTTGTTAGCACCGGTGGCTGTGGAGGCCAAGTCTTTATGTATATTTAAGGCAAAGGTTGATAGATTCTTGATTGATCAGGGCATGACGGGATACGGTGAGATTGGCACTGAGAGGGAAAGTGGATCAGTCACAATGAAATGGCAGAGCAGACTCAATGGACCAAATGGCCTAACTCTAATCCAATACTTTATGGTCTTGTGGTCTTCAAGTCTTCCACAGCAGCCATTTCCCAAACCAATTCCATGGAATAGCTGCTACTGTTATTCCAGGGAACCAAAACAATCACATGAGGTTTCTGAATGGGTTCCACAATACAGTCTAACACTGTCCTATATATAATAAATAGAATTTGCCTGTGTTTTCTGCCATGGGAATTGTTGACTAGGTATTGATGATTTCTAGTAAAACTATAGTAAGATAAATAAAGTATCACATAGGAAATCCAGGCCAAAAAATTCTTGTATAACATTTTATAATTGCATTTCTAATTTTTGAAAGTACTGCTTAAGTCGACAACTGATGAAAACCAAACATTTTCATTTACCATATCTAGAAAAGGTAAATAGCCCCATTTAATTGCATGGCTCCCATGTGGGTAAATGGGATTTGAAAATGAGAAGAAATGAAGGGAAATTCCATATTATCACTGGAAATTGTACCAAAATCACACCTGGAATTCTTCTTTATTTGATTGCCTATTGAGAAATATATATGCTGAGATTATGTCAATCAAATTATTCTTGAAATTCTGCTTAAACTGGGCTTAATTTGTGACTCTAGTTTAAGGAAATGAGTACAGAATGATTTTAACTTTAATTATCTTGCTTGGTTGTTGTTTACATGAACGGTTCGTCAATTTATAGCAAATACTGTCACTCAACATCCAGCAATCTCAATTGCTACTTCCAGGATATCAAATTTTCCTTCCAGTATAACTTTTTAAAAATTTATTTTTAGAGATACAGCACAGATTTACAGGGGTTTCAGATCTGGGCTCCACATACCCCTCAGTTAATGGTAGGAGTCCATGGCATAAAAAAGTTTGGGAACCCCTGGCACAGAACAGTTCCTTCTGGCCCAACAAACCATGGCACCCAGCAACCCATTTATTTAACACTAGTCTAATCAGGGGACAATTTACAATGACCAATTAACCTACTAAACGGTACGTCTTTGGACTGTGGGAGGAATCTAGAGCACTCAAAGGAAACCTGAGTGCTCAAGGGGAGAATATATAAATTCCTTACAGATGGTGCTGGATTTGAACTCTGAGCTCCGATGCCTGAGCTATAATAGTGTCATGGTAACCATAGCACCCCAATCATAATGAGTATGAAATAAAACTGGTGCCTGTAAGCTCTGGAGGTCAAGCTTATAACAATTCCAGTATTTTGCTCTGATTATGTTCTGGGACAGATAAGGACAAAGATTCTTGAGAATACAAGTTTAATCACCAGCATTGAAGTTTGCTAAGTCAAATTTAAATTCCCATGTGGGAATAAAAAGTTGGTGCCCATAAGGTTAATGAGGTAATGCAGAACAATGATGGAGGGAATGAAGTTCATGTTGGCTGTTGGGATTTTCAGAAGATATTTTACAAAAGTCCCTTCTGACTCCTCTCCTTTCTCCCACTTGTCATTTCAGATTAGGCTGCACGAAATTCAGGCATGTTTTCAACTATTGACACATTAGCATCTCAGCTGGGAATATCCTGGAGTGAGGAGGGGTTGCAGAATAGCCCTGCACTTCGGCAAAAACAACGCAAGTGATGACATGTGGACCATGCAGACTTCTCTTGCATGAATTGCAGCTTCATTATTTAAACATGCAGACCTCACTGGACCCCTGCAGTTCGTGTACCGTCCCAACCGTTCAACAGATGACGTCATTGCCATCACCCTCCACCTGGTCCTAACCCACCTGGACAAAAAAGACACATACATTTGAATGCTGTTCATAGACTTCAGTTCAGCATTCAACACAATCATTCCTCCTCAGAAACTGATTCAAAAGCTGAGCCTACTAGGCCTGAACACCTCCCTCTGCAACTGGATCCTAGACGTCCTGACTGGGAGACCTCAGTCAGTCCGAATTGGAAGCAGCATCTCCAACACCATCACACTGAGCACAGGGGCCCCCCAGGGCTGTGTGCTCAGTCCACTGCTGTTCACTCTGCTGACCCACGACTGTGTTGCAACACACAGCTCGAACCACATCATCAAGTTCGCCGATGACACGACCGTGGTGGGTTTCATCAGCAAGAACGATGAGTCAGCATACAGAGAGGAGGTGCAGCGGCTAACGGATGGGTGCAGAGCCAACAACCTGTCCCTGAATGTGAACAAAACAGATGGTTGTTGACTTCAGGAGGACATGGAGCAACCACTCTCCACTGAACATTGACGACTCCTCCGTAGAGATTGTTAGGAGCACCAAATTCCTTGGTGTTCACCTGGCGGAGAATCTCACCTGGTCCCTCAACACCAGCTCCATAGCAAAGAAAGCCCAGCAGCATCTCTACTTTCTGCGAAGGCTGAGAAAAGTCCATCTCCCATCCCCCAACCTCACCACATTCTACAGAGGTTGTATTGAGAGCATCCTGAGCAGCTGCATCACTGCCTGGTTCGGAAACTGCACCATCTCGGATTGCAAGACCCTGCAGTGGATAGTGAGGTCAGCTGAGAAGATCATCGGGGTCTCTCTTCTCGCCATTACAGACATTCATACCACATGCTGCATCCGTAAAGCAAACAGCATTAAGAAGGACCCCACACACCCCTCATATAAACTCTTCTCCCTCATGCCATCCGGCAAAAGGCACCGATGCATTCGGGCTCTCATGACCAGACTATGTAACGGGTTCTTCCCCCAAGCCCTCAGATCCTCAATACCCAGAGCCTGGTCTGACACCAACCTACTGCCCTCTACTGTGCCTATTGTCTTGTTTATTATTTATTGTAATGCCTGCACTGTTTTGTGCACTTTATGCAGTCCTGGGGAGGTCTGTAGTCTCGTGTAGTTTTTGTGTTGTTTTACGTAGTTCAGTGTAGTTTTTGTATTGTTTCATGTAGCACCATGGTCCTGAAAAACATTGTCTCATTTTTACTGTGTACTGTACCAGCAGTTATGGTTGAAATGACAATAAATAGTGACTTGACTTGACTTGACTCTATTGTTGGAATCCAGTTCCTTGGCTAGCCCAAGAGTTACCGATCTGACTCCATCAGTGGGCCATTCCATAAACTGCTCAGCCTGACGGACAACACTTCCAACTACTTCGAGTGGTGATCAATCAGCAGAAGGGAACACTCCAATACCAGTCAAAAGAAGATGAATTGCATCTGCTAAGAGGGACACCTTTCAATGTAGTTGTGAGCAGCTTTAGCCTGCTGTTCAGACACGGTAAGCAGGACGTTATCGGATTTCTAATGTCCTGAGCAAACAGAAATCAGTGCCAGCAGAATCTGGATGATTTCCATACACCCGTCAATACACAAGCACCCTCAGGATCACCACTCAAGTAACCCTACTTTGTATAGCTTCATACTATGCACAAACCGCTCATACCATGTCCTGTAAGGAGGTCTTATCATTCTCATTCATTCCCATCTCCAATGCAATTTGCCTTCATGAATTTTCTTGGACAGCTGCCTCAGGGGCACATAATGGGTAGCTCTAGCAGCCTCTTCAACTGTCTCTCGAAAATCCTCTTCAACAACTTGATCATAAAGTATATACAGTTCCATGTCATTTCCTCGTAAACCAGCTGTAATGGCATATCACTTTAGAACTCCACTTCGGAGTGCAGTCCAGTCCAGGTTTGGCAGTAGGATGGTGGTGGAGTCATCATTGGAAGAATGGCTTCAAAACTTGTTACCAGAAACTTATCATGCATGTTCAGTATGAAAAACATGCTAGCCTAGAACTTCTGCCCAAGTAAACCAAGAATTACTGGCTCGAGCCTCTTGTCCAATTTGTGCAGTGTTTCTCACTGCAGGGGAGAGTGCAGGAAGCTGCACAGCTGTTAGCTCATGGGCTGACTCTATGATTGTAGATGCTCCACAGCTTGTAACTTTCCTGGTACATTATGATACACAAGGCATTACAGCATCAGAGATTTCTGCTAACCATTGTGGATCAGGAAAGGTTCATTACTAAGCTTGGCACATGGCTCTATGTAGCTTATCTGTCCCCTTGTATGCTTCATCTAAAGCAGTTATTCGTAACGGGGGTGGCTACATCTCTTAATGGAATGTTAGGGGAAATAGAAGTTGTCAAGTGTATTCAAGATTCTTGTGGGGGGGGGTTGGTATGCAACACCCTAACTTGAGACACGAGACCTGACCGACTGTGTCAACTCGCTGCAAACAGAATTTATCAGAAAATTGGATATATACAAGCAAATCATTGGGAGAAAAACTTTCTTACAATTTCCCTGCATGGAAAGTATGGCATGCTCTTTCACAGATGGTGATTTGCTAGAGTACTGCTTACACCTGCAGTCACTGAAGAAGGATTTTCAGAATTGATTCAAAGATTTGAAATTCCGGACTGGGTAATTAACCCATTTCTTTTTAAGGTAGAAGAACAGGAAGAGAGACTGCAAGAAAAATTTATCAAAATTCGGAATAAAGAAGGAAAAATGCTTTTCAAAAATGTTGGCTTTTGTGGAAATGTAGCTACACTGTCATACAAAGTTTCCTGGTCTTTGACGAAGAGCCAAACTACTCTTCATTGCATTTCCATCCTTCTACCTTGTTGAGCCTTCAGCGCAGTGAACCACATGCTCACAAAAAACAGAAACCACTTGGATATTGTTACATATGGGGAATTAAGGCTTTTACTGTCACAACTTAAATCAGATATTTCAACTCTTGCTAAAAACCATCAAGTTCATGGATCACATTGATATCAAAGCTGCTGTACAGCAAACAGATATTGTGTAAGCTAAGTTCAAAGACAAATAAAAATTTAAAGCACTATCATTTTTCTCATGTTAGCATATGCCTTTACACTATGGGAGCCGGAAAGTATATTGTCACTAAGAGGGGCATTGGTAGATATAAAGGTGCTTTAGGGGAGGGTTGGCAAGTATAAAAGTGCTTTTGGGGGACATTAGATGAAAAAGATTGGAAAACACTGATCTAGGGCACTCATTTGTGTAATAGCTTGTGAAAATTGTTCAATGTGGTGGTCAAACTCAGAAGAAATTGAATAACACTGGAACAATCCAAGGAAAGAGTGAAAATTCACATTAGTGGACCCTCTTGCATCCAAAACAACATGTATCTTTTTCCAGACACTCCTTCCAGCCTTTCAGATTTTGAACTCCACGTCATTCATTCTGGGCTGCACAGATACATTTTTGTTCCAACTGAGCCGCACATTCTGTAAGCTGCTGACTTCAAACATTCCCTGCCCAGAATCCCAACAGGAAACTAATTAAACCTTCTCAAAGACTTCCCTGCCTGAGTCGGAGAGGAGATAATCTGTTTTTGATGTGATGGGAGTAGAAAAAGACAAGTGCAGTCGGGTCCTCCACGGTTGTTGTGGATACTCAGTCCACCTAGCCTACCAAATGGGTTGGACAAAGAACTCATCCAACTGTTGAAAACAGAGCATTCATGTGCAGCTTCTAGGATTCAAGAAAAGCAGCATTATATTTCATTACATTATTACATCTCAGGCATCATAGTAATGTAGCAGTTAGTGCAACACTACTACGGCTCGATGCGTCAGAGTTCAGTGTCCTCTGTAAGGAGTTTGTATGTGGATTACATGGGCTTCCTCTGGGTGCTCCAGTTTCCTCTCACAGTCCAAAGACATACCATTTAGTAGTTTAATTGGTCATGGTAATTTTCTTGTGATTAAGCAAGGGTTAAATCAGTGGGTTGCTGGTGGTGCGACTCGAAAGGCTAATAGGGCCTAATCCACACTGTGTCTCTAGATGAATTGGGTAATTAAATCTTCCATATTTTGTCCGCATGTATCTAATAGACTTTTATCTTTGCCAACAATGATTAAAGCACCCTCTCAAAAACATCCCTAAGGAGAATGTCATTGATTTTCACACAGTTTCTAGCCATTGTAACCTCTAAAATGAAGTGTAACTGCGAAAGTTTAAGGGAAAATATAATTGTGAAAAGGTACACGGACAAACACACACACGCAAAAACAGCACTGGCTGAAACCATGAAACAATCATTAGTTTATGATGACACTTCTTATACCTGAATATTACCCTTGTATTTCTGAAAAATATTTTACTCAGGAAAAAGTTTAGCTTCTGGCATCCACTTTTTACTTACATTGTCCGTAAACACCACTCCCAACTTCCAGATCTGATACTTGATATCAATAGAGTTAAGTCTGTAGGAAACAAAACAAATTCAGTTGAATTAGATTTAAAAACTGAAAGACACAAATCGATAAGAAATACTTCCCAGAAAATTGGCCAGAGGAAAATACTGAGGAAGATTAGAACTTTTATTCACTGGTAGATTAAAAGACGAGTTAAAGCTATATAACCATCCATTCGTTACGAACAGATAAATCCACAGGGATAATATTGATTCTTCAGTGTGGACCGTATTCTATAGTATTGATACAACACAGCAAGAGCAAATGGCATTCATATAATGCTTTATGACAGTAATTCATAGGAATATTTTCTAACAAAATTTGACAGGCAGCTACATAAGAAGATATTATTATGTGCGGCTTGGTCAGTGGCCAGATTTAAGAAATGACTTCACAGAATCACAATGACAGAATGGTTACAACACAGAAAGCCATTCAGCCAGTAAAGTCAGGACCAGCTCTTTGCAGAAAAATGCAGATGAATCTAAGCCCTTGTGTTTTCCCCTTGGCTCTGAAAATTCTTTCTATTCGGACACCATTAATCTGTCTCTACTACTACATCTAACAGTGCAGTTCACACATTACTCACAGCATGAAAATATCTTTAACATCACTTTTGCCAGTCACTTTCATTCTATAATCGCATGACTTGACATTTTAAATCTACGGGAATAACTTACTTCAGTTTACTCTATCCATAATCCTTCATGATCTTGATCATAACTCCCCACAGCCTTCACTGTGCCCAGGAGAACATCCTGAGATGCTTCAGTTTATCCACATCATTAAAGGTCTCCTGCTGCTGCAATATTTTTAGTAATTCACTCCTGCACATTCTCCAAAGACTTCCCAACTTTCATAAATTGTGGTGAACTAGTGCTTAATCAAAATTCATCATGACTTTGTAGGCTTTATAGTCTATTTATAAAGTTCCATTATCCTATAGGATCTTTCAACTACACTACTATCCTTTGCTCCATTTGACACAACAGCCAGGATCTCCTGATGGCCACCCATTGCCACATCGACACGTGGCAGCCTCTTCTACTGACACACTAAAGCTAGAAGTAGGTTGGAGGAGAAACACCTCATATTCTATCTGTCTCAAACCTGATGGCATCAACATCGATTACTCTAATTTCAATTAATCACTCCCTCTGCTTTCCTTTACCACTCCCCTTTTGATTTGTCTCATTCCAATGGGCCCCGTCTATCCTCTTGCCCACCCCTACTTTTTATGACCAATTCGTCATTTCTATCTGGTTTCCTGCTTCCTTCCATTTATTCCATGGTCTACTGTCATTTCCTATCAGAGATCTTCTTCAGCCCTTAATCTCTTCCAACCTTCATTTCCTAGCTTCTCATATCATTCATTTTCATCCCTTCTCCTCCACCCATCTACCTTCCCTCTCTCACCTATTAGCTGCTAGCTTATGCTCCTGCTCATCCCCATACCTTTTTATTCTGACTTCTGCCTTCTACTTTTCTATTCCAAATGAAGGATCTCGGCCCTAAACATCAACTGTTCATTTCTCTCCATAGATGCTGCCTGACCTTCTGAGTTCTTCCAAAAAATGGTGTTCAATGCTCACGATTTCCAGCATCCGCAGATTCTCTTGTGTCTGTGTTCTCACCAGTTGCCAGTTTCAAGAATGAGGACCCTCGTCAGACCCCACTTGGCGTACTGTGCTCAATTCTGGTCGCCTCACTACAGGAAGGACGTGGAAACCATAGAAAGGGTGCAGAGGAGATTTACAAGGATGTTGCCTGGATTGGGGAGCATGTCTTATGAGAATAGGTTGAGTGAACACAGCCTTTTCTCCTTGGAGCGATGAAGGATGAGAGGTGACTTGATAGAGGTGTACAAGATGATGAGAAGCATTGATCGTGTCGATAGTCAGAGGCTTTTTCCCAGGGCTGAAATGGCTAGCATGAGAGGGCATAGTTTCAAGGTGCTTGGAAGAAGGTACAGAGGAGATGTCAGGGATAAGTTTTTTTAAGCAGAGAGTGCTGAGTGCGTGGAATGGGCTGCCTGCAGCGGTGCTGGAGGCTGAAATGATAGGGTCTTTTAAGAGACTCCTGGATAGGCACATGGAGCTCAGAAAAATAGAGGGCTATGGGTAATCCTAGGTAGTTTCTAAGGTAAGGACATGTTCGGCACAGCTTTGTGGGCCGAAGGGCCTGTGTTGTGCTGTAAGTTTTCTATGTTTCCATGTTTTTACATACAGTACAGTATACCATCTGAATATTTTGTTCAAGTCTGCCTTTTAGATTCAATGTTATAACTGAATGCATGGTGATAGAAAGGTGTAGAAAAGGCAAATTCTAGTGAATCGAAGAAAGTCAGTTGAAGGTTAACCCTTCCAGATAGGTCAGGCGGCAAATAGAATTTTTATGCTGATACACTAAAGAAACTGAGGACAAAAACCTTACATTCAGTAATAATAAGATCAAGGAATTAATTGTGGACTTCAGGAAGGGGAGGTCAAGGGAAAACACTTCAGGATGGAAGGAGTGAGCAATTTCAAGTTCCTGGGTGTCAACATCTCTGAAGATCTAGCCTGGGTATATATATATTTTCCGTATTTTTAGAGTAATTTGTATATTTTTAAGGTATTGCACTGCAACAACCACAAAATAACAAATTTCACAATATGTGTCTGTAATATTAAACCTGATTCTGGCACAGAGAAGGCCAGTGGGACATGGGATAAATAAAGGTCATAATGGAAATGGATACTGCAAACACAAACAAATAATTCCTTTCGGTGTAGGGATTAAGACTGAGATCAGAGAATTAAAGTACCGAGACTCCAGGGTTTTATAGAGTTAGTGGAGAGGGTGAAGAAAGGGAAAGTGAAGATTAGAAGGGATCTCTAAAAGAAAGCAAATGTTAAAATTGGAATCTTATCTCTGGCTCAACACTCATGCTGACAAAGTTTCCCATCTGAAATAGTCTCTTTTTCCTGTGTTTTGCTCCTATCTCTCAAAGTCTTCTCTATTCACGCACCTGCATAAGCACCTTCTAAAGTTATAGTTGCACTCACCTCCTCTTCCATAAATCCAGCACCGTCTATGTGAAAAACATACACCACAGATCCCCCCATTTTTTAATAAAATCTTTCACTTTAAAACTCTCCCTATCCTAGGAGAAAAGACTTTATCCAAGACTCTTATGATTTTATACAGTATATCTCTATAAAGACATACCTCAGCTTCCTGCACACCAGGGAAAAAAAGTAACCCCAGCCTATCCATTCTCTCCTTATTTTACCATTGGTAGCACTTTGACCTCAGTAAAGCCTTTGACTCTTTCAAGTCTGTAGAGAGTCCACTTCAAATTCAGCTGCTCACGGAAATTCATCTTCGTTTTCTGTTTCCTCTACGAAAGCCTGTAGATCATGATACTAACAAAAGGGTTTACAACAGAACCAACCTCTGTGAAGACTGGAACCAAACAAAGCTATGTCACTGAACCATCACTGGCTTGGCCATTTCATACCTCACTACTAACAACAGCCTGACAACAGGCGTCTAAATCTAATGCTCCATTCTAAGTTCTGTCATGGAAAGAGATTACTGGCTGGATACATGTAATGTCCTCTAAGCTTCCCTGAAGAAAGGCTTCCTCCGAGTCAATGATCGTTGACCACTCAAAGGGAGGAGTATTGGGATGGTATTGAGAACCACAAAGCCATGCATCTGGAGCTATAAAAACCTCATGGAATCAGTGGAAAGAGTGCACCACACCCCAAACTGGAAAGCTACCTGCCCAGTTAAGATGGTGCTACCAAACGCAGGCAATTGTACTCTGGTAGTTCAAAAGATAAGAAGTCTGACTAAAAACATTGCTAAAAGTACCTTTTCTGAGGTAACTTGTGTTCAATTATTGCTGCAAACAGTGAAGGGGTGAATGAGGAGCTGAGATGGTGTGTTGCAGAATCATTGCAGATGGAGTTCCAATGCCCGCCAAACTGGCCCAGCTGCGAGGTTGGATCGCTCCGAGTAGCGAGCTGACTTGAAGAGCCTGAGAATGGCTTTAGGCTGGAACACAACATCTGAGACCAGAGTGAGTTGCTGGGTGGTGTAATCTAGGCCTGGAGCCTTTCGCAACAGCAGTGCTCGAGTCCTAGTGTGAGGTACAATGCGTTGTTTAGACAGACTAAATTCCAACCCAGATCGAAGGCGAGAGCCGATTTCGTACACTCTCCGTGGTTTTCACTCCTCTCTCCAGGGTGCCAGAGCATTTCACTGTTTGTTGTTTGGTCAATTTAAATGCCAACCCAGATAGACTGAAAAGACAGGGGTGTCGGAATCTGGGACGAGAACAGACTTCGCTCATTCTCTTCAATGGTCACTCCTCTCTCCATAGTGCTGAGGCTAGAAAGAGTGCCCCGGTTGTTGTGCTCTGTGCCCGCTAATATGATGAACTGATAAGCAAGGTTTTAGGCCTACTCCAGGTTGCTCTGGGTTCAGATCTGAGGTCTCAATTTTGGTTTGGAATGTTGTTGTTTACTTCAATTAGAACCATAGAACCATAGAACTATAGAAACTACAGCACAGAAACAGGCCCTTTGGCCCTTCTTGGCTGTGCCGAACCATTTTCTGCTTAGTCCCACTGACCTGCACACGGACCATATCCCTCCATACACCTCCCATCCACGTATCTGTCCAATTTATTCTTAAATGTTAAAAAAGAACCCGCATTTACCACCTCGTCTGGCAGCTCATTCCATACTCCCACCGCTCTCTGTGTGAAGAAGCCCCCCCTAATCTTCCCTTTAAACTTTTCCCCCTTCACCCTTAACCCATGTCCTCTGGTTTTTTTCTCCCCTTGCCTCAGCGGAAAAAGCCTGCTTGCATTCACTCTATCTATACCCATCATAATTTTATATACCTCTATCAAATATCCCCTCATTCTTCTATGCTCCAGGGAATAAAGTCCTAACCTATTCAACCTTTCTCTGTAACTGAGTTTCTCAAGTCCCAGCAACATCCTTGTAAACCTTCTCTGCACTCTTTCCACTTTATTAATATCCTTCCTATAACTTGGTTAACAAAACTGTACACAATACTCCAAATTCGGCCTCACCAATGCCTTATACAACCTCATCATAACATTCCAGCTCTTATACTCAATACTTCGATTAATAAAGGCCAAAAAACCAAAAGCTCTCTTTACGACCCTATCTACCTGTGACGACACTTTTAGGGAATTTTGTATCTGTATTCCCAGATCCCTCTGTTCCACTGCACTCCTCAGTGCCTTACCATTAACCCTGTATGTTCTACGTTGGTTTGTCCTTCCAACGTGCAATACCTCACACTTGTCAGTATTAAACTCCATCTGCCATTTTTCAGCCCATTTTTACAGCTGGTCCAAGTCCCTCTGCAGGCTCCAAAAACTTTCCTCACTGTCTACTACACCTCCAATCTTTGTATCATCAGCAAACTTGCTGATCCAATTTACCACATTATCATCCAGATCATTGATATAGATGACAAATAACAATGGACCCAGCACTGATCCCTGTGGCACACCACTAGTCACAGGCCTCCACTCAGAGAAGCAATTCTCTACCACCACTCTCTGGCTTCTTCCATCGAGCCAATGTCTAATCCAATTTACCACCTCTCCATGTATACCTAGCGACTGAATTTTCCTAACTAACCTCCCCATGCAGGACCTTGTCAAAGGCCTTACTGAAGTCCATGTAGACAATATCCACTGCCTTCCCTTCATCCACTTTCCTGGTAACCTCCTCGAAAAACTCCAACAGATTGGTCAAACATGACCTACCACGCACAAAGCCATGTTGACTCTCCCTAATAAGCCCCTGTCTATCCAAATGCTTGTAGATTCTGTCTCTTAGTACTCCCTCCAATAACTTACCTACTACTGATGTTAAACTCACCGGCCTATAATTTCCCAGATTACTTTTCGATCCTTTTTTAAACAACGGAACAACATGAGCCACTCTCCAATCCTCCGGCACTTCACCCGTAGACAGCGACGTTTTAAATATTTCTGCCAGGGCCCCCGCACTTTCAACACTAGTTTCCTTCAAGGTCCGAGGGAACACTCTGTCAGGTCCCGGGGATTTATCCACTTTAATTTTCCTCAAGACAGCAAGCACCTCCTCCTTTTCAAT
This sequence comes from Mobula hypostoma, assembly GCF_963921235.1. Classification (NCBI taxonomy): domain Eukaryota; kingdom Metazoa; phylum Chordata; class Chondrichthyes; order Myliobatiformes; family Myliobatidae; genus Mobula; species Mobula hypostoma. The sequence continues at coordinate 23,764,413 of NC_086104.1, read as the reverse complement.
CTGTACAGTTTCCATGGTCTCACTACTTGATTCCCTCAATTCCATAGATTTCATGCCAGCTTCCTTAGTAAATACAGACGCAAAAAACCTATTTAAGATCTCCCCCATTTCCTTTGGTTCCGCACAAAGCCGACCACACTGATCTTCAAGAGGGCCAATTTTATCCCTTACAATCCTTTTGCATGATTTGTATTTTTTTTCTTTCTCATGCGCATCTAGTGCTTTTTATTTTTATTTTTATTCTTTTTTTTCTTTAAATTGGGTTCCTTCAGGTTTCTGGCTTTGTGGTTACCTGTAAGCAAGCAAATCTCAAGGTTGTATGATTTATACATTCTTTGATAATAAATGTACTTGAATCTTAAAACCTGAATTTCTTTGGGAGAGAAAATGTAAAGTCCTCACCATTTCGGCCAATGTATAACGAGACCAACAGAAACGTTGTTGAGTGAAATGTTATACCAGGCCATTCTGTTCAGGGGGAATGCAGGTGTGCTTCCCTCACTATTGATGTCCACATTTTGAAAAACAAATTTGAAAACAAAAAGGCCAAGTTGATGGTCGGAAAATTACTCTTTGATGCCATCAATCTGGACTAGCAATAATGATTGCCTGCAATTCCGGCATTCCTTGTGCTACACTCATGTTAGAAACAAACAAGTTCTGGCATGTTAGATTGCTCTGCTCCTTCTGTCTTAGCTCTGCTACCTGAATTAAGTCACCTTGTGAGATCACCATGGATTTCAGTGGTTTATCACACAGCCATTGAATTTAGTATCATGGGCTCAGAGTGACACAGCTCGGAAACAAGCCCATTGGTTCAATTTGTCTCTGCCAAAAAAATTCTTACCCGAGCTGGTCCCAGTTGTCTGTGTTTGGCCCATATCCCTCTAAACCTTTTTCTATTCACGTGCCTGTCCACATTTCCTTTTACCAAAATGCATCATCATACATTTTCTCAAACGTGCTTGAAAAAACTCTTTAAGATTGGTTTGACATGACCAACCACGCACAAAACCATGCTGTCTGCCTTAATCAGTCCATGTCTATCTAAATCCTTGTATATCCAGTCCCTAGAATACCTTCCAATAACCTTCCCACAACTGATGTTAGACTCACTGGCCTATAATTTCCTATTTCAGTTTAGTGCTTTTTTTTTTTAAAACAGCAGAACACCATTGGTTATCTGCCAGCCCTCTAGTACCTCCTGTCACTTAGGGTGTTTTAAATATCTCTGCTAGAACCCAGGCAGTTTCTGCACTTGCCTCCCATAGGGGTTGAGGGAACACCCTGTCAGGCCCTGGGGATTTATCCACTGTGATTTGCTTCAGGGTAGCAAATACCTCCTCCTCTGTAATCTATACAGGGTTCATGAAGTTCATGAAGTTGATGCCACTCTGTATCCATCTCCTGAGTAAATACAGATGCGAAGGATGCATGTCGAGATCTTCCTCATCTGTTTTGGCTCTACACATGGTTTACTATTCTGGTGTTCCAGACGACCAATTTTGTCCCTTGCAGTCCTTTTAGCATATCTGTAGAATCCCTTAGGATTCTCTTTCACCTTGTCTGCTAGAGTAACTTCATGCCTTCTTTTAGCCTTCCAGATTTCTTTTTTCATTGTTCCCTTGCATTTCTTGTACTTCATAAGCACCTCATTTGTTCCTACTTGCCTATACCTGCATCGCTATGCATCTTTTTTTTCTCTTAATCAGGGCCTCAATACCTCTTCAAAACTAATATCCCCCAGACTTGTTATCTTTACCTTTTATTCTGACAGGCACATCCAAGCATTCTATTCTCAAAATTTCACTTTTGAAGGTCTTCCACTTTCCAAGTGCACCTTCACCAATTCCCAATTCACACTTGTTAGATCATTTACAATACCATCAAAGTTGGACTTTCTCCAATTTAGACTCTCAACCAGTGGACCAGACCCATCTTTTTGCATATTAACTTTGAAACTAATGGCATTGTGGTCAATAGAATCAAAGTGTTCCCCTACACAAACTTCTGTCTCCTGCCCTGCCTCATTCCCGAATAGCAGCTCTAGTATCACAACATTCTCTCATTGGGACTTCTCTACAGTCTATACTAGACTGAACATATTTGACAAATTCTAACCCATCTAGTCCTTTTAGGACTCCCAGTCAATAAGTGGAAAGTTAAAATCAACTTCTACAATAAATTAATAGTTATTATGCAAGAAAGAAATCTCTGGCTTCTCAGAACAACTACTAAATGTCAGTGACTGTCGCTGAGCATAAGTTCCATGTCCTCTGCAAGAGGTGTGGAGTCATATAAGCACAGACACTAGCCCTTTGACACACCATACCCATGTCGACCATCTAGTACCCGTCTATTTATTTACTTGGCTCTTCAAACACTTGCTTCCATGATAGCAATGCTATAAAGAACCCTAGACACTGTTAATTAAAAATACTTATTAAATAATGAAAATCATAACTAAAAAGAATAAAATTGTTCACTATTTAAAAACAAAATGGCTGACAATTCGCAAATCTGCACTTGTATGTGGATTTGTTTTAAGAGCTGGTTAAGCAAAAAAAAAATTCAGCAGTTTTACTTTGAAAGGAACACTTTGCATTGAAATTTGATGATCCATTTCCAAATAAATCAGCAAGATTTAATAGAGTTGCGATGATCTCAAGGAAAAAAACAAGCTCAGTTTTCATAAGCCTATATTAGACCCAGTTGTCTGATACCTCGGTAAGGATTTGAACTTTGTCATTTGTAGCAACACAGCAATCACTGAAGGAAAACCAAGAAAACTGGGAATAATTAATTTGATAAAAATAATAATTGAAGTATGTTCTTTAATTTTTACATGCCTCTTAAAGAGAGATGGAAAGTCATTTGTACTCTTGGTATAAACTTGGTATATTCTGTTACTGACTTGGCAGAGTCATCTAGCTTTATTGAAGGGAGGAAGTCCTACTACCCTGTGGTTATTGACCACAAGAAACTGAATCTCAGGGTGACATGTATGTACTTTGATAATAAATTTACTTTGAACTTTGTTTAGCACTGCCAGATTTCAGTACCAATGTTATTCAAAGTACTTTAACAAATGGGATGATGAGTGAGCTGGCATGGGGGGTGGGGGTTGCAGCAGAATTAAAACTCCTCCCAGGGATCTCTGATGCTGACATATACAAGTTCTCCAGTTATTCATCTTAAATAAAATTAAGCTGTGGCTCTTGAAGTAGTTTTTGTTTGAAAATGTCTTGAAGAAATATGTATAAACTTCATGAATAATTATGTTGAATCTTCAAAGGCAATAGCAAAGTTTCAGCTTGTGTAAAATCAAGAAAGAGAGTAAAGTTGCTGATGAGTAATGTGTTTTATGTTGTGGAATTTCAACATTCACTAATTTTAAGCCTGTTTATTCATGGACAAAGGATGAAGAAATTGGCCCTCGGTTGTTTGCCTGGTGTAATGACATTCAGGAGTCAAATTCTTCTGAAATTTGGTTTTCGAGTCCCAAACAACTGATCAGTCACAGCTCGCTGGGTGCCACTACAGCACATCTGTTAGTGCAATGCTATTACAGCTCGGGCATTCTGGAGTTCAATTCCGGCACCTTCTATAAGGAGTTGGTTCATTCTCCCTGTAACTGTGTGGGTTTCCTCCAGGTGCTCCAGTTTCCTTCTACAGTCCAAAGGTATATCAGTTAGTAGGCTTATTGGTCATTCTAAATTGTCCTGTGATTAGGCTAGTGTTAAGTAAGTGGGTTGCTGGAGGATGCAGCTCATTGGGCTAGAGGGGCCTGTTCCATGCTGTATCTCTAAATAAATAAATACTATTGTTAGATTTCAACAGGTGCTCTGTTCTTCTCAGGGGCAATAAGGGTTGGCAATTAAATACTGGCTCACACTGCAGTCCATGTCCTTTCAATAAATCCACAAAAACGCAAATTGAAACAAAAGCCTTAGATAATGGATGGTGTTCATATGCACTGAATCTGATGCATAGAATCATACACTGTAGTTGCTAACCTATCATTTTTAATTAGTTAAATCCAAACATTAAACTGAAGGAATACAGATGCGCTGTCGTGAGCACCTTAACAAGTTGCATCACTGCATGGTACGGAAACTGCACTGCGATGGACAGAAAGAGTCTATAACAGGTAGTCAAAACTGCCCAAGGCATCACTGGAACCAGCCTACCCACCATCAAGGACATCCAAAGGAGCCAGAAAGGGGCAAGTAATATCATGAAGGATCCCATCCACCCTGCTTATGAAATATCTGTCTCACTCCCATCAAAGTAGAAGCTATGTAGCATTCATGCCAGGACCACCAGACTCAAAAACAGTTACTTTACCGTAACGGTAAGGCTGATCAACACTTCCAGCTACCAATCCACCTTCCACATTCCCAACCACCGCTACTTTATCATTTCCTGTCAGTCACCTTATATACAGATACTCATGTGCCTGGTGGCACGTTATGGATGGACACTCAATCTATGTATATAAGCTATCTTACATATTCATATTTTTGTGTTTTTTAATGATTATTGTGTTCTTTATCTTATTGTGTTTTTTTTTTGGGTTGCATCAGATCCAGAAAAACAATTATTTCTTTCCCCTTTATATCTGTGGACTGGAAATGACATTAAAGAATTTTGAAATCAGAAAGTCGTCAGATTAATATACTTTGAAGGATCAACCAAATAAAACTCAAAGGAATTCACAGGGATAATTTCAATGTTTATCATTGAGCAGACCAAATCACAAATATGAAAGAACATTTCTTACAAAAATAAAAGGAGAACATTTCTTTTCAACAATTTAATTGGGTTTTGCCATTAACTGCTATGGTCCCATTGTCAAGCAATTTTGAAAATCTTGTCTATGAAAACATGTATTAGGTCTCTGCACCGTGAAGGGATTTCAAAGTGGTTGTTAATATTAGCATTGTTCCGCAAATTGAGCCAAATTCTAACAAATAATTGAACAAGTTATTTGGTTCATTTTCTTTCTAGAATAAATATTAATGGGGTACATCACTTCAAATGTAGATTGTACTCATAAGGATGTCCCAGTCTAGAAAGACCATGAACTATAAAAGAGAGGCTCATTTGATTGCATTATGAAACATAATCAAAGGAATTGCAGACTAACAGATTTTTAAGATGAAATGTTTTAAAACATTAAAGAATTACACCTATTTCTGCTGTGCAAAGAAATGGCTACATTGAACATCGATGGCCAGTCAGGTTCCTGCAAAGAAAAAATTAAAATCTCAGAATGGGCTAAAATCCAGCTTGAAACAGCTTTTGGGATGGTTTACACCCAGAACAAGAAATTAAAGCAGGGCATGTGCAAACCTTGACAGGACCTCTTTTTATACATATGCAGGAAAGAAGAAGATAGCTTTCCATTCACGAGGGTCAGATCTACATGTTATGAGGAAGATTGTACAAGGTCTTGATAAAAACACACAATGAATACTGTGTGTAGTTTTGCACTATTGTTCACCCTCCCCTCATGTGAGAGAGAAAATTCTTGCAATGGAGGGAGTTCAGCGAAGGTTCACCAGACTAATCCCTGAGATAGTCTCAGTTATTTATGTATTTTTTCCGTCTCTGAGCCTACTTCTTCGGCAAGGACCCTCCCACCCCCACCGGTGGCCTCTTCTCCCATCTATCAACCCTTCTCCTCTTCATGGACACCCCGCTCTGGTCTTCTGCCTACTCTGGATTTCTTTATTGCGAACTGCCGACAGGACATCAACCGTCTCGACTTCACCGCACCTTGTTCCCACTCCAACCTCACTCCTTCCAAACGCTCTGCTCTCCACTCCCTCTGTACTGATCCTAACCTTACTATAAAACCCACCGATAAGGGGGGTGCTGTTGTAGTCTGGTGTACTCACCTCTACCTTGCCGAGGCACAGCGACAACTTGCAGATACCTCCTCTTATTTACCCCTCGATCATGACCCCACTAAGGAGCACCAGGCCATTGTCTCCCACACCATCACCGACTTTATCCGCTCAGGGGATCTCCCATCCACTGCTTCCAACCTTATAGTTCCCACACCCCGCACTTCCCCTTTCTACCTCCTACCCAAGATCCACAAACCTGCCTGTCCTGGTAGACCTATTGTCTCAGCTTGCTCCTGCCCCACCGAACTCATTTCTGCATACCTCGACACGGTTTTATCCCCCTTTGTTCAGTCCCTTCCTACCTATGTTCGTGACACTTCTCACGCTCTGAAACTTATCGATGATTTTAAGTTCCCTGGCCCCCACCGCTTTATTTTCACCATGTATGTCCAGTCCCTATATACTTCTGTCCCCCTTCAGAAAGGTCTCAAAGCTCTCCGCTTCTTTTTGGATTCCAGACCTAACCAGTTTCCCTCTACCACCACTCTGCTCCGTCTAGCGGAATTAGTCCTTACTCTTAATAATTTCTCCTTTGGCTCCTCCCATTTCCTCCAAACTTAACGTGCAGCCATGGGCACCCGTATGGGTCCCAGCTATGCCTGCCTTTTTGTTGGCTTTGTGGAACAATGTATGTACCAAACCTATTCTGGTATCTGTCCCCCACTTTTCCTTCACTACATCGATGACTGCATTGGCGCTGCTTCCTGCACGCATGCTGAACTCGTTGACTTCATTAACTTTGCCTCCAATTTTCACCCTGCCCTCAAGTTTACCTGGTCCATTTCTGACACCTCCCTCCCCTTTCTAGATCTTTCTGTCTCTTATCTCTGGAGACAGCTTATCTACTGATGTCTACTATAAGCCTACTGACTCTCACAGCCATCTGGACTATTCCTCTTCTCACCCTGTCTCTTGCAAAAAAGCCATCCCCTTCTCGCAATTTCTCCGTCTCCGCCGCATCTGCTCTCAGGATGAGGCTTTTCATTCCAGGATGAAGGAGGTGTCCTCCTTTTTTAAAGAAAAGGGCTTCCCTTCCTTCACCATCAACTCTGCTCTCAAATGCATCTCTCCCATTTCACGTACATCTGCTCTCACTCCATCCTCCCACCACCCCACTAGGAATAGGGTTCCCCTGGTCCTCACCTACCACCCCACCAGCCTCCGGGTCCAACGTATTATTCTCCATAACTTCCGCCACCTCCAACGGGATCCCACCTCTAAGCACATCTTTCCCTCCCCCCGTCCCCGCTTTCCGCAGGGATCGCTCCCTACACGACTCCCTTGTCCATTCATCCCCCCCCCCCATCCCTCCCCACCGATCTCCCTCCTGGCACTTATCCTTGTAAGCGGAACAAGTGCTACACATGCCCTTACACTTCCTCCCTTACCACCATTCAGGGCCCCAAACAGTCCTTCCAGGTGAGGCGACACTTCACCTGTGAGTCGGCTGGGGTGATATACTGCGTCCGGTGTTCCCAGTGGGAGACCGTTACACTGAACACCTACGCTCTGTCAGCCAGAGAAAGCAGGATCTCCCAGTGGCCACACATTTTAATTCCACGTCACATTCCCATTCTGATATGTCTATCCACAGCCTCCTCTACTGTAAAGATGAAGCCACACTCAGTTTGGAGGAACAACATCTTATATTCTGTCTGGGTAGCCTCCAACCTGATGACATGAACATTGACTTCTTAAACTTCCGCTAATGCCCCACCTCCCCCTTGTACCCCATCCGTTATTTATTTATATACACATATTCTTTTTCTATCTCTCCTTTATCTCCTTCTGTCCCTCTCACTATACCCCTTGCCCCTCCTCTGGGTTCCCCCCCCCTTTTCCTTCTCCCTGGGCCTCCTGTCCCATGATCCTCTCATATCCCTTTTGCCAATCATCTGTCCAGTTCTTGGCTCCATCCCTCCCCCTCCTGTCTTCTCCTATCATTTCGGATCTCCCCCTCCCCCTCCCACTTTCAAATCTCTTACTATCTCTTCTTTCAGTTAGTCTTGATGAAGGGTCTCGGCCCGAAACGTCGACTGTACCTCTTCCTACAGACGCTGCCTGGCCTGATGCGTTCACCAGCAATGTGTGTTGCTCAGTTATTTATAATCCATATTAGGGACAGAAGGAATAGAGAAGAGAAAATAGATGTACAAGGGCAGAAGGTTAACAGATTGTGAGTGGTACAGGTGTCTGTCGAGATGTATAGAGAGGTTTAATAAGTGGACAGGTTGAGTAATGTGTGGTAAAATATGGTATTATCCACTTCAAAAGGAGACTTACAAGACAAATTATTATAAAACAGAGTAGGACTACAACATTTTATGGCACTGAAGGATTTAGGAGCCCTCATGCATGATTTTTTTTTTAAAAAAGCATTCAGGCAAAGAATGTTATTGAAAATTAACAAGGACCCATCATCATTATGTGTCATGTCATATGATGTACGGGATCATGGTCTCATGACAATGATTATTCTTAGAAAATTTTTCTACAGAAGATATTTGCCATTGCCTTCTTCTGGGCGATATCTTTACAAGACAGGTAACCCCAGTCATTATCAATACTCTTTAGAGGTTGTCTGCCTGGCGTCAGTGGTCGCATAACCCGGACTTGTGAAATGTACCAGATGCTCATACGACCATCATCCACCTGCTCCCATGGCTTCACGTGACCCTGATCGGGTTGGTGGGGGGCTAAGCAGGAGCTACACTTTGCCCAAGGGGGACTTGCAAACTAGCAGAGGGAAGGAGCCCTTTACACCTCCTTTGGTAGAAGTATCTCCACCGCACTGCTTGCAACGAGAATGTTGTATAAAAGTAGAGAAGTCTTGATGCTGCTTTAAGAGGGATTTATTAGAGTGCATGCATAGAGTACAGGGTATGGTTTCAGTCTCTGTACTTAAGGAAGGATGTGCTTGAATTAGAGGCAGAGAAGATTTGCTCGGCACATTCATAGGATGAACAAGCCACCAAGCGATGATTACTTGAGCAGGTTTGCCCGAGCTCAGCGAATTGAGGAAGAATGAGAGGTGAGGTGATCTTAATTGTAATATGCAAAGTTTTGAGGAGGTTTAACTGAATGGTGCTGAGATTATGTTTTCCCTAGTGGCAGAATTATGATTTGGGACATAGGTTTGGAATAAGGGGTCACCTATTCAGGTGAGCAATGAGGAAGAATTTATTTCCTCTGGGTGTTGTGAATCTTTGGAACTCTCTAATCCAGGGATCTGTGGAGACTGGACCTGAGTATATTCAAGGTAGAGCACTAGAAGACGGTCAGGAGATCTGGGAAGAAAGTGGGTAAGTTGTGTTGTGCCATACTTGAATTGAATGGTGCAGTAAGTTCAAGGGGCCAATAAGTCTACATCTGCTCTTGTTTTTTAAGTACGTGTGACTCAAGACCCATTGAAATGGTTAACTCCTAACCACATTCTAAAATATTCTCACCAGTGTCGGTGTTTTTGAGTCAATAACTAATTAGTTCAAACGTTCCTAAAGACCACAATAACATCACTTTTACTGCAGTCAGACTTGAGACCCTAATCTAACCATAAAGTCACTGCAGGGCAGTAGAATTTTTAAGTAGTTTTATTCGATGATCAGATTCATGCAGAAACATTAGAACATCATGTGTGTGAATGAACAATGGCTGTTAACATATTCATTGACACCAAAACATTCAAAATTATAAAAAAAAAGGATTTGATGCATTAACTTTTAATCCAGAAGACTTCATTCAACTGAAAATTTCAATGAACATTCAGATCGAAGTACATCTTATCAAATGCAATACACGCAATGCGCTGGAGGAGCTCAGCAGGTCAGGCAGCATCAATGGATGGGAATAAGCATTCAATGTTTCCGGTCGAGACCATGCATCAGGACAGGTGAAGGGTCTCAGATGAAATGTTGACTCTTTATTCCCACCCATAGACGCTGCCTGACCTGCTGAGCTCCTCCAGCACATAGAAACCATAGAAAAACTACCGCACAGAAACAGACCTTTTAGCCCTTCTTGGCTGTGCTGAACCATTTTCTGCCAAGTCCACTGACCTGCACACAGACCATATTCCTCCATACACCTCCCATCTATGTGTGCATTGCTGTAGGTTTCCAGCATCTGCAGTATCTCTTGTGTCTATATCTCATCAAACGTTTGTCATGAAGTCACACAAAAACATATAACTAATTATTCCTAATCTGTCTCATTCTGGGAGTTAGTTAGTGTGTATCATTCCTTTTGAATTATTGGATCATTAAAGTGACATCAATACCTGCCTTGCATGGAAACCAAACCTCAGTTTCTTTTTAATTCAAGTGAAGGACAGACTTGATACTTTACAGAATTTGTATATGACCATGTCAGCACAAAAATTGGATTGTGCTCAATCTTGGCTCTGCTGTGACTTGTGAGCTTTGCAGTGTTCCTGCTTTATATAAATCATCATCTCCAGTTGGTCAACAATATGGGGCAGCCAAGGACATATCTCAGTCATTCTATCCAGCCTACCTAAATGGAGATGCCAACAAGTGTTGGAAGGACAAAAGAAGCAACTAATATTTAGAATGGCACCTACAGCAGGAAGCCAAGCAATTTGTAAAGCATGCAGCAGACGAAAGGTAGAGAGCCATTATACTATCTGGTTTGATGCGGCTTCCTTTGACAATAGATGAAAACTACTGTCAGATCAGCAGAACAGGTAATTGGCTGCAATCTACCATCACCGCAGGACTGTCAAGGTCAAAGATGTGGGCCAGAAAAATCATTGGACACTACCCACCTTGCAAGCAGGTTTTTCCAAAAGCTTCCTTCTAGAAAATGCTATAGAGCTATTAAAACAAAAACGTCACATTGTCTTAAAAGTTTCTTCACCTAGGAAGTTAATCTGATCAATCGTTCTAGAGAGCTTGCCCTCTATTACCTCAGTCACTGCACAACACAGAAAACACTTTAAACCACTTTTTAATAATGTTGTTTACATTGTAAATACATACTGGTATTTATGCACATCCTATTCCATATCCATACTTTAACGTCTACTTTTATTTTATATAATGTTGAATGTTGCTGTTTTGTGTTGCATGTCACACACTGATGAATACACCACAGCAAATTTCTATCACATGTAAAACTATATGGAGTATAAAGTTTATCCTTGAGAGTGCATTGCCACTAGGAGATTGTCTACTCCCAAACATTAATCCTATTGTTCAGTGAGTTGGATAAATAACATCATAAGCTAAAGTCATCATTTTCTCATCCTTCTGGGAAATGCATGAAAATTGACAAAGGGAGATACTGTCATTTCATGCTGTCTTTTGTAACAACCTTTCACTCAATGCCAGCAAGACAAAGGAATTGATTGTGGGCTTCAGGAAGGGGTAGTTAAGAGAACACACACCAGTCCTCATCGAAGGACCAGCAGTGGAAAGGGTGAGCAGTTTCAAGTTACTAGGTGTCAATATCTCTGAGGATCTATCCTGGGCACGACATACTGATACTATTACAAAGAAGGCAGAGCAACAGCTATATTTCATTAGGAGTTTGAAGGGAATTGGTCTGTCTTCAAGGGCACTTGCAAATTTCTACAGATATCCCGTGGAGAGCATTCTAATTGGCTGCATCACTGTGTGGTACAGAGGGGCCACTGCACAGGATCTGAAAAGGCTGCAGAAGATTGCAAACTCAACCAGCTCCATCATGGGCACTAGCCTCCCCAGAGCCCAGGACACCTTCAAATGGAGATGCCTCAAAATGCTGGCATCCATCATTAAGGAACCCATCACCCAGGAAATGCTTCCTTCTCCAGGAGGTAGAGGAGCCTGAAGATAACACATTCAATATTTCAGAAACAGTTTTGTCCCCTCTGCCATCAGATTTCTGAATGGACCATGAACCCACGAACACTATCTCAGCATTTTTTTCCTCTCTTTTTGCACTACCATTTAATTTATATTTTATATCCTGTGGACCCTGGTGAATTGGGCTATTGGCTGACCAGGGCAGCCACTTATTTGGGACAACTCTGAAGGAACAAAAACAAATTGAGAAAATTATCGTGATTCCCTTTGCTTATTTGGGACACGATGCCTCTTAATTGGGCAAGAGACTTCAAGACAGGTACTAACTAGCGTCAGTTGTGCAGACTTGTGTAGCTGATAAGACGCTACACTGTGCTTAGAGTGAAGAGTTTTTAAAATAGTGTCAATTGTATGTGTTTGTGTTCAAAAAGCAATGATCTTTGTCACTGATAGTTGGTGAGAAATAAGCAGTGAGACAATTCAAAACTGTTATGCACACTGTGGTTTCAAACATTGAGACTTGGAGATGCCAGAAACAGCTGTGAGTGAAAATGAAACAATTTCACTACTTCAGTAAGGCAGCAGCTATGAAGAATTTGTAGGTATTGACAATCATTTTGAATGGTACCTTTGGCCCCCAATGGATACTCAGCTCTCATCCGTGGCTCCAAGTAGATGTTTGCATGTGACAGTGGTCACACCCCAGTATGCCACTCAACAGGCAGGCTAAATCAGGAGAGGATAGCCGGCAGCTTCATACCCAGTGAGAGAGGGACGTGCCTGTGCCAGCATGCAAAGCCAGCTCTGGCAGACTGGGCAGGTGAGATCTACAGTGAGGTCCAATGGCCGACAGAGTGGTTCTGCAATGCTTTGTGGAGTGAAGGGCGTGATAAGACACAGAAGTCACCATCATTCTCTGCAACTCCAGTTGTGATGTTTGTTCATACCTCTGGACCCGGACTTCTGAGGTGGAGAAAATGGAACTGCCCCAGTGCAACGGCTTTACCACCTTAAAGACTCTTCCACACAGCTTTCCCGTCTACATCAGATACAACGGACAAACACCCGTAGTACTGGTAGCAACGTGGAACATAGAACATAGAAATCTACAGCACATTACAGGCCCTTTGGCCCACAATGTTGTGCCAAGCGTGTAACCTTCTCTAGAAACTGCGTAGAATTTCCCTAGCGCATAGCCCTCTATTTATCTAAACTCTGTGCACCTATCCAAGAGGTTCTTAAAAGACCCTATTGTAGGTGTAGGCAACCTACGGCCCATGGGCCAAATCCGGCCCGCGAAGGTATTTTGACCAGCCCACGAGCAAATATGGGATATTATGCTTATCCGGCCCGTGAGCAACTTTTCCTTTTTCTGAATGCTTCACCTGACCACACTGATGGACATGCATGGCGTCTTATTACACTGGCCCCAGGTTCTGTTTCGTTCCAAACCAAACACTGGTATATACAAATGACAGGAAGGCAGACTACCTTATTACTATGTATTAGATACTCTCCGTGCATGCGCATGTTTTCAGATGGGATCGTTGCCCGTTCAAATTTGTAAACAGAAACAGCGTCACTGTGTTTTAACAAGAAATCCACGCTAAATATCCAGATATTTACATGTGCCACGATACTTGTTGAATAACTCGCGTTTTGAAATAAGATCGAAGAAAAAGATTCCAATGGCAATGAATGCAAAACGCAGGTAGGTAGACACTGAGTGCCAAAATTTCCAGAACACTTGGACACTAGATTACTTCTTCATCGAACAAGCTAGAAAACCAGTTTGTCTCATTTGCCTAGAAAATGTTGCTGTGAAGAAGGTGGCGAATATCAGGCGACATTACGAGACCCGCCATAGTGGAAATTTTAACAAGTTTACCGGGCAAGCAAGGAAAGATGTAGTTGAGCGAATGAAGGCTAGTTTCTGAAAACAAACTTCATTTTTTGCCAAGAAAAGCAGTGAAAATGAAGGAAATACCCGTGCCAGCTACGAAGTCTCAAAACATATTGTCTCAAAAAGTGAACTCTGCATCAGAAATTTTTGAAATGGAATTGATTGAGATGCAGTGTGACGACATCTTGAGATCGAAATTTCATTCTGAAGATGTGTCAGTGCTTGACTTCTATAAAAAATATATTCATCCAAGTAGGAATTATCCTAACTTAGTGGACCATGCAAAAAAGATGGCATTATTGTTTGGCAGCACTTATCTGAGTGAGCAATTATTTTCAAAAATGAAGCACACCAAGAACTATTTGAGAAGAAGATTGACTGATGCCCATCTGGATAACGTCTTGCTCTTGGCATCAACAAGTCTGACACCCAATATTGAGAAGCTATGAAGCAACAAACAGCATCAAGTTTCACATTGATCTATCGACTGTTTGCATTAAAATTTTCTTTTTTATTTTACTTAATTTACCACCATTCAATGCATCATGTTCATACGTTTTATGTTTAAAGATTCTTTGTGTCCTTTTAATAGATTCAAAAGATGCCTTGATTGAAATAAATTTCAACTAAACTGAGTTCTTTGATTACTAATTGGCATCCTTGGTTAAGCACAAATGATTTTCTAGCATGCGTTATTCATTAATTTGAGGCAAAATAAAACTAGATGCATTTAAATGGATAATTCCCACATTTCAAGTTTTTTATGACATTTATCTGGCCCACTGTCCGCTCATTAATACACAATCCGGCCCAAAAAGGTTGCCGACTCCTGCCGTATTATATCTGCTTCCACCACCACTACCAGAACTCACCACTCTCTGTGTGAAAATCTTCCCCCTCACATCCCCTTGGTACCTATTTCCAAGCACCTTAAAACTATGTCCCCTCGTGTTAGCTATTTCAGCCCTGGAAAAAAGCCTCTGGCTATCCACATGATCAATGCCCCTTATCATCTTATACACCTCTATCAGGTCACCTTTCATCCTCCGTCGCTCCAAGGAGGAAGAGGCCCTCACGCAACCTATTCTCATAAGGTACACCCTCCAATCCTTGTAAATCTCCTCTGCACTCTCTCTATAGTATCCACATCCTTCCTGTAGTGAGGTGGTAGTGTTCTACTTTGCTCGCTATTTCATTTACATGCATAATTGGTTATATATATTGTAATTTATAGTTTTTATTGCTATGTTTTGCAATGTACTGCAGCCACAAATGCCAGTGATACTAAATTTGATGCTGATTCTGATTGCTGAGCAAGCTTTGCCATCTGTGACTTCACTGAGTACAAGGTTGCTATCTACAACTCTCTTCTGCAATCACACCATCATCCTTATCTTGCATGGTAGCATGTGGTTCAGTCCTCGGTGAAATTAGTGCGTTACCAAGGTTGCTTATGGCTGAAAGCATGAGTAGCAATTTCAAGCATAAGCGCTGTGCACTAAATTCCTGTTGATTGGAGTTCAACCAGTGGGAACGTTTTCTGGTTCTGGAATGTGTGCTGATAGTCAAAGAATTCTGATTTCGCTTATACAAGGTAAGTGGTGCCGTCAGCATTTCATGGATTGGGAAGTAAGTGGTGCCGTGGATTAGGAGGGTCCACTTCTGCTCCATTACTGTGCGTCCACGTACATCAGACGACTTACTGCCTCTACGGACCATTGTAACAAAGGCATTCTTTGCCAAAGAGCAACAATAATCCCCCGAACAAAAATCTCAATTAAATCTTCCGGCCATCTATTAAGAAACTCAGCAACATATGTTGTTTGATACTGGTATCAAGAGGGAAAAAAAAGCCATTTTGCTTTTGAATATGCTATTGAAAGAAATCATTATCTTTATTGCCCCAAGATATACACTTCATAAATTTTTTTAAAAAATAAATTGATCACAGTTTGTACACTCCTATGAAACTTTCACCTTCCATTTCCCTCACTTCTCATGAAGGATCAATCCACATGAGGTAAATCAATGTGTTCTTACACTTGAATAATTTCATGGTAGATGCAAATTCTACTCACACTGTACAGAAGGAGTTCTCTTTCTTGGGCTTTTTCTTTTCTTGTGCGTCGCTGAAATCTAAAGCAGCTTTTTCCATTCCTAGCAGTTCACTGATCCTATCCCTACCATAGAATTCTCCATACTTATCCATGACCTGCAGGTAAAGCAAGGGAAACTGTCAACAAAATATTTCACTGCTGTATTAAATTATGTATCAGGATTTACAATGAGAATAACGGCAGGACTATCAGAACTCACGAAATACAGTGAATCCCAAAGCAACATGTAGACTTAAATGTCACCTTACCCCCATCCGCTTGCGCAGTCCACCAATCACCTCCAACTCCTTTCTCACCCCTCCCCTTCTCCTCTTTATATCTGCCATCCTGCCTTGCGATTCTCGGTGCTGATGCAGGGTTTCGACCCAAAACACTGCCAATTCCTTTCTTCCCAGAGAAGCCGCTCAATCCGCTGAGTTCCTTTGACAGAATGTTTATTTCTGGTGCATAAGTGCTGGCTGCCCTCACTCAGCCGGCAGGCTCCTTTCTTTATGAAGGTTTCAGCTGAATTGTGTAATGAGGGAGCTGACAGTCATTCCAAAGAGAAACTGTTGCACTATCACATATTGACTCTGATCAATCCCAAGGGGAGTGGTCCAATATCCTGCCTAGAAAGGAATTTACCTGGGCAAGATGTAAATCTTTTCTTTTGAGATACAGTATGGTAACAGGCCCTTCATGCCCAACGAATGCGCACCACCCAATTACACCCATATGACCAACTTACTTACTAACCTGGTCTTTGGATTGTGGGAGGAAACAGGAGCACCTGGAGGAAACGTACATGGTCACAGGGAGAATGTTTAACCCTTTACACAGGGTGCTGGGAATCAAAGCCTGGTCGCTGGCATTATAATCGTCTTCTGCTAACCACTGCACTACCAACTAACAAGATGGCACAGGTTTCTCTTTCAGCTACCACAGTTTCAAGAATCGATGACATAGCGGAGGACATCGAAGCACAGCTGTTGGAACGGCTTAACGAGTCTGGTTTCACTGCCCGAGTCAAAGAGGTTGCTCCTGGATGCCAGTCTACACACCGTGTCACACACAGGGAAATGCTGGCTATCTGAAAAATGTCACCTGATCTTAACAGCATATTGAGTGACGTTGTTGGAGTTATCAATCACATCAAAGCAAAAGCCCTGAACTCGCGTCTGTTTGAGCAGCTTTGCAAGGAAATGGATGCCGAGCTCAAACACCTTTTCTTACACACTGAAGTGAGGTGGCTATAAAGGGGGAGAGCCCTGGCCAGGGTTTTTGAGTTAAGAGACCAGCTACAGAGATTTCTTTCAGGAAAAAAAGGCACCACTGGCAGCACACTTCAGTGACGAGGAGTGGATAGCAAAACTCGCTTATCTGTGTGACATCTTCAACCTGCTCAATGAACTCAATTTGTCACTTCAGGGGAGAATGACAACTGTCTTCAAGTTGGCAGTTAAAGTGTGTGCTTTCAAAGCCAAACTGGAACTGTGGGGACGATGAGTGGACAGGGGCATATTTGACATGTTCCCAACATTAGCTGGGATTTTGGGAGAGACTGAGGCTGCACCGTCCTTCTCACAGCTGGAGCGCAAACACCTATCTTCGCTGTCAACAGAATTTGAGTGTTACTTCCCAACCGCAAGTGACCCAAGACGTGCAAAGGAATGGGTCCGTGACCCATTTATGAATGTCCCCGGTGAATCATCCATGTCAGCGCGGGAAGAAGATCAACTCCTCGAGCTTGTAGATGACGCTGGGCTGAAAAGTATGATTGACATAACATCTCTGCCGGCATTCTGGATCAAAGTCAAGGCTGAATATCCTGAGATAGCCACGAAAGCACTGAAAACTTTGCTTCCATTTTCAACATCATATCTCTATGAAGCGGAGTTTTCTGCAATGGATGCAACGAAAACTGAATTGCAGAATAGACTGGACATAAGGAACCCCCTTATGACATAATTGACTTATCACTATATTCATGCGAGGAAAATATGTGCTGTGTGTCGGTAGATAAACACTTTTAGAAACAAAATTGAGTGTGTTAGCCACTGATAACTGACTTATGGTTGACTTATCACCTATATTCCGGTCGTGATTAACACCCCCCAGCTCCCCACCCCCCCCCCACCCCCGTCAGCCGGTCCGTGGTGCAAAAACGGTTGGGGGATCCCTGACGTAGATGGTACCCAGGTCTGAATGTTACACCTCTAGCTACATGTAGAAACAAGCTGCTTCATTTTCTGAGATCATGCAAAGAAAATTGAATATATTATGCAGTTGTCAGTGAACACTTCACCCCATTTTCACAGAACCACTGGCCTTGAGTATGTTCATCAATTTTATCATTCTTCCACTATTGTCTGCTAGATGGCAAACTGGACTGCAGGAAGATCAATTCAGACAAGGCTTCCCTGAAAAAAAAAGTCTGGCAATTGATCATCTGTTCTAGCTTCAGATAGGTTATCCTTCACTTGAATAAATGTATTATTTTAGTGACGTCTCAGTTTAATTTCTTTCCAAGTTCTGCTACACTTAATCTTACTCTGAATTCATCTTACACTTTCCTTCTACTGACTGGAGCCCTCAAAACTGCTTCGGAACCTTGAGTCCAAGCACCCTGCACTGAAAGACAAACCTGTTGAGTTTTTTGAGTGGAAAAAAATGTGAGGAAGCAGAACAGAAGCAAGTGCTGAGAGCCACCACTGCCACAAATGCTGCTGCTCTGAGAGCGTCGTACTTAGTGGCTAGCCGTATTGCTACGGCCAAGAAGCCTTTCACTGTTGGTGAAGAATTGATTCTGCCTGTTGCCAAGGACATGTGCCATGAACTGTTGGGAGAAGCTGCAGCTAACTAGATGGCACAGGTTTCTCTTTCAGCTACCACAGTTTCAAGAATCGATGACATAGCGGAGGACATCGAAGCACAGCTGTTGGAACGGCTTAACGAGTCTGGTTTCACTGCCCGAGTCAAAGAGGTTGCTCCTGGATGCCAGTCTACACACCGTGTCACACACAGGGAAATGCTGGCTATCTGAAAAATGTCACCTGATCTTAACAGCATATTGAGTGACGTTGTTGAAGTTATCAATCACATCAAAGCAAAAGCCCTGAACTCGCGTCTGTTTGAGCAGCTTTGCAAGGAAATGGATGCCGAGCTCAAACACCTTTTCTTACACACTGAAGTGAGGTGGCTATAAAGGGGGAGAGCCCTGGTCAGGGTTTTTTGAGTTAAGAGACCAGCTACAGAGATTTCTTTCAGGAAAAAAGTCACCACTGGCAGCACACTTCAGTGACGAGGAGTGGATAGCAAAACTCGCTTATCTGTGTGACATCTTCAACCTGCTCAATGAACTCAATTTGTCACTTCAGGGGAGAATGACAACTGTCTTCAAGTTGGCAGATAAAGTGTCTGCTTTCACAGCCAAACTAGAACTGTGGGGACGGCGAGTGGACGGGGGCATATTTGACATGTTCCCAACATTAGCTGGGATTTTGGGAGAGACTGAGGCTCACAGCTGGTGCGCCAACACCTATCTGCACTGTTGAACGATTTCGAGCGTTACTTCCCAACAGCACATGAGCCAAGACGTGCAAAGGAATGAGTCCGTGACCCATTCGTGAATGTCCCCGGTGAATCATCCACATCAGCGCAGGAAGAAGACCAACTCCTCGAGCTTGCAAATGAGGGTGGGCTGAAAAGTATGTTTGATATAACATCTCTGCTGGCATTCTGGATCAAAGACAAGGCTGAATATCTTGAGATAGCCACGAAAGCACTGAAAACGTTGCTTCCATTGCCAACATCACATCCCTGAGAAGTGTAGTTTTCTGCAATGATGAAAACTAAATTGCGGAATAGACTGGACATATAATTGAGTTATCACTATATTCATGTGAGGAAACTATACATTGTGTGCTTAATATTAAATTTGTTAGATAAACCCTTTTAGAAACAAAAATGAGTGTATTAGTCACTGATAAGTGGCTTATAGTTGACTTAATCACCTATATTCTGGTTGTGATTAACACCACCCACCCCCCGGTCCGCGGTCCAAAAAAGGTTGGGGACCCCTGCGCTATAGCAATGAACTCCACCGATTCACCAGCCTCTGGTTGAAGAAATTCCACCTCATTTCAGATTTAAAGAGACATCTCTTTATTCTGAGTTTGTGCCCTCAGATTCCAGATTCTCTATTCTCTCACTAATGGAAGCATCCTGTCCATAACTACTCTCTCCCAGACTTTCAGTATCTGGCAGGCTACAATGAAATTTCCCCTTCATCCTCCTGAACGTCGGCACATTTTTATGGAGGTACAGTGGAGAGCATTCTGACAGGTCCTGTCACTGTCTAGTGTGGAGGCTCCAATGCACAGGATCAATAGAAGCTTCATGGGCTTGGAGACTCCTCCAGCACAAGCCTCCCCTCCATCGACATCTTCAAAAGACAGTGGCATCCATTATGTTGTCCCTTATGATCCGGAACATGCCCTCTTTCCCATAACTATCATCGGGGGTGGGTGGGGGGGGTGCGGGGTGATACTGGAGCTGAAGAACTGCACTCAGAGTTTTAGGGACAGTTTCCTCCTCTCCAGCATCTGCTTTCTGAACAGTCCCTGAACCCATGAACTCTGCCTCACCATTCCCCTTCAGCACTAATTATTTAGTTTATTTTATTATGGTAGCTTATAGTTAATTTTTATGTTTTGTGCAATCCTGCTGCCATAAAAACAAATTTCATGAACTATGTCAGAGATAATAAACCCAATTCCCATTCTGATTCCTTGGAGCACTGGCCAAGGTCATCAAAATGTTCCTCTCACATTAAGCCATTGAATTATTCATTGGAATCTTGCCCGGACCCTCTCCAGAGGCAAACAGAGCCCAATATTGCTGACAACATTGCAAATGTGGTCAAGCCAATGCCTTATAAATCCTCACCAGTACGCCCTTACTATTTCACCTTTGCAGTTCAACTGATGACATTCAATGATTCCAAAGCCTTACAGGCCAGGCATTGGGCTTGAGGATGGAAGCATGGGCTCTTTGCAGCCAGAATAATTGACATGTTTTCCTGCATTAAAAGTTAACCCATGGAGAACAAAATGAAAGAACATCACAGACAGAGTATATCTGAAAGTGGTCTTTACCTTTCTCTTCACAAACTTGTCCCAGTAGTTGTATGGGAAAGATCTGGAAAAAGGTGTGCAGTGTTATTATCAATCCTTCTCTACTGTGATGCTCAGATCATAAAAATTATAAACGTGCCAAACTCCGCAGGCAGATGCTGTCATGTGCACTCAATGCCAGGGAAGGCTAAAAGAAAGTGCATTTATTGCCTTGTTTTCTAAATTGTGGTGAAGGGAGGGGATTTCCAGAGCAGTTGCTGATGTGATCACATTCTCGAGTGTGGCCAATGTGTGTCTATTCTTTAAAGGAGCTAGAGCCGTTTTGGGTGTTTTTCCCTGAAGCTGAAATTTGGTTCCACCAACACACATTAATGTTACTGCAGTTCTGAATAATTTTAATGGTAATGCTGCAAAATACATGTGGCCTGAATGCTTCAAAATTTGGAGATGTCTGTTCCTCCTTCGTTAAAATCTCAGTCTACACACTTACATCAAATTTCTATATTATTTTACACCAGCCATTCAATGAAGGCACATGAAAATAGTAAATAGAACTGGAGTGTAGATTGGAATTTTACACTAGCCGGCTAAACAAACTGCAGAGTAACATCCTCACACCCAGCTGTCATTCCCATCTGATGCTTCACGGTTGGGAGGCCTCCACCAATAACAGCACAAATGCCACAGGTATGGTGCAGCATCATGGCAAAGCAGAAGGCTGAGAAAAGCATTGGTGTGATGGCCCAGCCTTGTTTTCATCTTTCTGCACAAAGGTCAAGTATGTTACAGACTCATTGGTTCTGGCATGTCTTCAGAAAGCACAAGTAACATGGAGGCAATTTTCCATGCCTACCCAAATTTGAAAGTGATGCTTCATAGCCCCTTTTGGTAACAGAATGAAAGTCTTTTATAAAGTCAAAATAAAAATGTCTGGCACCTGATGCAGTTCCCTGTATTTCTCCTGGAATTTGGCAGCCTTAAGAAATTAATCTTATCCATTTGGTATTAATCCTCATTCTGTCCACTGAGCCACTTCTCAAATTGTTTTACTGTCTTTTATGCATGCTCCGATAACATTGCATCAAAAAGTCAAACTGCACCAAAGTGACTTACTGCGTGTTTATAACCAATCTATCCCACTGTCCCTTAATGTCATCCTCTGAAGGTTGTTCTGTGATGTATAATCCGTCAAACTCCAACTTCCTGGCAACCTCCTTCTCTCGTTTGAAAATAACCAGAGGAACCTGCGTGGACAAAATTATTGGACAAGCTCGTCTGAATTTGGTCCCAGCCCAGTTTCAATGGCCAGTGTTCCACTATTCTGTGGACCTTCTGATCATTTGACTGTAGAATCATTTATGACCCCATGCAAGAAAGCCAGCTGTGGAACTGGCACCACTTTTGCTGGTTCAATACAAACGTAACAAGGCTTTGAACAACTGTGGAATTCTGTCTGATATATATAACAGCAAAGTGATAGATTAAGTACTTTAGATAAGAAGAGTTTATTTATGTCACCATCTTCAAGACACTTCTTCTGGCCTGGCAGGACAGACGGTATCTGAGGAGACGGAGATTGGGTTAATGTTTTAATTTAATGACCTGTCACATCAAAACTGGTCAGGGGAAATAGTTTGACTAGCTGTTAAGATATTTTTCATAGCAATTGGAAAACCGAGTACTTGACGGTAAAATGCTGTGCTGGGTTCTGATAAAATGTCACTGAGCTGAAGTATTAACCCTGTTTCCCTCTTCAAAGATGCTGCATGAGTCCTGATTTCCAGCATTTTTGTTATTTTTTTGCTTTTCTACATGTTTTTTTTAACTTCTTTGTGTGCAGCTATTTTTTTGACCCTCCTAACTACATGTTTTCACCCTCCTTGTATGCAGTTATTTTCTGACCCTCCTAAGAATTCCTCATTGTAAAACTCCATGCCCTTTCCCTATGTGGGGTCTCTATTTAGGGATCGGTTTGGCTTTCCATTGCTGGTATTTGCAGGGAGGATCAGCTGAGCTTAAATTCAGTTTACCTTGGAAATCAACAAATTCTAGCCAATTAACCTTTCTCTCCTCTCCACCGATGTTGGAAACGTGGAAATTCCATCAATGTGGAAACGTATTGCCTACATTGCAGGCCATTGAACAGAATGTCACTCTGAAGCTAAGGGTCAAAAACGGTAAATTATGTACAAGATTTTCAGAATGAAATGTGCATAATCTATCTTCAGTTATGATAACCAACCAAACAGTATCTTAATAAATTATAATTATTCCATCTTTTCCACCACTGCTATAGAAAGAAATAAGACAAGCTAATGGTACAAAACTGATCTGCAATATCTTTCTGAACACTTACTGCACAGAGCAATAAAAGCAATTTTAGTTATGTAATCTAATGCTGGGTTTCAGATGATGTCTATAAACTATTCTTTGACATTGGTTTGTTAATGTTGGCAGAATTTTTTGATGATTTCTCTCTTATAGTCATTCCAAGGTGTCCAGTAATACCCATTCATTTGCTGTGGACTGGAAAATATATGAACACCATCCTCATGGTCCCTGTAAAATTTGGGTTTTTAAAATAACAATGCGGAAGATCCAAATCACTGAATAAAAATTGTTGAATCTAATTATTAAAATAAGATGTAAAAATTTCTTCAGGGTAGGCATACCTCAAAGAGACTTTGCATAGAGCAGCAAATCATAAACACAACAGATGGTGCAGATACTGGAAATGCAGCAGAACTCACACCAAATGGTGGAGGAACTCAGCAAGTCAGGCAGCATCCATGGAGAGGAATAAAGCGTCTTGCCCCAAAATTTTGACTCTCTATTCTGCTCCGCGGATTATGCCTGACCTGCTGAGTTCCTGCAGCATTTTGTGTGTGTTCTATGTGAAGACTGTCAGTTTTTATTTTTAAAATCTGATTAAGTTACCACATTTTATAAAGATACCTCAATATTAGTTTGATCATTGAAAAACGTATCGATCTGTAATCAATTTGTGCATACATTTTCCATAGAATATTTGTTTTGTGAAGTGCTTGCAAATGACTGGAGACTTACTTTTAAACAATAATAACCAATGATGCAGAAAAAGGAGATGACAGTGTGCAGGATGGCCAGAATTCTCAGAGTGGGCTCCATGTAGCCACTGCTTTCTTGTAGAACGTAATGTACTGTGACCCTATGTCCATTTCCCACGCCGCTCCATCGAGAGCTTCCACCTTCTTGACTGTAAACACCAACTACGGTTTCCTTCTCTTCTATGGATGGAGACGTTGATACCTGTTGAAGATTACATATTAGCAACAGGTGCTGGCCAACAATGATCAAAATTCCCAACACTATTCATACTCACTATTCAAAGGTTCTGATGGAAGTAAATTGAGTTTTTTTATGTCACTCTCTTAGTGGCCGTTTGGTCAGAGAGTAAAAAATGAAGACTTACTTTCCTTGATGCTGTCATTCACAAAATTCATAACGTATTTCAAATTTGACTATCATTACTGTATTATAAGCATCCCCCTATACAAAGATTGGCCAAAGGTGTTTTCCACCATGTTCAATTTGAGCCACTTTCATGCTTCCATGGAACTCTCAGAAGTGAATAATTTTGCCCATTTGGATAAGAACTACCTGCATAAGCACACAGTCTTCAATGCCTTTTCAGCAAGTCTGAAAGAGCTTTAAAGCACTTTCAAAGTCTAGTTGCTATTGTAATGTGGGAAATAAGCAAGGGCAAAACAGCTTGCAGTAGTAACTTCTGATTCTGTTCAATTTCACTCATGCACACGTTTCATGGCATTTACTGCATTTCTTAGCCAACATAACAAGAGTTAATTAAAAAGAGCTAATCGTTATCTCAGTACTCTGTCTTCTTATCTTATTGCTGCAATCAAAGGAGATAACACCAGTTCACGGTCACCCTTTGACCCTTCTTGTAAGAAGGGTTAAAAATACAAGGAACCTTGAATATCAGGCTGCGGGCATGTGGTGAGGCACTGAACTGAACTGGGATCCTGGTTTGATATTCTGTATGTTGTTCACTCGTATTTTTTTTACCATTTGCGCAATTTGTTCTTTTCTCATGCATTGGATGTTTGATGTTTTCTTGAACGGGTTCCACGATGTTTTTATTGTTTTGTGGCTGCCCGTCAGGAAGACAAATATCAGGGTTGTATTCTATATACATACTTAGATAATGAATGTACTTTGACTTTGATCAAGGTTTGGATAAAGAGGACAAGGAAGCATATGGAAAGTATAGAGTGCTGAAGATGGAGGTAGTCTGTCAAGGGCAGTGGTCCCCAACCACCAGGCCGCGGCCCGGTACCGGGCCACAAAGCATGTGTTACCGGGCCGTGAGGAAATATGAGTCAACTGCACCTTTCCTCATCCCCTGTCACGCCCACGGTTGAATTTGAACGCACATGAGGTCATTACTCATGCGAGGACATCAGTCGGTTATTAACCTACAACTACTCGATGAGTAAAAAACAAACGTCGTTTGAGAGTTTCTTTGGAAGGGATGGTAGGGACATAAAAGGCTTAACGATGATGATAACGCAGAGACAGCTGAGGCCAAGACTGCAAAAAAGGAAAGCTTCCTTCAACAGAAAATACGACAAGTCGTACATAAAATATGGCTTTATTGCAACAGGTGACTCACACGCTCCAAGCCCCCTGTGTGTGATATGTGGAGACAAGCTGTCTAATGAGGCAATGAAGCCCTCAAAACTGCTTTGGAACCTTGTTAAAGCATCCTGCACTTAAAGACAACCACGTTGAGTTTTTTGAGTGGAAAACACATGAGCAAGCGGGACAGAAGCAAGTGCTGAGAGTCACCATCTCCACAAATGCTGCTGCTCTGAGAGCATCATACTTAGTGGCTAGCCGTATTGCTACGGCCAAGAAGCCTTTCACTGTTGGTGAAGAATTGATTCTGCCTGCTGCCAAGGACTTGTACCGTGAACTGTTGGGAAAAGCTGCAGCTAACAAGATGGCACAGGTTTCTCTTTCAGCTATCACAGTCTCAAGGAGAATCGATGACATAGCAGAGGACATCGAAGCACAGCTGTTGGAACGGCTGAACAAGCCTGGTGCAAAAAAGGTTGGGGACCCCTGGTCAAGGGTATAAAAGCTGTAAGGAAGAGCTCAAAGTACAATGTAACTACATTATCAAAGTACAAATATATCACCATATATAACCCTGAGATTCATTTTCTTGCAGGTATACACAGTAAATCCAAGAAACACAATAGAAGCAATCAAAGACTGCACCAAACAGGACAGAGTGCAAAAGATCACAAACTGTGCAAAAACGAAAGAAAAATAGCAACAGTAATAAGCAATAAATATTGAGAACATGAGATGAAGAGTCCTTGAAAGTGAGTCCATAGGTTGTGGGAACAGTTCAGTAGTGGGGCAAGTGAATTTGAGTGAAGTTATCCCCTCTAGTTCAAATGCCTGATGGTTGAGGGGTAATAACTGTTCCTGAATCTGGTGATGTGAGGCCTGAGTCTCCTGTACCACCTTTCTGATGGGAGCAATGAGAGGAGAGCATGGCCTGGGTGGTGGGGGTCCCTGTTGATGGAGGCTGCTTTCCTGCGACAACACCTGGTGTAGATGTGCTCAATGGCATGGAGAGCTTTACCCATGATGTACTGAGCCATATGCACTAATTTTTGTAGGATTTTCCATTCAAGGACATTGCTGTTTCCATGCCAGGCTGTGATGTAGCCAGTCAATATACTCTCCAGCACACAGATCTAGAAGTTTGTCAAGATTGTAGATGTCAAGCCAAATATTCGCAAACGTCGAAGGAGGTAGAGGTGTTGCCATGCTTTCTTCATAATGGTATGTGCTGGGACCAGGACAGATCCTCTGAAATTATAACTCTGAGAAGTTTAAAGTTGCTGACCCTCTCCACCTCTGATCCCCCGATGAGAACTGGCTCACGGATAACAGCGCTGGTTTTCTCCTCCTAAAATCAGTAATCGGCTCCTTGGTCTTGCTAACCTTGAATAAGAGGTTGTTGGTGTGGCACCACTCAGACAGATTTTCAATCTCTCTCATATATGCTGAGTCATCACCACCTTTGTTTCAGCCGTTGACAATGGTGTCATCAATACTCTTAAATATGGCAATTGAAAAAATTTAATAATGCTTGGATAAATCTTACATTAAAAGTATGGCAGAAGGTGGTTAATTCATGTGGAATTAATAACATGCTAAAACTCTTTAGGTGGTGTGCATAGATACCGAATTCCTTCCCAACAGAGGAGATAAAAGATTTGAGCTATGGATAAAGAAAGGTCTTACAACCTACCTCTCATTTATAGATAAAAGAGTATTACAAAGTTTCCAAATCCTGCAGGACAAACATGGCCTAGAACATAATGATTTTTTTAGGTACCTTCAAATACGAAACTATGTTAACCAGAGTTGTAGATATACAGACCTATCAACAGTAGAATTAGAATTTTTCAAGATTCTGAATTCGGCTTGCAGTTCAATACCTAGTAAATCAGTTTCTCGCCTATATAATGCACTCTCCCATGCTAAAAATGTAAACACACTGTATATTAAAGAGAAGTGGGAGAAAGAAGCGGGGTTGGTACTTTCAGAGGAGGCTTGGGGGAAAATCTGCAGCTTTCAATGGTCCTCGACTAATTCTTTGACTTGGAGAGAACATTGTTGGAAAAACATTATAAGATACTTCAAGACCCCATATCAGGAAAAATATAAAGATACAAATGTGATGTGTTGGAGAAGGTGCGGCTCCAAGGAGGCAAATCATTTTCATATTTTCTGGGATTGCCCTAAATTAAGTCTATTTTGGGAAGGTATTCATAGAACATTAGTTAAGGTACTTAGGTCCCAGATACCTCTGAACTTTGAGACGCTCTATTTGGGGCATGTATTGTTCCTTGAACAGAAGGAAGATATAAAGTTGCTGCAGGACCTCTTAGCGGCAAGTAAGAAATCAATCACTAGAAAATGGCTAGATCCAATACCACCTACATTAGAAGATTGGTACAAAATTATCTTGGAAATATTTAAAATGGAAAAGTTGACTTACTCCCTGAGAACTCAAAAAGAAACATTTTATCAAATCTGGAATAAATGGATTGAATATAAAACCCCAATGCGAGCAGACTTTAGATGACTCTCCTAATGATTTATATTGCTCTTCTCATCAACACAGTAATATTGCTAACGTAAGCACCCCTAGTCTAAATGTTTGTTGTTTTTTTTTGGAAAATAGAGAATTAACACAAGTAAAGGGAAAGATTTGGGAAAGGGATAAAAAAAAATGAAAAAATTAAGTAAATAAGTACATAGGGATTGGATAATTATGTCTGCGGGCAGGAACAAGCATGAACAAATTGGGATATAAACACCAACAATGGTTGGTATATAGGCTTGTATGCAACATTTTAGACCAGTGGAAATGGTCCAGAAGGGTTGTATGGAAACTATTATTACCATTTTTCTTAACAACTAATTTCATTACTTAGCCTAATAGGTTAGATTTACCACAGTACATAATTATCTATTTAAATGTTTATTTTCCTTTTATATCATCTCAATGTGTGCTTAAGAATGTATAAATAATTGTAGTTTTATACATATAACAAAATGGAAAAGGTTATATGTGTGAAAAAAGTACATGATAATTGTGAATTCCTTATCCAAATAAAAATAAAATTAAAAAAAAAATATGGCAATTGAGTTGTGCTTGCCCTCACGGTCATAAGAATAAAGCAAGTAGAGCTGGGGAATAAGCTCACACACCCTTGATAGAACAGAGATGATAGAAAGCTCACAAGTCCTTGATAGCAACAGAGATGATAGAAAAGACAGGCAGGAGATTAGGCATAATCACAGCCAGTGGGAGGAGATACAGGGCAATAGAGGCATGGTGCAGTTAAAATAGAAAGCAACAAATACTGGACTGAAAGTGTTGTACTTCAATGCACGCAGCATAAGAAATAAAATGGACGATCTTGAAATTCAGCTACGGATTGGCAAGTATGACATTGTGGCCATCGCTGAAACTCGACTAAAGGATGGCTGCCATTGGGAGTTCAATGTCCCCAAGGATATACAGTGTATCGGAAAGATAGGTTAGTAGGCAGAGGGGGTGGTGTGGCCCTGTGTATAAGAAATAATATGAAATCATTAGAAAGGAATGACGTAGGATCGGAAGGTGTAGAGTCTCTATGGGTTGAGTTAAGAAATGGCAAGGGTAAAAGGACCCTAATGGCAGTTGTATACAGGCCTCCAAACAGCAGCCGGGATGTGGATTACAAATTACAACAGGAGATAGAAAAGGCATGTCAGAAGGACAATGTCATGATAATCATAGTCATAGTCATAGTCATACTTTATTGATCCCAGGGGAAATTGGTTTTCGTTACAGTTCCACCATAAATAATAAATAGTAATAAAACCATAAATAGTTAAATAGTAATATGTAAATTATGCCAGTAAATTATGAAATAAGTCCAGGACCAGCCTATTGGCTCAGGGTGTCTGACCCTCCAAGGGAGGAGTTGTGAAGTTTGATGGCCACAGGCAGGAATGACTTCCTACGACGCTCTGTGTTGCATCTCGGTGGAATGAGTCTCTGGCTGAATGTACTCCTGTGTCCACCCAGTACATTATGTAGCGGATGGGAAATATTGACCAAGATGGCATGCAACTTAAACAGCATCCTCTTTTCAGACACCACCGTGAGAGAGTCCAGTTCCATCCCCACAACATCACTGGCCTTACGAATCGTTGGGGATTTTAACATGAAAGTGGATTGGGAAAACCAGGTCAGTATTGGACCTCAAGAGAGAATTTGTAGAATGTCTAAGGGATGGCTTTTTAGAACAGCTTATTGTTGAGGCCACTAAAGGATAGGCTGTGCTGGATTGGGTGTTGTGCAATGATCCGGAGGTGAAAAGAGAGTTTAAGGTTAGGGCACCATTAGGGAGCAGTGATCACAATATGATCGAGTTCACTTTGAAATTTGAGAAGGAAAAACTAAATTCCAATATGTCGGTATATCAGTGAAATAGAGGAAATTACAATGGCATGAGAGGGGAACTGGCCAAGGTTGACTAGAAAGGGACACTAACAGGAAGGACAGCAGAGCAGCAATGGCTGGAGTTTCTGCAAAAAATGAGGGAAGTGCAAGACAGATATATTCCAAATAACAAGAAATTTTTCAATGGAAGAAGGACACTACAGAGGCTGACAAATCAAGTCAGAGCCAAAGTAAAACCAAAAAGAGAGGGCATACAAGGAAGCCAAAGTTAGTGGGAAGGTAGAGGATTGGGAAGCTTTTAAAAACTTGCAGAAGGAAACTAAGAAAGTCATTCAGAAGGGAAAGATGAATTATGAAAGGAAGCTGGAGAGTAATATGAAAAAAGATACTAAAAGTATATAAAGGGTAAAAGAGAGTCAAGGGTAGATATAGGACCAATAGAAATTGACAATGGAGATATTGTAATGTGAGACATAGGGATGGCAGAGGAACTCAAATCGTATTTTGCATCAGTCTTCACAGTGGAAGACATCTGCAGTATACTGGACATTCAAGAGTGTCAAGGAAGTGAAGTATGTGCACTGAAAATTATGACTGAGAAGGTGCTCAAGAAGCTTAATGGTCTGAGGGTGGATAAATCTCCCGGACCTGATAGAATGCACCCTCGAGTTCTGAAGAAAGTAGCTGGATAGTTTGCAGCGGCATTAACAATGATCTTTCAAGAATCGACAGATTCTGGCATTGTTCTGGATAACTGGAAAATTGCAAATGTTGCTCTGCTATTTAAGAAGGGTGGGAGGCAACAGAAAGGAAACTATAGACCTGTCAGCCTGACATCAGTGGTTGGGAAGTTGTTGTATTCGATTGTTAGGGATGAGATTACGGAATACCTGGAAGCACATGACAAGATAGGTCAAAGCCAGCATGGTTTCTTGAAAGGAAAATCCTGCCTGACTAACCTACAGAATTTTTTTGAGGAAATTACAAGCAGGGTAGATAAAGGAGATGTAGTAGATGCAGTGTACTTGGATTTTCAGAAGGCCTTTGACAAGGTGCCACACATGAGGCTCCTTAGCAAGATAAGAGCCATGGATTTACAGGGAAGTTACTAGCATGGATGGAGCATTGGCTGGTCAGCAGAAAACAGAGAGTGGGAATAAAGGGATCCTATTCTGGCTGGCTGCCGGTTACCAGTGGA
Source organism: Mobula hypostoma (assembly GCF_963921235.1). NCBI lineage: Eukaryota > Metazoa > Chordata > Chondrichthyes > Myliobatiformes > Myliobatidae > Mobula > Mobula hypostoma. The sequence goes on along the minus strand of NC_086104.1, from coordinate 23,733,319 downwards.
GTTCCACAGGGTCGGTGTTGGGACCCCTACTTTTTACGATGTATGTCAATGCTTTGGACCGCGGTATTGATGGATTTGTGGCTGAATTTGCTGAAGATACCAAGATAGGTGGAGGACTGGGTAGCGTTGAGGAAACAGAGAGTGAGACTTGAATAATTTAGGGGAATAGGCAAAGAAGTGGCAAATGAAATACAATGTTGGAAAGTGTATGGTCATGCATTTGGTGGAAGAAATAAATGGGCAGACAATTATTTAGATGGGGAGAGAATTCAAAATGCAGGGATGCAAAGGGACTTGGGTGTCCTTGTGCAGGATACCCTAAAGGTTAACCTCCAGGTTGCGTCGGTTGCGAAGAAGGTGAATGCAATGTTGGTGTTCATTTCTAGAGGTATAGAATATAAGAGCAGGGATGTGATGTTGAGGCTCTATAAGGCATTCGTGAGACCACACTTGGAGTATTGTGTGCAGTTTTGGGCTCCTTATTTTAGAAAGGATATACTGACATTGGAGAGGGTTCACAGAAGATTCATGAGAATGATTCCAGGAATGAAAGGGTTATCGTAAGAGGAACATCTGGCAACTCTTGGGCTGTATTCCCTGGAGTTCAGGAGATTGAGGGGAGATCTCATAGAAACATTCCGAATGTTAAAAAGCCTGAACAGATTAGATATGGCAAAGCTATTTCCCATGGTAGGGGAGTCTAGGACAATAGGGCATGACTTCAGGATTGAAGGACATCCATTTAGAACAGAGATGTGGAGAAATTACTTCAGTCAGAGGGTGGTAAATCTGTGGAATTTGTTGCCACCAGCCACTTTGGAGGTCAAGTCATTGGGTGCATTTAAGGCGAGATAGATAGGTTCTTGATTAGCCAGGGCATCAAAGGGTATGGGGAGATTGCAGGGGAGTGGGGATGGCTGGAAGAATTGGATCAGCCCATGTTTGAATGGTGGAGCAGACTCAATGGGCCAACTGGCCTACTTCTGCTCCAGCACCTGTGCTGATGAAGATTGTGGAGGAGATATTTTTTGCCAATCAGAATTGACTGGGATCTGCAAGTGATGACATCAAGGATCCAATTGCACAAGTAGGTATTGAGGCCAAGGACTTGAAGTTTATTGATTAGTTTTGAGGGGATAAAGTATTGAATGCTGAGCTGTGATCAATAAAGACCATTCTGATGTATGCATCTTTACCGTCCAGATGTTCCAGGGTTGAGTGGAGAGCCAATGAAATGGCATCTTCTACGTTCCTGTTGTGCTGGCATGCAAATTGGAACAGATCAAAGTTGCTTCTCAGGCAGGAGTTGATATATTTCATCACCAAATTCTCAAAGCACTTCATCACACGGGATCTAACTGTGACTGGATGATAGTCATTGAGGTAGGTTAACACATTCTTCTTAAGCTCCGTTATAATTGAAACCTGCTTGAACCAGATGTGTAGTGGAGACTGCCGAGTTTAATGATGTCAGTGAACTCTCCAGCCAGTTGATCAGTACAGGTGTTTAGTATTTGGCCAGGTATCCCATGCAGACTGGATGCTTTCCGTGGGTTCACCCTCCTGAAGGATGTTCTCATGTTGGCCTCAGAGACAGAAATCACAGCTTCTTCTGGGGCTATGAGAGTTCATGAAGTGTCCTCCATGTTTTGATGGTTAAAGCAAGCATAGAAGGAATTGAGCTCATCTAAGACTGAAACCAAGGAAGTAGGGAAGGTAAAGAGTGTTCATGAATTAGCAAACATGAGAAAATCTGCAGATGCTGGAAATTCAAGGAACACACACAAAATGCTGGTGGAACGCAGCAGGCCAGGCAGCACCTATAGGGAGAAGTACAGTCGACGTTTCGGGTCGAGACCCTTCGTCAGGACTAATGGAAAAAAGAGATAGTAAGAGATTTGAACATGGGAGGGGGAGAGGGAGACCCGAAATGATAGGAGAAGACAATAGGGGGAGTGATGAAGCCAAGAGCTGAGAAGTTGCAAACAACAGGAATTCTGTAGATGCTGGAAATTCAAGCAACACACATCAAAGTTGCTGGTGAACGCAGCAGGCCAGGCAGCATCTCTAGGAAGAGGTGCAGTCAACGTTTCAGACCGAGACCCTTCGTCAGGACTAACTGAAGGAAGAGTGAATAAGGGATTTGAAAGTTGGAGGGGGAGGGGGAGATCCAAAATGATAGGAGAAGACAGGAGGGGGAGGGATGGAGCCAAGAGCTGGACAGGTGATAGGCAAAAGGGATACGTGAGGATCATGGGACAGGAGGTCCGGGAAGAAAGACAAGGGGGGGGTGGGGAACCAGAGGATGGGCAAGCGGTATATTCAGAGGGACAGAGGGAGAAAAAGGAGAGTGAGAGAAAGAATGTGTGTATAAAAATAAGTAACAGATGGGGTACGAGGGGGAGGTGGGGCATTAGCAGAAGTTAGAGAAGTCGATGTTCATGCCATCAGGTTGGAGGCTACCCAGACGGAATATAAGGTGTTGTTCCTCCAACCTGAGTGTGGCTTCATCTTTACAGTAGAGAAGGCCGTGGGTAGACATGTCAGAATGGGAATGGGATGTGGAATTAAAATGTTTGGCCACTGGGAGATCCTGCTTTCTCTGGCGGACAGAGCGTAGGTGTTCAGCAAAGCGATCTCCCAGTCTGCGTCGGGTCTCACCAATATATAAAAGGCCACATCGGGAGCACCGGACGCAGTATATCACCCCAGCCGACTCACAGGTGAAGTGTTGCCTCACCTGGAAGGACTGTTTGGGGCCCTGAATGGTGGTAAGGGAGGAAGTGTAAGGGCATGTGTAGCACTTGTTCCGTTTACACGGATAAGTGCCAGGAGGGAGATCAGTGGGGAGGGATGGGGGGGACAAATGGACAAGGGAGTTGCGTAGGGAGCGATCCCTGCGGAATGCAGAGAGAGGCGGGGAGGGAAAGATGTGCTTAGTGGTGGGATCCCGTTGCAGGTGGCGGAAGTTACGGAGAATAATATGTTGGACCCGGAGGCTGGTGGGGTGGTAGGTGAGGACAAGGGGAACCCTATTCCTAGTGGGGTGGCGGGAGGATGGAGTGAGAGCAGATGTACGTGAAATGGGGGAGATGCATTTAAGAGCAGAGTTGATAGTGGAGGAAGGGAAGCCCCTTTCTTTAAAAAAAGAAGACATCTCCCTTGTCCTAGAATGAAAAGCCTCATCCTGAGAGCAGATGCGGCGGAGATGGAGGAATTGCGAGAAGGGGATGGCATTTTTGCAAGAGACAGGGCGAGAAGAGGAATAGTCCAGAATAGCTGAGATGTTGATTGGCAAAAGGGATACAAGGCTGGAGAAGGGGGAGTATCATGGACGGAAGGCCTTGGAAGAAAGAAAGGGGGTGCGGAGCGCCAGAGGCAGATGGAGAACAGGTAAGGAGTTATTGTGAGAGGGAAAGAGAGAGAGGAAAAAAAATAGCTCAGATTTGAACTCTTGGTGAGGACTCAAATCCAAAGAAATATTTAACTCCCAGACCCACCACTACAGGAGGCACGGAAAAAAACTAAGTCCCAGTAATCAGCTGTCTTTCACCTCAATACTCTCCCAAAAATATCAAAAGAAGCCTAAACAGTGGGGAGACCTGGTGTTGGAAAGGAAACCTCCAAGATTCAAAGTCTCCTTTTTGGCACCAGCTCCCCCACATCATTAGATAGAGAGGGAATGGGCAAGACTGCAGCAGGAGCGTGAAAATTGAAGCCTCACGTCTATATTTGAGGTGGGATACCATCATATTCTGCCATGCGTATAGGATGGGTAGGGTGAAACCCGGTGGTTACATGAGACAACAGGCCAACTGGTGACAAATATCAATCGGCATGTCCCTGGAGCGAGGGGTTCAGATTGGGCTGGAGTTTGTCAGGTGTGTTCAAGAAGGTTTCTTGACACAATATGTAGATAAGCCTACAAGAGGAGAGGCTATACTTGATCTGGTATTGGGAAATGAACTTGGTCAGGTGTCAGGTCTCTCAGTGGGAGAGCATTTTGGGGATAGTGATCACAATTCTATCTCTTTACCATAGCACTGGAAAGGGATAGGAACAGACAAGTTAGGAAAGCGTTTAATTGGAGTAAGGGGAAATATGAGGATATCAGGCAGGAGCTTGGAAGCATAAATTGAGAACAGATGTTCTCAGGGAAATGTATGGAAGAAATGTGGCAAATGTTCAGGGGACATTTGCGTGGTGTTCTGCATAGGTACGTTCCGATGAGACAGGGAAAAGATGGCAGGGTACAGGAACTGTGGTGTACAAAGCTTGTTGTAAATAACCAGGAAACTATAGACCAATGAGCCTTAATTCAGTGGTGGGCAAGTTGATGGAAAAGATCCTGAGAGGCAGGATTTATGAACATTTGGAGAGGCATAATATGATTAGGAATAGTCAGCATGGCTTTTTCAATGGCAGGTCGTGCCTTTCGAGCCCGAATGAATTTTTTGAGGATTTGACTAAACACATTGATGAAGGTAGAGCTGTAATGTAGTGTATATGGATTTCAGCAAGGCATTTGACAAGGTACCTCATGCAAGGCTTATTGAGAAAGTAAGGAGTCTTGGGATCCAAGGGGACATTGCTTTGTGGATCCAGAACTGGCTTGCCCACAGAAGGCAAAGTGTGGTTGTAGACGGGTCATATTCTGCATTGAGGTTGGTTACCAGTGGAGTGCCTCAGGGAACTGTTCTGGGACCCCGACTCTTTGTGATTTTTATAAATGACCTGGATGAGGAAGTGGAGGGATGGGTTAGTAAATTTGCTGATGACACAAAGGTTGGAGGTGTTGTAGATAGTGTGGAGGGCTGTCAGAGGTTACAGTGGGACATTGATAGGATGCAAAACTTGGCTGAGAAGTGGCAGATGGAGTTCAACCCAGATAAATGTGACGTGGTTCATTTTGGTAGGTCAAATATTATAACAGAATATAGTATTAATGGTAAGACTCTTGGCAGTATGGAGGATCAGAGGGATCTTGGGGTCCGAGTCCATACGACACTCAAAGATGCTGCACAGGTTGACTCCGTGGTTAAGAAAGTATATGGTGCATTGGCCATCATCAATCGTGGGATTGAGTTTAGGAGCCGAGAGGTAATGTTGCAGCTATATAGAACCCTGGTCAGACCCCACTTGGAGTACTATGCTCATTTCTAGTCGTCTCACTAGAGGAAGGATGTGGAAAGCATAGAAAGGGTGCAGAGGAGATTTACGAGGATGTTGCCTGGATTGGAGAGCATGTCTTATGAGAATAGGTTGAGTGAACCAATTCCTTGGAGCTACGGATGATGAGAGGTGACCTGATGGAGGTGCATAAGACGATGAGAGGCATTCATCGTGTGGATAGTCAGAGGCTTTTTCCCAGGGTTGAAATGGCTGGCATGAGCAGGCACAGCTTTAAGTTGCTTGGGAGTAGGTACAGAGGAGATGTCAGGGGTAAGCATTTTAACACAGAGAGTGGTAAATGGGCTGCCGGCGACAGTGGTGGAGGCAAATATGATAGGGTCCTTTAAGAGACTCCTGGACAGGTATATGGACCTCAGAAAAATAGAGGGCTATGGGTAACCTTAGGTAATCTCTCAGGTAAGGACATGTTCGGTACAGCTTTGTAGGCCTAAAGGCCTGTATTGTGCTGTCGGTTTTCTATGTTTCTATGCTTCTAAATTTTGTTTAGATTGATGAAAACATTGAATTGACTTTATTTCTTACATCCTTCGCATACATGAGGAGTAAAAATCTTTACGTTACAGCTCCATCTAAATGTGCAAGGTGCAATCATAGTAATTTATAATAATTTTTAATAAATAGAACAACCAATGTAATGTACTGTAAGGGGGTTTCGTCTTTTATGTTACTGCGGAGGCTAATTAAAATGGCTTCTTTGTTATGTTATAATCGGGAATGCTTCTTTGTTATGTTAAACACTGATAAAGCTTTGCTCTAGCATCTTGTTGTGGGTTAGAGGCTGATAAGAGGGTGTTATGAACCAATTGGGATAGTTGTCATGACTTTGGTGTATCTGGAAGTTTTTGTATGCATGGGGTTTTTGGGGCAGAAGGTGGGAGAGAAAGAGAGAGGATGGACCAGGTGCTGTGAGTCCACTAATGGGGTCGGACCCCGAGCGGGGCGTTCGGTGAGGGCGAGGAGACGGAGACGGACTCGTGTGGAGCATCTGGTCGACCACCATTGATGGTCCCAGGCGGCCGGTCGAGGTGGTCCGAGGGGTCGCAGGGTGAAGAAGGTGGTTCTTGAGCTCCAGCTGTTTTGTGCATGAAGAGATTGAACTTTGATAAGTGTGGCACCTTTTATTTCCCTTTTATATTCTATTCTCTATTAATTATATAGTTCCAGTAATATCTATAAACTGTAAATCATTTAATCGTATCTGGTGTATTGTCTGTTATTTGGGCGGGGTGGGGTACATCACACAGCATCCACACAAACTAATTACCTAGTTTGGCGGGGCCGAGGGTTGTTTCCCTAGATGACAGCTAGCTGAGCGACCCTGAGGGTAGACGGGGGGCTGCATTGTGGGGGCTTTGTCCGGGATTGGGTCTACTGGTATGCTGTGTGGGTGTCCTGTTTAAATCTGTAATGTGTGTCTCTGTGGGTTATTTGCTGGTGATTGCTGTATGCGTTGTGGGTGCAGTCTTTGTTCAAGTTCAGGCTGGCATTGACGAGTTGGAGATGGCACTCGGGGCTGTCCATGTGGTCGGGAGAGAGAGGAAAGAGTGGTCTGATTTGGAGGTAGGGTCTGTGAATAAATGTTCTAGCTCTGGCAGGCTCCGCCTGACGCTTGGGATAGTGTCCACCCCAAGAGGGGCAGAGACGTGTGAGACGTGGGCGGAGCGGATCTCTCAGTTGTTAGATGAGTGGCAGTGCTCGGTTGAGGGAGAGCAACAGGGATTGGTTGAAAGTTTAAGTAGGCGGGCTGGTGACGGTGTTAGAGCTGTCAGGTTCACTTACACCGTAGTGATAGCTGTCAGTTATTTAAAAGAGGGGGGAGAGTTTTCAGTGTGTCTTCTCTGGCTAGGAGGGCAGCTAAATTGCTTGCAGTGCCAGGGGGATCATTTCAGGGGATCAGCCCCTCCTTCAGTTGTTCAGCTGATCAGAGAGGTGTCGGGAAACTTAGTGGAGGCCCAGTGGGGGAACGGCTTGGGGTCTCTGGGGAAGCACGTTCCCAGCAATGTACCAATGAACTTCTGAAAGGAAAAGACTCTATTCCTGAAGGCTTCGAGGGACCACGCCCCAGGGTGTCGTTACAGATAAAGGGAAGCGATGGTAAAGCCATCCTCGACCCTGGGGCGCAGGTCAAGTTGTTGTACAGTTTGTTTTACAATCGGTGTCTGAAGCATTTACCCTTGACAACCACAAGATTTTGGGTACCAGTGCCAGTAATTATCCAGAAGACGATGATTGGCTAATAACCCTGGAGTTCATGGGGGCATTGTCTGGGCACCCAGCGTGTCGAGTTGCTTCTGAGGACGTGTGTAGCAGCCTTGAGCCGGTACCGAATTTAAACGAGACCCAGCTGTGGTACGGCCTGGGGGAAGTAGCTGAGGGTGAGACCCTCTTAGCAGTCGCTCTGAACTACCACGAGAGAGGGGAGTTGACTGCTGAAGACACCTCAGTGAGAGAGAGGTCGCGGCAACTGGACCCTGGCGCAGTGGAAGATGGAGGCAGTGTGTGTGTGGAATATGCGGCATAGTTTAATGTGCTGGATCTGAGGAGTGGATATTGTCAGATCCCGAGGAGTGCGGCTGTTGAGCCAAAGATGGCCTTTATTAGTTCCCTAGGATTATTCCGATCTGAAAAGATGCCCAAGGGCATATCCGGAGCCCGTGCGTCCTTCCTGCGGGACATGAGGAAGGCCATGGGGGAAGTGAAGGTGTGTGGAGTTTAGGCGTATGTGGATGACTGCCTGGAGCTTGGATTCGCCTGGGGGGACTATGAGGCAAGGCGAGTGGCTGAGCCCGGGTGACAGAAGCGAAGTGTCAAATGTGGAGGAGTTTTTGGCCGGAGGAATTTGGTGCAATGTGAGAAAAATGACCCGACATATAAGTTGAACTTCCTGGTGTAGGAACAGACGGCGGTGGACCTGGGGATGGAAGCCCAGGTCATCAATCTGAATGAGACACAGGGAAGAGAGGGGATTTGCACTGCTGAACTGAACGCTCAGAAATGCCGGCTGGAGACTGAGTGCCGCACTTGTGGGACGACCATTGCAGACTTGGAATTCACGCTCGTCATCGTGGAGAAGCAGCAACGGAATTCCGAGCCGACACTGTGGTCATGTACTGATGAATTAATCCAGCAAGCAGAAACAATGACCCACCTTCGAAGGGATCAGCGGAAACTCAAGACGTCGATTCAGAAAAGATTGGAAGACTTACAAGTTGGGGAAGATCAAGGAAGTGTTCTGACCAAGGCCAACAGAAAACCGAGAGCCCAGGGAGGGGAGTTTGATTACACTCCCGAGGAGGTGAAGAAATAGAGGACATACCTCAGAAAAGGGAGGCGGACGCCTGAAAGGAACCTGAAGCTGATGTCTCAACTGCAGGAGCCTGAAGGGGTAGCCCCAGCTAAATGTTCCAGTTTGGAGAAACTCAAACAGCAGCTACCGATCAAGGGAATGAGGAAGGATGATGTGCTGGACATGTGGTACATGCTGCCTTTCGCTAACTTCCCCATGATTGAGGAAGAGACATTTGGCCCTTCTCCCACTGAGTCAGGTGTAGTGGGGAGGGCTAGCTGTGGGCAGTCTGAGTTACGGCAGGATCAGGAAGGAAAAGAAGCGGGGCCCTGGACACGGGACAAGGGGCTCTGAGCTGTAGTGGTGGCCTGAGTGACAGAGGAGTTGGCAAGCAGGCCCGAGGTATCCCTAGTAGTGTCTGAGCCTTTTGGGTTTAGGTGAGGGGGTACGGAGGTCTCGGAGAGTTAAGAAGCTTCCAGATAGGTTGGCCTATGTAGCGTCCGTGGGACGGGAGTAAGGTCCACTGTTTGGGGAGCACTGTCACTGTGTGTATGTGAGTGTTGTGTGTCTGCAGGACTGGTTGGCGAGTTCTTTAGAAGTCATGAGGACATGACTTTATTTGGTGGGGGGAGAGTGTAAGGGGGTTATGTTACTGTGGAGGCCAATTAAAATGGCTTCTTTGTCATGTTATAATCGGGAATGCTTCTTTGTTATGTTAAACGCTGAGAAAGCTTTGCGCTAGCAGCTTGTTATGGGTTAGGGGCTGATAAGAGGATGTTATGAACCAGTTGAGATAGTTGTTATGACTTTGGTGTATCTGGAAGTTTTTGTATGCGCGGGGTTTTTGGGGCAGAAGGCGGGAGAGAAAGAGAGAGGACTGACCAGGTGCTGTGAGTCCGCTAACGGGGTCAGACCCCGAGCGGGCCGTTCGGCAAGGGGGGAGACGGAGACGGACTCGTGTGGAGCATCTGGTCAACCACCGTTGATGGTCCCAGGTGGCCGGTCGAGGTGGTCCAAGGGGTCGCAGGGTGAAGAAGGTGGTTCTTGAGCTCCAACTGTTTTGTGCACGAAGAGATTGAACGTTGATAAGTGTGGCACCTTTTATTTTCCTTTTATATTTTATTCTCTATTAATTATATAGTTCCAGTAATATCTATAAACTGTAAATCATTTAATCGTGTATGGTGTATTGTCTGTTATTTGGGCGGGGTGGGGTACATCACACAGCATCCGCACAAACTAATTACCCAGGTTGGCAGGGCCAAGGGTTGTTTCCCTAGACAACAGCGAGCCGAGCGACCCTGAGGGTGGCCAGGGGGGCTGCAGTAGAATACACTCAAATCAGCGTGAGTTCATCAGTCTGATGGCCTGGTGGAAGAAGCTGTCCTGGAGCCTGTTGGTTCTGGCTTTTATGCTGTGGTACTGCTTCCTGGATGGTAGCAGCTGGAATAGATTGTGGTTGGGATGGGTTTGGACCCCAAAGATCCTACGGGCCCATTTTACACACCTGTCCTTGTAAATATGCTGAATCATGGGAAGTTCACAAGTACAGATGCTCTGGGGTGTCCACCCTACTCTCTGCAGAGCCCTGCGATTAAGGGGGCTACAGTTCCCATACCAGGCAGTGATGCAGCCAGTCAGGATGCTCTTAATTGTGCCTCTGTCGGAAGTTCTTAGGATTTGGGGGTCCATACCAAACTTCCTCAACTGTCTGAGATGAAAGAGGCGCTGTCGTGCCTTTTTCACCACACAACTGGTGAGTACAGACCACGTGAGGTCCTCATTGATGTGGATGCCGAGGAACTTGACGCTGTTTACCCCTTCAACTCCAGAACCACTGATGTCAATAGGGATGAGCCTGTCTCCATTCCTCCTGTAGTCCACAACCAGCTCCTTTGTTTTTGCAACATTGATGGAGAGGTTATTTTCTTGACACCACTGTGTCAGAGAGATAACTGCCTCCCTGTAGGCTACCTCAATATTGTTTGAGCTAAGGCCAATCAATTTACTGTCATCGAACATTGAAATAAATTAAGAAATGTACTAATAAACATTGATAGTTTTTGCCTTGAAGGAATTAAATTATGGAAGAAAACATCAAACTCGAATGGTCAAGGAGAGAAGAAGAAGACAAACCAATTATCTTTGTTCTTGCCTTGTGCTTAAAGGAACAGAGGCTGCCATTTTGTGAAGCTGCCCTGTAACCTCCATTTTCAGAGCTGTCTCGTAAACTGTTTTGTGCTCAGGAATAGTTCTATCAAAGTGCTTTAAAGTTGACACAGTGATGCTTCTGATAATCAGCTGAGCTAGAGATCATTTTCAAATAGGAAATCATTTGTGAGGCATTCTTTGGTAAGATAGAACATGCAGGTTTATGAATAGGGGAGCCTGTGTCTGGCCTAAGTAGCTCATGTCTAGTAGCTGGCTGATTCAGAACAAACAGACATTAATTACAAGTTGTCATTTGCAGAAAGGCAATAAACTAATGCTGGCTTGGACTAGGTCCATTGGGAATCAGTCCGATGACCTTGCATCAACAACATTGAAATGCAACATATGATCTGATAAGGAAAGCCTATAAGAACAAAGGGCTTCAAACACAAAGTGGTGAGAACTCTGGAGACTAACTGTCGCGAGGGAGAACCTCATGCCAGAGGCTGAGAGAAGAAGAATCAATCATCTGGTCAACGGGAGATCGTCTGTGTCAGTGTTATAGATTGGAGAAATGGTCTGAGTGAATATTTTTACAGTAATATTCATGTTTAAAGTTGTTGGCCCAGTGTCAGCATAGTTACGTTGTTATTTGTGCAGAGACAATAAAGTGGGAGCTTTGATTAATTAATAGTTCTGTAGTGAATTACCAAACTTAGACCAGTTGCGAACAGTCAACTACAGTCTCACATTTTGATGATTAAAGAGAAAAATTGTAATTGCATCATTCATATCAGTGGAATGCAGAGTCTGGGGGTGGAACACTATAATACTGTCAAAAAAAAATCCTGTTTCCATTAACAGAACATGGACATTAACTGACAAGACCAGGAACTGTTGCCCATGCCTAACTGCCCTTGAGAAGTTGGAGATGAGCCACTTTATTGAATTGCTGCAGTTCTTCCAATGAAGATACTCCTAGGAGATCACTGGGAAGGTTCCATGATGTAGATCCAGCAATGTCCCATGACATCCCTGGATCTAAATCAAGTTCCATGATGTAGATCTAGCCATGATGAGGAAACTGATATATTTCCAGGATAGAATGGTAAGCAGCTACAAAGGGAGCCTGCAATTGGTCGCATTCCAGTGTATTTGCTAATCTTTTCCTTCTGTGTGGTTGATGGATTTTGGCAAGGAATCCATTAAGTTTTGCCACAAAACACCACTACTCCCCAACCCCTCCCCCCCAACACACACAACTCCTTCAGCACCCCAGGAACTGTTAAATAAAATTAAACAAAACCTAAAAAACAAATTTCTTACCTTATAGAAAAGGAGAATGAAGTTAATTGCAAAGGCTACAAACAACGCCAGCATCCTCATATTGTAGAAGTTGCGTGCAAAGTAATTCTGGAAAGAGAGGTTCAGAGTGAAACAGGAAGCTAATTATAAAGAATAAAATTCAAACTTCATATACCCAAGAACTTAATGACTGTAACTAAGTTCGAAAACAACAATGAGGCAAATCTTCAGCACAAGAGGTTCCATAGATCCTGAAATCTTGAGCAAAACACATGAAATGCAAGAGGAACTCAGCAAGCCAGGCAGCATAAAGGAACAGGAATAAACAATCAACATTTCAGGCCATGGCCCTTCACCTGGATGAGAAAGGAAGGAAGCAGAAGCCAGCATAAGAAGGCGAGGGCAGGAGGAATGAGTGCAAGCTAGCAGGGGATAGGCGAGGCCTGATGAGGGGGAAGGCGGGTGGGTGGGGGAAGAGGCATGGAGTGAGAAGCTGGGAGGTGAAAAGGTAGAAGCAATGAAGGGCTAAACAAGAAGAAATCTGATAGAAGAGGACAATCGACCATGGGAGAAAGGGAAGGAGGAAAGGCACCAGAGAGACGTGTTGATAAAACAAGGAGAAGGGACATGAAGAAGCCAGAGTGGGGAATGGAAAAAGAGAGAAGGGGAAGGGGAGAGAAATTACGGGAAGTTAGAGATATCAATGCTGACACCGCCAGGTTGGAGGCTACCCAGACAGAATATGAGGTGTTGCTCCTCCAGATTAGCCTCATTGTGACAGTAGAGACCATGAACTGATATGTCAGAATGGAATATCTTTTTCCCCTTTTGCCCTCCTGATTTTCTTCTCAAGTATACTCCTACGTCCCTTATACTGCTCATGGGACTCAGTTAATCCCAACTGACTACACCAAAATGCATGCCTCCTTTCTTCTGACCAGAGCCACAATACTATGATCCTATTCTATGACAATAGCAACACCTACCTCAGACTGCTGTTCATTGGTTAGAGCTGAATGTTCAACACAATCATACCCTCAGTTTTAATCAACAAGCTCCAAAACCTGGGTCTCTGTACCTTCCTCTGTAACTGATCTTTGACTTTCAAACCAGGAGACCACTCAGTGCAGAACAGAAATAATAACTGCTCCTTACTGACTATCAACACTGGCATACCTCAAGAATATGTGCTTTAGCCCACTGCTCTCCTCCCTCTATACCCATGACTGCGTGGCCCCTCACAGCTCAAATGCCATCTATAAATTTACTATTGACTCAAATATTGTAGGAAGAAATTCAGATGGTGACAAGGAAGTGTACAGGAGTACAACAGATCAGCTGGTTGATCTCACAACAACAACCTTACACTAAGACCAAGAAATTGATTGTGAACTTCAGGAAGGGAGTTGAGCAAACACACACCATTTCTCACTGAGGGATCAGCAGTGGAAAAGGTGAGCAGTCTCAAGTTCCTTGGTGTCAACAGCATTGAAGAACTATCCTGGAGTTACACCAGACAGCAGCTGTATTTCATTGGGAATTTGAGCAGACTTGGTATGACATCAAAGACTCTGGCAAACTTTTACAGATGTACCATACAGAGCATTCTAACCGGTTGCAATACCGTCCGGTATGGAGGGACCGCTGCACGGGATCAGAAAAAGCTGCAGAAAATTCTAAAGACAGGCCAGCATAATCACGGGCACTTGTCTCCCTAGCATTAAGGACACCTTCAAAAGGTGACGCCTCTAAAAGGTGGCACCCATCACTAAGGACCCCCATCACCCAGGACATGCCCCCTTCTCATTGCTACCATCAAGGAGGAGGTACAGGAGCCTGAAGACACCGACTCAGCTGCTTCAGGAACAGCTTCCTGCCCCCCACCATCAGAGTTCTGAATGGAAAATGAACCAATGAACACTAGCTAACTTATTTTTCTTCCTTTTTGTATGACTTAAATAATTTAATCTTTTATGTATATTATTGCAATGTATAGATATCTATTATTACGTATCGAACTGTACTGCTGCTGTTAAACAATAAATTTCACGACCCATGCCAGTGATATTAAACCTGCATCTCAACTCAGTCGCCTTCATGTTTATCTCCACAGTAAGTGTACATGGTCTGTTTTTATCACATTCTTTACTCTCATATTTCTTTCCCTGAATTTTAGATGTCCTTCAATTTCAAAGTGTCTCATTTAGCACTGCTTCTAATAACTAAAAATCCCCTTTCTTTACAAGAATAAAAGTCAGATAAATTACTTCACAATATCCAGAAAAGTAATAGAAGCAAATTTCTGGCATGCAGGGAATTGTGGGCAATGAATTATAATCACAGAGTATTTGCAGCTCTCTAACTTTGCCTTAAACTGATGCTGTTGAAGTAACAAATTCCATGCAGCAGTTCTTCTCGAGATAATAATTTAAAATATGATGCAGGTATATAAGGAGGGAGATAAAGTACTTCCTTAATGGGGAGAAAATACTGAGAACCCTTCTCCAAGGAGAAAGTTTACAGTGAATAGTATAGATACACTCAAAAGGAAACTGGACAGGTATTTAAAGGGGAAAAGAATAGAGGGTACATTTATAGTTTTATAGGCAGGAGGATTGCAGGAGGTATATGCAGTACATAAATATTGGCAGAAAACTGTTTTTCTGTACAGGCTATCCCTGAGTTACAGATGGGTTCAGTTTTTACAGATGTCCAAAGCTTAATTTTTGACCATATGTCAGAATATAGACAATATAGAATATAGAATATAGAGGAAGAGGAGAAGGTGGCAGTGCGACGGCAGCGCGCACCGCGTCTCCGGTGATGAATATCTGTTATCTGTCAAGTAGGGGACCGTGCACAATTCTGACTTGATGGAGACGGACGTGAGAGTACGGAGGAACATCTGGAGAAACTTCTGCAATGCCCGCTTCGCTGCGGCTGCTACTGTGTGGTAACCGGAATCTCTGGAGCAGAAGGCCCCGAAATCCTCGGCTTTGCTTGTTTCAGCGGCTGGGGCTAGGTCGAAGGTGCTCGGCAGAGGATGGCGCTCGGGAGGCTGTATCGGAGGGGCTGGTTGGAGGCTCGAAGTTTATGGACGGATGGACTCAGTGTCGGCTGTGGTCGGCTGCTTCCAAGGCATCGGCAAGTTGACGGTGCCTGGAGGTTTATGGCAGGGAGTTTCTCCCTTTTGCCGCCTGCTATCGGGGACTTGGGAGTCGATCGACTCGGGGACTTTTGAGACTTTCTTTTTGCCGTGCCCATGGTTTGTTCTTTATCAAATTATGGTATTGCTTTGCACTGCTGTAACTATATGTTATAATTATGTGGTTCTGTCAGTGTTAGTCTTTGGTTTGTCCTGTTTTCTGTGATATCACTCCAGTGAAACATTGTATCATTTCTTAATGCATGTATGCATTTCTAAATGACAATAAAAGAGGAATGAGTGTTCTCATAATCTAATCTAATCTAAAAAATCACTTTATACAAAAACCATCCACAGTACCGGAGTGAATGGTGTTGATGAGGGTCAATTAATGTGGATTTATATTTATTGTCTGCCCCTACCAATGAACAATGGCACTGAGTCAGGATGTCTCAAATGCAATGGCTGGTTTCAGTGGGCTTTCAGTATCAGTGGATGTGACATTGCTTAATAGACTATTATTGCAAGTTTCAATGGAAACAATTGCTTGCCAATTTCCAAAGCAACTTTCTTAACTGACCTCCCATGGTGAAATGAGCAGCCTGCATTCTTAAGAAACAATAGTATCTGAAAACTGTGGGAGGTTACATATAGGCAGGCTTTTATTTCAAGACTGGCTCTCATTTAAAGATAATATTTCTGGGAGCTTGTCAGCATGTATGAGTACCCATACTTCCGGCGTTTGTAACCCAGGGAGATCCTGTATCCGATATAACTATATCTACACCTCTGTCATGTGGCTATGATATGGAATTCATTGAATGTAGATATTTTCAAAAGGGAAGCTTTGCTGGACATTGGGAAAACACAAACGATTTCTGTACCAAGAGTTGATGAGCTGAATGACCTTGTTCTGTACTACAAAAATTCAACAGGGAGAAAATCGTTTGAAAAGTC
Organism: Mobula hypostoma; assembly: GCF_963921235.1. NCBI lineage: Eukaryota > Metazoa > Chordata > Chondrichthyes > Myliobatiformes > Myliobatidae > Mobula > Mobula hypostoma. The sequence continues at coordinate 23,717,282 of NC_086104.1, read as the reverse complement.
AACTTTTTAGGATTGAAATGGTGAAAGAATCAAATTATTCTACACTGACGGTATCAACATAAAGTCAAACATCACACTCACAAGTAGCTTCTGCTGGTAAGCTGTAATCTTCTTCCAGAAAGCAGACTCTTGTACTTCGGGTCCATCCACTTTTTCAGCATGTCGCTGTCTCCTTCTTCGTCGCGGCTTCTGTTCAGCAACTTTCTCCACCTTCTCGCCATCCTCTCCACTTTAAACCAGAATGATCTTTGTTATTTAACATGCTATAGGCATAATTTTAGCATTCAAAACTCAAAATGTGAGTAATGTACGTGGAGGAGAGCCACTGAGACTGAGGGTGTAGTGGTTTGGAGATCATTCAGTAGGCTATATCCTTGTAGATAATTCATCTCATCCCCTAGTCCCTTCTGATTTGAAACTGCTGGTGGTATAAGCCATTCCATCCTTTGCTCTCTCTTAACTAGGACTGAAGTCCACTGACAGTAGACTCTCTCCTGACAGCTGACTCTCCCGACAGCCAAAACTCTCAGTTGACCTGCTGTGTTCACTAAGGTTGAGGAGAACAGTAACCCTACCAGCTCAAATAATTAATTTAAACTACTTTCCACATTGGACACCAATGAGAAAGCCAGTATCTGATCTAGTCCTTACTGCCAGCCGCAGAATAGGAGTAGAATTAGGCCATTTGGCCTATCGAGTCTGCTCTGCTATTCCATCATGGCTGATTATTATCCCTTTCAATCCCATTCTCCTCGTAACCTTTAATGTCTTGACTAACCAAGAATGTATCACCCTCTGCTTTAAATATACTCAATGACTTGGCCTCTACAGCCCTCCATAGCAATGAATTTCACAGATTCATCAGCATCTGGCTAAAGAAGTTCCTTTCTTCGTAACAGTGAAAACACCTTCTGTTAGCGAAATCAGGTAACTAATCCAGGTCTTTCGTAATAGCGAGGTTTCATAAAGCGGGGGACACCTGTATATCTGTGCACTTGTAATGCTACATGACACTGTAATTTCCTTTGGGATCAATAATCTATCTATCTACCTAGCCCTCTCAAAATGAATACTAACATAGCATTTGTTTTCCTTACCATAACTCGACCTGCCAGTTGACCTTTAAGGAATCCTGCACAAGGACTCCCAAGTCCATTTGATTTTTTAATTTTCTTCCTGTTTCGAAAATAGACTACACCTTTATTCTTTCACCAAAGTGCATGGCCATACACTTCTCTGCACTATATTCCATCTACTACTTTTTTGCCCATTCTCCCAATCTGTATGAAGTCCTTTTGCAGACTCCCTGCTTCCTCAACACTACCTGCCCTTCCACCTGTCTGCAAATTTGGCCACAAAGCCATCAATTCTGTCATCTATATAGCTGACATATAATGTGAAAAGAAGTGATCCCAATACTGATCCCTGAGGAGCAAGCACCACTTGTCACCTACAGCCAACCAGAATAGGTCCCCTTTATTCTGACCATTTGCCTCCTGCCAATCAGCCGAACTTCTTTCAATGCTGAAAGAATTATTACATCTTTCATGTAATAACATGGGTTCTTATCTTGTTATGCAGCCTCATGTGCTACACCTTGCTAAAAGTCTTCAGAAAATCCAAGTAAACAATATCCCTGACTCTCCGTCATCTATTCTGCTTGTTATTTCCTCAAAGAGTTCTAACATATTTGCCAGGCCAGATTTCTCCTTAACTAAACCATGCTGACTTTGGCCTACATTATCATGAGTCTCCAAATACCTCTAAACCTTATCCTTAACAATAGACTGCAATATCTTCACAACCACTGAAATCAGGCTGCATGACACACAATCTATTTTCTTTTGTCTCCCTTCCTCCTTAAAGAGTGGAATGATATTTGCAATTTTTCAATCTTCTGGAAACATTCCAGAAACTGGTGATTTTTGGAAGTTCATCACTAATGACTCCACAATCACTTCAGCTACCTCTTTCAGAACCCTGAAGTGTCATCTATCTGGTCCAAGTGACTTATGTATCTTCAGATCTTTCAGTTTCCCAAGCACCATCTCCCTGGTAATAACAACTACATTCACTTCTGCCCTCTGACACACTCAAATTTCTGGCATACTGCTAGTGTCTTCCACAGTGAAGACTGATGCAAAATACTTAAGAGGTTTGTACACCATTTCTTAGTCTCTCATTAGTATGTCTTCAGCATCATTTTCCAGTGGTCCAATATCCACTGTCACCTCTCTTTTACTTTTTATATATCTGATCAAACTTTTGGTAAACTCTTTGATATTTTTGGCTAGTTTACCTACATATGTCATCTTTTCTTTCCTTATGGATTTTTAGTTGCCTTCCATTATTGTCTTGCTATATTATAGGCCCTCCCTTTTGCTTTTCTGCTGTCTTTTGACTTCCCTTGTCAGCCATGGTTGCCTCATGCTCCCTTTCTTCAACTTTGGGATATATCTACCCTGCTTCTTCTGAACTTTCCCAGAAACTCCAGCCACTGCTGTTCTGCTGTCATCCCTGCTAGTGTCCCCTTCCAATCAACTTTGGCCAGCTGTTCTCTCATGCTTCTGTAATTCCCCTTTCCACCACTGTAATACAGATATATCTGACTTTATCTGCTCTCTCGCAAACTGCAGGGTGAATTCCCTTAAGCTTCTTAATCAAATCTGGTTCGTTACACTACACTCATTCCAGAATTATCTTTCTCCTAGTGGGCTCAACCACAAGTTGCTCTAAAAAACCATCTTACAGGCATTCTACAAACTCCCACTCTTGTGATCCAGCACCAATCTGGTTTTCCCAATCTACCTGCATATTGAATAGTAAGATTGCCCCTATCAGATGCCTTTTTTATTTCCAGTTGAAATTTATATCCCACATCCTGGCTATTGGTTAGGGACCTGCATATAATTCCCATCAGGGTCTTTTCACCATTGCTGTTCTCTAATTCTAGCCACAAGGATTCTACAGCTTCTGATCCCATGTCATCTCTTTCTAAGGATTTGATCTCATTTATGACCAACTGAGCTACCCCACACCCTCTGGCTACTTCCCTGCCCTTTTGATACATTGTGTATTTGTGGATGTTAAGCTTCCAATTGTAATCTTCTTTCAGCCACGTCTCAGTAATGTCCATAAAGTCATACCTGCCAATCTCTAAATGCACTACAAAATCACAGATCTTCTTCTGTATACTGCATGCATTCACATATAACACCTTCAGTACTGTATTCATCACTTTTTCAATTTTTCCCCCATGTTACACTTCACCTCAGCCCACTGACTGCAATTTTGCCCTATCGTCTGCCTGTCCATCCTCACAGTCTCACTGCACACTGCATCAACTTCTATGTCAACTACCCCATCTTCAGTCCGATCATTCCTGTTCCCATTCCCCTATCAACTTAGTTTAAACCCTCCCCAACAGCACTAGCAAACCTGCCCCCAAGGATATTGACCCCTTCCCTCGGGTTCAGATGTCATCTAAGATTTTTGTACAGGTCATACCTTCTCAGAAAAGATCCCAAAGATTCAGAAATCTGAAACCCTGCCCCCCGCATCACTTCCTCGGCCACTCATTCATCTGTTCTATCATTCTACTCCTGATCTGATTCACACATAGCACTGGGAGTTATCCAGAGATTAAGACCTTGGAGCTCCTGTTCTTCAGCCTTTTTTTCCTAAATCCTTATACTTACTGTGCTGGACCTCTTCCCTCTTTCTACCTATTGTATTTCATTTGTTCCAATATGCACCACGATCTTTAACTGCTCATCCTCCCTGTTGAGAATCTTCTGTAGTTGCTCTGAAACATCCTGGACTCCAGCACCTGGGAGGCAATGCACCATCTTGGCTTCTCTTTTGCGGCTACAGAATCTCCTGTCCATTCCCCTAACTATCAAGTCTCCTGTTGCTACCACACTGCCTGACTTTACGCTTTCCTGCTAAGCCCCAGAGCTAGCCATAGTGCCACTGGCCTGGCTGCCACTGCTGTGCCCAGATAGGACGTACCACTCCTCCCCCTTGCAGTATCCAAAGGGGTATACTTGTTGCTGAGGGGAATGGCCACAGTGGAACCCTGCAGAGACTGCTTATTCTCATTACTTCTCCTAGAGGTCCCCATCTACTATCTGAAGCCTACACTCTTGGTGTGACCACCTGAGTAGAAGAAGAAGAAGAATAGCCCATAACTCGGCAGTGGAGTTATCAGAGCACCTTCATGGCGGTGTTTCCGTAGCAAGCTATTCTTGTTTTTATAAGGCCAAGTTGCTAGCTCGACGCTCAACCTGACTTGGATTTGAACTCGGGAACCTTCGCTCCAGAGTCCGGCGCTGATATTATTGCGCCACCAAGCGGGACACCTGAGTGAAACTCATCATTAAGTTTTCAGCCTCCCAGATGGTCCTGAGTGCATCCATCTCCAGCTTGAGTTTTTGACTTTGTCCGTCAGGAGCTGACATTGGGTGCACTTCTTGCAGATGTAGTCATCAGGGAGACCATAAGGTACCCTGAAATCCCACATCTCACAGGAGAAACCTTCCACTGTCTGAACTACCATCCTACTTATACCTGTTGAGCCCCTAACTTTCTCACTTAAGTTCTAGCTTGCGTCTGTTCTCACTCAAGCCTGTTGAGCCAAAGCCCGACCACTCTAACACTGTCCACTCACACAATGGCTGCTCCACTCAAGCCCTGCTTCTTTTTATTGTCCCTTGCAAATTAACCATAGTTTCTATTAACCCAAGCAATCTCCCACTCCAGAGACAAGTCCTCCTGACGATGAGGTACTAATCAGGATGGTGTGCAGTCTAATGGCAGACATGTTTCAGTACGCCAATTTCTCTTATCCTGCTCGATGACAGCAGTCATATATAGGAATGTGTTGTCAGAGTGTCCTATGTGGGTTTCTGCAGTGCATTTAGTAGATAACATACAGTGTGTGTATCGGTGTTGGGGACTGTATGTTTACAACAGTCTGCAGAGAAGCTTGGATAGGTCATCCGTACATGGTGACACACTGGGTCTAAATGGACTGCAGACAGGGGCAGCAAAAAGGCTACTTCTTTGTTTGGAAGAGGTGAAGGAGCCAGACTCTTAGTGCTGGTTAGTACTATCCATTACTAACTCCAAGTAACATCAGGTAGATATTTTTTTGCAGACTTACAGAGAACATACGCTACATCCCATATAAATGTGTGTACGTAACTGAGTTATTACGTGCATGTCACTTAATTGCTGTTCCATTTCAGACTTTGATCCAGGCTTTGATGGGCCAAGTCACTCAGTACGGTATATTACAAATTACATGCGCTGAATGACAAGAATCATGGTGGGTTTTCACAGAGCCTAGAAGTGATCCTATCCAGCACAAAGTGGTGGCAGCCTCTACTTCAACACAAGCAGACCAAATCATCATGCTGTGTGCACTCAGTGGCCACACGCCTCTGATCAGGGCCGACATTTACGTGCCAGGTGGCACCTAATCAATTAGCTTGTTTATTTTGGCTTTTTTCTTAAAGATGTGCTGGGTGTGCTCTGGCTACCGTTGCACACCTGCATCTTCGCGGCCCGGTATCAGTCCGCAGCCCAGAGGTTGGGGACCACTGATCAAGTCCATGCAGAAAATGCAGAAGCCGGAGGATTACTAAGTGGCCAAGAATGCATTCATTTCCAACTCACTGTGTCATCAAGGAAAAGTTCTTGTTTCAATTTAGTTCATTCAAATCACCATCAGCATTATTCATGGCTAAATCTTCATCTTTACTGCCTGGGCAGTAATGAACCACAAAGACTATATGTTTTCCATATGCTAAGTTACAATGCAAAAAGAGAAGCTATAAATTTAGCCTTATGTCTCTTTTGTTTGATAAATGATCGCTTTGTAAAAGGAGCAGGGGCTATTGGTCTGCCAAGAATTTCCTGCACGATCTGTTTCAATTTCAAAATGAAAAGGATGTGGATTCAGCAAAATACTCACTCAGCTTTCTCTGGTTCAACTTTATATTCTTCCTTCTCTTCTGTCTCGTCTTCCTTTGTTTCTTCACTCTAGCAATATATTAAAAAAATGTATGTTTCTTTTGAGTTGAGTAAATCATGTTTCTGCTTTACTAACCCAAGGAAAATTTCCACTACTGAATCGAACTGAATTCCCAACAGAGCAAAAGGTAAGTCAGAATAATGAATAATCAGATTCTGTGAGGAATGGAGGGCAAAATAAGGATGTGTGCAGGACAAGTGGAATGATATTCAGTAAGAAGTAAGTGGCCAATGCATTGGAAGCTTGGACAGAACTTCACTGCAGGAAAAGATTGATTTGTAAGACTCAGAGCATTAAGAATTTTGAAACCTATACTGATAATAGCAAGGCCAGTGACAGAATGAAACATCTAATTCCATGCATTACTGGGTTGTTCTGAAATACTGCAAAATTCAAAACAGTTTTAATTTACATGGTAAGAGGCAGACTAACCCTAGTTTCCAAACAAAGTGAAATGAGAAACTGTTAATTGTGAAGCAACACACACAAGGTGCTGGAGGAACTCTGACGCATCTATAGAAATGAATAGATAATCGCTGTTTCAGGCCAAGACCCTTCTTCAGGACTGAGAAGGAAGGGAAAAGATGCCTAGGTTTAAAACGGTGGGGGGGGGGGAATGAGGCTACCTGGGAGGTTAAAGGTGAAGCCAGGTGGGTGGGAAAGGTCAAGGGCTGGAGAAGAAGGGAGCTGACAGGAGAGTAAAGTGGACCACAGGAGAAAGGGAAGAAGGGGACCTGGGAGCAAGAAGAAGTTAGAGGTAGGAGTGGGATTACAGCAAGGGGCAGGAGGGCTGTGTGTTTGTTTACTGGATGGAGAAATCAATATTCATGCCACCAGGTTGGAGGGTAGCCAGATAAGGGATAAGGTGTTGCTCCTTCACCCTGAGTGACACTTGTAACTTTTAATGTACAAGGTAAGAGGCAGACGAACCCTAGTTTCCATACAAATTGAAATGGAAAACTATCTGTATTTATTTTCAGCACTTCCATCCTGAAAGCAGAGAATTTATCCAAAATGAGCGCGGAATGGAGAAATGGAACTATAATGTTGTGGGCCAAGCTCAGATTCACCACAAGCTGCATTTAAATGATGACTGAAAGCCAGAAAGAAAATGAAACCTACTATAAATACTGCCGGGCATAACCAATATCATAAATCACCTGGTAGCCAATCTGAAGTTCTGGCAGTGAAAGAGTAGGAGAAGGTGGCCCAATCAGATCATTCATGCGGGCATTTGGGTTATGTGGAATTAGTTTGTAATGTCCTCCCTCACGCCGTAAGTCCAGACCAAAAATATCGGATAAGAAATCACTCTCCTCAGTGATAGCTCTCAGATCAGTCAGGTCTTCAGAGGGCAGGGTTGGCTGACGAACTTTCCCCTCCCTCTCTCCAACTTCACCCCGTACCTCATCATGTGTTGGATCGGGCATGTTCGCTAAAAGTTCTGTCACCTTAATTTTCTTGGCCCCCTCAACAAGACTTCCACCCAAGAAAGTGCTGTACATGATGCGGAAAAACCCACGGAAAACACTGAAGACAAAATGGGAAAACCCAATCAATAAACTCCAATAAAAGGATAACAGGGCCATGGCCATATCCTTCATTGTCATCTTTTTCATTTTCTTCAGCTGTTTTTTGAGGCTTTTGGTTGTCAGCAGCTTCATGAGGATCATCACATTGTACCTGAGAGCCATCAAGGCAGATCTAATTGTTGTAATGGAGAAAAAGCCCATTCTGGGGTCCTCGTCCTCTATTTTGTCCTTCAGAGCTTCTCCTTTACACACTGACCTTTCATTAGAATCTGACTCTGAGATCTGTGCAGCCAATTGCATCTCAAAGATGGTGTCTTCACAGAAATTGACGAAGAGTTCCATCTTCTCTTTCTCTCCTCCTTCATTTACAACATCAAAGATGAATTGCCTCTTGGACTCCTTTACTTGAGGCTTCTCCCACTGAGTCCGACTAGATTCACTGATCTCAAAGTAGACCCTCTCAATCCGTTTAGCACTTCCCATAATCTCTATACGGCCTAGAAATGGCTGGAAGTAGTTGAGAACACTCTCTGCCAACTCCAGGAAGGTCTGTAGCCGAGTATCATGGGGCATGTGCTCAGACAAGTTGGTAAGCAGTACGGCAACATTGAAGCCAATGTCCTTTGCAGGTTCATGAAACCTTTCAACAAACTCCTCATAATCCAGCATCTCATTCTCATCTGTCTCTGCACAAGAGAGCAGGAATTCGGTTTCTGACTGCGTATAGTGTTTGTGACTCTCCATGGCCTTCTGAAAGTCCCTCTTAGAGATCAGCCCTTTGCTATCGGGATCATATTCCTTGAACGCATCAGATGAGGTTAGATTCTTTAGCTTAAGGAACATGTCAAAGAATTTAAGAATCATTTCCACATTGCTCGAAGATTCAACCAACATGTCCACCATCTGTTTTCCAATTGTCCCGTTGACAACATTGCCTGAAATAAACAATATATGTGGAATTACATTTGGTCAATTAACTATTCTTCTCAAGCACATTAGACATTTACTTGTGCAATATTCATGACTTAGTTCATTTGGCCCAATCAGATTTTGTCCTTCCAGACAAACAAACATATTATAAACAGGGTAATCTTAACCACTGGAACCAAGCAAGAACAGGATGTAATGTACAATAAAAGAGAAATGTCAATTTTACTCTAAAACAATACAGTTGAGGGATTGACTTTCCAAATAGCTCGTCGTAATGATATTAGAAGTGTTTCAACAATTGCTGGCATAAATTGGTTTTTTAAGTACAAACCACAAACTACACTTAACACTCACAAAATAACTAGCAGGATATCGCACTGAGACTATAAATTGTTAGTTAAGTGATTTTCACTCTGCAACCAAGCGTACAAGATCTTTCAGCCTCAGTTTCATATGCTGTAATCAATAATAACTGTGGCCCATCACAGACCACAACATGCAGTTCACACCAGAGCTGCTGGTTGTGACATCAGCCATCTCAGTCCCTGCATAGTGGTATGGGGCCATCCGAAATATGGTTCTTGAGCAGGTCAGGAAATCATATGATAGGTGCCTTGACACACAAGAGGGCATGTTGTACTCCCCTTTGTTTACGCTCACTTGCATCACAGCCTTGTATGCAGCTCTTCTGTGGCTGCAAATGGGAGGTCATTTTAGTGGTTCGATGCCCCACACAATGATCATTTCAGCAAAGACACGGCAGTTCCCAGATTTCTGTGCAACTCCACACAGGTTTTTGGTGCATGATTTGGGATGTCAATCTCCATACTTGCATTTACAATGTATGTATGGCCAATTTCATGGCTTTGTTTGCAGTGGAAAGTCAATACTAAATACAGCACACATTCGGTACACCAAAGAAGGATGAAATCTGATTACCGGGCACAGGTTGTTTCGAGTAGAAAACAAAATCTGATTTGAAAACAGAAAGGGCAATAAATGGACAAGCAAAAAGAGCAAGCTGAAACAAGGGTAGTCATAAGAATACATCACAACCTCTTTTTTACATAATTAAGTCAAAGTTAATGGAATTTTATCAGACAGACCACCTTCTAACATTGAAAGCAGCATCACCACCATATCTTTCTGAAGATCCATTAGCTCCTTCAGTAGTTCAATCTGGCTGGAATCCTAAAATTATAAGAAGATGCTTTAATAGATAATTTCATTATAATGAACTTCACTGAGTCAAAGACACTCTCAGAATAGAAACAGGCCCTTCAGCCCACTGAAACCATGCAGGTCATCAACCATTCATCGATGTTATTCCTACATTAATTCGACTTTTTTTAAATTGCTTGCCACATTCTCATTAATTCCTCCCCACGTTTTACCACTCTACAACACAATAGGAGGAATTTACATTGGCCAGTTGGCCAGCCAACCAGATAGACCATTGTTCTAAGATTATATGACATTTTTTTTCATTGTCAAGCTGTGAAAATTTTCTGGAAGGTGTTTGGTGATGAAGGATCCATTCACAGTACAAGATTGTGAGGGGATTATTGCAGATAACTCTTCATATTTATCGCCTAGTAAAAAAAATCATTAAAATATAGTCCCATGAATTTAAAAGGGTGGCAATGAAATTTAACTGTGTTATGTTTTTACCAGTTAATATGTCTCTTGCTTTGGAAGGCCCCTTCTGCCTTTCAAAAGGAAGAGATGCCCTGAAGCTGGTGTGTATCTTCAACTTGGAATCTATTGTAACATCCTTGTTTGGTTCATCATTAACTAACCTGGGACAGCTTCATTTGCATGTGAGCAAAGACATGAAGAAAACCAACCACTGCATCCCACAGCCTGCTGTGTGCCAGACTCTGCTGATTACCAGTACACGGGCCCTGCACGACAACAAAAAATATTAATTTGAAATATTGGCATCAAGAGATCATTTCAACTTGTTCCAGTGATAACTAAAAGTGACATGTTTAAAACATATATAAGCTTCAATTTTCACCTGTAAAAAGCATAGTCCAATCAATTACAGATTTGTTAAAGGCAAATCTAACGAATTAGATTTAACTTTTCATTGAGTTAACAGTGAAAGTTGATCAATGGTGTGCATTTGATGTTGATATGGACTTTTAGAAGTAAAGAACTTAGCAGGCTTAAACATGATAGTGCTTCAGTGCTTCTTCACTCAAAGGATGGTTAAAGTGTGGAAAAAGCTTCCAGCAAAAATTCTGGATGCGGGTTTAATTGTAACATTTAAAAGATGTTTGGGAAGGTACATGGATGGGAGAGGTTTGGAGGAAAAGTGTCTGGGTCCAGGTAGATGGGACCAGGCTGAAAATCTGGTTGTCATGGACTAGTTGGGTCAAGTTTCTAAGAAGAGTAAATGCTGAAAGCAGTTGTTGGTCAAGCTGCATCTGTAGATTTATACAGTTAATGTTCAAGACTGCAGACTCTTCAAACAAACTAGGAAAGAGTACAAGCGCAACACACACAAAATGCTTGACAGGACTGGCAAAGGGTTTCAGCCTGAAACATCGACTGTACTTTTTTCCGTAGACGCTGCCTAGCCTACTGAGTTCCTCCAGCATTTTGTGTGTGTTACTTGGATTTCCAGTATCTACAGATTTTCTCTTGTTTGTGAAGAGTGCAACTACAATCAAGAATCCAGTGTAGGGAATGAAATATCAATGACATGGGATCTGAGAAAAATAATCAAATTCATCAATCCATGGATGTCTACACATAAAAATACAGTAAAAGCTAATGCCTTAGTATAAAATACAATTAAAAAGGATGATTAATATTAGCCTTTGACTCATGAAGTCTGAAATGTAAATATGAGTGATGTGTCAACCGCACAGTATCCCACTGGTCAAATATCACTCAGCTTTCCAGGTATAGCAGCAAACACAACTCAGTGAAACTATAACGGCCCTGGAAGGAGTGCAGTGGGGATTCATCAGAATCATACTGGAGCCTTGAAGGTGAAGATAGCTTGTCTAAACCTGGTTTAATTTTGGTTGTACTTTGAAGGTTAAGGAGTGAATCAGCTTGCACTTTTACCTGGCAAATGGAACTTGAGATGATAGATACAAAAAAACATTTTCCCATATTTCACCAAAACATGGAAGCATAATTTTAAAACTGGAGTTGAATCAGGTCGAAGTGAAATCAGGAAAAATTTCTTTGAAAATATGGTATTGTAAGAGCCCACCCATTGATATTGGGTCAGAAGAAATCTTCAAATGTATAATTTTGTTAATTTAGATTATATTGAGATATGGAACAAAATTGAACAAATAGATTGGGGACAGGTCAGTAGCATAAACAAGTTCCAGAGAACCTATACTCTTCCGCTTTCTACGAGTTGCTTCAGTTTTAAAAATTATTACATAACTGAACTGCCAAACTCAAAAATAAACTTTATTTCCATCTTCCTGGAAAATTGATTGTCAAAGCTCGTTGACACTTCAGTATATACAGGATAATATGATGAATCCCACAGAGGTATTCACTTCTCCATGAGATGCTTCTTATATTTATGTTTCGTAATTCTTACGAAGTAGGAAGCCATCCAGCCCATCGAGTCCATGCAACTAGCCCTCAGAGCAATGCAATATCATTCTCCCACCTCTTTTCCTGCAATTATTCTCTTTCACATCAACTCCACCCTGTTTCTTCAAGCACTCACATAAATTAGGGACAATTTACTATTACCAATTAACTAGCATTTTCAATGTCTTTGGCACTTGTGAGGAAGGTAAAGCATTTGTACTCAGCCGACACAGTCACAAGGAGAACATTGAGACTCCACCCAGGCAGAACTCAAAATCAGGATCCATGAGGCAATGAATGTACAGCTTATACCTATTCCTGTCACCTAACAAATAAATCTAATTTTTGCTAAGTACCAAGACTTTTCCTTGATCCTACCTGAATGTATTCTGTCAGTGTGTTGAACACCTGCTTCGCCACATTAATTGCCTTTGAGAAATTGCGCTGTCCTTGTTCATCAATGATGTCTTTTGCAGAATAAAACCAATAGAAGTCACTAATCGATTCCTGCATGAAAAGAAAGAAGAGTTGTGATTCTTACAGACACAAATTGCTAAATGCCAGAAAAGCTTCAGTAATTAAATGATTTGATGTTGATCCTTGGTGTGTTAAATTGGTTACCCATCTTGCCTTTTTCTTTTTACACATTTATAGAAATATGCAGCTCTGTCCATTTTACTTTCCTAAGTAAAGCTGTGTTTTAATAATTGCTCATAATAATCTATTAATAATAGAAATTAGAAGTATTCAAAATAACTCTGTTGGAATTATTTCATAAATAGCAAATGATCCACTTACTAACTACATTCTTGAAATGTATTGTAACCCTATAAAAGTTCTTGCTGCTAACTAATAACATTAAATATGCATAGCTGAGATTAAGATCTTATTCAACACACATAAAAGTTGCTGGTGAATGCAGCAGGCCAGGCAGCAATCTCTAGGAAGAGGTACAGTAGACGTTTCAGGCCGAGACCCTTCGTCAGGACTAACTGAAAGGAGAGATAGTAAGAGATTTGAAAGTGGGAGGGGGAGTGGGAGATCTGAAATGATAGGAGAAGACAGGAGGGGGAGGGATGGAGCCAAGAGCTGGACAGTTAATTGGCAAAAGGGATATGAGAGGATCATGGGACAGGAGGCCTAGGGAGGAAGCCCAGAGGATGAGCAAGGGGTATAGCGAGAGGGACAGAGGGAGAAAAAGGAGAGAGAGGAAAAAGAATGTGTGTATATAAATAAATAACGGATGGGGTACGAGGGGGAGGTGGGGCATTAGCGGAAGTTTGAGAAGTCAATGTTCATGCCATCAGGTTGGAGGCTACCCAGACAGAATATAAGGTGTTGTTATTGTCTCGCTGCACTGCAATTTTTCTGTAACACTTCATTCTGTATTTTGTTTTTGTTTAAACTTGCACTACTTCAATGCACGATTGTAAAGAAATGAGATGTATGGATGACATGCAAAACGAAACTTTGCACCAATGAACTGGTCTACCAATCTAATTAATCTGTGTTAGATTTTTACTCATCCCCAATATGTGTTGCAATAAAATGTTAATGTATTTGAGAAATTCAGCTGCATCTCAAGGCAGCTAATAGTCTTGGACAGAAGCTGTGATCCAGAATTCAGTCATGCATTCTCTGTCTTACATTTTAATCTTCAGTTGTTTTATTTTTACACTTTGATACCCATTATGATCAATTAGTTGTTATCAAATTGCGGCTAACATCTTAACCTGAAAATATTTAATTCATTTACAGTATTTGCAAACTTAATATTTAATGTAATGGATAATTGGTAAAGTGTTCATGAGCTACCAGGGGTAATAGCTAATTATGATATTGAGATATTGAGTCCACAAAGTACAATTATGAACATGCCAATCCACCACGTAGTAGTGTTGATACTGAGTCCATTATCATTCCCAGTGCAAGGTTCACTCAGCTTATTTAAAGAGGGAAACAACTGCACTGGAAACAGATCTAAATAGATTGTTTCCTGCCTCAAAGGAGTTGTCTCAGGAGCAAAGATCAAGAGTGTTAGGTCTGTACACCCAGATGTTTGGAAGAATGGTGTATGGTCTTGATCATGCCCTGTAGACCACCATGCCAACCATTAAGTGCCCATCATAATAATCCGATTTTCCAGCAATTGACCAGATCTGAAATAATTCATGAACTGAGCAAGATACTTCTGAAATTTTGCAACAGTACCTGCCTCCACGATCTCTCCTTATAAGTGTCAGGCAACACTTTTATGTGCTTATGGCAGGAACATTAATCTACTGTCTTCCCCTGTGTTGTTTCAATGGGACAAAACTAGAATGATTGGTTTCATTCACCACAAATGAATTTAAGCTGTGAACAGGTTTTAACCGAATGTCTGGAGATGATTACATTTTTGATCAATGCTCTAAGTACTTATGCTTAGCTCCAGTAACTAATCCTCCTCTGGCATTCCCAACCTCATACATAACAAGGACATGAATCCTTCTGCGTATTTTCAATTCTTCTAATATTAATTATTGATTTATCACTATATAATTTCAACCTATGATCAGAGATTGTAAATAAATCATGATTAAACATAGATTTGAAACAAGGCAAATGTTATGATCTAGTGACTGCTTACAATATCCATACAAAATTGCTCATCATCAGCCATTAATAATTAGATAGGTTTCCTGAATCCTGGCAGTGTGAAGGCAAGTAAAACAAGCAAAAAAACTGTTGAAATACCGAAGGTAAAAAAAAGGGAACAAAAGGGCTTTTAAAGGTCCTTAGAAATTCTATTCTAATAATAATGTATAACCTATCAAATTATAGAGGTGATGAAAAAGTTCATCAAAAAGAGATGTCATAAAACGCTGGACACTGAATCATCAGGTGAAAAAGAGACGCTCGATAATGCTGCGTTCACCAGCAACTTTGATGTATGTTGCTTGAATTTCCAGCATCTGCAGAATTCCTGTTGTTTGCTCGATAATATGTTGTTTCTGTAAATGCAAAGCAGGTGGAAGGAAAATACAAGAGATTCTTCAGATGCTGGAAATCCAGACTAACACATACAAGATGCAGGAGGAACTCAGCATGTCAGGTTGCATCCATGCAAATAAACAAACAGTCGATGTTTCGGGCTGAGACCCTTCATCATGAGAGAGCAACATCAATAAAATATTTTTTTAAAGGCTACATTCAAGTTTACTGATGATGAAAGTTTTGTGGTGCCAATGTAATAACTAGCAAGTGCACTTTGAGCAACAAGTCACCATCTCTCGAGACCATTCAGGCCTCATTACATTTAAACTTTTGAAGCCAGGGCATGGATATTCCTCAGGTAGAATCATAGAACACTGCTTTCCACCGGTCCTAATGGGCACCAGTTGAGTGGCTGTCCAGTTCCAGTTCTTAACTTCCAGCACTGGTCTGATGTCACTGGTGGCAGGTTTGAATGTGAGTCGGACCTGATCTACCTAATCCTGTGTTTAAAAACCATGATTTCAGGCTTACTGCTCACCAAGTTCACATCCAAGCTGAAACCTCAGGGTTCATTTGATAAAAAGATTAGTTTACAAATTGGTTCTAGCTCAACTCCAACTAAATAATGAGGATCACTTACAAACATAGTAGGCCATGAAAATCAAACTGCTGTTGAAATTGGATGATCTCAGAGTGAGGCAATACTTCGAGTACGTAGTCAAGCTCATCCTAATGTCTTGCAAATCTAATTGTGGTTCAGCCAAACAGAAGGCTCCTGACAGTCAAAGGCATCAAAGAGAACTTGAGAAACAAGTAAGTTTGTTTTGGAACAATTACAATGGTGCAGCTAATAGAACTGTTATCTCACAGTGCCAGACACCTGGGTTTCATTCTGACCTCAGTTGCTGGCTGTGCAAAGTTTTCACTACCTGTGACCATGTGGGGTTCCTTTGGGTGCTTGTTTGCTTCCCTGTCCCAAAAATGTATGGGTTGGTAGGTTAATTCATCACTGTCAATTGCTCTTCATATGCGGATGAGTGATAGGATCTGGGGCAAAGAAGGAGCTGATAAGAATGTGGGGAGAGTGAAGAAAAGGAATTAATTTAGGATTGGGAAAAATGTGTGCTTGATGGTCAGCATGGACCCAATGTTGTATGACTATGAATTTTTCCACTGGGCCACTCGTGCTCTTCTGGGACAAGGCCATAATTTACTCAGATGCAAGAAACTGGAAATGCAACAAACAAAAACTGCTGCAGAAACCACAGAGAGGGAACAGGGAGAGAGGGTCTCATATTAAGTTGCTCCAATTTATCCAATTATCCCTATGACCGTGAGCTTCCTGCTTCTTAAATGAATCATCTTGTATGTCGTTTAGTCGTACTGTCACCTCACCTGTCTTGAGTGGATTCATACAAGTCTCAGCAATCTCCGGTTGCAGCTTCATGACTTCACCCTCTGTCTTCTGCCCATCCAAAATGATATTTTACCATCACTTGTACAGTTTCTCATAACATCTTCTCGAACATCAGTTCCCATCAAAATTAAATAAAAGTATTAATTTCTCACACACAGTACCTGAACTCTTAAGAGATAGTCCACCGTTGAAATGATGATATTGACTGTTGTGTTATTGCCTGTCTGGGTTCGCAGGTAATTCTGGAAATCTTCAGACAAAGAAATCAGAATTTTAAAAAATGAACAGCAATCCAAACTATCGTGCACTATTTCTGCATTAATGAACTATCAACCAAGAGATAATAGTATTTCACAGACTGTCTAAAAGCTGGAATGTTCAAGAAATGATATTTATTTGCATTCAGTTTTGCCAATTTTTTACATGGGGAGTTGGGTTAGGGACTTCCTAATTGTAAACAGTTGATGAGTTTTGAGTGAGAGAAGATCTCATTTATCATGGATTTGGTAAATTTTGCTACTTTTCCACAGTGAATGTCTTTGTGCTTCTATATATTGGAATGTGCTTTTTTCTATTATGTAACAAGCTCTTGCTAGTAATGACTGAGTAGTTTGTGCTTTACGGCATAGTACCATTTCCTTGTGTTTCTGGTGATCTCAGATTTGTGCAAGTAGTTCTATTTTATGTACATGACGGATTGTACTTTTATTTTCCTTGCACTCCCACAGTTTGATGTATGCAACTCCGAAATATGATGTTTGGAGTCTTGCACTGAAGTAGGTTAAATTAACTTTATTTTTTTTATGGGAGTCAGATGTTCACAGCACAGAAGGAGTTCACTGGGCCTTTGTGTCCATGCCAGCCAAAAAAAAGGCTTTTCATTGAAACCACAGTCTCAGTTCTTGGTCTAAAGTTCTGCAGGTTTTGGCTGTTTAAGTGTTTACCCAGGTACTTCTTTTGGTTCTAATTTTCTCTACACAGGCAAATACATTAGTTTTGAAATACTGACCTGGATGTTAACACCACAAGTTTGCACAGTCCCAATCTCAATAATTTTAGAAGGAAGTTCTTTTTAACTTTGTGTTACCACTCAAAGTGTGGAATTGAATTAAACGTAAGTACAACAACAGCTGTTTAAAGGTGGGGTAAATGTCATGTGCCATGTCCAAGAAACACGCAGAACCTCTGTTACACACCTGAGTTGTGACCTTCACAAAGCAGCTGGAGGAATCGAAAGAGATCGCACGTAAATTCATCATCCTGCATCACCTTCTCACCTACAAGACGTCAGTGAGAGCGAGATTGCAGTGTGTCAGTACCAGTAACCTGGCATGTGCATCTTACATCTAAAAACCTTGCATTTTTCTTGTTTGCTTACATACACATATCCTTCCGACATTCCCAATAGATGCTAATCATATCTACTGTTCTATCAGAAGCCCACACGGTGCACTTCACAGATAGAAAACAAGTGAAAAACAGCCACACACAGAATATGCCTACAAAAATGAAACCTGAAACAACTCAAAACAAAACACACAGAACTATTTTAGAAGTTGACATGGCTCTTGCCAGTAAAGACTGATCTTTCTAAATTTATATTTTTAAATTTGTGAGAGCTTTCTGTTTATAAGAACTAGAGTGGTAATATGTGAGTGTACGCTCTGCAGTCGTCCCTGAACAACACCAAGTTAAGTTAAAACACGTAGCTGACCCGCAAAGCTTCAATAGGTACATTTCATTACAGTGGGGCTTCAGTGGTTAATGAAGTTAGTCAATTAGTTGATTGATGCTGGGATTGGAAGAGTTTCAGGAATGGCAGTTCTGCAGATCTAAGTTCATTGGAATGAAGCTAATCAAAAGGAAGTCAAAAAGAATAGTCACAGGGAACAAAACCCACAATAACAAGCTCCAAGTCTTTGGTGTTGAGTTATACTTTATGTTGTTTTCTTTCTGTCAGTACATTTTAGGTTCAGCATGGTGTGAAGCAAATTAAGTTTAAAATGAATTGTATGCTTTGTATAAAGAAACAGTTTTATCAAAACCTGGATACACTAGTAATTCTACACTATTTTCATCTTAAGCATTTTGTTGTATATATAGAAAGCCAAGGTGCTTGAATTTAGCATTAAAATAGACAATAGTTAACAAAGACAGTGGGAGAACATGGGCATTAGCAGGAATGAAGGGTAAGTCTGTCTCTGAAGCAAAACTTGAAAACATTAGAAAGGAAAGAAAAACACATTAGAAATAAATAAATAATACAATATTTTGGGAAGACACTCAGAACAATCTTCAAGATTCAAGTGTAAATTGTTTCAGCTGCATTGTTACAATTCTGATGAAATGTCACGGAACTGAAATGTTAACTCTCTCCCCACAGATGCTGTCTGACCTGTTGAGTAATTCCAGCAACCTCTATTTTTATTTCTTTACTTCCAGAATATGTTTTATTAACCAAATATTATAGGATGACGGAATATTGTTTATAACTAATTAGTTAAACCTATTTGCTCCATTCCAGTGAGCTCAACATCTGCCAGATGGAGTTGGAGAGGCAAGACAAGTAGTAGGTTGTCAGGGGCATAGAGGGCAAAACTGTGCAGCCCGCGCTGCCTGGCTGCAAATCTGCTGTTGTGCAATTAGTTGAAGAGTAGCCATCCACCTTTGCAAATACCTGGCGAAAAATTTCTAAATATGTTAGGTGAGAGGGTAGACATTATAAGCTAGAGTTTGCTGACTTTTGCAAATATTTCTGACTATAACTGCCAGCATTCATCTGTTTTCAGTGCACGTGCATGTTTCAGTGGAAAGCTTTATGTCAGTGAATCACCTCTTAGAACCTGAGTGAGCTGAACCCCTTTGAGGACCTGAGACACTGGAGGCATCAATGGAGACAGTGCAGGTAAAATTTTAGGACTCACAAGTTACTACACTAAAAATATTCAATTTTCAAATCTTTCCCTGGTATATTACGAGATCAAGAGAGACTCATTACCTCTCTTGGTATGACTTTGAACCTTATTGTCTACCTGCACTGTGCTTTCTCTTTAGCTGTTACACATTATTGGTTTTGTTAATTTTTTTTATCATTTTCATAAGTTTTATATCTCAGAGACATCCAAAGCCTACTAGACACGAGTGATAATTTCTACAGTTGACAAAGCACAGCACCCAACTTTGCTGGCTGTCAAAGAGTGAGAGTTGTGTTGGAGGCAGAGCTATCACTGGAACTCTGTCACTGTTCGGGCCATGCTACTGGACTCCAGCATGTGGAAGCCAACAAAGTCGTGCCTCCACATCCAGTCGAGTTAAGAACAAGCGAGCAATCTGTGGCCAAGATCTGGAGCAATGTGTGCATATATGTCATGAAAATAAAGCTGGAATGTCCTAAAGAATAGTTTCCAGAATGTACTCCCTTGATAAGAGGAATTATTCAAAGTGAACACTTACAGTCTCCACCTGTTAACGGAGCTGAGGAGTTAATATAATTGCAGGGCTTGTCCAAGCTCAGTTTTAAACACTGAAACTAGTCATTAGAACCAATAATATATCAAATTATTGCTCTGAACCATGCCAACATTTCTAAAATATGAAGACCACTGACAACAAGTCATGGCTGATGGAAAAAAAGCTAATGCTAAAATGGCTTTATGACTTCACATGGGGCTTTTTTTAGGTGTGTACTACAGATGGAGTACAGTGAGTGAACGACATCACAGAGAAACAAAAAAAACAAAAGATTATTTTGATGTGAATTTAATTACTGAAATGTCCTGGCTGAAAGAGCATACTGGATCCAGAAACACAGGGAGTTACAGACATTCTGAGAGCTGTAACTTCTAACCAACAGAGCAAAAGAGAATAAAGATTAAAACTGGAATTGTAATTTCCACTGAGTCTTTCCAAACTCACGCTCTAGCGCGAGAGTAGCAGAAACTCTACACCAAAACATTTACAAGGACTATAAGGGGTAACCAGGAGATGTAACAAGAAATATTTTCTGCTTGAGAATTGAGCGAGAATGTTGATCGGTTTACCCTCTTACGCACGTGATATTGCAGTGATTAGCAACTGTCAAAGTGAGCAAAATTACAATGATACAATATTCCAAATACACCTATATCGGGTGAAGACAGAGTTTGCCTTCTGCCATAAGTTTATGCAAAATCATTGAGTATTTACAAAGAAAACCACCATATCAATACCAGTCAAAAATGCCGACCCTGAAGAATCACACTTTTTGGCATTTAGAACATAGCACAGTACAAATCCCTTCTTAGCTCACCATGTTGTGGTGACCTTTTAACCTACTCTAAAATCAACCTAATCATTCCCTTGCACATAGCCCACCATTTTCCCCTCATCCATGTGCATTTTGAAGAGTCTCATATATGTTCCTAGTGTATCTTCCTCTACTATCTCCACTGGCAGCACATTCCACGCACCTATCACTTTCTGCGCAAAATCATACCTCTGACATCCCTCACCCCCATACTTTCAATTGATCATCTTAAAATTATGCCCCTTTGCATTAGCAGTTTCGGCCCTGGGAAAAAGTCTCTGGCCACCCACTCTATCCATGCCTCTCATCATCTTGTTCACCTCCATCAAGCCACTTCTCATCCTCCTTTGCTCCAAAGTGAACAGATTCACAGCTTTAACTCACTCAGCCTATCAAAGGTGACATGATCCACAGCCCTACAGACCCAAGTTCAAGTAGAATTTTAGGTGTTGAAGCTTTCTGCCTTTTCCACCCTTTCAGGTAAAAGTATTTACCCACATTCCTTTCACCAATTTCTTTATGATGTCTTGTTTTTTTTGCTTCTTCACAATTTTATCCACTCAACTAAGATTTCCCTGACTCTCTCTTCTATTCAAAAGAACACAAGCTTTTCCAGTCATTTCCTGCAGCTCCAATTTTGCCAGTTCTGGCAATATCCTTAAATCTTCCCTCTGCTCTCTCCAGTGCAATCATCTTTCCTGCATTGAGGTAACCATAACTATACATATTGGCCTAACTAATATCGTATGCAGTTCCCTGCTCTGGTGTTGAAAAACTAGTAGAGGACTTTAGGACCTGTTTTGTAATTCTCAGCTCTTTTTAGTTTTGGAAAAATGTAATTTTTTTTCTGCTGCCAGTAGCTCTTGAGACTGCTCGAGCGAAGCAACATCTCACGAGAGTAACTTCAAGCTGAAGTAACTTCAGACTCATGTAATCAGTCAATACTGAAGTTTCTCGCAGAGGCATTGATCACTGACACTTTAATTGTGAGTAATTTAATCTTCCCACACTAAAGACCAATATGTTATTGTCTTATGAAGCTTTAGTCTGTTTCTGCAACCAGTATGCAATTCTGACTTCTAGAGTTTTATCTTTAATGGGCTGAACCTAATTAATCAGAAACCCCTCTGACAAGCCTGAAATTTACAATACAATGTATGCAAAGCAATCCAGCTGGGTTGCAAAAAGAGTTAACTCATAAAACACAGCAGAGAACTCACACAAAGAATATCATCTTCAATACAAAAATAATCAGCACCATTGCACATCAGTTTTAAAGCAACTGAAAATTTAAATTAGGTACAAACTTTAACACCAAAGATCCCTTATGTGTTACTTGCACATTAATGGGTGCAGCCATAAAGCCACATTGAGTACACAACAAATACTACAGTAAATGTACACCACAATTTGGCGCATCCAACCACTGCAAAAAACTACGCCACTGAACGGCTCACAGTTCTTACATCTAATGTGTCAGTTACTGTGCAAATCCTGAAAGAGGCAAAACAGACATAAAGGTGATCAAAAGACTTAAACTCCTCTAAAGCAAGGACAGAAAGGAAAGATATTTTGTTTTATTTTTATTCTTTTTCGTTCAAGATGATGCACAATGTCTACTAGTGCAAATTGACAGGGTTCAGGACCTGTACAGTGCTGACACAAGGTAACAAAGGAAATGGCAATTATAATTACCGCGCTCATGAGTGATGACTGAGGAGGGGGAAGACAGAACAATTGAAATCAAAAGGAAAAAAAAGATGAGATTAGGTATTCGAAATTATACTCAACTTCATTTAAATATTTTTAAGAATCAGGTAGGTTGAAAGAACAGGGAAAACAGAATTTTAAAAATCACACCGAAGGAAAACTATATATTAATAAACAGAGAATATACAGATCTCCTTGTTTTGTTAAAACCAAATAACAAAGGGGTTATGTCAGATAGATCAAAGGTATTTTCAATAACTGACAAACCCCATGTTTATTTAACATTTACGCAAAGAAAAATTAAACACGATTTCTTTCTTCAAAAAAAATTATAGACATATAAAAGCATGCACACACGTACATATCCCTCTGCACAGGTACACACACTTTATACAAACTGCTATTGGAAAAGTACTTGAAGAATCTGCGCAGTTAAAAGGCTTCCTCGTTTATCACTTAATATCCGATCCTATAGCCTCCTGAAAATCTATTTTTTATTTAATTGCCGTTTGTAATTTGGTGCATGGCCATCCATCTTTCAAGGAACATTGAATATGCGTTTTTGGTAAGTCACATGACACAACAGAAGTACAGGTGATAGCTATAATCACAACAAGATGACTATGATTGTTGAACAATAACCGGAATATTATAATGAGGAGTGATTCAAAAACTAAGTGGAAGGGATCAAACAAAAATTATCACAACATTTGAAAATGGAAAATGCAGCAGTATGATTGGCTAAAGCCCAAGCAAAAAAGAGGTTTCAGGATCAAAAAGTATTTACAGTTTTTTATAGCAGCTAAACTTTGGATCTTCACCTACAAAGGATACCTTTTGCTGGATACATCAAAGGTTGGATTAAACAGGATATTTTGTTGCTGAAAAAGTAAAATGCATAATCTTTTGATAACTGTCGCTGAATTCCAGCTTTTGCATTATGAATACGTAATATTATCTTGTTTGGTTAAGCTGAAGAACAAGGAACATTTGAAAAGAACTTCGGACACCTGTTGCCCCCAGAGTCATCTATAATAATGCATCATGTATGACATTCATTTGCTGATTTTACTAAAAATTTATAATTGTATTTCAAACTAAAGGAACTAAAATGTATTGATGTAGGAATGCCAGTTCAACAGGTTAGCTATTCATATGCTAATAACGTTAAGTGCACACAGGGAGAAGAGTAAGCCATTCAGCACTTCAAACCACACCACCGTATCATGCGATCATGAATATTCTATAAACTAAATCAGTTCACTCACATTAGTTCTACAGTGCTTAATGCCCTGTCAATCTCACAGTAAATCTGAGTTACTCAATGTTGACTGTAAACATAGATTTTACGCGATCAAAATTAGGTTCAATAATTTTAGTATGACTATTTTCTGTCTTTATAAACATTTATTTATTTTTATCCAGAGATACCGATGGGAACAGACCCTATGAGCTGCACTGTCCAGCAAGCTCCTGTTTAACCCTAGCCTAATCATAGGACAATTTACAATGACAAATTAACCTAGGTGGTATGTCTTTGGACTGTGGGATTAAACCTCACATGATCACAGGAAAGACAAACAAATTTCTTACACGTGGCGCCAGAAAAGAATTCCGAACTGTGATGTCCCGAGCTGTAACAGCATCACACGAGCCACTACACTACCGTGACACCCCGACATGGTTTACCTAAATTAAACATTTAAAATGTTGGTGCTTCTAACAGCCCCAGGAATAAACATTGATGAAAATTTCAGACATCGCAAAAGTATTAAGATTTCCCTTTCTCTGTGGTATAGAAATTCATTCTTAAAGGGCCGTTTGGACAAATCAGGTGGCTGACAGTGCAGGTAAACATTCAGTGACTGTGCTCACCCTACAACATGCAATAGTTGCATTGCCTCCATCCCTTCACTGTAATGGACAACTTAAATAAAATGTCTTTGAATCAGAAGTAAATCCTGTCATGTCAACTCTTTTTGAAATAATAAAGATACTTTGCATGAGTCTTTACTGTAGCAGCAATACCCTTCCAAAAGCATTTATTTTGTTACATTCCAGAATCGTATATTCCGAGACCTTAAATAAATTCAAATTACTTCTACTTTTTTAGTGGAAAGAGTGCAAATATTGTCAGTTTGTCAAATATAACTACAAAAGTTATGTTAGTACTTTTAGTTCTAAAAAGTATTAAGAATTAGCATTGCTGAAGCAATATCCTTTTAGCTATTACTATCATCAGTTTTAAAATTGTGCCATAAATATGTGACATACTTGTATGATTTTTTATTTTCATTTCTAATGGTCCTCATAGCCTAAAAATTAGGATAACACCACTTCTAAGGTAGTGGAGGGAGACATGTACAAATGCATCACGCATTTTCACATTAGTTTTCCGTTACGTAATTATTTCATAATATTGCATGACATAATTTTTTCTCTCAAAGCATATAAAATATGACTAGAATACCATAAAGGTGCTTCAGCATATACCTGATCCCTCTTCCGTCACCATGCCAAGTCCTTCTGCTTTGTTCTGCCGTTCAAATGCATTTAGATCAAGTACACTGTGTTTAAAGTAAATAAGTATGGTTTAGTTGTTTAAGTTTCTTTAGCTTTCCTAAAAGTGAGAATATAATGTATGATTATATTGACAATGATAAGACTCCAGAGACACATATATTCTAAGTGACACAACCAGATGGTATGATGTGTTATACCATTTCATATAGTCAGCATCATTAGTAATGAAACTTCAAATGTACCTTTCAAACTGGGTTATTTTTAAATAAAAACTCCACAATCCAAATAATGTATGTGGCAAACATAGAATGCCTCAAGTATTTAATACTTGATATTAGCTCCTTATAAAAACTACTGTATATTGAAGAGAAACTCAAATCCAAAGGTATAGGTTTTCTCTTTTTGTTCTGGATAATGTAACTCTAGATCGGGGGTACCCAACCTTTTTCATGCCATTGAGCCTTACCGTTAACCAAGGAGTCCATGGACCCCAGGCTGGGAACCCCCGCTCTACATCCTCTGTTTGGTTTTTGGACGTCAAACAGAGTAGAAGCTGATGGACTTCTCATGAAGTCCAACAGGGCTGTACAGACTATCATAGGTTTCCCAGCTGCAAGTTCGAGCAGTGGTCCGATTGAACTCAATGTGACGAAGTGCATGATATCCTTACCTGCAAGACTGCATGAGACCTGCCAGGCTCTGAAAGAAACCCACATCTTTCTTTTCTTTGAGACAATCAAGCATTTTCTGCAGAACATGAAAAACAAACCTTATGTGAAAGGTTAACAACCATCTTATTGTTTAGACACAACATAGTGCATTGGTCAACTAACATTATTGAGGAAAAAAAGACATTCAGCACCTGAATGATCCAAAAAACTTGCGCAGCTATTTGCTTACTTTATATGAACAGCTGGAATGTCATTCACTCTAATGAATTGAAGTAAATTTCAACCATTGATCATTTGCCTTAGACAGTATAATAAATATGTGACTAGATCTGTTTTAGTTTGTGTCTTATTTAGCACAGACTGAAATATTTTATCAATAAAACAACCTTATTTGAGCATCTCAAAGTCAAAGCTGTTGGGGAGCAAATTATTACTTTTGATATTCTGATCTTAAGTATTTCTTGTTCATTACACTGAAGATTCAGGTGCAGGTAATGTAAAATTGCAAATAAGAGTGAATAAATGTTAAATCTGTTGAATAATTACTAATGGTCTTCAAAATGAAAAAAATGATGATTTTCCATTCATTCCTAAAAAATAGAATCAATCCAAACCAAGAATTCTCACTTTATCATGTCCCTTCAGTGATAGTGTTAATATTTCCACCTTTCCAATCTTAAGGACTGGAAATAATTAAACCTTTTCTTTTCAGTGAATTCCAGTCTTGGATTCCTCCAATGTCAGGAATGGAAGCACAGGATGATTACATGACAGAAGGAGGCCATTTGGTTCATTGCATTCATGCTACATCAAATGACCATGAAATATTTAACAGCACCAGAGCAGTTTACCAAAAGTATTCCTTCAATCAATGTCGTCTTGCTGGGAACAGTGGGCTTAAATGAGGCTATTTTATTAAGATGCTTCTTCAAGCAATTGCTGTGGTATGCTGTACTATCAGTACATTGTCCTGACCTGCACATTTCACAAATGTCAGTTGCTTTCTTGACAGGCCAATACTGTATCATTTGCAGAAACTTTCAGGAGGTCAGTCTGTGGCTATCAATAGGATGAACATAGGGACGGGGTGTCATGAACTCTTCAGACCAGCGCAGGGCGCCAGAGAGCATTAGGCTTCAGCACTCCGACACACCTGAACATCATTCATTTGTTTTAACGAGAACTTGTTAAGTAACTGGTTTGTCGTTAAGTTTTCCTTGTGTTTTTCATACCATTTGTTTTTTGAAAGTAGATTCCTCGTGCATCCTGTTTTTAATTTATTGAATTTTGATTTTGAAGCACACAGGATTCTCATGCTATAGGCACTATTTAAACTTGTCATGACTAACATTCACCCCCAGGTGAACTAACGTTCTGTGTACTACAGCCCTCTAAAGTACTCTCTGAGTTATTTGTTATTCCCTGTTATGACTTTGAATAAATCCTCATTGTTACTTTCTACCTTAGAGTCTTGAATTTATTCCACACCTGGGGTCATTTCCCTGTAGGTCTCATTATGGGGGTGTGGTGTGAAGGGAGACAAAGTGGAGTTATGGAAAATGCTGGGAAAGGGATGTAGTGCAAATAGTCCTTGAGTCTCTTTGGTTGTAACATACAACCAAACCACCCTTGTAATGAAACACACCTCATGGTCCAGGTAACCCTGTGCTCCCACACTCAACAACTAATCAGGGGTCTATTAGTTGCACTTGGTCTGTTTACAAAATATTCAATCTTCACAATGAACTGATGGCACCAGTTCTTCCTTCAATAGAAATTACAGGAGATGATCCGCCACAACACAATATCCTGCGAGGGTCACTTTAATTTACTCTGCATCCCTATTTCCGACATGATTTACATCATATTAGATATTCATGGTGGTTGTTATAGTGTGATCGTTTGATCTAATTTCTGTCTTTGGGTAATTAAAACTACCATGCATGTGCATGACATCATATCTGGTACAAAATACAAGAGGGGACCAATGCTTGAACTGAACAAGATCATGACAAGACTGGCCTAGTCCAATTTCACAATAAGGCAGGCGTCAGAAATGGGCACACAATGGAATGACCTTATAATGTGTGAATAAAGCTAAGTAATCTATTTTTAGGCACTGCTTATTATTTGTTACCGGAATCCATAATCCACCTTTGTTTGCGACTTTATTAAGGACAGAATAACACAACAGTTAGTTAAATCTGAACAGACTGCAGAATGTTCATGCTTCTGAAAAAAAAACGACTGAGCACTAGATTTTCTATGGAAATAACTAAGCTAATGAAGAGTAGAATATTGGCCACTGTGGATCACACTGAAGCGCAGAAGGGATCCTATAATTTTCCACTGAAGAAAATGCAAGTTAAAAATAAAGCAAGTGAAATAAAAGACACAATATTGACCTTGATTGATTAAGCAACAGAAGGCAGAGAAGACAAAAATGTACTCAGGTCTCCACGATCCATTTTATTTATTCATGGCTTAGATGAAGCAATGCAGTTTAATCTCCATCTTTGCTGATGACATAAAGATCAATGATACAATAAACAGTCTGGCTAGGGACATAAATTGATGGTTTGTGAAATGTCAAAACTGCCAAAGAAGGGTTTCTTGCCAGTCAAGTACATGGCCATTCATTCAAGCTATATTTAATTTTGGCCAGACTAACAACTGGTACAAAGTCATCACCAATACCGTTCTTCCGCATTCGGTCTGATTTACCTGCTGAACTGTGGAATTCCCACCATTCAGAATAGCAATGCCTAGCTTCAGTGTGGATGCAACCATTGGTCCCATTTCACCTGAGGTAAATGAAAGAAAACTTTCACAGCTCCATAAATAATGCAACAAGTGGGCACAAAAAAGCCACAAAATCAATGAATGTGGCTGGTACATAACATCAGGTGAGAAATTGTTTACGTACCGTGTCAGAATAATGAAAGCCACAATCAGTCATTCTTAAACAAAAATACTCCATCTATTTCAAATCTATAACAGCATTACCCATTTCTCCCACAGCAACCATGATTTATGTTTTTATTTCAATTGTTCTGTTTTCTTCAGTGAACAAAAGCTCTGTTCACTATATTTCCCTTCAGACCTTGTGACCCTGAAATCAGTTCATTAACTGCAATTTCATTCTTTTGCTGAGAAACATTTATTATCCATCATTAACTGCTTTGAGTGGGGAGAACTGTGGCCTCTGTAGAGAGCCAGGGCTCTAGATTATGTCCAAGCCAAACCATATTAAAATGCTGGTTCTCTCTCCTAAACAACATCAGTAAGCCAGGTAGGTTTTTAGAACAATATTTTGCCATTGGTTTTCTTTTGTTTCATTAAACTAAACTTAACTTCCCTAGTTTTATTTATGGGATTCAAAGTCACATCCTCTGGAAATTGGCCAGTAATCAAGAACTCCATGGTGGCCCTTTTAAAACACCATCTGTTGATTACACTCAGTGAGCGCTTTATTAGCAACTCCTGTACCTAATAAAGTAGCCATTGAGTGTATGTTTGTGGTCTTCTGCTCCTATAGCCCGTCCAAATTAAGGTTCAATGCACTGTGTATTCAGGGATTCTTTTCTGCACACCACTGTTGTAACGTGTGGCTATTTGAGTTACTGTCGCCTTTCTATCAGCTCAAACTAGTCTGGCCATTCTCTGCCTACCTCTCTCATTAACAAGGCATTTTCACCCACAAAGCTGCCTTCACTGGATGTTGATTTTGTTTTCCACACCATTCTCTGGAAAATCTAGACCCTGTTGTGCTTGAAAATGCCAGGAGATCAACAGTTCCTGAGACACTCAAACCACTCCATCTGGCACCAACAAACATTCCACAGTTGAAGTTACTTCGATCACATTTCTTATCCGTTCCATCATTTGGTCTGAACAATAAATGTACCTCCTGACCATGTCTGTGACAGAGAGCACTCGGTAAATGCATTCCTGACACACACACACACACAAACATTGCCTTGTCATTCTACTGTCATTGTGGTGAGTGCACGCTCTTCAATGTCTTCCCCGGTATATTCTCATAATTAACCCACCATTTTACCTCCGCATTGCTACATGCACTCAGGGTCAGACACCAAAGTTTAGTTTATTTCTAAACTGAGCTGATACACTCAGGGTGGCTTCATGGTGCCTTTCCCCCACACCTGGCAGAATATTTAATTTCTTCAGTAATGGGGATGTGTATATATTGATTGTATGGACTCATTAATAGAACATAGAACATAGAATAGTACAGCACAGTATAGGCCCTTCGGCCCACAATGTTATGCCGACCCTCAAACCCTGCCTCCCATACAAGCCCCACCTTAAATTCCTCCATATACCTGTCTAGTAGTCTCTTAAACTTCACTAGGGTACCTGTCTCCACCACTGACTCAGGCAGTACATTCCACGCACCAACCACTCTCCGAGTAAAAAACCTTCCTTTAATATCCCCCTTGAACTTCCCACCTCTTACCTTAAAGCCATGTCTTCTTGTATTGAACAGTGGTGCCCTGGGGAAGAGGCGCTGGCTATCCACTCTATCTATTCCTCTTATTATCTTGTACACCTCTATCATGTCTCCTCTCATCCTCCTTCTCTCCAAAGAGTAAAGCCCTAGCTCCCTTAATCTCTGATCATAATGCATACTTTCTAAACCAGGCAGCATCCTGGTACATCTCCTCTGTACTCTTCCCAATGCTTCCACATCCTTCCTATAGTGAGGTGACCAGAAATGGACACAGTACTTCAAGTGTGGCCGAACCAGAGTTTTATAGAGCTGCATCATTACATCGCGACTCTTAAACTCTATCCCTCGACTTATGAAAGCTAACACCCCATAAGCTTTCTTAACTACCCTATCCACCTGTGAGGCAACTTCCAGGGATCTGTGGACATGTACCCCAAGATCCCTCTGCTCCTCCACACTACCAAGTATCCTGCCATTTACTTTGTACTCTGCCTTGGAGTTTGTCCTTCCAAAGTGTACCACCTCACACTTCTCCGGGTTGAACTCCATCTGCCACTTCTCAGCCCACTTCTGCATCCTATCAATGTCTCTGCAATCTTCGACAATCCTCTACACTATCTACAACACCATCAACCTTTGTGCTGTCTGCAAACTTGCCAACCCACCCTCCTACCCCCACATCCAGGTCGTTAATAAAAATCATGAAAAGTAGAGGTCCCAGAACAGATCCTTGTGGGACATCACTAGTCACAATCCTCCAGTGTGAATGTACTCCCTCCACCACCACTCTCTGCCTTCTGCAGGCAAGCCAATTCTGAATCCACCTGGCCAAACTTCCCTGGATCCCATGCCTTCTAACTTTCTGAATAAAGTAGAGACTTCTGCTGATTTTGTAATATAATTGTAAATACATTGTGGGTTGCATCATATTGTAATTCATGTGTAGTCTGAAGTTGGTTGGTTGGTAATTAAAGATGGTATGTCCTAGTGCCTATAAAAGGAGCTCTTCGCTCTCAGTTTGAGAGAGAGAGATAGGGGCTGCCAGGTGTTCACATTGGATAGGAATAAGTACACCTGTTGTGTTTTCTTGAAGATATCATTTTGTAAATACTGGCATTTTTCTTTTCACTAATTTTTGGAAGTTTGATTTTAGATGCATCCCTAATAAACACCCTTGCACTAAAGTGCTAAGCCATTCCAGCCATTTTTTCTTTGGTCATAACCCACGTATCTAACAATATCTGCATGCATTTATGAATTGACTTGCTGTTACGTGATTGGCTGATTAGATATTTGCATTATCTAATGACAGGTACAGGTGTACCAAAAACGTAGCCAATGACTATTTGTTGTGTAACACTTTGCTGCCTTACCTTTGCTGGCACTTAACATCTGCAGCACCATCTCAGCAGCACCTCGATCATGAAGTCTTGCCTGTTGATACAGAAGCTTCTGTTTCTCCATTTCCTTCTCCTAAACAGAGAAGCCAAACAATTGAATGGGGGGCAAAGTCAACCACTTTCTTTCTTTTTCTGACAAGGATGTTCTTCTGTTTTTAAACCTAGGGCTCTATGCTAACTTCTCAGACTGGGCACTTTGGATTTCAACTTTTCTGATACCTGGGTACAGTCCATCTTTGCAAGATGCTGACAAAGGTGTCAAGGCATCCGCCCAACCACATTTAAATAGTGTTAATGGCTTCTTCAACCATCATAATAAGCTGAAGTATCCTTTTTTGAGTAGATTGCATTCAAAAATGACCCAAAACAAACCTTATGCAAGCCGGAAATTTGGCTACTATTCTTACAGGATGCTAAAAAATATATTGCAGCATAAGGAAAATACTTTCTTCAATTTAATGTGTCCGAAGAAAATATCAAAACATCTGTAACATCTGTACAGCTCCATGTTTCCACTAATCCTATTGTGGTACACATGTTTTAGAAGAGTACAATCTGAGCCAGCTGGAAGATATTTTAGGTTGTCTATATGTCAGAATTGGTACATCTCATTACATGGAAAATAAGTTAGATTCACAGCATGGAAACAGTTCCTTCAGCCCAACTGGTTATAGCCAATCAAGATTCCCATCCAAACCAGTCCCATTGGCTTGGGTTTGGCCCATATTCCTCTAAACCTTTCCTGTCCATGCACTTGTTAAATAGGTGCATGATATAGGATCAGAATTAGGTCAAGTCTCTTGGCCATTCAATCCTGACTGTTTTTAACCCCATTCTCTCACCTTCTCCCCTGTACAAATTGAGACATTGAATATACCCAAAGACTTGGTGTCCACTGTCCTTTTTGGCATATTCTACATCATCTGGACTGCCCTGAAATCCCTGGGGCATCACAGTAGCGTAGTGGTAGACGCTATTACACCACAGGGCTTCAGAGTTCAGAGTGGAATTCTGAGGCTGTCTTGTGGCGACCCACTTTCTGGCACCCACGAACCGGCTCACGAAACAGCACGCGCAGGCAGAGGGCCGGCAGCAAAAAGGGCGCCAGGCCATCTTCACCAGCAGGGGGAAAATCCCACGCGCAGAAAGGGTCTGGGAATATGCATTCCCCACAGTAGTCCCGCCCAGGGAGGGCGGGAACGGGAAGGCTTTAAAGCGGGCCGCGAAGTTTGAATAAATCTCTTTCATCGCAACTCTAACTCACCGACTCCGTGTGGTTATTCTAACGCTGTGTGTAGCACATCGCTACAATTGGTGACCCCGACGGCCCAAACGATATTTGGACCAGAGATGACCGACGCTGCATCTGTTCACGCAGTTTCGTTAAAACTGCCAAGCTTCTGGACGCTGCGACCCCATTTATGGTTCGAACAAGCAGAAGCACAATTCCACATTCGGCAGATAACCTCGGAGTCCACTCGCTACTACTACGTGCTGAGCTCCCTCGACCAGGAGACTGCTGCACAAGTTGAGGAGTTTATACAGTCGCCCCCGGAGGACGGAAAATACACAGCATTCAAAGCCCTGCTCATAAGGACTTTCGGACTCTCCCGGCGCGAACGAGCATGCCGCTTAATGCACCTGGATGGTTTGGGAGACAGGCCGCCGTCAGCATTAATGAACGAGATGCTGGCCCTGGCTGAAGGACACAAACCCTGCCTCATGTTTGAGCAGGCGTTCCTAGAGCAACTGCCCGAGGACATATGCCTGCTGCTGTCCGATGCAGATTTCAGCAACCCCCGGGAGGTGGCGGCCCGAGCAGATGTGCTGTGGAATGCCAGGAAAGAGAGAGGGGCATCCGTCGCACAGATCACCAAGCCGCGTGCGCAACGACAGACCAGACCAGGCCCGGCAGCAGAGCCTACAAAACTCGGCGACTGGAGTGAGGAGCCCAACGAACAATGGTGTTTCTACCACCAGCGGTGGGGCACGGAGGCCCGCCACTGCAGACCGCCCTGCAAATTCCCGGGAAACGCCAGGGCCAGCCGCCGCTGATGGCTACGGCGGCTGGCCATCAGGACAGCCTCCTGTACATCTGGGACAAGCAGTCGGGACGCCGCTTTTTGGTCGACACCGGAGCGGAGATCAGCGTCTTACCTCCAACGAGTTACGACACCCGCAACAGAGAACCGGGACCCACCCTGAGGGCCGCTAATGGCAGCACAATACGAACCTACAGCACCCGCACGGTGCGGCTACAGTTCAGCTCCAGCCGGTTCACGTGGGACTTCACACTGGCCGCCGTGGCCCAACCACTGCTGGGGGCGGATTTTCTACGAGCCCACAGCCTGCTGGTCGACTTGCAAGGGAAGCGATTAGTCCACGCCAAGACTTTTCAAACGTTCTCCCTGGGTGAAGCACAGTTGCCAGCCCCACACCTGGACTCCATCACGCTGTCCGACGATGAATTCAGCAGGGTCCTGGTGGATTTCCCATCAGTACTGACACCGCAGTTCACGGCAGCCATGCCCAGACACGGAGTACAGCACCACATCCCGACCCAGGGACCATCCCTCCACGCCCGTGCTCGAAGGCTTCCCCCGGACAAGCTCCGACTGGCGAAGGAGGAGTTCAAGAAGATGGAGGAATTAGGGATCATACGACGGTCCGACAGCCCATGGGCCTCCCCCCTTCACATGGTGCCCAAGGCAACGGGGGGCTGGAGACCATGCGGTGACTACCGCAGACTGAACGAGGCTACAACGCCAGACCGCTACCCTGTGTCGCACATTCAAGACTTCGCAGCAAACCTACACGGCGCAAGGATCTTTTCCAAGGTAGACCTCGTCCGGGGATACCATCAAATCCCTGTACATCCGGACGACATCCCCAAAACAGCACTTATCACCCCGTTCGGACTTTTCGAATTCCTCCGAATGCCGTTTGGTCTAAAGAACGCCGCACAGACTTTCCAGCGGCTAATGGACACGGTGGGACGCGACCTGGACTTTGCATTCATCTATTTGGACGACATCCTCATAGCCAGCAGTAGTCGGCAGGAGCATCTGTCCCACCTCCGCCAGCTCTACTCCCGCCTGAGTGAATTCGGCCTTACAATCAATCCAGCCAAATGCCAGTTCGGACTCGACACCATCGACTTCCTGGGCCACAGGATTACTAAAGACGGGGCAACCCCGCTGCCCGCCAAGGTAGACGCGGTCCGCCATTTCCCCCGACCCAACACAATCAAAGGCTTGCAGGAATTCGTGGGTATGGTGAATTTCTACCACCGTTTCCTCCCCTCAGCAGCCCGAACCATGCGCCCCTTGTTCACTCTAATGTCGAGTAAGGGCAAGGACATTACCTGGAACGAAGAGGCCGCAACCGCTTTCGTTAAAACCAAAGAAGCCTTGGCAAACGCCGCGATGCTAGTGCACCCCAGAATGGACGTTCCTACTGCCCTCATGGTGGACGCATCCAACACAGCGGTCGGTGGAGTGCTGGAACAACTCATCGAGGGTCGCTGGCAACCCCTGGCGTCCTTCAGCAAACACCTACGACCACCCGAACTCAAATACAGTGCTTTCGACCGGGAGCTATTGGCACTATACCTGGCAATCCGGCATTTCAGGTACTTCTTAGAAGGTAGGCCCTTCACCGCGTTCACCGACCACAAACTGCTTACCTTTGCGTTCACTAAGAGGGCCGACCCCTGGTCGTCCCGCCAGCAGCGACATCTGTCCTACATCTCCGAGTACACGACGGACATCCGGCATGTCTCTGGAAAGGACAACGTCGTGGCGGACGCACTATCCAGACCTACCATACAGCCCCTGTCCCAGGGGGTGGACTATGCAGCACTGGCAGAGGCACAGCAGGCAGACGCTGAGATCCCCAGTTACAGGACTGCAGTCTCCGGTTTGCAGCTCCAAGACCTCCCCGTAGGCCCAGGTGAGAGGACCCTACTACGTGACGTAGCTACCAGCCAACCCCGCCCCGTCGTCCCGGCAGCCTGGCGCCGGCGGGTGTTCGAATCCATTCACAACTTAGCGCACCCCTCCATCAGGACAACTGTCCGGCTGGTCTCCAACAGGTTCGTGTGGCATGGACTTCGTAAACAGGTCAGTGAATGGGCCAAAACGTGTATGCAGTGCCAAACGGCCAAGGTGCAGCGGCACACCAAGGCTCCGCTGCAGCAGTTTGAACCCACTCGCCAGAGGTTCGACCACATCCATGTGGATATCGTGGGGCCCCTGCCAGTGTCACGAGGAGCGCGGTACCTCCTAACTATGATAGACCGGTTCACCAGATGGCCAGAGGCAGTCCCGCTCAGCAACACCACCTCTGAATCCTGTGCCCGAGCACTGATCGCAACCTGGGTAGCACGCTTTGGGGTACCGGCCCACATTACCTCCGACAGGGGCGCCCAGTTCACCTCCAGCCTGTGGTCGGCTATGGCCAGACTTTTAGGAACACAGCTACACCACACAACTGCCTACCACCCACAGTCGAACGGACTAGTGGAGCGCTTCCACCGTCACCTGAAATCGGCTCTCATGGCCCGCCTGGAGGGGCCTAACTGGGCGGATGAACTTCCCTGGGTCCTGCTCGGAATCCGCACGGCGCCCAAAGAGGATCTACACACCTCGTCGGCCGAGTTGGTGTACGGCGCGCCCCTGGTCGTCCCAGGAGAGTTCATACCAGCCCCAAGGGGGCAAGAGGAAGAACCCACAGCAGTCCTGGACAGACTACGGGAGAGGCTCGGTAACCTGGCCCCCATACCCACTTCACAGCACGGACAGAGCCCGACCTGCGTACCCAAAGACCTGCAGAACTGTAAGTTTCTTTTTGTATGACGGGGCGGACACCGGGCACCGCTACAGCGGCCCTACGAGGGGCCGTTTAAAGTGATCAGGAACAATGGGTCCACGTTCGTGCTGGACATTGGGGGGAGAGAGGAGGTTTTCACGGTGGACCGACTCAAACCGGCCCATGTGGACTTGGCGCAACCGGTCCAGGCTCAGGCACCGCGGCGCAGGGGCAGACCTCCCAAACAGAAGCTGATCCAGACTGTGGACATTGGGGGAGGTATCACCGGTTCTGGGGGGGGGTTATGTGGCGACCCACTTTCTGGCACCCACGAACCGGCTCACGAAACAGCGCGCGCAGGCAGAGGGCTGGCAGCAAAAAGGGCGCCAGGCCATCTTCACCAGCAGGGGGAGAATCCCGCGCGCAGAAAGGGTCTGGGAATATGCATTCCCCACAGTAGTCCCGCCCAGGGAGGGAGGAACGGGAAGGCTTTAAAGCGGGCCGCGAAGTTTGAATAAATCTCTTTCATCGCAACTCTAACTCACCGACTCCGTGTGGTTATTCTAACGCTGTGTGTAGCACACCGCTACAGTCTGTATGAGGTTTGTACGTCCTTCCCATGAGCACATAGGTTTCCTCCAGGTGCTCTGATTTCCTCCCATATTCCAAAGACAAACTGGTTAATTGGTCATTATAAATTGTCCTGTGATTCGGCTAAGATTAAATAGGTGGGGTTGGGGGGAGATACGTCTCTACCAAAGGAAGTGTAAGGCGCTCCTTCCCTCCACTTGCCTGAAGGTCACTCTTGGACAAGGTGTAGCACCTGCTTACCCGCCCCCCCCCCATCAATCTGGGTCATGTGAAGCCATGGGAGCAGGTGGTGGATGGTCGTATGAGCAGTTGGTGCATATCACAAGTCCTGGTAATGTGCCCACTGACGCCAGGCAGACAATCTCTGTAAGGTATTTATAATGGCTGTGATCACCATCTTGTAAAGACACTTCCCACAAGAAGGCAATAGCAAACCACTTCTGTAGAAAAAATTTCCAAGTACAGCCATGGCCATGGAAAGACTACAATTGTCTACATCTTACAACATGGCACATAATGGTGATGATGAAATCAGCGGGTTGCTAGGTACTATGGCTCAATGGACACTGTACTTCTAAGTAAAATAAAAATTCCAACAAATTAATCCAATATAACTATCATCTATGAAGAGATTTCAGGTCCTCCAGCAGAAAATATCAGGACAGGTTGTTGAAAATAACCAGAGATATTAACTGCAAATGCAATAAGTTTCTGGATTGCAACACCATGATTCTTCAAGGGAAAAAAGGAACAGTTCTTCAGACATGTGAGGACTGAAGTCTGAAAGAAAACCCATGATCTAACAAATAGATGAGCGGTGAGAAGAGGCCAGGACAGCTATAACGTGCTTGGGTCATTCAGTGTCGTTAAGGCCATATGCACCCAAGGAGTCAAAGCACTTCTCACTGAGCCAAGAATGACAGGCAATTTATCAAGGACAGAAAGGGAGTCAAGGTCCACTGGAAGGAACTCAGCTGTGATATTAGCACCTTTGACTCCATTCCTCAGGGAATTATTCACTCTGTCTTGATGGCACACCTGTCAAGAAGTTATAAAGGCCAACTGATTGACAGTAAGTTCTTGGAAACAGAAACTTTCAAACTCGAGTCACAAATTCACCATCTGATTCCCCATGTCCATGAGCAGGAAGATGTAACTTTAGATGACTTTAGAGGCACAGTAGCCATGTCCATCTTCAAGGTAAAGACAAATGCAATTGTAGTAAGCATTTCCCACATCCCACAGTCATTGCAGGATTAGGGTATAGAATTGTTATTCTTCCAAAATTTTCTTAAAGTTTAACTTTCCTGTGTTTGTTCATAATTGTTATATAATCACATAACATATGTGTAATTGTTGAGCAAATTTTTGGCAGCTGATGCTGTATTTTCTAGAAGCTTCTCATTTTTTCTGCAACAGGTTGAACCTGGCTATTTTATAGGTTAACTTTTATCACTAGAATGCTGTTATCTCCAGTTTGAGTATGAGGTGACCATGACTTGGTACTTCATCTGCAGCACCATCTCAGCAGCACCTCCATCATCAAGTCTTGCTTGTTGATACAGAAGCTTCTGCTTCACCATTGTCTTCTCCTAAACAGAGATGCCGAGCAATTGAATGGGGGAAAATTAAACATTTCTGTTCTCTGACAAGAACACTTTTCTGTTTTTAAACCTTGGGCTCCAAGCTAACTTCTCAGACTGGGCACATTGGACGCCTGACATTGTAATTTTAACTTTTCTGGTATCTGTGTACAGTCCAACATTGCAAGATGCTGACAAAGTTATTAAGGATGTGATTGGAAACTATCTTTATACTGGAACACAACCAATGAAGCACACACAGGAGTACTCCAACTACAGATTCTGTTTAGGAACATCGGAACAACTCCTTTCAACAGCTTGCCTTCGAAATAGGCCTGACAAAACCCACACGATTAAGCATGCCTTAGTAAGTCCAAACTCCTGAGGAATTAAACCTTGCAAGTCAACTGAAAAAGGAGGATACCACAGCTTGGATGGAACAAGAGGGACCAACAGAAGACAGTTTAGAGCCCTGCAAACAGTATTGAGTGTTCAATGGTGCAGCTCAAAGCTGAGAAAATGGGGCATGAAACAATTAGATCTACATCATGTCCAGACAAAAAGAATTTCAGAGATGGGTGACTTATGGACAGCAGCAGCGAAGCAGCAAAAAGCAGCAGCAGCAGCAGAAGAGCAGCCCTAATGAAGTTGTCTTTGCTGCCTTTATGTTCTCCCAAATCCATTCGGGAACACATTGGAACAACCAAATGTTCAAATGGAAGAGGTTAAAGATAAGGGAGGCTTTGATAGGAAAGGGGCTACGAAAAAAAAGCAATGGCACAAATGAACAAGGTAATGAACTGGAAACTAAATGAAAATTTGTAAAACAGTAGATGACACTAACACAGAACAATTAGTGTTTTTTTGTTTGCTTTCTTTTCTTTTTTTTTGGTTTTACCAGAGATGTTTCCCAGAAGCTGCCAAATTTGTTTCGCAAATCTTTGATTATACCACGCTGCAAAAACAAAATCGATCAGTTTTTGTCATTTCCATGGAGTGCAAGAACTCTTAAGTCTGGAAGAAAATGGTGATGTCTAAAATGGGAGCGTAAATTAAAACAATGCAGCCTTACTTCACTTAGCCATGCCAATATCTGATAGTTTTGCCTTCATTTTCAACTCCTTCCTTTGTAGCCACACAGTGAAGAAAACAAAAATTCTTTGTTTTTGTTAAAGCAAAGTAATCTTTGTTTTTATTAAAGCTGCAGCATTTCTTTTGTAGCCTTCATGGGTGGATTTTGCATTTTATGTAATCTCTCTTCCTTGATTTTATTTTACTTCACACAAGAGGGCTCTCCATACCTGACCCAAGTTCCCCAACTGTGAAATCTCTGGAAAACAGCTTGGAAATAAGGTGCTGTACAAACAGTTTGTTGAGGAGAGGGACTGATGGCATATAGCATGGGATATTTCCATAAAATATTTCTCCAGGGTAAATAGTTAAAACTCATAACATTGTTTTTAATTTATGCATGGAAACTACTTCATTAATCTAAATAAAAAAGGCCACCAATTAACACTTCAGAGTTCCTATAACTAGTCATCAAAAGCTACTTGCTATAAATTAAGCGTTGGCAACACACACAAAAAATGCCAGTGAACGCAGCAGGCCAGGCAGCATCTATAGGAAGAGCAACATACATCAAAGTTGCTGGTGAACGCAGCAGGCCAAGCAGCATCTATAGGAAGAGGCGCAGTCGATGTTTCAGGCCGAGACCCTTCGTCAGGACTAACTGAAGGAAGAGTGAGTAAGGGATTTGAAAGCTGGAGGGGGAGGGGGAGATGCAAAATGATAGGAGAAGACAGGAGGGGGAGGGATAGAGCCGAGAGCTGGACAGGTGATAGGCAAAAGGGGATACGAGAGGATCATGGGACAGGAGGCCGAGGGAGAAAGACGGGGGGGGGTGACCCAGAGGATGGGCAAGAGGTATATTCAGAGGGACAGAGGGAGAAAAAGGAGAGTGAGAGAAAGAATGTGTGCATAAAAATGAGTAACAGCTGGGGTACGAGGGGGAGGTGGAGCCTAGCGGAAGTTAGAGAAGTCAATGTTCATGCCATCAGGTTGGAGGCTACCCAGACGGAATATAAGGTGTTGTTCCTCCAACCTGAGTGTGGCTTCATCTTTACAGTAGAGGAGGCCGTGGATAGACATGTCAGAATGGGAATGGGATGTGGAATTAAAATGTGTGGCCACTGGGAGATCCTGCTTTCTCTGGGAGACCGCTTTGCTGAACATCTACGCTCTGTCCGCCAGAGAAAGCAGGATCTCCCAGTGGCCACACATTTTAATTCCACATCCCATTCCCATTCTGACATGTCTATCCACGGCCTCCTCTACTGTAAAGATGAAGCCACACTCAGGTTGGAGGAACAACACCTTATATTCCGTCTGGGTAGCCTCCAACCTGATGGCATGAACACTGACTTCTCTAACTTCCGCTAGGCCCCACCTCCCCCTCGTACCCCAGCTGTTACTCATTTTTATGCACACATTCTTTCTCTCACTCTCCTTTTTCTCCCTCTGTCCCTCTGAATATACCTCTTGCCCATCCTCTGGGTCACCCCCCCCCATCTTTCTCCCTAGGCCTCCTGTCCCATGATCCTCTCGTAGCCCCTTTTGCCTATCACCTGTCCAGCTCTCGGCTCTATCCCTCCCCCTCCTGTCTTCTCCTATCATTTTGCATCTCCCCCTCCCCCTCCAGCTTTCAAATCCCTTACTCACTCTTCCTTCAGTTGGTCCTGATGAAGGGTCTCGGCCTGAAACGTCGACTGCGCCTCTTCCTATAGATGCTGCTTGGCCTGCTGCGTTCACCAGCAACTTTGATGTATGTTGCTTGAATTTCCAGCATCTGCAGAATTCCTGTTGTTTGCATCTATAGGAAGAGGTACAGTCGACGTTTCGAGCCAAGAGTGTTCTTTATTTTCCTCCCTCGTTGACCTATTGTGGGCATTGTATTAACTGTGAGGATGTAATATCGCTCCTACTTGCCCCTGAGATGAGTCAACTACTTTGATGGATATGGAGTCACATATGAAACATGGAAAAATGTGGAAATGACATTTCTCCTGGCTAGAGTGTCTAGGACCCAGAATTACTGTCTCAAAGTTGGAGCTGGTCTTTATCACAGATATTTCCTTCATTCAGAGGGTGGTGAATCTTTGGAACTCACAACCCAAGAGATCAGTGGAGGCTCAATGATAGGTTTTTGGATTTTAACAGAAGCAAGGGACATGAGATTAGCACAGGAAACTGATGCTGAGA
This sequence comes from Mobula hypostoma, assembly GCF_963921235.1. Taxonomy (NCBI): domain Eukaryota; kingdom Metazoa; phylum Chordata; class Chondrichthyes; order Myliobatiformes; family Myliobatidae; genus Mobula; species Mobula hypostoma. The sequence continues at coordinate 23,675,510 of NC_086104.1, read as the reverse complement.
TAACAGGCCAGCCACGACCTTAAAACAAAGTGGAGCAGGCATGTTGGTCATCCCTACTCTTGTTGATATACAGGCCAAATGATTGAAGGACAATGGTATGCCAGAAGGACTTCCATGGCAACCGAGTTGTTTTGTAGCTTTTTAAAAAATAAAATAATCTGGGTTTTAGTTAAATTGCTTGAAATTACATTCTCTAGATGCCATGCTGTGATTCAAACTCATCTCTCTTGACCAGTAGTCCAGAATTCTGACTGCCAGCTCAGTACCTTAACCACTACACTACTATACTATCAATGAGATCTTGCACTGCAAGTTGGTGGAAATGGAAAACAGAGACACTACAATGTCCTCCAAAAGGCATTGGTAAGCCAGGTAAACCATAAAAGCAACTGTAGATCTCCAGAAACAGATAAGCTGACTGTGAAATAAACTATATACATTTTTTTTGTAACGGGGGTAATGAATTAAACACAAGATCAGGTGCAGACAGTGAAATATTGAGGGATGAAGAAAGAAAGATGAAAAAGAGGTAGAAATAAATAATGAAAAGCAATTTAAATAAAGAAACGATCTCCACCGATTGAAAGCTGAGTTCTGCATTGATAATTCATTCATTTTTAGTGCCAGAAAGATTAATTTACATATCACAACATTAAAAAGGTTCCTGGAATGACATGAGGAAGAACTAATTTATACAGATGATTATTTCATATCATTTGCACAAATACAGGAATTCCCCACTGAACAATGCACAAACTTCCAAACAGTGCAATTGGACTATATCTTCTATTTCAACACAGCTAACATCATGACTTCCGTCAGCTGAAGTTGCTGTGTAAATGGCCAGTATAGAACAGCGAAAGGCATTAGCCTCACTGTTATTAATAGGGAATTCTGAAACAATATCTCCAGAAACTTAGATTATTTCATGCTTTATTCTAGTTTTTGTTGAGAGGATTGTTTCTATCGATTCCTTTTTCTTTATGTCTTGACTGTTCAGGAGCTGTTGGGTGTTGTGAATGGACTGAAGGTTTATTCTGTAAATCGTGAGAGCACTATTAAGGCATTGTGGAATGAGTGCCAATCAAACAATCGAACTACTCCATTTAATAAGCTTTTCTCAGGATATATGAAAAGGACTAGATTCATAAAATATTGTATACCAAATTTAAAAAATTGTTGGTATTCCAAAAAGAAAAAAAAATCACTATTGGATCTTTTATCCAGTTTTGAGATCCACCCATTATGGTTCAAAAAAAGCGCAGTACAACATTAAACGCAACAAATTAAGAGCTGGATTACAGTCACTTTCTAACAATAATCGAAACCATGCATACTTCTACTGAGCACGCTATTAGATTACATCTTTTCAGTGATTCAATAACTGATTTGCTCTCTAGCTCTCTGACTGACTCTTGTTACCACATACACCCTAAATGGTGATCAATTTATCTTCAAAAGAATGTAACGGTGTGAAAGATCTCAGAATCCGCAATGATGTAATCTAATTTAAAGAGCAACCTATTTCAGAGTAGTATATGGTGTGACACATACATACTTTGAATATAAATTTACTTTGAGCTTTGAATGATAGCATTTTCTTTATTGAGAAGGTATTTGTTTATCTTCATGGCCTGTTGTTCTACACATAGACATTGAGTTGCCAAACAGAAATGCGACCCACACTATTTGTAATTGATTAACTGTGTTAGAATTGAACATTATGTCGAACTTAAAATGTGCAGCCATTTCAAAGGAGAAAGCTCACAGTGCCTTGTATAAAGCAAAGATATCTACAAAAAATAATTAGTTTTAGACATGAAAGCAATGAATAATAGACTTGTATGTATCAGTTGAGAGATTAATCTTACTTCAAAGGTTTTAACTTCTTCCTCACCATCCTCATCTTCTTCTACATGACAACTCTGCAATAATAGAACATTGAAATATCCGATGAAATGTGATTCAATTTACAACCACATGAGAGCTATAACTAGAATTCTTAACCCAAATTTTTTGACCTCCCCTATTTCAAGCTACTTTGCTCATCTGACTAAATCACTTCCAAAAGAAAACATTCTTCTACCTCAGGATTGAATAAATTTATCACAGAAATGCAATGTTGAATATTTATTCAAATATTACCTTTGCCATAATGTCAGCATAAGCCATGTAGAGGAAATCTTCTTCAAGATTGCTAAAAAAAAAGATTATTTTTGAGTATATTATTTGTCAGTTAATTCATTTCGTGGTTACAGTTGCCCCTTTTAAGAACACGAGGAAGGATTCAACCTGACTTGCCCCATCATTGAGATGTTACCACAACCGAGGGACCCATTTTCAGAGCCTCTTTATCTCATGTTCTTGATATTTATTGCTTAATTATTTCTTCTTATTATTTCTTTCTTTTTGTATTTGCACAGCTTGTAGTCTTGACCACCCAAGTTGGTTCAGTGTGGTTATTATTCTATTACAGATTTACTGAGTATGCCTGCAAGAAAATGAATCTCAGGGTTGTAAATGGTGACATATATGTACTTTGATAATAAATTTCTCTGAACTTTGATTTACAATAAAGTTCTCTAACAAAAATATAAAGGGAACTTGTGCACTTCAAAGCAACAAAAGTATGTCAAGACAAACCTTATAATTTTTACCCGAGTTGTCACAGCAGCTACCAAGAGGTGTAACATAAACATCAAACTGAGAATTGCAAAATAAAACACATATTCATAAATAGTCAGGTTGATTTGTTATTTGCAGGGGATTATTAAAAAAAGTTTAGAAAATTGGTATCCTCACATATGCTTGAAAATACCCCATTTCTGGGTTTCAACATTGCCAGAAGGGACATGGGAAACCCATTTAAATGTAAATTTATGATTATTGTCTGGAAGCAAGCCTGAGGAAATTCCAATACTCTGTAACCGAAAAGTTAGTTGACCTGGATTTACTGAGCAAAGATAGGGTTCTGGCTCAGCTTTGGGTGGAAATGCATCATAACATCTAACAGCTTTCATGAAAGAGGTCCACATTGTTGAATCCTGGCAGCTAATGCACAGTAACACACATAAAAGTTGCTGGTTAACTCAGGAGGTCAGGCAGCATCTCTAGGAAGAGGTGCAGTCGACGTTTCAGGCCGAGACCCTTCGTCAGGACTAACTGAAGGAAGAGTGAGTCAGGGATTTGAAAGTTGGAGGGGGAGAGGGAGATCCAAAATGATAGGAGAAGACAGGAGGGGGAGGGATGGAGCCAAGAGCTGGACAGGTGATAGGCAAAAGGGGATACGAGAGGATCATGGGACAGGAGGTCCGGGAAGAAAGACAAGGGGGGGGGACCCAGAGGATGGGCAAGGGGTATATTCAGAGGGACAGAGGGAGAAAAAGGAGAGTGAGAGAAAGAATGTGTGTATAAAAATAAGTAACAGATGGGGTACGAGGGGGAGGTGGGGCATTAGCGGAAGTTAGAGAAGTCGATATTCATGCCATCAGGTTGGAGGCTACCCAGACGGAATATAAGGTGTTGTTCCTCCAACCTGAGTGTGGCTTCATCTTTACCGTAGAGGAGGCCGTGGATAGTCATGTCAGAATGGGAATGGGATGTGGAATTAAAATATGTGGCCACTGGGAGATCCTGCTTTCTCTGGCGGACAGAGCGTAGATGTTCAGCAAAGCGGTCTCCCAGTCTGCGTCGGGTCTCGCCAATTTATCAAAGGCCACATCGGGAGCATCGGACGCAGTATATCACCCCAGCCGACTCACAGGTGAAGTGTTGCCTCACCTGGAAGGACAGTTTGGGGCCCTGAATGGTGGTAAGGGAGGAAGTGTAAGGGCATGTGTCGCACTTGTTCCGCTTACACGGATAAGTGCCAGGAGGGAGATCAGTGGGGAGGGATGGGGGGGATGAATGGACAAGGGAGTTGCGTAGGGAGCGATCCCTGCGGAATGCAGAGAGAGGCGGGGAGGGAAAGATGTGCTTAGTGGTGGGATCCCGTTGGAGGTGGCGGAAGTTACGGAGAATAATATGTTGGACCCAGAGGCTGGTGGGGTGGTAGGTGAGGACCAGGGGAACCCTATTCCTAGTGGGGTGGCGGGAGGATGGAGTGAGAGCAGATGTACGTGAAATGGGGGAGATGCGTTTAAGAGCACAGTTGATAGTGGAGGAAGGGAAGCCCCTTTCTTTAAAAAAAGGAAGACATCTCCCTCGTCCGAGAATGAAAAGCCTCATCCTGAGAGCAGATGCGGCGGAGACGGAGGAATTGCGAGAAGGGGATGGCTTTTTTGCAAGAGACAGGGTGGGAAGAGGAATAGTCCAGATAGCTGTGAGAGTCAGTAGGCTTATAGTAGACATCAGTGGATAAGCTGTCTCCAGAGACAGAGACAGAAAGATCTAGAGAGGGGAGGGAGGTGTCGGAAATGGACCAGGTAAACTTGAGGGCAGGGTGAAAGTTGGAGGCAAAGTTAATAAAGTCAACGAGTTCTGCATGCGTGCAGGAAGCAGCGCCAATGCAGTCGTCGATGTAGCGAAGGAAAAGTGGGGGAACAGATACCAGAATAGGCACGGAACATAGATTGTTCCACAAAGCCAACAAAAAGGCAGGCATAGCTAGGACCCATACGGGTGCCCATAGCTACACTTTTAGTTTGGAGGAAGTGGGAGGAGCCAAAGGAGAAATTATTAAGAGTAAGGACTAATTCCGCTAGACGGAGCAGAGTGGTGGTAGAGGGGAACTGATTAGGTCTGGAATCCAAAAAGAAGCGGAGAGCTTTGAGACCTTCCTGATGGGGGATGGAAGTATATAGGGACTGGACATCCATGGTGAAAATAAAGCGGTGGGGGCCAGGGAACTTAAAATCATCGAAAAGTTTAAGAGCGTGAGAAGTGTCACGAACATAGGTCGGAAGGGATTGAACAAGGGGGGATAAAACCGTGTCGAGGTATGCAGAAACGAGTTCGGTGGGGCAGGAGCAAGCTGAGACAATAGGTCGGTCAGGACAGGCAGGTTTGTGGATCTTGGGTAGGAGGTAGAAACGGGAAGTGCAAGGTGTGGGAACTATAAGGTTGGTAGCAGTGGATGGGGGATCCCCTGAGCGGATAAAGTCGGTGATGGTGTGGGAGACAATGGCCTGGTGCTCCTTAGTGGGGTCACGATCGAGGGGTAAATAAGAAGAGGTATCCGCGAGTTGTCGCTGTGCCTCGGCAAGGTAGAGGTCAGTACGCCAGACTACAACAGCACCCCCCTTATCGGCGGGTTTAATAATAAGGTTAGGATTAGTGCGGAGGGAGTGGAGAGCAGAGTGTTCCAAAGGAGTGAGGTTGGAATGGGGACAAGGTGCGGTGAAGTCGAGACGGTTGATGTCCCGTTGGCAGTTAGCAATAAAGAGATCCAGAGCAGGCAGACGACCAGAGCGGGGTGTCCATGAAGAAGAGGAGGGTTGAAGATGGGAGAAGGGGTCATCGGTGGGGGTGGAAGAGTCTTTGCCGAAGAAGTAGGCTCGGAGATGGAGACAGCGGAAGAAAAGTTCCGCATCATGGCGAACACGGAACTCGCTGAGGTGTGGGCGAAGGGGGATAAAGGTGAGGCCCTTACTGAGGACAGAGCGTTCTGCCTCCGACAGTTGAAGGTCGGAGGGGATGGTAAAGACCCGGCATGGATGAGAGCTGGGATCAGAGGCGGGAGGGGGGAGGCTGGGGGTGTGAATGGAGAGGGGAGGGTTGGGGTGAGAGGAAGATGGAGCCTCTGAGGGCCCAGGAGTTGATGGTGGGATCTGAGGGAGATGGGGTTGCAGAGTGGTGGTGGGGGAAGGGGAGACAGGAGTCACAATAGCAGCACATAAAGACCCGGCCTGCTAATGCACAGTGATCAGTTTGTATCTGTAACTAACATGTCTTTTGCCAGTTTGTATCTGTGTTCTTTGGTTACTTTTAATATACATAATTCAATGCAGTCTCATATATTTTCTGGCTATTTAGTACTGTATATACTTCCATTAAGTCTACCCATCACTTACCTTGTTGTGAAACCGTAGAGCCTAAGTTATTCTGACATATTATACCATTTTGGATACTGTTGGTGGGGTCAACCAACCAGGGACAAGTTGCAGTGGTCGGGTCTCTGGCAGCGAGACTGGACCCTCAACTCAGAAAGGAAGGAGGGAAAAGAGGAGAGCAGTAGTGATAGGAAATTCAATAGTTAAGGGACAGATAAGAGTTTCTGTGGGAGAGATTGAGAATCCCGGATGGTCTGAGGCCTCCCTGGTGCCAGGGTCCATGATATCTCGGATCGAGTTCTTGGTATTCTCAGGAGGGAAGGTGAGCAGCCAGATGTCATGGTCCATGCAGGGACCAATGACGTGAATAGGAAGAAGGAGGAGGTCCTGCAAAGAGAGTTTAGGGAGTTAGGTGCAATTGCAATTGCAGGATTGCTACCCATGCCACGTGCTGGTGAGGCTAGAAATAGGAAGATAATACATCTGCAGGGGCATGTATATGGAAAATAGCGCCTATGGCAAGCACTGAAATTGCACCCCTGTCCAAACATCTGACACCCATCTTTTGATAACTTACCGTAATATCAGCTCAAAAATACAAGTCAAGCTCGTTAATCTTTTGATTAACAAATTATGGCACTACATGAAAATTATAACCACCTTCCTTGCTTTCACTGATGCAAATTGGTCTATGTTGTGATCAAAGTCAGTTTTTTCAGTTTCTTCTCTTTCTACACTCAGCAGAGCACGATCACAGAGTCTGCATTGACCCATGGAGGCTCTCAAATACGAAAGTATTATTTTTAACTTGCTGAATGATCTCTCACAGCTGGTGATGGAAACTGCGATGGCTAGCATTATCTGAATAGCAATGCGAAGATTGGGGAGGACGCTCTCATCTCCATACTGAACAATAAATTCAAGAACTCTTCAGGTCTTGATATTTTCATGTTGACCTGCCTTGATAGCAACATTCTGCCATCCAAAATTTCTTCATATAGTTGCTGTCCACCAACATCAGAGCTGTACAATTCACCTAAATATTCGCACTTCTTTTTTAGGTCGTTACTGTTGGCGCCGTAACACAGTCCCTTGACATTGAGGAGGAACCCAAACTTGGCGGCGGTGTCATGCAAATGAGTGAACCTTTGTCAATTTCTCTGTGAAGGCGGTCGAGTGTTCTGTTCATGACTCTTTCCATTTCCTCCTTAGCTGTTAACCCAGCATTTCTTGAGTTCTCATCAGCCACTTGTTTCTTTTGTCTCTGACGTCTTTCAACTTCAATATTCCATTCTTGACAGAGATCAACTCCTTCTTCGAGTGACTCACTGACCAACACTTCTCTTTCAACATAAAAATGATCTCAGGGGGCTTTCAAATCCAGGGCAGCATCGTGGAAGTTCATGCTGGGATCCTGCTGCCTCTTTTGAATACGGTCAATGCAAATGAGTACTTTGTTCCAAAATCCCAGCAAAATCAGAAAATCGTAACTCAACATGCGGTTGTACAGCTGCCTTGCATCACTTCTTGTTTCACTGGTCTCGTTTTCATTGTCTTCCATGTCCTGGAGAACTTGAAGTATCTCCTCAAGGTACTTGTTGACGGGCTTCACTGCTTCCGTCCTTCCACTCCACCTGGTTTCAGACTCCAACTTAACAACCACAGGCGCAGTGTTTTTGAGTTTTTCCCAGCGCTGTGTTGAACAAGAGAAAAACACGTAGAGAGCTTTGATGATTCCAAAAAACGTGACCATCATTGTATCTTGCTTGGCTGCATGTACACCCACCAAGTTGAGTGACGGATTGTCGCAATTCACAAACACCGCCAGGTTGTTTTTCTCATTTATTCTTTGATGAACACCACTTCTGTGCCCAGCCATCACAGCAGCGTTGTCATAGCACTGTGACCGACAATCTTGTAGCTCCATTTCATCCTTTCTAGCTGTTTCAAGATGTCTTCAACCAAGCTCTCAGCATCCTTCTGGCTTATGTGGATAAAACCAAGGAAGGACTCTCTAACATGGACTGTTTTCCTCTCAAAATCAACTTCCGCATACCTCACGACTTCTGACAACTGCTCATTGTGTGCCTGATCAGGAGTCGAATCAAACATGAGACCATACTACTTGGCTTTACGAATGCTTCTCAGTAAACTCTGGCGAAGAGTGGATGCCATCATGTGGATGAATTCGTTCTGGACACCCAGTGAAAGATAAGACGTGGATCCAGGATAATTTTCCAAATGAGTGAGGTGTTTTTTTATGACAGGGTTAAAGATGGCCAGTAGTTTCAGTAAGCCAAGGAAATTTCCCACATTGGAGTCATCGTCTAGCTGAAGTGACTCCCTGTGTCCTCGCAAAGCCAGGTTCTGAGTCACAAGGAATTTTATGCAGTGAAGGATTCTCGTCAAGATATCACGCCACTTCTGCTTTTCCTTCTCAATCTGTGACTGAAATAACGCGTCAATAACTCCTCTGTTCCCAGCTAAATTTCTTTCCATTTCTTTCCACTGTGTGAAGCATTCCCGATGATTCTTGCCACTTTCCTGCTCCAATGAGGATTGATGGTCTGACCGGGAATAGAGAAGACAACAAATACAAAATGCAGACTTTTTAGAAAGGGAATAGACCAGCCATGAGCGAGTCACTTCCTCACCATGACCATTTCCCAATTTCCTCTTGAACCAAGTTTTGTTCATTGAGCGGTTATTTGTTGGTAGGAAAGGCCCCTCACTGTTCTGAAAATACTTCGGACCCAACTTTATTACTTCTGCTCTCAACACGTCAGGCAGAATTGCTTTTCCAGTATCCTTGATGAACTTCAGAAGTCCAATGTCATGCTGTTTAATCACCTCTGGTATGACAGTTCGAGGCTCTTCGACACCATCCAGTTCACTAGGTTCAGTGTCGTCAGGTTCAATCTTGTCAGGCAAAATCTCGTCAATAAACTCAACATCACACCACCACCATCGTCTTCCCCTCCTGTCATGTCCACGTTCTCTGTTGCAGCCTCACTCTTAATCTCGTCATACTCAGATTTATCTGACTTGACCTCCTCCTCGGCTTGTGACGCATTTGTACTTGATCCACCTTTGGATTCTAACAAACTTGTATCAGGTGCAGGCAACTCCATGGAACGTGTCAAACTACCTGTTCCAGACTTTTCAAAGAAGGGCATGAAGAACTTGCTCGACTTCTTGGCTTCCTCCGCCTCCAACTTTCGTCTCTTCCATCCTTCAGCTCCACTTTCCTTCTACTTGGTGAAGAAACATTTCATGGTCTTCTTACACAATGCTCTGAAATAAGGCCATCCTAGTGCTTCTCACCCGTGATAATCAAAGACAGATCATACATCTGAAGAAAATTCTTTTTTCACTATCTGAGGATGGCTTGTCTGACTTTAATAGAAACTGCTCAGTGGCGCCCCCCTTCAAGTGGCATCCAGGGAACATGCCATACCTGCCATACCTTAGATATGCCACTGTGCAGCTGAGTACGTAGCTAAGGAGATGGTGCAGGAGGGAGGGCCTCACATGTTTCTGGACAATTAGGCTTTGTTCCAGGGAAGGTGGGACCTGTTCTGATGGGACGGTTTGCACCTGAACTGGAGGAGGACTAACATCCTTGTGGGTAGGTTTACTAGTGCTGCTCCGGGGGGTTTAAACTAGATTTGTAGGGGGAGGGGAACCAGAGTGTTCGAGCAGATGGTGAGTTGGAGGAGGACAAAGGTCATGCGAGGACTGCAAGTATAGACAGAAATCAAAGGTTTGTACGACATAGAAATGTTCTCAGGTGCATCTATTTCAATGCAAGGAGTATTGTAGGTAAGGGAGATGATCTTAGGCATGTGGGATTATGACATTATTGCTATTACTGAGACTTGGTTACAGGAAGGGCAGAACTAGCAGCTTAATGTTCCGGGGTTCCGTTGTTTCAGACATGATAGAGGGGGAGGGATGAAAGGGGGAGGAGTGGCATTACTAGTCAGGGAGAATATCACAGCTGTGCATAGGCAGGACAGCCTGGAGGGCTCGTCTACAGAGGCCATATGGGTGGAGCTGAGGAATAAAAAAGGTGTGGTCACACTAATAGGGTTGTATTATAGACCGCCCAATAGTCAGAGAGAATTGGAGGAGCAAATCTGTGGAGAGATAGCAGACCGATGTAAGAAACAGAAAGTTGTAACAGTAGGGGATTTTAACTTTCCACAAATTGACTGGGACTCCCACACTGTAAAGGGGCTAGATGGTTTGGAGTTTGTCACATGTGTTCAGGAAAGTTTTCTAAATCAATATATAGAGCTACCAATGAGAGAGGATGCAATACTTGATCTTCTATTAGGGAACCAGACAGGTCAGGTGACAGAAGTATGTGTAGGCGAACATTTTGGGTCCAATGACCATAATGTCATTAGTTTCAAGTTAATTCTGGATAAGGATAGGTTTGGTCCTCGAGTTAAGGTTCTAAATTGGAGAAGAGCCAATTTTGTGGAAATGAGAAAGGATCTAGGAAGAGTGGATTGGAATAAGTTGTTTTCTGGCAAGGATGTGTTCAGTAAGTGGAAGGCCTTCAAAGGTGAAATTTTGAGAGTGCAGAATTTGCATGTTCCTGTCAGGATTAAAGGCAAAGTCAACAGGCATAGCGAACGTTGGTTTTCAAGGGATATTGGCGATCTGGCTAAGAAAAAGAGGTAAGTGTATAGCAGGTATAGGCAACAAGGAACAAATGAGGTACTTGAAGAGTATAGAAAATGTAAGAAAATACTAAAGAAGGAAATCAGGAAGGCAAAAAGACATGAGGTTGCTTTGGCAGATAATGTGAAGGCAAACCCAAAGGGTTTCTACAAGTATATTAAGAGTAAAAGGATAGTAAGGGACAAAATAGGTCCCCTAGAAGATCAGAGTGGTCATCTATGTGTGGAGCCTCATGAGATGGGGGAGATCTTAAGCAGTTTTTTTGCATCAGAATTTACTCAGGAAACTGGCATAGTGTACATGGAAGGAAGGGAAACAAGCAGTAGTGTCATGGAACATATAGAGATTAAAAAAGAGGAGGTGCTTGCTGCCTTACAGCTAATAAAGGTAGATAAATCCCCCGGGCCTGACATGATATTTCCTTGGACCTTGAGAGAGACTAGTGGAGAAATTGCAGGGGCCCTGGCAGAAAAATTTTAAATGTCCTTAGCCACGGGTGCGGTGCCGGAGGATTGGAGGGTGGCTCATGTTGTTCCGCTGTTTTAAAAAGGCTCCAAAAGTAAACCGGGTAATTACAGGCCAGTGAGCCTGACATCAGCAGTAGGTAAATTATTGGCAGGTGTTCTGAGAGATCGGATATACAAGTATTTGGACAGCCAAGGGCCGATTAAGGATAGTCAGCATGGCTTTGTGCGTGGTAGAATGTGTTTGACCAATCTTGTAGAGTTTTTCGAGGAGGTTACCAAGAAAGTAGACGAAGGAAAGGCTGTGGATGTTGTCTACATGGACTTTAATAAGGCCTTTGACAAGGTCCCACATGGGAGGTTAGTTCAGAAGGTTCAGACACTAGGTATCCATGGAGAGGATGTAAACTGGATACGAAATTGGCTGTGTGGGTGAAGACAGAGAGTGATAGTGGATGATCGCTTCTCAGACTGGAGGCCTGTGACTAGTGATGTACCTCAGGGATCTGTGCTGGGACCATTGTTGTTTGTTGTCTATATCAATGATATAGATGATAATATGGTAAATTGGATCAGCAGGTTTGCCGATGACACTAAGATTGGAGGTGTTGTGGACAGCGAGAAAGCTTTCAAAGCTTGCAGAGGGAAAAATGGGCCAGAAAATGGCAGATGGAATTTAATGCAGACAAGTGTGAGGTGTTGCATTTTGGAAGGACAAATCAAGGTAGGACATACACAGTAAATGGTAGGGCACTGAGGAGGAGTGTGGAGGAACAAAAGGATCTGGGAGTTCAGATACATAATTCCCTGCAAATGGCGTCACAGGTAGACAGGGTTGTAAAGAAGGCTTTTGGCATCCTGGCATTCATAAATCAAAGTACTGAGTATAGGAGTTGGGATGTTTGGTGAGGTTGTATAAGACATTGGTGAGGCCAAATTTGGAGTATTGTGTGCAGTTCTGGTCACCTAACTATAGGAAGGATATCAGTAAGAATGAAAGAGTGCAGAGAAGATTTACCAGGATGTTGCTGGGTCTTCAGGAGTTGAGTTACAAGGAAAGATTGAACAGGTTAGGCCTTAATTCCTTGGAGCATAGAAGAATGAGGGGAGACTTGATAGAGGTTTACAAAATTGAGGGGTATAGACAGAGTAAATGTGAGTAGGCTCTTTCTACTTAGATTAGGAGAGATAAATATGAGAGGACATGGCTTTAGGGTGAAAGGGGAAAGGTTTAGGGGGAACATTAGGGGGAACTTCTTCACTCAGAATGGTGGGAGTGTGGAACGAGCTGCCATCTGATGTGGTAAATGCAGGCTCACTCTTAAGTTTTAAGAATAAATTGGGTAGATACATGGATGGGAGAAGTCTGGAGGGTTATGGACTGGGTGCAAGTCAATGGGACTAGCGGAATAAAGTTTTGGCAGAGACTAGAAGGGCCGAATGGCCTGTTTACCGTGCTGTAGTGTTCTATGGTTTCTATTTATATTCTCGTCACTCTGCACAGTCCCACTCTAGGTGTCTCTGACTCAGCAACAATTCTCTGATCTGGTCACAAAACAGGAGGATGAAGTCACAGAAGCCATTTAGTCCATCTTCTGGTTAAGATGGTGCTAGTGAGACATAGTGATGCTTTACTAGCAGCAAACAAATCTACTAACTACTCTATTAATCACACTTTCTCTGGACAATGGTCACTGCAGTCAATAGCCTGTAACTTCCCTTTTGAACCACCTGTACAACCTGGCCATTTTTGCAGTCTTCTGGGGGATTCGGTGAGTTAGAATTTCAAAGATGCAGTGTGGCACGTACATGCCAAATCAAGGCGGCGACGCTCGGGCCCAACAGCGAGAAACGACCCAATGTCTGCCCACAGCTGGAGTAGACTTATGGCCAAATTGAGTGGCAGGGCCTGGGCTCCAACAGTGAGGAACAAGCTGACGCCTGGTCGATATAAGCACCAGGCCAGATTGAAAAGGTCAGGGTGTCAGGGCTGGAGGTTGGTATTTAGATTGCTGCTCCATGAGGTTTACTCACCTCTGTGCTGAACTGAGGCTGTGGCCTGCAACAAATGGGCTGTCGACTGGCTGCAGTGATGAACTGGCTTCGGGGCTGCGGGCTCACTTTCGTGAACTTCAGTTCTGAGTGCTATTTGTTTACTTCTAATTGTTTGCACAACGTAGTGTTTTGTGCATATTGGGTGTTTGACGGTCTTTTTCAAGAGGTTCTATTGGGTTTCTTTGTATTTGTGGCTGCCTGCAAGAAGATGATTTTCAAGGTTGTACATAATATGCATACTTTGAATTTTGAAATCCACTAAGTCTGACTCCCTGGCTCAATCCCTGCAGCCCTGCAAACACCTTCTAAAAGTGTCTCTGAAATTTTGTGTTGAAATCAGTTATTGTCTCCTTTTGAGCCACCCTCACTGACAGTGAGTTAAAGGTCTTTACTATTCATTGCATAAAGTATTCTTTCTCAGTCCTCATCTGTATCTCAGCTCCAAAAACTCAGAATTCTACACCCTCATCTGCGTCCCTTCACTTAATGGGGGCAATTTTTCTTTGTTTACCTTAACTCAACTCTCTGTAATGTTAGGCATGTCTGCCGATCTCAGCCCTGAAGAGAACAGACCTTGCTAATCCAACTTAACCTTCTAGCTGAACTTTCACATCCTGAAACCACTCTGGTATACTTCCTTTGTAGACGCTCAGGGACCTCCACATCCTTCACAATGTGCGATCACCGCAAACCACAAAAAGACACAATATTGGAGTTGTGGCCTAACCAGAGCATCATTAAGTTTCAATATAAATTTGTGGCTTTTGTACCATATGAAGCCAAGATCTTACTCTCTCAACATGTTCTGATATTTTCATACATCTATGCACGTAGATCCCTCTGTTCCTGCAGACAATTTAGAACGCCATCACATCCAGGTCAACATCCTATTTCTCAGTGCTGCAATGGCACTAGCTAACATTTCTCTGAGTTAAATTTCATCTTCCACTTTTCGACCCATTCTGCAAGCCCATCTGTGCCCTACTTCAGTCTGTTTAAACTGAAGAGAGTCAGCTGACTGATGCTGTAATCTGGAGCAAAACTAAACAAAGTGCTAGAGGAACTCAGAGAAACGTGACCGGTGATCCAGAACTAAATAGGAAATAGTCCGGCTCTTGGCAATGCGCAGGATCCCAGGGATCTTGGGGTCTGAGTCCATAGGATGTTCAAAGCAGCTGCGCAGGTTGACTGTGGCATATCGTGTATTGGCCTTCATTAATCATGGAATTGAATTTAGGAGCCCAGAGGTAAACCCACCCAGCCAACAAACTTTTCGTCCCTCTTCCCTCTGGGAGAAGGCTCAGGAGCTTGAAGACTCATATGGCCAGATTTGGAAACAGCTTCTTTCCAACTGTGATAAGACTGCTGAATGGATCCTGACCCGGATCTGGGCTGTACCCTCCAAATAACCGGACCTGCATCTCGGTTTTTTTGCACTACCTTACTTTCCATTTTTATATTTTCTATTTATGATTTGCAATTTAAATTTTTAATATTTACTATCAATTTGCACTCCAGGGAGCGGGAAGCACAGAATCAAATACCGCTGTGGTGATGGTACGTTCTAGTATCAATTGTTTGGCAACAATAAAGTGTAAAATATATAAGACCCTGGTCAGACCCTACTTCGAATACTGTGCTCAGTTCTGATTGCCTCACTACAGGAAGGATGTGGAAGCCATAGAAAGGGTGCAGAAGAGATTTACAAGGATGTTGCCTGGATTGGGGAGCATGCCTTATGAAAGCAGGTTGAGTGAACTCGGCCTTTTCTCCTTGGAGCGACAGAGGATGAGAGGATGAGACTTGATAGAGGTGTATAAGATGATGAGAGGCATTGATCGTGTGGATAGTCAGAGGCTTTTTCCCAGGGCTGAAATAGCTGCCACAAGAGGACACAGGTTTAAGGTGTTGGGGAGTAGGTACAGAGGAGATGTCAGGGGTAAGTTTTTTTACACAGAGAGCGGTGAGTGTGTGGAATGGGCTGCCAGTGGCGGTGACGGAGGCAGAAACAATAGGGTCTTTTAAGAGGCTTTTGGACAGGTACATGGAGCTTTGAAAAATAGAGGGCTATGGGTAAAGCCTAGGTAGTTCTAAGGTAGAGACATGTTCGGTACAGCTTTGTGGGCCGAAGGGCCTGTATTGTGCTGTATGCTTTCTATATTTCTATGTTTTTAAAATCCAGTTACTACACAGGGAAGGCTATTTTAAGATTGATACTTTATTGATCCAAAAAGAAATTACAGTGTCACAGTAGTGTAAAGGTGTTACTGCTAATGCTGTAGGTTATTTCATGTACTGGTTTTTCTGAAGAAGCATTGTTTGGGTTATTGTGGGAGATAAGGGATGTTTAGGAATGCGGGTCATCCAATCAGGAAAGTGGAAGGGGAGGAAGGTTCTGGAGAAGGCTGGGATAGCGGTTTTGTGACTGACACCAGTGGTAGGTCTTTGTTTTTGTTTGGTGGTAGATGAAGAGTGAAGATGCTAGAGAGAACTGGTAGCAGGATTCGATCCAGTGGGGAAATACAATTTTAAAAATGCAAACACGAGGAAATCTGCAGATGCTGGAATTTCAAGCAACACACATAAAAGTTGCTGGTGAACGCAGCAGGCCAGGCAGCACCTCTAGGAAGAGGTACAGTCGACGTTTCGGGCTGAGACCCATCGCCTGAAGTTCACCAGCAACTTTTATGTGTGTTGCGGGAAATACGATTCGATGGAGCCCAGGCGCGGAGGTCTGCCGAGGATCGGTGAATATGGCTTTTGGAATATTTGAGCTCCGACTCGTGCACATTTGACTGTTTAATTATAATGGGCCCTTTTGTTTCTTTTTCTTTACTAGCTCTTTGGATAAGTTACCATTCACAAATATACTTCTTTATAATTGTATTCAGTGTGCGATCTGTAATTTTATGCTGACGGGCTGTTTCAGGGCAGTAAATCACACAGCATTCACACACATAGGGGTTTGGGTGGGTGAGACATCCCAGTCTCACAGGTTTGGCAGGACCAAAGTCGTATACACCTTAGACACATGAAACCGGAGAAAAGCGAGTTCATCAACACGGAATCCAGCGGCTGTTAGCGAGAGGCTAACCAGCTGCATTTCCAGACACACCCAGAAAAAGGGGATTTCGGTAGCATTACAAGTGCACAGATATAATTATTAGAAGGGAAGTAAAAAGAATAAAAAATAAGTTACCACAAGCAGTCTAACAGGAGGGGGTCATCCTTCCCTGGCTATAGGTTGACTCATTATAGAGCCTAATGCCA
Organism: Mobula hypostoma; assembly: GCF_963921235.1. Taxonomy (NCBI): domain Eukaryota; kingdom Metazoa; phylum Chordata; class Chondrichthyes; order Myliobatiformes; family Myliobatidae; genus Mobula; species Mobula hypostoma. The sequence goes on along the minus strand of NC_086104.1, from coordinate 23,659,039 downwards.
AGGGTAAGAATGTCCTCAGATAGCGCTCTTTGGAGCAGCGCAGTTATCTTCATCTATAACTAAACGTGCTCCTCTGTTCAGCCAAGGTGGCATGCAGAGGGTGAGAAACATTGTCCAGATTTGCCAGGATTTTCCGTGGGGTCCTTTATTCTACCACAGCTTCTAATGTGTTCAGTTTGACTCCCATAACAGAGCCAGCCTTTCTAATTGGTTTATTGAGCCCGTCGGCATCACCCATGTTGATGCCATTGCCCCAGCACACCACCTCATAGAGCAAAAGAAAAGAATTCTATTTGAGGTTAGAGATGGAATCAGATGTACATCTGCTCTGGGAGGGTTTGCAGGCCATTGCTTCCTACAAAGCAAAGCATGACATCATAAATGGCCGAGATGCTTCACTCCATCACCTTAATTGGTCAACAGCAGATGCAATCTCACTGGCAATAGACAATAGACTATAGACAATAGGTGCAGGAGTAGGCCATTCAGCCCTTCGAGCCAGCACCACCATTCATTGTGATCATGGCTGATCATCCACAATCAGTACCCTTTTCCTGCCTTCTCCCCATATCCCTTCACTCCACTATCTTTAAAAGCTCTATCTAACTCTTTTTTGAAAGAATCCAGAGAACTGGCCTCCACTGCCTTCTGAGGCAGAGCATTCCACAGAACCACAACCCTCTATGTGAAAAAGTTTTTCCTCAACTCTGTTCTAAATTGTCTACCCCTTATTCTTAAACTGTGGCCTCTGGTTCTGGACTACCCCAACATCGGGAACATGATTCCTGCCTCCAGCGTGTCCAATCCCTTAATAATCATATATGTTTCAATCAGATCCCTTCTCATCCTTCTAACTTCCAGTGTATACAACCCCTGTCACGCCAATCTTTCAACATATGACAGTCCCGCCATCCCGGGAATTAACCTCGTGAACCTACGCTGCACTCCTTCAATAGCTAGAATGTCCTTCCTCAAATCTGGAGACCAAAACTGTACACAATACTCCAGGTGTGGTCTTACCAGGGCCCTGTACAACTGCAGAAGGACCTCCTTGCTCCTATACTCAACTCCCCTTGTTATGAAGGCCAACATGCCATTAGCTTTCTTCACTGCCTGTTGTAACTGCATACTTACTTTCAGTGACTAATGAACAAGGACACCTAGATCTCTTTGTACTTCCTCTTTTCCTAACTTGACACCATTCAGATAGTAATCTGCCTTCCGGTTCTTGCCCGCCACTCAGCCTTGGATCCCCTATACAATAACCATACCCACATCAGGCTACAGCTCAGCATCATACAGAATCATACACTCATTTCTAATCAACAAGTTCCAAAACCTGGGCCTTTATATCTCCCTCTGCAAATGGATCCTTGACTTCCTTACCAGGAGACCATAGTCTGTCCAGATCAGTAATAGCATTTCCTCCTCCATGACTATCAACACTGGCACACCTTAAGGATGCATGCTTAGCCTACTGCTCCACTCTCTCCGCACCCTCACCATGCGGCTAGGCACAGCTCAGATGCCATTTATAATTTTACTGCCGACACAACTAATGTTGGCAGAATTTCAACTGTGACGAGAAGGCATGCAGGAGCGAGATAGGTCACCTGGCTGAGTGGAGTTGCAAAAACAATCTTGCACTCAGTGTCAGTAAGAACAAGGAACGGATTGTGGTCATCAGGAAAGAGATGTCAAGGAAACACACACCAGCCCTCATAGAGGGATTAGCAGCGGAAAGGGTGAGAAGCTCCAAGTTCCTAGTTGTCAACATCTCTGAAGATTTATCCTGGGCACAATATATTGAGGCAATTATAAAGAAAGCAGGGCAGTGGCTATATTTCATAGAAGCTCGTGGAAAATTGATATGTCACCAAAAACACTCATAAATTTCTGTAGGTAAACCATGGAGAGCATTCCAACTGGTTGTATCACTGTCTGGTGTGGAGGGGCCACCATGCAGGATCACAGAAAGCAGTAAACTCAACCAGCTCCAAAATAGGCACTAGCCTCCTAATGCTGTGTAGGTTGAGATTAGCATCAGAACTCAAGCAGTTTGTCCAACAGCTTGTTTTTTGTAATCAATTGGTATCACACTCCAGATCTGCTTTCAATACCAATATTTGAAATGTTACTGTTTTTCCAATACCTATAAAAACAATGCTCCTTGGACAATGCTCCAGTCTATCATACTTCAGTGTGAAATGAATAGTTCATTGCAATGACTCACTTTTCTGGCCTTCAACTGGCTTTTTTTAAATTTGATTCTCTTAATCCATCACCTTCAGTTTTGCTAACAAGACCTACTTGTGGTAATTTGTCAAATGACCAGAACATTCATTTTATTAGCCTTCTCTGTGATTTCAGTAACAAGTTCAAATACATCTTCAAACATGATTTGCATTTTCATAAACCAAGCTGGTTGAAACTCTCTTAGTCAGTCCCTCATACCCTGTGCAATCAATGAATGCTCCCCCACACTGCTTGGAGATGGGGCTTTGAATACTGAGCAGGCATATCCCCAAGGAGTCTGCACCAATTGTTCCTTATGACTCCCAGACTACAAAGCACTCAAAATTTAGGTCTCCTTTGTTTTCTTCTTCCATCAGCAGACATAGTCTTCGATCTCCATGCAGCAGATGATAATGCAACCTCCACAGCTTTCTGCCCTGTTCTGCAGAGCACCCTCAAACTGAGGCAGCAGCAGAATCTCAACTTCAGCTGACCAGTGGCATTTTTCAGTACAAACCTGATACTCACGGCTGTGTGGCCAGAATTTGCTCGAAATCCATCTGCAAGTTTGCAGATGATACCACTGCAGTGGGATGCATCTCAAAAAGCAATGAGTTGGAGTACAGGGAGGAGGTAGAGAGAAGGAGATAAATAGAGTACAGGAGGGAGACAGTAACATGGTGTCGTGGCAACAACCTTTCCCTCAATGTCGGTAAAACCAGAGTTGCCATTGACTACAGGAAGGTTGGGGAGTGTGGGGACAATTTGTATCGATGCACCGTAGGAAGCATCCTGTCTGGATGGCAATTGGTACATGTGTCAATAAACAAACTGTAGAGAATTGCAGACACAGTGCAGCACATAATGGAAACCAGACCACCAACCCCACTGTATGGACTCCGTCTGTACTTCTTGCTGCCTCAGTCAAGCAACAAGCATAACCAAAGACCTCACCCACCTGGAATTCCCTTTTCTGTCAGGAAGAAGATACAAAAGCCTGAAATCAAGTACCACCAGGCTGAAGGACAGCTTCCATCCCCTGTTATAAGACTATTGAATGCTTCCCTGCGATGATAAGATGGGCTCTTGATCTCACAGTCATTCTTGTTATAACCTTGTACCTTATTGTTACCTTGCTCTCGCTGTTATGTTATGGTTTTAATTTACAGTACCTCAGAGCAGAAGTGATCTGTATGAACAGTAGGTAAGACAAGCTTTTCACTATATATTGGCATACGCAACAATAATAAAACAATTCCAGCCCAATAGTTATGTGGCTCTTGTGTCTACACTCCACTGCTGTAATTAGGAATTCCTTGGTTTCTGAAGCTGAAGGGTAGCCCTTGTTCCCCAAGTTTCATATCAGTGGACAGTGCTGGCTATTGAAAATGTCTGAGAGAGAGAAACAAACTTCCTGTTTACAATAGGGTCTGTTTTAGGGGAACTCATAGGGTCATGAAATGGCCACCAGCTCTCCTGGGAACCCCATGTTAGGGGAAAATACCAGTACTCAATATGGTCATGAAGTGGCTAACAGCTCTCCTGGGAACCCATGTTAGTGGCAAATACCAGTACTCGATATGTCACCAAGCCCCACTGCAATCAAAGGAGACATTTCTGAGTAGGAACTTCGAGGAGCTACTCAGAAATGTCTCCTTTTCCGAGACGTTTGTCTCAGAAGTGAGAAAACTGGCAGAGATCCACGGCTTACAAAGATCTTGTAGCCTCAAGAGCATGGCAAAGATCATTCCACAGAATGTCCATTATCTTAGTGATGAGAGCTTCGGAAACTCCATGCCTTTGAACTCTTTATTTATCAGAGAGGGTGCAGCATAACAGTCACTGCTGTTCAGGTCCGTGCTCCCTGCACCAACACCAATGCCTTCTTATCTCCGCACCTATTTAATTAAGAGTGTTGGGATGCAGCCAGATGAGGTAGTGGGAGATTTAACTAGTCACGGTGAAGAACCTACATTGAATACTGAGAGGAGGAGCTGTCAAAAGGTGAGAACACACATTCTCAAAGTGTGTAAACCAAGCATTACACATCCCACAGATTCAAATGTTTAGGCTTCTTCTACTAGTCATGATTTTGCTTACGTTAGTTTCATTTGGGGGATGGGGGTCAGTTTTTTAAAAAATTTCTTTATCAATCCACAACAATTTCATTTTGCTTTGCCCCATCCTGTCATTTAATCCCTTCCCTCTTCCATTCTATCACAAACCTTCCCTTTTGTTCTCCCCTCCCTCCCTTTCAATCATTTTTGCCTAAAACTAATTACATCTCTGATTAATTTTTTGCTTCTGTTTATTGGTAATTGACCTCAATGAATTATCTTCCTCTCTCCACATCTGCTACATGACCACTTGTATATTTCTAGCAGTTTTGGTTTCAATGCTAATTGAGGAATTTTCTTAAACTTACCATTTTTCTGTCAGAGCCGTTCGACTGAACAAGAGAATGAGTTGGTGAAGAGGGTCAAGTTGTTTGTTCCCCTCCTCCTCTTCCACTGGCTTCTCTCCCCCTGGTTTCTAAGGAAAGAAACAGATAAGCTTCTAAGAAAACTGGAATTCGATTAATGCTTTGTTATTCCAGCACAATACTATAAATACATTTAGATTCCATCTAAAACATTAAAATATGTATTTCACTACACAAAAGTTAAATGTTCGGAAAGCAGCTTCCTGTTCACCAGAAATGTACAGTTTATCAGGGGTGCAGTGCTAGCCGGAGCGCACTGGAACACGTTGGGCACCTCTTTAAGAAAAAAGCCAAAATAAACAAACTAATTAATTAGGTGCCACGCAGGGTGATTTGAGTATCTCGGAAACTGCTGATCTCCTGGGATTTTTACGCACAACAGACTCTAGAGTTTACAAAGAATGGTGCCAAAAATAAAAATAACATCCAGCAAGTGGCTGTGCTGTGAGCAAAAACATCCTGTTAAATCCACTCGCTAGGTGTTTTTTTTGCTTTTGGCACCATTCTTTGTAAACTCCAGAGTCTGTGGTGCGTAAAAATCCCAGGAGATCAGCAGTTCCGAGATACTCAAATCACCCTGGGCAACACCTAATTAATTAGCTTGTTTATTTCAGCTTTTTTCTTAAAGAGGTGCTGGATGCGCTCTGGCTAACACTGCACCCCTTCAGTTTATCTCTGGTAGAACAAACTGCTTTGATTTTTGATGTATGCACGACTTTCCAAACAAAGCTGGGAGCAACAGCAGCTCACCCACCATCTATGAAGAAAGAGCAGAGAAGAGGGGAGTCATTCTTTCCATATAACCATATAACAATTACAGCATGGAAACAGGCCATCTCGGCCCTTCTAGTCCGTGCCGAACTCTTACTCTCACCTAGTCCCAACGACCTGCACTCAGCCCATAACCCTTCATTCCTTTCCTGTCCATATAGCTATCCAATTTAACTTCAAATGACAACATTGAACCTGCCTCAACCACTTCTGCTGGAAGCTCTTTCCACACAGCTACCACTCTCTGAGAAGAGAAGTTCCTCCTCATGTTACCCCTAAACTTTTGCCCTTTAACTCTCAACTCATGTCCTTTTGTTTGAATCTCCCCCACTCTCAATGGAAAAAGCCTATCCACGTCAACTCTATCTATCCCCCTCATAATTTTAAATACCTCTATTAAGTCCCCCCTCAACCTTCTATGCTCCAGAGAGTAAAGACCCAACTTGTTCAACCTTTCTCTGTAACTTAGGAGATGAAACCCAGGTACCATTCTAGTAAATCTTCTCTGTACTCTCTCAATTTTGTTGACATCTTTCCTATAATTCGCTGACCGGAACAGTACACAATACAAATTTGGCCTTACCAATGCCTTGTACAATTTCAACATTACATCCCATCTCCTATACTCAATGCTCTGATTTATAAAGGCCACACACCAAAAGCTTTCTTCACCACCCTATCCACATGAGATTCCACCTTCAGGGAACTATGCACCATTATTCCTAGATCCCTCTGTTCTACTGCATTCTTCAATGCCCTACCATTTACCATGTATGTCCTATTTTGATTAGTCCTGCCAAAATGTAGCACCTTACAATTATCAGCATTAAACTCCATCTGCCATCTTTCAGCCCACTCTTCTAACTGGCCTAAATCTCTCTGCAAGCTTTGAAAACCTACTTCATTATCCACAACTCCACCTATCTTAGTATCATCTGCATACTTACTAATCCAATTTACCACCCCATCATCCAGATCATTAATGTATATGACAAACAACATTGGACCCAGTGCAGATCCCACTTCTGAAGAGAGTTCTGAATCTTAGCTTTGTCTCTCATGTCCTTGCTCTCTGATTAGGAGGTGTCTAACTTTTATTTATTTTTGATTCATGCTAATTTGTTCTTTATTAGCTTTACACATCACTTCAAATTAATACCTGCACCCCAACCCATTACAGCTTCTTCCTCTAAAAGGTCCAATGCCTTTTACTTGTAGTTCCTTCGGATGTGAACATTGTGAGCAAGGCTGGCACTCACTGACTTCCTCAGATGCAGTTCAAAAATTGTTGAGTTGTTTTCTTGCTTCTTCTGAGTAGTTGTCATTGGAACAGAACAGTACACAACCATCAGCCCAGCTATGAGGCCCTCCACTGGTCAGGTTCAACTGTGGATATCACATCTTAGCTCTCTATGTGATATGCAAGCCAGTATGACATGGAGAGCAAGCTGATGCCCATGTAGCAGGGTCCACCTCTCCATGCAGCTGATGAATCCAAGGGAACAGCAGAGACTGATACAATTTGGCACCCATGGTATCGCATGAGTTGCCATTCAGCATTGAACTCAATGTAGGACTGTAGAAACGGTCCCACTGGGCTTTGTGGCTAAGCCACATGTGAAGGCCAGGAGCTGGACTTGGTTGTCAGAGGCTTTTTGAGATGCACACCAATGGGAGAATTTAATAGGGAGTGCGAGCTTGTCCCCCATTACCACCCACAGCTATAACAACCTTAAGGAACCACAGCTCACCTATAAGCTTATGATAAAGTGAAAATCATGGATGAAAAAGCTGAAGTAGTTTCAGCATGCTATGTTGCCCCAAGGAGTTCCTGTGGCTCATATCCTCAGGATGAGACTGTTATCCTCCAACAGCCATAACTGTTTTTCTTTATCATTGAAACTGATGGAAAGTTTAGTCCGCAATTCTCTTTGACAGCCTTAATAGGCACTTCGATACTATACTTGGTCAATGCTGCCCCGAAATGAAGAACAGTTCCATTTGAAAACGCAAACATGAGGAATTCTGCAGATGCTGGAAATTCAAGCAACACACATCAAAGTTGCTGGTGAACGCAGCAGGCCAGGCAGCATCTCACCTTAAGAATTTGGTCCAAGTGTGTAACAAGACCTTGGGCAAAATTCAGTCTGAACATCACTGAGCAACATTTGTTTTAATATTTCTTCTGTTCCTTTGCAAACGATCACGTGGGATCTGACTGGTCCAATTTGCCTTACTTTTTGTCAATGAGGTATACATTGGCAGTCTTCCATATTTTAGTTGCAAAAACAACTTTGCTGGACACACAGTGACAAGTTCTCACTGTTGCGCCCAAGATGTTGTAGAGATCTGTATAATTTTACCTGTCATTCTCCATACCACATGGAGACCCTTCCTCTTTCCCATTAATCGTGAAGATATCCTGGAATATGCTGCTGCGGTAAAGGGATCATATGCAAGCAAGTGACCGATGTGACTGATCTGTTCAGAGATTCCAACTCGCAAGGGTGCTGTTAGTAACCTTTCTGTAAAATTGTGATTGTACAGAGAAGCTCTAAATCAATTTTAGTAAATGAAAACATCCTCCTTCAACATCGCTGTACGATCTTCACAGTGTCATTAATATATTTGCCTGAAATTTCATCATTTACCACCTAACAGATGTTATGTCCTATATCTTACACAATAACGCCATAGATAGCCTTTTGTTATGTCAACCTACTTCCTGAAATCCAGGATCAAAATGGTGGATGCACATATCAAGCAGTAATCTCTGTGGGAAGTGTTTACTGTAGATAAATAAGTGGTGATGGAAAAATAATCACGCTGAGAAGAGAATAATCTTTCAGCATGGTATGCTTTATATTTCTAACGTTTTATTGTATTTCATGCAAATCCAGCTCCACAGGAATCAACCACAAAGTGTTACTCACAGCTATATCTTCTATTAGCTTATCTTCAAAATAATGTTCCTCGGTTTCAATCCATGATTTCTCATACCCTTGGAGGAAGAGATTGACAGCTCGATGCCTGAAGAAGAATAATCCAGTGACCGTGTTACTTGCTTTACTTAATGCATCAGATCTGGATATCATTGCCATTAACATTAAACTGATTAACAAAATAAATGTTGTTAGTGAAGGCCCTCTTTGTAACACTTCCCTGTCAACTAACACCATCTGTTGCAATGAGTTTGAACCATTTACCACCTCAAGCTAGATTTTTTTATCTGCTTCAATCAGGGTCAATTTTAATAATAGAGAAAATGTGTATGCCAACATAAATTGGCTATTAATCTCACATCTAAATTTAGGTTTGTAAATGTATTTTTATAATTACACAGCATTTACATTTGTTCTTCTAAAATATATTCTAAGCTATATTGACTGTTGTATATTTTACTGTACATACTGTTTGTTACACAGTACCATAATTTGCACATTGCACATTCAGATGGAGACGTAACGTAAAGATTTTTACCCCTCATGCACATGAAGGGTGTAAGAAATAAAGTCAATTCAATTAGTGAAATATGAAACATGCCTGTGCAAGAAAACTTGACCATGAATATTTGACATCAACAGCATGGAGTTTGAGGAGATTTATTTCGTCACCTGAAAAACTCGAAAGCTTCTGCAGAACATTCTGACTGGCTCCATCACTGTCTGATATGGGGGGGGGGGGTGCAGGGAGAAGAAGGCTACTGCACAGAACCATAGCAGGCTGCAAAGAATTGTCAAATTAGTCAGCTCCATCATGGGTACTAACCTTCGTAGTATCCGAGACATCTGCAAGGAGCAGTGCCTCAGAAAAGCAGCTTCAAACGTCAAGGACCCCCACCCACCCAGGACATGCCCTCATCTTTTTGTTACCGTCAGGAAGGAGGTTCAGAAGCCTGAAGACAAATACTCAGTGATTCAGCTTCCTCCCTTCTGCCACCCAATTTCTAAATGGACATTGAGCCGATGAACACTACCTCACTGTCTGTCTGTCTAGGTACCATATCCGAAGTGGACTTTGGTGTCCGTGGTTTTCCATACAGATCTATCCTTCGTTTTTTTGGATGACTTCCATTTCCTCGATGTGTAGCCACCTGGCTATGCTTTTGATGTACATAAGCCGAGGTCTTACTACCTCACTACTTTTTTAAAATTTCTGTTTTTTGTACTACTTCTCTTAATGTAACAATTGAATACACACACACACACATATATATATATATATACACACTTACTGTAATTCAGATCTTTTTTGTTCATTTATCATGTATTGCATTGTACAGCTGCTACAAAGTTAACAAATTTCACAAGAGGACAGTGATATTAAACCTGATTCTGATCTGCTATCCAGCAGACAAAGATGATGTCTGAAATGGCATTTAACATGTTCTGGACGCAGTGCCTCCAGTCAGGTATTTGACAAGGTAGGCTCATCCAGTAGTTCAAAGTTCATGGGATACATGATGGCTAATTGAATCCAAAATTGGTTTGATAGCCGGAGATAAAGTGTAGTGGTGTAGAGATGCTTTCCTGGTTGGTGATCAGTATTGTATTGCAGAGATAGCTGCTGGTACTGTTGTCTGCAATATATATTAACAACTAGCATGTGAACACAGCAGATGTGATTGGTAAGTTTGTGGATGACATAAAGTTGATGGTGTGGATAATGAGGAAGGCTGTCTAAGCTTACAACATCCTCAATGACCTGCTTTCTAGGCACACATTTGCTTTATTCAAATTCAAGCTCTATCTCCTGCAAGAGGACCTCAACCTTACCATAGGATTTAGAGGCTTGCATGCCCCAATAACCCAGAGAACTATGTTGGCTGATGTCAGGGACTTGTACTTTGGCTCTTAGTAGGATCACCAATGCCAAAAGGTCAAAGGGTCGAGGCCAGACTAAGAGTGGTCAACCAGTCCTCCAGGTTCAGGGGTTCAGCTCAGTTAACTACCCTGACTGGTCAAAAAACAATTGTTACAGAAACATCAATGAAGAATCCTTCTATACAGATAGAGTTGGAGGGCCTTTATTACTGCCCAAAACACCAGTGCTGCAAAGGGCAGGAAGTAAGCAAGCTTCATCTCCATAAACTGTTCTTGGCTTTCTTAGCCCCACTTCTTGCTGGGAGAGTTAATGAGGGGTTAAAGTAGATCGTTAAGGGATGTTGATCAACAGAGGGACCTTGAGGTTGAAGTCCACTGTTTCCTCAAAGAGGCAATGGATGTGGATAGGGTTGTGAAGAAGGCATATTGCATGCATGCCTTCTTAGGTCAAGGCATAGAATATAAATGTTGGGATATTATTATGCAAATTTACAAAACACCACTGTAGTTAGACTGCATGGAGTAGAGTATGCAGTTCTGTTTGCCAGACTCTATTGACGGGGGCTTCACAGGCTAAGTCTGTATTCAATTGCCCATCCCTAATTGTCCTTTAGGTTGTGGTGGAGAGTTGCCCCATTGATTGACTACAGTCCTTGAGGTGTGGGTGTACTATTAGGTCCATGAGATCGCACTGTCCAAGCTGCTGTGAAGAGTGAGCGGTGCTATTTACCTGCACCTGCTCTTTGTGAATGAGAACCCGAATGACCTGATTTCCAACCCCACATTTGCTTTACTCCACTGCAAGCTTTAACTGCATGAACTGACTTGATTTCTCAGCCCCACTTCGAGCGTAGCATTACTGGGAGAGTTAACAAGGGCGAGCACCGGATGCATTGTAAAAATAACACTTAACAAAGCTTAAACAACAGGAATTCTGCAGATGCTGGAAATTCAAGCAACATACATCAAAGTTGCTGGTGAACGCAGCAGGCCAAGCAGCATCTATAGGAAGAGGCGCAGTCGACGTTTCAGGCCGAGACCCTTCGTCAGGACTAACTGAAGGAAGAGTGAGTAAGGGATTTGAAAGCTGGAGGCAGAGGGGGAGATGCAAAATGATAGGAGAAGACAGGAGGGGGAGGGATAGAGCCGAGAGCTGGACAGGTGATAGGCAAAAGGGGATACGAGAGGATCATGGGACAGGAGGCCTAGGGAGAAAGACGGGGGGGGGTGACCCAGAGGATGGGCAAGAGGTATATTCAGAGGGACAGAGGGAGAAAAAGGAGAGTGAGAGAAAGAATGTGTGCATAAAAAGGAGTAACAGCTGGGGTACGAGGGGGAGGTGGGGCCTAGCGGAAGTTAGAGAAGTCAATGTTCGTGCCATCAGGTTGGAGGCTACCCAGACGGAATATAAGGTGTTGTTCCTCCAACCTGAGTGTGGCTTCATCTTTACAGTAGAGGAGGCCGTGGATAGACATGTCAGAATGGGAATGGGATGTGGAATTAAAATGTGTGGCCACTGGGAGATCCTGCTTTCTCTGGCGGACAGAGCGTAGATGTTCAGCAAAGCGGTCTCCCAGTCTGCATCGGGTCTCACCAATATATAAAAGGCCACATCGGGAGCACCGGACGCAGTATATCACCCCAGTCGACTCACAGGTGAAGTAATGCCTCACCTGGAAGGACTGTTTGGGGCCCTGAATGGTGGTAAGGGAGGAAGTGTAAGGGCATGTGTAGCACTTGTTCCGCTTACACGGATAAGTGCCAGGAGGGAGATCAGTGGGGAGGGATGGGGGGGACGAATGGACAAGGGAGTTGTGTAGGGAGCGATCCCTGCGGAATGCAGAGAGAGGGGGGGAGGGAAAGATGTGCTTAGTGGTGGGATCCCGTTGGAGGTGGCGGAAGTTACGGAGAATAATATGTTGGACCCGGAGGCTGGTGGGGTGGTAGGTGAGGACCAGGGGAACCCTATTCCTAGTGGGGTGGTGGGAGGATGGAGTGAGAGCAGATGTACGTGAAATGGGGGAGATGCGTTTAAGAGCAGAGTTGATAGTGGAGGAAGGGAAGCCCCTTTCTTTAAAAAATGAAGACATCTCCCTCGTCCTAGAATGAAAAGCCTCATCCTGAGAGCAGATGCGGCGGAGACGGAGGAATTGCGAGAAGGGGATGGCGTTTTTGCAAGAGACAGGGTGAGAAGAGGAATAGTCCAGATAGCTGTGAGAGTCACCTCCACTTCCAACGGGATCCCACCACTAAGCACATCTTTCCCTCCCCCGCCTCTCTCTGCATTCCGCAGGGATCGCTCCCTACACAACTCCCTTGTCCATTCGTCCCCCCCATCCCTCCCCACTGATCTCCCTCCTGGCACTTATCCGTGTAAGCGGAACAAGTGCTACACATGCCCTTACACTTCCTCCCTTACCACCATTCAGGGCCCCAAACAGTCCTTCCAGGTGAGGCATCACTTCACCTGTGAGTCGACTGGGGTGATATACTGCGTCCGGTGCTCCCGATGTGGCCTTTTATATATTGGTGAGACCCGACGCAGACTGGGAGACCGCTTTGCTGAACATCTACGCTCTGTCTGCCAGAGAAAGCAGGATCTCCCAGTGGCCACACATTTTAATTCCACATCCCATTCCCATTCTGACATGTCTATCCACGGCCTCCTCTACTGTAAAGATGAAGCCACACTCAGGTTGGAGGAACAACACCTTATATTCCGTCTGGGTAGCCTCCAACCTGATGGCATGAACATTGACTTCTCTAACTTCTGCTAGGCCCCACCTCCCCCTCGTACCCCAGCTGTTACTCCTTTTTATGCACACATTCTTTCTCTCACTCTCCTTTTTCTCCCTCTGTCCCTCTGAATATACCTCTTGCCCATCCTCTGGGTCACCCCCCCCCCCGTCTTTCTCCCTAGGCCTCCTGTCCCATGATCCTCTCGTATCCCCTTTTGCCTATCACCTGTCCAGCTCTCGGCTCTACCCCTCCCCCTCCTGTCTTCTCCTATCATTTTGCATCTCCCCCTCCCCCTCCAGCTTTCAAATCCCTTACTCACTCTTCCTTCAGTTAGTCCTGACGAAGGGTCTCGGCCTGAAACGTCAACTGCGCCTCTTCCTATAGATGCTGCTTGGCCTGCTGCGTTCACCAGCAACTTTGATGTATGTTACTTAACAAAGCTTGCACAGCAATGTACGGGTGATTCATTCTGCATCCAAGAAGGCAGAGGCACTAAGTACAATGAAAATGCTACTGGTTGCTGCTGATGGTGTCATGAATCCTGAATGATGAAGCCTGTCTCTATGAGAAAAACCCAGACTGTCAGTCGTTGGGGGATCATCATAGGGGCAATGACTTTTGCTCTCTTAAAATATCATTATTCCCTTATTCCTGCTATTATCACCTTCTCAGCCACTTACACAATCAATACCTTTTTCATACTAATCCAAGAGATGTGGACAACAATAGCAAAGCCAGCATTGATTGTCCATCCAGAACTGAAGAGGCAGTTCCAAGTCGATCACGTATACACCAAACCAGGTAAGGATAATTGATACATTTCCTTCCCTTAGGTGAATCAGGCGGGGTTATTACAACAATACAGCAGTTCATGGTTACCATTAGTTGCACTTATTTTTGCACTTAAATTCCCCATCTGCCATGATGGATTTCAAACTTGTATCAGTGAACTAATGATTCAGAGCTTTAGCTGTTAATCCACTCTGGCACTACCACATCTACAGCTTTCTATACCCACCAAAAATATTCTAAATCACTGCCACCTAAATCGAAATAGACTTTCCCATCGCCAGTGTTAGAAACTCAATTTATAAACCTTACATTGGCGTTATCAAGAAGATCCCTTGTATTCTTGGTGCCCATTACTAGCTTCTCATGCCTTGCACTCCTCTCTTCCCAGGCCATGCCCTCTTCTCATTACTGCCATCAGGGCGGAGGTACAGAAGCCTGAAGGCCAACACTCAGAGATTCAGGAATAGCATCTTCCCCTCTGCCATCAGATTTCTGAATGGACATTGAACCTGTGAAAACCACCTCACTACTTTTTTGTCTCTTTCTGCACTATGTATTTGACTTTTAAATAAATATATATACTTCTTACTGTAATATACAGTTTTTACTATAGTGCATTGCAATACACCGCTGCCACATCACAAGAAATTTCATGACACGTGCCAGTGATATTAAACCTGATTCTCATTCTGAATTCACAGTCTCCATCCTCATTTATAAATCCCCCCAAGGTCTTGGCCAACCGATGTATTGCCAGCTTCATGAACCCACATCCAAGATTCTTCCTAATGAGACTCCTACAACAGTTTCCTATAGATTCCTCATCTCTCTCTTCCCCCTTTAATGGCTGGATCTTCAATCACTCTCAATTCCTAGAACATTGCATAGCTACCTTTGACTCATAACTTCTTCTGTGATTCCAGAAAAGTCTTTTGAACATCCATTTCATCACCAATCCTGCTGACTTTTCTATATTTAATTTCTATGTGTGAAGTGCTCGAAATTTAGTTAGCTAAATTTGTGCAGGTCAAATAAAAATTGTACTCTTTTGTTACTTGAAGCAAGTACTATCTATTTATAATGTTGTGAATTCTTCCTGGTGCTGCAGAGAAAATACAAAGATTGAATACCAGTTCTCTTATTGGGGTCAAGAGGGAAATAAATCAGTTCCTACCGAGGTAAGTTATAAAGCGGTGCCATCCTGAAGCAGGCCACAACTGCCCGTTTACGTTGCTTGGACAACAGCTTGTGCCAGACAGCTTTTTTAGATCTCTGTGGGTGCTCAACCTGAAATTTTAAGTACAGAGACAAAAGTCAATCTTACTACCACAAACAACAGGAATTCTGCAGATGCTAGAAATTCAAGCAACATACATCAAAGTTGCTGGTGAACGCAGCAGACCAAGCAGCATCTATAGGAAGAGGCGCAGTCGACGTTTCAGGGTCTCGGCCTGAAACGTCGACTGCGCCGCTTACTACCACAGCTGTGTGACTAACTTTGAATGGAATGATAATCAGTTGGCTTAAGCTCCTGAACTGGTCCTCATTGTTCCTGCTGGAATGTGATTGTACAGAGTTTGTCTATGAAGTGATTTACGTATGACAGCTTTGAGCCCAACCAGAGATGAAAGCATTCTGTGCAACATTGGTTTACATTGCATGTTACCTGCTGGTATAGAAATCCTTCAGTTCTTTTCATAAAAGCGATTTTCGCCCATTTCGAACAACATTTTAAAATGGGCTCATAAACATAAAACTGACTTAAAAATGTAGACTTTACACACCTTAGAATTTTGAGTCATATTTGATAAATAATGTTACAGAAGTAAATAAAATAGAAAATGCTAAAGAAAATTTAATTGAAAATGCCATAAACTGAGTCATGGAAATCCTTCCTTCCTAGTGTGTCGAACCAGACAGTCAGCTATTCTTGTCTGGCGCATAGTGTCAGGACTGGTCTCCTTTCGGATTAACCGGGTCACGATATGGACGTTCCTGACTCAATCCTTTTTTTATGAGGCCAAGTGGCTAGCTCGACGCTCAACCCGGCACAGATGGAAAGCGTGCTCGGGGGGTGGGCCAACTTGGATTCGAACTCGGGAGCCTTCGCTCCGAAGTCCAGTGCTGATGCCACTGCGCCACCAGCCGGCGTCATGGAAATAACACAAAGCGTTCTGCTTTTGAAATAATCTAGAGGTAAATATTGATTTCATGTAGTAATGAATACTAAGGTTCCCATTAAGGCATTCCCAATAATGAGAAGGTGTGTCAGAGTATAAAGTCAGAGAAGGGCAGACTGGATGGGGAATATTAGTATTCATTACCACATGAAGTCAATATGTTTAACAACAATTCAAATGTTACCTCTAGACTATTTCAAAAGCAGAATGTCATACACAAGCATTCTGCTTTTGAAATAGTCTAGAGGTAACTTCTGAATTGTTGTTAAACATACTGATTTTATGTAGTAATGAATGCTACTGTTCCCCATCCATTCTGCCCTTCTCTGACTTTATACTCTGACACACCTTCTCATTATTGGGAATGATAGATTTAAATCAGGAATAAATCTGAAAAATGCTGGAGATACCCATCAGGTCAGGTAGCATCTATAGAGAGAGAAACAGCTACCTTATCAGTTCTCTATGACCTTTCTTCAGTACTGGGAAATGTTGTAGGTTCTGGACAAATGAAGGCGGCTTGAAGAGAATGGAAGGGAGGAGGAAGACCAGTAGAAATTGAACGGCACATGTTGTGGTGCTGGCAACTAAAATGATTATAAACCTTCATTTTTGGACTGAAGTCAGGAAATGTCCTCCTGATAGGAGGGCTGCATGTGCAATGCTTAGATACAGTTGGGCAGAGTTTGGGACTGGATGATTGAGATGGGCTGAAAGGCCTTTGTCACTTGTTCACAATCCAACATTTTCCACTGTGTACATATTTTCAGAAAAATCCTTTGATGCAGATGATGGAATTGGGAGTGGTAATGATGTGGTCATCCTAAAAACACCATTGTGCTTCATACACCTAATTTCCTCCCCTACAATCACCATTCTCCTGTTCCTATTGCCATTTCCAAACACCATTGGACATATAAGATCAAAATCTCTGTCAAAGAAAGCTATGTCATTGGGGGTTTACGCTGGAATTTTATAAATGAATAGCCAACTCAAATAGAATACAATGCAATGATTAGTCTGATCCATAGGCTGCACATTCTTTAATCATTTGTTGAAGGCATGAAAATTTTAAAAAACACTCTAGTTGCCAAATGGTCTTCCCAGCTATTACAAACAAAAAACAAACTTCAAGAAGAATTCAGCAGGTCAAGGAACATTTGTGGAAACAAAAGAGATGTGTTGATGTTGCAGGTCAAGAATCTGCATAGAATTGGTGGATGAGTGGGTGAGAGGGAGAGAGGGAGAGAGGAAAAAGAAAGATGTAAAACTGTGGGGGGAATAGGACAGAAGCTGGTGGGTGATAGGTGGAACCAGATGGGGGAATGAGGAGTGCCACAAAATGTGAATAGAAAGAGAGACAGAGAACAAGAGGATTGATGGAAGTGGGAAGGGAACACAGGATGTAAGCTTTTCCTGTAACCCTGCATCTGTACCTCAATGAGGTCCGTGCCTAACATGATACTGAGCTCTTCTTCCTTCATCTCTGCTATACTTGACAGAGCCACCATATGCATTTCCCCCATTTCTCACATGGCTTCTCTCATCTCCCCTTTTCTCAGGCAAAAGAGAGACTGAATTCACATGCACTTCACTTTTCACCTACTAACTTCTGTAACACACCATCCTCCAAGAAGATCCCGCCACCAGTCACATCTTCCTTCCCTCAATCTTTCTGCAGGGATCAATCTCTTATGGATTCCATTGTCCACTCATCTCCACCCATCTAATCCTCCCCATCCTCTGGAATGTTCTCGCTCATTTTCCCCCCTCACTACCATCCAGGAACCTAAACAAAGTTTCCAGGTGAGGCAGAGACTCACATATACCTCTCCCAACCTGGCCTCTACAGTAGTGAAGTCAAATGTAGACCAGACAGAGCACTTACGTTCTGTCTGTAACAGCCATCTCCGGTGGCATGCCGGTTCAACTACCCCCTTCCAATCCCACACCAGTCTGATGCTCTCAACATTCTCCACTGCCATGGTGTGGGTGAATGCAAACAAGGATTAGGTAGCCTGCAGCCCAAGTGAACATTTAATTTTCCAGTTTCAGGTGGCCTTCTGCCCCACCTATGGTCCTTTCACCTCATATTACATCATCTATCAGTTCCTAAGACATGTCCATCGATAGGAAACATTTAGAAGGTTGCATGAATCCTGTTGCACCCTGTTCCCACATGATTAAAATTGGCCACATTTCCTCTTCCCCATCAGCCACCAATAAGTCCTGATGCAAGGCCTTGACCCAAAATTACTTTTGCCTTTGTTGGTTGAGTTCCTCCACCTGTTTTCTTTTTGCTACATATTCCAGAATTGGGAGTCTCTTGTTTCTTCTTCCCTTCCTACCTACTGTCAGCCTCTCCATATCTACCCCCATGCCTTACACAATCATTAGCATCTCCCCACATTACTCTTAATATCCTGCACTGAACGAAGCTGCAGAGGATTTCTGTTCATCATTTACACTAAGTAAGGAACAGACCTGTTCCAAGTGGAAGACCACGTTGGCAATGTCCAGCACACGCACCACTGTTTTCTCCGGGTCAGAGGTATCTTCATTCCGGTTGGGTAGATCTTTGTAAAGGGCCATCTGCCATCTAATGGCAGGATCTTCCAGCTATGGAAAGGAACAAGTGTCAGTTATCACACATCATCCACAAAGCCCAGTATGTTCCTTTTCCAAAGCTCATACATGACTTTCCTTTAGTATAGAATATTTCTAAACCAACATGGAATAAATCTTTCCCGTACTCTAACCAATCACACAATCCACTGCCATTAAAACATAATTACCTCTGATCAACTTAAGTTAAAACAGCAGATTGGCAAAATAGGATGAAAGAAGATCGAGAAAAGGTTTTTTAAACTGTTGTACACATTTCCACAACATGAATATTCTGAAGGTATACCAAGGGTTATGTGATGTCAGTAGTTCAGCTGATAACAGGAGTTTCGAATGGTTTCTGATAATCAAAACATGGAATGCATTCAGATTTTTCATCACAATATTTCTCTAAACAATACAATGTAAAACCAAGGCTATTAAGTGATTGAAATCAATAAGAAACCACAATATCATTTATAAAAATCAGGTGAAAAAGGTAGCCAATACCCATAAATTATTACAAAGCACACAACCCTGGAATCCAAAATATTCAGGTACACAGAAACACTTGCAGAAAAAAAAGATGAAAAAATAGATCACAAAAGAGGTTACAAAGGTTAAAAAAAGGTCACAGAATCCACATTGAGGTTAATATGTAGTATTGGGATTAATGGCATGACACTTTAATTTTTTTACTATTTTGTCCCACTTCAAGGGAGTGTTTTATTTCACTTTGGATATTTCTTGGAACAGGTGTTTCACTGGGTTAATGGCAACTATGTATGTGTCAGCAATACTTGATGGAAAGCATTCCACTGAAAAGCTTCTGCCTGTGAGGAATCAGTCCTCAGAAGGTTAAGGGAAGGAAGCTGGGTGATAAGTGACCTGGAGCTTGCATAATAAATAATTACATAAAAATACACCCTTTTTGGTGATTGTCTTTCAATAGGGTGCTGTAGCTTTAGAGTACATAGTAAATCTGTATTAGCATCTATGTTTGTTTAATTCGTAGACAGCATATCTAAACTGTAACCGATACCTGCATGATTGACCTCTATAAGATATACCATTAAAACATTGGAGACACAAAAATTAAACTAATATATTTGATATACAGCAAACTCTTGTTTTTTTAATCTGTTTTATGGCCTATGTCCTAGAATCTGATTGGTTAACATCAATTTATAAACAAAATTATTCTAAAATAAAAAGCCAAGCATACCCTCTAGTTAAGTGAACTTTTTCTTAATCCAATACTGGAATTTTGTTCTCTAAGAAATGCAATCTAATAATGCACTAATAGATAGAAATGTATGTATTCACTTGTATTTGAACTAAATATTTTATCATATTTAAGTATAAATTCTGACAGTATCTGACTAAAATGCAATCCTTTTTATAAAGATATGTGAAAACCAGGTCTACTGTAAAATAAAATTACACAATTGAACATCAGCACCTCACAGAAGATTGGTGCCATCTCTTTTTATTAGTTACCTATGTAGATTATTCTGACTTCACATTTATCCCACATATCTACAAACAGTTCCTTGTGCCTAAACTAATCATTTACAGTGGTGGTCCCTTCCATTTTCAGGGTTTTATTGGTCTTGCTAGCCAATATCTCAAACCAATTTGACTGGGTCTTTGCCTTGTCATGGGTAAGTGGTCAAAGAGTGAAGTTTGTTTCAGTGGGGATCCAGGAATTCTCGGATTAATGCCGACTGCAGCAAAACACTTTCACAAGGTCAAGCTCTTTTGAATACATGGTCTAGCTAAGAAATGTGGACTTGATTCAGTGAGCTTCAAACTGGATTTGTAAGGTTTGTCATACATCTTGTAAGATTTGTCATGCATCTTTTTCTGAATGACAATTGGTCTCTTCAGCAATTCCTTATAATAAAAGAATAGTCACTCAGAAGTAGCATGCAGGCATGCAGGGGGGAAAGAGTCAAACATGTGTGAATTTAACAGATAAAAGATGTAATCACCAAGCACCATGTTCACTGAAGCATGCTTAAGATCCAAGCTCTAACACTGCAGAGTAAATCAAAGAGTAGCAGTTTTACAACACGCATTAAAACGGCAATTGGCCAGTCAGTCATGCCAGAAACCTACTTTTCCCTGAAGGTGTAGATTATTGCGAATTATTTCTCTAACTTCATCCTCCGTGTCTTTCTGTTTCAAGAATGAAAAAGTCATTAAATTTTAACAAACTACCTTTCACAGATTCACAAAGTCATGCATTTCTCCTTACTTGATCAATAAAACAGTTGCAGTATAATTGGGAGAACAATTAATGATCTTATTTTTTTCAAATACTTGTACATGATGTTTCACATCTTTGAGAATTTTACAGAGATGTGCTCAAACAATAAAAGTCCAGCTGTCAAAATGATAGTCTCTCTCAAGAATTGAAAGAACAAGAATATGTCTAATATTATTTGTCATTTCACACAAAGGGTTATTAGTGAGCTATACCCGTTATTTATATATACCAGCTATACACAAGATATACCAGCTGGTAGAGTGGTGTCACAGCAACAACCTTGCACTCAGTGTCAGTCAGACCAAAGAACTGACTGTGGACTTCAGAAAGGGTAAGACGCGGGAAGACACACCAGTTCTCATAGAGAGATCAGAAATGGAGAGAGAGCAATTTCAAGTTCCTGGGTGTCAATATCTCTGAGGACCTAAGCTGGACCTATCATATCAATGCAGCTATAAAGAAAGCGAGACAGCAGCTATATTTCATTAGGAGTTTGGGGAGATTTGGTAAGTCACCAAAAACACTCGCAAGTTACTACAGATGTATCAAGGAGAGAATTCTGACTGGCTGCATCACTGTCTGCTCTGGAAGGTGGGGTGGTGGTGGGGGGTACGACTGCACGGGTTTGAGGTAAGCTGCACAGAGTTGTAAAATTAGCCAGTTCCATCATGGGTACCAGCCTTCATAGCATCCAGGTCATCTTCAATGAGCAGTATCTCAGAAAGGTGGTGTCCATCATTAAGGACCTCCACCACCCAAGACATGCCTTCTTCTCATTCAGGAAGGAGGTACAGAAGCATGAAGGCACACACTCAACGATTCAGAACCAGCTTCTTCCCCCTGTGCCATCAGACTTCTGAATAGGCATTGAGCCCGTGAGCACTACCTCAGTACCTGCTGTGCATTACTTATTTTATTTAACTATGTAAGAAACTACTCATAAAACACTGTTGCTTAAGATCCTTCAGGAATGACGATTTTTTATTGTGGGAATTCTGATGAACAAGGAATGGTCTACAGTTAAAGATGCATCACTAACTACACTGCTTGAGCAGCTGTTTGTAGAGACACTTTTAAAACAGTATGGCATATCCAACAGCTGACTGCAGGGCAATTTCCATTGAAAGGGAACAGTCACAGAGACTGTGCTGGAGATAATAAAGGAGAGATAACTCATCACACTTTACATCGCCAGGGGCTCAGCAGACTCACTTTTAACAAAATCACTGAGAGGTGCCATGTGCCCACAGGGAATGTGAGGAGATCAAGACAACAATGTGTGACTCAAAGAATGTGCCCCAGGTTCACCAGCAGGAGCTCCTCCAAAATTAGAACTGATTATTACATTTAAGAATAAAGGAATCAAGATATATATTGGGGTAGAAAATGGCCATAAAGATTGCAGAAACAATGTTACAAGCTCGGAACACTGGTCAATTTAATCTATTTCCCTGCTCTCCCAGCCAATGGTTTCCATCCATTAAAGATAATATGTGAATTACTGTCTGCAGCCTGTAAATGAACCCAAGACCCTCACGCTGAAGCCTAAACCCTGGATATCAGATGAATTGCACAAAAGTACTTGTAACCTGTAACTGGAAACAACAGATGAATTGCAGACGTGTCACTACAGTTATCGTTACATACCCTGAGCAGAGTAAGAATCTGGCTACTAAGCTTATGTCTCTGCTGAACGAAGGTGACATTTTAGTAGTCATGGGAAGAAACAGGAGAGCAGATAGAGGCACAGAACAGATGGATCACTTCCCTCTTATGCTATAACAGCATCAGAAATGTAGGTTACTAATCCATTACTTAACGAAATTCAGCATCACCACAAGGCATCGGAGGGCATTTTGGACTAATTGCATTTACATTCGGGATACACAGAGATGCTGTGTCCCATATCATCCTGATTTCTTTGACTACAGATGCTTCTGCACTAAGAAACTGTTGGCCTACATCTGTCAACTTTACTGAGTTATTTTTCAAAGGCAGGAGGCACAAACAGTAAACTATCAAGGTGAGCTCATACTGAAAACAGAGAAAGCTGAGGGTCCCAGCAATCATCGTTGGGACAGAGAATCTGCCTCAGTCCCACAAGACCATAAGACATACGAGAAGAATTAGGCCATTCAGCCCTTAGAGTTGGATCTGTCATGGCTGGTTTTTAAATTTTTTTTATTTTATTGAGATACAGTGCAGAACAGGTCCTTGCATCCCTTCAAGCTGCACCACATAGCAATCCCCATATTTAATTCTAATCTCAGGACAGTTTACAATGACCGATTAATCTACTGTGGGAAGAACATCCCGAGCAAACCCACGTGGTCTTGAGGAGAACGTATGAATTCCTTATAGGCAGCAGCAGGAATTGAACCCAGGTCACCGGGACTGTAAAGCATTGTGCTAACCATTACGCCTCTGTGCTGCCCTGTGGTAGTGTAATTGAGAGGGATTTCTTATCTCCTTCAACCCTGTTCCCCTGCCTTGTCCCCGTAACCTTTGACACCCTTACTAAGCAAGAACCTGTCAAAATCAGCTTTAAATATATATAAGACTGTAAGACATAGGAACAGAATTAGGCCATTCAGCCCATTGTGTTCAACGGAAAATTGAAAAACAATAACACCACTAATGTTGGAACATGAAACAAAAGCAGAAATGCTGGAAGAACTCAAGCAGCATCTTCAGCTTCAGAGGGCATCCCCAGGTGTGATCCTCTGCTTTCTGTTGCACGCCATTTTAATTCTCAATCCCATTCCAATTTGCCTGCCTGTCCCCTCCTTCATTGTCATGGTGAGGCACAAAGAAAAATAGTACAACAGCACCTATCTTCAATGTTGACAGTTTGAAATCTTCTCAGAAAGAACGTTGAAGCCTGAAATTTCAGGTAAACTGCTCTCGCATCATTCCCCACTATCGTGCTCAACCCCCTTTCTCACCCAATTTGTTTAAGATGTCTCGCTAATAGTCAGCACTCCGGTTCTGTAACCATTTGATCTATCTCAGCCTATCTCTATATAATCTTTAGTCTTACACACTCACTCTTTCCCTCGGCCCTGCTTTGAAGGTAATAAATTCAAAGGGGAGGAGAAGATGGCGGCGCGCGCGGCTGCTCCGAATTGATATCATATTTGTTAAGCAGGGGCCGTGCACAATCCTGATTTGATGGAGACAGACATGAGAAGCACGGAGGAACATCTGGAGAAACTTCTGAAATGCCCGCTTCGCTGTCGCTGCTACTGTGCGATTGAGAATCTCCGGAGGGGAAGGCCCCAAATCCTCGGCTTTGCCTATTGCCTGTCGCTGGGGCCGGGGTCAAAGCGCTCGGCAGAGATGGTGCTCAGTGCTCGGTGTCGGAGGGCTGGGTGGAGGCTCGAAGTTTTCGGACGGACTCAAGAGTCGGCTGTAGTCGGGTGCTTCCAGGGTGCTGCATCTGCACGTTTGCGGTGCTGGAGGTTCATGGGAGGGAGAGTTTTTTTTCTTCCTTCTACCATCTGCGTGAGATGATGGGACTTTCGAGAGACTTTGAGACCTTTTTTTACCAAGCCCATGGTCTGTTCTTTATCAAATTACTGTATTGCTTTGCACTGTTGTAACTATATGTTATAATTATATGGTTTTTGTCAGTTTTTCAGTCTTGATTTGTCTTCTGTTTCTGTGATATCATTCTGGAGGAACACTGTATCATTTCTTAATACATGCATTATTAAATGACAATAAAAGAGGACTGCGTGTCCTCATAATCTAATCTAATCTAATCTAATTTCCCCACACAGCCTCCCAGTTCCGTGGAAGTGTTACTGACCTTAAACGGCGACTGACTTCTTTTTCCACAGATACCGCAGTTCTGTTTTAGTTTCAGCCGTCAGTAAAACCTTCATCACCAATATACGTGGTACTTCTAATCTTGACTACACCACCATATTCTCAGCCAACCACTTCTTGGTAAACATAGTGTCATCCAAAACTACTCTCATTGTAGCTTGGACCAGGCCCATAGACCACCTCTGTACTTGCTGAACTGGATTTATTTAAGTGAAGCCCAGGTTATAAAGTTAGTGTTTTCATTTTCAAATTCTTGAAAAGGCCTCACCCTTTTCTTCTGCGTAACCCCCAAGATATCAGCATTCCTTCAATCCTAGCTGCTTAGCTGCCCTCTTTAATTGCAGAATTAAAACGCAAAACTGTAAGGCCCCAGAACAAGGCCTATTTGGCCAAATGAGATTGGCTGCTGAGAAAGCAATCCCATCATTCCATCCTCCTTCTCCAGAGCCCTGCACATTATTCATTACCCAGTGTATATCAAAGTCCCCTATGAAGCACCATATGATTCAATTTCCAGCACCCAAATGGGCAGTAAATTCCTGATCATAACTATTCTGAGTCAAAACGATTTTCTTTGCAATCTGGTTGTAAATACAAGGCTCCAAAGTAACACCATGGGCACTTTCTTGTCAATATACTAAAATGGTTGAAGGCAAGGCAATTAGACATTACTGGTAATCAAATCCAATTTGTAGTGTGCCTACCATGCTAAACCTATTTTTGGCCAATGAGATTAGTTCCTGGTCACCAGGCACGCAAATGTTTAACCCAATAGGCAGTAGTCTCTTCAGTGCTGCAACTATGAGGGATGTTTGCAGGGAATAGCGGTCTCCTTTCCTCTTTGATTTCTTCCTCTCTTGATCAGACACACTTCCCTGTGAAAATAGAAATATAGTTGACTTCCTTAACAGATAAAAAAAAACATGGTGTTGCTGTCACACGTTTTAAGGGCAAGGCATCTGAATTCTGTCAGCATTCCCAGAGGAGAGGAATTCAACAGCCAGAGCAGGAAGCATAGGCACTATGGTGATTCAACCCTGACAGGAACTCAGAATAGGTTGATCCATGGCACAATCAGAAAGTACAGACCAGAATCAAAGATTTATAGCGTGACACATGCCCTTCATTCCAACTGGTCCATGCCAACAACACCATCCTCCCTGCTAGCAACAGGCTCAAAATATCGAATGAACTTAACAGGTCAGGCCGCATCTAGGAAGGGAAATTGTCCATTTCTTGTCCATGCTCTTGGCTCAAAATGTCAATTGTCCATTTCCTTCAATAGATGCTACCTGACTTGCTAAGTTCCTCCAGAATTTTGAATATGCTACTCCAGATTTCCAGTATCTGCGGTCTCTCTTGTACATCCTCCCTGCTGATCCCAATTGCCCATGTTTGGCCCATAACCTTCCAGCCCTTCTCCTCCATATACTTATCCAAATGCCTCTTAAATTTTGCAATTGTACCTGCCTCGATCACTTTCTCTCTTATTCCAGGTATTCACTGCCTTCTGTGTAAAGTTATAGTTCAGGTATCTTTTAATTTTTTTCTGTGTTCTATATTCTAAATCTCCCCCATTTTATCTTGTACTAGTTTTGGATTCCCCAATCCTGGGCAAAAGACTATGATTGCCAACATTATCCATCCCTTTCATGGTTTCATTAACTTCTGTGATGTCGCCTCTTGTTCTCCTGCAGATCAAGGAATAAAGATATAGCATGGCTAACCTCTCCCTATCACTCAGGCTGTTTAGTCCAGCAGCATGCTCATAAATCTTTTCCGCACCATTTTCAGCATGACAATGTCCTTCTTCTGAAAGGATGGCCAAAGCTGGACAAAATTCTCGAAGTGCGGCCTCACTAATGACATGTATAACTGCAACATAATGTCCCCAGTCCTGAACTCACTGCCCTAAGTGCTGAAGGCCAGCAAGCTAAATGTCTTCTTCACCATCCTGTCTACTTATGGAGCTGTTTTCATCAAATTGTGAATGTGTACTCCCGGGTCCTTTTGTTCCACCACACTTGTCAATATCCTGTTATTCATTGTACAGGTGCTACACTGGTTTGACTGTCCAAAAATGAATTGAAATGTATTTGAAATCCATTTGCCATTCCTCAGCCCATATCTTTAACTGATCAAGATCTCTTTGCAAATCATTGTAATCTCCCCCAATATCAACAAGACTTATTGATTTAGTATAATCAGCAATCTTGCTGATTGTGCCATGTATATTCATATCCAAATTGCTTACATAAGTAATGAATGACAGAGCTCCCATTACTGACCCCTAAGGCACCCACTAGCCACAGCCCTCCAGTTAGGAATTCACTTTCAATTCACCCTTTGCTTCCCATTATTAAACCAATTCTGAATTCACCTCTGCAGCTCCCCCTGATTCCCATGTGACCAACCCTTCCAGATCAGCCAGCCACGCGATAGCTTGTCAAAGGCTGTACAAAGTCCATATAGACAACACCTGCTGCCCTATACTCATCCGCCCTACTTCATGACAACTTCATTAATGAACTGGGGAAAGGCCAGGACCCACTACTCATGACAAATAGTTTACCAAGTAGATTTAATCAGTAAACAGAGTTTATTTAAAGAACTGAGGAAACACATCCCCCAGCACCTTTGCCCAATAAAAGTAGAATAACTGCTCCAGATCAATGTAGTGACAGGATAACTAAATCATGTATAAATCCATCTTGGTCACTGATAGGGTGTCACTCGGTTTAATTAACAAGAGAATTATTCAATTATGTTAATTTATTATGGCAACAGACTTGATATTACATGCAGCCTTGAAAAGTCTTCCAACACAGAGCAGACCAATATAAAATTATTGGTACTGTATAATCAATAATGCACCATTGCAATGGAGAAGTCAGGCTTGAGTACTCTGAACTTAATTTGCACATAAATCTGGAAATAATAGTTTTGCCCTTTATTTGGTTACACCTTTTTTGAGACCAACCTTCATAGGACAACAGGAGAGTAAGTAATTCAGCTCGACGCACACAAAATGCTGGAGAAACTCAGCAAGTCAGGCAGCATCTACAGCAGGGCTTTCCAACTTCTTAAATTTTGTGGACCAATACCATTAAGCAAAGGATCTGTGGACCCCAGGTTGGGAATCTCTGATGAAACGAATAAGCAGTCAACGTTTTGGGCTGAGACCCTGCTTCAGGACTGGAATGGAAGGGGGAAGTCACCAGAATAAAAAGATTGAGGGAGGGGAAGGAGTTCCAGCTAGAAGACGACAGCTGAAGCCAGGTGGGTAGGAAAGGTAGAGGGCTGGAGAAAAAGGAATATGACAGGAGAGGAGAGCGGACCATGGGAGAAAGGGAAGAAGGAGGGGCACCAGGGGCAGGTAATAGACAGGTTAGGAGAAGAGGTAAGAGGCCAGAGGGGGGAATAGAAGGAGAGGGAAGGGGGAGGAAAAAAAATTACCAGAAGGAGAAACCAATATGTATGCCATCAGGTTGAAGACTACCCAGATGGAATATGAGGTGTTGCTCCTCCACCCTGAGAGTGCCCTCATCATTGCAAAGGAGGAGGCAATGGTCCAACATAGGTACATGGAGCTTAGTGAAACAGGCCTATGCAGGAGGGAAATTCTCGGCAGCTTCTGGAGCAGGTTACATGGTTGGGTCAACATTGTGGGCTGAAGGGCCTGTAATATGCTGTGGATTTTCTATGTTCTATGTTCTAACTTGTCAGAACAGGAATTGGGAGAAAGTTAAAATGTTTGGCTACTGGAAAATTCTGCTTTTGGCAATTTAAGTCAGGTCTCACCAATGTAGAGGAGCCTGCATTGGAAGGACTGGATACAATAGATAACCCCACCAGATTCCAGTCCAGGAAGGACTGTTTGGGGCACTGAATGGAGGTAACATAACTGTAGCATATCTGTCACGTGCAGGAATATGTGCCAGGAGGGAGATTAGTGGGAAGAGATAGAGTGGGAAGAGGTATAGGCAAGATAACCATGGGAATTGGTAGATTCATAAAACAAATAATTCATTTATTTGATTGTTTTACAGGGTATCATGGAGCAAGAATGTTACATGCATTTGTAAATGAGAGTCTTATTTCATGGGATATTTCAGATGTATAAATGGTCTTAAGCTCAGCCATCCAGTGAACTGAAGTAATGTCTAATAACATATACATATACCTGTAACTTTAAATTCAATGCAATGCTACCTAAAACAAAAGTAGACATTCTTAGATGATATCAAATATAGAAAAAAACATCACAAATTTGGAACCTTGGACATCTTGGATTTTGTGTCAGTGATGAGGAAAGACATGTTGTTGATTTCATTCTGAATCACAAAGTTCTGCTCTTCCCTTTTGAAATTCTACGAAAAAACACACGTTGAAAGAGAATGAGATTGATAAAATATGAACTTCTTTATTGAGAATATTTTAAATGCTAGTGTTATAATTGAATAATTGCTCACGTGAGATTTTGCCCAGTAAATGAAAACTTCAGCCACCATACGGAAAAGCTCTTCTGCATCAGAATTTGGCTCTTTGAGCCATTTTGCACTGAAATGGAACAAGAAGAGAATTCATGGGTAAATTTGAGAAGCTGTGTATCATTCCGTGTTGGAATCAAAAATAGGGCTAAGTCATCCTGTGGGAAGTAAGAGTGCAGCTCCAGGAAGCCCATCAGTCGATAGATGGAAAATTAAGTATTATGAGATGCAATTTGGCTGCCACTTGGAAAAGACAGTCCATGTATAAAGGTGTTAAGGAATTACTGAAATTAATAAGGAATACCAGGTTCATCTGCAAACAGTGTGACCAGGAGAAGCTGGGTAGTCTTCCAACATCTACAAATCAGAAATCAAGAGTGCAATTGGTACACTGACATACTGGTTATATTACCACACTCGTATCAACAGGTCAGCTGTTGATCTTTAAGAATAAGTTCAAATCCCACCATACTATTTAAATTCAAATTAAATAAATGAAAATGATTGGCATCAGTAATGGTAACCCTAAGACCACTGAATTAACATAAAGGCTTATCAGGTTCACTAACACCCACCCTTTGTTTTTTCAGGTGCAGGAAGTCTGTCATCCTTTCCTAGTTTGACCCGGCCTTTATATTACTCCATTCTCAAACCCCCATTCTGACTCTTAGCTAACCAAGTTAACTATGGTCCTAATGCATGGTTTTGACATAAAACGTTGATTCTCCCTCTACCTCCACTGATGAGTCCTTTCTGCAGTTTGTGCTTTGCTCCAGATTACACAACCTGCACTCTCTTCGTTCTTTACGATAATTAAGTTATTTGTTTGCAACTAAGAGTGGTCTGTAAAGCACCTTATAACAACCAACAAGCATTATGCTGGAAGAACACAGTAACCTGAGGAACACTCAGGATGTAATGAGTGGCTAGTTAAAAGTTAGCTTGGAGTCTGGAGAAATGCAAGGTCCCATTCCCAAACGTTGACAACACCTTTCCTCTCTCAGATGTTTGCAGCTCCAGAAACCAGCATCAGAGTTGCTTGTTTCTCCACTACAGCTTATATTCCCTGAATGAATAAATGTAATTTGAATGATTGAAGCTCCACACTGTACTTAGGGCAAGAATGGTTGCTAACTGACAATCTGTCCAAAACCTTGAACAGTCACTCTCTTCACCACAGTGCCTGCTTTGTGTGCTACCTACAAAACTGCATGGCAATTGCTCACCTTGGTTAGTTTTGCACACTAACAGTTCCCTATCCAACAACACTGTCTTCGCAGAAGAACAGCAACAAGGAATTTAATCCAAATGTGAGATATTGCGCTTTGGGAGATCAAATGTAAGGGGAAAGCACAAAGTTTAACAACATTGATGTACAGAGGTATCTTTGGATCCATGTCCATAACTCCCTGTTGGTGACCAGGCAGGAAAATAGGGTGGTAACAAAGGTTTGTTTATCTTCATTGGTTGGAGTATTAAGAATAAGAGCAAGGAAGTGATGTTACAGCTGGATAGGCTGCATGATCAAGGTCACCCCCATCTTTACAAGGCAGGAACATGCTTAGCTCTGCGGCAACTTCTTTATTCTGGAAGTGAATGATTTAAAAAAACCGCATGCCTTTTTGTCCATGCTCATGAGTTCCACTTTTGGCCAAAGATTGTTATGGTTGTGAAAACAGTAAAACAATGAACGGAATGGTGTTAGTCAGTTCTGACAAAAAAAAGGAAATAACCTGCGATAAATTGTGACACCATTACACAGTCATTTACATTGGTTGATGAGTAGAAGACATTAGTACTTACTGGGTCTGTTCACACCCACACCTACTGGACTGGCATTTGGGGTAGATCAGGAGTCTACTGCTGCAGATCCTAGAAAGTTGGTGTGTAGTCTTTAAGACCGGGCAAGGCAAACTGTGAGTCTTGTTAATGCAGTGGAGGCAGCCCAATAAGGATGAAAGCTTGACTCCTTCACTTCAGACTCAATTAACATCCACAGTCTCTCCCCTCAAACCTTTTATGACGCTTGTAAAGAATGACTACTGCCAGTCTTTCCAGGTCATGTAGTCAGAAAGGATGACACAGGTGATAGCATCAAGGCACAGAAAGAGACAGAATTCTGCTGAGTCAAAGCCCAAAACATCCCTGAATCTCACAGCATGAGGCAGAGTTATGGAGGGCAGAAGGCTGAGGTGCTCAACTTTCCTAAGTGCTACCTGGCACTGCTTTTGTCACCTCTGTTCCTGTTGACCGCATGCATGACTATGTGTGTGCCTAGAATTCCAAATTTGCTCTTTGAGCATTCTGCCTGCTGAAAGAGGTGCTGACAAAGCACAACTTATGATCTGACATTGCAGGCAAAGCACCTGTAGGCATCAGGACTACGGGGAAAAAAATTAAAAATTCATAGCTGCAGAAATTACCTTAAGTATGCTAAGGGATAATTGTGCTCAGAATAAGCCAATTTTCCTGGATGCCATGCTTACAAATCTCTCCATTACTTGGAGAGCACTGGAAGAGTTGAACTGGAAACGCAGAGATGGTGTGGCATTAAACAACAACCTGGCAATTCAAAATGAGATCAGATAGGAAAAAGCAGATGGACTGGTTTCCTGCCTTGAAAAGACCATGAATCATTGGCATCCACTATGCAGGAAGGAGCTGTGGGTGCTGAGTCACTCAAGTATATTCAAGGCTGAAATAGACAAACCAAGTGGCGGTTCTTACCAAAAATATGACCAGACATGACCTTACTCTTGCTCTTATTCCGTATGTTCCAAGACCCAAATCAGACATTAGAATTTTCTGCTAATGTGCATAAAAATTACAGATACTTCTGCTGTGTTTCCAAAAGTTTGAACACCACACGGCAATCAAGCCCAAGTAGAATGCTATACTTATTTGACAAATAAAACTCCTTTTCAGATTCCAATCAGGTATTGGTGTCAATTATGACTGACATTTCAATGACAAGCTCTGCTATCTTCATCAGGGATGATGCCTGGGTACGTCTAATCTGATGGGATTTATACCCCTATAGTTCGTACCTCCTGATTGGTTAGTCCTCATCCAATCAGGTTTCTACTCTCCCACCTTGTTTACAATTGAATTCCAGTTCTTATCTAGAGCGACACCTTCACCTTTGTTAAAATTCTTTTCCTCTAGTTTTATTTCAATGGATTTCTTCACCAGGCGGTCCCAAAAGCCATTGGCCCAGCACAGTGGAAATATACAGAAGACAGGCAGTAGCAACGGGTTCCTCCACATTGTTAGGTTTCCTGGTTAGGCCTGTTAGTCATAGTCATAGTCATAGTCATAGTCATACTTTATTAATCCTGGGGGAAATTGGTTTTCGTTACAGTTGCTCCATAAATAATCAATAGTAATAGAACTGTAACGTTCCGTTATATTGGCTCGTGTATGTCTCGGGGAAATCCCGCCCAGCACCTGCTTCAACACTCCCCTCAGGGTCAGTCGCCGCCCGAATCAATCACAAACACCAATCATCAGCCAGCACACCCAGTAAATTTTAACAAATACACTTTATAGATATTACTAATTCTATGACATTAATATGCATTTGATACAGAGAGGAAAGTAATGGGGAAAAAAGGCGCCAACACTTATCAAAGTCCAAGTTCTTCGCGCGCTACCGTTGGAGCTCAATTCGACGACAGACGACCACCCGAATTCCGTCGACTCACGGCTTGGGACCACCCTGAGTGATTGACCGGAGCCTCTCCGCACGTTCGCCGTCCTCCTCGTCTCTCCTCCCGACTCCCCGCCAAAACCCAGTCCACAGTCATATCATACAGCATGGCATTCGAAAACAAAACGATACATAACCACCCATTGGCTAATAGAACCTTGTTATCTCATTTTAAAGTAAAACAAACTGTTAGCGCAAACTCTCTGCAGTGTTAAAACACAACAAAGCCGCATTCCCCAGATTAACATAACAAAATCGCCATTTTAAATGTAACAAAAGAAAGACCCCGTACAGAACCATAAACAGTTAAATAGTAATATGTAAATTATGCCAGGAAGTAAGTCCAGGACCAGCCTATTGGCTCAGGGTGTCTGACCCTCCAAGGGAGGAGTTGTAAAGTTTGATGGCCGCAGGCAGGAATGACTTCCTATGACGCTCAGTGCTGCATCTTGGTGGAATGAGAGGGCCCTATTGATTTCCTTCATCTTGTAGCAATTCTATAGGAACATCATGGGAACAAAAACCAAAATGGTTTTTGCATGTCAAAATTCCCTATATTTCCTATATTCACTGTCTTCCCTATATTTCCATGGTTCCTGGAAGGATCACCAGGATCCTGAGGAAATACCAGATTTATACCATCCACAAGCCCATAAGAAAGCTCAAATCACAGCTTATGTGGGTCAAGGATGACCTGGGACTCAGGTCGGGTGGTGCTTACAGGATTCTCTGTGAAAGTGCAGCAGTGTATATTGGCACGATGGAAACCTGCATCAAGGGGAACAGGATGTGTACCCTTCTGGGTTACCCGAAGAAATTGGTGGTAGCAGAACACCGCATTCACAATAGCCACAGGATTGACTTTGACAGCACAAAGATACTATGCCCTGCCAATGGCTTTTGGGACCACCTGGTAAAGGAAGCCAGTGATATAAAACTAGAGGAAAATGATTTTAACAAAGATGATGGTGTCACTCGAAGTAAAAACTGGAATTCGATTGTAAACTAAGGTGGAAGAGCAGAAACCTGATTGGATGCAGACTAACCAATCAGGAGGGACGGACTACGGGGGTATAAGTAACACTGAATGAGTCATGCCCAGGCATCATCTCTGATATAGATGGTAGATTTTGTCATTGAAACGTCAGTTATAGTCGACTCTTGAACCCAGCTGGAAGCCCAAGAAGAGTTTATTCATCATATATGCCGATAAAACACTAGATCCTGTTTTTATATATCCATTTTGTACAGCAAAAGAAAATCTGCAAATGCTGGAAATCCGAGTAACACACACAAAATGCTGGAGGAACTCAGCGGGCCGGGCAGCATACTAACGTATACAGCTCTTTTTTTTTCACCTTTCTTTCCATAAGAGAGACAAACTCATTGAAAAAGGCAACATTTCTAGGATTACTGACGATGCTGAGTCTGGAACTTGGGGAAAATCTCTGGATAAGGGGTTGTTTATTTAGACAAGGAAAGGTTTGTACCGAGAAGATTGTAAACCTTTGAAACTCCTTCACTCAAGTGTCTGTTTGGTTACCAAGTTTATTCAAGCATGAGACTGATAGATTCTTGGAGATTTAAAAGAATCAGAAGATCCAGGAAAGAGGGTTTATGGATTTTGCCATGAACACTGAATTGTTTAGCAGGCTCAAGAGGTCATCCATCCTGACCCTGCTTTAGTTCTTCAGTTTATTTCACATGGTAAAACATCCCAAGGAGATTTAGAGGAGCACTGCCAAACAACGTCTGATATCAAGTCTCAAAGAAGGATGGGAACAGTATCTGTGATGTTACCATGACAGAGATCAAAAAAAGGAGAGTGTCGAGTAAGATCAGGGGCTTTATGGGTCAGCTAATTAGGGAGGAATATGGTGTGTTGGCTTGTATTGCCAAAAGGTTGCAAGTGCAAAGGTAAGGAGCCTTACTGCAACTGTGCAGTTCTTTAGTGAAAATAGACTTGGAGTTCTGCATACTTGTATCAGGAATGGGTTATTTGTTTCTTGATCAATCTAATAACCATTTTAGATTGAGTCTGGGTTGCGAGAGATGATCTATGGAAGAAGATTGAGTAGAAGTAGCAGATACTCCCTACAGCTCAGTAGTGACTTCACCAAAAGATAATGTTTCCAAAGGGATTTGGCAGAGTGGGTGCTGAAAGGTTCTTTGTCATAGTTGCTCAATCTGCCAGAGAAGGCTGTGGACACTCCAACTTTGAGTGTATTCAGCTGTCGATTATCTCGTTGTGATGAGCTATTTGGAATCCTCGTTAAAACAAACATGGGGAGGTTAGGCAGGAAAGTGTAACTGAGGAAGAAGACCATCTATAGTTTTGTTTCATGACACAGCAAGGAAGATCTGTGTGATATATTATTGCTTACAATCTTCTGATTGGATGCAGTCATAGAGTTTCATTTTTGTAGGGAGGAGTATTGGTTGAGATATGATGCATTTTGAAAAGGGTCAGAATTTTAATATTCAGGCACTGTTCTGCAGCTTTGTAAATAAATGAAAACTGTGTGCCAAGTGTGACTCTCAACAATGGTTACATATTTAAATCAGTGCAGCCCAATATTTATAAAACTATCTTACCGGTTATAATCCACAAATCTGATCAGCAGTGGGTAGAAAGCATAAAGGTCTCGAGCCAGCACGGTAAATTCATCCAGAATTAGCAACTCAGCTTCAGACATATCTCCTCTGCCCTCAGCCTTTAGGTGTTCCTCTTCCAGAACCACTGTGGCCACCTTCTTCTTCAGTTTTTCCATCAAGGGAAGGAAGTGAGTTTTAAGGAGCTGCGGTTTCACTTTGCTGATAATCGGCAGTGAGAATACTGTTGGAAGCAAAGCAACAAGTTAGAGAAACTGGTTGGAAGTACATTCAATTGGAACTTCTGAGGGGGAATTAGATTAATACACAAGGCAAATCGTAAGACTGTGGGGAAAGAGAAGGGAATTGAGACTGATGAAGTAGCTCGGGCTGAATGGGATTTCGGTCTGCCTTCAGTGCTGCACGGCACCAAGACCACCGACGCAGCAAAAGAATGCACACAACTGAAAACATACACTCTTTTCAATAATCTTACTTATAGTTATTACAGTCATAAACTCTTAGAGTTGTACAGCATAGACACTGGCCATTCATCCCATTGCATCCACACTGACCATCATTCTATTCCCACTTAGCCATCAGTCAGCATACAGAGAGGAGGTGCAGCAACTAACAGACTGGTGCAGAGCCAACAACCTGCCTCTGAATGTGAACAAAACAAAAGAGATGGTTGTTGGCTTCAGGAGAGCACGGCGTGACCACTCTCCGCTGAACATTGATGGCTCCTCCGCTGAATTCGATAAGAGCACCAAATTTCTTGGTGTTCACCTGGCGGAGAATCTCACCCGGTCCCTCAACACCACCTCCATAGCAAAGAAAGCCCAGCAGCATCTCTACTTTCTGCGAAGGCTAAGAAAGTCCATCTCCCACCTCCCATCCTCACCGCATTCTACAGAGGATGTATCGAGAGCATCCTGAGCAGCTACATCACTGCCTGGTTTGGGAATTGCACCGTCTCGGATCGCGGGATCCTGCAGCAGATGTTGAGGCCAGCTGAGAAGATCATTGGGGTCTCTCTTCCCACTATTACAGACATTTACACCACATGCTGCACCTGCAAAGCTAACAGTATTGTGAAGGACCCCATGCACCCCTCATACAAACTCTGCTCCCTCCTGCCATCTGGCAAATGGTACCGAAGCATTCGGGGTCTCACGACCAGACTGTGCAACAGTTTCTTCCCCCAAGCCATCAGACTCCTCAATACCCAGAGTCTAGACTGACATCTACAAACATCTGTACATCATTTATTATTATTTTGTAAGTTGTCCTCTACTGTGCCTATTGTCTTGTTTATTAATTATTGCACTGCCCTGCACTGTTTTGGGCACTTTATGTAATCCTGTGCAGGTCTGTAGTCTGGTGCAGTTTTATGTTTGTTTTACGTAGTCTAGTGTAGCCTTGTGCTGTCTCACATAGTCTTGTGTAGTTTCGTGTTGTTTCATGTAGCACCATGGTCCTGCGGGATTGTTGTTTCGTTTTTACTGTGTACTGCACCAGCAGCTTATGGTCAAAATGACAATAAACTCGACTTGACTTGATTCTGTGCCTTTCTCATTCAAGTACCTGTCCAAATACCTCTTCAACATCGATACTTTGTCTGCTTCCATCAACTCTTCTGGCAGCCACATCTGCATACCTCAGATCTCTTCTAAATCTCCCCATTCTCACATTAAATCTGTGTCCTCTAACTTTAGACACCCCTTCTTCTTTTCTATAGAAAAGCAAATGTATTTGTATAAAAGATGTCAGCCAAAAGCAGGAGGAAAGTATACAGTAGATAGCAGGACACTTAGGAGCACAGATTTACAGAACAACCTTGTAGAGCAAGTACGAGGAAATCTGCAGATGCTGGAAATTCAAGCAACACACACAAAAAATGTTGGTGACCGCAGCAGGCCAGGCAGCATCTATAAGAAGAGGTACAGTCGACGTTTCGGGCCGAGACCCTTCGTCAGGCCTAACTGAAAGAAGAGATAGTGAGAGCTGTCTTCTCCTATCATTTCCGATCTCCCCCTCCCCCTTCCACTTTCAAATCTCTTACTATCTCTTCTTTCAGACGAAGGGCCTTGGCCCGATACGTCAGCTGTACCTCTTCCTGTAGATGCTGCCTGGCCTGCTGTGTTCACCAACAATTTTTGTGTGTGTTGTAGAG
Organism: Mobula hypostoma; assembly: GCF_963921235.1. Classification (NCBI taxonomy): domain Eukaryota; kingdom Metazoa; phylum Chordata; class Chondrichthyes; order Myliobatiformes; family Myliobatidae; genus Mobula; species Mobula hypostoma. The sequence goes on along the minus strand of NC_086104.1, from coordinate 23,621,343 downwards.
CAAGTCCGCAGTTCTCTGAAAGTGATAATACAAGTAGAAAGAAGGCATATACATGCTTGCCTTCACTTACTGAGGGAAAAAATCCATAAGTCATATTGCAGCTGAATAAAACTTTATCTAGATGACATTCAGTAATAGGGTTGTACAAAACTTCAGCCTGGATCGATAAGGAGAGGATGGAAAATCGTAGATTATCTTCTCTGGAGTTTTAGAGGTTGAGGGGTGAACTGATAAATGTACTGTATACAAGATGATTAGAGGCACAGACAGGGTATGCCAGCTGGTGGCGTAGTGGCATCAGCGCTGGACTTTGGAGCAAAGGCTCCTGAGTTCGAATCCAGCCGGCGCCCTTGCACGCTTTCCATCTGTGCTGGGCTAGCAACTTGGCCTCGTAAAAATAAGGCCTGAGAAAAAAATGCCATCATGATGGCATCCCAATGACTCCACTTGGAGTTAAGGGCTTTCTTCTTCTTCTTCATAGACAGGGTAGTTAATTGTACCCCTCTTCCCCAGGGTGGAAATGTCAAATACAAGAGACCGTAGATTGAAGCGAAAGGGTGAAAGTTTAAAAGAGATTGGCAAGACAATTTTATTTTACACTGAGAGTGTGGTAGGTACCTGAAGTGGACTGATGCGGGAGGGCAAATTGGTAACTTGGCTCTTTATTGTCAAACATACCAAAGTACAGTCAAAACCCTATTTGCAATGCCGTTGAGACAGATCATTTCATTACAACAGTGCATTGCAGTACTACAAGGGAGAAAAAAACATGTAAAATTGAAGTGTAAAAGTAGATAAAATCGAAACATTTAAGAGGCATCCAGACAGACACATGAGCATGCAGGCACTAAAAAAGGTTTATCGCTGTAACTCTGCACACCATTGCTTTTTTCGCACACACACATTTCTCAGTCTGGCTTCAGTCAAAGGCACAATTCCCATTTTAATTGATGAGTTCTCCTGCAGCTAATGTCTTCTGAGCACACAATATGAATGGATGTCTGCAGAGCATTTAAGTATTTCTTTCAACACTGTAGTCCAAGTATCAATTTTAAGGCTGACTAGTAGAGTAGAAATATCATATATTATTAGGAATGAAGATGACTCAAACAAGTGCATTAGTTACTATGTCAGATAAGTAAAGATTCCCCAACGGGAAAATAAATTTGTCTCTAATAGCATAAGGGGCAAGTCGCATTTAATGGTGTTACAGAATATAGTCTATTTTCTGAATCTACCTTCATCTTTGTCTGAGGTGAAAAATATGGAAATTCTTCCCTGCACTTTCCATCCAATTATTAAGCAGCTGAAAATGTTGTTGGTGATCTTCAGCTTTGTTTTCATGCCCCATACTGTATCCGTCCAATACACTAGCACAGTCGTTAAATTGCTGGATTGGTATCCAGCATTCTGCACTCAGAGTGACATGAGTTTGAGTCTTACCATAACCCGGCTGGGCAATTTCAAATCGTATCATGAAATAAATCTGGAATCATTTTCTTTATTCCTGTGCAGCAACAGTAACCATGAAACTATCGGATTATTATTAAAACCCACATGGTTCACTGATATCCTTCATGGAAGGAAATGACCAAAAGACATAGGAGCAGAACTAGGCCATTCAGTCCATCGAGTCTGCTCTACCATTCAATCATTGATGATTTATTTTTCTTCTTAATTCCATTTTTCTTGCCTTCCCCCCATAATCTTTGGCAATATTACTAATCAAGAACATTTCAACCTCAGATTCAAATACACCCAATGACTTTACCACCACAACCATCCATGGAAATGAATTCTACCACTGTCTAGCTAAAGAAATTCCTCCTATCTCTATTCTAAAGGGACATCCTTCCATACAAAGGCTGTTGCCTCTGGTCCTAGACTCTCCCACTATTGGAAACATCCTCTCCATGTCCGCTCTATCTAGGCCTTTCTACTGCCCTTACTCACGCTGGAATATATGTGAACCAAACCTACTAATGCTATTGATTCTTAAGTTGCCTCTTTAGTTTAAGGACAATTGAACATGGATAAAAATGTAGATTTTGCCAGAAAATCAATAAAAACATGCTAAGCCTTCATAAAGAGCACCAATCAGAAACACTGGTACCTGCTAGTCTTTTCATCCATGCTCCTTCGTCGATGCCCAAGTTGTTCGAAATAATCTTCAGAATGTTGCCCAAGAGGGTATTCATGTGCTCGGAGGTGAGGGCAGTGCAACACAGCTCTGCTTTCTCGGGGTTGTTCTCTGGCCCATGTTCCCACCAGTGGGACATGTAGCTGCACAGCGTGGGCAAAATGACCTCCATCACATGGGGCATCTGTGTGTAACGTATACCAGATTCCGCCAGCTCCATTATCTCCTCCAGCAGACATTCCAGGGAAGGCATATTGGGATACATATCTTCTACTTTGGCTGGCAAATTCAGTGCTAAAGCATACAAAAAAAAATCAATTTTAATTTCTTGATAAGTGATAGCTAAACTTATGTGCTTGTCTTTAAACTAACTATTTAAAACTAACTTGTTGGCAAGCTTTTAGCATATTCAGTCTTTTTATATTTTTAAATCTCCCATTTCCTTCTGAAGTATATTCCAATGATAATAACATATTTTTGATCATCTCTATTACAGTTACATGTTGATTCAGACCACTCGCCACACAAGGGGGTAGTAGAGAAGAGATTAATGTAAGAACAGAAATAACTGTCAGGGACAAATGAAGCAAAATATACAATTGACGCCGTGGGTTCAGAAGGAATAACAAACCCACATGATTTATCTCAGCTTAACAGGAGGAAAATATGCCACAATAACTTTGGCATCATCATTATCTGCCATGTCGTATGGCGCAGACAATCATGGTCTCATGACTATGATTGTTCTTGGCAAATCTTTCTGCAGAAGTGGTTTGCCATTTCTTTCTTCTGGACAGTGTCCTTTCAAGACGAGTGACCCCAGCCGTTAGCAATACTCTTCAGAAACTGTCTGCCTGGTGTCAGTGGTCAAATAACCAGGATTTGTGATATGCACCGGCTACTCATACAACCATCCACCACCTGCTCCCATGGCTTTACAGGACCGTGACTGCGGGGGGCTAAGCAGGTGCGACACCCTGCCCGAGGGTGACCTGCAGGCGAGTGGGGGAAAGGAGCATGTTACACCTCCTTTGGTGGAGAAGTATCTCCACCCCATCACCCATGATACTGGCCTGTAATATTTATTGAATAATAGTATATTAGCCTGCAACATAAACTAAGCACACATATCCAAAATTATAAACAAAACATCATAGATGCTAGAGATCTGAAACAAAACCAGAAAAACTCAACTTAGGTAGTAACTAAGGAAAGAAAAATAGTTACTGTTTCGGATCATGGGAGCAGGGGGTGAGAGTGATGCAACTAAGGAATGTCTGTCATAGGATGAGTTGAGATGACTTAATGTGGACATTGAGCAACTGGGCCTGGGTAATGAGTTATTAATGGTTAGGCAGTGGGACTTGCCTCAGTGAGCTAGACTTCAGTGTGCAGGATTAGAAGAAAAAGAAACAAAAATAGAGAAAATGTTGGAAAATAACACAGGTCAGGCAAAGTCCATGGAAAGAGAAATAATTAATGCTTCAGACATGAGACTCTTCATCATATCTGGGAGAGTGAGAGAATTAAGGCAGTCTGGATAGCAGCAAAGTCGGGTGAAACCAAGGGGATTTCTTTCAAAGAGTGAACTCATGTAGCAGTGAAAGGCTGAGGAGGTACTGGGGTTGGTTAATTTGATCCTGCTGTAGTCCTGGCGTACTAGGATGGTGGGAAGGGAAGAGGTGACAGAACTAATTTTGCAAATGCTGCAGTTGTGGGTAAAGTGTATATGGCAGGAAAGGATAGGTAGGGATGTAATGGCAATTCATAAGGGTAGCAGAGATAAATAGGTTCTTGATGATGCCAGGGCATCAAAGGGTATGGGGTGAAGGCAGGGGAATGGGGATGACTGGAAGAATTGGATCAGCCCATGACTGAATGGCGGTGCAGACTCAATGGGCCAAATGGCCTACTTCTGCCCTTATATTTTATGCTCTTATGGTACATACGTGGTAGGTGAGGACCAGCAGAACTCTGTTCTTGTTCTGTCCTGGGGCGGAGGGGGTATGGAAGGAAGAACAGCTGAGAGCAGAGATGCAGGAAATAGATGAGATGTGAGCTTTGGCTCTGTCCACTACGAGAGAAAGGAAGCTATGTTTAAGGAAGAACAGATGTTTAACGGAATTGGTAATAAGAGAAAATATTTTTAAAGCAGTGTTCCAGGAATATCCTGGCAAGTGGAAGGCGATTGGATGGAAAACAGCAGGATAGAAACATGGAAGTGATTGTTAAAGATGGAGCTGCTGCCTCTTCTAATTTCCTTCAAGTAAAAGAACCAAACACAAAGGTTACCCTTGATGCCACTGCTCATATTTATCAGAGATTGCATCAGCAGAGTTATTGGGTTTACTGATAACTTTCCATTCCCATGAAATAACAAACCAGAACATCAAGTATTGTATCTCGCAACTCTTTTAAAAATCACACAGCATCAGATGAAAAAATGTACAAGAGCAAGTCACGGGCTGCATACAAAGTTAATCTACTCTATCCGGTATGAAGAAGAAAATGTTGGAAATGCTCAGTGGGTCAGGCAGCATCTGTGAAGAAAGAAGCAGAGTAAACCTTTCATCAACACTGATCAGCTGAACATCTTCAGCATTTTCAGTTCTTAGGCAGAATCCGCAGTACTTTGCAGTTATGTTAATGTACCTGCGAGATCTTTTGGTGTTTTGGTGTTGTAGCTTGAGAATGGATTGTGCTTATTCAAGTCAGTTTCCAGAAAGGCGACAGGAAATGCCCCAGCAAATGCTGCCAGACATTCTCCGAGGGCTGGACGCTGCCTGTGGATAGGAATGGAATTCTATTAGTGATTAACTTCAAAGATGTCCTTAAGGATACACTATCCTTAGTTTGGAAACCCGACACCAAAGGATGTTCAATGAACCCTGAATGCATGGAATTCCCTCTTTAAAGTTCTTCCCTCATTGAGATCATTCCAAACATATTATGTTTTCAACCCAGGGCACCTATCACAAGATGCGTCCTTTAGTTGCAAATATTCTCTAATAATGTGCCTTTCCCGTGGGATAAGTCGAACTTTTACATTGATTATCACACTACAATAGGTAAAAAATTGCAAAATTACATTCACATTGCACCTTATCCTGTTGTATTCATTTACCTGAGATTTGGGTGTCACTGTCAAAGCCCACCATTAATTACCTTTGAAATGGTGGTAGTGAGACATTTCCTGGAAACCCAACAGTCAGGCCAGGAAAGTACTCCTTTTTCTTTTCAAGTCTATTTATTAGTTTTTCAAAATTATAAACTCAATAACAAAGTTGGTACAAAGAGATTGGAAAAATGTTCATCAGCATATATAAAATAAATTTTAAGTAACATAGAAATAAAAGACTTCCAAACTCATAATGAGATTAAAGTACTCCAAGTACCCCTATAGCGCTATTGGAGGGGAGGTGGGAGTGGATTCTGGGATCTAGACATGGCTATAATGAAGGAACAGTTCAAGAAGGTGAATGATTTAGAAGGAAGACTGCAGAGTGTGCTGGTCCCATGCACCTGCACCCTTTGACGTTTAGTGTTAGAGGTCAAGAATTTACAGCTCAAAAGTTCAAAGTGAATCTATTATCAAAGTACATATATGTCACCATGTACTATCCTGAAATTGATTTTCTTGCAGGCATTCATAGAACAAAGAAATACAATAGAATCAATGAAAACTACACACAAAAACTGACAAACAACCAATGTGCAAAAGAAATACGAAAAACAAAACAAATAACAAATAAGTAGTGCTAGGAACATGTGTTGTAGAGTTCTTGAAAGTGAGTCCACAGGTTGTGGAATCAGTTCAGTGTTGAGTTGTTTACGGTGGTTCAGGAGCCTGCTATTTGAAGGGGGATACCTGTTCCTGAACTGGGGGGTGTGGGTACTAAGACTCTTGTATCTCCTTCCCAATGGCAGCAGCGAGGAGAGAGCATGGCCTGAATAGTGGGGGCCCTTGAGAATTTCGAAGATGCCATTGAAACAAACCATTTGAATAACTGCAGTACATTTCATATTTGGTAAATATTGTGTCCTGGAAGGATCTTGAGCCATCTGGGAGCTGTATTCATGCAGCCAAAAGGAGAGTACTCCATCACATTCCTGACTTTTGCTTTGTAGGTGAATTGAAGACTTTGGAGCTTCAGGAGGTGAGGCACTTGCTGTAGGATACCCAGTCTCTGACCAGCTCTGTTGCCATGGTATTTATGTGCATAGTCCTGTGAATGTTCAATCAATGTCACTTTCCAGGAAGTTGGTGAGGAACTTGGCAATGGTGTGCCAAGAATCTCAAGGGAAAGTAGTTATATTCTCTCTTATGGGATATCGTCATTGCCTTGTATTTCTGTGGCATGAAAGTTACCTGTCACATAATGTGGATGCACATGTAGCCATGTAAATCACAAAAACTTACAAGTTTTCTTTCATGTAGCCACGTGTTGTATCATTTGCTGAAGAGCTAGGAATGGAACAGAAATTGTGCAGTCATCTGTGAAATATCTCCACTTCAGACTCCCTAATGGAGGGAAGGCATTGATAAAGTAGATGAAGATATTTGGGCCTAGAATCTTCCCCCTAAGGAACTCCTGCAGCAATGTGCTGAACTAGACTAGTTTTCCAATGACCACAACCAGCCGCCCTTGTGCAGGTATAAATCCAGTCCTAGAATGTCTTCCCTTCGATGGTCATGGATTTCTGTTTTACCAGAGTATCTTAATTCCACATTCCAGCAAATGGAATTCCACCAAAAGCAGAAAATGGTAGAAATACACAGCAGGTCAGGCAGTGCACACTGAGAGAGAAGCTGAGTTAACAGTTCAGGCTGATGAACTTTTATTACATTTGGAGGGATGAATCAACTTGAGTGAAGACTTGCTTCTGTAATGCACAGGTAACTCATAGGAAAGACAAGAATGATTATTCACTCTGTTCAACAGGCAGACCAAAAGTGCAAATGTTTCAGCCTTGTCTAAGGTTCTGCTATCATTGAGGTTGGAGATGTTCATAGTACCTATTACCCTAATTGTCTTCCTACCTTTTTAATTGTCCACCATGAGTAGATGTGATAGAAATTCAAGCCAGAAGGTTGTTCTGATCCATTAGTTTTCAGATCACTTTGTGCTGGTCCACCCCACATCTTCTCTGAAGATTTTTAAAACTGGTAAATTCTCGCAGGCATAAAGTAAGTGTGTGTGTGTGTGTGTGTGTGTGTGTGTGTGTGTGTGTGTGTGCGCGCGCGCACCTGTCTGACATCAACATGCTTAAAACTGAAGTAAATAACCAAAATACAAATATTGTTATGAAGTAAAAAAGATTACTGAAAACAATAAAATACTTTAAAAACATTTTAAAAATTGGAAGAACTCAGCAGAACAAGCAATTTGTTTTTTTGCTTTGCTCCAGATTTCAGCATCTGCAGATATTATTTCAAATCTGGGGCCTTGGAAATTCCATTGAAATACATTCTTAGATCTATCACCAGGTCAAATATGTGCAGTTCAATAAATGAATAAACTATCAGTAATTCCAGAACTTCATATTTGACAGTACATGTCAGAATGTTTTAAATACTCGCTACCGGTGTAGTATTGGGAATGGTTTTGCCAACAAAATCCAGCACAATATCTCAATATTGATGAAGTTCCTCTGGAAACTTCATTATGATCTCCACACTGCAATAACATCTATGTGTTTGTAATATGGATATATGTGGTCTATGTTTAATACTTCCATTTGCCATGTCCTTACCTTTCAACATATATGCTTTTTCCTGTACCCAGTGCATATAAACTGTTTAATATTCGGTAACCAGAAACTTGGACGTCATCCACTGCAAGAGAAAAGAACCAGCAGTTGATAATAGTTTATTGCAAGTTTAGCACCTTCCACCCACCCTTTTAAAGATACAGGTTTATGCTTGTTCCTGGGGTTGAGAAAGCTTACAAAGTCACTGCAGCTTTTAATCACGGGCAGTATTTATGGTTCCACTCTGTTACAGAGCTCCTCAGAGAAATTTAAAGTTGTACCACTTTATGTCAGCAGTTGAGATTGTTCTGAGTAATCAAATAAAGTTTCAAGAACAGGTGCTTAGTGGGTTCTGGTCACGTTCATGAGCCTTGAGTTTTCTATTCCTTTGACACATTGGCACTCCATAAGCCAAAATATTGTGTACAGGCATTGTTAAATATACATTCAACAAGATGTTGGTGAAGCCTAATTTGGCATATTGCATGCAGTTTGGGTCACCTATATCAATAGGTTTGAAATTGTACAGAGAAAATACACAAGGATGTTGCCAGGACTGGAGGACATGAGTTATAGGGAAAGATCGTATAGGTTAGGACTTTTTTCGCTGAAGTATAGGAGAATGAGGGTAGATTGGATAGAGGTATTCAAAATTATGAGGGCATAGGTAGGGTAAATGCATACAGGCTTTTTCCTTTTCCTGCTGAGGTTGGATGAGACGAGAACTGGAGGTCATGTATTAAGGCTGAAAGGTGAAATATTTAAGAGGAACTTGAGAAGGTTGCTAAAAAAGGACCTCAAGGGTAATAATCTCTGGATTGCCGCCTGTGTCACGCACCAGTGAGGGTAAGAATAGGAAGATATGGCAGACAAATTTGTGACTGAAGAGTTGGTGTGGTGTTTCAAATTTGCGGATCATTGGGACCTCTTCGGGGGAAAGTATGACCTGTACGAGAAAGGATGGGTTGGACCGGAACTCCAGAGGGACGAAAATCCTTGTGGGCAGGTTTGCTGGAGCTGTTGGGGAGGGTTTAAAGTAGGTTGTCAGGGAATCAGAGTGCAGGTCAGATGATGGAGCAGTTGTGGTAAAGGAAGATGCAATGTGCAGAGAGACTGTGAGGAAGGATAGACAGTGGTAGGGCATAAATGCAGTCAGTTGGATGGGTTGAAATACATTGTCTTTAATTAAAGAAGCATTAAAATTAAGTGTGATGATGTTAGCGCATGGATCAGTACAGGGAATTACGATGTTGTGGCCATTACAGAGACCTGGCTGTTATAAGGGCAGGAAAAGCTGCTGGATGTACCGGGGTTTAGTCAGTGTGCCACTCAAAAGAACATCCACCCAGAGGAAAGGAATGAAACATTTTATGTTAAGATATATTACAGAAAATATCACGGTTGTTCATAAATAACATTAAAAAGAGAACCCTACGGATGAGATCTTCGCCGAACTGGTGTTGCCCGATGTGCTCAAACAGCGATGACAGGACAGGCAGCAGTGCCACTGTGGTATAATTGATGATCTGGGTCACTCCTTTCGGCTGCGTCCTTGTGTGAGTGAACTGACCCAGTTTGAGATTTTCTATGGTTTTCTCCAGATCTTCTGCTGCACTTTCGAAAAATGCCCGCAGAGCCAACTTGACAGACTCCAGGCCAGTTTTCATCAACGTCCTGTGTGAATTGAAACACCTATTTAGACCTGAGGAAGAGGCAGTCAAGGCCTCCTGAGTTTTGAAGTCGTAAAGAGCTCCTCTTCTTTAACAAAAATAAACCTTCATTGTAGTGTTGTGACATCACAACATTTTAGCTTCTTCCCCTCTGCTAACAGATTTCTGAATGATCCGTTCATAAGTCACCTCCCTGAACACCACCCAATCCATGAACATCACCCCTCTCCTTTGCGCTATTATCTATTTCTTGGTTGTTTACATATTTTATGTTAAATTTTAGTAGTTTTTTTTAATATCTTGCAATGTGCAGCTGCCATAATACAACAAATTTCACAATACACACCACTGACAATAAACCTGATTGAAAACCCCAGCTTAAAAAAGACACTATGCCTGAAAATCATCATTTAACACTGCCGTGTGATTGGGAAGATCAAGGATAAGACTGGTGTGAAACCCTATATTCATTTGTGCCTCCAGTCTCTGGCTTGTCGCATGATCGTGCATTGTGTGGGGAAAATAGTATATGCTATTTCCTCCATGAACTCTGCCACTTTGGGGGTTTGCTTACTTACTGCCCGTTATGCCACTGGCATTTAGGGCAGCAATAAAAGTCCTCTGTCTCTGTCTGTCCATGCCATGGCACACAGATATAGAATGAGTCTTTATTACTGTTTCTGTAACAATTTTGTTTTATCAGTCAAGGTTGTTCACTCTAAGCTGAACCGCTGAACCCGGAGGACCAGTGGACCTCTTAGTCTGAACTCTACCCTTTGACCTGTTTGACAAGGGTGATCCTACCAAGATCCAAAGCATTAAGCCCAAACTCCAGTCAACATAGCTCTCTGTGCATTGAGAAGTTTGTGGTCCTCTTGGAGGATTGTGGGGCTAGCATAGGACATTAGTTAAGTGCCGATCTAAGGAAGGAAGAAGCATGGTGGTGGTAGTGGAGAGGGAGAGGGAGGGGGTGAGAGAGAGGGTGTGAGATGGGGAAGACAGGGGGAAGAGAGAGGGGGAAGAGAGAGGGAAAGAGAGGGGAAAAGAGAGGGGGAAAAGAGAGGGGGAAGAGAGGGGGAGAGAGGGGGAAGAGAGGGGGAAGAGAGGGGGAAAGAGAGGGGGAAGAGGGGGGAAGAGGGGGAAGAGGGGGAAAGAGGGGAGAAGAGGGGGGGGGGGAGGGGGGGAAAGGGGGGGGGGGGAGGGGGGAAAGGGGGGGAGGGGGGGGGGGGGGGAAGAGGGGAAGAGGGGGGGGAAGGGGGAAGGGGGAAGGGGGGAGGGGGAAGGGGAAAGGGGGAAGGGGGAAGGGGGAAAGGGGAAAGGGGGAAAGGGGGGAGGGGAGAGAGAGGGGGAGAGAGGGGGAGAGAGGGGGAGAGAGGGGGAGAGAGGGGGAGAGAGGGGGAGAGAGGGGGAGAGAGGGGGAGAGAGGGGGAGAGAGGGGGAGGGGGGAGAGGGGAAAGAGAGGGGGGAGAGAGAGGGGGAAGAGAGAGGGGGAAGAGAGAGGGGGAAGAGAGAGGGGGAAGAGAGAGGGGGAAGAGAGAGGGGGAAGAGAGGGGGAAGAGAGAGAGGGAAAACAGAACGGGAAGAGAGGGGGGAGAGGGGGGAAGAGAGAGGGAAAAGAGAGGGGAAAAGAGAGGGGGAAGAGAGAGGGGAAGAGAGAGGGGAAGAGAGAGGGGGAAGAGAGAGGGGGAAGAGAGAGGAGAAAGGGGGAAAAGAAGGGGGAAGAGGGGGAAGAGGGGGAGAGTGGGGGAAGGGGAGAGAAGAGGGGGAAAGAGAGGGGGAAGAGGGGGGAAGAGGGGGAAGAGGGGGGAAGAGAGGGGAAGAGAGGGGAAGAGAGGGGGGAAGAGAGGGGGGAAAGAGAGGGGGGAAAGAGAGGGGGGAAAGAGAGGGGGAAAGAGAGGGGGGAAAGAGAGGGGGGAAAGAGAGGGGGGAAAGAGAGGGGGGAAAGAGAGGGGGGAAAGGGAGGGGGGAAAGGGAGGGGGGAAAGGGAGGGGGGAAAGAGAGGGGGGAAAGAGAGGGGGGAAAGAGAGGGGGGAAAGAGAGGGGGAAAGGGAGGGGGAAAAGAGAGGGGGAAAGAGAGGGGGAAAGAGGGGAGGGGAGGGGGAGGGATAAAGGGACCTGGGGATAGTCAGAGGGAGGGGTATAGGGGGGGTGAGGAGGGGAAGAGGGGTTGGGAGTGGAGTGAGAGGGGTGAGAGGGGGAGAGAGGTGAGGGGTGAGGGGGAGTGAGAGGGGAGAGAGAGGGGAGAGAGGGGGAGAGAGCGAGAGAGAGCAAGAGAGAGCAAGAGAGAGCAAGAGATTGTTGAGCAGAGGGTAAGTGAGTGTTAGGAATATCAGATCTGAAGTCCAAATTGATACAAATTGTGGCAACAGGACAAGGGATTATAGCAGGGGAAGGTACATCAGGCAGCATCTGCAGAGGGGAATGGAAAATCAATATCATAGCCTCTTCATTTGGACTAAAAGAGGACAAGGGAGATAACCAGTATAAATAAGTGAGGGGTAGATGGTGGATATGGGGCATGTGACGGCAGGTGAGGATGGGCGATTGGCAGATGGAGTTGGGTAGGGGAGGGAAAGGTGGGAATAATGACAGAGGCTGGTGGAGGCAACAAAGGGCTGAATTGTTAGGAACGCAGTGGGTCAGACATGCGACTGGAAAACTAGGGTGTGAGGGGAGAGGGGTCTCAGGCACAACATGAAGTCCGAATTCTGGTGGTGAAGAACAGGAAAAGAATAGATGCATGGGATCAGTTGGAGACATGAATGTGGACTCAGACAACATCAGCAGCAAAGATATGGGTAAGGAAGTCAGAATGAACAGCAAGAAGCCCTACCCAACAGGAGATCTATGCCCTAATCTTAAAAGCAACAGAGCAGGTAAGACTGGCTCCAATAACTTAAACAGAGCACGGCTCAAATCTCCAATTAAATTGACTTTTGTGTGAGGCTGAGAGGCCCATGTCATCAGGGCAAACTGGAACAAATTTTTGATTCAGTTTCTGTGCACTAAGTAGACAAATACCGTGTCCTGCTTTGGCAGAGGAGTGGATTTCCTAAGGTAGGTGAATTCAAGGAGGAGGGCTGGGCATGAGGCTGGCAACCCCATCCTGTAAAAGCCCAGTGCTACAGAAACGCCAACCGAAGCTCCAAAGGCCTCATCCCTGCGAGAGGAAGAAGTAAAGGACATGGCTCAGAAACATCACAAAGGATGTTGTGTCAATCCATGACAGTCACCCGTGGAACGATGGGGGTTACTCCGACAGCGAGGGCAAGGAATTGGTACCTGACCTGCCCCATGCACCAGTGCAAACTGGATGGCACCAACTCCACCTGGGGTCACCTGACAACCACTGCAAGGTGAGTGGCGGGTGAATGGCCAGGAATCAATCAGCTCAATAGAAAAATATTAAGTTTACCCTGAGATTCCAGCCAAAGCTTCTTCCTCTGTCTGTTAAAAGTCACAGGGATCCTGTTTAACTCACCGTGGACCAGTTGGGATTAAAGGGCTTAGAACCCTATCATAGACACTTGGATATCCACAGGCCAGCTGAACCCATTTCTCTGGAATCATTGTTCCAAGTTTATCTAAAAATCACTAAACTGTGTATTTTACCTGGCATCCAAAGTTTGACCCAGTATGTGAAGACAGTTTACAATTGAGGTGGCATCACTCCCTGCGTGAAAGAATAAGATCGCTTTAAATTTCCTGGGCAAAATGGATCCTATTTCGAAAGATAGTCCAAAACCTCTCATAGCACAAGGTGCACAACAACAAATCATATTAACTGTGCAATAAAACAGAGGCTAAGTATCAAATAAATACCACAACTAGTAATTGTATATCTTTTGAATTTCACTCGATAAAACCAGCATGACTTATGTTTAGATACATTATGGGGGATTAAGCCACATGCAGTTTGGATCAAATATTCTGGAAATTACGTCACAGGAAGGGACCATGCTATGCAGACGTGCAGCAGTTAAATCCAACCTCCCAGCCCTTGGTCCATAGCCCAACAGATTTCAGCTCGTTAAATACTCACTCAGGTATCTTCTAAATGAGATGAGGGCTTCTGGCATCACCACTAATTCAGGCAGTGAGTCCCAGATCCCAGTTTAATCTTTTTTCATGTTCCTTCAAATCTTTCAATCAATTACCCTCAATCAGTGCCCCCAATGGTTTGTTTTCTCTTCTGATTTTCTGTTTACTCTGTCTGCTTCTCGTAACTACACAAGGGGTGATTGATTAGTTCGTGGCCCAAGGTAGAAGGAGTCAATTTTAGAAAGCCCAGCATATTTATTTTTCAACATAGTCCCCTCCTACATTTACACACTTAGTCCAGCGGTCGTGGAGCATACAGATCTGGGACCTCCAGAAATTGTCCACAGCAGGGGTGATTGATGAGTTCATGGCCTAAGGTAGAAGGAGATGAGTTATACAGCTCTCGTTACATGCACGTGCAGTTCAACTCTTTGAGTGACTACGCAGAAAGTTTGAAGTTAATAACTCATCAGTTAATAACTCATCAGGGGTGATTGATAAGTTTGTGGCCTAAGGAAGAAGGAGTTGAATTATTAACTTCAAACTTTCTGCATCATCACTCAGAGTTTGACCTGCATATGCATCCTTCATTGTTTAGTGACGTAAATCTCACATGAATCTCCTCTCAGTGCCCTTTGTTGCAAAGAGCATGACCGAAACCTAACAGTCTCGCCTTACAACTAAAATTCGCCGGCCCTGGCAACATCTTTGGCAAATCTCAGCACCTTCCCTGCTGCCATCATATCCTCAGTGTAATGTACTTCCCAGAACTACACACAGTTCTAAAGCTGACCCACAGTGGGTTCATGGGCTAGTTTGCTACAGAGCATCCCCCTGAGCTTCTCATCTCCTTTCAGCTCAATGGTAACCAAAGCTCAGAAGCAGTGCAAACACGCACTCATGGCTCTTTGTATCAAATGCAGATGGAATTCTAGACCATAGGTTCTACCAACCAGTGCACGTACACAGATATTTTCAGAGGTACACCAGTTTTTCAGGGTTCATGTTGCTACAAAGAACACAGAACAACACAGGCCCTCATTTCACAATGATGTGATGACATTATTTATTTATTTATTCATTTAGAGATACAGCACAGAACAGGCCCTTAACCTACTCCAGGATCAATCTAATGCCTCCCTTCCACATAGTCCTCCATCCATGTGCCTAACTAAGAGTCTCTTAAATCTCCCTGGAGTATCTGCCTCTACCATGTCTCCTGGCAGGGCATTCCATGCACTTTTCACTTTGCGTTAAACTAAACTATCTCTGGCATCCCCCTTATACTTTCTTCCAATCATCATAAAATTATGCCCTCTCATTTCAGCCATTTGCACTCTGCAAAATGACACTGGCTGTCCACTCTAAATATGTTTCTTATCATCTATACGTTTCTTATACGGCACTAACTTCCACTGTAGTCCTGTGTCTGTATCTTTAACAAGTCTCCTTGATAAACCAGCACATTATGGATAATTATGTTTGAGTGAAAGTTTGGAACTTTGGAAAAGTTTCAGTGTAACTTTGGAACCCTGGATACCTGGCCTAAGTAAAAACTGGGGTTATGGCCAGAGGTAGAACAAACCCTGTGCAAATCCAAGGCAACATGATACTATGTTCAGCTCTAACAGCAGGAGATACCCACACAATTACTGAAACCCTTCTCTTGAGCATACCTGATGTGTCGTGTGCTTACAGATCACCGAGAATCATGTAAATTCCCCAGGCTTCTCAGAACTGATTTTCAACGATCGTTTTCATCAGATAGGCTACTGATCACCATTTTAAACACACTTCCGAATACTGACTGCCTGTTACAGAATGACCATTCGAATGGCCTCTGTGTAGAGCAGGGGTTCCCAATTTGGGGTCCATGGGCCCCTGGCTTAATGGTATTGGTCCATGGCATGAAAAAAGTTAGGAACCCCTGTTATAGAGGTCACAAGGGGAATAGGGCTGTCATGCATAGTCTTAAATAGTTGTTTTTGACCTAAAAAAAACTGACTCAATTAATGTAAATACTTGGAAGTCTGAAATAGAAAATGGCAGTCACAGACAATACCTGCTACTAATAAGCCAGATAAAATATTACTCTTTTTCTGTGAACAGCTTAGGCTACCGAAAGAAGGCTAAGTTTCAAGAAACCAGCACAAACAACTATCAGTAGCGAGACAGTGGGTGAAGCAAAGGGCAAAGCACTACAGGAGGCGACAGTGTTGCTGGTGGACCAGGATGCAAAGGGGAGGATCCTAGTACTTCTGAGAGCCAAAGCTGTTACATGCGAAGCTCTCCATGCAAAAGGTGAAAACACATGGTGAGAAGACAATATGGTGCCATGCTTCATTCATGCCTTTTGCTTACCAAACAGTGATATCCTGTTTCTGACAAGCACTCCAAGTTTGCAGAAGAGGCTGAAGTAGAGAGAGGGAAAGAAAGAAGAGAAGGGAAAGAGAAACAGAAGAAGGAAACAGCTGAAATAAAAGCCTACTAAGTATAGAGATAATCATGAAGAAAGCAACTCTAAATGAACAGCGAGGAACCTTTACAGAACTTTAGAGAAATGCTGCTATCTGGATTATGAGTCTGTAACACAAGAACACAAAAGATATGCAAATCACAAGTAAAGCCAAAAGCAAAGCTTTCATTGAAATGATACAAGCAGATTCTGTGTTAGTAAATAAAAGCTCATTAAAGAAAAGGTATTATTTTGCCTTGATTCATTCAAATTTCACACCACATATGCTAATTTTAATCTGTTACATTAATGACAGCTTTTTCCTTATTTTTTTCCCAACTCACACTTAATTATCTAATTTCCCAGCACTCTAAATTCACCAGTGTTAACCATCATTACACACTGTTTACTGGCTCAGAGCTTGGAAATGTCACCTGTCCCGAGCTCAGTACCCAATGTCCTAAACAAACAGCTATCAGAAGAAAAGATGGCTAGGGTAGGACTTTTCCATTCCTGGCCATCCTGGGAGAATGCCTTGGCCTTTGCTCTGTACACCTTCTCCATTATCTGCCAATGACAAAACTTCAGATACAATGTGAACTCAACTTGAATCCCTCTAGATTAAACTTTGATTTGCTTCTGTGGTGGTTCCTCAAGACTTAGGAAACCTCCCTTCCATTACAAGTCCATGAATTCAGAATTAACTAATCGTCCTCTACCTGATCTGTATATTCCACCACTAGAGATCGATTGGATTAGGTACTGGGTCAAATGATCTTTCAGCTTCTTGAGAACAGCCTCTATCTACTTTCAAAGGAGACACAAGAAGCGCTTGGAATGTTTTGGATAGGAGGGTGGAATGAACAGGTTTCCTAGGCTGTAGTTTATTATGAGGGTTTTAAAGGTAAACAGGAGATCCAGAGATACTACCTGAAATGTGACAAGTGAGTTTTAATCTTGCGTACTAGTGACTGCTGATTAAAGCTGCCAATTATCTTCCTGTGGTTACCAGTGAGTACAATTGGCTGGGATCCGGTTCAGTTCCTTGCAATGAGGTCATTGAAAGCAGCAGGCTCAAAGGGGCATAAGACTTACTCTTGCTCCACTTTCATCTTCACACAATTTATTTCCTGAAGCATCTCTTCTAACTTGAGCGGTCTCAGGTAAGGGATTTACATTTCAACAGCATTGTTATGTTTTTACAGTGAGGTGTGGAATGTCCTTGTGAAGTTTTTTTTCCCCAACTCAGCATTGTGGGAATTAGCCTGGAAGAGGATACTGGTGTCGGTCTGCCTGTATTGGCAACCCAACGGGTTCCACAATCTATGGGAATGGGAGAAGTAGGACTAAACCCTATTCTAGCAAACACACATCAAAGTTGCTGGTGAATGCAGCAGGCTAGGCAACATCTCTAGGAAGAGGTACAGTCGACGTTTCGGGTCGAGACCCTTCGTCAAGACTAACTGAAGGAAGAGCTAGTAACCCTATTCTATCTTCTAATACCATGATGGAAGATCTTAACCTGGCCTCAACTCCACTTTCCTGCCTGTTCACCAGAACCTTCTTAAAGAACAGGGTATATCTACTTCTTTGAAATAGAACTCATTCCTGGACTTGGCGAATCTTTACTTTCATTGATAACTATCTCACATTCAATAGGATTTCCAGTTAACCTCTGACAGCGGAGAGTCAGTCAGCTGCACGCTCACCTCTGTGCCAAAAGGCTGTACGTTCAGGTTTACTCCAGAGACCTGAAAATCAAGGCTGCCCTCCAGTATGGTACTTGGACAATGTTAACCACTGCCTCTCCAACAAAACATAAAGCCCTATCTGTTTAGTTAATAAATTGTCCCGTTTCATATTGCTTCTTCTGATAAAAGTATTCACCATTTACCAAATCCCTCCACCAGATGGCACTCTAATCACATGATATGGCCTCTCCTGTGATTTGGCCTCTGCTTGGAAATGCAAGAGTTTAAATTGCATCTTCCAAAGATTGCATAAAAATTTAAATATTCATATAAAGATCAGATAATTTACAGTTCAACAAGTTGTTTGCCTTAATAAAAGATGGCTTGTATCTGTCAAATAAATTGTTCAGTTTCATATTAATGCTTAATTTTGCACATCCCAATTGCAGAGAATCAGGGAGATACTGATTTACTGGCTATGACCTGCCTGCATGAAGTGCAAGAGGTTTAGTTACAAAAGAAAACTGAATAATTAACATTCAAATGCATCCACTCATTACAAACAGAATCAGGATTTAAAAATAGAGATGGCTTTATCACACCTGAATATCCTAAATAGTTTTATTAGGGCTTTAAAGTCAAATGTGAGGACCTGACATATTATCTGATATCACCAGTGAACTTTAATCTTGCATACTAATGACTCAGACCCGGTTCAATCCCCTGCATTGAGGCCTTTCTGGGTCACATAAAGGGAGGAAGGCAGAACAGAAGACCCACCCCAAAACCACTGAAGAGATATTGACAACCTGGAGAATCATATACTCATGGCTCAGTCAGCTATCACAATGTCAAATGAATCTTTCAGGTATTCAAAATTATTCAGAAACATCTGTAAGTTTTGAAAATTTATCAAGAATGTTCCAGCCCAAAAAAATCAGTAAAAAAAATTTAAATCCACTCGAACAACTTATATTAACAAAAAACTAGTATTTATCCTTTGCAATCACAGTTACTCAGTGAAAATAATAGAGAAACATTCCAATCTGTAAATAATGGAGAAGCAATCTAAGCTAAGATGGTGCTGGCGATCAATGGCAACGCTTTGCAGACAGCTCACAAAACTACTAGATATTCCAGTAGATATATTTCTTCTTCTGCACTGTGATCGCTGCAGTCTGCAATTTCCCTTTTAAAAATGTACTTTTGATGTTTTTATGATCTCCTGGAAGATTTGGTGATCCAGACTCTTGAGAGTGCCTGTGCAGCCGGGGAGGTCATCGCTGAGGGTGGATGCTGCATTGCTCCTGATAGCGGAAGACAACCCCATGGTCGGCTCCATTAGGCTGCACCAATTAAAGCGCTGTGCAAGATTAAAATTATGGAGGATGAGAGCAGTGCCGTCTGCCTGCGTGTGACCAGTCTCCCTCTCTTCTTGCCACTACTGTCAGGCAAGAGGTGCAGGAGGCTTGAGACCCACGTCTCCAGGTTCAGCAACAGACTTCACTCGCCTCAGTGTTGAACGGGCTCCGCATTTTCAGGAACTATGCAGTTGGTGTTCCATGTGTTTTGTTCACTTTTTTAAAACTATTTGTGCAATTTGTCCTCTTTTGCAAATTGGCTAAGTGGCCATCTTTGTTTTTGGTAAATTCTATTGTGTTTCTTTGCTTTGTGAGTGCCTGCAAGAAGATGAATCTCAAGCTTGTGTATGATATACTTTGATAATAAATTCGAACTTTGAACTAAGATTCACAAATTCCTCACAAACTACAGTCCGACCCGGCGGTTGCTGTATGCGCTGTTCAGCTTCTACTCCATTTTTATAAGACTTTTAAATATTTCCCTAGTCTGATAAAGTGAACTCCTGACCACAAAATCTACCTCGTTATGATTTTGCACCTTACTGTTAACCTGCACTCTACTTACTCTCTAACTGTTACTGTCTACTCTGCATTGTTATCCTTTTACCTTGTTTTACCTCAATGCACTGTGTGATGATTTGATTTGTATGAACAGTATGCAAGACAAGCTTTTCACTGTACCTCAGTACATGTGACAATAATAAACCATTTGCAATTCTAGTTCCAATGTACAGTGCAGTGCATGTAGCTAGTCTGGTCAACTTTCTATTTACCTGACACATTTCCAATCTGTTCCCATTTGAGCTGATCTTGCCATGAATCAGCTAACGTTTGGTTCCATTGCAAGCTTAACTCAAATCATGCTGTCTTTCCTGGCGACAGTGAGAATAAACTTCATTTCCAAAAAAAAGCTCAGAGCCATGGCTGTAAACATACATTGAAACGTTGGGATGTTTTGTGTTAAGATCTGGTGACATTTCAGGTATTTACCAAGCAGAAAACAGTGCTGCATACAAGACGCAGACTGAACTGATTTCAGTCTCAATTCTGCTATTGAGCCCAGGCAAACCATGTAACACTCTGCTAGTTTATCAGTTATATATTTCGATGTAAATCTAATATTTGTGCAGCATCCTAATTCTTACCCAACCCCTCACCTTATCTACTTCCTGTTAAAATGATGGAAGTCCTTAGTCTGAAATAGCAAAACTACAATGAAAATTTTGGCATGTTATTCAGCCCCGCCCCACCCCACAACTCATATAGCGAAACACAATCAAATATTACCTTGTTACCATTTCCTTTTCTTTGTTGGATGCATGCCCCCCACTGCTTAGAGGACTACTGGCAGTGGACAGGAAGTACAGACGATGGTTCTTAAAATATTGGTCAATTAAAGGAAGAACGACCTGCAAAAATGAAGAACGTTTAGTACGTCCGACAACACAGATAATCACCATTTTTCAATGCTCCTACTTTCTTGCTCTACAGCTTCTGCCTGGCATGCTAAGTAAGCAAAAATTCATCATTGTCTGCAACACTCGCAAAATGCTGGAGGAACTCAGCAGGCCAGGCAGCATCTGTGAGAAAAAGTGCAGTGGACATTTTGGGCCGAGACCCTTCAGCAGGACTGGAAGGGAAGATTTAAACTTCTTCAGGATGGGTAGGCATACCTGGAAGAGACTTAGCAGAGTAGTAATCCAATCGCAAACTAGGGAAAATCTGCAGATGCTGGAAATCCAAGCTACACACACAAAATGCTGGAGGAACTCAGCAGTTTTCATCTACGGAAAAGAGTACAGTCGACATCTCAGTCCGAAATAGATGCTGCCTGGCCTGCTGAGTTCCTCCAGCATTTTGTGTGTGTTGCTTGGATTCCCAGAATCTGCAGATTCTCTCTTACACTGAAACTGTTAACTAATCATGCCAACTAATCTCTATGAGTTACCATACAGCTGACCCTGAGGTGAAATAGATGGATGACATAAAGTTGTTGGTGGTGTAGACAGTGACAAAGCTTATCTAAGGCTATAGCAGGACGGAGATCAGATAGAAAGTTGGGCAGAGAATGGCAGGTGGAATTTATTTCTGACAACTGCAAGATGATGTATTTTTGGAAAACTATTAGGAGTAGAACAAACATAAAAGTTGCTGGTGAACGCAGCAGACCAGGCAGCATCTCTGGGAAGAGGTGCAGTCGACGTTTCAGGCCGAGACCCTTCGTCAGGAGTAGGAGTAGAACAAATGTGGGTCATGGTAGAACACTAAGGAATATTGATAAATAGAGGGAGTTTAAGGTCCATAAATCCCTGAAAGTGGCCACACGGGTTTTTACATTGTTGAAGGTGGCTTATAGCATGCTTGCTGTCAAAGATTGGAACACATAGAATGAAAATAGGGATATTATGTTGCCAAGTATTGATTAGACCAAACTTAACATATATTATGCATCACTGGTCACCATGCAATAGGGAGGAGATTCGCAAGGATGTCAACTAAATTGAAAGTTTTTAGTTATAATGCATATCTTTGTTTATAGAGCACTTTTCATACAGACGATGTAGTTAAAAGGGTTTTACAAAGGGATAAAAGTACAAATATGAAAATAAAAATAAAGATAAATGAAAATAACAGACAAAAAGATTAAAAGCAAGGTTAAATAAGCAGATTTCGAGCTGACGTTTAAAAGGGTCAACTGAGTCTGCATCCCTTATAGTTTTCGATATGGATTTTATTGAATGGTGGAGCAGGCTCAACGGGCCAGATGGTCTACTCCTGCTCCATTTCTTATGTTCTTACGTTCTCACATTTAGGAGCAAATAGCAAAAAAGCTGACCGGCTTTTGAGGGAGAAGTTGACTGACAGCTCGAGCAGGATTATAGAACAAAAATGATTCTGTGATGTGCTCTGGTTCCGAACCATTAATAGCTTTAGAAATAAGTAAGAGAACTTTAAAATAAACTCTAAAAGGTACAGAAAGCCAATGCAGAGTAGCTAGTTGGGGAGTGATACGTTCCCTCATCCTGGTTTTGGATAAAAGTCTAGCAGCAATATTCTGAATGAGTTGAAGTTTGTCAGTAGATTGTTTTGTAAAGTTATTAAGAAGTGGAGAAATTGGACAAGCTGAGCTTGGTTTCCCTGGAACAAAGGAGGCTGAAGGTTGACTTTATTGAGGAATATAAAATTATTAGAGGCATAGCTTGGGTAACGATCATTACCTTTTTCTCATGGTAGAAGTATCAAAATAATAAGAGGGTATAAGATGAAAAGAAGTTGCTTTAAAGATGATTTGTAGGGAACACGTTTTTTCCATGGAGAGCAGTTAATATCTCAAACTCATTGTCAGTGAAGGTTGTGGAATCAGATACAATCAGCTTTAATTTTCTTAAATATCTTACAACTTTACTCCCAAACACACAGTACCTTGGCAAAGAACTTGATTTCCTGCTCATGCACAAATTTTTCCCCTCTACTTGTGCAACAAAGATCTGGAAGTAAGCATAAAGGCAAGTAATGAGATACACACCTACTGTTAACATAAATAAAATAGCAACCGTGGAATTAGAAACATCCTTATATTCAGGTAACAAATGAAAGCCCAGACATTGCAATAAGTATAATAAATAAACAGAACACAGATACAGTACATTCTGGAAGAACTCCACAGGTCAGGCAGCATCCTTCATCAGGACTCAGCCCGAAACATTGACTGTTTATTTCCCTTCATGGATGCTGTCTGACCAACTGAGATCCTCCATCATTTAGTGTGTGTTGCTCAAGAATTTTCAGCATCTTCAGAATCTCCTGTGATGGATATGTACAATTACATATTCTTTTAAAAAATTGGCTCGAGATATATGAAAGCTGATCAGAAATTGCAGTGGTTTCTGTTTTTACAACAATATTATTTTCTTCCATGACAGCAAAAGGGAGGGAAGTTGTGGAAGGAACAGTGATGTATTAAATTTTGTGAAATACTGGTTGACTGTCTGACCAGTTCAAAATGACAATTTAACTCTTTGTGAGCTTACAGCTTGTGGGATGTCTGTCAAAGTAAACACTGTTACTGTCTAAGGTTTGCTGATAGCAGCTGGATTCTTTCTTAGTCCCAGACACCATTAACACGAGGATGTCTTTTAATGACCAACAGTCATTAATCTGTTGGTCACTTTCTTAGTGTCTGTCAAATGGGTTTGATGGGTTCTTTTTGGATTCGAGCTTATTGCTTATATGTAATATAAATGTTCTTTTGTAATTAAAGGAATGTTAAATCCAAAACATTGGTGGAGTGACCATTAAAGTATCTAATTCATTTATAAGGGTCTGCTGAGCACTGTGTTAATGAGTGTACTGTAACAATGAGTTGTTTGAATGAAAGAAACCAGGCTGAGTTAATGGTGTGAGAACAAATGATCAAAGAGTTTGTCTATCTCTATGTGTCTCTCTTCACTTGTTGAACTCGTATTTATTGGGGTGCTTTTCTTTTGGTTCTTTGGACTTCACTTAGACTGGGGAATCGCGATCAGTGCCTGGGACGCAGGGGTGGTTTCAGCAGTGAGTCAGAATTTGGGGTTCCCCTAAAAACAGCAACAATCAAGTGGTGACTAAGAACCATGAGCCCTGAAATCTTAGTGACTTACTAAATAGCATTTTGTGTGGTTTATTGGTGCTTTCTATTTTTATGATAATAAATTAGGCTTAAGTTACTTTGTTGCGCTTGTACGCTTATTACCACATCTCCTGGGCACTCGAATTGCTTGGGTCTGATCAACCCAGCCCATTGCAGGAACATGACGTGTAACAGGGTACTCAGCCAGTTTAAAGAATGCACACTTTGATGCTGCATGGCATTGTCCTTCCAATCTCTGAGGAGTCTGATCTCCAGGTGAGATGAAAACGTACTTGCATTTGGATGGATAGGTCCTGCAGCAACCCAATGTTGCGTCTCAGATTGCAGATAATTTATATTTTGGGACAATAAACAATCAGCAGAGGGTTGTAGACTCCGTAAGCTCCACCATGGTCAACATTGAGGACGTCTTCAAAAGAAGGTACTTCAAGAAAATATCATACATCATTAAGGACCTTCTCCATCTGAGACATGCCCTCTTCTCATTATCAGAGAGGAGATATCGGAGGCTGAAGAAAATTACTGAACATATTAAGAACAGCTTTCTCCTCTCCACCACCAGATTTCTGAATGGTACATGAACTTCTGAATTCTACCTCACTATATTTGCTCTTTTTCTTTGCATTACATGCAGTACTGTGTAAAAGTCTTATACACATGTAAAAGTTCTGTAAAGCAAAGATGCTTTCATAATAAGGAAATGAAAAGTTTCTAAATATCTAAGACATTACCATAAAAAGCAGTAAACAGTAAAAAAATACCTATATCAAATCAATACAGCATGACCTCCTTTGCCTTTAAACTGCATCAATTCTCTTAGCAACACACACAAAGTGCTGGAGGAACTCATCAGGCCAGGCAGCATCTATGGAAAAAGGTACAGTCGATGTTTCGGGCTGAAACGTTGACTGTACTTTTTTCCATTGATGTTGTCTGTCCTGTGAGTTCTTCCAGCATTCTGTGTGTGTTGCTCAGAGGTCCAACATCTGCAGATTTCCTCTTGTTTGTCAATTCTCTTAGGTACACTATCGTGCAGTTTTGTAAGAAAATGGGCTGGTAGGTTGTGCCAAGCTCTTGGGGAACTTGTCACAGTTCTTCTGCAGACTTTGGCTGTCTTGCTTGCTTCTGTCTCTCCAGGTAATCCTAGACAGCCTCGATGATGTTGAGATCAGGGCTGTCTTTTGCACATATGTCATCTGTTGGGTGAGGTCTTTCATTGATTCTGTTGTGTTTCTTCCATTTACTGTAAACGCTTGCAGGAAAATAAATCTCATGGTTGTATATGGTGACTTATTTGCACTTCGACAATAAATTTACTTCGTACTTCGTTTTTCTCTGTCATTATTATTGATGCTTTTTATTCTCATTTTCAAATTTGGTGAAACATTTGAATTTAATTTCCCAGCCACAACAGTAGGATTTGAATTTGCTCTAGGATCAACTGTCCAACATCTGGACATTGTTGTATCAACTTAACCATACTGTCCAGATGCCCTAATATTCTGCACATAGGCTTCGTCTGACTAGCTCTCTACAATAGACACCATTCGGCCAACTGAGCTATTACAGAACCTAAAAAATAGTTGCACATATGGGAATGACAAGCAAAAAAATCAACATGAAAGCATTTGAATTTTCATTCAAATTGATACACAGTGTGGTAGGGCCAAGTCTTGATTACCCTTGTTTATTGGCCCAGAGGGCCATGTCTAAGGACATTGATGAGTCAGCCATATTTGCTTGGTTCAGGAGTGACACAAACTGGGGAAGGATAGAAGATTTTCCCTGTTGAAGGGTATGGTGGAAGAACTCAGCAAGTCAGGCAGCATCTATGGACAGGAATAAAGGGTCCATATTTTGGGTTGAGACCCTTCATCAGGACTGGAAAGGAAACCGGAAGAAGCCAGAATAAGACGGTGTGGGAAGGGGAAGTGTACAAGCTGGAAGGTGATAGGTGGAAAAGGTATTGGGCCGAAGAACAAGGAATCTGATAGGAGAGGAGGGTGGATCATGGAAGAAAGGGAAGGAGGAGGAGCACCAGAGGGAGGTGATAGGCAGGTAAGGTGAAGAGAAGAGGTATGAGGGGTACCAGAATTGGGGATGGACAAAGAGATTTTAAAATATGACATTAAGTATCTGAGTAGTTTAGTTAAGTAACTGGATTTAAATTCCCCAGCCACTCTTGTGAATTCCAAAACGTTCAAGTCAGTCCAGGAGCCTAATTATTTACATGGTAACATAACCATGACACTACCATTCCCATTTGGAATCTGATACGTTTATAACATGTAAAAGTGCACTTTACCAAACTGCAGGATGTACTCATGAGCCTGGTCAACATATTTGATCAGTTGCTGAAGGAAGCTGTAGGCAAATCTCTTTTCAATAGAGGGTGTATCCAGTTCCATGTCTTTTAAACCCCTGTGGCATAAAATGACTTCAGTTAGAAAATATCTTCTTTGTACAGTAAGCAGTCACCTAAAATGTTCACCTCCTGTGTGGAAGAAATATTTACTTCAAAGGAAGCAGTGAAACTAATTATCTGTGTCTTGGCAGGAATTAATATCAAAAAAATAGAATGTAGCTTAAAGGAGAACAGTGCTGTAACATTGCTACAGATAAATAATATGCCCACCTGGCTGGCTGGCTGGCTGGCTGGCTGGCTCTGTCTCTGTCTGTCTGTCTGTCTGTCTCTCTCTCTCTCTCTCTCTCTCTCTCTCTCTCTCATGTTTCCTCAACTCCAATCTCATCCCCACCCCTGTAATCTGACTTCAAAACTCTCCCCACGTTTATGGTTATGACCTAGAGGACTAAAACTATCTGTGTACTGGCCTTTGACCCTAGAGTCACCAGCCCCAACAGCTGATCCTCTCCTCAACACACACTGCCTCACTATCGACCTCCCAGATTTCTGGCTGGCATCTACCCATCGATCATGAAGCCTGGCTGATCACCCAAGCAGAAATCAGGACAGACAGCCCAAAGGTCAGTCAAGGATGAAATATGATGCCAAAGACATGGACAGTCTGGCTTTGTTGCAGAGACAGAGAATCACTGAATTCAGAAGGAAACTGATGAAGCTGACTGAGTAACATATTTATTCCAAATACTTAGTGAGGTGAAATTTTCTCTCACTTAGATGTTCTCCAAGCAGGTTAGAGACAGTGGAGGGATCAGCTAGATTTACAAGCACAAATTTTACAACTGCCATCCATTAAGGTGTTGAACTTGGAGATTTTTTTAAAGTATATTTTTAATTGTAATGTTGTTTTGGTAGTGATGCTTCGCACATGAATTATGGCTGATACTATAGCCTTCTTTGTGCTACTTATCATACCTTGAGACTGCATAGCCATTGATCTGCAGAAACTTGAGAATCTCCTGTGCTTTCTCCCGATCTTTGGCTTTCTCTTTGGCTGTCAGTGTGTCATATGGCACCAACAAAGGGTGGTTTCCTCCTCCTTCGTGAAAAGCAAGGAGCAAACAGATCACAAATCACAGACGCTCTCGAACAATCTTTCACTCTTCCTAAAACTTTCTGCCTTCCCAACATTTCCCATTTGCACAACAACTCAGTGAAGGTAAAACAATAAATCTGCCATGTGCTCTGTAGCCCTGTGCACTTGTGTTTATTAACTGTTGTCTTAATCAGAGTCGTTAAGCCCTTGTGCTTTCTGTTTAATCTTGTCAAGTTTATTTTGACTGGCATGGGTTTTCTGCATACTGTGATTATTTAGAGCAGACTCCTGATTAGCGCTGATTGTGGGGTCCTTGTGTGTTTTGAGAATAATTTGGCTCCTGGTGTCACTCAGTCAAACCACTGATGCTCTTTTCAAATTCTGATGAATAAACTCCTATTTCTGTCTCAACATGGGAGTTTGTCATTCCTCTGCACCTAAGTTCAGTCGTCTGTGAGCACACACCACGACAAAATCATAGAATAAGAAAAGCAAAAGCCCAGCCATTTGGGAAATATGCTTTCAGACTGCTAAGCCTAACATGGCTGTGCAAATCTTACATTGTGAGTGTCTTGGGTAAGGGTGCTCCCTGGAGAGAGGTGCCACAGAGGAGTGGATGATAGGAATAGCATAACAACAAAGGTAGTGTATACACAGAGACAAAAAAAGATAAAACAAGTGTCCTTTCAAGGAAAATTAGACTTATACTCTATGATATTCTGGCTATTTCTCTGTTGACATTGCAAAGTTGAATATTTCAGTAACTATTTCTTAGGATTGTTTCCTTTTGATCAAGGTTCTTTGGTTAAATTATGTGAGGTGACAAAGCAATCTTTCCATAAGTTCAAAACCTGCCACAACCTGAGAGATCAGATTTAATTTGAAGCTGCAAATTTTTCATTTCAATGTCAAAATGCATAAGACAAACTCAGCACTCTGTCACAGATTTTTAACAAGCCACCGTTTACTTTAGATGCTTCTTTAAAATAATCAGGGTAAGATCTTAGTCATTAAAATCCTTTTTGAATCCAGTAAGTTGACAGTGATCTACTAATACAGCAAATTACCTTTAACCTCCAATTCGATTTTCTTTTTCTTTGCCCAGATATTGTGGTAGTTTTCAGCCAGCAGTTCCGCCATCGCCTGCAGAAAATCGCAAAGGAACGTTGGCAGATGCCACGACTTTAAACAGAAAACATGCCTTGGGAGGCAGAGATTAAAATATTAGTTATTTACTAACCAGAGTCATTCACCCAAAATGTGAGTATTGCCTCGTTCTTGTAAAAAATTGTGTATAATTCATATTGTTTTTGTAAAAGCTGCTTCTCTGATGCTAAGTACCAGTCATGCTGTTGCAAATATGTTTTCCATTGCATCTCTGTGTTGGATAAGACCTGATCATTCTTAGTATCTTAACTTTCGTATGATTGTGTTTTTATATGGTTCCCTGCATACATTTGTTCAGTGTGTTTTTCGTGATTGCATTTACTTTTGTAGCACCTTGCTTGCAGTTGTGGTTATCGCATTATTAGAATAGGGGCTATCTTATTGGTTCATTCAAGCAATTGGATCTAAATGGAATGTTCGAGGTTCAAAATACATTTATTATTAAGGTTTGTATGCTATATACAACCTTGAGACTCATTGTCCTACAGGCAGCCACAAAGCAAGGAAATCCAATCGAGCCCTTTAAAGAAGACCATCAAACTCCCAATGTGCAGAGAAAAAACAAATCGTGCAAACTATAGAAGTAATTAACATTCAGAACTGAAGTTCACAAAAATGAGTCCACAGCCACGAGCCCATTAGTTTGCAGGCTGCAGCACAAGGACAAGTAAACCTCGCTGGGCAGTGAGTCAACAGTGGCCCATCCCTCACCTCCGGCCCCGATGTTTTCAATCTGGCCCCAGCGCTTAAATCAGCCAAACAGTGTGTTGTTCTTAGCTCTCAGACATGTACCCAGGCCCGACCACTTCTATACGCCCTCAGGCCGAGGCCCGACCACTTCTATACGCCCTCAGGCTGAAGCCCAACCACTTCTATACGCCCTCAGGCTGAGGCCCGACCACTTCTATACACCCTCAGGCTGAGGCCCGACCACTTTTATACACCCTCAGGCTGGGCCCTGCCGCCTTGACTCTGCCTTGCCTCTTTTCTGCCGCTTTGAATCAGCCCCAAGTCTGCTCCAGCAACGGCGAAACATTGTCTCAGTCCCCACTCTCAGGCCTGGGCCCTGACACCTCAACTCACCCTAAACATGCTACGCCGCAACCTTACTGCGCCTCCAAGATTCTAGGTCACACCACGAAAATGCCAGGTCGTACAGGTAGTTCAAAAACTCAACTCCAAAAGGGAATTTACAGCTTGTTGGTTGCAGTGATACTTTCCCAAAAAAAAGTGTGATTCATAGAGTAATTAGTAGTTGTGCTTGCTGCCAGCAGGTCTTGCTGTGTCTCACCGGTGCCTACAGAAATCCAGTGGAATTACAATATTGGTTTGTTTTCTGTCCCTTTTGATCTTTTCCCTGATATTAGGGTCTCGTCCCTCTCCCTCTCATATTTCATCTTACTTCCCACATTCTTTGTTCTCATAATGCTTAATAAATGATCACAAGCAAGAGGTTTTATGCCTCATTCCCAACTTATGAAGAATCTCGGATCAAAAACAGCAGGATCAAACGTGCATATATGTACTTGCGCATTTGACAATAAACTCAATCTTACTTTGTCTTCTGGTCCATAAGGGGCTACAAGTTTCAGTTCCATAATTGTACTATTGACTGGCCCTGGTATACAAACATACTATGTTGGAGCGGGAATGTGTGGTGGCGTTTGCTGGCTGCCCCCAGCACAACCTTCGGTGTGTTGGTTGTTAACGGAAACAATACATTTCACTCTATGTGTCGATGTACATGTGATAAATTAGAACAGAGATGAGGAGGAACTGGTTTTAGCCAGAAGGTGGTGAATCTGTTCTTTGCCACAGACAGCTGTGCGGCCAAATCATTGGGTATATTTAAAGTAGAATTTGATAGGTTATTGAATAGCAAGGGTGTTAAAGGCAGTCAATTTGGCGGCCAGTGTTGAAATAGATGAATTTCAATAGGGCTCAGGTGATGCACTTACCCCCCCACCAAGTTCTTCTCATTCAATCAACCATTGTCCCATCACTGGGCTCTCAATCATGTTGGTAGGGGTCAGGAGAAGCCAGTGTCTGGGGCCAGAAAGCTCAGCCTTCCTAAAGTAGCTTTCTGGAGATATTTTGACAGCGCTTTATCTTTATTTTAGTAAATCACTCAGTGTTAAGTATTTAGAGGGGCTGCTCCACCTTTAGAAACCTAGAAAAAAGTAATGCATCAATTATACCTTCCATACTTGTGGAAAGTTGTGTCTGGCCTTAGAGTGGGGGATGCACAGTTTCACCAGAGTGATGGCTGGGCTGAAAGATCACCTTCCTGTCAGTTTAGAAAGCTGAGAGATGATCTGATCACAATATGTATCATTGCAGGGCATCCAAGGGGACAGATAGAGAGAAATGAGTTCCTCTCAACATATTCCAGAGCAATTTTAATCTTTTGGATAGGCAAAAATAAGAAAGGATCCTGGGACTTGGATATTCACTCCCAGTAAGGAAAGAAAAACCAGTTCAATAGCTCATTGAAAGAGCTTAATACATGAAATGGCTTCCCACTGAACTGTTCAATGGTTATATTTGATATCAGAGAAGGTATACAATATTCAACCCGAAATTCTTACTCTCTGCAGACATCCACGAAACAGAAGAAAATTCCAAAGAATGAACCATAGAAAAAAATGCAAGAACCCCGAAGCCCCACCCCCAAGCACAAGCAGCAGCAAAACCATCAACACTCCCCCCACTCCTTTCAGTGAAGAGCATCAGCCCCACCATCCACCATCCACCATGCAAGCACAGCAAAGCCCCCAAAGAGAAGATAATCCAGAGTCCAACAAAAACGAGCGTCCATCCCAGTATTTATACTAAAATCTGTGAATGCTGGAGCAGTTGAAACTTACAATAAGAAACACCACTTCAAAGCAGAAGCACCTCATTGTAATTCCTCAAGAGAAACCCAAGACATCGACTGAGACACAAACCCTGTGTAAGGGGTGGAACTTACATGCAGGTCCCTGGAAAGGGAAACATTACTCATATCGATCGGCCGAGGACTGTAACCATGTGCGGAATCTATAGAAACCTGAGCAAGGAGCACAAACACACTTGTAAAGGTAGGTACAAAGAATAAACACACACATACAAACGCACCTCATACATCAGGTGCGGGAAAAGCAAATTACTGGGCAAACCAGATTGTTATTTGATATACATATGTGTTTGTTTCTGCACCATCTTCTCTAACAGCCCTTTGCCACATCACCCAAGCAATGCCCTGTACGTTTATCCAGGGTTTTTTTTTGAATAAAGCATTCCAACTTCAGAATTCTTTAACTACATTTTCTTCTAATCTTTGCTTATTGATTCCCTAAGAATATCATTCTTTTGTCAGAATAAACAGCCCGGGGTACGAGGCAGTAAAGGAGTTGACTGCAGCCAACAATTACCACTGGGTCTGCAGCAGCTTCTGCCAGTGAGCAGCCAATCAAGAAGGAATTAATCATGATAGTCTTGGTAGCTGAGAGGATAGCCAGCTCATGGGTAACGACTACAGAGGAATTTGACGGCAAATGGTACTGACTGGTGGAAATTGAGAGGAGGGCAAACTGTGCTGCTGATGAGGTAAATGTCAGTCTGTGATGGTGATGGTGAGGTGGGAAGGGGTGCTCACACTATGTCTGTAATGGGGAAGAGAGCCGACTGTGTCTGTGATGGGAGGGGGCAGATTGTGCCTTTGATGGGTGGGGGTGGGTCAAGCTGTGACTGTGATGGGAAACTGTCTGAGATTGGGAGATCAGATTGTGCATGGAATGGGGTTGGGGCAGACTGTGTCTGTGATGGGGAGTGGACGGGCTGTACCTATGATAGTCAAACTGTGTATGTAATTCAGAGACTGTGTCTGTGATGGGGGTGGGTGGGCCATACTGTGTACATGATGGGGGGGGGGGTCAGACTGTGTACATGATTCAGACAGAGGGCAGACTGTGCCTGTGATGGGCGGGGATGCGTCAAACTGTGCATGTAATTCAGAAACTGTGTCTGTGATGGGGGTGGGTGGGCCATACTGTGTACATGATGGGGGGGGGTCAGACTGTGCACATGATGGGGGGGGTCAGACTGTGTACATGATTCAGAGAGAGAGCAGACTGTGTCTGTGGCAGGACAAAGGGCAGACCATCTGAAATTGGGAGATCAGATTGCGTATGTGAGGGGTTGGGGCAGACTGTGCCTGTGATGGCAGTGGGTAGGCCAGACCCTGTACGTGATGGCGGTTGGGTAAAACTGTATACGTGGTGAGGAGGAAGGGCAGACTGTCTCTGATGGGGAGGAAGATTGTGTCTTTGATGGGGATGGGACAGACTGTGCTGTTCATGAGGGGGTGAGTTGCAGTCTGCACTGTTGAGGATGGAAAAAGATGACGGAGGCAAACTTTACTGGTAATGGGGAGAGGTTGAGATGGTGGGGGGGGGGTGGAGAAAGCAGACTGCTGATGTCAGATAGGCTTTCCAAGAAATCAGTATTCAGGTTTTGTTTTTTAATTCACAATTTTTGAAAAAAAAGTCTGAGCAGAAATTGAAAGCTCATCATAAAATCCAATTAATTGAAATTTGAAGTTCCAAGTGATTTTAATGAATGAAGAATTCTAAATCCTTAGGGATAACAGAATAGTGAGGTTATTGCTCCGTGGAAAAATACCTGACTTGATTGAGAGATCCGTCGTGTTCTATGATGTAATGCCATGGACTCTCCTTCACGAGTTCGTTCTATTGTCCAACTCCAAGCAACCATTGTCTTCAGGGACTCCTTGATTGGCCAACGATACACTTCTTTGTCCTGAAAATTCATCAGAAAAGTATGTAATACCTAAGAAAATTATCTGTAGAGATACCAATTCAATTTTTATGCATTTCTAGGAACAGATTGTGATGGTTATTTGCTTCCCGGCTCCCTTAGTTTTTTGCAAAGCTCGCTTTCGATATACAACAGCTGCCTCATGTAAGGTCACAAACAGTTGCAAGTAAACCTTCAACTAATATTGCTTTGTTTAGTTTCTGCTTGTAAAAAGGAATCAATCTTCAGTTCTTAAGAAGTACATGGAAAGTAGTAAACAAATTGAAGTTTGACCTTTGTGCTTTGCATTTTAGAAATAGTTTGTAATTGGGAGACATTTAAGATAAAAATCCTGTATGAGTTTTAAATGTGTTTTAAGAGTATTGTTTGGATTTAACTGCGCATCACTGAAAAAAAGAAACTGTGTTTAAAACTACTTTGTTAGCTGGAAGTATCTTCTCCTTGGCAAGGAGTGGGGACTCACCACTCAAATAGTGGCAGCTAAACTCATCATGGAGAATAATCAGGGAAGTGAACTAGTCTTTGAAGATTGGGTAGTTACAGTATAATCTCCCTTTAGTGTGAGTACTCATGGTTACTTATATCCAATTGGGCTTAAAGTCTTCATCTGAGTTCAGAACTTTGCAGTCAGCAAAAACCATACCATCACAAGATGGCAACACTGTTAAGTAGAAGACAAAAATCACCAAACATATCTCAAAGAAGGACTTTAAAGTAATAATCCACAAGCATATTTCATTGCATTCTATTTCGAAGTTCAAAATGCAAAGTAAATTTATTATCAAAGTACATATATTTAACAATATGCAATCCCCAGAGATTCATTTTCTTGCAGGCATACTCTTTAAATCCAATAGACATAATGGAATCAATGAAAACTGCTCCAATAGGGTGGACAACCAGCAAGCAAAAGATAACAAAATGTACAAATACAGAAAGAAAAAAAGGAATAATAATAATAAATAAGCAATAAGTATCGATAACATGAGATGAAGAGTCCTTGAAAGTGAATCCATAGATTGTGGAGATATTTTAGTGATGGGCAAGTGAAGTTGAGTGAAGTTATCCTTTCTGGTTCAGGAGCCTGATGGTTGAGGGGGAATAACTGTTCCTGAATCTGGTGGTGTGAGTCCTGAGTCTCCTGTTCCTTCTTCTTGATGGCAGCAGCGAGAAGAAAGCATGACCTGGGTGGTGGAGGTCGCTGGTGATGGATGTTGCTTTCCTACGACGGCATTTCAAGTAGATGTGCTCTATGGAGGGGAGGGCTTTACGCATGATGCACCAGGCCATATCCACTACTTCTTGTAGGAATTCGCAGTTAAGGGCATTGGTGTTTCCATACCAGGCTGTGACGCAGCCAGTCAATATACTCTTCACCACACATCTACAGAAGCTTATCAAAGTTTTGGATGTCATGTTGAATCTTCACAAACTACTGAGGAAGTAGAGGCGCTGCTGTGCTTTTTTCACAATTGTACTTTCACACTGGGCCCAGGACAAGTCCTCTGAAATTATAACACTGGGGAATTTAAAGTTGATGACCCTCTCTACCTCTGATCCCCCAGGAGGACTGGCTCAGGGACCTCTGGTTTCCTCCCACTGAAGTCAAAAATCAGCTCCTTGCCCTTGCAGACTTTGAGTAAAAGGTTAATAAAATTAAAATAATTGGATCTCGGCAACTATCTAAACACTTGTAGCCCCATGACTTTAAAGGGAGCACCAAAGGCAGACATCGAATGAGATTAGAGATCATGCAGTTGCACATGCCCAGTGGGTTTAGAGGCAGCACGGTAGGAATGAATTCACAACAGGTGAGGTACTAGCAGACACAGATCCAAACATCTGCTGGAGGAACACAGTGGGTAAAGCAGGCCTTGGAGGGTAAGGAATTAAATGTTTTATATTGCGAGATACAGTGCGGAATAGGCCCTTCAGCCCTTCGAGCCATGTTGCCCAGCAGCCCCCAGCAACGCCTATTTAACCCTAACTCAATCACAGAACAACTTACAATGAACGGTTAACCTACCCAGGACATCTTCGGACATCTGGAGTATCCGGGGAAAATTCATGCATTCCACAGGGAGGACGTACAGGCATTCCTTAGAGAGGATGCTGGAACTGAACTCCAAACTCCCACCACCCCACCAAGGATAGGGTTCCGCTTGTCCTCACCTACCACCCCACTAGCCTTCGCGTCCAGCATGTAATTTTCTGTAAAGTCCACCATCCCAACGGGATCCCACCACCAAACACATCTTTCCCTCCAAACCACCCCCCCCCCCCACTTTCTGCTTTCCGCAGGGATCACTCCCTATGTCACTCCCTTGTCCATTCGTCCCTCCCCACTGATCTCCCTTCCGGCACTTAATCTTGCAAGCAGAACAAGTACCACACTTCCTCCTTCACTACCATTCAGAGCCCCAAGCAGTCCTTCCAGGTGAGGCGACGCTTCGCCTGTGAGTCTGTTGTGGTCATCTACTACATCCGGTGCTCCCATTGTGGCCTCCAGTATATCGGTGAGACCCGACATAGATTGGGAGACTGCTTCACCAAGCACCTACACTCCATCTGCCAGAAAAAGCGGGATTTCCTGGAGGCTACCCATTTAATTTCTACTTCCCATTCCCATTCTGACAAGTAAGTCTAATGCCTCCTCCACTGCTGCAAGGAGGTTACATACAGGTTGGAGCCGCACCTTGTATTCTGTCTGGGTAGCCTCCAACCCGATGGCATGAACTTTAATTTCTCAAACTTCTGGTAATTGCACCCCCAACTTCACCATTCCCATTCCTGCTTTCCTCTTGCACCTTAACCCCTACCCGCCCATCACCTCCTCGCTCCCTTTCTACCCTCTCTTATCAGATTCCCCCTTCTCCAGCCCTTTATTTCTTTCACCTATCAACTTCCCAGCTTGTTAATTCAGCCTTCCTCCTCTCCCGGATTCACCTATCACCTACCACCTTGTACTTCTTCCTCCCGTTCCCCCACCCTCTTGATCTAACCTCATCTTTTTGCCCAGTCCTGATGAAGAGTCTCTGCCCGAAATGTCAGCTGTTAACTCTTTTCCATTATTGTTGCCTGGCCTGCAGCATTTTGTGTGTGTTGCATAAAAGTAGCCTAATCAATTTCATGGCACATGTCAAAAAGCACAATACTGCAGAAATCTAACATTAAAACAGGATATATGTGATACTCAGTCGATGTGGAGTTAGTGATTCAGATAATTGAATTTTTATTAGAATTGATTCATTTTGATTAAAAGTCATTGATCTGAAATGTGAAATCTGAGCATTTCCAGTATTTTCTGTGTCTATTCCATAGCATATTTGCTTTGAAACAAAGAGAAACATCTGCAAGCTCATTTGAGGTATTAAATCATGATTCACTCTGCAAAGTGACAGAAAGGATCTTTTGCTATTGTTACCTAACTGACAGGAGTAACCTTCAATGGCAGGTGAGCATCAACTTAGTAATAAAACTGGATGTATGAGATAAGCTTGGCTTCCCACTCACCTTTTCAGACAGAAGCTTGAATGGCTTTAGCAAAGGATGAACCTTGGCGGTCTCGTTGTTTACTTCACCGTACACCCATCCATTTGTAAACTGAATAAAAGAAAAGCATCTACTGCAGTCTGGATTAACTGAAGATAGAGAGACAAGGGCCTCATGCAGGCAAGTGGGAGTAGTGCAGATAGGTGTCTCACAATCAATATGGACAGATTCGGTTGAAAGGCCAGTACCTCTGCTCTGTAACTATATCCTTAACATTTCATCATTGCATTGATAACCAATAGTGAAAGAGCATTGATCTTTGTGACTCACGTCAGCCAGTAGAGCGGGAAAAGTTTTAAAAGGCAAGAAATCTTCAGCGATTTTTGATTCGGAGCAAGAAGGCTGTGGGTGAATGGATAAGGATTTCAGGAGCAAAGGCAGTTTTACTACTTGGGGTAAAAGAGAGGCAAGATTGCACAGGCGCGTGACGTCAGCCAGTAGAGCAGGAAAAATTTAAAAAGAAGACTGCCATAATTAGTGGGCAGCGGAGTGAGAGGTGGCAGAGTGATAGGGCTTTGGCTCAACGGGCTTAGGCAATAACAAGGCAAGTAGGTTTACCTGTGTTAATTGCGGAAAGTATGTGTGTGAGGTCGGTTTTCTGTGCTCCGTGTCAGATGTGGGAAGTCCTGGAGTCTCTCAGCCTCCCCGATGGCCATATCTGCACCCAGTGTGTCGAGCTGCAGCATTAGGGAACTGGAGATGCAGCTCGATAACCTTCATCCGGTCAAGGAGAGTGAGGAGGTGATAGAAAGGAGTTATAGGCAGGTGGTCACACCGGGGCCATGGGAGGCAGACTAGTGGGTCACAGTCAGGAGGGGGAAGGGGAAGAGTCAGGTACTAGAGAGTACCCCTGTGGCTGTACCTTTTGACAATAAGTACTCCTGTTTGAGTACTGTTGGCAGGGACAGCCTACCTGGGGGAAGCAACAGTAGTCGTGCTTCTGGCACAGAGTCCGGCCCTGTGGCTCAGAAGGGTAGGGAAAGGAAGAGGACGGCAGCAGTGATAGGGGACTATATAGTTAGGGGGTCAGACAGGCGATTCCGTGGACGCACGAAAGAAAATCGGATGGTAGTTTGCCTCACAGGTGCCAGGGTCTGAGATGTTTCAGATCACGTCCACGATATCCTGCAGTGGAGGGAAAACAGCCGGAGGTCGAGGTACATTTTGGTACCAATGACATAGGTAGGAAAAGGAAAGAGGTCCTGAAAACAGACTACAGAGACTTAGGAAGGAGGTTGAGAAGCAGGACCGCAAAGGTAGTAATCTCGGGATTACTGCCTGTGCCACGTCACAGTGAGTATAGGAATAGAGTGAGGTGGAGAATAAAAGTATGGCTCAGGGATTGGAGCAGGGGGCAGGGATTCAGATTTCTGGATCATTGGGACCTTTTTTGGGGCAGGTGTGACCTGCACAAAAAGGACGGGTTGCACTTGAATCCCAGAGACCAATATCCTGGCGGGGAGATTTGCTAAGGCTACTGGGGAGAGTTTAAACTAGAATGTTGGAGGGTGGGAACCGAACTGAAGAGACTGGGGAAGAGGCAGTTGGCTCACAAATAGAGAAATCTTGTAGACAGTGTGTGAGGGAGGATAGGCAGGTCATAGAGAAGGGAGGCACTCAGACCGATGGTTTGAGATGTGTCTATTTTAACACAAGGGGTATTGTGAACAAAGTGGATGAGCTTGGAGCGTGGAACAGTACTTGGAGCTATGATGTGGTGGCCATTACAGAGACTTGGATGGCTCAGGGACATCCAAGTGCCGGGTTTTAGATGTTTCAGAAAGGACAGGGATGGAGGCAAAAGAGGTGGGGGCACAGCACTGTTGATCAGAGATAGTGTCACGGCTGCAGAAAAGGTGGACGCCATGGAGGGATTGTCTACAGAGTCTCTGTGGGTGGAGGTTAAGAACAGGAAGGGGTCAATAACTTTACTGGGTGTTTTTTATAGGCCGCCCAATAGTAACAGGGATGTTGAGGAGCAGATAGGGAAATAGATCCTGGAAAGGTGTAATAATAACAGAGTTATCGTGGTGGGAGATTTTAATTTCCCAAATATCGATTGGCATCTCCTTAGAGCAAGGGGTTTAGATGGGGTGGAGTTTGTTAGGTGTGTTCAGGAAGGTTTCTTGACACAATATGTAGATAAGCCTACAAGAGGAGAGGCTATACTTGATTTGGTATTGGAAAATGAACCTGCTCAGGTGTCAGATCGCTCAGTGGAAGAACATTTTGGAGATAGTGATCCTAATTCTATCTCCTTTACAATAGCATTGGAGAAAGATAGGAACAGACAAGTTAGAAAAGCGTTTAATTGGACTAAGGGGTATTATGAGGTTATCAGGCAGGAAATTGGAAGCTTAAATTGGGAACAGATGTTCTCAGGGAAAAGTACGGAAGAAATGTGGCAAATGTTCAGGGGATATTTGTGTGGAGATTTGCATAGGTATGTTCCAATGAAACAGGGAAGTTATGGTAGGGTACAGGAATTGTGGTGTACAAAGGCTGTAATAAATCTAGTCAAGAAGAAAAGAAAAGCTTACAAAAGGTTTCAGAGAGGTAGGTAATGTCAGAGATCTAGAAGATTATAAGGCTAACAGGAAGGAGTTTAAGAAGGAAATTAGGGGTGCCAGAAGGGGCCATGAGAAGGCCTGGATGGGCAGGATTAAGAAAAACCCCAAGGCATTCTACAAGTATGTGAAGAGCAAGAGGATAAGATCTGAAAGAATAGGACCTATCAAGTGTGACAGTGGGAAAGTCTGTATGGAACTGGAAGAGATAGTAGAGGTACTTAATGAATACTTTACTTCAGTATTCACTATGGAAAAGGATCTTCGTAATTTTAGTGATGACTTGCAGCAGACTGAAAAGCTTGAGCATGTGGATATTAAGAAAGAGGACGTGCTGGAGCTTTTGGAAAGCATCAAGTTGGATAAGTCACCAGGACCAGATGAGATGTACCCCAGGCTACTGTGGGAGGCAAGGGAGGAGATTGCTGAGCCTCTGGTGATGATCTTTGCATCATCAATGGGGATGGGAGAGGTTCCAGAGGATTGGAGGGTTGCGGACGTTGTTCCTTTATTCAAGAAAGGAAGCAGAGATAGCCCAGGAAATTATAGACCAGTGAGTCTTACTTCAGTGGTTGTTAAGTTGATGGAGGAGATCCTGAGAGGCAGGATTTATGAACATTTGGAGAGGTATAATATGATTAGGAATAGTCAGCATGGCTTTGTCAAGGGCAGGTCATGCCTTATGAGCCTGATTGAATTTTTTGAGGATGTGACTAAAACACATTGATGAAGGAAGAGCAGTAGATGTAGTGTATATGGATTTCAGCAAGGCATTTGATAAGGTACCCCATGCAAGGCTTATTGAGAAAGTAAGGAGGCATGGGATCCAAGGGGACATTGCTTTGTGGATCCAGAACTGGTTTGCCCACAGAAGGCAAAGAGTCTTTGTAGACAGGTCATTTTCTGCATGGAGGTTGGTGACCAATGGACTGCCTCAGGGATCTGTTCCGGGACCCTTACTCTTCATGATTTTTATAAATGACCTGGATGAGGAAGTGGAGGGTTGGGTTAGTAAGTTGGCTGATGACACAAAGGTTGGAGGTGTTGTGGATGGTGTGGAGGGCTGTCAGAGGTTACAACGGGACATCAATAGGATGCAAAACTGGGCTGAGAAGTGGCAGATGGAGTTCAACCCAGATAAGTGTGAAGTGGTTCATTTTGGTAGGTCAAATACAATGGCAGAATATAGTATTAATACTTTATACATTATAGTTTATTGTCGCCAAACAATTGATACTAGAGCGTACAATCATCACAGCGATATTTGATTCTGCGCTTCACAGAATCTTCACAGAATGGTAAGACTTTTGGCAGTGTGGAGGATCAGAGGGATCTTGGGGTCCGAGTCCATAGGACACTCAAAGCAGCTGTGCAGGTTGACCCTGTGGTTAAGAAGGCATACGGTGTATTGGCCTTCATCAATCGTGGAATTGAATTTAGGAGCTGAGAGGTAATGTTGCAGCTATATAGGACTCCGGTCAGATCCCACTTGGAGTACTGTGCTCAGTTCTGGTTGCCCCACTACAGGAAGGATGTGGAAGCCATAGAAAGGGTGCAGAGGAGATTTACAAGGATGTTGCCTGGATTGGGGAGCATGCCTTATGAAAACAGGTTGAGTGAACTCAGCCTTTTCTCCTTGGAGCGACAAAGGATGCGAGGTGACCTGATAGAGGTGTATAAGATGATGAGAGGCATTGATCATGTGGATAGTCAGAGGCTTTTTCCCAAGACTGAAATCGTTGCCACAAGAGGACACATAGGGTGTGCTGGGGGAGTAGGTACAGAGGAGATGTCAGGGGTAATGGAATGGGCTGCCGGCAATGTTGGTGGAGGTGGATATGATAAGATCTTTTAAGAGACTTTTGGATAGGTATATGGAGCTCAGAAAAATAGAGGGTTATGCGTAACCCTAGTAATTTCTAACGCAGGGACATGTTGGGCACAACTTTGTGGGTCAAAGGGCCTGTATTGTGCTGTAGGTTTTCTACGTTTCTACGTTTGTATGTGGAACCTACTGCTCTCAACTACCCTACACAATGATAAGGATCTTGTTCACTGACTAAGAGTCCACATGGTATGTCTCTTTCTCCTCAATTGTAACTGACTTAACATTAGTAGCAGCTTAGGAGTAAACTCTATGCCTACTCTCTGACCAGGAAATAGGCCGTGGCTTGGGAGACATCAAAGTTTAGACAAAATTTAAACCAAAACTGTGTGGCTTCCTACTTGCCTGTGAAAAATAACCTCCATGGTTAAATAAATCTCCCATGGTGCAGAGCAGATTCAATGGGCCGAATGGCCTACTTCTGCTCCTATATCGTATGGTCTTATGGACACAGAATAACCTGCAGTTTAATGGGAACAAAATGAATTTAACCATTGTTGCAAACCTATGTAATATTTGTATGTTGTGGCTTAGAGCTGTAGCTTTCACACACATAATGGTGGTGAGATGCAGGTTCCGTCCAACGTCCACTAACTTGGTGACCACAGCTGAACTGTAAGAAGGATATGATGAGCAGTTACCAAATGGATTGGAGAATAGATACAGCGATAAAAAGTGATATCGATGCACGGGCTGAACTGTAAAACTAAGTGAAGAATATCCATTAAATAAACTGCCTTACCTTGTCCATTGTCCATTTGTCGTGACTGTGTTCTGCATATTTATTGATGAAGTAATCCAACTTTTCTGGAAGTGTTACACTGACAGTGAAATTGAACAAACAAGACTGGTTATTTCTGGAACCAGAAATGTTAAAAATATCTTAAATTTATTTTATCAATCCAGTCTTCCACCTGGAGTAGAATTATTATGATAATGCCCTCCCATTCCTTTACTTCAATGGGATGCTGTACAAAACATCTAATCATGGGCTCAACTGTTCAGGTCATGTGACTTCCTTTCCATTGGGAAGTCAAGGAGCAAGATGAGTTGCTTTTGCTATGCAGATGAGGCACGGTTGGGAATGAAAAGGTAGCCCAGAAGAAAAACAGAACGGATTCGAAGCATTTCTTAACTTCTGTGATTCTGTGATACTCTTGTCAAATTTGTTGAAGGACAAAAGCTGGGATACCGATGTTGGCCTCACAGTCTGCTAACCCATCCATGGTTCCTCAGTAATTATCATTTGCAGAACATCTACTGTTTAGTGTGTTCCCTAGCTGTATGCGTGTGAATTAACTAAAGGAACCCATAAAGCAGAGCACCAACCAAGGTCGCCTACTGAGATGCAAGGTGATATCTGTTTCATCTGTGTTAATGCATCCTCTATCCATTGGAACCATCTCCTTCAGGGTTAGCCTCTGCTTCACATAGAGAGTGCAGAGTGCAGCCCATACAACATTTTGAAATTTTGATCCAAATTACAGAATTACGCAATCACTGCAGCACTGGAGACCATTCAGCCCATCAATCCAATCTAGTCCATCCTGTCCCCCTGTCCTTTCCTTCAGACTTCCAAAGTATCTTCCCTTGCAAGCCATCCAATTACCTGCTGAAAGGTCTGATTCCTCCAGTTTCTACCACCTTTGTGGCCAGGTAGTTTTGGACCATAATCGTTCAACATAAAAGAAAAGTCTTTTGCACAAGCCCCTGGATCACTTCCGCATCATTTTTAATGTGTCCCCAGTTGAACCATGGGAATAATTTCACCGTTTTATCTTATCTGAACCTTCATATCTTGTATATGATTGACTCACCTCCTAAAAGAGGGAGGTTGCACTGAAGTTGTGGTTAAGCAAATGAATGTAAAATACTGTATGGGATAACCTTGGTAAAAGATGAAAGAAATCTTTTGAAGTGTTTCCTCTGTCACTCCCTCTTGCTTCCTCTCCCACCTTCTCTGGAAGGTGAATTGAGCTATCACTGAGAATTTAAAGGCATCTGTCTGCCCAGGTGATACTGCTCCTGCTCAGGATGGTTCAAGTGACCTTAAATTAGTTTTAAGAAAGCTTGAGTGCTCAAACATAACACAATCGAACCTTGATGTATCTACAGGCTGGGGATTGAAGTTTCCTTCGGTATCCACTGACGACTGCTTCTCCATCATTGCCACATAGTTGGATTCCATGTAGTCTGGAGGCAGGGCCCCAGCAACAGCACTCAGGCAAGGCAAAGCCAACTTAAATAACTCTGGTTCATATCTCTGCAGTAAGACACAAGGGAACACCAAACCTTACACTTGATCTCTTCTTATAAAATAAAACTCGGCTGTCTACCATTCCACCCACACACTTTCATTTGGTCAGCTTCAGAAAGGAAATAATTTGTTGTGTTCACAGGGATTTATAATCAAATTAATAATCTTTTTTCTCCGTAAGTGGAACAGTTGCAGTATGTTTTTTTAAAAAAATCACATTTTTCATAATTTCTATCCCATTAATATCTCAGTTGAACTTACTATACGGAAGAGAATAACATGTCTTGTGTGTAAAATGCCTTTTGGATTATGCCTGATCCGAAACTTTCAGAATGGCCTTCTATTTTTACCAATGTTGCCCAAAAGCAATAATTGCTCCTCTTGAATATTCTCTATCATGTCCTGGGTCAGCTTCAAACTCTTCCGTGGTGCTTGTCAAATGCAGGGCAGATCTTCGGTTTGGTTGACTGTCATAGTCATAGTCATACTTTATTGATCCCAAGGGAAATTTGGTTTCGTTACCGTTGCACCAACCAAGAACAGAGTATAAATATAGCCATATAAAACCATAAATAATTAAATAATAATATGTAAATTATGCCAGGAAATAAGTCCAGGACCAGCCTATTGGCTATTGACACCATTATGGGATGGTCTAAAGGAATTAACTGAGTTTATTTTTTCAACTCAGCTTCCTTTGGAGAGGGGGATGGGAGGAGAGGAGTGGTCCTCATGGTTTTGCTGTGCTACTGCAGATCAGAGGGCAGCTGTGATTGCCCCCCCTCCCTCTCCCCCACCCTCTCCAGTACGTACTAGACAGTTTGTGCCGGGGAGGGAAGCAGCTGTGATTGGTCCTGCGAGGCCTGTTTGCCCCATCGGCAGTTGTTATGATTTATCATCTGGCCAGCCAATCTGATCTAGTCTGGCTCTTTTTGCATGTCAACTTCAAAGTCTTGACATTAGGAATTAATTTTGTCGGTTATAGGCTGGTATATACTCATCAATGTTTATTTTAAAAACCAATCACAGAGCTTTTCCGAAATATGCTAACAGTTCTATTTTTTGCAAGTTTATGTTCAGAAAACGTAAAAATATTACCCGCCCACTCATTCTAACACACGTATAATTAATCGGCACACTGCTGGTGAGTCACAGAAAGAGAAAACTGAATGGCATATGGCTCGAAGGACTGGCATTTGGCATCAGTAGTGTCAGTCGGTTCTTTATTCCATGTTTGCGGCAGTGCTGAGGAGGCAGGGAGTCTGCAGAAGGACTTAGACAGAT
This sequence comes from Mobula hypostoma, assembly GCF_963921235.1. Classification (NCBI taxonomy): domain Eukaryota; kingdom Metazoa; phylum Chordata; class Chondrichthyes; order Myliobatiformes; family Myliobatidae; genus Mobula; species Mobula hypostoma. Next base: position 23,576,616 of record NC_086104.1, on the reverse strand, counting down.
GGAGAGAATGGGCAAAGAAGTGGCAGATGGAACATTGTGCAGGAAAGTGTACAGACATGCACTTTCATAGAAGGAATAAATGCATAGACTATGTTCTGAACAGGTAGAAAATTCAGAAATCAGAGGTACAAAGGGACTTGGCAGTCCTTGTGCAGGATTCCCTAAAGGTTAACTTGCAGATGGCGTCGGTGGTAAGGAAGGAAAATACGATGTTTCGAGAGGTCGAGAATATAAGGGCAAGGATGTGATGCTGCAGCTTTTAAGGCATTAGTCAGACTGTATTTGGAGTATTGTGAGCAGTTTTTGGCCCCTTATCTAAGAAGAGGTGTGCTGGCATTGGAGAAGGTTCAGAGTAAATCCATAAGAATGATTCCAGGAATTAAACGCTTAATGTACAAGGAGTATTTGATGGCTCTGGGCTTGTACTCGCAGGAGTTTAGCAGAATGAAGGGGGATCTCATTGAAACCTCTCAAATATTGGAAGGGTTAGATAGAGTGGATGTGGAGAGGATGTTTCCTATGGTTGGGGCAAGAAGGTCCAGCCTCAGAACAGAGGGACGTTCATTTAAAACAGAAATGAGGAGCAATTTCTTTAACCAGTGAGTGGTGAATCTGTGGAATTCATTGCCACAGATGGCTGTGGAGGTCAAGTCATTGAGTATATTTAAAGCAGAGGTCAGTAAGTTCTTGATTAATCAGGCTGTCAAAGGTATGGGGAAAAGACATGAGAATAGGGTTGAGAGGGTTAATAAATCAGCCACGATTGAATGGTGGAGCAGACTGGAATCAGAATCAAAATCAGAATCAGGTTTAATATCACAGGCATTTGTCATGAAATTTGGTGTTTTGTGGCAGCAGTACAATGTAATACATAATAATAAAATATATAAGTTGCTATAAATTAAATAAATAAGTAGTGCAGAAAGAGAGAAAAAATGCTGAGGTAGTGTTTATGGGTTCATGGTCCATGCAGAAATCTGATGGCAGAGGGGAAGAAGCTGTTCTGGAAACATTGAGAGTGTGTGCCTTCAGGCTCCTGTACCTCCTCCTTGATGGAGAAATGAGAAGAGGGTGACAGGGGTCCTTAATGATGGGTGCTGACTTTTTGAGGCATCACCTTTGGAAGGTGTCCTGGATGCTGGGAAGGCAAGTGGCCATGATGGAGTTGACCACAATGTGCTGAATGGCCTGATTCCGCTCCTGTATCTGATGGCTTTCTTGTGAATGAGCATCTTCCAACCAATGTCAATGTGTGGGCAATGAAATACTTGTCCATTCAACTCTTCCCTTCCACCATCCAGGAAACCAGGTGAAGTAGTGGTTCCCTAGCAGTTCTTCCATTCTGATGCAGTACATTAATGTTCACTGGTTAGTCTCTTGAACGTACATTGGAAAAACCAAATACAGACTGGGTAGTCACATTGTGGAGCACCTGTGTTCAGTCCACAGGGATAAATCTGAGTTTTCCTTTACCTGCCACTTTAATTCCCCAACCAACTCCCACTCTAACCCAAAGAGGGCAAAGACAAGCTTGAGGAACAACACCTCGGCACATTGTAGCCTTCCTGACTCATACTGAATACCACATCTTCAAAGAGCTTCATTTTTCTGTCTGATGGAAGTGCCTGTCAGTGATATTGGCACAGATTTTACTTTGTATTTCTGGGATTGGAAGACATACCCCAAATTTGAAGTGATGCATTTTCAAAAGTCAAATAGCGGGGAGACATATTCAGTAGATGGCAGCGTGCTTCAGAGTGTTGATGAACAGAGGAACTTTGCTGTTTAAGTCCAAAGTTCCCTGAAAGAAGAAGGGGTAGTGAAAAGGCATGCTTGCTTTTGTAGGGGTTCTTTTAAGCATGCTGTACCAGATATTCAGCCATTCTTGTCTGGCACGTGGTGTCAGGATTAATCGGGTCATGTTATGAACGTTCCTGACTCGACCCTTGTATTTTTTACGAGGCCGAGTGGCGAGCTCGACACTCAACACAGCATGGATGAAAAGCGTGCTTGGGGTGGCCCGACCTGGATTCAAACTCAGGAACCTTCGCTCCAGGGTCCGGCACTGATCTCACTGCGCCGCCAGCTGGCCGTTATAGGGTGAGGCAAAGGATATAAAAACTGGGACAAAGTGTTACGACTTTGCAAGATACTGGATAGATTGCACTTGGCGTATCGTGTAGAGTACTGGATACCACACTATTGGAAATATGTTGTCATGCTGTAGAGAGTGCAGAAGAGATTCAACAGGGTTTTAGTTTTGGTAAGTAGTTGAATAGGCTGCATTTGTTTTCTCTGGAGACAGAAGGCTGAGGGCTGTCCTGAGAGAGGTATTTAAAACTATTAGAGGTATCGACTGTGCATGTACACTCAGTGGCCACTTTGTTAGATACACAGGTTTACCGGCTTTTTAAGAGGTTCAGTTGTTGTTCAGACAGAACATCCAAATGAGGAAGAAATGTTATCTAAGTGACTTTGACTATGGAATGATTGTTGATGCCAGTCTGGGTGGTTTGAGTATCTCAGAAACTGCTGATCTCCTGGGATTTTCATGCACAGCTGTCCTTGGAGATTGTGGTAACGGCGCAAAATTCAAGACATCCAGTGAGTGGCAGTTCTGTTGGTAAGAGTGCCTTGTTAATGAGAAAAGTCAGAGGAAAATGGCCATACTAGTTCAGCTGACAGGAACGGGGCAGTAACTCAAATAAACATGCACCACAACAGTGGTGTGCAGAAGAGCATCTCTGAATGCACAACGTATCGAACCTTTAAGGGCATGATCAGCAGAGGACCACAAACATACATTCAGTGGCCACTTTATTAGGTACAGGAGGTACCTAATAAAATGGCAACTGAGTATAGTCAGAATCCTTTTCACATAGGAGGGGTATTCAATATGCAACAAAAGCTGAGGGTGAAATTCTGAGGATTTGGATTATTGGAGCTTTAATACAGCATGCTTTTTAAATGTTGTTTTAAAAATATGCGTGTTAATGTCATATACAGTTGTAAATCAATCTAAAATAACCGGCAGCCTAATCACCAATTTAATCCTAGCCTAATCACAGGACAATTTACAATGACCGATTAACCTACCAACTGGTAGATCCTTGGACTGTGGGAGAGAACTGGAGCATGCACAGGAAACCCATCACAGGGAGAATAAACAATCTCCTTGCAGACAGTAGCAGGAATTGAACCTGGGTCACTGGTACTGTAAAGTGTTGTGTGAACCACTGCACTACTGTGTCACCAATCAGTGAATAAACATTTAAATAATAGGCAATTTATTTTCCTAGTGGCCACACATTTTAATTCCACATCCCATTCCCATTCTGATATATCTATCCACGGCCTCCTCTACTGTAAAGATGAACCCACACTCAGGTTGGAGGAACAACGCCTCATATTCCATCTGGGTAGCCTCCAACCTGATGGCATGAACACTGACTTCTCTAACTTCCGCTAATGCCCCACCTCCCCCTCGTACCCCATCCGTTATTTTTTTAATATACACACATTCTTCCTCTCTCTCCTTTTTGTCCCTCTGTCCCTCTGACTATACCCCTTGCCCATCCCCCTTTTTTTTCCTCCCCCTCCCCCTTTTCCTTCTCCCTCGGTCTCCTGTCCCATGATCCTCTCATATCCCTTTTGCCAATCACCTGTCCAGCTCTTGGCTCCATCCCTCCCCCTCCTGTCTTCTCCTATCATTTTGGATCTCCCCCTCCCCCTCCCACTTTCAAATCTCTTACTAGCTCTTCCTTCAGTTAGTCCTGATGAAGGGTCTCGGCCCGAAACGTCGACTGTACCTCTTCCTAGAGATGCTGTCTGGCCTGCTGCGTTCACCAGCAACTTTGATATGTGTTGCAGCAATTTATTTTCTTCACTGATAGTTAAAGCCTTTCCACTATTTTCAACCTGAGAGGTATAGGCCACAGTTATTAGAAAGTGAAATGAAAAAGATGACTGAAGATTATTTTTAGCACTGTTGATATGGTTTCAGTGAGGTTTGATATTAATTAGCATAGGAAACTGTTTAAAAAGAACTACGGTATTGGTGTGATGGTTGTTCAGCCAGAAGCCCGAGATACTGTTCTTTCTAAGGTACCTTCTGGGAGAGGGCATCGAAAATTCCCCAGAATAACTTCCTCGACAAATGAAGTTCTTCCTCAGAAGCAGCACCGAAGTTTCCCCAACCTCCAGGGAGACAGTAATACTTCCAGCACCTTTCATAATGATTGGTTAATAGCTGAAAGAGAAGATTTGCAGTTAGTTACAGAGCAAAGAATAGTTTTCTTTATTTACTTCACTTTAAAGCTTACAGAATTCTCACGGAGCTTGACAAGATAGATGCAGACTAGATAGTTCCCCTGGCTGGGACACCTATAACTTGAGATAACAAAATTAGAGGCAGAGAGAAGAAATGTACTTATGCAGAGGGTGGGGGAGCATAGTTGTAGAGTTTATTCAAGACAGAAGTCAATAGATTTTTAGATTATTAAGTGAATGAACAATGTAGGTTAGACCAAGAAAGTGGTACTGAGATAAAAGGTCAGCCATGACCCTGCTGAATGGTGGAACAGGAACTAGGGGCAAGTGGCTGCTTCGGTGATATTTCCTATTTTTACCTGAGAAAGCAAGCAACAGATCAGTGCCCAAATCTCTCTCAAGTGCAGCACAATGGGAGATTGGCAGCTACAACTATGTCACTTAACAAGCAACACACATAAAAAGTGCTGGTGAACGCAGCAGGCCAGGCAGCACTTTTTATGTGTGTTGCTTGAAATTCCAGCATCCGCAGATTTCCTCGTGTTTGCGTCACTTAAGAAGCACTTGGTTAGCTACATCGAGGGGCAGGACTTGGAGCTGGGGTTCCCAACCTCGGGTCCATGGACCTCTCAGTTAATATTAGGGGTCCACGGCATAAAATAGGTTGGGAACCCCTGACTTAGAGGCATATGGGAAGAATTCAGGAAATTTGGACAGCATGGACTCAATGGGTTGAAGGGCCGGTATTGTTTAAGTGCAAAAGTGCCAATGAACCAGCGTGGAGGTGAGCAGGATTTCTCTAAATGAGGACAGAGATGACTGCAGGTGCTATAATCTGGAGAAAAGGAACATTACTTATCTTCTCTTTACACTCTCAGCCCGGGTGCAAGGTCCAAAGTGAATTTATTATCCAAGTACATATATGTCACCATATACAACCCTGAGATTCATTTTCTAGTGGGCATTCACAGTAAATACAGTGAATGACTGCACCTAGTAACAACAAACATACCAAAGACAGCAAACAACCAATGAGCCAAAGAAAACAAAATGAGAGAAAAAAAAATAAGACCATAAGATACAGGAGCAAAAATAGGCCACTTGGCCCATCGAGTCTGCTCCACCATTCCACATGGCTGGTTTATGATCCCCCCCAACCCCTTTCTCCTGCGTTCTCTAAGTATCATTTGACACCCTGACTAACCAAGAACTTATGAATCTCTGTTTTAAATATACCAAATGACTTGGCCTCCACAGATGTCTATGGCAATGAATTGCATAGATTCAGCACTCTCTGGCTAACAAACTTCCTTCATATCTCTGTTCTAAATGGATGTCCCTCTAATCTGTGCCCTCTGGGCCTAGACTCACCCACTATAGTGAACACCTCTCCACAGCCACTCTACCTAGGCCTTTCAATATTCGATAGGTTTCAATGAGATCCCTTCTCATGCATCTAGACTGCAGCAATTACAGACCCAGAGCCATCAAATGCTCCTCATACTGTGTGTTAACCCTTTCATTCCCAGAAACATTCTCATGAACCTCCTCCAGACCCACTCCAATGCCAGCACATCTTTTCTTAGATAAGGGGCCCAAATCTGCTCACAATACTCCAAGTGTAATCAGACAGATGCCTTAAAAGCCTCAGCATCATATCCTTGCCCTTATATTCTAGACCTCTCAAAACATTGCAATTATTCTCCTTAGCAACTCAACCTGCAAGTTAACCTTTAGAAAACTTTGCATCTCTGAGTTTTGAATTTCCCTCCCTTTTAGAAAATAGTCTACACCTTTATTCCGTCTAAAAAAGTGCAAAACCATACACTTCCCTGCACTATATTCTTTCTGTCACTTCTTTGCCCATTCTCCCAACCTGTCCAAGTCCTTCTGCAGACTCCCTGTTTCCTCAATATTACTTGCCCTTCCACTTATCTCTGTATTGTCTGCAAACTTGGCCATAAGACCATAAAACAAAGGAGCAGAAGTAGGTCATTCGGCCCATCAAGTCTGCTCCGCCATTTTATCATGAACTGATCCATTTTATCCTATTTAGGCCCACTGCTCCGCCTTCTCACCATAACCTTTGATGCCCTGGCTACTCAGATACCTATCAATCTCTGCCTTAAATACACCCAATGACTTGGCCTCCACTGCTTCCCGTGGCAACAAATTCCATAGATTCACCACCCTTTGACTAAAAAAATTTCTTCGCATTTCTGTTCTGAAAGGGCGCCCTTCAATCCTGAAGTCATGCCCTCACGTATTAGACTCCCCCATCATGGGAAACAACTTTGCCACATCCACTCTGTCCATGCCTTTTAACATTCGAAATGTTTCTATGAGGTCTCCTCTCATTCTTCTAAACTCCAAGGAATACAGTCCAAGAGCGGACAAACGTTCCTCATATGATAACCCTCTCATTCCCGGAATCATTCTAGTGAATCTTCTCTGTACCCTCTCCAACGTCAGCAAAATCCTTTCTTAAATAAGGAGACCAAAACTGCCCACAGTACTCCAAGTGAGGTCTCACCAGCGCCTTATAGAGCCTCAACATCACATCCCTGCTCCTATACTCTATTCCTCTAGAATTGAATGCCAACATTGCATTCACCTTCTTCACTACTGACTCAACCTGGAGGTTAACTTTAAGGGAATCCTGTACAAGGACTCCCAAGTCCCGTTGCATCTCAAAACTTTGAATTCTTTCCCCATTTAACTAATAGTCTGCCCGTTTATTTTTTCTGCCAAAGTGCATAACCATACACTTTCCAACATTGTAGTTCATTTGCCACTTCTCTGCCCATTCTTCCAATCTATCCAAGTCTCTCTGCAGACTCTCCGTTTCCTCAGCACTACCGGCCCCTCCACCTATCTTTGTATCATCAGCAAACTTAGCCACAAAGCCATCTATTCCATAATCCAAATCGTTGATGTACAATGTAAAAAGAAGCGGCCCCAACACTGATCCCTGTGGAACACCACTGGTAACCGGCAGCCAACCAGAATAGGATCCCTTTATTCCCACTCTCTGTTTCCTGCCAATCAGCCAACGCTCTATTCATGTACGTAACTTTCCTGTAATTCCATGGGCTCTTATCTTGTTAAGTAGCCTCATGTGTGGCACCTTGTCAAGATCCAAATATACAACATCCACTGCATCTCCCTTGTCTAGCCTACTGGTAATTTCCTCAAAAAATTGTAATAGGTTTGTCAGGCAGGATTTTCCCTTAAGGAATCCATGCTGAGTTCTGCCTATCTTGTCATATGCCTCCAGGTACTCTGTAACCTCATCCTTGACAATCGACTCCAACAACTTCCCAACCACTGACGTCAAGCTAACAGGTCTATAATTTCCTTTTTGCTTCCTTGCCTCCTTCTTAAATAACAGAGTGACATTTGTAATCTTCCAGTCTTCCGGTACCATGCCAGAATCTATCGACTTTTGAAAGATCATCGCTAATGCCTCTGCAATCTCCACAGCTACTTCCTTCAGAACACGAGGGTGCATTTCATCTGGTCCAGGAGATTTATCGACCTTTAGCCTATTCAGCTTCCTGAGTACTTTCTCTGTCGTAATTGTAACTGCGCACACTTCTCTTCCCTGCCACCCTTGAGTGTCCGGTATCCTGCTGTCTTCCTCAGTGAAGACTGATGCAAAATACTTGTTCAGTTCCTCTGCCATCTCCTCATCTCCCATTAGAATTTCTCCAGTATCATTTTCTATCGGTCCTATATCTACTCTCACCTGTCTTTTACTCTTTATATACTTGAAAAAGCTTTTAGTATCCTCTTTGATATTATTTGCTAGTTTCCTTTCATAGTTAATCTTTTCTCTCTTAATGACCTTCTTGGTTTCCTTTTGTAAGGTTTTAAAAACTTCCCAATCCTCTGTCTTCCCACTAATTTTTGCTTCCTTGTCTGCCCTCTCCTTTGCTTTAACTTTGGCTTTGACTTCTCTTGTCAACCATGGTTGCATCCTTTTTCCACTCGAAAATTTCTTCTTTTTTGGAATATACCTGTCTTGCACATTCCTCATTTCTCGCATAAACTCCAGCCACTGCTGCTCTGCCGTCTTTCCCACCGGTGCCTCTTTCCAGTCAACTTTGGCCAGTTCCTCTCTCATGCCACGGTAATTTCCTTTACTCCACTGAAACACCGACACATCAGATTTCGGCTTCTCTTTTTCTAATTTCACAGTGAACTCAGTCATGTTATGATCACTGCCTCCTAAGGGTTCCTTCACTTCAATCTCTCCAATCACCTCCGGTTCATTACACAATACCCAATCCAGTACAGCCGATCCCCTAGTGGGCTCAACAACAAGCTGTTCTAAAAAGCCATCTCGCAGACATTCTACAAATTCTCTCTCTTGAGATCCAGTGCTGACCTGATTTTTCCAATCTACTCGCATGTTAAAATCCCCCAAAATTATCATAACACTGCCCTTCTGACAAGCCTTTTCTATTTCCAGTTGTAATTTGTAGTCCACATCCCTGCAGCTCTTTGGAGGCCTATAAATAACTGCCATCAGGGTCCTTTTACCCCTGCTATTCCTTAGCTCAACCCATAAAGATTCTGCACCTTCTGATCCTATATCACCTCTTTCTAATGATTTAATATCATTTCTTACCAATAAAGCCACGCCTCCCCCTCTGCCTACCTTCCTATCCTTCCGATACACCGTGTATCCTTGGACGTTCAGCTCCCAGAGACATGCATCTTTTAGCCAGGTCTCAGTGATGGCCACCATATCATACCTGCCAATCTGTAGCTTTACAACAAGATCATCCACCTTATTCCTTATGCTGCGTGCATTTAAGTGCAACACCTTAAGACCAGTATTTAATACTTTTTGCTTTGATTTCACTGCAACTTTATTGCACTGCAACTCATCCCAATGGCTACACATTTGCCTCATCACCTGCCTGTCTTTCCTGACATCTTTACTGCTCACTATCTTAGATTTATTTCTGTTTTCCCCTTCCTCCGCTCTATCGTTCCGGTTCCCATCCCCCTGCCAAATTAGTTTAAACCCTCCCTAACAGCTCTATTAAACTTTCCCGCCAGGATATTGGTCCCCTTCGGGTTCAGGTGTAACCTGTCCTTTTTGAACAGGTCATACTTTCCCCAGAAGAGATCCCAATTATCCAAGAATCTGAAGCCCTGCCCCCTACACCAGTCTCTCAGCCAGGCATTCATCTGCCTGATCCGACTACTCTTGCCCTCACTAGCACGTGGCACAGGTAGCAATCCCGACATTACTACCCTGGAGGTCCTGCTTCTCAGCTTCCTTCCTAACTCCTGGAAATCTCTCTTCAGGACCTCCTCCTTTGTCCTATCTATGTCATTGGTACCCACATGTACCAAGACAACTGGCTGCTCACCCTCCCCCTTTAGAATATTCAGGACCCGATCCGAGACATCCCGTACCCTGGCACCTGGGAGGCAACACACCATGCGGGTATCTCTATCAGGCTCACAGAATCTCCTGTCTGTTCCCCTGACTATGGAATCCCCCACGACTACCGCATTTCTCTTCTCCTTCCTTCTCTCCTGCACAACAGCGCCAGGCTCAGTGCCAGAGACCCGGTCACCGTGGGCATCCCCTGTCAGGTCATCCCCCTCAACAGCATCCAGAACAAGATATTTGTTGCTGAGGGGGACAGCCACAGGTGTGCTCTCTACTATCCGGGCATTTCCCTTCCCTCTCTTGACAGTGACCCAGTGTTCTGACTCCTGTAGCCTAGGGATGACTACCTCCCTGTAACTCCTGTCTATCACCTCTTCACTTTCCCTGATAAGCAGTAGGTCATCAAGCTGCAGCTCCAGATCCCTAACACAGTCTCTGAGGAGCTGCAACTCGGTGCACCTGGCGCAGATGTGGCCATCAGGGAGGCTGGAGGTCTCCCAGGATTCCCACATCTGACACCCTGAAGCTATCAATTCTATCATCCAAATCATTGACCTATAATGTGAAAAGAAATGATCCCAATATCGACCCCTGTAGAACACCACTTGTCACGGGTAGCCAATCAGAAAAGGCCTTTTTTATTCCCAGTCTTTGGCTATTACCAGTCAGCCAATCTTCTATCCCTGCTGGTTTCTCTCCGGTAATACCACGGGCACTTAGTCTGCGAAGCCGCCTCATGTGCAACACCATGTCAAAGGCCTTCTGAAAGTCCAAGTACACAACATCCATTGACTCCTTTGTCTCTTCTGCCTGTTATTTCCTTAAATAATTCCAACAGATTTGCCAGGCAAGCTTTCCCCTGATGGAAACGATGTTGACTTTGGCCAACTTTATCATACGCCTCTAAATACCCCCAAGCCTCATCCATAATAATGAACTCCAACATCTTCCCAACCACTGAAGTCAGGCGAACTGGCTTATAATCGCCTTTCTTCTACCTCCCTCACTTCATAAAGTGGGGAGTGACATCTGCAATTTTCCAGTTCTCTGGAACCATTTCAGAATCTAGTGATTCTTGAAAGATCATTACAGTACTAATGCCTCCACAATCTCTTTTCCTATGTCTTTCTGAACCCTAAGGTAGTCTCGCTGGCCCAGCTCACTTACCTACCTTCAGACCTTCCAGCTTCCCAAGCACACCTCTCCTTAATAATAGCAACTACACTCACTTATGCCCCTGACACTCTCAAATTTCTGGCATAGTGAAGACTAACACAAGCTGCATATTAAGTTTGTCCACCATTTCTTTGCCATCACTCATTGCTATCGTTTAATATATAAATAAGCAATAAATATCAAGCAAAAAGCTTCTGAAGTGAGTCCATATGTTGTGGGAACAGCTCAGTGTTGGGGCAAGTGAAGTTGAGTGAAGTTATCCTTCCAGTTGAAGAGACTGATGGTTGAGGGCTGTTCCTGAACCTGGTGGTGTGGGTCCTGACGCTCCTGTACCTCCTTCCTGATGGCATCAGTAAGAAGAGAGCACGGCCTGAAGTGGGGGTCCTAGATGATGGACAGCACTCTGTGTAATGTGCTCAATGGTGGGAAGGGCTTTACCTAAGATGGACTGGGCCATACCCACTACTTGTTGTCAGCGTTTCCAACCAAGAGTATTGGTGTTTCCATATCAGGCCATGGTACAACCAGCCAATATACTCTTCATCCCATATCTATAGAAGACTGTCAAAGTCTTAGATGACATGCCAAATCTTCACAAACTTCTAAGAAAGTAGAGGTGCTGCTGTGCTTTCTGCATAATGGCACATATGTGCTGGACCCAAGATAGATAATGACAACATGGAGGAATTTAAAGTTGCTGACCCTCTCCACCTCTGATCCCCCAATGAGGACTGGCTCACGGACCCTCGGTTTCCTCCTCATGAGGTCAGTAATCAGATTCTAGGTCTTGCTGATGTTGAGTGAGAGCTTGTTGTTGTGGCACCACTCAGCCAGATTTTCAATCTCCCTCCTATATGTTGATTCATCACCACCCTTGATCTGGCCATTGACAGTGGTGTCATCAGCAAACTAAAATATGGCATTGGACCTGTGCTTAGCCTCACAGTCATAAATATAAAGTGAGTAGAGCAGGGGGCTAAGCACACAGCCTTGTGCTGCACCTGTGGAGAGTGTGGAGGAGATATTGTCAGTGAACCAAACAGGTTGGAGTCTGCAAGTGAGGAAATTGAGGATCCAGTTGCACAAGAAGGTATTGAGGCCCAATAATTGAGGTTTATTCATCGACTCTCCCCTGAATTTAGACAAAGAACTTAAGGATGCTACTAATATTAAGGTTGTTAATGGTCAAGTCAGACTCAAAAGTCTTGACCTCTATTTCAATTATAAAACATGGTTTTCCTCATTTAATGTGCAAGCAGGACAATCTATTTCATTTTGTCCTAATGTTGTATTTTATATGCAATTCCAATTCTAGACAATAAAAATAGGCAATTCTTAATTCATGTAAAAGTAGACCACAGTCATCGATGGAGAAATATAGCATGAAACTTTCAAGTACCAACCCACTAATATCTGCTGCTAGGTTTGCAAAAGTTGATTGAATCCAAATGAAACATAAACTTACTTTTAGAGGCATCTTTGCATGTTCATTCAGCAGAGGAACATCGAACACCAGCCTCCTCAGCAAGTGCTGCATCACGGATGGCCGTAATTGTCTGTGTGGAAAGGAAATTTGATGGGATGATCTTTCAGTAGAATCTCTTCTTCCTCTCACCAAAGCAGCAAAGCTTTGTCAATCCAAATAAAACTCTGGTTAGACCACACTTGAAGTATTGTGTTCAGCTCTGGTCACCTCATTATAGGAAGGAAGTGTAATTTTTAGACCGAGAGTTCAGAGGAGATTTACTAGGATGCTGCTTGGACTGGGGGGCATGTGTTAAGAAGACAGATTAGCGAACTAAGGCTTTTCTCTTTGGAGCGAAGGAGGAAGAGAACTAACATGATAGGGTCGTACGAGATGATAGGAGGCATAGTTAGTGTGGATAGCCAGAGACTTTTTCCCAGGAGATAAATGGCTAATCCAAGGGGCATTGTTGTTTAGTGATTGGAGAAAAGTACAGGGGGAACGTCAGATGTAAGTTCTTTACACAGAAGTGGTAGGGGTGATGGTCGAGGTAGATACATGAGAGGCATTTAAGATAGGCACATAGATGGTAGAAATATGGAGGGCTATGTAGGAGGGAAGGAGTAGGGTTAAAAGATCAGCAAAATATTGTGGGCTGAAGGCCCTGTACTGTGCTGTAATGTTCTATGTACACAGTGTGATTTCTGTCATCCTTACTGGAAATCGAGAATTGATGGCACCACAAGCACAAAGCAATGAAATACTTTATCCCATTGCCATACATAGCTTGGCCAAAATATATTTTATTATTCTTTATTAGGATTGTTAGTGACAGCTGTTCGTGCTAAACTCATGTAGCAATTCGGTACATCCAAAGTTCAGCCTGATTAAAAGAAATCCAGTTTAACGCTGAAATCAGAGTATAATGCTCGTTTACCACCGGTTAAGTATAATTTTCTACCCCTTTATTTTTAAACTTACCCACAGATTGCAAGTAAGCATTCCTCAATGGCGTCCCTCTGGGCTTTGGTGAGAGAGCATCCCTTAGAAAGCCTGTAGACAGTGTGCAACAAGGAATCTATGAGGGATGCATGGTGCTCAGTGCCAGCAAAGAGGGGGGCACACTTCGTTAACAGGGGCAAAACGGCAGTGCACAAGTATCGGTTCAACGCCAATGCCATATCCGTAGCACTCAAGACAACCTAAGGATTAAGAAAAGAGAGCAGACATGCTTACTGTCACTGGATTTAATCACCCCGCTCCAGCAATATTATATGCTCTTCAAATAAAATAGAAATCCTATCTAAGCAGGTATTGGCGAGTTCATCTCACCCTAGTTGCCATCCTGTGTACTCTCACACAGGTAAAGTCCTTCCCATAAAATCACGGAACTGTAACAGCACAGAAAGAGGCCATGCAACCCGTTGAATCTCTGCTGTCTTCAGGTGAAGACATACAATCAGCTTCATTCCCCAGCTTCCCAAACCTCTATCCGAACCACCCTATCCCTGAGACTACAAACTGCCAGATCCCTAATATCAAATTGGAGACACAAGATACTGCAGATCCAGAATCTGGAGCAATAAAGTTCAAAGTTCAAAGTAAAATTAATTTTCAGAGTACAAACATGTCACCACATACTGCCCCGAGATTCTTTTACTGCGGGCAATGTTTTGTGATCTTGAGCAGAGCAATTGTCATACCAGGCTGTGATGCATTTGGATAGGATGCTTTCCATGGTGCACATTTAAAACCTGATGAGGGTCAGCGGGACATGATGAATTTCTTACGCCTTCTGAGGAAACAGAGGTTCTGGTGTGCTGAATTTATTTCCTACTATGCTACTAAGCGGAAACTTTTACGATTAAAAGTGGAAGGGAAATGCATTGAATTAAATGGACAAAAAATGAGAGTATGGTGGGTGGGCATTTGCCCAAATTTAAATAAATTGTCACCATGGGAAAGATTCAACATTGGGAATGGTACTTTGTGAAAACGCCCCTTGTTTAGGAAATGTCATTGCTGCTACTGCAAACAGATTAGACTTGCAGAGCTGTTACATGATAATATGATCCAGCCGTGGTGTCTCCATTTGATATTTACAGACAGCAATAAGTTTTGACTTATGTGATTTTTCCAGCAGCTTTCAATGCTGCGCCAATGCGCATCTTTCTAAGTGAGGTTCTACATCTATCACCTAAAATTTACCAGTGGCAGTCATTAGCAATTAATTCTGTGTATGAGCCGTTTAAAATGTTTGCTCCAGTCAGATTCTAAGAGAAGACAAATTCTATAATTATTCCAACACATTTTCCGCTCAAGTGGATACGTTATTGATGTTTTATCTGCGCATATTCCTAAGAAAATGCTGATGAATATTATTCCTAAAGTAAGGTAGTGTAGAAAGCTGTAGGTAACAACTACCCGATTCATGACCAGCCTGTTCGTACAAACGAGTGTTTGGGAGACCGGTGGGATGGATTTTCCAACTCTCGCAGGGCTGCATTCACCATTTGCTGTGTGGAGTGGAATGCGGCATTTCCCTGACAAGCCTTCTCTCCCACCACTTCCCCCAATTCGAGCACTTACAATGAACTGGCCTCCACAGCAAAGAATTCCACAGATTATCCACCCTCTGGCTAAAGAAGTTCCTCCTCATCTCCGTTCTCAATGGACGTCCCTCTATTCTGAGGCTGTGCCCTTGGGCTCCCCCACAACAGGGAGTATTCATAAGAGCACAGAGTCAGCGAGGCCAGCTCGCGGTCACTCATTTCACACCTGCTTCCTTTCCCATTATGGCGGTTTCCATAACCCGCAGCTACAGCTTCATCCCACCAAGGCTGCTCGGCCTCACTGAGGTACTCCAGCACATTACTTAATCGCTCCAGGGTCTGGCCTCTGCCGTCTCTCGCGTCTCCGCATCTGTCACAAACAGGAGCGGAATTTGGAGAACTGCTTTATGTCCACATTCACCACTGTGCTTTAGCTAATTCTGAGTGGCAAGGACAATAATTAATCTATCTTTTTATCGACTCGTATCAGCTTGTTTTCTTTAAGTGTTATTTTCAGAACGAGTAGCTGAAATCCCAAACCACTTCTAAACACACGGCATTGTCAGAAACACGAAAAGACATAATGTCATTTAAACCTCAGGGGTCACTCATCTACCCACCGTGTCCAGTGAGGCAGCAGCACGCAGATCTGGCAGAAAGCCAACCTCCAGCAGGTGTAAAAGGAAATCCTGCTCTTCGATCCCATACACCCTCTCTAGGAACAAAACCATGGCTGCCTTGTGGTCAGGGCAAAATCCAGCTGACATGTCTGGCTCCACAACTGTCCCATCTGGAAGAAAATAACAGTATTTACTAAATATTTCAAGGTAATTTCAGAGTTTTCTCCACTAAATTTGTGAAAGAGCTAATACGCACTTGTATGACATCCTTCACAGCCTTAAGAGGTCTAAGAGTGGTTTACAGCTGAAGTACATTTGAAGGGCAATTTCTGTCACAATCTGGAACACATGACAACCAAACACAGCACAGCAAGCTGCTACAAAGAGTATTTACAACTTTAGTAATTTTGCGAGAGATAAATGTTGGTTAGGATATTAAGAAAGAGTGTCATGTTTCAAAATAGCATTGTGATACAGTCATCCCTCGGTATCCACAGGGGATTGGTTCCAGGACCCCCCGCGGATACCAAATTCCACGGATGCTCAAGTCCCTTATATAAAATGGCGTAGTATTTGCATATAACCTACGCACATCCTCCCATATACTTTAAATCATCTCTAGGTTACTTATAATACCTAATACAATGTAAATGCTATGTAAATAGTTGTTATACTGTATTGTTTAGGGAATAATGACAAGAAAAAAGAGTCTGTACATGTTCAGTACAGACGCCACCATCGTGGCTCTTCTGGAAACGCTGATGCTGCCTCGGCATCAGCCGATGCTGATTCCTCCGTGATCTTTAAGTTCTTGAAGCTGTAGCGCTTTACATAGCTAGTCAGCCATCCCTTACTAACCTTAAACTCCTTCCTCTCGTTCACAACACAAGTAGCAAACGAACGAGGCGTGAGGCAAACAATGCTCAAACAATGAGTACTGGAGAGAGACTGAGGATCTGTGAAATGGTGGGAGGCTACGACAGGGTATGCCTACACATCACTTCATTCGTGTGGATTCAGTGTAGTGTTTGGCGCGTGGCAAATGCAAGTTTTGCTTTTTGGAACTTTCTGGAATTATATTTTTTCGAATATTTTCGATCCGCGGATGCGGAACCCACGGATATGGAGGGCCGACTGTGTTACATTTCTATTTGAGAGGATGGAGAAGTGATATGATCTAAGCGATTTATGGCCACAAATAATAAATCCTGTCCGTCATGTTCACACCAGCAAAAGATGAGCCACTTAGACCCATCTCACTGTCCAGCAATCAGTAGGTTACAAGTGTTCATTCAAGGTGGGTATAAGTCAAAATATCTCTTCCCAAAGCTTGTGCCTCCAACAGTGACATATCCTATGTGATCCTGAGCAGTCAACCTGGACTTCTGCAGCCAATTCCTTGGAAAAGGACTATCAACAACCTGGATCTAATTATTGGCAGGTTATTTAATTGGATGAGACTAATTAATACTGCATCTGCAAGGCCAACTTAAAATATGGGTATCCCGTAGTAAAAGACTCATGTCCTGGTTACACAAGGAATTTCACAATTCAGGAATACAATGGAACTCTCCTCTTGCCCAGATGAGTTCATCATACAAGAAGCTCAACACCATCCAGGAAAATGTAGTATGATTGTTTAGGAGCCTGAATATTTGCTCCCTCTGCGACTGGCGCATCACACAGCTCCAGTGGGTAACATCTAGAAAATGCACTGCAGATGCTCATCTCAGCTACTCCAACAACACCTCTCTACCACCAGGAAGGACATGTGCAGCAAGTAAATGGGTAGATCACAATCTAAAGGTACCCTTCCAAATAACACACACACCTGATTGGTAAATAGATCACCAGCCTTTCAAAGCAGCTGGATCTAAATCCTGGAACTCCTTACTCAAGTGTAAGGTGAGAGTCCCTTCAGCTGAAGGGCTCAGGATGAAAGGTGAAAAGCTGAAGGGAAACTGCTTCACTCAGAGGGTCATGAGAGTGTGGAATGAGCAGCCAGTGCAAGTGATACATACAAGCTCAATTTCAACATTCAAAAGAAGTTTGGATAGGTTCATGGATGGTAGAGGTATGGAGGGCTACGGTCCCGGTGCAGGTCGATAGGACTAGGAAGATTAAGTGGTTTGGCACGGACTAAATGGGCTGAAGGGCCTATTTCTGTGTTGTAGAAGAAAGCCCTTAACTCCGGGTAGAGTCATCAGGACACAGCCATGACAGCGTTTTTTTTTAGCAGGCATTCTTATTTTTACGCTCAACCCAGCACAGATAGAAAGCGTGCAAGGGAGCCGGCTGGATTCGAACTTGGGAGCCTTCGCTCCGAAGTCCAGCGCTGATGCCACTACGCCACTAGCATAGTGTTGTATTTTTCTATAACGTAGTGTTGTATTTTTCTATAACTCTGAAGGACTGGAGGTTTGAATAGAGTCGCTTACCACCTAAGGATGGGCAATAAGTTCAGGAGCAGCCAACAACACCCACATCCGTAAAATATTTTTCAGTCTTGCTGATTGCAAAACCCCACATATTTGCAAACCTAATTTGTACAATGATTTACTGTAATAATAAATTCAGAACAAATAAAATAACAAGGGGTTGATTTCAAATTGAAAGATCAATCAATATTAGCAATTATCTTCCACAGATCTAGCAGATAAAAAATTACAATAATTGAATAAACAGGAAAAGGTGTCTTCACCATGAGGACTGCATTCAGTCAGAGCAAATACCTACAGCATTTAATTCTCATTCCATGTAAAGTACACAAGGTTAACTGATTTGCTGCATAGGTACTCAAGTTATGCCATTCAGTTACACTGTTGGGAATAAATATCAGGCCAAATCCTTTGATTTGCCATTTACATTTTGTGAACCAAAGTGTATTTTATCTGACTCTGTTTTCAGGGTTTTAAGTCTGATTACATGAGAGGCAGTGACCGTATTTTAAATGGGCTGGTTATCTCACTGTAATGTGCTACGTACGTCATTCATGCTTAGTACAAATTGCAGCCAGCTATAGTTTATCTGCAATATGCCAAAAATGTCACTTAAAGAAAATAATTGGTATGCACGCATTGTTTCAATGCAGTTCAGATAAGTGACTTCACCAAGATTTGGCACCCTAAATCAAATTGTGTTTCATTGTTCAAAATAATACTTTGAACAAGCTATGAGTGTTAAAATTTTGAGCTACTGTATTAAAGTGAAATAAATTTCTTCAACTGAGCTATATTACTGCTATTTTGCAATATTGGTCTTAACATGTGGCTTAGCTTCTAAGCCTGGAGGAACCATTTCTACTGAGAGAAGAAGGAACAGTGGTGGGTTACTGGTGCCTTAAAAATCAGTCACTTTGGGAAGAGGGGTCTCATCAGCAATGGTTGCCAGCTCATCGAGGAGAAGGAAAACTCTGATTTCAAATCTCTGCTGCCTTGTGGCTGTAACCACCCACCCAGAGGAGGAATATGGAGCTAGAGTCCCTAAGGCAGTCCTTACGTTGAGTTCAACGTGGACTGACAATTCCTGTGACGCTGCTGGTGCCAAACTCTATTGGTCTCTGCCATTCCTTTGGCTTCATCAGCTGCATGGGAGCCTGCTGCATGAGCAACAACTTGCTTTCCATATCATACTGCCCTGACTTATGTTCGCATAGACAACTAGGATGCAATATCCATGATTAGCCCTGATCAACGGAGGACCCCAATACAGTGGCAAGTAAAAATCACTTTGATAAGCAACAGACCAAGTGAATGGTCATACATTTCAAACATCATCTCTGTTTTTCTCTTCAAAGACGCAACATGAATTAATTCCAACATTTTTAATTATTTAAAATCAGAAAATAATCTTATTTTCAAGTTTATTTTGCATTTTTTCTTTCCACTCTATTCACTAAACTCTCAAGCATCTCTTTTGCACTCAGTTTGAGAAATTGAATTGTCAATCAAAGCTGTCTGCAAACCAACGTGGTTAAATACCATATCTTGAGCCATTAATATTACAAGTTGTGACTGCCAATGAGAATAATTTATTTGATCTGTTCCCTCTCATCAAATGTATATTAATAGACACTGGAACATAATCATACAATCATTGCTTCAAACAATCAATAATTCTCTTTGAGCAGTATTAGTACTTTGTAAATTATCAGAGACTATTTTCATCAATTCTATTTCAAGACCCTAACCAATACATTATCTCTTATTCTTCCTTGAGGTCCAAAAAACTTCTAAATTGACTTCCATTTCATGAATTGCAATCTGCTAAAGACATGATATTGTAATTTTTTCATCATCTACAATAAAATCAGTTAATATAAAGCCTTCTTTCAGGGTGGCTAACTCACCCTTAGCAACAGTTGGCATCTGGAAGGGAATGCTGATAACTCCTTCCAGGTCTTCCAGAGGAATCAAGGACCGGAGAATGGATTTAATCCGTATTGCCTCACCTTTACCAGCATTTATGAGCTATTGCAATAAAAACAAAACAAATGAAAGTTGAGATACTTCAATCTGGGAAATGACACACAAACGGTGTGACAAGATTACCAATATGTTTTAGTAAGGCAGACATTCCTATTTCTGTGTAATTTTTACTCTTCCCTTCCCTGAGCCTCTCCTCCCTGCATCAACACCAGGAACACAATGAGATATCAGTCTTTTGCCAATGCTAATCTGAAACCTATTGTTCCAGGAAATGGTTTGACCTGTTTACTGGAACTCTGTTCCCAAATTGCCGACCTTACCTTGAGGGATTTAAGAAACAAGGATCTGCTTAAAATTACTTTTAATTCTAAACCCAAGTACTGGATCTGTGGGTTTCTGCAGGAAACCAAGGGCTTTGCCTTCATTTAGAGTGGGGATTCCCGAACGTTTTTATGCAATGGACCCCTACCATTAACTAGGAGGGTCCATGAACCCCAGGTTGGGAATCCCTAATTTTGAGCAAAGATAAGCAAGGGAATCACGAAGAATATATTAGAAGAAAATGAAGACCAAGGCTATTCCCTTCTCATAACTTCTGGTCTGTGTCACTATTGTTTCATGGATATCTCTGAACAATATGCTCGAGAAAACTTGGACATGATGGGAAACCGGGCGAAGTAAATTAAGGATTAAAGAATTGTTTAACCAATATAACTGGAGCTGGATATTTCTAATGACCTCAGAGAGGACCATTGATTTTGCAGTTACCAAAGGAGATACCACAGAACTGTTCTGTGTTACAAGCACCTCATTGTTAAAGTAGCTTTTCTATGTAATAACCCTTGATATATGCTCGGTATGGAACCTCTTAATGTAATCAGCAGTTGTCTTCCTTATTGTGGAGAAAGTAATAGATCCATGTGAGGGAGGCACTGGTTAACAATAGTCATGAGGTGCTAATCTCAATGGACATGAGAAATCACAACTCTGATCACTATAATATAGCTACACTATCACCACTTTAATCACAGTTTTTCTATTTGTTCTTATTGTGTTTTAATACAAAATGTATATAATTTATGTTTAATTTCTATTTTTCTTGTGAATGCTTCTTGCGATGCTACTGCAGCTAAGCTTTTTATTGCATCTCTGCAGCACTAATGTGCAAGACAATAAATTTGACTTTGACTTTGAAATGGCATTTTTGACTATTAGAGATAATGGAACCATGTGAGCTTTAAATACGTATTGATTGAGTTGTCTTTGCCTGGCAAATGAAGGATAAATCTAATCCTTAGATTCTACTGGCTTAAGGACTGCGTGAAAGGTTGATAGATTTTGATAAGTCAAGGCACTCAGTATTACTGGGATATGGAGGTGTGCAGGTTTGAAGTTACAATCAATTGACACATCATCTTTTTCAAACTCTAGGGGGCTTGCCAATCCTAACTCATGGAAAACCAAAAACAATCTTACCTGTGTTCAAATGGCTCCAAGGATCAAGGGCTATGAGATAATTTGTCAACTGCAGTCTGTTGTTAAATACTGAATAAACTCTTGATCTTTTACAAAAGTACTTCTGGTCGCTGCTCATTATGTCTACACAAGAACGGTTCCAGTTGTACATGGCCGAAAACTTAATGTCAATCAAATTTGCTTTACTGAGTACTTAGTTAACATGGTTAACATTTTGTTTCCCAAGAGAATCCACTCAGAATCCTCTATTTGCTTGTATTACATTCTTAGGTTTGGAAAAAGACATGGCAGTCTGTATTTGGTTCTGAGGAAAAGTCTCAGAATTAGGTATATTCAATCTCACATTAGAAAGAATTAATGATGTGGAATTTCTCCTCAAAGAACTTAATTAGTGTGAAACTATCAATAAAAACTTTGGACTTGGTAACTTTCAGACCATTACTGAAGTTCTTCAGAGAGCTGACGTATTACTTACATGGATCTCTGGTGCACACCGACCCAATAAATCAATCAAAGCTGAATAGAAGGTCATAATAGCATTCCCCATATGAATGGTATCATCTTCCTCGTCTTCAATTTCTCTATGAAACAAAAGTATGAGTAATAGTTCAGCATGTCACACCATGTCATCTGAACCAACAAAAGCTGTGTATCACATAAGAACAATTAGTACACAAACACATAAAATTCAAGAAGAATATTATAAAGTAACAACATGTACAATTACTACAGAATTTTCTACAGATATACCATGGAGAGAATTCTAATTGGCTGCATCACTGTGTGGAATGGATGGGGGGCACTGCACAGGATTGAAATAAGCTGCAGAAAGTTGTAAACTCAATCAGTTCCATCATAGGCACGCTCGGAAAGGCAGCATCCATCATTTACGAACCCTATCTCCCTGTTCTCATTGCTACCATTGGGGAGGCACACACTCAACAATTCAGGAACAACTTCTTCCACTTTGCCATTAGATTTCTGAATGGACATTGAATTCATGAACACTGCCTCACTACAAATATTAAACATGACATAATTGATTGCATAAGTATTCACCCTCTTCAAGTCACAATTTAGTAGATGCACCTTTGGCAGCAATTACAGCTTTGAGTCTCTGTGGTAGATCTTTATCAGCTTTGCACATCTGGACACTGCAATTTTTCCCCATTCTTCTTTACAAAACTGCTCAAGCTCTGTTAGATTGCATGGGGATCATGAGTGAACAGCCCTTTTCAAATCCAGCCACAAATTCTCAGTTGGGTTGAGGTCTGGACTCTAACTTGGCCTCTTCAGGACATTAACTTTGTTGTTAAACCACTCCTGTGAAGCTTTGGCTTTATGCTTCGGGTCATTGTCCTGCCGGAAAACAAATCTTCGTCCAAGTCACAGTCCTCTTGCAGACTACATCAGGCTTTCCTCCGGGATTTCCCTGTATTTTGCTGCATTCATTTTACCCTCTATCTTCACAAGCCATCCAGAGCCTGCTGCAGTGAAGCATCCCCCCAGTATGAGGCAGCCACCATCATGTTTCACTGTAGGGGTGGTGTGTTTTTGATAAAGTATAGTCCATGCCAAACATAGCACTGTTTGATGGCCAAAAAGCTCAATTTTGGTTTCATCAGACCATAGAACCTTCTTCCAGCTGACTTCAGTGTCTCCCACATGATTTCTGGCAAACCCTAGCCCAGATTTCATGTGAGTTTTTTTTCAACAGTGACTTTTCCAGTGACTGACCCATAAAGCTGCAACCAGTGAAGCACCTGGGCAATAGTTGTTGTATGCACAGTCTCTACCATCTCAGCCACTGAAGCTTGTAATTCCTCCAGAGTTATCATAGGTCTCTTGGTGGCCTCCCTCACTAACCTCCTTCTTGCACAGTCACTCAGTTTTTGAGGATGGCTTGCTCTAGGCAGATTTACAACTGCTTTCCATATGCTTTCCATTTCTTGATGATTGACTTAACTGTACTCCAAAGGATATTCAGTGACTTGAAAATGTTCTTGTATCCATCTCTCCTGACTTGTGCTTTTCAATAACTTTTTAACGGAGTTGCTTGGAGTGTTCTTTTGTCTTCATGACATAGTTTTTGCCAGGATAATGGCTCACTAGCATTTGTCCTTCCAGATACAGGTGTATTTTTGCTCCAACTAATTAAAAGACCTTGATTGCACACAGTGATCTCCATTTAACTAACCATTTAACTAATGATGTGACTTCTAAGACTAAATGGCTGCACTAGTGACGATTTGGTGTGTCATATCAAGGGGATATGTGGGCACATGGCCAAGTGGTTAAGGCATTGGACTAGCGACCTGTAGGTCGTGAGTTCGAGCCCCAGCCGAGGCAACGTGTTGTGTCCTTGAGCAAGGCACTTAATCACACATTGCTCTGCGATGACACCGGTGCCAAGCTGTGTGGGTCCTAATGCCCTTCCCTTGGACAACATTGGTGTCGTGGAGAGGGGAGACTTGCAGCATGAGCAACTGCTGGTCTTCCATACAACCTTGCCCAGGCCTGTGCCCTGGAGAGTGAAGACTTACACAAGACTTACTTTTGCAAGACTAACGGATGCCTTTAATCAAGGGGTGAATACTTAGGCAATCAATTATTTTGTGTTTTATATTTGGAATTAATTTAAATCACTTTGTAGAGAATCGTTTTCACTTTGACACAAAAGAGTTTTTTTCTTGTGATCAGTGTCAAAAAAGCCAAATTAAATTCACTGAATCTATGTTGTAAAACAATAAAACATGAAAACTTCCCGGGGAGGTAGCGAATACTTTTTATAGGTACTATATATATGTATTTATTGTATATTATTATTACGTCTGTAGCCGTAAAGCAAATTTCATAACACATGCCGGTGATACTAAACCTGAATCTCATAATGTTAAACAAACTGATTGGAATTAAGGAGAGATATTTTATATAACTGGTTTAAGTATTTCATTGAGAAAAGCAGGGACTTTCCAGATTTTCTAGAGAAAGGAGTTCACCTCATAATTTGTAATTTGTAAGTATGGTATTTTCATGAATGCAAGATTTCAACATTCAAGGTTGAGGCCATTATCAAAATAAGTCATTTTAATAATGGAGTTAAGTTTTGGTGATCTTTCTCATCTTTCATGGTAAAATGCAAGTTCAGAACATTCCTTTGTGAAGTTACTCCAAGTTAAACAGGGTGAAAGAATTTAATTATTTGAAATACTGTAATTGTTTAAACATATTACCATGACTGCTGACATTAATTCAGTCCTCCCACATTGCTGGCCTTATTAATTCATCAATGACAAGTTACTCTACTCAGAACTTATTTGATACAAGGGTAGATAATGAGTGATTTTTCTCCAAGATTTTATATGTAATCATAAAATTGCTGTTGAGTGATTGGGAACAGGAATGATTCCATGAAACAAAGCTTCATAAAAAGGATTATGAGCTCTCTTCTCCAAAAAGCTGGGTCCAGTGGAGATTTCAAACTTAAGAGCGACTGGTTCTAATGATCATGGAACAAAAATGGGTCTATGAAGAGTTCACTGAAATCTCGCTGGCTGGTAGAAGAGGTCAACACACTTCATGCCCCACTCCAGTCTGATGTTCATTCTGAATAGACCTATGAATGAACCTATAAAGGCCATGAAAATTAAAAAATCTGCAATTCTGGTAATAGAAACATAGAAAACATACAGCACAATACTGGCCCTTCGGCCCACAAAGCTGTGCCGAACATGTCCCTACCTTAGAACTACCTAGGCTTTACCCATAGCCCTCTATTTTTCTGAAATCTGAAATAAAACCTGAAAATGCCAGAAAAATTCAGCAGATCAGGTAGCATTTGTAGAAAGAGAAATGATCAAAGTTTTGAATCTGCATCCCTTTCAAGGCCAGACCTAAAATATTAATGTTTTTCTTTCCACCAGATTTTGCCTGATCAAATGAGTTTTCCAGTATTTTCTTTAATGACTTTTGATGCTTTATACTGTTGATCAAAGTTGACCCACCAAAAACAAAATTAGATTGGAAGCTTCAGTAATGTTTTTTTCAAGATAAGGGGATAACTATTAAAATAATTCAGAGTGGCATGGCCTTATCACCTAGGAGCAGCTAATGCTTGATATTGATGGACAAGTCACTTTGCAGACTCACAGACTTCTCCGAGATTCATCAGTTGGTGAAAGGCCATCTCTCGCTGGGTCTTCAGAGATCTTTATGGCTTCCTCCATGGCAGACAGAAGTCCATCCCCACCTTCTCCTCGCAAAGCTGGGCCAAAGCACTCAGGGCGCCGAATCAACAGTCTCACAACCTCATTGGCATTTTCTTCCACACTCTCACCTGCAAACGGCAGAAACAGTACAGGGCTGAGATATCACATGCATTAAAACAAATTACCTATAAATCACAATGTATTTCAAAACATCGGGCAAATAAGTAGATGTTGCAACACAAAACGAACAACCTGGAAGATATCAAATGAGTTCCTAAAACAGGTAAACATTAAGTATGTGCAAATTGAAAATTAGTTTGTTCATAATAAATCCTAAAGTAAATAAAAATATGGAATTATTAAATGAATACATTCAGTTCAGCATGCAGCTGAATATATCTTTTACATAGTAGATGTAACAGAATTGCATTGAATGTTACTGATGATTTTAATTTTAAAGTACAATGGTGCACATAATGTAAAAGCTCATAATCGTACAGCAGTGTCATTAAACAGAGTTCATTGCTCTAATGGTAGACTTGTGACTTTAAAGTAGGTTTTACAGCCAACTACAATGAAAAACTAAATGAAAGACAACTTTGCCCCTTCATCACTGCACCACAGCAATTGAGTATCAGCTCTCGATTACATAGTTGTATGGCATACCAGCCAAGTGCACTCGTTCATCACAGTCGGTAACAAGGCACACAGCCATTACTCAGAGCTTAACATGGGAGAAGTGTCAGTGTTACCAACTCACACATTCCAGCACATTTATTCTTGAGTTCGATTTACTGGATAATAAAGCTATGACTCCAGCAATTGTCCACTGAGAGCGTGCCAAACATACGGCACTCTATTATCACCAAGTTGCTATGAAATAACACATTTCCATTTATGCAAGCAAAGGTTCAAAAAATATTATTTTGTTATTAATAGGTTAATAAATTCCTGCAGTACAATTTTCAGGGGCAGAACAACCAGCAAATCAAGCCTTCACTTCATATTCTCCTATTTCAAGGATGTATTGTGTTATTCAGAAGCAAGGGAAAATTTGCAGATGCTGGAATTCTGAGTAACACACACAAAATGCTGGAGGGCCTCAGCAGGCCAGACTGTGTATACAGAAAAAAGAACAGTCGACGTTTCAGTCCTGGCGAAGGGTCTCAGCCCGAAACGTTGACTATACTTTTTTCCATAGATGCTGCCTGGCCTGCTGAGTTCCTCCAGCATTTTGTGTGTGTTGCTATGTTATCCATAATTCAAATTCATAATTTGTACATGGCCTATCAGCAGCATCAACAGAGCTTTACCAAGAGGGATTTCTCGCAGGTCGGCAGCAGTTATTTAAAAAGGGAGCTTCAAGAGCATTTGTCCATTGTATGTGGCCTATCAACGGCTATAACTGGAGCACCAATCGTGAGATAGATAGCAGGGAAGGCTCAGGCATAAAAGGGAGACACTGCCTAGTGGAGCAGTCATCAACGGAGTGAACTGAGGCAGAGTGGGAGGGCTTTGGCTCATTCAGGCTTTGGTGATAACGGGTCGAGGCGAGGTAAGTTACCTGCGAGGAATAGAAACAGGAAGTATGTCTGTGAGGCCAGTGTTCTGTAATGGGTGTCAGATGTGGGAGGTCCAGGAGACACTGAGCCTCCTGGAAAGCCACATCTGTGTCAGGTGCGTCAAGCTGCGGTCCTTAGGGACCAGGTTAGAGAATTGGAGATGCAGCTCGATGACCTTCGTCTGGTCCAGGAAAGTGAGGAGGTGAGAGAGGAGTTATAGGCAAGTCGTCACACCGAGGCCTCGGGAGACAGATAAGTAAGGAGAGGGAAGGGCAAGAGTCAGATACGAGAGAGAACCCCTGTGGCTGACCCCCTGAAAAATAAGTACTCCTGTTTGAGTACTGTTGGGGGGGGGACAATCTACCTGGGGAAACAACAGTGGCCACGCCTCTGGCACAGAGTCTAGCCTGTGGCTCAGCAGGCTAGGGAAAGGGAGAAGGCAGTGCTAATAGAGGACTCTATAGTTAGGGGGTCAGACAGGTGATTCTGTGGATGCAGGAAAGAAACACGGATGGCAGTTTGCCTCCCAGGTGCCAGGGTCCGAGATGTTTCTGATCGCGTCCACGATATCCCAAAGTGGGAAGGTGAACAGCCAGAGGTTGTGGTACATATTGGTACCAAAAACATTGGTATGAAAAGGGAGGAGGTCCTGAAAACAGAGTACAGGGAGTTAGGAAGGAAGTTGAGAAGCAGGACCTCAAAGGTGGTAATCTCAGGATTACTGCCTGTGCCACACGACAGTGAGTACAGGAATAGAATGAGGTGGAGGATAAATGTGTGGCTGAGGGATTGGAGCAGGGGGCAGGGATTCAGATTTCTGGATCATTGGGACCTCTTTTGGGGCAGGCGTGACCTGTACAAAAAGGACAGGTTGTACTTGAATCTGAGAGGGACCAATATCCTGGTGGGGAGGTTTGCTATGGCAATTGGGGAGAGTTTACACTAGAATTTCTGGGGGGTGGGAACCAAACTGAAGAGACGGCAGAAGGGGCAGTTGGCTCACAAATAGAGAAAGCTTGGAGACAGTGCGAGAGGGAGGATAGGCAGGTGATAGAGAAGGGATACGCTTAGACTGATGGTTTGAGATGTGTCTATTTTAATGCAAGAAGCTTCATGAACAAAGCTGATGAGCTTAGAGCCTGGATCAGTACCTGGAGCTATGATGTTGTGGCCATTACAGAGACTTGGATGGCTCGGGGCAGGAATGGTTACTTAGAGTGCCAGGCTTTAGATGTTTCAGAAAGGACAGGGAGGGAAGCAAAGAGGTGGGGGCATGGCACTGCTGATCAGAGATAGTGTCATGGCTGCAGAAAAGGACGAAGTCATGGAGGGATTGTCTACTAGTCTCTGTGGGTGAAAGTTAGAAACAGGAAGGGGTCAATAACTCTACAGGGTGTTTTTTATGGACCACCCAATAGTAATAGGGACTTCAGGGAGCAGATAGGGAGACAGATTCTGGAAAGGTGTAATAATAACAGGGTTGTCGTAGTGGATGATTTTAATTTCCCAACTATTGATTGGCATCTCCCGAGAACAAGTGGTTTAGATGGAGTGGAGTTTGTTAGGTGTGTTCAGGAAGGTTTCTTGACACAATATGTAGATAAGCCTACAAGAGGAGAGGCTATACTTGATCTGGTATTGGGAAATGAACCTGGTCAGGTGTCAGGTCTCTGAGTGGGAGAGCATTTTGGAGATAGTGGTCACAATTCTATCTCCTTTACCATAGCATTGGAGAGGGGTAGGAACAGACAAGTCAGGAAAGCGTTTAACTGGAGTACGGGGAAACATGAAGCTATCAGGCAGGAACTTGGAAGCTTAAATTGGGAACAGATTTTCTCAGGGAAGTGTACGGCAGAAATGTGGCAAATGTTCAGGGGATATTTGCGTGGAGTTCTACATCGGTATATTCGAATGAGACAGGAAAAGGATGGTAGGGTACAGGAACCGTGGTGTACAAAGGCTGTTGAAAATCTAGTCAAGAAGAAAAGAAAAGCTTATGAAAGCTTAGGTAATGGTAGAGATCTAGAAGATTATAAGGCTAGCAGGAAGGAGCTTAAGAATGAAATTAGGAGAGCCAGAATGGGCCATGAGAAGGCCTTGGCAAGCAGGATTAAAGAAAACCCCGAGGCATTCTACAAGTATGTGAAGAGCAAGAGGATAAGACATGAGAGAATAGGACCAATCAGGTGTGACAGTGGAAAAGTGCGTATGGAACCGGAGGAGAAAGCAGAGGTACTTAATGAATAGTTTGCTTTAATATTCACCATGGAAAAGGATTTTGGCCACTGTAGGGATGACTTACAGTGGATTGAAAAGCTTGAGCATATAGACATTAAGAAAGAGGATGTGCTGGAGCTTTTGGAAAGTATCAAGTTCGATAAGTCTCCAGGACAGGACGAGATGTACCCCAGGCTACTGTGGGAGGCTAGGGAGGAAATTGCTGAGCCTCTGGCAATGATCTTTGCATCATCAATGGGGATGGGAGAGGTTCTGGAGGATTGGAGGGTTGCAGATGTTCTTCCCTTTTTCAAGAAAGGGAGTAGAGATAGCCCAGGAAATTATAGACCAGTGAGTCTTACTTCATGTGGTTGGTAAGTTGGTGGAAAAGATCCTGAGAGGTAGGACCTTTGCACATTTGGAGAGACATAACATAACTACAACAATTGTTCATCCCAGTTTGGCAAAAGAATAAACCAGGGAAGGTAGTGCACCCGTGGCTGACAAGGGAAATTAGGGATAATATCAATTCCAAAGAAGAAACATACAAATTAGCCCGAAAAAGCAGCACACCTGAGGACTGGGAGAAATTCAGAGTCCAGCAGAGGAGGACAAAGGGCTTAGTTAGGAAAGGGAAAAACGATTATGAGAGAAAGCTGGCAGGGAACATAAAAACTGACTGTAAAAGCTTTTATAGATATGTGAAAAGAAAAAGATTGGTTAAGATAAATGTAGGTCCCTTACAGTCAGAAAAAGGTGAATTCATCATGGGGGACAAGGACATGGCAGACCAATTGAATAACTACTTTGGTTCTGTCTTCACTAAGGAGGACATAAATAATCTTCCGGAAATAGTAGAGGACCGAGGGTCCATTGAGATGGAGGAACTGAGGGAAATACATGTTCGTAGGGAAGTGGTGTTAGGTAAATTGAGGGGATTAAAGGCAGATAAATCCCCAGGGCCAGATGGTCTGCATCCCAGACTGCTTAAGGAAGTAGCCCAAGAAATAGTGGATGCATTCGTGATATTTTTTTCAAAACTCTTTAGATTCTGGATTAGTTCCTGAGGATTGGAGGTTGGCTAATGTAACCCCAGTTTTTAAAAAAGGAGTGAGAGAGAAACCGGGGAATTATAGACCGGTTAGCCTGACATCGGTGGTGGGGCAAATGCTAGAGTCAGTTATAAAAGAGGTGATAGCAGCACATTTGGAAAGCGGTGAAATCATCGGATAAAGTCAGCATGGATTGTGAAAGGAAAATCATATCTGATGAATCTCATAGAATTTTTTGAGGATGTAACTAGTAGAGTGGATAAGGGAGAATCAGTGGATGTGGTATATTTGGATTTTCAAAAGGCTTTTGACAAGGTCCCACACAGGAGATTAGTGTGCAAACTTAAAGCACACGGTATTGGGGATATGGTATTCATGTGGATACAGAATTGGTTGGCAGACAGGAAGCAAAGAGTGGGAATAAACGGGACCTTTTCAGAATGGCAGGCAGTGACTAGTGGGGAACCGCAAGGCTCAGTGCTGGGACCCCAGTTGTTTACAATATATATTAATGACTTAGATGAGGGAATTAAATGCAGCATCTCCAAGTTTGCGGATGACACGAAACAATTAACAAATGAAACATAGCCACGTAGGGGAAGTCTCTGGACTCTGGCCCCTCAGTGGAAATTTTGGTTGTGTGGTATGTTTATGATCAAGCTAGATAAGTTTGCAGCCACAGAACTCTGATCAGGGGGTGTAAAATTGTAAAAATTTGCACTATTCACCTGAAGCCACCACTGACTCAGAATGAGCCCTTGGTTCAGAGATTTTAGACCATGAGACCACAAGGCACTAGAGCTTTGAATCAGCTCCACCAGTTGGTCATGGCTAACTTATTAGCCCTCGCCACCGGATTTTCTCCTGCCTTCTCCCCAGAACCTTTGATGCCATTACTAATCAAGAACCTATCAACCTCCACTTTAAATATACCCAATGACTTGGCCTCTGCAGCTAATGAATTCCACAGACTCACCACCCTCTGGCTAAATTACTTCCTCCTCAGCCCTGCTATAGACCCATCTCTGAGCCAGAAGGCATCAGGATCAGACTTTGTCACAGATGCTCTCAGTTCATAGTGAGGAGAGCTTAGACTCCGAATGCTGGGTTGATATCAAGTGAACACAGCCTCAGTAGGTGTGGGTGGCCTTGCTTCCATGTGCAGGCAAAGACTAAGCCATTAAAACCCTTCTGCCTGGCAGAATTAACCTCCTATTAACAGGTATAATGATGGCAATGCCAAAGAAAGCAGCATTCATGTTGACTTTAATTAGCCTGAGAATCCATTGAACTCACCATCTCATCAGCACACAGCATGGAAATTGGCTCTTCAGTCACAAAAACCATTATCCTACTCTGACCCATTTTATTCCCTCCTAATTCCCGTCAGCTGCTCCGAGATTCCACCACTCA
Organism: Mobula hypostoma; assembly: GCF_963921235.1. Taxonomy (NCBI): domain Eukaryota; kingdom Metazoa; phylum Chordata; class Chondrichthyes; order Myliobatiformes; family Myliobatidae; genus Mobula; species Mobula hypostoma. Next base: position 23,544,766 of record NC_086104.1, on the reverse strand, counting down.
CTGACATGTTAGTGAAAACTTAGAAACGCCGATTAACCTCCCAACCCTGCGCGTCTTTGAGGTGTTGGAGGAAACCAGGGCACCCAGAGGAAATTCCTCTGCAAACTCCACACAGACAACACCAGAGTCAGGAGCATGAAGATAGTCACTGGCACTGAGGGAACATCTCTGCTTGCAGAGGCACTGTGTCACTCCTGGATCTTCTGGAAGTATCTTGAAAGAGCTTGGTAAGGTAGGGTTTCATCAGTTTGCCATGGGCATTTAGATCATGTTGCCCATTTATTCTATTTGTAGAGTAAATGAATCAGTCTCAGATTTAATATCACTGGCATATGTCATGAAATTTGTTGTCTTTGCAGTAGCAGTACAATGCAATACATAATAACAGAAAAAAAACTCAATTGCAGTAAGTATATATATTCAATAGTTAAACTAAATAAGTAGTAAATTAAATAAAAATTTAAATTTTAAAAAATAGTGAGGTAGTGTTCATGGGTTCAATGTCCATTCAGAATTTGGGTGGTAGAGGACAAGAAGCTGTTTCTTAATTGTCGAGTTTGTGCCTTCAGGCTCCTGTATCTCTTTCCTGATTGTAACAATGAGAGCAGGGTGTGTCCTGGGAGATGTGGGGGTGGGAGGGGTCCTTATTGATGGAGCTGCCATTTCAAGGGAGTGCTCCTTAAAGATGACCTAGAAAATTATGTGTAGGTAATCAGATAATCTCAAAGGAACAAATGAATAATAAATACTTAATCATTGTTTGCAGAATTATCCAGGATATTGGAAACACAGTCACAGATCCATTCCAGGTTGTGACTTGATTATTGACATATACTTTTCTCCATATTGTATCCTCAGAAGTAATTCAACTTCATCTGTAAATGATCTTTTTCTCTCATCCTTACCTTTATAATGTCAACTCTTTTCACTCTATACATCCCCAATGGAGAATGAACAAAATATGTTCATGTTTTGCCCATCTCATTTGGCTAACATGTTTCTTATCTCATGTACAATAAACTAGATTAAAATAACATGTCAAACCTCTGCAGAGTGGGCTGCTTTCCATATCCCTGCAGGTACTGTTCTCTGAAAGCTTCAGTATCTAACTGGCATGTATTAGATTATGACTGTTTTTAGCCATGTTGCTTCTGCTTGTACTAATCTTTCAATATGCAACGAATAAATAAAGGGAAAGAGCATCATGTCCTCTCTGTTTCATTCCTCCCTTTTCACAATGTGACTGCAGCTTATTACGCTACTCCGGGGCTCCCAAACTTAGTCCACAGACCCCCTCGGTTAACCATAAAGTTCTATGGCATAAACATTTGGGAACCCCTGCTCTATACAACCTAAAACATACCTTTAGATAGAATCTTACCATTACAAAATACAGCAAAACGGAGAAAATCCAAATATCGTTCCCCTTCTACAGGATTCCACCCAATATCTGGGTAACCCTTGGCGACCAGCATGGCACAGCTCTGCAAGCCACATCCAGCCAAATACTGAACAACCTAGGGAAAGAAAATGATCAGAAATCACTTCGCACCTCCATTCTGCATTGATGATGTTCATGAAACTGTTTAGTTTTCTCAAAATAGCCTTCAACTTCTAGAATGGTATTGAAGACAACGTATAAAAGGACATTGGATCTTGAAGGAGATGATCCCACAGTACAATCAAGCATGAAGGCTAAATAATATGGAGATTTTCCACTGCCCCACAATCACTTGTTGCCTCTGATTACGACTGGAATGATCCTGTTCACAATCTTCCACTGCGGGGCATAGGTGAGGCTACCAGCAGTGGATAGTTCTGCATTCACATAGCTTTAATGGGGGTGAGGCATCTCCCATTCTTAAAGCTACCATTTCATTCAGTGAAACAACATTCTGACATTTACAAACACTGAACATTATTCAGGATCTACTAAAATCAAAATTATATAAAAGATTATAATTAAGAACATTTAAATAAGCTTAATTATTACTTTATACTTTATTGTCACCAAACAATTGATACTAGAACGTACAATCATCACAGCGATATTTGATTCTGCACTTCCCGCTCTCTGGATTACAAATCGATGGGAAATATTAAAAATTTAAATTATAAATCATAAATAGAAAATAGAAAAATGGAAAGTAAGGTAGTGCAAAAAAACCGAGAGGCCGTTCCGGATATTTGGAGGGTATGGCCCAGATCCGGGTCAGGATCCGTTCAGCAGTTTTATCACAGTTGGAAAGAAGCTATTCCCAAATCTGGCCATACGAGTCTTCAAACTCCTGAGCCTTCTCCCGGAGGGAAGAGGGATGAAAAGTGTGTTGGCTGAGTGGGTCGTGTCCTTGATTATCCTGGCAGCACTGCTCCGACAGCGTGCGGTGTAAAGTGAGTCCAAGGACGGAAGATTGGTTTGTGTATTTTAAAAGCTTTGCTTAACTTTCAATGAGCTAATGATTTTTCCCATTCATTTCTGATGGCCCACTGGACTTATTATAGGTTTAGCTGCCACAAACCCAGCACTTGAATTTCCTACACTGGGAGCTGAGATTCGTGCAGAAGTTTGCACTGCTCCATTGAACAACACAGGTACACTGAAATGTAAAGCGTGGTTCTGAGGGTGGCATCTGCAGAGTGGACTGGAGTCTCTGCGAGGGAAGAGCACAGTTGTGGACACATCTGCCTGAAGATCCGTGTAGACCTTGGTAGGAGGCTGGCATGATGATTTTTTTATAAAGGCACAAGAATTTGATGTAAAGGACTTTGCAAATATTTCTGATTATATGCAATTTGGCTGCATCGTTTCTATTTAAAATGTAGAATCATTTCATTTCAAAATCAAAATCTAGGAAATAATGGGTTTATTTGTTGACCGAATAATGCTATAAGCCACGATGTTATTGACTGCTCTTCACTGAGTGTGCTGAAGGAAGCCTCTAGACTTGCCTTGGCAATTGTGACCACCGCTTTAGGGACTCCTGAGTCAGTGGAAATGTCAGTAGTGTTCTTCTGGTTCTGACAATTCAGCCATTGAACAGAAAACATGCTTCTTAATTAAAATGCAGCTTATACTGAGAAAGGAAATGTGTCAATATTTTTAATCTAGAAAAAGAATAGATGGCTGAGCAATATAGGTAACCATGGGAAAAGCCACAAGCAGTGACGAGTTCAAAAAGGATGCAAAACATGTAACTCTGCAAGTATGACTAGTGAACAAACTGACGGAAATGATCAGAAACAAAACTAATTGCTCTTTAGCCAAGTACAAATTAATGAAAAAAAGACAGTGTTTATTTGCTCATACTTCTCACCTAATATAACTAAAGGTTGAAGAGAGCGAGGCACCTGATTCTATGAGAATGGAGAAACTCAGCAGAAAAAGTGGAGCTCATGGAATAAAAGAGGTAATGGGATTGGGAATATAAAATTAACTTAGGGAGACCCATTCAGATGTTCCCAACATGAATTGGAGAACATTTGGCCACTTCACCATTATATTGTGTCCTTTTTCTTATAGATCCAATGTGATTGTTAAATGTGATTTCAGGTAACTTTCCAAGTCTCAAACAGAACATTGTGTGGATTTTAAAAAATCTATCTGAATCAATAATGAAATTAATCACCAATAACAGGATTTGCAAGAGTGGAAATTACTTTTTCTAAATCAGGCTCCCGCAATGCCAGGGCAAGTTCATTGTTGTCCATCACAGATGCTGCAGCAACATCCAAAGGAGTAGAACCTCGCATGGAAGGAGAGGCTGTTAAGAAAAATGAGTAACAGGTTTATTAATTTTTTATGTGTTCAATATTTCACAAAATAATCTGGGTGTAAATTACCTTCTATTAAATAAAATAGAGAAAGCAAAGATGATTAGCTTTTATTTTAATCCAATCATTAGTACTGTAATAATAACTGAGGAACCATGAAACACAGAAACATAGAAAACCTACAGTGCAATACAGGCCCTTTGGCCCACAATGCTGTGCTGAACATGTATTTACTTTAGAAATTACCTAGGGTTACCCATAGTCCTCTATTTTTCTATTTCGGATTTCCAGTGTCTGCAGCATTTTGCTTTTTGATTCTGCTCTTTGAAGGCTGTGCAAGGATAAGGGACCCCAGTGATTTCAAAGGGGATTGTAAAGCTGTGAAAGTTTACTTTCAGTGTGAATTTTGCTCTGTGAAGCTGCATGCTAACTATCAAATCATGTTCCCATTAAACATCAGTGAACAGCAATGGTGAACAAAGTAACTGACATATATGTATTTGTCCCTGTGAGAAATTTAAACATTTGGGCTATTAGGTTATGTTCTTTCTCACTTGACTAATCAATATCAGAGACTGAATTTTTTTCATCTTTCACAAAGACAGTGAATTTCAAAAGCTTTGTCCAAATTTATTCATGTCTACCCAGCATGCAAAATATAACACCATTAATACACCAAAGCAACAGATACAAAATGCTGGAGGAACTCAGGAGGTCAGGCAGCATCTATGAAAAGGAATAATTTTCTGTTTATTATTACACCAATCCAAGGTGGTTGATCCATCTTAAAGTCCAACTGAAGAACTTAGTATATGATTGATTATAGTTTTCTTAAAGAAGTTCACAGCTGTGAATTGAAAAACGGGGTTCATTGCAACCAGTGGTTAGAACTTCTTTCTCAGGTAGAGCTTGAGTTAAAGATGAATACAGAGACTATGATTTGTTAGATCAGTTCGGTTTTTTTAAAATTTGGAATTCTATGGTAAAATTAAACTATTTGATTCAGAATTATTTATGTTTCTGTTTAAAAAAATCAAGGGAGGAATTGAAGGTCAATATATTCTGTACTCAGCATTTGATCCAACTGTTTATTTTCATGATTTTATCAATTCTTCCCAAGGAGTGTCCATGAACAGCTTCCTCAGAAGAATATACCTTATTGCACCTTTGAGACACATTCCTTTCCAACACAAACATCCTTCTGGTATTGTTCAGTTTTTGAAGCTCATTCCATGGGTATGAATTGTATTGTGCCTTTAATATTTGTTCTCCATTTCTATTTGCTCAGAATCTCTCTCACCAAATTACAGAAAGCTACTTTTCATGATTCAAAATCTTGAACTTTGAATCTTGAATCTTTTAGTTCCAACCAATATTCAGTAAAGCCACTAATTTTTAACAGTTTACTGCAAAACATACACAAAAAAACCTTAACATTTCAATTTAATTTTCATGTCATTCAACTTACTTACTTAAATACGTTTAGATAAAATCTTCAACTATCTAGATATTATTGATTTTGTTCAAAATTGCAAACTGAATCTAAATTAAATACCCAATTAATTCCTGATATAGTAGGATCTAGAATGGAATAAATGTTCTGCACGTTACCTAATCCAACACTGCTGTTTTCCAACAGGTAGCTCAAGTGGTCAAACATTGCTTTCTGATTTTGTCGACTGATTCGGCAGAAGTAGCACAGGAAACGGCAACAGTTGGCCACCATCTTTGGGAAGATTATTTCCTAAAAGAACAGATTCAGAGGCCAAGAGAATCTCAGTTTATTTATTTCATATTATTTTTGCAGTTTTTAATGAAAAATAACTGAGAAGCAAAATTGTCAATGCCTAGAAATGCCATACATGGTTAATATACATGGGGAGCATCAAAGACATTGTTCCTTTCAGTAAAGCTGTGATGAAAGGATTCGTATCTTTTTCATATCAGAAACAATTGCTTTAAAGCTAGAAAAAAATATTTAAGTACATTTGTGTTTATTGTTTTACTTTACCCAAGCTTACATATTTCAAATTTAAACACATAAATATGAAGTGAAAAAACTGATTCATCGAAATAGTTTTCTGGGTTCAGCATTAGATACAGATAACTTCAAAAGAAATTGGGTCCAAACTTTTTAGTACAGGATATCTCAGCCACAGACAAAAGAAATGATCCTTAAAGGTATAGTTATAAGCAACTATTCTCTAAAACACAGATCATATACAAAATCCATTTTTCTCATGTTTTCATAGGTTAAAGACCATTTCTGCCTTTCAGAAAATTAAACCAGGCACCTCCAGGCACTATTCGCCTTAACATGGCTGAAGACTTCCTGCTTCTATCTATGCATGTGATAATGTCAAAGTCGTGCAGCAGTCATTTCTGTCTTAGACATGAAAATTGAAGCAATAATATTCACCCTGTGACCCCAGCTCATAATTTCTCAATAAAATAAGGAACAAAGTTGTGCTGCTGCTAGAGAGGGTGCAGAGGAGATTGATCAAGATGTTGCCAGAGATGTTGACTTTAAGTCATATGGAGAAACTATTCTTCCTAGGACTGCAGGAAGTTCAGGGGAGACATGAATAAATTGGAATCAGAACCAGGTTTAATATTACTGACATATGTCATGAAATTTGTTGTTTTGTGCAAACAGTACAGTGCAAGAGGTAAAATTTACCCTAAGTTACAGGAAAAAAAATTACAAAAAACTAATAATGAGGCGTATGAAATTTAGAGATGCCTGGACAGGTTGGACTGCAGGAAACCTTTCCTCATATCAGAAATAGGTAAACTGGGTGTAGACTTAGGGGATCTGAGGATAATCTTTTTTACACAGACAGCCTTTGCCATGGGTGAGGTGCCAGAGGATTGGAGGATAACTAATGTTGTTCTGTTGTTTAAGAAAGACTCCAAGAATAAGTCTGGGAATTATAGAGCAGTGAGCCTGACATTAGTAGTGGGAAAGTTATTGGAAGGTATTCTAAGGGACCAGATATACTGTTTAAGTATTTGGATAGACTGTGACTTATTACGGATAGTCAACATGGCTTTGTGTGAGGTAGATCATGTCCAACCAATCTTATAGAGCTTTTCAAGGAAGTTACCAGGAAAGTTCATAAAGGAAAGGCAGTGGGTGTTCTCTCCATGACCTTTGACAAAGTCTAGCACAGGAAGCTGGTCAAAAAGGTTCAGTCACTAGAAAATCAAGATGAGATAGTAACTTGGATTAAACATTGGCCTCACGGAAGAAGCCAGAGAGTGGTTGTAGATTGTTGCCATTCTGAATGGAGGCCTGTAATTAATGGTCTGCCTCAGGGATTGATGCTGGGTCCATTGTTGTTTGTCATCTATATCAACGATCTGGATGATAATGTGTAAACTGGATTAACAGATTTACGGATGACAATAAGATTGGGAATGTCATGGACAGTGGGGAACAGTGTCAAAGCTGGCAGCGGGATCTGGACCAGCAGGAAAAATAGGCTGAAAAATGACAGATAGAGCTTAATGCAGACAAGTGTGAGGTGTTGTACTTTAGGAGGGCCATCCAGGGTAGGTCTTACACAGTAAAAGGCAGGGCACTGAGGAGTGTGGTAGAACAAAGGAACCTGGGAATACAGATTCATAACTCCTTGAAAGTGGAGACACAGGTAGACAGGGTCATAAAAGAAAACCTTTTGGCATATTAACCTTCATAAATCAATGTATAGAGTACAACAGTTGGGATGTTATGCTGAAATTTTATACTACATTTATAAGGTTTAATTTGGTGTATTGTGTCCATTTTTGGTCACTGACTTCTAGGAAATATGTAAATGACATTGAAAAAATGCTAAGAAAATTTGCGAGGATTTTGCCGGGACTTGAGTTATAGGGAGAGGTTGAAAGGTTAGGATCTTATTCCCTAGAACCAAGAAAACTGAGGGGAAATTTAATAGCAGTAGACAAAATTATGAGGGGTATGGATAGGGTGAATGCAAGCAGGCTTTTTACACTGCAGTTGGGTGAGACTAGAGGTGATGGATTAAAAGTGAAAGGAGAAATGTGAAAGGTGAAATGTTTAAGGGGAACATGAAGGGGAACTTCTACATTCAGAGGGGAGAATGAGCTGCTGCTGTAAGTAATGTATGTGGGTTTGATTTCAACATTTAAGAGAAATTTGGATAGGTGCATGGATGGGTGGGATATGGAGGTCCATGGGGGATTAAGCAGATTCAAGGCTCAGCATGGACTAGATGGGCCAAAAGGCCTACTTCTGTGCTGTAGTGTTCTATGACTCCTCCAGAGTAGTGAGCACCTGGAATACATTGCTGGAGAGAGTAGGGAAAGCAGTCACTACTGGCATTTAAGACCTGTTTAGATGACAATTTGAATCACCTAGGCATAGAGGATATGAGGCAAGTGCTGGAAGATGGGAATAATACAGATCAAGCTTTATTCACCCCCATATACTTTAACATACATTAGGAACTTGCAACAAAGCGCAACCACATTCAACAATTATAAAGAATAAATAAATATAAAATTAACGTTAGAAGTATGGATATGGAATAAAATGTCCGCAAATACATAAATACTAGCATGAACAGGCACCTACGATGTAAACAGCATCATAAAAGGTGTTTTAAAGTGTTTACAGTGTAGCACAGTGACCGAGGTAATAGACAGAGTGGGATGGTGGAAGGGCTAACAAGAATGGTTGATCAGATTCACTGCCTGGAGAAAGAAAGTTTTAAGACGATGTGAGGGTTCTTTTTAAATAACCCTATAGTGCTCTCCAGAAGGGAGCTTTTAAAAAACGCAGTATGCTCGATTGCTGACATGGATGGGGTGGGCTGAATGGCTTGTTTTCCTACAGGTTTGCTGGAAGACAATAACTAGAGGTTTCTTTCAGGGGCATCAAATATGTGTCTGTCTACAGCTGCCCCCAAAGTTTCCAAGGCTGTGCATAAACATTATCACAGTCCTCACACCAGTCAGGCAAACATGCCCTCAGCACTTATACTGTGATCTCTGCCTCTATATTGAACCCATGCTTCACAGTAACAGAGAGAAAATAGCGGCATAAGACACAACCCGAGCGGACATTTCTAAATGAAGGAAATGCTGATTCCATACACACCGAAGACACGTGCTGTTTCCCACCTCCAGGGCAGCCTTTAATTCTGCCTTGAAGAGAATCCTTTAAGTCTGAGAACTGCTCCCCATGAATCCAAGCAGCAAAGACCCAGCAGCTGTGATCTCGGCAGGAGTCTGCCACCAGGCATGCAGCAATCAGGCGGAAAACCAAGAAATGATTTTTTTCTTTTGAAAGGTGAATATTTTCCCATTTGTGTGTGCTCTATTTAGTGGACCCCCCCCCCCCCAAGTCGGGCTTGGTATATGCAAGTATATGCAGCATCTATCTAGGGCACCCTTAAGGGTAAAATGTAATTTCTGACTTCTGTTTGAATGAAACAATAACTCATCTCAAGAGAAAATAACTTCTCATACAGGAAAAAAAATGATGAATTGTACATTGACTAATTCTGTTTTAATTTTTCTTTGGAAAATACATTCAGAAGAAGAAAAGCGGCAGTGACATTCCAATCAAATCTAACTATTTCTACCTTAGACTCTCCACCTCCGAGCACATTCACCATCACCTCCATCACTGTCTCGTGCATCCCCAGGGCTCTCATTAGATTAGGATGCTGGTAAAACACTTTATTATTCATTATGTCCCTTCATGGAAAACACAAGAGAACAACATACTGATTAAACACAAATGGGTATTGATCGACTGCTCTGAAAAGTCCTCTACCATTACTTGATTGTTGATTTAAAAATTTTTTTAAATGACAGGTGTAGCAGAAATAATTATGTTCTATTTAAAATTAAAGGGCATTGAACCACTGAAAAGTAAATGAAATCATTTTTGTCAAATATTAAACAAGATACTATAAAATTGAAATGCAGCTGAAAATTAATTTCAAAATGAAAAGGGCTGTTGACTCAACAGTCATTAAGAACTAAGTGTTCACAATGTACATAGATTTAGATGTCTATTACATTGTAGTTATTCTGAGATTGTCCCTTTACTTTGGGAGTTCTCATTTACTTCATTTCTGCAACAAGCCAACCTGATTTACTATTTTTGTTGCACTATTGCACTTTACAAATAAATGTTCTGAGAAGTCTGATTCACAGAATCTTTACAAATGAGAAACAGAACATTTGACCAACCAACTCTGTGCCCCAGGCCTCGCAGTCCCATTGCTCTGTCACAGAATGGAATTGTTCTTTTACATTTATCTGAGGGTGCAGACAAGAACTTGAATTCATGTCTCATCCTAAAGATGGCACCCCTGACAGTGTAACACTTCGTTCCTGGTGCTGCAGAGATATCAGCCAGGAGACACTGTTCAAGTCTCCGGAGTGGGATGCAACCCAGAGCCTTCTGAATCAGAGGGAATGAAGAGATAAGGACTGAAACTCAAGCAATGCTTTGCACAGGAATATTGCTCAGACTAATAATATTAGAAATTTGAGAAATGCGATATGAATCAAATGACAGAAGATATTGGCTGAATATCAATATTGTGTGCTTCCAATCAAGTAAATTTATTGACAAGAAAATCGGCAGATGCTGGAAATCTGAGCAACACACACAAAATGCTGGAGGAACTTGGCAGGCCAGGCAGCATCCGTGGCAAAGAATAAACACTCGATGTTTCGGGCCGAGACCCTTTGTCAGGTCTGGAAAACAAGATGGGTTTAGAGCAGGAAGGTGGGGGGAGGGAAGGAAGAAGTGCAAGGTGGTAGGTTGTAGGTGAAACCGGGAGAGGGGGAGGGGTGAAATAAAGGGCTGGGAAGCTGATAGGTGAAAGAGATAAAGGGCTGGAGAAGAGGGAATCTGTGAGGAGAGGGTAGAAGACCATGGAAAAAAAGTGAAGGGGGAGGAGTACCAGAGGGAGGTAATGGGCAGGCAAGAAGTTTAAGAAATCGATGATTAGTCAGAAGGCTGCAGGTTCCCAGTGGAACATCAATTTCTCAAACTTCCAGTAATTGTTCTCCAACCCCATCACCATTCCCATTCCCGTTTCCCTCTCTCACCTCACTTCCTTACCTGCCCATCACCTCCCTCTGGTGCTCCTCCCTTATCCCTTTCTTCCACGGTCTTCTTCCCCCTCTTCTCAGATTCCCCCTTCTCCAGCCCTTTATCTCTTTCACCTATCATCTCCATTGCATAAATCCAGCCTGGAATTGATGGATGAAGTGACATCGTTCATGAATCACATGGGGGAAAGATGATGTTGCAGTGGTTATCAGGTATTGTCTGTGTTCTCCCTGTGACAGCGTGGGTTTCCCCAGGACGTATGTGAGGTAGAATAGTTAATTGGGAGATTAAAGGTCGATTGGGATAGATGAGGGAAATGGGATTGATAGGATAGTACTGAGACCCAGTAGACATTCGGTGTGCTGAATAGCCCCGTTCACTGTTATGGGCAATAAAAAATACGAGACTATTCTCTCAGAGCTGACCAGCTAAAACCTATTTGGCCCTATGTATGGTTTTTCTCCTCAGCTGAAACTGTCTTTTCCGAAACAGCCACATTTCTTCCACTGATAAAGCAGCTGTCAAGAAGCCTGCTTTCTTTTCTCATACCAAATACATATTTACTATTAACACAAGAGATTCTGCAGATGCTGGAAATCTTGAGCAACTAACACGAAATGCTGGAGGCAGGTCAGGTAGCAGGGGAGGGGAATAAGCAGTCGATATTTTGAGCCGAACACTTCATCAGTCCTCGCAGAGTTCCTCCAGATTTCATGTGTGTTTCTCATATATTTATTATCAACTCCGTAATGCCCAAATTCAAAGATGTTTGCATCGTACCTGAGGTGGTTCTTTTAATGCCTAGACTAAACGTTAGCATGAATTCTCAGTAGCTCTGCAGTCCACTTCATCGGAGCCCAAGAACTTATCATTCCCACCCCAGCCCCCCTGCAAACGGTGTGGGAGGTGTAAACACATCTCCAATACTTACGTTGGGTTTGTCCTCTCAGATCCCCACCATCACTGAGCTCTCACATACATGCATTTTGGTTGAGGAACAAATTGGAACTTTTCAAAGGCAGCCTGTTTGTCCTGCCATGATACTTCATCCCCTCACCATATTCAGAACTTGGTAGTCAGTTGTTGGAAGACAGCTAATCTCCTTTGCAAGAACTTTTTGTAGATTGGTTTTCTCTATTTCCACAAACCCTCCCATCTGACAGGTGGGAATAGCTTTAATCCAGCTCACCAGGTTGGAAATCCTCAGCTTTGGGTAAAATTTTGTATACATCTCATCCAAATGAGTATAGTAAGACAGAGCATAAGTCATGGTTCTACTCAATGTCTATCCATTTCCCCAGAGATGGATTAAGTTAAAATCACCTCCAACAGAGAATAGTAAACAGTAGCAAGTTGCAATTAACGATAAGGTCTTCCTCCCCTACTTTGAAAGTATTGATCTTAATGTGACCCTGTGCAGGAATGGGTAGACATGATGAACACACTTGTCTATTGTCCTTGTAACACCCTGGGAAAGGTTTCGCTGCTAACGTAATTGTCTTTCTGTAGAAGCCACGTCTGGGGTATGGTTAGAGATAACGGGTGCTTTGGAATGCGAGCTGGATCATTTTGTTTGGCATGAGATGAACAGAGAAGATGCTGGAGAGGACCATTTGTAGGATACGACCCGGTGGGGAGATCGTGACTCGATGGAGCCAGACAACGAGAATTGAGCTCTAACTGGTGCACATTTGGCTGTTTAATTATAATGGCCTCTTTTTGTTTTCTCTTTCTTTTCCTTACTAACCCTTTAGTTAAGATTCCTTTAATCATATGCAGTGTGCTGTCTGCTGTTTCTTGGCACTGAGTTGCAACAGGATTGTAAATTACACAGCATACACACAAACCAGGAGTTTGGGGTGGGAGAGCCGTCTCAATCTCATGGGTTTAGCGGGACCAGAGTGTGTCTTCCCTCGACTTACGCAGCCAAGAAAATCAGCGAAATTTCATCCTTTCCGCACTACACCACACCACCGACAAAAATGGGCTAGCTTCAGCATGCCAAGACAGTTTGAAGGATGAACATTATACAAAAAGAGTAACCATTCAATATCCATTGCATTACATTAAAATTGCTCTACAGTTTGTGCAGAGTAATTCACCAGAATAGTGAAGATAATGCATTATATGGTGACATTAACACATTCTACTTTTGCTCCAGAATTCATTCTATTGAGGTCAATAGATTTGAGTCACAGAGTAATATTCGGTGACACTAACAGCTAGAAAGACATTTCTTGACATAACTTTATATCACACCTTAGAATTCAAATTCTAATTAATTTTGGTATTGTAGTGCACATTATGTACCTACTTGAACCAAACAAAGGCTATTTTTTCTCACTCACCCAAGCCCACGGATCATCAGTTTTTCCTCTTCTTTACCCATTCTAACGCTGAGAAGAGATCTGATCTGGCCCAGTGAAGCAAGTAAGTTTATTGTATCCTCCACAGATACTTTATTTATTGTGTAGGTCTTGGGTAAAGCACGAACAAGCTCGCCAATGCCATCATACTGCCGATGCAGCAAGACGAACATGGCTCGAACAAGCTCCGAGTCTTCAATCACTGACTCTTGGGCCCATCGTACCATTGTCTCAGAAATCAACTGTTGAAGATTGGCTGAAAATAAATCAAAATCAGACATTAATTTCAATTGACTTTATCAAGCACCTCTGCAGAATACTAGGAGAAACATTGTGCTTTCCGTAAAAACTACAATTAAGTTCTCATATATGATAAAGACTGCAAGAGTGAAGCTTTCTTGTGCACGCCTGGTGTTGAAATGTAGTACATTTTGAATGTTGCCATTATTTGTCTTTGATGTCCATACAGGTCATCTGAGTGGCACTGTTATAACATTACAAATAATTCTAAAATCAAAAAACTCCCAATGTTGAAAATTTGAAGATCACTGAACAGAAACATTAACTCCTTTTTCTTTTCTAGAGACACTGTTTGATCTGGTGAGGATTTCTGGCATTTTCTGTTTCATATTACCATCAATTCATTGGACTTTCTCTGTATCTCATGACTAATTCCACTGAAGCTTCAAAATTTTTACATCTCACTTCCATTCTTTGCCAATATTTCCATTGTTGTCTCTCTTTCAAACAGAGGTTCCCACTTTTTTAAGCCACAGCCCTCTACCATTAATCAAAGGGTCAACAGACCCCCGGGTTGGGAACTTTTCCTCCAGACTACTTCCTCTACCATTCTTACTCCACCCTCCAATTGGGTCAAAGAGCCAGAGAACAACCGACACCAAAGTAATTCTGGAACCAACAGATGTAACAACATATTGATATGGTAACCTCATTGCTCCAAACATTGCTGGGTAAAAAAATATATGTAATTTCTGTAGGTACAGAGATCAGCTAGAGGGTAAATTTAAGGAGTGGCATCCTATAGTGAGATAGTTATAAAAGATGGGGTTAGAATTGAGATCCTGAGAATGGCCATTGTGTGAAACATTAGAAACACTCACTGGACTTCTTCACTTCTTGTTCTATTGGGTTCTCTTTCTGCTTTTTCTTTAAGTAAGTCATTTTTTCTACCAGATTCATTAGACGGCCCCTGATTGTGGAGTCACTGTCATCATTGTTTGCTTCTTCTTCTTCCAACTCAATTCCTGAAACAGAGTAAAAATAAACATTCTATTTAACCCCAGAACCTCAAAACTAATCAATAAACTTCAAGACTTTGGCCTCAAAATTGACTCCTCGATTTTCTCACTTGCAGACTTCAGTCAGTTCAGATTGGCAACAACATCTCCTCCACCATCTCTACCAACACAGGAACCCTACAGGGCCATGCGCTTCGCCCCCCTGCTCTACTCGCTTTACATGTATGACTGTGTGGCTAAGCACAGTTCCAATGCCATATTTAAATTTGCTGTCACTGGCTGAATCAAAGGTGCTGATGAATCAACATAGAGGAGGGAGAATGAAAATTTGGCTGAGCGTTGCCACGACAACCACTTCTTACTCAAGCATCATATATCAAAGTTGCTGGTGAACGCAGCAAGTCAGGCAGCATCTCTAAGAAGAGGTACAGTCGACGTTTCAGGCTGGGACCCTTCGTCAGGACTAACTGAAGAAAGAGTTAGTAAGTGATTTGAAAGTGGGAGGGGGAGGGGAGATCCAAAATGATAGGAGAAGACAGGAGGGGGAGGGATGGAGCCAAGAGCTGGACAGGTGATTGGCAAAAGGGATATGAGAGGATCATGGGACAGGAGGCCCAGGGAGAAGGAAAAGGGGGAGGGGGGGAAAACCCAGAGGATGGGCAAGGGGTATAGTCAGAGGGACAGAGGGAGAAAAAGGAGAGTGAGAGAAAGAATGTGTGTATAAAAATAACGGATGGGGTACGAGGGAGAGGTGGGGCATTAGCGGAAGTTAGAGAAGTCAATGTTCATGCCATCAGATTGGAGGCTACCCAGACGGAATATAAGGTGTTGTTCCTCCAACCTGAGTGTGGTTTCACCTTTACAGTAGAGGAGGCCGTGGATAGACATGTCAGAATGGGAACGGGATGTGGAATTAAAATGTGTGGCCACTGGGAGATCCTGCTTTCTCTGACGGACAGAGCATAGGTGTTCAGTGAAACGATCTCCCAGTCTGTGTCGGGTCTCGCCAATATATAGAAGGCTACATCGGGAGCACCGGACGCAGTATATCACCCCAGCCGACTCACAGGTGAAGTGTCGCCTCACCTGGAAGGACTGTCTGGAGCCCTGAATGGTGGTAAGGGAGGAAGTGTAAGGGCATGTGTAGCACTTGTTCCGCTTACAAAGATAAGTGCCAGGAGGGAGATCAGTGGGGAGGGATGGGGGGGGAACGAATGGACAAGGGAGTCGCGTAGGGAGCGATCCTCGCGGAAAGCAGAGGGGGGGGAGGGAAAGATGTGCTTAGTGGTGGGATCCTGTTGGAGGTGGCGGACGTTACAGAGAATAATACGTTGGACCCGGAGGCTGGTGGTGTGGTAGGTGAGGACCAGGGGAACCCTATTCCTAGTGGGGTGGCGGGAGGATGGAGTGAGAGCATATGTGCATGAAATGGGGGAGATGCGTTTGAGAGCAGAGTTGATGGTGGAGGAAGGGAAGCCCCTTTCTTTAAAAAAGGAAGACATCTCCCTCGTCCTGGAATGAAAAGCCTCATCCTGAGAGCAGATGTGGCGGAGACGGAGGAATTGCGAGAAGGGGATGGCATTTTTGCAAGAGACAGGGTGAGAAGAGGAATAGTCCAGATAGCTGTGAGAGTCAGTAGGCTTATAGTAGATATCAGTGGATAAGCTGTCTCCAGAGATAGAGACAGAAAGATCTAGAAAGGGGATGGAGGTGTCGGAAATGGACCAGGTAAACTTGAGGGCAGGGTGAAAGTTGAAGGCAAAGTTAATAAAGTCAACGAGCTCAGCATGCGTGCAGGAAGCAGCGCCAATGCAGTCGTCGATGTAGCGAAGGATAAGTGGGGGACAGATACCAGAATAGGCACGGAACATAGATTGTTCCACAAAGCCAACAAGCAGGCAGGCATAGCTAGGACCCGTACGGGTGCCCATAGCTACACCTTTAGTTTGGAGGAAGTGGGAGGCGCCAAAGGAGAAATTATTAAGAGTAAGGACTAATTCCACGAGACGGAGCAGAGTGGTGGTAGAGGGGAACTGATTGGGTCTGGAATCCAAAAAGAAGCGTAGAGCTTTGAGACCTTCCTGATGGGGGATGGAAGTATATAAGGACTGGACATCCATGGTGAAAATAAAGCGGTGGGGGCCAGGGAACTTAAAATCATCGAAAAGTTTAAGAACGTGAGAAATGTCACGAACATAGGTTGGAAGGGATTGAACAAGGGGTGATAAAACCCTGTCGAGGTATGCAGAAATGAGTTCGGTGGGGCAGGAGCAAGCTGAGACAATAGGTCGGCCAGGACAGGCAGGTTTGTGGATCTTGGGTAGGAGGTAGAAACGGGAAGTGCGGGGTGTGGGAACTATAAGGTTGGTAGCAGTGGATGGGAGATCCCCTGAGCGGATAAAGTCGGTGATGGTGTGGGAGACAATGGCCTGGTGCTCCTTAGTGGGGTCACGATCGAGGGGTAAATAAGAGGAGGTATCCGCGAGTTGTCGCTGTGCCTCGGCAAGGTCGAGGTCAGTGCGCCAGACTACAACAGCACCCCCCTTATCGGCACTTTTAATAGTAAGGTTAGGATTAGTGCAGAGGGAGTGGAGAGCTGAGCGTTCAGAAGGAGTGAGGTTGGAATTGGAACAAGGTGTGGTGAAGTTGAGATGGTTGATGTCCCGTCGGCAGTTAGCAATAAAGAGATCCAGGGCAGGCAGAAGACCAGAGCAGGGTGTCCATGAAGAGGAGGAGGGTTGAAGACAGGAGAAGGGCTCATCGGTGGGGGTGGAAGAGTCCTTGCCGAAGAAGTAGGGGATCGGAGACGGAGACAGTGGAAGAACAGTTCCGCGTCACGGCGAACGCGGAACTCGCTGAGGTGTGGGCGAAGGTGGACAAAGGTGAGGCCCTTACTGAGGACAGAGCGTTCTGCCTCAGACAGTTGAAGGTCGGAGGGGATCCTCTTATTCAATGTCAGCAACACTAAGGAGCTGATCACTGACTTCGGGAAGAGGAAACTTGAGGTTCATGAGATGTTCTCATGGCGGGAGGGGGGGTGCTCAGAGGATCAGCAACTTTAAATACCTTGGTGTTATCTTTTCATAGGATCTGTCCTGGGCCCAGTGCTTAAGTGCAGTTACGAAGAGAGCACAGCAACGCTTCTACTTCCTTAGAAGTTCGCAAAGATTCAGCTTGACACCTAAAATTTTGACAAATCTCTATAGATGTGTGGCGGAGAGTATATTGACTGGCTTCATCACAGCCTGGTATGGAAACAAAAATGCCTTTGAATGGAAAATCCTGCAACAAGTAGTGGATAAGGCCCAGTACATCACTGGTAAGACCTCCTCACCACTGAGCACATCTACACAGAGCACTCTTGCAGGAATGGAGCAGCCATCATCAATGACCCACCCCCCCACCCCCAAGATCCAAGGTCATGTTTTCTTTTCACTGCCGCCATCAGGAAGAAAGTACAGGAGCCTCAAGACTCACTAGACCAGGTTCAAGAACAGTCATTACCCCTTAACCATCAGGCTCGTGAACCAGGGAGGTTAATTCCACTGGCCGAATTGTTCACACAAACTATGGACTCACCTTCAAGGACTCTTCATCTCATATTCTCTATATTTATTGCTTGCTTATTTATTTATTTATCTATCCATCTATTTATATATCTATCTATTTATTTATTTATTATTTCTTTTATCTTGCATAGTTTGCTGTCTTTCGCACACTGTTTGTCTACTCTGTAGGGTGCAGTCTTTCAGTGACTCTGTTATGGTTCTCGGATTTCATAGGGGTGCCTAGGCGCAATTCGAGTAGCAGCAGTACTCTCAAAGGATACGATTAAATATTCCCATTTCAGCCTGATACAGCTAAAAAGCACAACTACTTCCAAATTCAATACAGTCAACAAAGATGTCTTAATGCGTTTAAAAAACTATCGCTGCTTAAAACCGACAGAAACAACACCGATTGTGATCAGAAGCGCCCACGGAGGACACCTCAGAGGAAGTGCGGGTGTAGATCAGGGTTACAGGTGCGTTTAAGGAAACGGGGTTTTAAACTCCCTATACCGACTATCTTGCTGGCAAACATGCAGTGTCTGGTGAATAAAATCGATGATCTCATAGCTGGGGTGCTGAATCAGAGGGACATTAGGACTGCGTTCAATATACGTATATCTATTCAATATATGTAATTGATT
This sequence comes from Mobula hypostoma, assembly GCF_963921235.1. Taxonomy (NCBI): domain Eukaryota; kingdom Metazoa; phylum Chordata; class Chondrichthyes; order Myliobatiformes; family Myliobatidae; genus Mobula; species Mobula hypostoma. The sequence continues at coordinate 23,526,076 of NC_086104.1, read as the reverse complement.
TACCTTTTTATTTATTATTATTTTTATTTTTCTCTCTGCTAGATTATGTATTTCATTGAACTGCTCCTGCTAAGTTTCAAATTTCACATCACATGCCAGTGATAATAAACCTGATTCTGATTCATTGAGAATGCCCACAAGAGAATGAATCTCAGACATAGAGGTACTTTGATAATAAATTTACTTTGAACTTTGCAATTAGTGACATTCAGAAAACAAATCAAGGAAGAGGGATCATGGTTTTAGAGTCACAGGGTCACAGAAAGTTCACCCTGAATGTTATAGCTTTCACTTTTCTTGTTACTGATGAACTTTGAGATGGATAGAATCATTGAGGCATAGAGTACTACAGCACAGAAACAGGTCCTTCAGTCCCTCTAACCTGTACTGAGCTATTACTCTGCCTAGTTCCATTGACCTGTACCTCACCTCCAAGCCTCTCCCATCCATGTACATATCCAAATTTCTCTTAAATGTTGAATTTGAACCCACATCCACCACTTCCCTGGCAGCTCATTCCACATTCTCACCACTCTCTGAGTGAAGAAGTTCACTCTCAAATTCCCGTTAAACATTTCACCTTTCACCCCTTAACCCATGACCTCTAGTTCTCGTCTTACTCAAGCTCAGTGGAAAAAAGCCTGCTGGCTTTTGTCCATTTATACTGCACATAATTTTATATACAATACCTCTATCAAATCTACCCTCTTTATCCTACACTCTGGGGAACAAAGTCTTAACTTATTCAACCTTTCCCTGTAACTCAAATCCTCAAATCCCAGCAACATCGTTGTAAATTTTCTCAGCAATCTTTCAACCTTATTGATATCTTTCCTTTTGGTAGGTGACCAGAACAGTTTTAAACTGACCATTTTAATTTCCCTACTTAAGTCCATGAAAAATCTCATGCTGCTGTATTGATTAATTCAACTTCTAAGTAATCAATAAAATTGGACGCTGCTTTCTTCAAAACATCAATAAAATTTGCAAACACCAAAGTGAGTTCCCTCTGGTTTACTCAATCTCGTCTAACACCAAACACACCCTCCTCTAACACCCAACCCATCCTGACCTAACACCAACCTCTCCCTAGTACAATCTCACTGTCCAATGGTCAATCCCTGACTGCAACCCATCCCCAGCTGAAGATACAGTAACTTAATTGTCTTCTGTCAACACTGACCAATTTACCCTCACAACTGAGCTTCAAAGTTTAACCAAACTTGTTTATTTTCAAATAGTGACATTAGTTGCAATTACCCTTCAAATATGTTCATGTTCATTTATTTCCACTTTTCCCACAGAATCACATTTTACTGCTACTGTGTGGCGACCCACTTTCTGACACCCACGAACCGGCTCACGAAGCAGCGCGCGCAGGCAGAGGGCGGGCAGCAAAAAGGGCGGGAACGGGAAGGCTTTAAAGCGGGCTGTGAAGTTTGAATAAACCTCTTTCATCGCAACTCCAACTCACTGACTCCGTGTGGTTATTCTAGCGCTGTGTGTAGCACATCGCTACAGTTGGTGACCCCGACGGCCCAAACGATATTTGGACCAGAGATGACCGACGCTGCATCTGTTCACGCAGTTTCGTTGGAACTGCCAAGCTTCTTGACGCTGCGACCCCATTTATGGTTCGAACAAGCAGAGGCACAATTCCACATTCGGCAGATAACCTCGGAGTCCACTCGCTACTACTACGTGCTGAGCTCCCTCGACCAGGAGACTGCTGCACAAGTTGAGGAGTTTATACAGTCGCCTCCGGAGGACAGCAAATACACAGCATTCAAAACCCTGCTCATAAGGACTTTCGGACTCTCACGGCGCGAACGAGCACGCCGCTTAATGCACCTGGATGGTTTGGGAGACAGGCCGCCGTCAGCATTAATGAACGAGATGCTGGCCCTGGCTGAAGGACACAAACCCTGCCTCATGTTTGAGCAGGCGTTCCTAGAGCAACTGCCCGAGGACATATGCCTGCTGCTGTCCGACGCAGATTTCAGCAAACCCCAGGAGGTGGCGGCCTGAGCAGATGTGCTGTGGAATGCCAGGAAAGAGAGAGGGGCATCCGTCGCACAGATCACCAATCGCGTGCCCAACAACAGACCAGACCGGGCCCGGCAGCAGAGCCTACAAAACCCGGCGACTGGAGTGAGGAGCCCAACGAACAATGGTGTTTCTACCACCAGCGGTGGGGCACGGAGGCCCGCCGCTGCAGACCGCCCTGCAAATTCCCGGGAAACGCCAAGGCCCAGCCGCTGCCGATCGCTACGGCGGCTGGCCATCAGGACAGCCTCCTGTACGTCTGGGACAAGCAGTCGGGACGCCGCTTTTTGGTCGACACCGGAGCGGAGATCAGCGTCTTACCTCCAACGAGTTACGACACCCGCAACAGAGAACCGGGACCCACCCTGAGGGCCGCTAATGGCAGCACAATACGAACCTACAGCACCCGCACGGTGCGGCTACAGTTCAGCTCCAGCCGGTTCACGTGGGACTTCACACTGGCCGCCGTGGCCCAACCACTGCTGGGGGCGGATTTTCTACGAGCCCACAGCCTGCTGGTCGACTTGCAAGGGAAGCGATTAGTCCACGCCAAGACTTTTCAAACGTTCTCCCTGGGTGAAGCACAGTTGCCAGCCCCACACCTGGACTCCATCACGCTGTCCGACGATGAATTCACCAGGGTCCTGGTGGATTTCCCATCAGTACTGACACCGCAAGTTCACGGCAGCCATGCCCAGACACGGAGTACAGCACCACATCCCGACCCAGGGACCATCCCTCCACGCCCGTGCTCGAAGGCTTCCCCCGGACAAGCTCCGACTGGCGAAGGAGGAGTTCAAGAAGATGGAGGAATTAGGGATCATACGACGGTCCGACAGCCCATGGGCCTCCCCCCTTCACATGGTGCCCAAGGCAACGGGGGGCTGGAGACCATGCGGTGACTACCGCAGACTGAACGAGGCTACAACGCCAGACCGCTACCCTGTGTCGCACATTCAAGACTTCGCAGCAAACCTACACGGCGCAAGGATCTTTTCCAAGGTAGACCTCGTCCGGGGATACCATCAAATCCCTGTACATCCGGACGACATCCCCAAAACAGCACTTATCACCCCGTTCGGACTTTTCGAATTCCTCCGAATGCCGTTTGGTCTAAAGAACGCCGCACAGACTTTCCAGCGGCTAATGGACACGGTGGGACGTGACCTGGACTTTGCATTCATCTATTTGGACGACATCCTCATAGCCAGCAGTAGTTGGCAGGAGCATCTGTCCCACCTCCGCCAGCTCTACTCCCGCCTGAGTGAATTCGGCCTTACAATCAATCCAGCCAAATGCCAGTTCGGACTCGACACCATCGACTTCCTGGGCCACAGGATTACTAAAGACGGGGCTACCCCGATGCCCGCCAAGGTAGACGCAGTCCGCCACTTCCCCCGACCCAACACAATCAAAGGCTTGCAGGAATTCGTGGGTATGGTGAATTTCTACCACCGTTTCCTCCCCTCAGCAGCCCGAACCATGCGCCCCTTGTTCACTCTAATGTCGGGTAAGGGCAAGGACATTACCTGGAACGAAGAGGCCGCAACCGCTTTCGTTAAAACCAAAGAAGCCTTGGCAAACGCAGCGATGCTAGTGCACCCCAGAACGGACATTCCTACTGCCCTCACGGTGGACGCATCCAACACAGCAGTCGGTGGAGTGCTGGAACAACTCATCAAGGGTCGCTGGCAACCCCTGGCGTTCTCCAGCAAACACCTACGACCACCCGAACTCAAATACAGTGCTTTCGACCGGGAGCTATTGGCACTATACCTGGCAATCCGGCATTTCAGGTACTTCTTAGAAGGTAGGCCCTTCACCGCATTCACAGACCACAAACCGCTTACCTTTGCGTTCACTAAGGTGTCCGACCACTGGTCGTCCCGCCAGCAGCGACATCTGTCCTACATCTCCGAGTACATGACGGACATCCGGCATGTCTCTGGAAAGAACAATGTCATGGCAGACGCACTTTCCAGACCTACCATACAGGCCCTGTCCCAGGGGGTGGACTATGCAGCGCTGGCAGAGGCACAGCAGGCAGACGCTGAGATCCCCAGTTACAGGACTGCAGTCTCCAGTTTGCAGCTCCAAGACCTCCCCGTAGGCCCAGGTGAGAGGACCCTACTATGTGACGTAGCTACCAGCCAACCCCGCCCCGTTGTCCCAGCAGCCTGGTGCCGGCGGGTGTTCAAATCCATTCACAACTTAGCGCACCCCTCCATCAGGACAACTGTCCGGCTGGTCTCCAACAGGTTCGTGTGGCATGGACTTCGTAAACAGGTCAGTGAATGGGCCAAAACGTGTATGCAGTGCCAAACGGCCAAGGTGCAGCGGCACACCAAGGCTCCACCGCAGCGGTTCGAACCCACCCGCCGGAGGTTCGACCACATCCATGTGGATATCGTGGGGCCCCTGCCAGTGTCACAAGGAGCGCGGTACCTTCTAACTATGATAGACCGGTTCACCAGATGGCCAGAGGCAGTCCCGCTCAGCGACACCACCTCCGAACCCTGCGCCCGAGCATTGATCGCAACCTGGGTAGCACGCTTTGGAGTACCGGCCCACATTACCTCCGACAGGCGCGCCCAGTTCACCTCCAGCCTGTGGTCGGCTATGGCCAGACTTTTCGGAACACAGCTACACCACACAACTGCCTACCACCCACAGTCGAACGGACTAGTGGAGCGCTTCCACCGTCACCTGAAATCGGTTCTCATGGCCCGCCTGGAGGGGCCTAACTGGGTGGACGAACTTCCCTGGGTCCTGCTCGGAATCCGCACGGCGCCCAAAGAGGATCTACACACCTCGTCGGCCGAGTTGGTGTACGGCGCGCCCCTGGTCGTCCCAGGAGAGTTCATACCAGCCCCAAGGGGGCAAGAGGAAGAACCCACAGCAGTCCTGGACAGACTACGGGAGAGGCTCGGTAACCTGGCCCCCATACCCACTTCACAGCACGGACAGAGCCCGACCTGCGTACCCAAAGACCTGCAGAACTGTAAGTTTCTTTTTGTACGACGGGGCGGACACCGGGCACCGCTACAGCAGCCCTACGAGGGGCCGTTTAAGGTGATCAGCAACAACGGGTCCACGTTCGTGCTGGACATTGGGGGGAGAGAGGAGGTTTTCACGGTGGACCGACTCAAACCGGCCCATGTGGACTTGGCGCAACCGGTCCAGGCTCAGGCACCGCGGCGCAGGGGCAGACCTCCCAAACAGAGGCCGATCCAGACTATGGACATTGGGGGAGGTATCGCCGGTTCTGGGGGGGGGGGGGTTATGTGGCGACTCACTTTCTGACACCCACGAACCGGCTCATGAAGCAGCACGCGCAGGCAGAGGGCGGGCAGCAAAAAGGGCAGGAACGGGAAGGCTTTAAAGCGGGCCGCGAAGTTTGAATAAACCTCTTTCATCGCAACTCCAACTCACCGACTCCGTGTGGTTATTCTAGCGCTGTGTGTAGCACATCGCTACAACTGTATATTATGTGAATTTGGCTTGGTGTGCCCACAATTATAGGAAGGATACTTTCAAAATGGGCACTAACCACAATGTGCCATGAGATCTTCATGGAAATCCAGCAAGTCTTCACGTACTTCTCCTGGGCAAGGACACTCACGTCTGTCATTTTTAAAGCTTAGCAACATGTTAATCTGAAAATAAAACAGATATATTACTCTTACAACAAAGCTCTTATATTGCTGGAGTAAAAAAATCAGGACAAGCTCACTGTGTAGATGACGGAGTACAATTTCTTGCAAAATACTCAAACTACATTTGAGTCTTTCATTCTTTTTCATCTGAACCAGAATTAGAGTCACAAATTCATCACAGATATGGGTCTTCAGCCCAACATATCTAAGTCAATCATTAATTACATACATATCTTTACTATTTCTGTGACCGTCATTTGGGTCTTTATCAACTATGCTTGGCAGGTATGTGTAGGCTATTTATCAAGGAAGTATACACAAACATCCAGGATTTCTTGTGGGTCATCTTTTGAATGTTTTCAATGAGCTTAAGAGATAGTTTTTCACTGAGTCTGCACCAACCATTAAGACCTCACGCACTAATTTGACACTAATTCCATTTCTCTTTCTCACCATTTTCCCACCAACTTTACCTTCCAGCACTCATTAAAACACCAGCAGCAATGATAGGGGTCAATTAATCTCCCAACCCACACACCTTTCGGATGTGGAAAGAAACTTAAGCACCTGGAGGAAACCCAGGCAGTCGCAGGGAAAACATGCAGACTCCACATAGACAGCACCAGAGATTATGACTGAGCCCAGGCTGCTCGAGGTCTGAAGCAGCAGCTCTACCAGTAGTACCAATGAGCCACCCAAATGTATCTTCTTAAAAAATTGCTCTGAGATGTCAAATGAGGAGTAGATCTCATGCTCAGTTTAATGTTATAAACTCACCTGGCAAAAACTTGGAAGTTGCATATATAGAGGTATCTATCTTTTTAATCTACACACATCAAAGTTGCTGGTGAATGCAGCAGGCCAGGCAGCATCTCTAGGAAGAGGTACAGTCGAGGTTTCAGGCCGAGATCCTTCGTCAGGACTAACTGAAGGAAGAGTTAGTAAGAGATTTGAAAGTGGGAGGGGGAGGGGGAGATCCAAAAGGCCTGAAACGTCGACTGTACCTCTTCCTAGAGATGCTGCCTGGCCTGCTGCGTTCACCAGCAACTTTGATGTGTGTTGCTTGAATTTCCAGCATCTGCAGATTTCCTGTTGTTTATCTTTTTAATCTATTGATTGCACCTCTGATATTTTAATTTTCTCCCCATTTAGAAATAGTCATCATCTTTATTCCTTCCACCAAAGGGCATGGTGATACATTTCTCTACACTATGTTCCATCTGCCAATTCTTTACCTATTCTCCCAATTAGTCCATGTCATTCTGCAGACTCCCTACTTCCTTAACAGTACCTGCTCCTCCACCTGTCTTCATATTATCTGTAAACTTGACCACAAAGTTATCAATTCCATCTTCAAATCATTGACTTATAATGTGAAAAGAAGCAATGCCAACACCAACTTCTGGCAGCCAACCAGAAAATGCACCCTTTATTCCCACTCCTTGCTTCCTGGCAGTCAGCTTATCTTCTATCCATGCTAGTATCCTTCCTGTAACACCATGGACTCTAATTTTGTTAAGCAGTCTCATGTCTTCTAAAAATCTATGTGAACAATATTATTGATGCTCCTTTGTCTATCCTGCTTGCTATTCCCTCAAAGAATTCCAACAGATTTGTCAGGGAAGATTTCCCCTGATGGAAACCATGCTGACTTTGGCTTATTTTATCATGTGCCTCCAAGTATCTCAAAACATTATTCTTAACAACCGTCTCCAACATCTTCCCAACCACTGATGTCAAGTTAACTGGCCTATAATTTTCTTTCTTCTCCCTCCCTCCTTTCCTAAGGAGTGGAAAGACATTTGCAATTTTCCAGACCTTTGGAACCATTCCAGAATTTATTGATTCTTGGAAGATCATTACTAGTACCTCTGTGATCTCTTTAGCTACCACTTTCGGAATGCTGTGGTGTAGTCTGTTTGTCCAGGTGTCTTATCTACCTTCAGATCTTTCAGCTTCCCAAGCATCTTCCCTTTAGTAATAGCTACTAAACTCACGACTGCCCCCTCACACTCTCGAATTTCTGGCATGCTGCTAGTCTCCTCCACAGTGAAGACTGATGCAAAATGCCCTTTATATTTGTTTGTTATTTCTTTGTTTCTCCATTATTACCTCTCCAGTGTCATTTTCCAGCAGCCTGATATCCACTCTCAACTCTCTTTTATCCTTTATATATCTGAAAAAACTTGTTGCAAACAGAAGATGTACTTCACCTCCTCCCTCACCTCCATTCATTGTTCCAAACAGTCATTCCAGGTGAGGCAACAGTTTACTTGTGAATCTCTTGGGGTCATCTACCATATCCTGTGTTCCGAGTGCAGTTTCCTCTACATTGGTGAGATCCACTGTAGATTGGGTAACTGCTTTGTTGAACACCTCCACTCAATTCACAGAAATCAGGATTTCCCAGTGGCCAACCTTTTTAATTCATATCCCCATTCCCATTCTGACATGTCAGTGCATGACCTCCTCTTCTGCCACGATCAGGCCACTATCAGGTTGGAGGAGCAACAGCTTATATTCCGTATAGGTAGCCTCCAACCTGATGGCATGAACATCAATTTCTACAACTTCCAGTTTTTTCCCTTTCCCATTTTTTCTTCATTTCCCCACTCTGGTCTCCTAACTCTACTCCTCACCTGTCTATCACCTCCTCCTAGGGCCCAATTCTCTTTCCTTTTTTCCCATGGTCTCTTCTCCACTCTTGTCAGATTCCTTCTTCTCCAATTCTTTATCTTTTCCACCTATCACCTTCTAGCTTCTTACTTAATCCTCCTTATCCCAAACTGGCTCAGCATGGCTTCACCTATCACCTTCTAGCTGGTCTTCCTTCCACTCCCCCGCCTTCTTATTCTGTCATCTTCCCCATTCCTATCCAGTTGTGATGAAGGTTCATGGACCGGAATGTTGACTGTTCGTTCCCCTGACTTGCTGAATTCCTCCAGCATTTTGTATCTGTTGTTCTGGATTTCCAGCATATGCAAAATCTCTTGTGTTTATTATTAGTTGCCTTCCAGTGGTTTTTGAAAGCTCCCCAATGCTGTAACTTCCCACTATTTTTTGCTGTATTATATGCCCTCTCTTTTGCTTTTATGCTCTCTTTGACTTCCCTTGTCAGCCATGGTTTCCTCAACCTCCCTTAAAATGCTTCTTCATCTTTGAGATATATCTATCCTGCGCCTTCCGAATGGCTCCCAGGCATTGCAGTTCTGGCGTCATCCCTGATAGTGTCATCGTCCAATCAACTTTGGCCTTCTCGCTCTCAAACTGCAGGGTGAATTCTATCATATTATGCTCACTGCCTCTAAAGGGTTCCTTTACCTTAAGCTCCCTAATCAAATCCAGTTCATTGCACAACACCCAATCCAGCATTGCCTTTCCCCTGGTTGGCTCAACCACAAGATTCTGTAAAAAAAAACCATCTCATACGCATTCTACAAATTCTATCTTTTGGGATCCAGCATCAACCTAATTTTCCCAATCTACCTGCGTAACGACAATTTTAACATTGCCCTTTTCTCATGCCTTTTCTATCTCCTGTTGTAATTTGAATCCCACATCTTAGCTACTGTTCAGAGGCTGGTATATAATTCCCATCAGGGTCTATTTGACCTTATGGTTTCTTAACTCTATCCACAAGGGCTCTACATCTTCCAATCCTATGTCATCTCTTTTTAAGGAGCCACTCCACTCCCTCTGCCTACCTGCCTGTCCTTTTAATACAATGTGTATCCTTGGATGTTAAGTTTCCAATTATGATCCCCTCTCAGTCACGTCTCAGTGATGCCCACAAAGACATACCTGCCAATCTCTAACTGCATTAAAAGATCATTTACCTTATTCTGTATACTGCGTGCATTCAAATTTAACACCTTCAGTCCTATATTCATCACCCTATTAGATTTTGTTCCCATGTTACACTTCAACTCATCCCACTGACCCTCTCATCTGCCTGTCCTTCCTGGCAGTCTCACTACACACTGCATCTATTTGTACGATATACCAACTGCACCATCCTCAGCCCTATCACTCCAGTTTCTGTCCCCTTACCAAATGAGTTTAAATCCTCCCCAAAAGCTCTAGCAAACCTGCCAGCAAGGATATTGGTCCCCCTCGGGTTCAGGTGTAATCTGTCCATTTTGTACAGGTCATACCTTCCCCAGAAAAGATCCCAATGATCCAGAAATCTGAAACCCTGTTCCCTGCACCAATTCATTTGTCAAAAGCCACGCGTGAAAGCCACACGTTCATTTATCAAATTATCCCATTCTTACCCTCACTGGCGTGTGGCACAGGCAGCAATCCAAAGGCTACTACCCTGCAAGTCCTGCTTTTCAGCTTTCTATCTAACTGCCAAATGCTCTCTTCAGGACGTCCTCCCTTTTCCTACCTATGTCATTTGTGCCAATATGTAGCACGAATTTCAGCTGTCCCCCTTTAGAATGCTGTGGACTCAACCCTGGCACCTGCGAGGCAACATACCAGCCAGGTGCCTCCTTCGCGTCCACAGAATTTCCTGCTCGTTACTCTAACTATAGAATCCCCTGTCACTACAGCATTCCTCTTCTTCCCCTTACCCTTCTGAGCCACAGAGCCAGACTTTCTGCCAGAGACCTGACGGCTGTGGCTTTCCTCTGCCAGGTCATTCCCCCTCCCCACAACAGCATCCAAAGCAGTACACCTGCTGTTGAGGGGAATGGCCACTGGCTGCCTGTCCCCTTTCCCCCTTCTTACTGTCACCCAGTTCCCTGTGTCCTGCACCCTGGGTGTAAGCTGCAAGAATGCACTTATTGTAGGTAGAGTAGACGGGGACACTGGAGATCTCCCTATCTTCCCACATCCTGCAAAAGGAGCATTCCACTATCCTGCCTGGCATCCCCACTGCTCTAACCATGCAATAAGAGGGAAAGAAATTAAATTTTTAAAAATCTACCTACAGCCTCTGCCTCTCCTCACTGAAGCCTCTATAAGTCAAAGCCTGAGCTTTCCACTCTAACACTGGCCCACTCCCACAAAGGCTGCTCTGCTTTAACTTAACTTTTTTTTGTGCTCTTACCACGTGCCTAATTATGTACAATCCAATATCTCCTCAGGAACTGTGGCTCACAGAATGTCCCGACTGCCCCCATTCACTTCTTTTGAACTCTCTCCTGCTACACAATGCAACGTCTCCTCGGGAGCTCCTGGTCACCAACAAACAGTGCAATGGAGGACTTTTACATTCCCCTGATTTGATTGACACACAGGGCCTGAGTTCATCGAAGTCTCATATGAAAGTCAACACCTACAACACTGAAGCATCTACTTAGTACCAACATGCCAGTTAAGACTCTGTTCAAATGTGAAGCATACAGAACACCTCAAAGCAAAGGTGGTGCTTCCTCATGTCAAGATGGATAGCTTCAATAAATTTTAGTCAGAGAAGCAGCCAGTTCATCAGTTACTACTTTGATTACTCAACTATGATTGAAGAGCCCAGAATATATGGCAATAGGAGATAAAATATGGTACCAAGTTTAAAAACAGCAGGTGGAATTTTTTCATTCCATTGGCTTTCAATCAAGAAATAATTCACAGTAATAATTCAGAATTCAAATATATTTCGGGAAATTATTTGTACAGTGAGGTCTTCCTTTGGAATGCACAATGAGCTGGTAACAGGATCAACCAAGATTTTCTCAAGGGAATTGGGTAGAGAAATTAATTTCCAGGTGTACAAGGAAAGAATGGTGGCGACTGGATTAATTTTTTCAGAGAGTATGGTTTTGATGGGCCGAATTCTACAAAGATTCTATGATTCTATATAAAACATTTCTAATAAACACCCAGCCCAATTTTCAAATCAACTTAAAATCAGCAATAATAAAATATCTACAGGGATTCAGTACTTTTAATTAGATGTTTTAATGATGACTAGACATAGATAATTAAATATTCAGAACACCCAGTGCAATTTTCCTACCTGCTCTTGTGGAGGCGATCGGAATTCTTTGGTTTTCTTGGCAGTCAATGCTGCAGACATATTTAATGCCTGCATCACTTCATTGTATCGGAACCTCTGGTTCTCTTGGAGCTTTAACACAAAGTCATCGGAAAAGGCGACAATGGCTTCAATCCGATGGCGGAGTTGACAGTCACACAAATACTGCAGAAGGTGGCACATCTGTAAAAAAGAAAGTCAATATTTACAGCAGAATCTCTTCACAGTAGGTGGTGCAGGAATCATGGATACCTCTCCCATTAGGTGACTATGTAAACACAGATGTTCTGCAAGGTCTTCATAATATTTAGCTTGAAGCAAAAATTGTTCACAAAGTGAATCTACTTTGTACAAACTATTGAAAGAGAAATCCTCTCTTCTAAATATTCTTAATTGCTTTAACCACAAGCAAATCTTGAGAAGATGAAATTCAGGCCAAAGAAAATTTATGTATGAATTACACAGTTACTGATTCTGTTCTGACAGCTCCAACTAAAACTACAAAAAAAAACTCCAAAACATTGACATCTTCAGATCTCCATCTCCCATCGGTCTATTTATTCCAAATTGTCTCATCCACTTGGAGACATAAGAGACTGCAGATGCTGAAATCTGGAGCAAAAATACAACCTGCTGGAGGAACTTAGAGAATCGAGCAGCATCAGGGTTAGGATGAGAACTCTGCACATTTCAGTCATGATGCAGGATTTTTTCTGAAACATCAATGGTTTCTTTCCCCTCAGAGATACCTTTTCAGTCACTGAGCTCCTCCAGAAGATTGTTACTTGTCCAGTTCATCATCTGCTCTTCTTTTAGATCCTCTCACACCCTATTCTTAAGAGAGAGACAAAGATTATACATTCTTTTTCTCAGACCTTTAGAATCCCTCTTTTATCTATACTCTGCACCTATTTTAGACATTTACATTTCTGTTAAGAAAGGGGAGGTTTTCCTACCTTAGCACATGTATGAAGAACACATGCAGGCAAAGACTGATGTTTATGTGACATATGTGTCAAGCACCTTCAAAGATATTAATATTATTATTATTCACTAGGTTCTTCACTGTCAACATTCTGGGAGCCACCATTGGCTAGGAAGTCACGTAGGCCAGCCACAGAAAACTAGGGCTACCAGAACAAGTTAGAAGCTACACATCTTGGGGCGAGTGACTTGTCCTTTCCATCATCTACAAGACACAAGTTAGCTGAAAGATGAAGAATTAACTACTTATCGGAAAGCAGCACCAACAGCTCTCAAGAAGCTCGATACTTTCTTGCTGACACTTCTGCATATTCATTCCCTTGACCACCAGCTCACTATGACTGCAGTGTACGTTGTAGTTATTCACCAAGGCTACTACAACAGCACATCCCAAATCCATGACCTTCCACTAAGAAAGATAAGGGCAGCAGACATCTGGAATCACTAGCGCCTTAGAGGCTTTGCTCCAAGTTGTGCATCATTCTGAGTTGAACATATACTGTCAGTTCTTTGTCATCGCTGGAGCTAAATCTTGGAACTATCCAACAACACCCCATAAGGAATGACTTCAAGTAAATGATCTACCCCAATTTTCCTTAGAAGTTAGGGATGAACAATAAATACTGGCCATGTTAATGATACCCAGATCCTAGAAATTCATATAGAACTTATTCTACTTCCAAATATTTCTGGGAAAATTTGCTTAGAGAGACTTGTTTGTTCCCACTGTCTCTGATGATGATCAGACACTGCAACAAAATTACTACTAGCTGCGTTGGAGTGGTAAATCTTTGAGTTTATGCATAATATTTTTGAGAGTTGTACCTCTTTTGAATATTTAAGCACATTAGGCAACCAATCTCTAAATCTTTATTCAAATGCCTTCTTTTTCCATTTTGCATTTGAGTCCCGTGATTTGATTGGTGGCCAATGGGGGACAACTGTATTGCTGGGTTTGGGTTGAGTAAGGCTGGGTATGGAAAACATACCGGACCAGGTGACATCTCATCATGCTGAAATGCCCTAACTACAGCATGTGTTTTCCTCACATTAGTGTTTGGGAGAACCTTCAGCATTTGGTAGGATACACCCATGCTGTGAGCCCTTGATTTTCTGTACAATAGTAATTCAGGGTGGAGTCAGGAATTAATAAAATGACAAGTCTTCAACTTGGATTGGGTTGTAATCTTATTCCCAAGCATATCTTTTACTTGCTAATGATAAAATGCGACAGTGGAACATGCAAGACTAATTGTAAGGTACATCTTAAATGATAACTAGATCACCCATTACGAAGGAAAGATTATGAAATGCATTAGCCATTTGTCCAGGGATTTTTATTATAACAGGAAATGACATCAAAGTTGATAGAAGCTAACTGTTAGTTCTTTGATGAGAGCAAAGGAAACAGAATATTTTTGGATTTTAATGTAACGTCCATATATCAGGTTATAATGCAAAATAAAATTTGGATTCATTTTTTAAAAGATATGAAATTAAGAATTTCAGTTTCAATCTTTAAATAAAACCACCAAGTAGATAATCATCATAAATTTCCACATATGTTAGTAGAGCTGATGTTCAAAAAAATAGTACGTTATCATTCTCAATATCTGTGCAAATTTAAGGTGTGAACAAAAATGTAGCAAAGATGAAGGATATCAGTATCAGATAAATAAATGACAACTTAAGTTAAATATCACCTTTACGCAGATGTGATATGTCAATTATTATTATAAAAAGCTTTCAGATCATGTGGATTCTACTGTCCATTTTACATCAAGCTGATTGATGCGTGGGAATACAAATTGGAACATTAATATATTGCCAGTTAAATGGTTGCCCGTGATCATTTTTGCTCTCCTTCTCTGTAACCAAATTCCCTGCTTTTAGTCAGCCCAACAGGACCTCTTGATCTTGGATCTGATGCTCTTTTTTATTCTCAAACACCAGGCATTGTACACACCTTATCATCTTGTTGCTTTCAAACCGTCCCCACCATCTTATCATCCACCCATCCTTCTTAATCTCTAAATCCCATCACCCTACCATCTCCCTCTTCCAGTCCTGCATCCAAGATCATCCCAGCATATGAACTGGGAGCAAATGCAGGTAAGGTAGTCTTCCTTGGTCATCTCTGGGCAGTGTGTTCCAAAGAATTTGTTTTTATGCTTCTCTCATATTGGACCCGTTCTCCTTAGCTTTGCTCTTAACTTAAATGAGGGAAGTGGGTAGGAGGAGGAGAACTATGGTGAGGTGACTAGGTGAAAGAAAAAATAAATTATATAGTTCAAAAAGAAAACACTCAGCAGTTCTGACAAAGGCTCTTCAACCTGAGACTTTAACTTTGCTTCTTAACTTCAGATGCTGCCAAACCTGTGGAGTGGAGCATTGTGTGCTTTTGATTTTGTTCTTATTTCAGAGTTCCAGCATTAGCAATACTATTAATTTTAATTTATGTTGTGCTTTTCAGAGCTTTAGAAACATAGAAACATAGAAAACCTACAGCACAATACAGGCCCTTCGGCCCACAATGCTGTGCCGAACATGTACTTTAGAAATTACCCAGGGTTACCCATAGTCCTCTATTTTTCTAAGCTCCATGTACCTATCCAGGAGTCTCTTAAAAGACCCTATGGTATCCACCTCCACCACCATCACCGGCAGCCTATTTCGCACACTCACCACTCTCAGCGTAAAAAACCTACCTCTGAAATCTCCTCTGTACTTCCTTCCAAACACCTTAAAACTGTGCCCTCTCGTGTTAGCCATTTCAGCCCTGGGAAAAAGCCTCTGACTATCCACATGATCAATGCCTCTCATCATCTTATACAACTTTATTAGGTCACCTCTCATACTCTGCCACTTCAAGGAGAAAAGGCTGAGTTCACTCAACCTATTCTCATAAGGCATGCTTCCCAATCCAGGCAACATCCTTGTAAATCTCCTCTGCACCCTTTCTATAGTTTCCAGATCCTTCCTAAAGTGAGGTGAGCAGAACTGAGCACAGTAATCCAAGCACAGTGGGGTTTGACCAGGGTTCTATATAGCTATAACATTTGATGTCAAAATCTAAGATTCCATCCCTTTGCAATAAAGAGTGATGTTGCATTGTCGGAGACATCAGCTTCCAGATGAAATTTGGAACTAAGGCTCCTCTTAGCCAGATGCATGATCACTATGTTTCAAAGGTCTCCAAAATTAGACACTGGATGTGGTCATGTGAATTCCTGATGGCAATTACAGTCACATGTAACTTGACAATGGAGGCAGTTCTGCAAGTCTATCTCCAGCATGGAAATGAGCTCAGTGAAAATTTCCCGAAGTAATTCCTCTTTGGAAAGACTGATGGATTAAGAGAGATTGGGCTAATTATGTTAAGTGGATTTGAGAAGGATGAGACAGAATTTCAAAATTCTAACAGGGCTGGACAGAGTAGATGAAGAAAATATTCTCCTTGCATGCTTATCCCTTCTCCTTTGACAGAAAGCCCTGGTCCTCAACTACCTGCCCCCACCCCCACAATGCTAAATGTGTCCAAGTTGAGAATTTCTTCTCCGAGAGAGTGGAGCACCTATGAAAATCTCTATCATAAAGAAAGTAGCTGATGCCAAGTCATTAAGTATGTTCAACTAGTTGTATTTGGGGAAGACAGGTCAGGGTAGGGTATTCATGGTCAATGGTAGGACCCTAGAGGAATGTTTTAAAACAGAGAACCTGAGAGTACAAGCAAATGGTTCCCTGAGAATTGTGTCTCAGTTAGAGAGGGTTGTAAAGAAGGCTTTTGGTATGCTAGCTTTCATCAGTCAGGGCACTCTGTATAGAAACTAAGATATTACATTGCAGTTATACAAGACATTGGTGAGATGGGGACACCTCTTTTTCCCTTATTAGGGAGAGAGAGAGAGCCTGTGGTATGTCCAATGCCAGGTGAACAAGTAGTCTTTGGGTACTGCAAGTCTATGTCTTTATTGATGCTTTGCTGCACACTTGAGTACTTGGTGCAGGGGGACCGATGTTTTTTTTACTGGTGGGGGGCGATTGTTGCTTTGCTGCTGCTTATGTGTGGGAGGGGGAATTGGGGGTTCTAACATTTAACTCTCACTCATTCTTTGGGGCACTCCTCTGTTTTCGTGGATGTTTGTGAAGAAAAAGAATTTCAGGATGTATATTGTATACATTTCGCTGACATTAACTGTACCTATTGAAACCTACTGAACCTATTGAGGCCACATTTGGAATTTAGTATTCAGTTTTTGTTGTACTACTATAAGAGAGATGGCATTAATCTGCAACGAGTGCTGAGGAGATTCATGAGGATGTTACTAGGATTTGAGAGGTGGAGTTATACAGAGATTTTCAGCAGGTTAGAACTTTCTTTATTGGAGGATGAGGGAATGAGGGATGATCTTATTGAGGTGTATAAAATCATGAAGGGTATAAATAGGATGAATACGTGCAGTCTTTTCTGTCAGCATTGGGAAATCAAGGATTAAGGGGAGAAGTTTAAGGTGAGAGGGGACAGATTGAATAGGAACCTGAGGGACAACCTTTTCATCCAGTACATGAATGAGCTGCCAAAGGAAGTAGTTGAGGCAGGTACGTTAACAGCATTCAAAAGGTATTTGAAAAGTTACATGGACAGAAAAGATTTAGAAGGATGTGGGACAAACATGGGCAAATGAAACCATCTTGGATGGGAATTGTGGCCAGCATGGACCAGTAGGGCCAAAGGCCCATTTCCATGATGTATGAGCACTGACTCTATGAGCTAGATATTACCCTGAGGGTTAAATGGACCAAATAATACAAAAAGAAAATTGGAATACAGTGCTCAGCATGATCAGTAATAACTGTATTGTATGGCAAAGCATACAGAAATTGGGCTACTCCTGTTCCTGTTTTCAATATTTGCATGGTTTTGATTATCTGAAATTACACCTCAGAGTGTAACTCAGGAATCTTTTTGAATCTCAGATTCAAATTGCCCATTTTATAACACCCCAGTATCCTTTTGACAAAGGTGACATTTTGTTAGACTATGAACTGATAACCAGTGGAACCCAGTAAATAATCCATACCTATGCAGGAACATCAAGTGGAAATAAAAAGTAACATTCAATAACTTTGTGTAGTTGTCTCACAAAAACACAACTGAGTAATTTACTTTAAGTGTGCACTGTTAAGCCCACATACTAAGCATTAATTCACATTCTCTTTCAACGTATTATATATATTTCAGTCTTTGATAGTAAGGGGGCCGTACGTCTGGCTGACAGGCATTCAATTCCAACGTCTCATTGAGATAAGACTTTAAAACGCCCACAAGTGAGAAAAGCGTGGGAACAGACCCAAATGTTAGCAGACTGGTACCTAATTAGTGAAGTAATAGCATCTTCATTTTTAAAAAAAAAAGGAGTGATTAGGTAATGATAAACCATGCAATGTGTCACTGTAGATTCTTTCTTGCAAGCTTAAAGCAACTTTTGCTATAATTTACATTTATTTGCAAACACAGGAACAATAACCCTACTTCATCATCAGCTACAGATGCACTTAATTAGTCATTTCAAAAGTCAAGTATCAAAATGCCTTTTGATCTCAAGTTGCTCATCGGTTTATCCCACTTTAACTTCTGCTATTAAACTTGCAAAGAGATTAAATTCTTAAGTTGAAAAGTACCTCTCAAACCACTCAAGTGAAAGAATCATGCTAATCAAAACAGAAAATGCTCAGCAGGTCAGGCAGCGTCTGGAAAAAGAAACAGCATCGATATTTTGAAGAGCCTTCATCAGGACTCATCAGGATTCAGATCTTTGACCTGAAACATTAATTCTGCTTCTTTTACGGTGGACTCCTGACCTCACAAGGTACCTTACTATGATCTTCTACTTATTGTTTACCCACTCTGTACTTTCTTTGTATGCTTTACATTTGATTCAGCATCCTGTTATTGCTTGTGCTATCTCAATGCACTGTGTAATGATTTCAAAGTTTGAAGTAAATTTGTTATCAAAGTACATATTCATTCAATCATTCATTATATACTATGTCCTATGACACAGGTGATCATGGTCTTTCCATGACCTTGATTGTTCTTGGTTTACCATTGTCTCATTCTGGGAAGTGTCTTTACAAGACAGTGACCCCAGCCGTGATTAATACTCTTCAGTGTTTGCATAAGCAGGAATTGTGATATGCACCAGCTGCTCATACGACCATCCACTATCATGGTTTCACACGTGACCCAGAGCAGGGGGCTAAGCAGGAGCTACACCTTGCCCAAGGATGACCTGCAGGCTAGCGGAGGGAAGGAGCATCTTACACCTCCTTTGGTAGAGATGTATCTCCACCACACCACTCACAGGTACATATAAGTCACCATATTCAGCCCTGAGCTTCATTTTCTTGTGGGCATACTCAATAAATCCATAATAGAATAAAAACCATAATAGAATCAGTGATAAACCACACCAGCTTGGGTGTTCAACCAGCGTTCAAAAGACAACAAGCTGTGTAAATACAAAAAGAAGTAATAATAAATATCGAGAGCATGAGATGAAGAGCTCTAGAAAGTGAGTCCATAGGTTGTGGGAACATTTCAATGATGGAGCAAGTGAAGTTATCCCCTTTTGTTTAAGAAGCGGTTGGTTGAGGGATAATAACTGCGGTGTGAGTCCTGAGACTCCTGTACCTTCTTCCTGATAGCGGCAGTGAGAAGTCATCTGCTTTGATCTGTATGAACAGTATGCAAGACAAGCTTTTCACTATATCTCAGTACATAAACCAATTCCAGCTCCACTGGTCTACAGATGCAACCTGACCTTGTCAATAGCTAACGTTTTTGTTTCAGACCTCCAGCACCTGTAGGCTTTTGATATCTGTTTACTGAAAGAATAATTAAGGCTGATAATGTGAATCTGGGTTCATCTGCACCACCACAACAATGCAGCTTAAAGTCTAAGCAGTTCCCCCGTCTCTCCCCCTGCAGTCTCCATTCTGATCCCTTGCTTTTCTGCCCTGATCTAATATCTACCTCTCCAGCACACTGTTCTGCATGGCCCACCCAATTCCACACTGATTATTCACTCATCACACAATATGAATTCTGCATGTCCTCCCCGTGACTTTGTGGGTTTTCTCCAGGTGCTCTGGTTTCCTCTCATAGGCCAAAGACATCAGGGTTATCGAGGGTTGCTGGGCGACGCGGCTCAAAGGGCCAGAAGGGCTTAGTCCATGCTGTATCACTAAATAAATACACAAATACAATGGAAGGAGCCAGAAAGTGATAGGGTTTTGACATCCGATGTATGCAAAGCTCGTTCCACTGCATCTGACTCTGGCCTTTGTGCATGACTGAACCCCAGACCATGGTCTCACTCGGGAAACACTTGGGAACCTGCATTTCAGTTTGCTTCATCAAATATATATATATATAGTGACGAGAATACACATAAAATTAAGATGTTTGCTGGCCTGGGTTAGCATCAGTGACATCGGCAAGTAGTCTGCCACCTGCCCTCAGGGGAAGGAGAGATGAGGAACAATGGAGCAGCGTCTGGAGATGTGTAATGAAGGGACGGGGGAGAGAGAGCTGTCTGGAGTGGCTCCCCCCTTTGAACCTTGAACTGTTTCAAGTGATGGACAGGCGATACCCCAGCAGGGGGATAAAAAGGGACCGGTTCGCTAAGGCAGGACACACACGCCACCCGAGGTAACGAGACCCTGGAAGCGGTACGCTTCTCACGAGTCGGTGGGAAGTACCAGACAACGGCCAGGGTGGAAAGGTACGATCAGCGGGAACCCGGTGTGTGTCCGCCCTTGCCTGGGTGCCGGGT
Source organism: Mobula hypostoma (assembly GCF_963921235.1). Lineage (NCBI taxonomy): Eukaryota > Metazoa > Chordata > Chondrichthyes > Myliobatiformes > Myliobatidae > Mobula > Mobula hypostoma. Next base: position 23,505,572 of record NC_086104.1, on the reverse strand, counting down.
TCACTGCAGAGGATCGACCGCATCTGGAGGAGGGGTCACAGTCGGTGACCTCAGGTGACATCACCAAGGACCCACCCAAAATCGCCGGTCTGTGAGTGAAGCCGTGTCTGAATGATCAGTTGTTCCTGTTCTCTCTCTCTCTTCCCCCACGTTGTCCATCGCCATGGCAACGATTACTGCGAACTGAACTACTAAACTGGACTGAACTTTGAGTCACTTTGAAATTTGGTCATTTACCCCTAGACAACGATAGAGCTTGATTGATGCTGTTATCTTAATTCTGTGCACAAGTGTGTTTATCATTGCTAAACTGTTGCATTTATTATCCTTTCGATTACTGTGTTGCTTGTTTCTTTAATAAAACTTTCTTAGTTCTAGTACTCCAGACTCCAACTGAGTGATCCATTTCTGCTGGTTTGGCAACCCAGTTACGGGGTACGTAACATAAGTGGGTTCTCGTCCGCGATTTTGAACGCTAAATTTGGGACGGAGTAAATTGATTGGGTTAAAATTCCCGAAAGAAAGAAAAGACAAACAGCAGAAATGGAGGCTGAGGAATTTATAAAGGCGCCGACCTTGGAGGCATTAGAGGATGCCAGGAAATCGGAATTGATAGCTGTGGCCAAACGGTTGAATCTTGCTAAGGTGAAGTCGACAATGAGGAGAGAGGAGATACACAGAGCTATAGTAGAGCACTATGTATCTAAAGGTGTGTTTCCCCAAGGTGAGCTGGGGGTGGTGTCTATTGAAAAACCTGCTGGAGACGCGGCACAGGTACAGCTTGAAAAACTGAGACTCGAGCACGAGTTCCGGGTACGGCAGTTAGAACACGAAGAGAAGCAGTTAGAAAGGCGGGAGAAAGAGAAAGAGGTAGAAAGGCAAGAGAGAGAAAGACAGTTGGAGAGAGAAGAGAAAGAGAGGGAGAGACAGTTGGAGAGAGAAGAGAGAGAGAGGGACGGACAGTTGGAGAGAGAGGAGAAACAGAGGGAAAGGGAATTTGAGCTGGAGAAGTTAAAGATAAGGGCCGAGCAGGGGCTCGTGCCGAACCAAGGTGGAGGGTTCCGGGCGACCCAGGAGGTTAGGCTGGTTCCCCCATTTGACGATACCGACGTGGATCGGTACTTTCTTCCCTTCGAAAAAGTGGCTATAAGTCAGGACTGGCCGGGGGATAAGTGGGTTGTTTTACTTCAGAGTGTACTGAAAGGGAAAGCCCAAGAAGCTTACTCCGCTTTATCCGCGGAAGATGCCCAGAGGTATGAGGTGGTGAAAGAGGCCATCCTCAGGATTTATGAGTTGGTCCCGGAGGCATACCAGCAGAGGTTCCGGAATGCGAGGAAACAGTGGGACCGCACATATTTGGAGTTTGCCCGTGAGATGCAGACATATTGTGAGCGTTGGTGCGCCTCAAAGGGGGTAGAGGGGGATTATGACAGACTGCTACAACTGATTCTGATTGAGCAGTTTAAAGGTTGTGTCCCTGAGGGTATGAGACCCTACCTCGATGAGAAAGAGGCAGCCACGTTAGCCGCAACTGCTAAGTTAGCGGATGAGTATGCGTTGACGCATAAAATGAAGTTTGCCCCGAGTAAAGGCTACCAGAAGGGTAGTCAGGACTGAGGGGAGAGTCCGCCGGAAAAGTCAGAAAGTAAGCTGGGGACTAGTGAAAAGGATAAGGTAGACCGGGAGCAGTCTGGTAGGAAGTCTCCTGGGGTCGTCTGTTATAATTGTGGGAAAGTCGGACACTTTGCGTCCAGGTGCTTTGCCCCAAGGAAGGAGACGGGGAAAGGAAAAGCGGAAATTTTGAATGGCTGTATTGAGCTGTTAAGCGAACCGCTAGGGAAGGACAGGTCTGAAAAAGTCCAGGAAGGGCGCGAGAGGTTTATCTCGGCCGGACTGGTGTCAGTGAAGGAGAGGTTAAAACCAGTTCCAGTGCGGATCTGGAGAGACACGGGAGCGTGTCAGTCACTAATACTGAAGAGTGTATTAGAGTTTAGCTCAGAGACCCAGACTGGGGAGGTAGAGGTCAAAGGTGTTGGGGAAGGGACAGAGTCAGTCCCTTTGCACCAGATACACTTACAGAGCAACCTGGTCTCTGGACTAGTTACGATCGGGGTGAGGTCCGAATTACCGATGAAAGGCGTGGAAGTCTTGCTCGGTAATGACATCGCCGGAGGAATCGTGTTCCCAGTCATGAGATTGACAGGTCAGCCTGCCAGCATTGAGGCCCCGCCCATGGACTCACAGGTTCATCACGGGCCCGCGATAGTGAATTTAGCTGAAATGTTTCTGCCAACCTTGTATGAGACAGGGTGTAGTGAGACAAGAGGTAGTGAGGGAGCTGGGACGGACGTAGCAGTAGCCAGGAAAGAATTTGTGCAGACGCAGGAGCGAGACGAGGGGCTGATGGTTTTGGCAGAGACCGCTCTCTCTGACACAGCCTTGACAAGGGAACTAGTAGGCTATTGTGCGGAGGAGGAAGTGCTAAAAGGGAAATCAAGTACAGTATCCGCAGATGAGGAGTGGGGGGTGGTGCAAAAGAGTTATGGGGATGAGGTTTTTAACATGGCCCACGAGGTACCCCCCGGTGGACATTTTGCGGTGCTGGAGGAAACAGTTGGTGGAATCATGAAAGAGACTTACCGGCTGACAAGGGGGAAGAATGTTATTGATCATGACCGACGCGAACTGAGATGGTCACCGGCTTTTGATATGCTAACAAACCTAGTCGGTGTTAGCGTGGAAATCAATGAAGCTAGGGGCCCCCTGATAAGAGGAAAAAAACATTTTGAAAAGATTGGTATGGGATCGATCAGATGGGAGAAGGCTATTGTTTTGGCCAGGTCTACTGATAAGGTCTCTCCCTTAATCCCCGAACAAAGCGAATCTTTAGAAGAAGTAATTAAACGACTCGCACCCGTGTGTTTGATTGTCCCGAGGAAATGCAAAGAACTGGGACGTTGGGTGATGTCTGTTACAATAGGGCAGCCTAGTAAAGAACACTCATATTTAATGAGTAATTCAGTGACTAAAGGGCTGATGAACACAGAGGTGTGTATTGGCAATTTAATACGGCTGTCTGAAGCCAGTTTGATAGTGAACCTTGAAAAAAATGAATTCGGCCACACGAGGGTCACTTACCTGGGAATTGTGGTGACACAGGGGCAGCTGGCAGCGATGCAAGCTACAGTGCAGGCTATCGCTGACCTCCCAACCCCGACAGACAAGAGGGCCCTCAGAAGGCTCTTGGAGATGGTGGGGTACTGCAGGAAGTTTTGCAATAACTCTGCGGTCAATACCCGTCCCCCTCCTACTAAGCCCTTGCGAGAGAAAACTGAGTCGGAATGGGACGACCCTTGTTATTGTGGTCCGGGACAAAACCAAATGAGAGGTTACATTGGTCGCAATTCATCAGTGTTTTTGGTCACTATGAAGTTTGCTGAGTTGGAGCCTGGTCTAAGGGATTATTAATAACACGTGTAAAAGGAACAGAAAATGGATGACTGTCTGTCAAGGTGTTGACAATTTCAAATTCTTTGTATTAGCCAAATAACTGATAAAGATGTATATTTGTGTGTGTATCAAATAATGTAGTCATGTTTGTAATTTTTACCTCCCGGTAAAAATCCTTAAAAGGGGGGAAGTGTGACGAGAATACACATAAAATTAAGATGTTTGCTGGCCTGGGTTAGCATCAGTGACATCAGCAAGTGGTCTGCCACCTGCCCTCAGGGGAAGGAGAGATGAGGAACAATGGAGCAGCGTCTGGAGATGTGTAATGAAGGGACGGGGGAGAGAGAGCTGTCTGGAGCGGCTCCCCCCTTTGAACCTTGAACTGTTTGAAGTGATGGACAGGCAATACCCCAGCAGGGGGATAAAAAGGGATCGGTTCGCTAAGGCAGGACACACAGGCCACCCGAGGTAACGAGACCCTGGAAGCGGTACGCTTCTCACGAGTCGGTGGGAAGTATCAGACAACGGCCAGGGTGGAAAGGTACGATCAGCGGGAACCCGGTGTGTGTCCGCCCTTGCCTGGGTGCCGGGTTCACTGTAGAGGATCAACCGCATCTGGAGGAGGGGTCACAGTCGGTGACCTCAGGTGACATCACCAAGGACCCGCCCAAAATCGCCGGTCTGTGAGTGAAGCCGTGTCTGAATGATCAGTTGTTCCTGTTCTCTCTCTCTCTTCCCCCACGTTGTCCATCGCCATGGCAACGATTACTGCGAACTGAACTATTAACTGGACTGAACTTTGAGTCATTTTGAAATTTGGTCATTTATCCCTAGACAACGATAGAGCTTGATTGATGCTGTTATCTTAATTCTGTGCACAAGTGTGTTTATCATTGCTAAACTGTTGCATTTATTATCCTTTCGATTACTGTGTTGCTTGTTTCTTTAATAAAACTTTCTTAGTTCTAGTACTCCAGACTCCAACTGAGTGATCCATTTCTGCTGGTTTGGCAACCCAGTTACGGGGTACGTAGCAATATATATATAGATAGATAGATAGATAGATAGATAGATAGATAGATAGATATTCAGGTCGGTATCTATGAAGTCTATGAGATGTTTGGGAACAAATGACATTTTTTTAAAAACCCATCCGCAGGTAGACAATCCAACACATAAACGTCTGCTATTAGGAAAATGCTGGAATCCTTTCTTAAAGAGGCAACAGCAGAATGCTTATGAAATTATACGACGATCAGTCAGGAGTCAACATGGTTGTATCACAGCTTGGCAGAATCTATCTGTCTATCTATCGAGAATAGATGGCACAGTTTCAGAATAAGGGATCACAGTTAAGACTAATGTGACGTGGAGATTCTCCTCTCAGATGATCCAGGCTATGTGAAATTCTGTGGAATCAGAGTTACTGAATAGTTTTAAGGCTGAGAGAGACAAACGTTTGAATTTCAATGAGTTTAAGGGCTATAGCGAGAAAGCAGGGTGGGTGGGGTTGACCCCAAGATTTGCTTCAGCCATGATCTTATGAAATGACGGAGTAGGTTCAAGGCACATGGACAGTGTGTCCAATCACAATTCAATCACCTTTATGTTGCTATTCTGAGGAACATCGTTATTCTTAACATGTACATTTGTAGAACTATAATTTTATTTCAAGGATAGCATTTCTATTAGCACTCTGTTGATTACACGAGACTATCAGCCTACACTGTGCTGTGACAACTTGATACAGAGTTAAATCCAGAATCAACTTGACTCAAAGACTTTACGGAACCAGTCAGTGACCCATGCCGCTCAAAGTGGCTGAAATCTTCCTACTGATTCGAGAGCCAGAGTAAGCCATCAGTATATTAAACTTATTCCATAATTCACTACACCCTAACTTTATCACAAACAAGAGAAAATCTGCAGATGCTGGAAATCCAAGCAACACACAAAATGCTGGAGGAACTCAGCAGGCCAGGCAGCATCTACAGAAAGAAGTACAGGTGCCCCTCTCCCACCTTTTAAATCTCCTCCTCATCTTTTTTTTCTCCAGTCCTGCAGAAGGGTCTCGGCCCAAAACGTTGACTGTGCTTTTTTTCCACAGATGCTGCCTGGCCTTCCGAGTTCCTCCAGCATTTTGTGTGTGTACCTTAACTTTATCTGCTTCTACATCATTCTAGCGCAGGGGTTTCCTACCTGGGGCCCACGGTTAATGGTAGGGGTCCATGGCATAAAAAAGGTCAGGAACCCCTGATATAGAGGGATATTCACCAAATCCAGGAAATAGGGACAAACTTAGGTAGGCAGCTTGATTGGCATAGACCAGTTGGGCCAAAGGGCCTGTTTCTATGCTACATGATTTAATGACTGATTGGCAATCTACTTCTTCTGTTCCTTGCATTCTTAAGCATAATACTGTATATGACAAAGTAATGGTTATCTAAATAACCTAAAGTACAATATAAATAGGGTGAAATTATACATAAAAACAAATGGCATTAGTAATTCCAAGACAGTGACGAAAAATAGTTGTGACTGAGGGGAGCATCCTGCAAGGGGTGAATGCTGGGCAGGCTTGTCCTCTCTCACAGGCAAGAGCACATCAACATAATTCTCACCTGAAGCTTGACGGGCTCAGGAAGCTTCATCTGCAACAACCCTTCCTTGGGAACATGTTCACTCCTGAACTCCTCATCGCCTCCTTCTGTTTTCTGCTCGTCCTTGGTTACATCCTTCTCACTCCTCTCTTCAATGGCCTCGGTCTCCTCAGAGAACACATTGGGCTCGATCAGCTGCAACACGTGCTTCAAATCCTCGCTGCAGAAGATGCCCATAATGAGGAGTGTGTAGAAGAGCTTGATGAGGGGTACAAAGAGGAACTCAGTGCTGCCACCGACGGGGTCCCGCACATGGAGACTGCCTTCCTGCACGGCTTCTGTCAACATTTCAATCGTCTTGGCCTTCAGGATGTCCAGTGGAAATTCTGGGCTGTACTGGAGGCACTCCCCAGTCACAGTGACGAAACTGGCTGAGGAAAACTGCATCCGGGGCCTAAGCGAGGTGCTGAGGCCCACTCCTGGGACAGTGTGATTGCGGTTCTCATCAGGAAACAAAGTAATACTCTTGGTTTCATCTGTCATGGGAACGATGAATTCATTGTTCATCATCAGCCTGGCCGTGGCATAGGTATTGAGGTAAGTGTCAATAAGTAGATCATAGTAACCTGTCCGCAGCAAGCCAGGGACATATTTGTTTTCTATTGCGTACAGCAATTGAGACTCATCCACATGGCTGCAAAGAGCATGGGCCACTCGGTTATTGCCCAGAGCACAAACTGCGGAATACAAACGCAAGGTATGGTAGTGAAATTTCAGCAGGTCCTCACGTTCTGTGAGCTCCAAGATATCCAAAGCCCTACACGTCATAAAGAACCAAAAGAAAGGTTATTGTTTACAGTAACTATGATTTCCTCTGCAAGCCTCCTGCCTCCTCCTTAAAGCAGAATGCACAGAAGTTCAGGCCAGTTAGAGAAGGCCAGAGTTCACATCACATGCCCCCTCTCCAACCCAGGCAAAGTCTCTGAGTCAATAAACACTTTGGCTGACAATGTTTAATCACAGGTAAACAGGGTGGTGAAGAAGGTGTACTTGCTGTGGCAGTGGATTTAATTGTCAGGATATCATTGTACATTTGTACAAAATAGTGAGGCCACACTTGGGAGTATTTTAAGCAATTCTGGTCACCACGTCACAAAAAAAAAATGTAATTTAGCTGGACAGGATATGGGAAAGATTCACTGGAGTGTTCCCTGGGCTGGAGGGCTTGAGTTATAAGGAGAGATTCCACAGGCTAAGGGTTCCTTCCCTGGAGCAAAGGTGACTCTGGGGCGACCTTACAGAGGTTTATGACATCATGAGGGTCATGGATGGGGTGAATGGTTGCAATCTTTTTCTCTGCAAGTAAAATGAGAGGACAAAGGTTTATCTCAAGAGGGAAACAGATTTAAAGAAGATCTGAGGGGCTAGTTTTTTTTATCATGCAGAGGGTGGTGGGTGAATGGAATAGGTTGCCAGAGGAAGTGGCAGAAGCAGTACAATTACAACACTTAAAAGACAGTTGGACAAGTACAGGAACAGGAAAAGTTCAGAGGAACATGGGCCAAACCCAGGCAAATGGGACTAGCTTAGGTGGGCATCTTGGTTGAAAGGAGGAGTTGTGATGTGGGGTCTATTTCCATGCAGTATACATCGATGATTCTATGAATCAAGCTCTAGGAGAATTGCATGAAAATTACAAGGAAAGGGTCATTCGCCCCAACCAGTCTCACTGTAGAAAAACTATTATTCTTATCCATTGTGCAAATCTTGTCACATATTCCTTGACCACCTGTTTTTACCAGCTTTTGACCTAACCCTTCGTCAATTGTAACATTGCCTCAGTTAAGCACTTGTTACACTCACAGCTTTCATAACTCCCACACAGAAGCTCAGGACAGTTTCCCAGCTGTATGCATCAGAACACAAATGGATTGTTAAATGGATTATGTTCAACGTGTGGGAATCAAGATGTTCATGTTAGATGTGCACTGTTGTGACTGACCGTGATTAGAGCACATACTTTATCACAGAGTGCTGATTAAGGCCTCAAAGAGGCTCTTGAATGCTCACCTGTTCTCTTCGGGAATATGTAAGGACATGAATCTTAAGGGTTCTGTACATTGCACCTGCCATCCATGGCGGTCACTAACGCGACTGACGTCCACCTTTAAGAATTCATTAGGCACTCTGCTCCACAGCACTGGGGTAAGGTACTGGACGTGGAGTCGAGGAGGACACTGCGGTATCGGATTCCGGCGCTCGCTTTTGAACAACCCCGCTGAGAGTGGCATTACGTTCTGGAAATAAACAGATTCAGGTTGCAGTGGAGCCTAATTATCCCGAACATGATCAAAACAACAAATCCTTAATAATAGCAAGTTTCCAAAGATTCTATAAAGTTCAGATGACCCTTGACAAATCATAACATCCAAAGTACCACAGTGGCTCTGAAGCTAAATTATATTCAGCTGGTTAGGCGATACTTAATGAAAGATCTAAAAGTGAAATTCTTTTTCTCTCTATCACAGAAGCTCATGGTCTGCTGAGTGATCTCCTGGGTGTTCCTAATTACAGCATTTTTTTCTGCATTAATTCCATTCATGGAATTTCAACCGATTTTTTTAAAGTGGTACTCAAGCAAGATGTCTTTCTGGAGCCTCTCCGAGACTGAATGTCAGCAGTCTTGCCACCATGCTTTCTTCCCCAGAATGTTCCACAAAGTAGAAAGGAGGGAACAGGGCAGGGTGCCAGTGCCTGTCACTGTCGACCCAGAAAGGGTGACATGTGCCTGTCCTATCCAGCTCCACAAAAACTCACAACATCTGACCAAAATCGTCACAGTGAACTCCAAGCCAACAGTCCTCATCTCAAACTTAAAAGCAGACATTCCAGTACAGCTTAAAGCAGAATGATGACCAAAGCATTTCACTTATTGCATAGAACATGGAGATTTTAGTCAAAGAAAGGCCTTTAATCCTGATTATTTTCTGTTTATTGCTTGTAACACGTGGCTTGGAAAAGCAAACGTGTTTAACTGATAATCAAAACCAGTCAAATTTGTCATAACGTGCTAAACCATACCTGCCCACTAGATGGTGATAAACTCAACAAAATACCATTGCTAACGAGAGAAAATCTGCAGATGCTGGAAATCCAAGCAACACACACAAAAAGCTGGAGGAACTCAGCAGGCCAGGCGGCATCTATGGAAAAGAGTATAGCCAACGTTTCAGCCTGAGACCCTTCAACAGGACAGCAGGCCCTGTTGAAGGGTCTCAACTCAAAACATCGACTGTAATCTTTTCCTTAGATGCTGCCTGGCCTGCTAAGTACCATTGCTGTCAGATCCATAACAAACGCAGCAGAGCTAATAAAGGCCAATAAGCTGAGAATGTGCATATCTAGGAAGATTATACCAACTCCAGATTCAAAATCTACCAGCAGCTTTACAGTGCATTGGTTCAATAACCCATGAAAAAGTATATCATGAAATCATAAAGATCACCTTTATCCTTAGAGATTAAATGCTGATTTTCAAAATGAACAAACAAAGCAGTGGCCAAGAGATGAAAGAAAACAGGTAAAAATTGATTGGTGACTCTGGTTTCAGGACAAGAGTGAAATTTTGGGAAGTCTAAAATGCAGCAACAGCTTTACAAGGAACAATAGAGAAGGGAGCTGTGCCTAACAGAGCTCACTGGAAAGGTACAACAAAATTACCATCACAGGTATTATAGAAAAGCTGGAGTACATTTTTATTATATAAAGGAAACCATTGTTTTGAATTCCCACTGAAAGGAATCCCAATCTATGCAAAATACAATCTTTATTTTCATGCAGTCCCCATTCAGGTCATTCCTATTACTTACAAAGTAAATTCTGTAGATGAAAGCATATTTTCAGCATAGACATCGTGGGCTGAAGCACTTGTTCCTTTGCTGTGCTGTTCTAACTTGAGGATTGAGTACATGGGGCTCTCATATAAATTTGCATTGTCACATTAATACAATCCAACATTTTGATTAATCATAATGTTAAATAAATGGAACTCATTCACGTGGGTAGCAGGATAAACTTACTCATTCTACACTCTCAGTTTTGCAGGCCTCCCCCAAAGTCTTCAAGCAAGTCTCATTGGAAGTAACTTACCTTAACCCTTCCCAGTTCAAACTGGAAAACATTCGGACTGGTGGCTTGTGCAAATACTGCTGCAAATAGTTTTGTGCTTGCTTCCACCTAAAGACAGAAAGACAGGAGCATCACTGCCAAAGAAACTTTCAGTAAGGTTCTGAGTAATGTTTAATTAATTCAGCCATTTTTCTGTCAGTTCATTTTCATTGCATTGAAAATGATCAAAGATGACTGATGATACAAGTGGTTGAAGATAGCTACATCTCAGTATTTTATTTGAGATAATAAGGAACATTGGATCAGCATTGTCATCATACAGTATGTATTGTGAGCACCAGGCATATATTGGTGCACGTGTGGGAAAGCCACATGCAATAGTCTCGCTGTTTGGAAACAGAAGATCCAACCAACTGAATATAAGCGCTACAAATACAGTCAGTGGCCACTGTATTAGTTCTACCTGCTTGTTAATGCAAATACATAATCAATTATGTGGCAACATCTCAATGCATAAATGCATGCAGACATGGTCAAGAGGTTCAGTTGCTATTCAGACCAAACATCAGAATGGGGAAGGAATGTGATCTAAGTGACTTTGACTGTGGAATGATTGTCAGTACCAAACGGGGTGGTTTGAGTATCTCAGAAACTGCTGATCTCCTGGGATTTTTGTTCACATCAGTCTCTAGGGCTGACAGAGAACGGCGCAAAAAAAAAAGCATCCAGCGAGTGGCAGTTCTGTGGGCTAAAATGCCTTGTTAATGAGAGAGGTCAGAGTTCAGCAGCCAGACTGGTTCATGATGACAGGAAGGCGACAGTAACTCAGATAGCAGTGGTGTGCAGAAGAGCATCTCTGAATGCACAACGCATTGAACCTTGAATTGGATCAGTTACAGCAGCAGAAGACTATGAATATACATTCAGTGACCACTTTATTAGGTACAATAGGTACTGAGTTATATCTCTGTCACATTGACATTGGAAGCAATCATGGTGTTAGGCAAATTAATGTTATGCTCTCTAGTAACCACTTTGAATATGTTTTTGCTGAAGAGCAACCTACGTAGAGATATAAATTAGCAAAAAGCCCATGACAATGGAACCAAATCATGAATAACTCTACTCTGCCCACTCAAGTTTCAATCTAGTGTGCTGCTCACTTTTATAATTGGTAAGGTAGTTGTCCATGCAGTGAGAGCGTGGCTGTTTAAAACAACCCACACTATCCTTCGAAAGATATATGAAATGGCTTTCCACTGTTCAGGGCTAGCTGCAGCCAATTAAACAAGCTTTTTTTTCGTCAACACAAATATAAATTTCAACCATCCTGCCACAGACACATTTTCAGTCAAGAGCCCTTGTACAATGAAAATGCCTACTGTGATAATCCTCCCTGTAAAACAGCGCTTTCTCAATGCAATCATACAGCAAGCTTATACTTTAAAACTTGCTAAAATGTTAAGACGAACACACAGACTTCAACTCATTAAAATTATGTTAAGATGTACCTATCTGAATTACAACCCAGGCAATCTGGAACCCAATTCTGCCTCTGGTCTAAGCACATGACGGCTTGTTATATGTCCTTGGAACTATCTTAGCCCTGCCATTAACAGAAGAGTTTCTGCAGATGCTGGAAATCCAGAGTAACACATACAAAATATTGTAGGAAATCAGAAGTCAGGCAGGGCTGAATATAAAGGTTTTAATCACACAATGTATCATATTGGCCTTCAAAATATTTAAGTGGCATTATATCATATAATTCAAGGAAGAATAGAATACAGGAAAGGGAAATTCATTGATTTCATACTTCTAGGAACCTCCAAAAGAACCACAACCGTGTTATGGTTTGGAGACTTGGGTGCTTCAATGACACAAGGAGCAATGTTGACTGGAGTCAGGGCTTTATGCTTTCGGTCTTGGTAGGGTCACCCATGTCAAACAGGTCAAAGGGTAGAGGACAGGTCAAAGTGCTCAGGGGTTCAGCTTAGGGTTAACAACCTTGACTGCTAAAACAAAATCGTTATGGAAACAGCAACAAAGAAATTTTCCATTCTGAGTGCGACAGTATTCCTGAGTCTCCACCCGGATCTTGCATGACTGACAGTGGTGAAAACCAGGAGGAGGCCCTCAACATCTCCAGAGATGGAGGACCTTCATTGCTGCCCTAAACACCAGTGGCATAACAGGCGGTCAGTAAGTAAGTATACTTTGAGGAAGGAGTCTCATTCAAACAGAGTGTGAATCAGGGTTTCGCGGTTTAGTGCTTCAATATATCACTGGCCAATGAGCCACATGAGGTGCAAACATGCAAGCAAGATAGCCTTACAGTGCGGTAATATATTGCTCAAAATATCAATTGAAATGAGCAAACAAGTGACACTGAAAAGAGATATAAAGAAGCAAAAATCTCAAGTAATGGACTAAGATGTTGAATACAACTCTGCTGTGCCCACTCATGTTTCAAATAAGTGTGAAATTTGTTTTACTATTAACTTGTATATCAAGCAAGTTCCATTAATCAGGAAAAAATCCTTCAGTTTATTTTTGGAAGAGATCTTAAATCTCATTTGTTGAGCACCTCCTGCGACCAGCAAGTTGCTTTGCAAGTTAATCATTTGTAACTTTGTTAAGATGATGGATGGTGGAGGAGTAACCCTACAGTAGCTTCACATATGATGGATTACATGTCAGGCTTGAAAGCAGCATGGTGGGTTTGGCTTCTCTGGTGCCTCGCACACTGAATCCCACAGGTTCACTGGCCTTCCTGGGCTAATTATGATGTCAAGGCAGGGGTTCCCAACCTTTTTTAATGCCATGGAACCCTACCAGTAATTGAGGGGTATGTGGACCCCTGGGTGAAGTCTTACAACTGGCATCACACTGCCATTTCTCAACAAGCTCAGTTACACATCATTAACAAGGAAGCTTTTATTATTGTCTGTGTTTTGTTACAAAGGTTCATGTACATGTCTACTCACAAAAAATGCTGGAGGAACACAACAGGTGAAACTTGGAGGGAAATAAACATCTCAAGCTGAAATACAACTGTTTTATTTCCCTCCATTGATGCTTCCTGACCTGTTGAGTTCCTTCGGTATTTTATAGCATTTTGTGTGTGTTGCTCAATATTTCCAGCATCTGCAGAATCTCCTATGCCTGTGAATAACTACATTAGCAAGGATATTTTCAAAGGGTTTCAAACTGACTCTTCCAAAAGACTATGCAAAATACAAGTGATATTTTCATAACAATTTGGAACAATGGATATCAACAGAAGGTTGGTGGAGGGGTGGGGAAATGAGTGACCACGTTGTGACAGAAAAGGAAGTCATGGACAGACATGTTGGAATGGAAATGAGAAGTTGAACTGAAATGTGTGGCCACCAGGAAATCCCATCCTTTGCGGCGGATGAAGCAATACCTCATATTCCGTCTGCGTAGCTTCCAGCCTGATGGAATGGGCATCAATTTCTCTAACTTTAGCAATTTCTCACCCCTCCCCCTTCACTTTTTTCCATTCCCTATTCTAGCTCCCCTCTTGCCCCTTCTGTTCTCTTCATCTGCCCATCTCCTCCCTCTGGTGCCCCTTGTCCTTCCCGTTCTCCAATGGTTGACTGTCCTCTCCTATCAGATCCTTTCTTCCTCAGCCCTTCACCTCTTCCACCTATCACTTCCCAGCTTCTTACTTTATTCCACCCCCCCACACTCATCCACCTTCCCCTCACCTGATTTCACTAACCATCTACCCGCTTGTAATCCTTCCCCTCCTCCCTCCTTCTCATTCAGGCTCTTCCCCCTTCTTTTCCAGTCCTGATGATCTTGGCCTGAAACGTCAACAGTTTCTTTCCTTCCATGAATGCTGCCTAATCTGCTGGGTTCATCCAGCATATTATGTGTGTTGTTCTAGAATTCCAGCACCTGCAGAATCTCTTGTGTTTAAAATTCTTGGTTGCTCTGGTGACTTCCACTTTGTGTTGTGCACTTCGCAGCTTTCAGTTAAACCCCACTTACCCCATTCCAACCCAGACTAAAATTAAATCCAAGGGATCTGAATGGGTAAATGGAACTAAAGTACAGGTAAACCATCTGATTTAATACAGAACAGGTGCAAAGAGTCAGTTTACTAATGCTTTCATACTCCAAAAAAGGAAAAGCTCCTTCCTCATTACATTTGATTCCTACAACATACCTGATAATAGGTATTTAATTCCTTTCCATTGGCTGTGAACGTCAGTAAGCCACTAGCAGTATCCACCAGGCAGCCTATTTCCAACCCATTGTTATTGCGTCCTTGCCCAGGGCTTGTGCATTCTCCTGCCCACACCATGTAGCAGTTACTTCGCTTAATGCTGCAATGGAAAAACAATTATAGAGAAAAATCTGTCAGTGCTGCACTGTAATGTGTGTGGGCAGATTTAATGATGCCTGGAATGAAACCCTCCAGCTGTAGGTGCAGCCCATCTACAGTGAACTATCTCTCTGTCTCTGTCTCTCTGCAAAGCCGTTCTTCAGCCCAGCAACTGAAAGGGAGATTCATTGGAAGATTTCTTCTCTCATTCTTTGCCTCTAGTCCCATGCAGTGTTGTAAAGCACTGACAACATTGCGAACTGCCTCTCAAAATGAGTAAAACCAAGAGATTGGTTGCGGACTTCAGGAAGGGGAAATCACAGGAACACAGCAATTCTCATTGAGGGGGTCAGCGATGGAAAGGGTGAGCTGCATTAAGTTACCAGTGTCAACATCTCTGAAGATCTATCCAGCGATCAACACATTGATGCAATTATGCAGAAGGCATGCCAGCAAATATGGTTCATTAGGAGTTTGAGGAGTTTTGGTATGTCACCGGAGACTCTACCAAATTTCTACAGATGTACCATGGACAGCGTTCTGACTGGCTGCATCACTGTCTGGTGTGGAGGCTCTGAAAAAACTTCAAAAGGCTGTCAGCTCAGCCAGTTTGGTCATCGGCACTCACACCCCCCCCCCCCCACCATTTGATCGATTATCCATCCACTTTCTGATGTGCAATTTGTATCTAACAGGAATGGAAATGTTGGATTTTTGTTTTTCTTGCCTGGGAGCAAAAAGCCATCTACAGTGCCCCAGTGGGCTTAGCAGTTAATGACCCAACCATATCACTGTCAGCAGATGTGGTGGAGGCAGGATACATCACGTCCTTCAAGAGGGAGCTGCATAAGTATATGCTAAGGAAAAATCAGCAACAAATGTCTTCCCTCTGTGCTGTAACCATTCTATGATTCGAGGATATCTTCTTCCATACAGCTAACCTAACAACTCAGTAATAACAAACTACTTCCTGTTCTTGTCAAAATGATGTTAAAAGTCTATATAATGCCAGTTGCTGTCAATCACAACCTTAATGTGTATGCCCCATCGTCCAATGAATTTTCAGACCCTCATCTCTTCTGTTTGAAAAAAAAACACAAAACACTCAGTTACCTGAATTTGGCAGATGACCCAGCTCCATTCACAAGGCTGCTGGCACCACTACCTCTGACAGTCCTCCTTTTGCCCTATCTAGTGACAGTCCTGATCCTTCTGCCATTTAAAAAGTGTTACTAAAAGGGATTGGAATTGCTTCCATGCCAAGAGTCGCTGTCTCTTTTTCCGATGAAGACCTAAGTTTCTAGCAGAATTCCCAATAATAGAGAGGGCTCTCCCCTGAGTGAGTGGATGGTTCCTCCTCATATCAATAAAAAGACTGAAGATAATGACTACACTATTTTACATCAGAACTGGGGCACCGGGTAATTCCACTGTCAATCAACCTTGATGACTGCAGTGTTGTAAGTGACACTGACTGGATTCAGGTAATTATTTTTCATTTATTGCACTTGTCTGCCAAAGTGTTTCAGACTTTATTCAGAGAAGTTGCTGAACCTTCTTTCAGGAGACCTGTTTCTTTTGATATTTAAAGTTCTCCAGGTAAACCGATGTTTGTTGTACAATTGATTATTTGCCATGAGTCCTGATAGACTTTCCAAACCCTTTTAAAGACAAGGACAATTGTCGATGGAGATTCTAACTGGAAGATCTCCCTTATCTGGTGACACTCTTTCACTAATTATCACTTTCCTAATTTGGTTAATTGCCGTTGGAGATTCCCCTGCAGTTGAATTGAGTGCAACACTGTACAACAATATTTTCTTAACAATATCCATATCTTACCTTTCATGAACTTTCCCTTTCTCATCTCCCAGAGTGACAGTCACAGTGCGAACTTTCTCCAGTTCATAGGCAGTGTCGTACTGATGAAAATCTGATGTAATCCAACCAACCCAAACGTTGGTTGGTTCCTGACCAGGAAATATTCTCACAGAATAATAATACTGAAAATACAGAAAACTTTTATCAGCACAGAATTTGATGCCAAAGCACAACTCTTGTCACTTTCTTCAAGGAGAATGTCCCATTCTCTAGACCAAGGTTTCCCAATCTGGGGTACATGGATCCCTCGGTTAATGGTAGGTGTCCACGGCAAAAAAAAGGTTAGGGACCACCGCTCAAGATGTAGATGAGTTAGTAGGGTCAATGCACCAGAGATTTAGAACGTTGGCTCATTGTGTAGTTCACTCAACAGGTATTCTGCCCTGAAAAGACTTTCTTCAGACACAAGAGAAACACCTTGTTTAAAAACCAAGTTCTACTCAAAGAACTTAATATGATAAGAAAAAGGAGGATCATTTGGCCATTGAGTCTGCTCTGCACATCTGCAGATTATGGCTAATGTTCTACCTTAATACCTTTTTCCAGCATAATCCCTTTATCCAATGATTTCCTTAACATCCAAATGCCTCTGTTCTTTATTGATTCAATGACTGATTATCCACAGCCATTCCAAAACTTTACTGCCCTTTTTCTGAATAAGGTTCAAGTTCCATGATTGCAACCAGGTTTAACCTAGTTCTCAGCCTCAATGGTAAGCTTCTGTCATAGAGCATGCAGCACAGAAAAGGGCCCTTCAGACTATCTAGTCTATGCCAAACTGTTATTCTACTTTGTCCCATTGACACACACCTGGACCATAGCCCTCCACACAGGACCTGACACAGTCAGCAAGAGCTGGACAGAAGCCCCAACCAACTTAGATCCTTGTTAGAAATTAGGAAACAAGTGTGGTCACCCAAATAAATTCCAAATGTTATCATCAGCACTGATGCACAAGATTGGTCCCAGTTCCCCTCTCCACAGATGCGCCTGTTCTGTTGATTACTTCTCTCATTTTTTTTCTTCAAAATTTCCACAACTTACAGGGTTTCACATCATTAAAATCAAGGTCACCTTCACCATAAAAAAAACTGCTCCTGTTCTCTAAGTCACAAAATAAATAAGGAAAATAGAGATCATGGGCAGCATGGTAATTGTAAAAGTTTAGAAGTATTGCAGTAACAAAAATAATATACAAGGGAAATGCGAGGAAAAGTATCAATGTCAGCAATGATTTATCCATGCAATCATTTATAAACAGGGCAATGTTCCACATAAAATTACCATTTTAATTTGATTTATTTTAAGTGAAAGAAACACAAGTCATTTTTCTACATAAACACCTACTTCTACAGAGAAATGAAAAATGAGTAAATGATATATGATTCAGTTGTTTATTATTAATTTTTATTTCACATCAAATAGTGTTAAACTATTAATACCAGATAAATGTCAATAAATGAAAGGAACCCAGTTTTTTTTTTCATCCTATTTACTCAAGTGCATGTATTAACTTAACGGTTAATCCTTTTGTGTCCGTTATAGACACTTACTGTTGTTGTCTGCATCAGGAAGTCATAATCGTCCCTATCATCAGCTAACACCTCCTCTGTGAGTCGTGTTGAAGAGTGTGTTAAGTTATAATCAGGTTTCGTTCTCTTCAGCATAAATCTGAAAAAAAAGAAGTGTTTTTATGAGAACTGTAATATTATCCGGAGCACTCCTTTAAAACCTGCAGCAACTCATCTTATTAAGGATGCCTCAGTCACTGTGGTGCCACGTATTGCAGCTATTGTAGAACATAGACAATAGAACATTGCAGCATCGTACAGGCTATTCGGCCCTTGATGTTGTGCGTACAGTTTAATTTACTAACTTACTCCAAGATCAATCCAACTATTCCCTCCTTCATAGCCCTTGATTTTTCTATCTAAGAGTTTCTTAAGTGCCCCCAATGTATCTGCCTGTACCTCATCCCTGGCAAGGCATTCCATGCACCCATCACTCTCTGTGTAAAGAGCATACCTCCAACATGCACCCGCCCCCATACTTTCCTCCAATCACCTGAGAACTATGTGTCATTGAACAAAGTCCTACAACTTGTGACCGATCACTGTGATAGGGCTACTTCCTGTTTCTGCTCAAAGGTCACTTGCAGAATGTTAATCGTGGGGGATTCAATAAAGGCTGGAGAGTTGGCTCACTTCACTCTTGTTGAAACGGTTTATTATTTGGCATTTGTGCAGCCCAAGTGTAATGTGCCACCTGTCAGAGCAAACCTCACTCTTGTCCAGGTTTTGTTGCACGCGAGGAGAAACAATATCCATATTTGAAGAACAGAAAGAAAAATCAGTGGAGTTCACTGAGTAAACCGACGGACTCCTGCAGTGAGTCGATTGAAATGATGCGATCTCCAGTCAACATGTGAATTTGACTGTTCAAAGGGTTAGCTATTGAGGGGAGATCTTGGCCAAAAGTCGAGTGCTGAGTCCTCGTTCATAAAGCAGGCAGATCCTGCTGCGGGTGCAGATTGACTGTGTTATGTTCTGAAAGCACAATACAGGAAACTAATTAAAAGAAAAACACAAATCTGGGGATAACGTGCCTTTAGTTTATTTTTACTTATGACATATAATTAATTATGTAAACAACAACGAATACATAATCAAACAATACTGAACTATTAAACACGCTACACTGTTCCCTGCTTAGCAACAAACTCCAGACCCGAGGGGCAGGGGGGGTGTGGTGGTGGGTGGTCACTCTGCTTGGTGGATGAGACAATCTCAGGTTCTGGGGCCTCCTCTGTGCAGTTGTAGGAATTGACTCTGGGACTGCAGGAAGTGGTTCTGACAGCTCTTATCACCTTTCTTCTTGAATAATTGAATATGCTCTCCTCAGCTGAGCAATGTGTCGTCTTCAGATGATATCAGATCCCATTGAGCTTGCTCCGCCATTTCATCATAACAATTCCTCCTTACTTCTGTTCCAAAAGGTTGCCCCTCAATTTTGAGGCTGTACTCCCTAGTTCTGGATACCCCCACCAGAGAAAACATCCTCTCCACATCCACCTTATCAAGTCCTTTCAACATTTGGTAGGTTTCTATGAGATCCCGAAACATTCTTCTAAATGCCAGTGAGTACAGCCCCAAAGCTGCCAAATGCTCCTCATATGTTAACCCCTTCATTCCTAGAATTATCCCTGTGAACCTTCTCTAGACTCTCTCCGATGTCAATACATTCTTTCTGAGACAAAGAGTTCAAAGCTGTTGAGAGTACTCCAACTGCAGCCCAACTGGTGTTTTATAAAGCCTCAGCATTATCTCCTTGTTTTTATGTTCTATGCCCCCTGAAATAAATACCAACATTGCATTTACCTTCTTTACTACAGACTCAACCTGTGAATTAAACTTCTGGAAGTCTTGCACGAGGACTCCTAAGTCCCTCTGTACCTCTGATGTTTGAACCTTCTCCCCATCTAGGTAATAGTCCACACTACTGTTCCTTTTACAAAAATGCATTATCATACATTTCTCAACACTGTATTCCATCTGCCACTTTTTTGCCCATTATTCCAATCTGTCCAAGTCCTACTGCAATTTCATTGTTTCCTCAGCACTACCTACCCCTCCACCTATCTTCATATCATCTGCAAACTTTGCCAAAAAGCCATCAATTCCATTATCTAAATCATTGACAAACAATGTGAAAAGTAACCTCTGAGGAACACCACTAGTCACTTGCAGTCAACCATAAAAGGCCCCTTTTATTCCCACATGCTGCCTCCTGCCTGTCAGCCATTCCTCTATCCATGCCAGTAATCCTCCTGTAACATCACAGGATTTTATCTTGTTAAGCAGCCTCATGTGTGGCACCTTCTCAAATGCCTTCTGATAATCCACGTAAATGACATGCACTGCTTCTCCTTTGTCCACCCTGCCTGTCACCTCAAACCATACTGACTTTCACTTATTTATCATGAGTATCATTTGTGTCCAAGTACTCCGAAACCTCATCCTTAATAATAGACTCCAACACTTTCCCAGCCACTGAGGTTAGGCTAACTGGCCTATAATTTCCTCCCTTTTTCCTTCTTCCCAATTGCAAATGGAGTGACATTTGCAATTTTACAGTCCTCCAGGACCATGCCAGAATCAATTGATTCTTGAAAGATCATGACCAATGCATCAGTTCTTCAACCACCTCTCTCAGGACTCTGGGATGGAGTCCATCTGGTCCAGGTGACTTACTCACCTTAAGACCTTTCAGTTTGCTTAGAATTTTTTCCTTTGTAATAGCAATGGCACTCACTCTTGTTCCCTGACACTCATGGACCTCTGGAATACAGTTAGTGCCTTCCACAGAAAAGACTGAAGCAAAGTACTTATTAAGTTAATCTGACATTTCTTTGTCCCCCATTACTACTTCACCAGCATAATTTTCTCTCACTTCCCTTTTATTCTTTACATAACTGAAAAAACTTTTAGTATTCTTCTTTATATTATTGGCTGGTTTGCCCTCATATTTCATCTTTTTCTTTGTTATAGCTTTTTTAGTTGCCTTTTGTTGAATTTTAAAATCTTTCCAATCATCCAACTTTCCACTCACTTTTGCAAACTTGTATGCATTTTTCTTGGCTTTTATGCAGTTCCTAACTTCCCTTGTCAGCCATGGTTACCTAACCCTGCCATTTGAGAACTACTTCTTCTGTGGGGCTTATCTATCTTGTGCCTTGTGATCTATCCCAGAAACTTCAGCCATCTTTGTTCTGCTGTCATCCCCGCCAGTATACCCTTCTAAACCACCTGGGCAAGTTCTTTTCTCATGCCTCTGGAATTCCCTTTATTCCATTGTGATACTGATACACATGACTTATGTTTCTCCCTGTTAATATGCAGTATGAATTCAATCATATTATGATCACTGCTCCCCTAAGGTTTCCTTTACATCAAGCTTCCTAAAAAGATCTAGGTTATTACATAATACACAATCTAAGATGGCCTGTCCCTTTGTAGGCTTCAGCACAAGTTGCTCTAAAAATCATCATGTAAGCACTACAACAAATTCCCACTCTTGTGATCCGACACCAACCTAATTTTCCCAAACCTCTTGCATTTTCAAGTCCCCCATTACAATTGTGACATTACCCTTCTTATGTGCCCCCCACCCCCCACACAGGAGTTATCTTTTCTCCAGTACAAGTTCTCAGGTGGATATCTGCAGGCTTCAGTTCAGTGATTTTGAAATGGCATTTAAACTTATTTTGTGGAATGACTGAAACAGGTGAGCCAATGTCCAATTCCATTTTAGTTAATTTGCTGTTCATTTCTGGTGTAAGCCATATTGCCTGTCTCTAATTTGTTTTCATATTTACATCACAGGGTGACCCAATCCTGAGACACTCTCAACATTAACAGATTTTTCATCAACAGCATGCAGATCCATGCTGTTTTTGAAACTGCAACTTGACATTTCATTCTTTTTCTCTTCCTTGCACTGTCCCTTTATTTTTGTCTGTCCAACATGCTTTTTGTATATATCCTACTTCGTTGCATTTTCTGCCAGTTTTGCCTTTAAGCCTGTATTGTTCTGGTGTATATGAGCCTCTGCCACAACGGTAATACAATTTGTTCGGCCAGACTGGCCTCTGTTTAGACTTTGCAGTTTTGTTCACTCACTGTCATTCCTGACTGCAACTCAATTGTCTCTCTGTCAGCTGTCTCCATCCATACAATGATTTCGACTGCTCTTCAAATGTGAATTGTGCTTCAGTTAGGAGCTGATTTTGAATACTTTCTTGTAAGATTCCACAAAGTAAACAATCTTTCAGTGCATCATGAAGCCCATCACTGAACAGACAATGCTCAGACAATTTCTTCAATTCAGCCATGTATGCTGAAATGGACACCCTTATCTTTTGATTTCACTTCTTATGCCTTTAGGTTTCTTATATCTAACGCGCTATGTAATCAACAATGGTTTTGGCTCTATTTGTTTTTGCATTACTTTCACAATATCAGCAAAGCTCATTTCAGCTGGTTTGGTTGGAGAAATCAAACTTCTAAGCAAACTGTATGCTGTTCCACCCATTGCACTCAGCAAATGAGTCACTCGTTTCTCATTGGCTATTCCATTTGCTTTAAGATATTGCACAATTGTTCCATATACAATACCCATTTATCTTCTGTGCAATCAAACATCCTTATCTTTCTGATGTAGCCAGTTATTTCTGCTCTTTTTAAAAATTTATGATTATTATCTCCCAGTAGTCATAGTTTATGAACCTGTGAATTTCGTCCATTTTCTTCCCTTTTTTAACTCGACTGTCTCACTCTTCCAAAGACACCATGTGCTGCACTATTTTTTTAGCTCAATCATTTTTCTCCACTTGTGAAGAAAACATGCTACGCATTTTTAAATCAAACATCTCGCTGCGCTTCAACAAGGAGGTAGTCATCTTGGGTTAATTTTAAATCATACTTGCTGGCACTGTTATGTTTTGTAACCCTAAAACATTAAAACTAATTGAAAGAAAAACATGGAGCCAGGGATAACGTGTCCTTAGTTCACTTTTATCTTCAGTGAGGCACACACTTAAGACACGATGTCATAACGACATGTGCCATTCACATACTTCTACATATAATTTGTAATGAATTACGTAAACAACAAAAACTGTGCAATCAAGCAATATATTTACAATATTATTCAAATATTATTGGAATATTAAATATACAACAGAGAGGATGGAAACTGACACCACACAAAAGCACGAAGACAGGTCTGGAACGCAGAAAAGTCTGCTTGATACAATACTGGCATTCACACAGTGGTTGCATGTTGAAGTAAGGAAAGACCAAACATTAAGGTAAGTTCACTTTCAGGAACCTGCATTATGTGCAACCAGGCATATGGTCAGGCTGTGGTGTCACTGTTTTGTTTTCAGCTACTCTAATCCACTGACTGACTGAAACTGCAGACATAAACTGTTGTCTGCAGGAAGGAACTGGGCTAGATTGTTGGGTGCCAGTCTAACTACTGACCACAGGGAGCAAAACGGCTGGCAATGGTCTTACCGGACAGGGATAGCCTCCCGATAAAACCACAGCTTGCAAAAGGCAGATATGTGCCCTGTGGCCACAATTTCCTGCTTTCTCTTCAGCTGTTGCCACAGGTTGTCTAAAATATCACCCTGCTTATCAGATTTGTGAGTGGCCCTCTTGTATGATAAGATGGACATTACAATCTAACTCAATATGATCTTGGACTTTATTGTTTACCTGCACTGCACTTTTTCAGTAGCTTTTACACTTTATTTTGCATTGTTATTGTTTTAACTTATTGTTGCTCAATGCACTGTGTAATGATTTGATCTGTATGAACAGTATGCAAGTCAAGCTTTTCACTGTATGTTGGTACATGTGTCAATAATACCAATAGCAAACTTTCAAACCAGCTGTTATAACACATAATAACTCTATGTAGATGACATCGAAGGTCAGAGTTTAACACTGCTGGGACCTGTATTAAACTCTGACCTTGGATGTCATCTACATAGTTATCATGTGGTCCCCTCCTCCTAAGTGTCAAAGCCGTGCAGAATAGCATGTTAGTCAGTAACTACAACTTGTCCCCAATGTGTGGGAATGTCATAGGATCTATGGGAAGCTTATGGGAATAAATGGGTGCATACTCTGTGTTTATGTCTCCAAAATTTTCATGAGATTATCCCGACTCGAGATGCAGCAGTACGTTCAATTATTCTGTGATTTGCCTGGTGGCCACTGATGGAGTAACAACTCTCTGCTGGTGCTCCTAACTTACTTACTTTTGTCTCCAACCTTTTGAAATACTACTGTTAGACGGATTATTTCATTACTATGACTGCCAAAGCAGCTTTGGAAGCTATTCAAAAGCTTACTGAAGAGTTTCAACAGCTCAGAAAAGAAATGTCGGCTGATTTGCAACAAATCAGCGTTGAAATTAAACAAATAGGTACAAAATTAGATAATATTCAAGCAACTCTAACCAAGCTTGATAAGAAGATAAAGGAACATGAAGCGGTTATTACTTTACTGGACAAGAGAATGGATGATTTGCAAAAGCTGTATGAAAAACAATCCAAGTCCAATGAAATACTGAGACAGAAGATTATTGATTTGGAAAACAGAAGTAGGAGAAACAAATTAGGAATCTTGGGACTTAAAGAGCAAACGGAAGGAGATAATCCTGAAGAATTCTTCACAAACCTTTTGATGGAATTATTCCCTGATATTATAAAGTCTCTGCCTTTGATTGATCATGCTCACAGATCACCTATCTACCGATCAACTTCAAAATCAAAACCAAGATCAGTCATTATACGTTTCCATGAATTTCAAGTAAAGGACCATCTGATTCGTGATGCCCATGGAAAATGTATGATTGACTACCAAGGTCAGACGATTCATATTGTTGAAGATTTTTCATCAGAAGTTACGACAGAATGTGTTAAGTTTAAAAAAGTTATGGCGGAGCTATACAGCCACAATTTTAAGCCTTCTCTTTGTTTTCCAGCTCGACTGAGAATCACAGTAGAAGATGGATCATTTAAATGGTTTTGTACGAAGGAGCAGGCGCTAGAATTTTTAGACTCAATTATTCTGTACCCAACATGATTCTAAATATTTTCAGTAGTTTAAATGACAGGAAGCAAATGCAATTGGCTCCTTCATCACAGATGCAGACAAAGAGTATCAGATTGTTACATTAATTAGCCCTGAATAGAAGAGCACTGGATGCCAAAATCACAACCCTCCATAGCCGGGCCAGGCAAGTATATGATGGAAAACTGAGCCCTAGAAAGCAGCAATATTAAAACAATAATCACGAGAACCTAATAAATTCACTGAATGAATAAAGTACATTGGAATGACAAGTATCAAATTATAAATAACATGGTAGAGCACAGGTACCAGGAAACCAAATGATTGACATGAGAGGGGGGCAACTGCAAATTAAATACTGAGTGGCCAACAGTGAATTCATGAATCCCCACACCAACAGGCAGAGCAATAAGTTACCAAGCTATTGGAGCAGTGTGTTAATAAAAAATTGTACAGCAATGGATGGATCGACACATCAAAGCTGAATGAAGCAACTGACAAAATCATAAACAAATAAACAACCTGGATACTGAGTAAGTGTAAATTAGTATCTTAAAATATTCATTTTTGATATGTAGGCGTGATTGGCAAGGCTGACATTTATTTGTGATCTGTTATTTCCCCCTTGGATTGAGAGACCCAAGAGGCATTTGGAGGAGATTGTTGAAGAGGCTCTTGTTAGAGTGAAATGTGATTATGAACATTTCTGTGCTATTTCAGACACACTAGGAATTCACCAGTTAGACTCTTTCATGTGCAACACTCACAACACGCTGGAGGAACTCAGCAGGTCGGGCAGCATCCGTGGAAACGATCAATCAACGTTTCGAGCCAGAACCCTTCCTCAGGACTGAAGAGGGAAGGGGCCCAGGACCTATAAAGAAGATGGGGGGAGGGTGGGAAGGAGAAAGCTGGTAGGTTCCAGGTGAAAAACCAGTAAGGGGAAAGATAAAGGGGTAGGAGAGGGGAGGCAGGAAGGTGATAGGCAGGAAAGGTGAAGAAAGAATAGGGGAAAACACAATGGGTAGTAGAAGGAGGTCGAACTATGAGGGAGGTGATAGGCAGCTGGGGGAAGAGGCAGAGTGAAATAGGGATAGGGGAAGGGAGGGGGAGGGAATTACCGGAAGTTGGAGAATTCTATGTTCATACCAAGGGGCTGCCTATCACCTCCCTCATAGTTCTGCCTCCTTCTACTACCCATTGTGTTTTCCCCAAGATACTCCCAGATTCCTGGCCAGATATATATGTGACTGTCTTGTTCTGACCTTCCCAATAAGTGGAACTCTTTTCTCCACCGAAGAAGCCCTTTCACAATCTTCAACACCTTATATCAAGCTTTCCTTTGGTCTTCCAGCCAAACTGGTTACTTCCTCAAAGGAAAGTCAAGAAAGGAAATGCCAACCCTACATAAAAAAAAGCATCCGACCATAAAACCTCGCTGATTCAACACTTCACCAACCACTCACTGCAGTAATCAGCTCTTCACATGGAATTCATGAGCCCATGACGAGTGGGGTAGGGAAAGGTAAGGACCAGCGCAATGGAGGGCCAGTTTTGGAGGAGTGCCTGGGCTGACATCAGGTAAACTGGACATCTGTCAAGTCTGGTGTATACCAGACAACAGAGTCAAATTGCATAATGTATCGTTAAAGGGAATGTAACTTTCACCAGCATTCTGCTGATATCACATTCCCACTGCAATCAGCTTAAAACAGTCAGTTCAACATTTCTACTCGTTTCACTTCTTTAATCTCTGCACATGATAGCTCCATAAATGGGAAAATTTCTCAAAATACATTTTGATAAATGCTTCCATTCAGTTACCGCGGAAGCACTAACACAGTAATGAATAAAACATTTTAAAGCTTGGTCAGATTGTGCTCACTGCTGTCAGTAGTCATGATTATCCACAGTATTAAGTTACACTCGTAGATGTAAAGTTCACTATTATTCCACAGAATCCTGATATACATTAGTCCTTGCACCAATGTTAACGACTTGATATTTCCAAGATGTGCAACATAGAACATCAAGACCTAAAGAACTTCTTCTTATGTTTCCCCACAACACAGAAGCAGGCTGTTTGGCCCATCAAGTCTGTTGGAAATAATTGGGAAAATGTTTAGCTCAGGTGGTTGATCTTCGGGTTGAGTTGTTCTCCAATCTGGGCAAGTCATTTGCAAATATTTTGTCACCATACGAGGAGTCATCGTCAATGCTCTATTACCTAATCTCAGCAACTACTGATCTCTGGGAATTTTCATGCACAACAGTCTCAAGAGTTTATAGAGAAAGATGCAAGAGACTTCAGAGGAGAAGGCCACTGGTTCAGGCTGACAGGAAGGCTACAATAACTCAAGTGACCACATGTTACAATAATGGTGTGCAGAGAGCATTTCTGAATGCACAACACGTTGAACCTTAAAGTGGATGTCTGACAGCAGCAGAAGATTATGAACTACTTAGTGGCTACTTTATCAGATACATGAGGTAACTACAAACACTGAAAAATACAAAGGGAAATGTTGAAATGTTGTCCTTTAAAATATTTTCCACTTTTAAAATGTTATGCTCCTCCGAGTGAAACAGCACCATTGCATTCAAGTTGGTCTGCAAGTAACCAACTGTTTGTCATCTATTTAATCTGATACCCTGTGCATCATCTTTTCCTCAACATACAATGCCCAACAGATGAAAACCCCTGGTGATAATTATGCCATGATTCTGTGATTTACCTGGAATGCACATCATTCAAATTTTAACAGAGTAAACAATATTTTTATTCTTGGGATATGGACACTCCTCAAGCATTATCTGGGTAATTTCACCACCTAGTTGACATACACAAGAAAATCACAGCCCCTCAAGTCTACCCTCCCAGTCAATACGAGCACAAGTTGTCTGTGCCAGGCCTCATTTCATCTTCTGTGCAGGTTCCTCATCACCCCAATTCGTGAACTAGGGTAATAATGAACTCAAGAGCCTGTCACTTTTCATATTGCACCCCAGAGTCAAAGCCACAGGGGCATTCTCATCAGTACCTTCCAAACACTTCCAATCAATAAGCAATAAGAATGGAAATCTATCAAGGGAGAACAAGAGAAAGAGAGAGAAAAACTATGACCAACCAATGCTAAGAAGTCCAGAAAAGGGAAATGTCGAACTGAAATACGTCTTCCTTTATGTGTAAACCAGGGAAATAGTACACTTCTTCAACAAATTATCACCTTTAAGTTCCTTTCCGATCAGCCACTTTGCCACAAGTTGGTTTATACTTGGAGAAATTGGAGTATGTCACAAGATAATAAAACAAATGTCTACAGATGTACTGTGGAGGGCAGTCTAACTGGCTGCATCACCATCTGGTATGGTGGGGACGTTGCATAGGATTGGGAAAAGCTGCAGGGGTTTGTAACTTAGTCAACTCCATCATGGGCACCAGCCTCCCCGGCATCGAGGACATCTTCAAAAGGCAATGCCTCAGAAAAGTGCCATCCGTCATTGCTACCATCAGTAAAAAGGTACAGGAGCCTGAAGGCACGCACTCAATGTTTTAGAAACAGCTTCCTCCCCTCTGCCATCAGATTTCTAAACAGACAATGAACCTATTCATGAATGCTGCCCTCGCTATTTTTATGCTCTTTTTGCACGATTTATTTAATTTTATATCTATATCTATAAATAAATAAACAGAGAAAGAGAGAGAGTGAGAGTGAGAGAGAGAGAGAGAGAGAGAGAGAGACCCCTATATATTATTGTAGTTTATAATATTTTTATGCATTACTCTGTACAGCTGCCACAGAGTGACTAACTTCACAACATCCGTCAGTAATATTAAAACTGATTCTAATTCGGTAAATGCCCAACAGAATGTTGCTATTTGGTATCTGATCCAGCATACTTCTTCACAACAAGAGATCACCAGGTTAACAAAGGAAATGATTCAATGACATTCTCAAAGTCTCCCTCAAGAAAGTGTAATACCCCCATCAATTTATGGAAAGCCCTGGCCACTGACAGCTCAAAATGGTGAAGGAACATTCAACCAGGCATTGAGGGCCTCAAGTCCATTTGTCAAGAGCATACAGAAAACAGAAGTAAATAGTATCAGGCATACACCACAAGATACCAAATCCCTGCTGCTGGCCAACCCCTCAGCATTTTCTGACCTATCTGGGGCAGAGTCAGTAGACTCAACATTGGTCTCCTTTGCACCCAAGAATGCAAAGAATGGTGATGAAATAAAAGAACCCTCAATCCCAAGAGTGATAGTAGTACAGGCATTTCTTCACAACTCCTCAAAAAGAATCAACTTAGGTTGCCAAAAATGAGATGACAGTGTGCAAACATCCCAGTCAAAATTGTAACCAGCAGGAACCACGCTACCACTCACCTCTGCTTTAGCCGAGAAGGTTTTTCCTGATTGTAGTCCTTATGGTTATTGAATTCTGCCTTGGTACTTTCTTTCTCTTTCTCTGACGTGGTTGTGGCCAGATGCCCATGTGCCGTCTTCATTAGAACCTCAAAATCAGAGTCTGCATCATAGTCCTCAATTTCATTTTTCTGAGGTAGTATGTTGGTGTTTGCCAGACCACCAATGGGCATTTTGGAGAACACCTCTGCACATTCAATGGGCATACTCAGTCGGTAGAATACAATGTCTGTGCTGCTGTTCTGAGAGCCAAAAGACCTTTGTATGACCTTCAAGCAGGGTGAGCTATCGACTGTGCCATCCATTCTCATCACCTGGTACAGATATGCAACAGGAGGATTCACAAATAAATCCTTGATTTTGACATTTAAATTCATAAAAGACAACATATAACAACAGTACACTTGGATTGATACATCTATCGATCAAAATAAGCCTCCTGTGGCAAACAATAATGGCATTTATTTACTCTGAATGACTACTAGACATTTTACTTG
The DNA here is from genome assembly GCF_963921235.1 of Mobula hypostoma. Lineage (NCBI taxonomy): Eukaryota > Metazoa > Chordata > Chondrichthyes > Myliobatiformes > Myliobatidae > Mobula > Mobula hypostoma. The sequence goes on along the minus strand of NC_086104.1, from coordinate 23,475,582 downwards.
TAGGTTTACTTTCAAATACCAGGTCATAAATATTTGGACTGACATTTTATTTAAATAACCTTGGAACCTACATGGAACTGACTATAAAATATTTACCGCAACAGGACTTGCTGATGGCATTTGCGTGTACAGTCAGCTTCCCTCATGTGGTATTATTTTCATTTCATAACTCTATCACAGGATGTCAGCATGATTGGCAATATAAGAAGATATTGTCCATCTCAATTTGCTTTTAATAAAGTTGAAGTGAGTGTCTTTTTGAACTGCTGACTTTGACAGGAAGTTTCTAAAACGGTAAGGGGAAACCAGTTGGTTTAAAAAGAAAAAAAATGATTTCACTGGCTGGGGAACTCAGGATGAAAAAGCAGAAATCCACATATTAGATCTTGGTCATCCAAAAATGAGGTTTGTGGATACATCTACTGCACAGTGTGTAAGAATGGCAAATGAAAGTTGACGTCAGGTCAATTATTGACTTTATATTAAGTTCAGTTGATAGCCTTTTGTGAACTAAGTGCTGAGGATTTTTATGGCATAAGTAGGAATATGGAGTTAGATGGACAGATCCATCAAAATTGCATGGAATGATGGACCAGGTTTGAGAAACTAAGCAGATGCTCCTTCTTCTCTGTTCTTAAGAATTAGGACATTAATCACTTGCTACAGAACATCCAGCCTCTTAACTGTTTATGTAACAAGAAAACCAATATTGCTTTTACTGTTAAATTATTCGCCACTATTGACCTGCTGGCTATCCATGATGGGGATTCAGAGATAGTAATGGAATTGAATGAACAGGAGCTGTTCTGGAAAGTCTCGTCTGGCACTAGTTGCAGGTGTGGCCTTGCCTCATCGCCTCTGCTATTTATATGACAGTAAATTCTGTCATTTCCTAATATCGAGTGAAATGAATGAATGAGCGACAGCTGGCTTCGAGGCGACTTGTGGGAGCAGACTGAGATGGATTCTCGTTCTGCACTTCTCACTGGCCTCTGTCCTTTCTGTGATGAGGCCTCCTCCTGATAACTCTGTAATTATCTCTCTCCTCTGGACAACTGGATGTGACAGAACTGCAGTGCTTTGACTTGACCCTGCAGTTGTGGGATAGCTTCGCTCTTCAGTATCCAGTCAGCCTTGAACTTCAAAATTCTTTTTTAAACACCTGCTGGTGTTCACTTCAGCACCGTTCATTGTAGCAGGTTCAGTGGTGATGTTCGAGTGAGGTGTGGCAGAATACTGATGCTGCTGAAAGCTCAGATTTCTTCCCAGATACACAATTTTCAGCTGCTGTTAATGTTAGAGCTATTTAGCTTGTGGCTTATTACAGGGCAAAATGGAGGACATCTTGAGGGAAAAGCCATAGTGACATCTCCATAAGGACTGAACCCTGGTTACTTCTGTCAATGTGGTAATGAACTGTTGAATATTCAACAGTTACTCTGGTGAGGACAAGATCATGAAGGTATTTTTCTCCCCCTCATGGTTGGTTTTCATACTAGTAGTCACACAAACCTTCCCTGACAACTGGATCTTTCAGGACTGACCTACTTCAGGCTACTGAGTCACCCTTGACAGTACCTTTCTACTGCCTGTTACACTGCTGGCATGTAGGGCAGCAATAAAGATCCTCCATCTCTGGTGGTGTTCAGGGCTTCCTTCATCGTGTCAGTAGCTTGGTTTTCACTACTGTCAGATATGCAAGTTCCGGGAGGACACTCAGGAATACCGTTACATTCAGGTGTGGAAGGATTCTTCATTGCTGTTTTCATAACAGTTCTGCTTTCACCAGTCAGAGTGTTAGCCCCCAAGCTGAACCTTCGAACCTGGAGGACTGGTGGGCCACTCTTAGTCTAGCCTCTGCCCTTTGACCAGTTTGGTATGGGTGACTGAACAAAAAGTCCCGATTTTAGCGAACATAACTGTCCGGGTCTTTGAAGCGCACAAGCCTCCAAACCCTACTAAAATGCTGTGGTCCTCTTGGAGTACTGTTAACAGTGGCCAAGGAATATTACATTCCAGGCCCTTGCTATGCTAAATGTTTCTTCCAGGTTTGCTTCAGAATTGTGAAATATTGCTTCATTGGTTGAGAGAAGACAGTGTACAAAGGTTTCTTCGGCTCTAACCTAAAGGTGTAAGAATTATTTGACTCCTGAGTCAATGTTAATAACTCTAAGTACCAATTCTGATTGGTGAGTCTCTGCTAACAAAGGGAAAAGATAGCCACATAGAAGGCTGGCAGTTTGGATGGTAATGTGAATCTTCAAGAATGTTGTTTGGATTGGCCTCAGTGAGGACTGGCTTTGAGGCTGTGGACTCACTTTCATGAACTTCAGCTCTGAATGTTATTGTTTGCACAATTTGTATTTTTCCTGCACACTGGGTGTTTGATGGTCTTTTTTTTAATGGGCCTTCATGAGTTTCTTTGTTTTGTGGCTACGTATGAAGAAAAGAATCCCAAGGTTGTATATAGTATACATACTTTTATAATAAATGTACTTTGTGTTAGGAGGATTCTATAGAGCAACCCAACCTAGATAATTCGGTTGATACGAACTGGTTCGTCCAGTTTTACTGATTTTTCATATAATGTCTTGCTTGGGCATTTCAGGGAAAGGTTTAGAGTCAAAAACAGTGCTATGGATCTGCAGTCACAAAGAGGATAAGAGGTTTTCTTCTTTAAGGAACAACTGTTAAACAATAGAAACCCCATGGCAATCTGCTCTCGGGTCAAAAATGTACACCTAATTAGAAGCAGTACTTCAGTTTATTACTGAAACCTAACAACTACCTTTTAACTAATTCAGACACTGTAAAATTAATTAAAGTTGGACATGCTAACAGATAATAGGAAAATTCCCACTGGTTCACTCATAACAGGTTCCTAGAATCATAGAAAATTTACAGCCCTAAAGGAGGTCATTTGACTCATCCAAACATTTCCCACTTTATAACACAAGTTTTATAGCCCTGTACATTCAAGGACGCATGCAAGTTCTGTGTAAGGGGATTGAAATTTTCTGCCTTCTATCACCTGCTAAGATAGTCAGGTCTGGTACCCAGCTATTCTCTGGGTGAAAAGGATCTCTTTTGTGCAATAGATTCACTCTAGAAAGTAATACTCCTGCTCTACAATCCTTATACCAATTACTTTAAATCCTTGCACCCTTGTATTGGACCCCTTTGCTTTTGGAAAATAGACCTTGCTATTAACTTTACTGAGGCCATTATCAGTTCATATACCTCAGCTATGTTGTTTTTCAGTCTGTGGATTCAATTACACTACTGTGTAGGATAAGAGCGATCGTTGCCACAGACGGCTGTGTAAGCCAATACATTGAGTATATTTAAAGCAGAGGGTAATAGGTTCTTGGTTAGTCAGGGTGTCAAAGGTTACAGTGAGAAGGGAAGCCAAGATGGAATGGCAGAGCAGACTCAATCAACCAAGTGCCTAATTCTGCTCCTGTTTTATGGTCTTATATTCAAACATTGATTCAGCAATCTGGCATTCACTTTCAGAAACTACATCAGGTGATAATACCACTTCCCATGCAGCCACCTCTTTAGGATCACTGAATTATTGCAAGCTGTTAGGAGAATCACCTGCACAATGGGAAGGAGTCAGGCAGGAGATCCAAAAACTGAGCTGCGTAGTACTTCTAAAGTGTCGCCATTTTATTCAAAGCCAACGAGTATCAATGTGAGAGGCACCTTGCCACTGGGTTACATACACACAACTTTACTGAACCAGCTAACATTCATCCTAACTCTTCCCCATTCCTCGATAATTCTGCATTTCCTCATTAACCCCTACCTCGATGTGTTCGTGGTTTGCGGGCACAGAGATGAACTGGGGCTGCCTCTTGCTAAACCATATCGTGATGTCCCTGTTCATGTTCACTGCAAAGGGCTCATATCCTTCCTGCAGACCACAGATGGTGAAATACTTAAGCGTAGCGACGTCATTGCCAAAGTTCATCCTGCCAACTTGAGAGAGCCCTAAGCTGCACACTGGAATAAACCCTGCAAAGCAAAAGGAAGAAAATAACATGGCAGCAATATATTATAGCAGCCTTGAAAATAATACATGGTGAAGAAAGGACACAATTACAAGGCGACAGTTGGAACAGCGTGGAAATGGCACATCAACTGCTAAGAAAAAATTACTCCAATTTTTCAATTTCATTAACATTAGTGGTAATGGAGCCCAGGGCCATTGTAGAACAGATCCTGTATTATTGACCAACATCAAAACCCTTCCTTTTTGTTTACAACAGCTTACGAGATTAAAAACAGGAGCAAAACTAGGCCACACAGTTTCTTCAGCTTCCTAGGCAACACACAAACACAAGGCCAGGCAGCATCTTTGGAAAAGAGTAAAGAGTCAGCGTTCTGGGCCGAGACCCTTCACTTCATCTCCATTTCAGTAAGATTCTGGCTGATCTCTTCACAATTTATATATTCTCTGATCTTTTGTCTCCCACCCAGATAACTACAGCATCACAATATGACTAAAAGGTATGGATTCGTGCAGCTGCTACTGCCATAACCTTATGTACAAATTGTGAACAATTCCTATGCTCAAATGTCTTTGGATATTTCTCACGGCACTTAATTACAGCTTGATTGAAGATGTCCGCCTCGGTGGCTGTGATTCAGCAGCTCCATAATTATACTTGTGGAGTTGTGAGTTGACCTTGCTCTGTCATTCAAGGTCAGTTAATTTAATTTTGGTAATGCTCCCAGCAGATTCTATGAACAGGGCTGGGTCAGCAATAAAGCTGCCTTTAGCATAGACCACAACAGGACAAAAGAACTCTATTTTCAGAATGATCACTGGAGACCAACGACATACACTTTAAGGTCTCCACATGCCTCCCTTGAAGCACTCAAAATTAACGGGCATTGAACCTCTCCCAGTCACAGGAAAAGAGAGAAAATGCATCTAGTTCAGGTTCACTGCACCATCTCAACTTACGAGGGATAATTGATAAGTTTGTGGCCTAAGGTAGAAGGAGTCAATTTTAGAAAACCTAGCACATTTATTTTTCAACATAGTCCCCTCCTACACTTACACACTTAGTCCAGCAGTCGTGGAGCATACGGATCTTGGACCTCCAGAAAGTGTCCACGGCAGGGGTGATTGATGAGTTCATGGCCTAAGGTAGAAGGAGATGAGATATACAGCTCTCATTACATGTACATGCAGTTCAACTCTTTGAGTGATATTGCAGAAAGTTTGAAGTTAATAATGCATCTCCTTCTACCTTAGGCCACGAACTTATCAATCACCTCCGATGAGTTATTAACTTCAAACTTTCTGCATCATCACTCAAAGAGTTGAACTGCATGTAACGATTAGTTGTGAGGGGATAATGGTATTGAATGCTGAGCTGTAGTTGATAAAGAGCATCCTGATGTATGCATCTTTGCTGTCCAAATGTTCTCGGATTGAGAGAGAGCCAATGAGATGGCATCTGTAATCCAAGTCGCTTCTCATGCAGGAGTTGATATGTTTCATAACCAAACTCTCAAAACACTTCATCACTGCCGATGTAAATGCTACTGGATGACAGTCATTGAGGCAAATTACCACGTTCTTCTTAGGCACCAGTATAATTGAAGCCTGTTTGAAGCAGGTGGGTATCTCAGACTGCCGAAGTGAGACGTTAAAGATCTCAGTGAACACTCCAGCTAATTGAATCAGCACCGGTTCTTAGTACTCAGCCACATACCCCATCTGGGCCAAACGCTTCTCCTGGGTTGAACTTCCTGAGGCCTGCTTGCACGTCAGCCTCAGAGAGTAAAATCAGAGGATTGTTGGGGGATGTGGGAGTTGGTGATAGTTCTTCTATGTTTTGACGGTCAAAGTGAGCATTGAGGAATTGAGCTCAACTGGAAGCAAAGCTCTGCTGTCATTAGATTTAACTTTATACTGTAAGAGGTGATAATCTTCAAGCCCCGATACAACTGTTGAGCATCCTTCATTGATTTAGGTTTAGTCCAGAATTGCCACATCACCAGTAACAGGGCTTTCTGTTGACTGTACCTGGACCTCTTGTAACTTTCTTGCTCAACAGACTTGAATGCTTTTAACCCGGCCCTCATCAAATTGCGGATCTCATGGTTCATCCAGGACTTCTGGTTGCGGAAGACTCTGAATGATTTTGTGGGGACACACTCACCTACAATTGTTTTAATAAGGTCCATGTCAACCATGGTGTTCTCATTCAGATCCACAGATAAGTCCTCAAACATGGTCCAGTCCATGGACTCAAAGAAATACTATAGTCACTCGTCTGCCTGCTGTAACCACCTCTTTGTTGTCCTAATCTCTGGAGCTTTGCTCTTTAGCCTCTGCCTGCAAACAGGTAGGACAGGGGCCATAAGTGATCACATTCACCAAAATGCAGTTTGGGTATAACAGCGGTCAACCCCATCAGCGAACTGCTCGTTAGCGGAGGAGCTGGAGGAGTTGGGCTTGGCACGGACTGTGCTGCTGCCTACAACAGAGAGGCGTTGGCGTCAGTGTGCAAAGGTGGCTTTCAGTCAAACAGTGAGTGATTGTCTTAGTAATTTTCTTGTGATTGCAAGGCCCTGGTGGACATTGGTAATGTGGAATGCTGCAGGTCTGGTTCACTGGTTTGTTGGCAGGAATAACAGCGGGGGGGAGCTGTGTGACCTTGGTTGTAGCAAGGACCAGGCCACATGCCACAGAGTCACCTGTCTGCAGACCCAAGGTGAGAGGCGTCGGAGTCGGTGCCCGGAGGCAGTGTGGCGCGACATCCATATTGGTGTCAGAGCTGCACTCCAGTGCTTGCTCAGTGGAAGACAAACAGGATTGCGTTCGTCTGCAGACTGCTGCGGGCTTGCTTTTTACTGACGACATTCATGGACTCAGGGACTTGAACTTACTTTTTGCGTGAATGTATGTATACTGCTATCTTATATGTGCCTTGTGCTGCGCATGACTGTCTGTACTGTGTTTGTACCTTGGCCTCGGAGGAATGCTTTACTCATGATAATCCATCCACCCACCCTCGCAGTCACACATTCACCAAATTGCCATCAGGGAGGCGGTACGCATCCATCACCACCCTCCCAGCACTGACTCCGGTGCCTCTCTCCTGGGGGCTGCAAACGGGCTCCTCCAGCTCCTCATCTCTGAAGCTTCTTTCCTGCAGCTATCCAGCTTCTCAACACACCTCACTTAGGTGTAATAGCCTAACTGTCCCTGCACAACATCTGTTAAATGAGTCTTTCCTGCTCTCCCTGTCCTGTCGATAGTTATTTAGTCATATGTCATATGACTAAATATAATCATAAGTTCACATTTATTTAAGTTTACTTATTGACCTTTGTGCTAATTGTTGATTGCTCATGGTGTTTGCATTATTGTTTTGTAAATTGTTGGTTGGTATTGCGTTGTCTGTCATGGTATTGTCCTTTGTTTTATGCTTGGCACTGAACCACAATCAACTCTGGTATGTTTCACATACTGGCAATAAAGTGATTCTGGTTCTGACAATTAAACTTGAACTTGAAATATTGTAAAATTTCACAGCAGTGAAATGGGCCGTTTGGCCCATCCAGTCTAAACATTTGATCTCCAGTCCTCCTTGACTTTACCATTCTAGCCTTCCAATATATCAAATATTACCACTATAATAAACAGCTATAAAAAACACGGAGCTCATTGGTAAACAAAAACTTTAAATTTTCTCAGTCCTCCTAGGTCACCTCAACAGTTCCACAATTCCAGGTTCTGAAAATCAAGAGGTTTTTTTCATTAATTGATTGATATTTTTCTGGTGTATATTGACAACGTAGCCATGTTCATATACGGCTCGTTACAAGGATTTGGCAGGGCAAATAATACTTTGCTTTTGAATAATTCATTTCTTTCATACTGCACAATGTCAATCTGACGGTCATCGCTAAAACTTCACTCTCCCTGGTGCAGAAAGAACATGCAACGGTGGTCCATAATCAGCAGCTGGTGATCTCCTTTCAACAGTTGAGATGGAATGTTATTGACCTCGGTATAGTTCTCTCTTCACAGATACTGCCTAACCCACTGAGAATTTCTAGCATTTTCTGTTTCAGAGTGGTTAATGACAATACCATTTGAATTACTGAGTTGCAGGAACGCTGGGGCAGTGTGTAGGATTCAAATCAAACAGCCTACTTGCAGCCAACATGTCAATTTACTCAGAAAACAAAGTCTATTTAAAGAGTGGAGTAAACAGAAATTACATCAACTTTCCTGAATAAAAGCAGAGCAATTTCTCCAGGAAAATGCGTGTAATTGTCCTCAACCTGCAGCAAGTACAAATTATGTGTATCGAGTCGACCTCAACTGCATATAGCAGTGTGATCGCCAAGTGCAAGTGACAGGGGAATTACACAGTCACCTCCATCCTACATTGCTCTGACATTACCACAATATAACCATTCTGGTTTTAATTTTAGATTGCAGCATACGCAGTGTTCAGCTTCATTATTTAATTCTATTTCCTTTCACTGTCTCTGCTTATCGCCCACTCAAATTATGCCTGTTGTTTGATGAACTTGCATTCTTCTGACAAGTTTACTCTTCCTTACCGCAGGTATTGATCAAGTCTCCAACTTTTAAGTGCTTCTCTCTTTCTTCATCTCATTCCCTCTCCTCCACCTCTGTCCATTACTGCCTACTGCTTTTCCTTCTGTGTACTGTATTATTTGTTTTCCACATCTCTTTGATCATTTCCTATGCCTCCTATTTTTCACTGGCACCTGGAGGTGGACTTTATCTCCCACCAGATAACATACCTCAGAATGATTCTGCAGGGTGGAAAAAACACATTTCTTCTCATGCACTAAGATATTCCAAAAAAAGTAAGTCCTCATGAAAATCCACTTAAGTACTTCACTGAAAGTGTTTCTGGATTGTTTCTGGAAGGTTTTGTGATATTAAACACACTAAGGAGAAGGTGATGGAAACAGATTTAAGAATAAGCTTCAAATGCCACCAGGAAATACAGTGTACTTGCATATCTCTCAGTTACCCCATTATTGTCAGCATTTCTTTTAGCACTACTTCAGATTTGTACTAGAATCTTTGCACCATTCTGCTGTTAGCGCCTGTCATTGTTGCATTTATTATTACCATGTTTACTCTGTGAGTTTCATGCGGGCAAGAAAGGAATTTCATTGCATCCTGGTGTATATAACAACAGACTGAACTGATCTGATTCAGAATCAAATGAAACAAGCTTAAGGGCCTATAGGGGAAAATACCAAACCAACTGGGTGGGTGTGGGGGTGGGGGGGTGGCTGTCGAAGACAGACAAGAAGCACATGATGACAGCTCTTTGAAAAATTTCCGACAGAAGCTTTGGATTCTCCACCTCAATAAGCAGTTCCTTCTTGAGAAATTTGGATGTGCGTTTGCAAACCAGCAGAGAAGAGCTGGAGTCCAGCTCAGATTTTGAGTTTTTCATTAATCACACGTACACACAGTGGGGAAACCCACAAGTGGCGCCAACATAGTGTGCCTGCGAAGTTCAGCAGAACACATGCAACCAACTACAAACAAAACCAACATCCTGAATTTAGTCTTAAAGCCAATTCCCTCTTTTAGTCTGAGCGACTCCTCAAATTTAGAATGGTGGATGGGGGAAGCAAGGGAGCTTTAGCCAACCAAGGTGCGCCAATAAGTGGCAACGCTCTGCGTGCAGCACCGATGGGAATCATCAAATATTCTCATTTACGATTACTACAGCTGAAATACGGGTCATAGCCATGGATTCTTTGGTCAGCAACATAGTCTTAAGCCGTTTAAAAAATCTGTCAATACTCTAATCTTGTGATGTTGGCAGATCCCGGACTGCAGACTTGGATCACAAGTGCACTTCCCCTTTAAGAAAACAGAAATGAGGAAGACAAGCAGGTCTGCAAATACAATTAAAAATGCAGAGGCCTTAGACCCCCACTCCTGACTATCCTACTGGAGAATGTACAGTCTCTAGAAAATAAAACTGAAGACCTTAAAGCAAGATTGCAGGACCGGTACAGGACTGCAGAACTTTACTCCCGGTGTACATACAGTGACTAAAGACTGCAGCACCAGTCATGAGGACCAAGGAGGTAAGGTCAAGGAAGGCGGAGGAGCACTTACAGGACTGCTTTGAGTCAGTGGACTGGACAATGTCCATGGATTCATCTTCAAATCTGAATGAATACGCCAAGGTTGTCACCAACTTCATCAAGATCTGTGTGGATAAGTGTATGCCTTTGAGAACATACCAGGCATACTGAAACCAAAATCTGTGGATGAACCATGAGATTCTTCGTCTGCTGAGGGCTAGATCTGCAGAATTCAAGACCAGTGATCCATAACTATGCAAGAAGTCCAGGTGCGACTTACAAAATGCTGTTTTAAGAACATAAAAACTATTCTGATGCAGTTAGACACAAAATCTGACAGGGTTTGCAGGCCATTATTTCCTATAAGTGAAGCATAACATCATAAATGGCTGTGATGCTTCACTCCTAGATGAGCTCAACTTTGAAAGGGGGAATAAAACTCCACATGCACAAATCACTGCAGCACCTGATTACGATGTGATCTCTGTCTTGGAGGTCAAAGTCAGAATATTTTTCAAGACGGTGAACCCTCACAAGGCACCGGGCCCTGATGAAGTAAACCCTGAAAACCTATTCCAAACAACTGACAGGATTTTTCAAGGACATCTTCAATCTCTCACTGTCGCAGTCAGAGGGTCCCTCTTGCTTCAAAAGGGCGACAATCACACCGGTGCCCAAGGAGAGCAGGGTGAGCAGCCTCAGTGACTATTACACAGAAGCATTCACACCTACTATACTGAAGTACTTTGAGAGGTCGGTCATGGCCGGAATCAACTCCTTCCTAAGCAAGGACCTGGACTTGCTACAATTTGCCTATTGTCTTATTCAAAAAAATAAGGCATGCCTATCGCCACAATAGGTCTCCAGTCGGCCTTGGATCAGCTGGACGATTGTAATATCTGCATCAGACTGCCTTTTATTGACTATAGTTCAGCGTTCAACACAATCATACCCTCAGTTCTAATCAACAAGCTCCAAAACCTGAACCACTGGAGCTCCCTCTGCAAATGGATCCTTGACTTCCTCACCAGGAGACCAGTCAGTGATAATCAACATTGGCACACCTGAAGAATGAATACTTAGCCCACTGCTCTTTCTTTCTACACACGACTGCGAGGCTAGTAACAGCTCAAACAACATCTATAAACTTGCTGATGACACAACTATTGTTGGCAGAATTTCAGATGGTGAGGAGACACACAGAAGCAAGATAAACCAGTTGGTTGAGTGGTGTCACAACAACAATCTTTAAGACAAAGGAATTGATTGTGGACTTCAGGAAAGGGAAGTTGAGGGAACACACATCAGTTCTCATCAGCAGTGGAAAGGGTGAGCAGTTTCAAGTTCCCGGATGTCAATATCTCTGAGCGTTTATCCTGGGTCCAACACATTGATGCAATTACAAAGAAGGCACAATGGGCTATACTCATTAGGAGTTTCAGGAAACTTTGCAAGTCACCAAAGACTCTCGGAAATTTCTACAGATGTACCATGGGGATTGTTCTGACTGGTTGCATCAAAATCTGGCATGGATGAACAACTGCACAGGACTGAAGTAAGGGCAGTAACTTGTAAACTCAGCCAGCACAATCATGGGCTCTAGCCTCCCCAGCATCAAGATCACCTTTAAAACACAATGCCTCAAGCATCCATCGTTGAGGATCCTCATCATCAGGGACATGCCCTCTTCTCAATGCTACGTCAAGGAGAAGATTCAGGAGTCTAAAGACTCATGTTCACTGTTTCAGGAACAGCTTCTTCCCCTCTGCAATCAGATCTCTGAGTGGACAATAAACCCATGAACACTACCTCACGATTTTTTTGCTCTCTTTTTGAGCTGCTTACTAACAATATATTATATACATTTCTTCTTGTAATTTAGTCTTCTTATTATAGTGTATTGTAATATACTGCAGCCACAAAATGACAAATTTCATGACATATGGCAGAAACCTGAAGCAGACCTGGGACAGGGCTGGATTGACCAAACCAGAATAGATTCTGTGCTGAGGTCGGTAGATTTTGTTCCCTATCAGTGCCTGTCCATCATTTCCTGCACCTGGGCAATGGGGAGTGAACACTTATAGAGTAAAGGAAGCTACCTCTGATCCTGAGAATGTTAGCACATTTAAATAGCAACTTTCATGTCCATGGTATAAAACAGAATTTAAGGCTATGAGTAATTTGAGAGTAAATTGAAGCTAGAAAAAATACAAGACGACACTCAATCATTTTCTGCTACTCAACAAAATCATAACTGAACAAAATTTTCCTGCCCTATCTCAATATCTATTAATATACAAAAATGCATCAGTCTCAGCTTTGAGAGACTCCACAACCCTCTGGGGTATAATATTCCAAAGGTTAACTATCCTCTGAGTGTATAAATTTTAAATAATTCCGCCAGGAAATTTGACATTTTGCTATTTACAAACTTAATCCAAATGATTGAGATGTCAGGGATGCACAGTGACTTTGCCATTTGGATTCAGAACTTGCTTGACAGAGGTTAATGGTTAATGGGATGTATTTGGGCTGGAGGTGCATGATTGGAGATGTTCTGCAGTAATCCAAATTAGAACCTCTGCTGTTTGTGACATAAGTAAATGACTTGGAAGAAAACATGGTTAGCATGTTGCTAAGTTCAGAGGCAATACAAAGGTTGCTGGTGTTGTGAACTGCACAGAAGAGTGGCAAAGGATACAGCAGGATAGTAGATCATCATACCTTTCAGATATGGCTGGAGAAATGACAGATGAAGTTTAATTCAGCTAAGTGTGAGGTATTGCATTTAGTGTGAAACCAAATATAAAGGGGCAGTGCACTTTTCACGGCTGATCTCTTCATAATGCTGATGTAGAGAGTCCATAGCTCCCTGAAAGTGTCTGTACAAGTTGATAGGACAGTGAAAAAGGCAGATCACATGCTTGTCTTTACTTAGTTGAGGAGTCAGGAAGTTATGTTGCAGTTTTAAAACGTCTGTTCTTATCTGGAGTGTTGCACCCAATTCTGGTGGCCCCAGTGTAGGAAAGATATGGAGGCTGTGGTCGAGGTGCAAATCAGGTTTATCAGGATGACGTCTGGATTAGAGGACTGAGCCATAATGTCTGGTTGGACAAACTAGGGTTGTTTTCTCTGTAGTGACAGAGGCTGAAGGAAGACTATACAGAGGTTCATAAGATTTTTGGATGCATGGAAATAGTAGACAGCCAGTATCTATTTCCCAGTGTTAAAATGTCTAATACTAAAAAACATGTATTTAAGGTGAGAGGGGTAGGTCCCACAGAGATGTCCAGGTTTTTTTTACAAACACTGAAAATGATGGATACCTACGAAGCCAATACAAAAAGAGGTATTTAAAATAGGTTCTTAGACAGAGACACATGTATGTGCAGAGAATGGAGGGATATAGACATTGTGCAGACAGATTAGCTGAGGTAGGTATTTAATTCCTAGTTTAATTAGATTGGCACAACATCACGGGGCAAAGGGCCTGTTGCTCTTCTGTACTGTTATAAGAACCATGGTCTATATACTAAAACAGACAAGAAAGAAAGACAGTCCTGTCAAAAGTTGCCCATGGATTGGTGAAAGGATATTGAAAAGTTGCAACTATCTTTTGCTAGCTGCCCAGAGTCGTTTACCCTCTGTCTGTTGGTTGCCAGGTTCAAGCACCTATATAAGCTGGGGAACCCATCAATACAAACTATTTTCTCATTCATTGTGCAAGGGTGAGTAAATAAAAAACTTCAAAACTCCAATCTAGTTGGAAAAGGAGAGTTCAGAGACAGGCTGAAGCCACAGTAATGATGAAAAAGAAAATCAAAAATATACAGAAGATGTTCAACAAATTATTCATGACCGTACAGAAACGTCAGCAAAGGCAGTCATCCTGATGCAATAAGCTACTGAAACTAACCAAGCTGATTAATTCCCCAGGCAAAACCTAAACTGACTTTATAAAAGGTCAAATGAAATTAGGTTACAATGTGCTTTGAAGTTACAATGAACTTGTTTCTGCAGCAACACAAAAATGTGAAGTCCACTAATCTAAAGGGACATCAACATCAGAGACTAAGAGCATAACAAATACTGATCAACTGTGACAGCTGGAAAATATGTAAGTTGGACAACATTGCTTTTTGCTTTTTGTATTGCCAAAGGCACAGTGGAATCCAATTATACAGCATCTAGAAATGTAGCCCAAAGCTCTAAAGGTGCCGCACAGAAGCGTTAAGAAAATCAGGGAATGACTGATTCCATGCCAAGAAAAGGGTGATAGGCCAGAAGGCCAATGTTTGATCAGAGACAAAATCTGAGTCAGATCTTAAATGAGAAATAAGAGGAGGAAAGGCTTAGGGATGGAATTCCTAATGTTACCACAAATAACTTGAGGATGTTCCAGAGGCCAGAATTGAAGGAGGAGATATATTTCAATGGGGTGGATAGCTGGAGGAGGATGCAGTGATACAGAGAAACAAGATCAAGAAGTAATTTGAAAACTAGGACACTAATTTTAATATCAAGTCATTAGCCAACTGGGAGCTGAATAAATGTCCCGCAATGTTGAAGGGTATGTCCTTGGAAACTCTGAGTCTCGCAGAAGCCTCCACGCTCCTGAGGCACGTCTGCTCCCACTGATAATTTATCACCAGGATGACATAAAGTATGTTGAGGATAGGTTAGAGAGCCTTTAAGGTTCTGGGGTGTTAGGTGATGGCATCATAAACCTAAAATACAGTGACAGCACTGGAAGCCAGATAGCAGTTCATTCTGGTGATGTACAAATCATCCAGGACACCTGAGTTTAGTAATGTTGGGCCAAAGAAGTGCCCTCTCACACTCTGACCATCATCTCGACCCTTTCAAGCTACCATCATGTTTTCCTTGCAGTCCATCCACCCACACCCAGACTCTCCAGCCATGGATTTTGCTTTCCTCCAAACCTCAGAATCAGAACCAAGTTTATTCTCACTGACAAACGTAAAATTTGTTGTTTTGCGCCAGCAGTACAGTGCAATGCATAAAGTATACTATAAATCACACTAAGAAATATATATGACAAAAGCAGTGAATAATGCAAAAAGACAGCAAAAATACTGAGATAGTGTTGATGCATTCATTGTCCATTCAGAAATCTGATGGTGGAGAGGAAGAAGCTGTTCCTAAAACATTGAATGTGTTTCTTCAGGTGCCTGTCCCTCCACTCTGATGTTATTAATGAGAAGAGAGTATGTCTCAGTTGGTGAGGGTCCTTAATGATGGATGGGGGATCACCTTGTGAAGATGTCCTCGATGCTGGGGAGGCGAGTGCCCATGATGGAGTTGGCTGAGTTTACAACCCTCTGCAACTTTTTCCAATCCTGTGCACTGGCCTCTCCATACCTGACGATGATGCAACCAGTCGGAAAGCTCTTCATTATGTTGGGTCCGGGATAAATTTTCAGAGGTATTGACACCCAAGTTGAAACCTATTCCTGCCACACTCTTGTACTGGCTGACTACCCAGAGAAAGTATCTGCTGGAAACTGGGAGAATCTACACTCCATGTTCTAAACTTCTCCCATCTCATTATAGGAGGAAGGAGAAGATGGCGGCGCAACACAGCGCGTGCGGCCATTCCGAAAGATATCGTATGTGTTAACTAGGGGGCCGTGCACAATCTTGATTTGATGGAGACAGCCGTGAGAAGCACAGAGGAACACCTGGAGAAACTTCTGAAATGCCCACTTTGCTGCTGCTGTTACTGTGCAATCGAGAATCTCCAGAGGGGAAGGCCCCAAATCCTCAGCTTTGCCTATTGCCTGTTGCCGGGGCCGGGGTCAAAGCATCGGCAGAGATGGTGCTTGGTGCTCGGTGTCGAAGAGGTGGTCGGAGGTTCGGAGTTTTCAGACGGACTCAGAGTCAGACTGTGGTCGGATGCTTCTAGGATGCTGCATCGGCAAGTTTGCGGCGCTGGTGGTTCACCGTCTGCGTGAGATGATGGGACTTTCGAGAGACTTTGAGTCTTTTTACCGTGCCCATGGTCCGTTCTTTATCAAATTACAGCAATGCTTTGCACTGTTGTAACTATATGTTATAATTACGTGGTTTTTGTCAGTTTTTCAGTCGGTTTGTCATGTGTTTCTGTGATATCATTCTGGAGAAACATTATATCATTTCTTAAAGCATGAATTATTAAATGACAATAAAAGAGGATTGTGTGTCCTCATAATCTAATCTAATCTAATCTAATCATTAAACACACAGAGCATAGTGTTACACTATATCATATTTTATACTTCTGATTGAAGGTTCATTGACCTGAAACGTTAATCTGCCTGAACTGCTGAGTATTAACAACATTTTCTGTTTCTATATTATAGCTTACAGCTTTTTTTCAGAAAGTAATCCACTGAAATACATAAACTAAGTTGAGCTCTTCCCATTCTGAATCTGTAATAAGTGCCTTTAAACTTGGATAAGGCATTTCAGAAGTTTCACCAGATGTTCCTCCATGCTCTCACGTCCGTCTTCATCAAATCTGGATTGTGCACGACACCCTACTTGACAAATAACAGACATCACCACCGGAGTGGCCACTGCGAGCTGCATTGCACTGCCATCTTCTCCTCCCGCCGCCATTCTTCTCCTATTAATAGATCTTTCTCAAGAATATGAGACCACCATCAGGGTGAAGAAGCAACCTGTCTGGAAACCCTCCAACCCGATGGCATGAATTCGATTTCTCCTTCTGGTAAACAAATTTCACCCTCTCTTCCTCTATTCCCTGCTCTAATCTTTTACTTCTCTCACGTGCCATTCACTTCTCCCTGGGTTCTTCGTCCTTTCCATTCTCCTACGGTCCACTCTCCTCTCCTATCAGATTCCTTCCTCTCCGTGCGATCATCTTACAGCTAGCCTCCTTCCCCTCCCCCTACCTTTTTATTCTGGCATCTTCCCCCTTCCTTCTCAGTCCTGATGAAGGGTCTTGGCTCGAAATAGCGACTGTTTCCTCTTTTCCATAGATGTTTCCTGACCTGCTGAGTTTCTCTAGCATCCTGTGTGTGTTACTTGATAACATTAACACATTAATCAATTCCATTATTCTAAACAACACAAATATCCAATGACTCTCATTCTATCATACAGAGCAGAGCATGCATACTACCATGGTCATACTTGGTAGTATGCATGATAGTAGAAATAAATGTGCAGACTATTTCTAAACGGGGAAAAATTCCTGAAGTCTGATATGCAAAGGGACTTGGGAGCCCTTGTGCAGAACACCCTAAAAGTTAACTTGCAGGCAGACTTTGTGGTGAGGAAGGCAAATGCAATGTTAGCATTCATTTCAAGAGGTCTAGAATACAAGACCCGGGATGTGATGCTGAGGCTTTATAACGCACTCGTGAGGCCTCACCTTAAGTACTGTGAACAGTTTTGGGCTCCTCACCTAAGAAAAGATGTGCTGGCATTGGAGAGGGTTCAGAGAAGGTTCACAAGGATGATTCCGGGAATGAAAGGGTTATCATATGAGGAACGTTTGTTGGCTCAGGGTCTGTATTCACTGGAATTTAGAAGGATGGGGGCGGAATCTCACTGAAAGGCCTAGATAGAGTAGATGTGGAAAGGATGTTTCGAATGGTGGGGGAAGAGGGCACAACTTCAGGATGGGGGCGTCCATTTGAAACAGAGATGTAGAGAAATTTCTTCAGCCAAAGGGTAGTGAATTTTTGTAATTTGTTACCACGGGCAGCTGTGGAGGCCAGGTCATTGAGTGTATTTAAGGCAGAGCTTGACAGGTTCTTAATTGGACATGGCATCAAAGGTTATGGGGAGAAGGCCAGACAGTGGGGCTGAGGAGGAGAAAAAAGGATCAGCCATGATTGTGTGGCAGATCAGCCCTTCTTGAAGGGCCAAGTGGGCTAATTACACTCCTATATCTTAAGGTCTATGGCAGGGGTATGTAACCTACGGCCGTGGGCCAAATCTGGCCCGCATAAGTATTTTGACCGGCCCGCAAGCAAATATTGGGATACTATGCTTATCCGGCCCACGAGCGATTTTTCCTTATTCTGAGTGTTTCACGCGACCACACTGATGGACATGCATGGCGTCTTGTTACACTGGCCCCGGGTTCCGTTTTGTTCCAAACCAAACACTGGTATATACGAATGACGGGAAGGCAGACTACCTTATTAATATGTATTAGATACTCTCTGTGCACGCACAGATTTTCAGATGGGATTGTTCAAATTTGTAAACAGAAACAGCGTCACTGTGTTTTAACAAGAAATCCACGCTAAATATCCAGATATTTACATGTGCTACAATACTTGTTGAATAACTGAGTGAGCAATTATTATCAAAAATGAAGCACACCAAGAACCATTTGAGAAGAAGATTGACTGATGCCCATCTGGATAACGTCTTGCTCTTGGCATCAACAAGTCTGACACCCAATATTGAGAAGCTATGAAGCAACAAACAGCATCAAGTTTCACACTGATCTGTCGACTGTTTGCATTAAAATTTTCTTTTTTATTATACTTAATTTACCACCATTCAATGCATCATGTTCATACGTTTCATGTTTAAAGATTCTTTGTGTCCTTTTAAGCAACACACATCAAAGTTGCTGGTGAACGCAGCAGGCCAGGCAGCATCTCTAGGAAGAGGTACAGTCGACGTTCCTCTTCCTGGACAGACCTCTTCCTAGAGATGCTGCCTGGCCTGCTGCGTTCACCAGTAACTTTGATGTGTGTTGCTTGAATTTCCAGCATCTGCAGAAATCCTGTTGTTTGTGTCCTTTTAATAGATTCAAAAGATGCCTTGATTGAAATAAATTGCAACTAAACTGAGTTCTTTGATACTAATTGGCATCCTTGGTTAAGCACAAATGGTTTTCTAATATGCATTATTCATTAATTTAAGGCAAAACATAACTAGATGTACTTAAATGGATAATTCCCATATTTCAAGTTTTTTATGGCATTTATCTGGCCCATCATCCGCTCATTAATACACGATCTGGCCCACAGAGGCAAAAGGGTTGCTGACCCCGGTCTATGGTCTTAAAATGGGGATTGCTGGGAGGCGCAGATCGAAGGGCCAAAAGGGTATATTCCGTGCTGTATCTCACTTTACACTGCATGCTGTTGGAGCAGTGCTGCCAGGATAATCAAGGACACGACCCACCCAGCCAACACACTTTTTGTCCCTCTTCCATCCGGGAGAAGGCTCAGGAGCTTGAAGACTCATACGGCCAGATCTGGGAACAGCTTCTTTCCAACTGTGATAAGACTGCTGAATGGATCCTGACCCGGATCTGGGCCATACCCTCCAAATATCCGGACCTGCCTCTCGGTTTTTTTGCACTACCTTACTTTCCATTTTTCTATTTTCTATTCATGTTTTATAATTTAAATTTTTAATATTTACTATCGATTTGTAATCCAGGGAGAAGGAAGCGCAGGATCAAATATCGCTGTGATGATTGTATGTTCTAGTATCAATTGTTTGGCAACAATAAAGTATAAAGTATAAATAATGTCACTTTCAGTGTGTTCAGTCAAGTACCCCCTTCCTCAGCCTTCACCACTCCAAAGAAACCAATCCAGCCTAACGGAACTTCTCATTGCTACAACAGTCCATCTCTTGTAGCAGTCTGCTGAAGGATCTCAGGGGGTCGAACAGCAGCTCCATATTCCAGAATTAAATAATATTCTGTGTTGGCTTTACACCTAAACAAACACCTACTAATGATAAGGATCATTACTAAACTGCACCCCTTACCATCACTGGCTTCAAAATCCTTGAACGCAAGCTCAGACCCCAAGTCATCCAGCAGGACCTCCCCGTTCAGCGTGAATGTCATGGTGTTCTCGTTCATGTCAGCCAGGCAGCCGACGACATCTCCTGCCTGCCAGGAGCGGCCAAAGTGTTCGTTACCCTGGTGCCACCGCTGGGCCTGTAGCAGACATCGAGTATAGATGGTCACAAGGCAAAAGGCTCAGTGCACACTGTTGTACAGTCAGTGTTAACCATGGCAAAGCACAGTACACACACACACACACACACACACACACGTGCATACACACACAACCTTCTTAATCAAGCAGTAAAGAATAAACTTTCTTATTTACATCATTTCAATGCTCCTGGTGATGCTACTATCTTAACATGACATGACGTTGGCCTACCAGAGCAATCCCATACACCAACCACCCCAGCCCACCCCCAATTTTCCTTGAAACCTATTCTCTGAGCACCTGGATTCAGTTGCCAGAGGGTGTGGTTGAGGCAAGTATAATTTAAACATTTAAGAGGCATTTAGATAGGTACATGGAGGGGAAGGGTTTGAAGGGTGACAAGCTGAATGTAGGCAACTGGGACTAACAGGGAGGATGTTGTGGTCCACATGGACGAGTTGGGCCAAAGGGCCTGTTTCTCTGCTGTATTTCGCCATGACTCCAGAAGCTTTTGAATCTTCTGCCTGATGCGAAGTGGTAGAAGAGAGAATTTCTTGGGTGGGCATGTTTCTCGTTTGACACCAGAGGTGTTGTGGCACTGCATTCAAGCTGGAGTTGGTGCTGCCCCCAGTGGTTGCTCGGCAGAAGACAAGCTGTATTGTGTTCACCTGCAGACTGCTGCAACATTCATGCATTCAGGGTCTTGGACTATTTTTTTGTGTGACTGTATCTTACTGTTATCTTATATGTGTTTGCTATCTTAAATAGGCCTTGTGCTGCATGTGACTATTGGCACTGTGCTTTGCACATATACCCTGGAGTAATGCTGTTTTGTTTGGCTGTATTCGTTGGTATTCATGTATAGTTGAATGACAATTAAACTTGAACTTGAACTATTTTGGCTGCTTTCTCAAGGCAGCAGGTAGTGTAGAGGAAGTCAGTGGAGGGGAGGCTGGTTTACAGGGTGGATTGGGCTGTGTGCGGTTTACCACTGTGCAAACGCCAGGGCAAACCTCCCATGCAGTCAGATTGCAACCTCAACCGTGCTTCCAGCCACCAGTTTAGTGTAAAGGTCTGACAGCTCCACACCCAGAAGGAAAGAAATAAAACTAGGCTCTGTCAGGTATATCTCTGGCAGAGATTCAAGGGAACAGCAGCTCAGGCAAGGAAGTGCAAAAGCAAACAGACAAAAAGGAGCATTCAAAGCAAGTTTAAGCAGCTGCCGAAAGCCAACATGATACACTCACATATTGCTGGTGTGGGTAAGTGGGAAAAAAAAATAGCACATGTATCAGAGTATGTTGTAGTGGGCCAAGGGTAGATAGGGTGCATTCCCCGAATGGTACACAGAGAGTTTAGGTAGCTGTGCTGTACCGATCTGCAGCTATACAAAAATAAGCGATGTTTCTCATTCCCCAGTTCAAGTGCATTGTAGTGATGCAGCTAGTAAAGGTGCTGTCACACATCTTCAGTTACCCAGGTTTAATCCTGACATCAGGCACTGTCCGTGTGGAGTCTGCACATTCATATTGCGAGCTTTTGGTTCGCCCATTTATTTATTGATTATTGATTGATTGATTGAGATACAGTGCAGAACAGGCCCTTCCAGCCATTCGAGCTGCACCGCCCAGCAACCCTCAGTTTAAACCTTGTCAAATCAGAGGGCAATTTACAATGACCAATCAACCAATCAACCAGTACATCTTTGGACTGTGAGAGGAAACTGGAGCAAACTCACAGGGTCACGAGGAGAACGTACAAGCTCCTTATTGATAGCGGCAGGAAATGAACCCGGGTCGCTGGTACTGTAAAGCATTGTGCTAACCTACTTTTTAAAGACAGTTGGACGGTACATGGATAGGAAAAGTTTACAAAGTTAGGGGCCAAACACGGGCAAACGGGACTGTCTCAGATGTGCATCTGGGTCAGTAAGGGCTGGTTGGGCCAAAGAGGCTGCTTCCATGCTGTAAGACTCTATGACTCAATCTACAGGTTAGTAGGTTAATTTGCCTCTATAAATTGTCCACATTGAACAGCAGCTGATGAGAATATGGGGAGGATAAGATGAGATTAGTATGGTTTTGGTGTAGGCCTGTTTCTGTGCTGTATTTTTTATGACTCTATAGCTCGATGGGAGTCAGCAGTTTAAATGGGTTGGCAGGGACCAGATAGGCCAAGGGGCCTATTTCTGTGCTGTATTTCTCTACAACTCTGTAGCTCAATGGGAGACCCCATTTTAAATGTTTCAACAGGGACCAGATAGGCCGAGGGGCCTATTTCTGTGCTATATTCATTTACGACTCAACGACTAATGGAAATGAGTGATTGGTGCTCAGTGTAGACTCATTAGACCGAAGGGCCCATGTGGATCTGTGATTCAATGACACTCTCATCACAGTAACTCAGGCAGATATCCACACTTACCATTAAAACCTGATGGGAATCTGTAAGTAATAACCTCTGTGGAATATTTCTCCAGCAAATTTCTCTTAAAATGTAGAAATTGATAATGCAACTTTAAACTAATGGCTCGTCTCATAGAATACAAACCTTGAAACCATCGAACACGAAGGATTGGTCATCGGTCCCAAGCTCCTGATCTGAGCGGCAGCCAGGTCTGGTCCAGCCAATGCGCATGTCGCCCGCAGTCACCGCTTCAAACTCAAAGTACCACTTCCCACTTTTCACAGCATAGGTTTTCTCCGCACGAAATATACGAAATCGTTGAGCTGCGTTGTTTGACTGAGCGGATCGTGCAGCTGCAATTTACCAATAAATAAATAAACACAAGAAAGAAATAAAAACAGAAAATGTTGGAAATACTCAGCAAGTCAAGCAGCATCTATGGAGAGAGAATCACGGAGTCAGAGCTTCCAGATGACCCTTCTAAAATTTATTTCTGCAAAGCAGTTGTGAAAAAACAAAAATAAAGTAGACTTCTTGGAACCATTGGGCAGGATCATTAAAGTATGTTTGGAATTCCTTCTTTAAGCAGTTAATGGTGGGTCTAAGATTCATCTCCTAATAGCTGTGGCAGAGTGAAATTATAGCAATGGAGGTATTCAGATGTGAGGCTCCCTTCTGTCTGAACCCTTATAGCAGTACCTAGGAAGTCAATCCACAGCCCGAGGCTTGGAAAATATAGAGTGCGGCCAATTTGCAGAAAAATGGCATCCTTCCATTTTGCAAGCATAAGTTTTCACCTCTCAGTCCTCAAAAAAATGAAAAGCAAAGAACAGCTTATCCTTATTATCCTATACATTTAATATTTCAAGCCTAGAACAAAGCAACCATTTCTTCTCATATCACCCTCAAATGGAACAACATCCCAATGTTTACAGCCTCATTGCATCTCTAGTTCAGCTCTCTCTAATCATCTCAAAATCCCAGTTGCCTTTCCGACATGCCAAATGATAAAGTGGTTTATTATTGCCACATGTACCAAGTTACAGTTAAAAAAAACTTGTCTAGCAGTCTATACAGATCAATTCATTACAGCAGTAATATGAGGTAAAACATTAACAGAATGCAGAATAAAGTGTTCTTTTCAAATCTTTTTATTATTATATTATTCAAAAATAACACAAGTACATCGAAGTAAACAACACTTACAATGTCTCAAGTGAAAAAAAACATTATTTTAAGGATTGAAAAATTTTTGGTGATAATAAAAAAAACTCTACTAAGCAGAAAAAGTGGGAAAAGAAAACCCCATTAGGTGTACAACCCCGGAGCCATGCGTCATACAAAAAGCTTCTAAAGATAAACATCAAACCGCCAGCAAGAAAAAAATACCAAAAATTTACAATTAGATTGTGGAGGAAATCTATCAATTAACTCAAATGATAATAACGAGCAAATGAACCCTCAGAATAAAGTGTTATAGTTACAGAGAGAGCGCAGTGTAAAAAGGCAAAAAGATGCAAGGTCATAATGAGGTAGGTTGTGAGGTCTAAGGAAAAACATATCATACTAGGGAACCATTCAATAGTCCTATAACAGTGGGGTAGAAGATGTTCTTGAATCTGGTGCTACTTGCTTTCAGGTTTTTCTGCCTTCTGAGAGAAGAGAGAATGTCTTGAGGTGGTGAGATCTTTGATTATGCTGGTTGCCTTACCAAAGAAGTAAGAGGTATATGCAGAATCTATGGAGGGAAGACTGGTTTCCCTGATATGTCGAGCTGTATCCACAACTCTGCTGTTCCTTGCGGTTATGGATATAGCAGTTGCCATCCCAAACTGTGATGCATCCAGGCAGGATGCTTTCTATGGAGTATCGATTCAAATTTCATACCGTCCCGAGGAAGTAGAGGTGCTGATCAGCTTTCTTAGCCATGGCATCTTCGTGGTTGGACAAGGGAAGTCTTTTGGTGATGTGCATGCAGGAATTTCATGCAGGTAAATATTATCTTATGCCTGATGTTGTTTTCTACACCTCCAACACCACTCTTTTTTTTAAATAAATGACCTCCTGCATAAAATTATCATGTGAGAATTCATTTGGTTAAATGCTGAGAGGAACTGGAGGTGTGGAAAACAACGTCAGGCATAAGATAGTCTGCAGATGTTGGGTGCTCGTTAATTGTGCCTAATTGTCAAACCATGTAAATGCAAATGAGGCACTAACAATGCAAGAACCAGAATGACTTTAACCAAACATTAAAGGTCTTCCTATATTCATCAATAACATTTTGAGAAACAGTGCTGAAGACAACTAGAAAAGCTTGCCAGACCAGTAATTAGGCTGAAGTCAGTCTCTATTCCATGGATAATCAAGACTTTATTGCAAGCTCCAGTTCGCAAAGACATTGGCAAAGCAGTTTCGATTGCAGACATACTGGTTCAAGAACATTTAACAACTTATGTCAGTGGCAGGAGACTGATTGCTACAGAAACTGCAAGTGCCTCCATCCCTAACAGCTAATAGCTACTTATTAACACATTATTCCCTGCTATTTCTTTATGGGTAATGAGCTATAGGCAGAGTAAATGGTAGGTTTCTTCTGAAAACTGTCCACTTTTCATTGCAGATTTATATTTTCTCTGATGCTTGACAAAGGAGACAGCAGACTCCTCATACTCAGGAGTCTCTCCTGAGGGAGCTTCTCGCTCATTTTTGAACAACAGAGTGCCACAGTGATGCAGTGAGCAGCCTCTCAGCAACAGAGATCCAGATCCAGATTTAATCTGGATCTCCAGCACTGTCCATTTGGAGTTCACATTTATCCTGTTACCGCATGGGTCTCCTTTGGCTTCCTCCCACATCCCAACGTTAGGTGGGTTTGCAGTTCAAGTGCCTGCATGCACACTTGCCATGTTCTTGGAAACGATCTGATACAGTACAACTATGAATTGCACCTACTGTGTAGGTGAGTGATAGAACCTTAGCAAAGATTTAAACTGCAACAGGAATTGGAATTGGTTTATTATTGTCACATGTACCAAGATACAGCTTGCCTTGCACACTGTTCACACAGATCAGTCAATTACACAGTGTACAGAGGGAGAACAAGGTAAAACAATAACAATGCAAATAAAGTGCAACAGCTACAGAGAAAGGGCAGTGTAGGTAGACAAGCTCATAATGAGGTTGGTTTGAGGTCAAGCATCCACCTTATCATTCAAGAGTCTGTAACTGTGGGATAAAGCTGATCTCGAGCCTGATGTTATGTGCTTTTAGGCGTTTCTATCTTCTGCTCCGGAGGAGAGGGGAGAAAAGAAAATGTCCAAGGTCGGTCAGGTCTTTGATTATGCTGGCTACTTTACTGAGGCAGTGAGAAGTATAGGCAGAGGTCATAGAGGAGAGGTTGGTTTTCACGATGTGCTGAGTTCTGTTCTCAATTCTCTGTAGTTTGTCGAAGTCACGTTCAGAGCAGATGCCATTGAGCATCCAGATAGAAACATAGAAACATAGAAAATAGGTGCAGGAGTAGGCCATTCAGCCCTTTGAGCCTGCACCGCCATTCAGTATGATCATGGCTGATCATCCAACTCAGAACCCTGTACCAGCCATAGAATGCTTTCTATGGTAAAGGTAAACAGGGAAATGCCATATTTCCTTAGTGTTGATGGGAATGTTGATAAAATAAAATACAGATGACTGTAAATAGGTGGCTGATTGTTGGCACACAATTTGTGAGGCACTTTTATGTTGTATCACACTGTAACTTCTTTCCTTAATTGAAAGAAGATAATAATTTGCCAAAGAATTGGATTTCACCCTTACTTTGTGAAGCCGTTGGGTTTGCTGATCATGAAATTCGAAAATCAAATGAAGACTTTATTGGATATAAATAGCCACTAGTACCATCAGTAAAGGGAGATCATACTGTAACTACAAAATCTTCAAAGACTAGTTCACTGCCTGTTTATTCACCATGGCGAGTTTAGCTGCCAATACCCACAATTTGAGTGGTGAATCCTCCCATTCCCTACCAAGGAGAAGAATCTTATAGCTAACAAAATAGTTTAAAACTGTTCATTTATTTTCAGTGATATACATTTAAATTCAAACAACATTCGTAAAGCATATTTAAAATTCACAGATGATTTTCTGTCTCCCCAAACATTCCCAAGTTACAAACCATTTCCAACACAGGAAGGATTCCCAAAACACAGGTATAATTCCGAAAAACTAAAAAGACATACCAACAACAAAGACAAATGAATACTGTCGTGGATACTATAATGGATTCTAGTCACCCTGCCTTTCTATCAATCTTCTTGATGTAATCATTCTTCCTGATATAATCATTCCTTATAAACCTGATCTCCTCCCAACACATATATAACTTATTTTTTGCCCGTTGGGTGACTTCACATGTAAATGATATCTTCTTAGAGACCCCTTTTACACAGACGGTCGAAAAGCTTCTTGGAGACACAGATCCTAGACGATCACAGATAATGCTGTGACACGAATTTTCTTGAGTACATGAAACTCACAACATTAATAGATCAGTTATTGATATGCCAAGTGATTGTCTCCATCTGGTCTATAAGCTTCCTTGAACTAAATAGCTTAGCTAGTATTGTTTGTTTTGAAGCAAGCCCAATCAAATAAGCCATTGTCTCATCCTGCACACCTTGGAGTGTACCAGTCAACGGCATTCACCTGTGGAATTCTCTTCACACTGGACAACCTACAAAGTGAGCTGTTGATCTTTCAATAGTAATCCGAATCAGAATCATGATCAGGTTTATGATCACTGACATAGGTCATAAAATTTGTTGTTTTGTGGCAGTAATACAGCGCGATACATTAAACATTGCAATAAGTTACAATAAGAAATACAAATAAACGAATAGTGGAAATAGTGAGGTAGTGTTTCTGACTACTCAGAAATCTAATAATGCCAGAGGAGAAGAAACTATTTCTAAAATGCTGAATCATAGTGTCATAGAGGCACAGAGAATTACAGCACAGACCAGGCCCTTCAGCCCATCTAGTCCATGCCGAAACCATTTAAACTGCCTACTTCCATCTACCTGCACTGGGACCATAGCCCTCCATACCCCTACCATCCATGTACCTATCCAAATTCCTCATAAACATTGAAATCAAGCTTGCCTGCACCACTTGTGCTGGCAGCTCATTCCACACTCTCATGACCCTCTGAGTGAAGAAGTTTCCCCTCATGTTCCCCTTAAACATCTCACCTTTCACCCTTAACCAATGACCTCTGGTTGTGCTCTCGCCCAGCCTCAGCAGAAGAAGCCTGCTTGCATTTACATTATCTAAACCCAACAGCGTCTTTGTAAATTTTCTCTGCACCCTTTCAACCTTGTTTACTTCTTTCCCGTAGGTAGGTGACCAAAGCTGCACACAATACTCCAAATTAGGCCTCACCAACATTTTATACAACTTCAATATAACATCCCATCTTCTATTCTACCCAGGTTGGTCCTACTGAAGTGCAAAACCTGACACTTGCTGGCATTGAATTCCATCTTCTATTTTTCAGCCCATTTTTCCAGATGTTGCAAATCTCTCTGCACCCATGATAACCTTTCCAACTGTCCACTCCATGTCCAATCTTGATTTCATCCACAAACTTACTGATCCAGTTCACCACATTATCATCCACATCGTGGATATAGATGACAAACAATGATGGACCCAGCACCGATCCCTGCAGCACACCACTAGTCACAGGCCTCCAGTCAGAGAAGCAACTATCTGCTACCACTCTCTGCCTTCTCCCACAAAGTCAATGTCTAATCCAATTTACTAACTCATCCTGAATGCTGAGGGACTGAAACTTCTTGATCAGCCTCCCATGCAGGTCCTTGTCAATGCTTTGTTCAAGTAGACATCTGCTGCCTTGCCTTCATCCACTTTCCTGATAACTTCCTCGAAAATCTCCATAAGATTGGTTAGACATGACCTACCATATACGAAGCCATGATGACTGTCCTTAATCTGTCCATGGCTATCCAAATACTTGTATATCTGGGCCCTTGGAATACCTTCCAATAATTTTCCCACCACTAACGTCAGACCTATCAGCCTAATTTCCTGGTTTCTGTTTGGAGACCTTTTTTTAAATAGTGGAACAACATTGGCTATCCTCCAATCCTCTGGTACCCCTCCTGTTGCTAAGGATGTTTTAAATATCTCTGCTATGGCCCTGACAACTTCTGCACCTGCCTCCCATAGGATCAGAGGGAACACCTTGTCAGGCCTTAGTATTTATCCACCTTGATTTGCCTCAGGATAGCAAACACCTTCTCCTCTGTATCTGTACAGCGTCCAAGAAGTTGATGCTGCTTTGTGTCACGTCTATGGACTCTGTATCCATCTCCGAGTAAATAGAGATGTAAAGAATTCATTTAACATTTCCCACATCTGTTTTGGCTCCACACATGGATTACCATTCTCGTCTTCTGGAGGACCAACTTTGTCTTTAGCAATCCTTTTGCTCTTAACATATCTGTATAATCCCTTATAGGATTCTCCTTCACCTTGTCTGCGAGAAGAACTTCATGCCTTCTTTTAACCTTCCAGATTTCTTTTTTAAGTGTTCCCATGCATTTCTTGTAGTCCACAAGCACCTCATTTGTTCCTTGCTGTCTATACCTGCTATGCACCTCCTTTTTTCTCTTAACTAGACCTCAATATTTCTTGAAAACCAATGCTCCCTCTACTTGTATCTTTACCTTTTGCTCTGACCGGCACATACAAGCTTTGTACTCTCAAAATTTCATTTTTGAAGGTCTCCCACTTTCCAAGTACACCTTTGCCAGAAAATAGCCTAACTCAGTTCACACTTGCCAGATCATTTCTGATACCATCAAACTTGGTCTTTCTCCAGTTTAGAATCTCAACCCGTGGACCAGACATATTTTTTACATATTTACTTTGAAACTAATGGTATTATGGAGACTGGATGAAAAATGTGCCCCTGCATAAACTTCTGTCACTGGCAACAGTCTGCAATCTCTTTACTAATTTATTCCTCCAAATCCCTAGGACTGTTGGGTGGTCTACAATATAGCCCTATTAATGTGGTCATACCTTTCTTATTTCTCAGTTCCACCATAAAACCTCACTGGTTGAGCTCTGCAGTCTGTCCTAATGGAGCACTGCGGTGACATTTTCCCTGACTGGTAACACCATCCCTCCTCGGTTAATCCCACCTGCTCTGTCACGTCTAAAACAACTCCAGAATATTGAACTGCCAGTCCTGCTCCTCCTGCAACCAAGTCTCATGAATGGCTACAATGTCATAATTCCAGATGTTGACCTAAGCCCTGAGCTCATCTGCCTTTCCTACGATACTTCTTACATTGCAATATATGCATCTCAGGACAGTAGTCACACCATTCACAAGCTTTCAGTTCCTAATTTTGTCTGAGGTTTTACCAACATCTGCCTCCACAACTTCTCCAATAACTCCTCTGGCATTCTGGTTCCCATCCTCCTGCAACTCTAGGTTAAACCCCACCATGCAGCATTAACAAACCTTCCCACTGGAATATTAGTCCTCCTCTAGTTCAGGTGTAAAGTGTCCCTTTTGTACAGGTCCCAGCTTCCCTGGAAGAGAGCCTAATAATCCAAAAACCTTATGCTCTCCCTCCTGCACTAACTCCATATCCATGTATTAAATGGTATAACCTTCCTAATTCTGGCCTCACTGACACATGGCATGAGTCGCAATTCTGAGCTCACAACCCTAGAGGTCCTGCCCTTTAACTTAGCACCTAATTCCATGAACTCCTTGTGCAAAACCTTGTCACTCGTCCTACCCATTCCATTGGTACCTTCATGGACCACTACCTCTGGCTGTTCACCCTCCCACTGAGGGGTCAATCCGAGAAGTCCCAGACACTGGCATCCTGGAAGCAACATACCATTTGGGAATCTCATTCTCACCCACAGAACCTCCTGCCCGTTCCCCTAACTAATGAATCCTCTCTCACCTCTTCTACTCTCTTCCCTTCCGAGTTACAGAGCCACATAAATTTGTATGATACATTACTCCAGAATCTGAGGAACCTAACTTCAAGCAATTACATACATGTGAAAGGGGAACGTCGATTCAGACCATGAGAGGCCTGCATCGGGCATTTTCATGCCTTACAAGGCGCAGATTGTTACATCTGAAAAGTAAGCAACAATTAAGAACATTGGAGATGGCCCACAGGATGTTTACGACAATGATCAAAGGAATGAAAGAGTTAATGTATGAGAAGCATTTGATGGCTCTATGCCTATACAAAATGGTTTAGAAGAACATGGAGGGATCTCTTTGAAATCTACCCATGTTCCCAATAGTTTGAAGTTCCTGGGTGTCAAGATCTCTGAGGACATAACCTGGTCCCAACATATCGATGCAGTTATAAAAAAAAGCAAGACAGTGACTATACTTTATAAGGGGTTTGAAGAGACTCAGTATGTCAGCAAACACACTCAAAAACTTCTACAGATGTACCGTGGAGGGCATTCTGACAGGCTGCATCACTGTCTGGTCTTGGGGCGGGGTGGGGGCTTCTGCACAGGACCAAAAGAAGCTGCAGAGAAGGTTGTAAATTTAGTCAGTGCCATCTTGGGTACTAGCCTACAAAGTACCCAGGACATCCTCAAGGAGCGGTGTCTCAGAAAGGCAGCGTCCATTATTAAGGACCTCCAGCACCCAGGGCATGCCCTTTTCTCACTGTTACCATCAGGTAGGAGATACAGAAGTCTGAAGGCACACACTCAGTGACTTAGAAACAGCTTCTTCCCCTCTGCCATCCGATTCCTAAAAGGACATTGAACCCTTGAACACGACCTCACTTTTTTAAAAATTTCTGTTTTTTCCACAATTTTGATCTATTCAATATATGTACACTGTAATTGATTTACTTATTTATTAGTATTATTTTCTTCTATATTATGTATTGCATTGAACTGCTGCTGCTAAGTTAACAAATTTCCCGACGTGTCGGTGATAATAAACCTGATTCTGATTCTGATTCTGATATCATGAGGATCGAAGACCAGAGGGTACAGCCTCAAAATAGAAATACGTTACTTTAGAACAGAGATGAGGAGGAATTCCCTTAGCTAGAGGGTGGTGGATCTTTGGAACTCTCTGCCACTGTAGAGGCTGAATCAATGGGTATATTTAAAGCAGAGGTTGATAGTTGCTTTACTAATAAGGGCATCAAAAGTTATGAGGAGAAGGCAGGAGAGTGGGCTGAGAGGGAAAATAAATGAACTGTGTTTGAACAGTGGAGCAGACTCAAAGGGCCAAATGGCCGAATTCAGCTCTGAGATCTGAGGGTCGACAAAAATAGTAAGCATTAGTGACATTGACTGTAAAACTAACAGATTGTATTAAGAACCCATCTTCCCCTCTAAAGACCTCCAGGGAAGGAAATCTGTATGCAACAACCAATGGATGAGATCAAAGCTCTGCATCTCCACCACAGAGCCACCAAGTGGCTGGCTCGTGTCCTCTGGCAAGGCATAGCAGTAGTGATAGGGGATTCGATAGTTAGGGGGACAGATGAGAGGTTCTGTGGGAGAGATTGAGAATCCCGGATGGTCTGTTGCCTCCCTGGTACCAGGGTCCGCAATATCTTGGATCGAGTTCTCGGTATTCTCAGGAGAGAGGGTGAGCAGCCAGATGTCCTGGTCCACGTGGGGACCAATGACATAGATAGGAGTAGGGATGAGGTCCTGAAGAAAGAATACAGGGAGTTAGGAAAAAAGTTAAAAAGCAGGACCTCAAGGGTGGTAATCTCGGGATTGCTGCCTGTGCCATGAGACAGAGAGGGTAGGAACCGGAAGTTATAGCAGATGAATGCGTGGCTGGAGAGTTGGTGCAGAGGGCAGGGATTCAGATTTCTGGATCGTTGGGATCTCTTCTGGGGAAGGTCTGACTTGTACAAAAAGGACGGGCTGCACCTGAACTGGAAAGGGACCAATATCCTGGCGGGCAGGTTTGCTAGAGCTGTTGGGGAGGGTTTAAACTAGTTTGGCGGGGGGGGGTGGGAATCAGAATGTGAGTGCAGAGATTAGGGTAGAAGGACAAGGGCATGATGCTATGTGTTCTGAGTTGGTGAGGAAGGACAGGCAGGGGACAAAACATAAATGTAGCCAGTTAGAGGGGTTGAAATGTGTCTATTTCAACGCCAGGGGTATTAGGAATAAAGGGGATGAACTTAGAGCATGGATCAGTACGTGGAACTACGATGTTGTGGCCGTTACTGAAACTTGGCTGGAGGAAGGGCAGGATTGGCTGATGCAAGTACTGGGGTTCAGGTGTTTTAAGAGGAATAGGATGGGAGGTAGAAAAGTGGGGGGAGTAGCATTACTGGTCAGGGATAGTATCACAGCTATAGAGAGGGAGGGCGCTGCAGAGGGAGTGTCCACTGAGTCGGTGTGGGTGGAAGTCAGAAATAGGAAGGGATCAATCATTGTGCTGGGAGTAGTCTATAGGCCCCCAAATAGCCCTCGGGACACCAAGGAGCAGATAAACAGGCAGATTTTAGAATGGTGCAGGAAACACAAGGTTGTAGTTATGGGTGATTTCAACTTCCCTCATATTGACTGGCACCTCCTGACTGCAAGGGGAATAGTTGGGGCTGTGTTTGTCGGGTGTGTCCAAGAAGGATTCCTGACACAGTATGTGGACCGGCCGACGAGAGGAGAGGCCATACTGGATCTAGTTCTGGGTAATGAACCTGGCCAGGTGGCAGACCTCTTAGTGGGGGAGCATTTTGGTGAGAGCGACCACAACTCCCTTAGCTTCAGCATAGCTATGGAAAAGGATAAAAACAGACAAAATGGGAAAGTGCTTAACTGGGGAAGGGCTAATGATGAGGCAGGAATTAGTGAGAGTAAATTGGAAACAGATGTTCAAGGGTGAAAGCACAGAAGTAATGCG
Source organism: Mobula hypostoma (assembly GCF_963921235.1). Lineage (NCBI taxonomy): Eukaryota > Metazoa > Chordata > Chondrichthyes > Myliobatiformes > Myliobatidae > Mobula > Mobula hypostoma. The sequence goes on along the minus strand of NC_086104.1, from coordinate 23,442,129 downwards.
GAGGAAGTTTAAGGATCACTTGTGCTGGGTTCAGGATAGGTTTGTTCCACTGAGACAAGAAAAAATGGTAGGAAAAGGGAACCGTGGCTGACGAAACATGTGAGGCAACTCGTCAAGAGGAAGAAGGAAGCATATGTTAGATATAAGAAGCAGGAAGCAGGAGGGGCTCATGAGAAATATAGGGTAGCCAGGAAGGAGCTTAAGAAAGGATTTAGGAGAGCTCAAAGGGGGCTTGAGAAGGCCTTGGCATGTAGGATTAAGGAGAACCCCAAGGCATTCTATGTGTATGTGAAGAACAGAAGGACGTCAAGAATGAAGGTGGGGCCGCTAAAGGATAAAGAAGGCAACATGTGCCTGGAGGCGGAGGAGTTTGGGGAGGTCCTAAATGAATACTTTGCTTCAGTATTCACAGGTGAAAAGGACCTTGATCAGGGTGAGGTTGAAATAGACCAGGCCTGTGTGCTGGACAATGTGGAGATTAAGGAAGAAGAAATGTTAGATCTTCTTAAAAACATCAAGATTGATAAATTCCCAGGGCCGGACGTGATATACCCCAGGTTGCTGTGGGAAGTGAGAGAAGAGATCGATGGAGCAGTAGCTGTGATCTTTGAATCCTCTTTGGCTGCAGGGGAGATGCCGGAGGATTGGAGAATGGCAAATGTTGTTTATGGGTGGGTGCCTGGAATGACTTGCCAGGGATGGTGGTGGAGGCTAAAACATTAGGGGTATTTAAGAGCCTCTTGGACAGGCACATGGATGAAAGAAAAATAGAGGGTTACAGGGTAGTGTGGGTTTAGTACTTACTTTTTGTTTAGGAATATATGGGTCGGCACAACATCTAGGGCTGAAGGGCCTGTACTGTGCTGTAGTATTCTAGTGTCTAGTGCCTAGCATAGCAGGCCAGACAGTTCAAGGGATTGTTCGGGATGGACAATAAATGCAGTGATATCCACATCCTGTGAATGAATAATTAAAAGAATGGCTTCAGCTGTTAATTAACTTCCTTGCATCCCTCTAATCTTTATGCAAAAGCACCTAATTCAGTCATCCTATTTATATTGATTTTCATTCAAAAGAAAGAAAAGCATACCCGAGGAGTAACTTCACTGAGGGCAGTCCATATTGATACGACTGTCTGCCAGGTACTGTGTAAATACAAAATATCTCTAACTTCATTAATTTGAGACACATCCTTTATTACCCAAGATCAAATGTCAGCCTGCTCAATTGGTGGGGAATTTTCAGATTTCATTTCTCCAATAAATTACATTTAATTAAAGTAAACTCATTTTGGATTTTGAGTCATCACAGTATGGGCCAACTATATGTCAAAGATCAACACACAAAGCGCTGGAGGAACAGTGAGACAGGCAGCAATTATGGATGGTCTAGTTGAAGAGCTTCCACCCAAAATGTCAAGTGTCCATTTCCCTCCATAGATACTGCCTGACCTGTCGAGTTCTTGCAGTATTGCTGCATGCTTCTTTGTCTCCATGTATCAAAGATAATTGTTAGTGTCTATTTTTGTTTGCTTTGTCAGAGGTTCCTTAATGCATATCTATTATTTGACCAACTTGGTCCAATATATAGTTTATATGTAGAATGAAGAAAAGTAATTATTTATCAGTTTTTGGCTTTGACTGACAATTTATCTCTCAATAACTTTCTACGTTAGTCTTTGCTGAAACCCAAAAAAAGTGACATATGCTTTTCTAAAGGTGATGATCATCAACTTTCCCTCATTTCCTAACTATCAGCTCTAGAGCAATAATGGCAGATGCCTGGCAGCTAATTTGCAACCTGATTCTCAATTCAGCTTCAGTCCACAATGCAGGAAGCAATGAGGAATGAGGGAATGGTTATTAACAACATACACACCAACCAAACACGTCTAGTGAATAGTTTCCCCAACAATGATGAAGCTGACAGTCTTTCATTTGCTATGCATAATCTTGCAGGAAGAAAGAAATGAATACATACCATGATCTTGGTCTGGTGCCTCCAGATTATATCCGTACCCAAGAAGTGTGCGTACTGCTTCACGCAGGCTATCTTTGTTAGACTTTTTTGTGCGCTCATCCAACAGGGTATAGGGAACCAGGCGGGGGTTTCTTCTGCTTTTGACATCCTGTAACAAGATAAACATCAGTGCTGCCCACGGTAACTTTGAAGGTTTGGTGTCTTGCATGTCACACTCATTAATTAGTTTTCACATTTGGGGGGTGGGTTGAAGATAAAGTTGCCCAAGTGTGATTCAGTACAGGGAGATGAGGTCAGATGTGTGATTAAGTGCTAATTGCAAACGAGTTCTCACCAAGTCCAACCTGCTCACAAGTTTACATTGGGCAAATAACATATTTGCTTGCAATACATGAGACCTGGGGTAGCAAGTTGATAACTTTAATGTGTATACCTGCACATAAAATAACTCAGACTTCACTTTGGTGAAAGGTGCAACTATTTATTTAACATGGAGTAGATCCTTTGAGCTGTGCCACCTTTAACCCTAGCCTAATCATGAGACAATTTAGAATGACCAATTAACCTACCAACCAGTATGTTTTTGGACCATGAGAGGAAACCAGAGCACCTGGAGGAAACTTATGCAGTCACAGGGAGGATGTACAAACTCCTTACAAGCAGCAATGGGAATTCAACCCGGGTCGCTGGTGCTGTAAAGCATTGCGTTAACCACTAGGCTGCCGTGCTGCCCCATGGTAACTATTATGTCGGGGCAAGAGGTAGTTGTCCTGAGCTGAACTGACCAGAGAACTGAAGCAGCAGCACTGATGCACAGGACACAGGGGACTTGGCTGGGGAGGGCAGGTCATAAGGAGACCATGGGGAAAGTATAAAAGCAAATTGGTTTATTATTATCACATGTATTGAGGTACAATGAAAAACTTGCCTTACGTATAGCACATTTCATATTTATGGTGTTGGGCACGTGGCCAAGTGGTTAAGGCGTTCGTCTAGGGATCTGAAGGTCGCTAGTTCGAGCCTCAGCTGTGGCAGCATGTTTGTATCCTTGAGCAAGGCACTTAACCACACATTGCTCTCGTGTCTGTGCAAGGAGTGGCGCCCCACACAGACTTCCAATCTGCGCCTTGTAAGGCATGAAAATGCCCGATGCAGGCCTCTCATGGTCTGAGTCAACGTTCCCTCCCTCCCCTCATATTTATCAATTTATTACACATTGCATTGAGGTAATAAAAAGTAAAACAATAATAGAGTGAAAAATAAAGTATTACAGTTAGAGGAAATACAGTGTAAGTACACAATAAGGGGCAAGGTCATATCAAAGTATATGTACATTCAAGAGGCCATCTTAGAGTACTGGAGAGCCATTTTTTAGTACTTCTAACAGTAAGATAGAAGCTGATGGTACATGCTTTCCTGGCTTTGTATTTTCTGCCCAATGGGATGGGGTGGAGGAGGGTAGTTTAAACAGCAACCAAATATTCTCAATAGAACTGTATGTCCCATCTGTTATTTTCCAATTATGCTGAGGGTCAGCTGTGCTGTGTTCACCACAGGGCAGTTCAAATCAACCTTTCCAATATAGTTGTGTTCAGAATATGACCAGGAGATCATTTGCTGATCTCCCTGCAGGAAATCCTGTTTAAAACTAGAATGAGGTTCTGAAAGAAGACCATAAGACATAGGATCAGAATTAGGACATTCAACCCTTCAAGTCTGTTCTGCCAATTCATCATGGCTGATCCACTTTCTTCTCAACCCCATTCCCCTGCCTTTTCCCTGTAACCTTTCATGTCCTGGCTAATCAAGAACCTATGAACCTCCTCCTTAAATCCCAGGGCAACGGAAGCCATTTGCCCTTCCCTTTGGAATGCTGTTTGCCATTCTCCACATGAACACATAACTTCCCACCAGACTCCTGAAAAAAATATCACTTGGACAACACGCTGAATGACTTGGTATTCATGAAATAAAGAGGTAAAGGGGGAAAAATGGGAAAAAAAGGATGATGCAACTGCTACACAAACTGGCTTCAAGCCAAACTTCCAATATGCATATGCTAATAATTAATCTCCTATGGAGTTTATCAGTAAGGCAGCATCTCACTGCTTAATAGGAGACAGCATGTGAGGTGTTGGACATTGAAAACCCCACGGGGTTCCTTTATAATTTCAAGGGCTAAATATTTCACTATGTATTTCATCAGTGAATGTGAAGTATTAAAAGGAATAATCTTGCATGTATTTAATCCCTTCCACAACACCCCAAGCCAAAAAAGTAGTTCCGCAGTGCAGTTTTCGAAGTCATAGCTTTGTCTTTGTTATAATGGTTGAAGAAAAGATGAGAAAACTGTTTTGGCTTTGCTCCGTTATTTTTTGAGGGAATAGGTGACCTTTATTAAACATATAAATTGATCTGAAAGACACTGCCAGGAGTTTACTGTGGTGCTGAATGCACACAAATCCACCAATCATTTGGTTCAGTTCCATCAGATTCCCTCTTCTCCAGTCCTTACCTTTCCCACACACCTGGCTTCACCTATCACCTTCTTGCTGGCCCCCCTTCCCCTCTCTTTTTACTCTGGTGTCTTCCCCTGTCCCCAAGGTTTTGGCCCCAAATGCCGACTGCTTATTCATTTCCAGAGATGCTGACAGACCTGCTGAGTTCTTCCAGCACTTTGTGTGTGTTGCTCTGGATTTCCAGCATCTGCAGAAGCTCTTGTATTTATCAGTAACTGGCTTCCTACCAATAAATCAATGCTCCCATAAATTTGCAAAAAAAGATTCATTTAACCTTCCCAAAAATTGGAAATAGATAGGCAATTGCTTAGTCTTCTCTGCCTAATTAATACAGCAAAGTCAGTATTTTTTAACAAGCTAATGTACCATGCAATGATTCAAACTGGTTCTTCAGCAAGTTACTCCTTTCTGGAAAGTACATCTTTCTCAGCATGCAACTCCCCGCAATCTATTAATGAGCCGTAAATGGGATATCAAGAGACTTCTCTCTCATTCATAATATGTTGAAGAACACCAGCTTTATTTAAGCTTCACCTAATATCTCTAAAAATATAATTTTTCTCATTGGAGTAATAAAAAGGACAATGCTGTGGGTGCAGGAGCCCATCAGATAATGATGATTCGTCTACAGCCACATTTCTAAGGTTATATTTGTCGTGATGAGAACTCACACAGGAATTTAAAATCACCAAGCTTTGGAAGTGTTTTCACACTTGCAAACATGCCATTAATATCCCAGGAAAATATGTGCAAACCAGTCCATGACCTCAAGTTGGATACTTTGTAAAGATGATTTTTGGTATGGGATGGGGAGGCTGGAGCTCTCAGCAACCGTTTGCTATAATCCCTGTAAACACTGTTTAGTACTGGGAAATGGGTGGTGGTCAGTTGAACTTTAATAGCAACAGCTTGCATCACAAATACTTTTCAAATCATAACATTTCGTCCAACATGCTCTGACATAATTAAAAAATATCTCCTATAACAAATGTCATTTCATGCTGTGGGCACTTCAGCTTACAGAACAAAATGTTGCATACTTTGTGTAGACGTGAGTGGTCAATAAGAAGTGAATATGAAAATGCAGAAACCAAACTGTTGCAGATACTGGAACAAAAACAGGAACACTGAGCAGGTCAGTCAGCAAATATGGAGGAAGAAATAGAGGTCACATTTCAGGCTGAAGACCTTCCATCCAAACATAATCTAAAAATGCCTTCTTTGCCTTCCTATGGAGACATAATTCTGAGACCAGTTACACATGTTATTAATGATGGAGCAACCTGTAATGAGCTTTCAAATATCCTCAGCATTGATAACTGAGGTGGAAAACGTTTTGGGCAAGACATTAATGTCAGAATAGAGACCCTTTAATAGATAGTCTATTGGTAATTTCAGTGGACCTTGCTTCTAGAGTTTCACACTTTCAAATAAAGGTTGTAGATTGCGTCTTAAATTTCCAAGTTATGTCTGCATAGGAGAAAATATACAGCAGGTGATCTGTGATATTAATTATTAGTTTGTCATGCTACAATAGATTGGTCCTGGAAATATCTTGTTCCCTCATTACCAGTATTTTCATCCAGAAATGCTCCCCATCATGAACTAATCTTATTTAATCTACAGTATATTTAAAATTTACAATTTGTGCATGAACATCAGTGTTAATGAATCCAAATCATTGCCTTTTATGTCTCCCCCACAAGGTGATCCCACATCTCTTCCTTCAATTCATCAGTAAATTTTGTGACAAGAATCTTACTCCTTTCATCCAATTCTTTGGCTTAAGGTATTATTCCAAGGCATTCTACTAGTTACATCTAGTGAACCAAAAAATGTGCCATTTTGTTTGACTGTCCTCTATTAGATAATTCTCAATCCAAGCTAGTATATAACCGAAAGACCATAAAACATCAGAACAGAATTAGGCCATTCAGCCCATTGAGTCTGCTCTATCATTCGATCATGGCTGATCTATGAGCCCTCTCAACCCCATTCCCCTGCCTTCTCCCTGTAATCTTTGATGCCCTTACTAATCAAGAACCGATCAACCTCCGCTTTAAATATATCCATGACTCCAAAGGTCCTATCCTGGTTTAACATCCCAAAATGCAACATTTCATATTACCTAAAGCCATTTGCTAATCCTGGGCCTATCTAGCCAGCTGATCCAAACTGCTCTGTAACCTTTGAGAACCTGATGTTGAGTTTCTTGAGTTTCATCCAGGCAGGTGGAAAGTATTCCATCACACTTCCTACTTGAGCCTTATAGATGGCGGACTAGGCTTTGGAGAATTAGGAGGTGAGCTTTCTACTATTGGATCCTCCGTTGGTCCGGGTCAACCATGGAATATGTGTCCCAACTGTCTACATAATACACAAGCCAGTATGCAAGCCAGGGCAGTACAATATGGAGAGCAAGCTGTTGCCCATGTAGCAGTCTCCTTCTCTCCATGCACCTGGTGAATCCAAAGGAATGGCAGAAGCCAACACAATTTAGCACCAGTGACATTGCAGGAGTTGCCAGCCAGCATTGAACTCAATGTAGGACTGCCTTAGCAACTCCAGCTCCAGATTTTACCTCAGGGTTTACTCCTGAAGCCTTCTCCATGAGTGGGCATAGCCACAAGGCAGTGGAGGTTTTGAGATCAGAGTTGTCCTCACTTAGATGAGCTGCCAACCATGGCTGACGAGGCTCATTTGCCCAAAGCTACCGGTTTTAAGGCACCAGTAATGTGCCTTTTTCCCCCTTCTCCTGTCAGTGCAAACAGTTCCACAGGGCTTAGTAGCTAACCACACATGAAGGCCAGGAGCTGGACTTAGTTGTCAGATGCTATTTTAGATGCACACCATTGGGACCATTTAATAGGTAGTGGGAGCTTATCCTCACTACCACCCCGGCCATAACAACCTCGAGGAACTCCTACTGTCTATAATAGGGATTGGGTAAGAAAATGCATACATTGTGTGTAAGCCATTTCTAAGGACTAACAACACCTGTTGTGTTAATAGGATGCCTAGGTTGTACAGGTTCTCTCATCATGTCCAAATGGATAAGATGGAAGCTGGCCACCAATTAGCTTATGATCAGACAGTAAAACTTGAGAAGGGAAAAGCCATGCACCCAACATAATAAGGGAAAGACCACAGCTTTTATCACCTCCACAGGAAGTGGTGAGAGAGATCATAGGATCCAGGCGGTGTCTGAACACATGAAGCAGCTGCTGCTAGTTTCCAGCCACGGCCACACTCACCGAGCTGCCCGGGCTTGGCTATCCTGAGCCCAGCAGCATTAGTAGGGAGTGCCACACCGCTTACACCTGCCAACCAACACCAGCCCTCACGGACAACTTCTCCATCTGGAGCAATGGCAGATTCTGCACTGGATTCACATCCGGTTCCCTGAAGAGCAACGCGGGTACAGGGAGGGCAGGAGATCACACCAGGTTCCTGAAATAGCAGCATGCTGAAGCAAGGATTACAGGATTGGTGTCAGTTTCCCAGCAGAGCAGTACTGTTGGTAAAACGTGTCTATATATAATGATATAATGACACCTTTTAGCTTGGATTCCATTAGCACTCCTATTCTTGGGAACATATCCTGTGTATTAAGTGATATAGCAGTACATTAGTCAAGAAAGTTTTCTCACAACTGCTTCCAATATATTAGCATCCTTTCTTAAATAAGGAGACCAATATTGTGAACAGGACTCCAGATATGATCTGACCAGTGCCTTGTACAAGTGAAGCATTACTTCTGTACTTTGCTACTTAGCTCCCTAAACAATAAACAATTAGCTTTCTGAATTGTTAAGCTAGTAGTATAAGTAGCATTTGTACTACCAGCTTTTTTCTGAATTATAAAAATCATGCACCAGGACAGAGACAATAAACTTATTTTTTATTTTTCCTGCCAGAATCTCCAATTCTGAATTTTCCCACATTATGCTGACTTATACTCACGTAATCTATATCACTTGTAAGTTTCTTTATATCCTCTTAACAATGTATTCTCCTATTAATGTGTTATCAGCAAATTTAGCAATCATGTTTGGTGTCTTCAGCCAAGGAACTTACGTAAGTTATAAGAAGTTAATATCCTAGCGCCATTCCCAAAGTGCAACTCTTACCAGACATTGCCAGTTAGAGAAAGAATCGCTTATGACTATTCTGATTCCTGTTGGCCAAGGAACAAAACTGTGACTTAAAACCAGTCAATAATACCATGGAGGCAGACCCAACAGCAGAGTGCTCTCTCTCTTTGATTCCTATAGTGCCTTGCTTGATTCTAAAAAAGATCTGGACACCACAACCCCAATAAACTCAAGGAAGTCTGCAGATGCTGGAAATCCAGGGCACCACACACAAAATGCTGGAGGAACTCAGCAGATCAGGGAGAATGTATGTAAGGGAACAGTCGACGTTTTGGACTGAGACCCTTCTTCAGGACTGCAAAGGAAGGGGAAAGACGCCAGAATAAAAAGCTGGTGGGGAGGGGAAGGAGGATAGCTAGAAGGTGATAGGTGATGCCAGGTGGGTAGGAAAGATAAAGGACTGATAGGAGGGTGGACTGTAGGAGAAAGGGTAAGAGGAGGGGATCCAGGGTGAGGTGATGGGCGGGTGAAATGAGAAAAGAAGCCAGAGTGGGGAATAGAAGAAGAGGGGAGGGGGGAGGGATTTTTTTTTAACCCGAAGTAGAAATCGAGATTCATGCCATCAGGTTAGAGGCTATCCAGACAACTATGTCATAAGGCCAAAACAATTGCAGTGAGGACCTCTGGGATTTCAGGATAAGGGAGAACTTCAAAATTCTGACCTCAGTGGATGGGAATCTGCTAGAGTCAATTGTTAAGGATGAGGTGATGGAGTACTTGTTGACATAGGATAAGATAGTACAAAGTCAGCATGGTTTCCTTCAGGGAAAATCCTGCCTGACGAACCTGTTGGAATTCTTTGAGGAGATGACAAATAGGATAGATAAAGGGGATGCAGAGTGAAGTTAAGATCGCGCTAAACGGCAACTCCTTTGTTTGCATCTTCAGAAGCAGCTCTATTTCCATCTTTAATATCTTTATTTTTCCCTTTCAGGGTTGTTTTGAAGACGCTGACCTGGAGTTACACGCTGACTTCAGTTCTTTGCAGGAATGGGACCCATTCTCAGGGTTTCGGGATTGGCCATTGTTCAGCATGCCAAGGGTTCAGCCTGAGAATCCGGCTCGAATTCGCAAGCTTAAGATCTCGGGGCTCTGGAGATGGGCAGATCAAGGGTCAGTGTCACGGCAGGAGACCCATGTGTCGTCGGGGGAGCCGGAAAATCCACTGCTGTGGGCCCGAAGACCTGAGAACTTTACAATCTTCAGGCACAGAGCTTGAAAAAATCGACGTAACGAACTTTTAACGTCATAAACGAGCGAGTTGTTTGTTATGTCTCTCCCCTCGCTGGGAAAATGGAGACACCTCTTTCTCCCTTATTTGGGAGAGAGAGAACCTGCGGTATGTCGAATGCCGGGAGAAACGCGAAATCTTTCAGGTAACTGCAAGTCTGTGTCTTTGCTATTGCTTTGCTCACGCTTGAATGCTTGGTGGCGGATCCAATGCTTGCTTTTTTTTGCCAGTGGCGGGAGTGGGGATTGTTGCTCGCTGCCACTTACATGCGGGAGGGAGGGAAGCTGGGGGGGGGGCGGACTTTGGGGTTCTTACATTTAACTGTCGTTCATTCTTTGGGGCACTTCTCTGTTTTCACGGACGTTTGCGAAGAAAAAGCATTTCAGGATGTACATTGTAAACATTTCTCTGACATTAAATTGGACCTTTGAACCTTTGACCTTTGCAGTGTATGTCCTAGATTTGGACTTCAGAAGGCCTTTGACAAGGTGCCACACATGAGGCTGCTCACCAAGTTAAGAGCCCATGGGATTACAGGAAAGTTACTAACATGGTTAGAGCATTGGCTGATTAAAAGGGGGCAGCAAGTGGGAATAAAAGAATCCTTTTCTGGTTGGTTGCCAGTGACTAGTGGTGTTCTGCAGGGGTCGGTGTTGGGGCCACTTCTTTTTATGCTGTATAAAGTGATTTAGATGATGGAAGGTTGGTGGAGGAGCAGGTAGTGTTGAGGAAACAGGTAAGATGCAGAAGGACTTAGATTAGGAGAATGGGCAAGAAAGTGGCAAATAAAATACAATGTTGGAAAATGCATGGTCATGCATTTTGGTAATAGAAATAAATATGCAGACGATTTCAAGACGTTTAGAAAACAAGAGCAGGGATGTGATGCTGAGGCTTTATAAGGCACTGGAGAGGCCTCACCTTGAGTATTGTGAACAGTTTTGGGCCCCTCATCTTAGAAAAGATGTGTTGGCATTGGAGATGGTGCAGAGGAGGTTCACAAGGATGATTTCATACGAGGATTATCATATGAAGAATGTTTGATGGCTCTGGGTCTGTATTCACTGGAATTCAGAAGGATGGGGGGGGGGGATCTCATTGAAATCTTTCAAATGTTGAAAGGCCGAGACAGAGTAGATGTGGAAAGGATGTTTCCCGTGGGGGAAGAGTCTACGACAAGAGGGCACAGCCTCAGGATACAGGAGCACCCTTTCAAAACAGAGATGTGGAGAAACTTCTTTAGCCAAAAGTTGATGAATTTGTGGAACTTGTTGCCACCTGCAGCTGTGGAGGCCAGGTCATTGGGTGTATTTAAGGCAGAGATTGATAGGTCCTTGATCGGAAATGGCAAACAAAGATTACGGGGAGAAGGCCGAGAACTGGGGTTGAGGAGGAGAAAAACAAAAGGATCAGCCACGATTGAATGGCGAAGCAGACTTGACGGGCCAGGTCGACTAATTCCATTCCTATGTCTTACGGTCTAAGTCTAAGTTTCTAGCTCTGCCATCTAATGAAGGAGCTCAATACATTTCATGGAAGCTCGAGACAAGGCAGTGCTTGAGATTACCAGATGTGTGATATTTTAGGCAAGGTTCGAGAGAATCAGAATCAGGTTTATTATTATCACGGACATATGTTATGAAATAGTTGGGTTGCATGGGAGTGTTGTGATTAGTGTAATGCTGCAACAGCGACAGAGATCCAGGTTCAATTCCGCCACTGTCCAAAAGGAATTCTACCCGCGGTCACATGGGTTTCCTCCCAGTGCTCCAGGTTCCTCCCACATTCGAAAGACTTACAGGTAGGTAGATTAATAGTTGCATGGGTGTAATTGGGCCGGAAGGGCTTGTAACAGTGCCATATCTCTAAAGAATTATTTCTAAAATCATGAAGTCGAATTAGAACGGAAAATATCAGCAATACTCAGTAGATCAAGGAGCATCATTGATGAAGGAGAAGAATCAACATCTCAGATCAATCACCTCTTGTCAGATCTCTGAAGCTCCCCATCACAGGACTCAATCTAAACGTGCTGTTGCTGGGATGGATGGAGTTGGCAGTAGACTGACACAGATGCTGAATGAAATGGACTTTTCCTTCCAATTCTCAGTTGCTGATAATAACATATTTGTTCAACGTAAGTAAAAAGTCGTAACACGCAAATGCAGTTCTTCACGGTATTGGTTACATTTCGTCAGCCCCATTCTATTTTTATCAGAATTGCAACAGGACATGACTTTTAACATTTTTTAATCAAATAGAGTGTAGTTTTACTGCAGATTAATCACATGAAGATGAATGGCATCTCATTCGAATACTTCAAGTCCTTTACACTACAATCTTGAAGGTAAATTTGATGTCCTAATTTTTCCATGTTGTAATATACTGTAACTAATTTGACTCTTGAAACACTACAGATTTTTATTGTATTTGAAGGATCTTATTTTAAGCTGGCAATAAGTATTAATATACATAATTAATCAAAGCACTTCTCACATATAAATTCCTGTGTGTCCACATTTCTACTCTGACTTCAACACCCTATAAATCACTGATATCCACCTTGGTAAAACAATTTCATTTTAAGCAAATTGAGTAGAATTCTAAATACAATATGATTCATTTGAACATAATTATCTGCAGGAACAAGTAAAAGGCATTAAGTCCTCATAACCTTTCTTTCCTTTATTAATATCAAACCCACAAGTCTATCTTTTCACTGTCTCCATTAATCACCTCGCTTTAAAAACTTAATTAACCCTCAAACCCACATACACGACTATTTGAATGCCCTTTCCCAGTAATATTGGCAATTAGTACAACATGATACAACTAAACAAAATGCCCTTATGTTTAATACAGATGTAAGCAAGTTTGAGTTAATGTCTGTAAGGAACAAGAGTCATAAGGTTTTTACTTAACTTCTCACCATGCTATAGTATCCTTATTTAATGGTGATCCCAGCTAGATATTCACCAACGGACAGCGGTGAATCTGCAAAACTGTGACCTCTGTATCAGAAGGTTAAAGACATCATTCGGAGATATCAGCCCATAATGTAGGCTGACACTGATACAGAAAGGGATGGTTAGAAGTGTCATCTCTTTGAAGATGCAGCCATAAGAAGGCAAAAGAAATTATCAAAGACCTTCAATATCCGGGCCAGGCTCACTCTTTGCTACTACCATCAGGCAGGAAATACAGAAGCCTTCGATTCTACACCACCAGGTTCAGGAATAGTTATTACCCTACAACCATCAGGCTCCTGAGACTGCATGAAGAACTTCAAACACCTCAATTCTGAACTGATTCTGTCACCTACAGACTCACTTTGAAGGACTTTTTCAACTCACGTTCTCAGTATTTTTTATTTGCACAGTCTGTCTTCTTTTGAACATTGCTGTTTGTCATTCTTTGTTCACATATGGGTTTTACATAGAACATCGAATAGTACAGCACAGTACAGGCCCTTCGGCCCACATTGTTGTGCCAACCCTCAAACCCTGCCTCCCATATAAGCCCCCACCTTAAATTCCTCCATATACCTGTCTAGTAGTCGCTTAAATTTCACGAGTGTATCTGCCTCCACCACTGACTCAGGCAGTGCATTCCACGCACCAACCACTCTCTGAGTAAAAAACCTTCCTCTAATATCCCCCTTGAACTTCCCACCCCTTACCATAAAGCCATGTCCTCTTGTACTGAGCAGTGGTGCCCTGGGGAAGAGGCGCTGGCTATTCACTCTATCTATTCCTCTTAATATCTTGTATACTTCTATCATGTCTCCTCTCATCCTCCTTCTCTCCAAAGAGTAAAGCCTAGCTCCCTTAATCTCTGATCTCTGATCATAATCTCTAAACCAGGCAGCATCCTGGTAAATCTCCTTTGTACCCGTTCCAATGCTTCCACATCCTTCCTATAGTGTGGCGACTAGAACTGGACACAGTACTCCAAGTGTGGCCGAACCAGAGTTTTATAGAGCTGCATCATTACATCGCAACTCTTAAACTCTATCCCTCGACTTATGAAAGCTAACACCCCATAAGCTTTCTTAACTACCCTATCCACCTGTGAGGCAACTTGATCTGTGGACATGTACCCCGAGATCCCTCTGCTCTTCCACACTACCAAGTATCCTGCCATTTACTTTGTACTCTGCCTTGGAGTTTGTCCTTCCAAAGTGTACCACCTCACACTTCTCCGGGTTGAACTCCATCTGCCACTTCTCAGCCCACTTCTGCAACCTATCAATGTCTCTCTGCAATCTTCGACAATCCTCTACACTATCTACAACACCACCAACCTTTGTGTCGTCTGCAAACTTGACAGCCCACCCTTCTACCCCCCACATGCAGGTCGTTAATAAAAATCACGAAAAATAGGGAACTCAGAACCGATCCTTGTGGGACACCACTAGTCACAACCCTCCAATCCGAATGTACTCCCTCCACCACGACCCTCTGCCTTCTGCAGGAAAGCCAATTCTGAATCCACCTGGCCAAACTTCCCTGGATCCCATGCCTTCTGACTTTCTGAATAAGCCTACCTTGTCAAATGCCTTACTAAAATCCATATAGATCACATCCACTGCACTACCCTCATCTATATGCCTGGTCACCTCCTCAAAGAACTCTATCAGGCTTGTTAGACACGATCTGCCCTTCACAAAACCATGCTGACTGTCCCTGATCAGACCATGATTCTCAAAATGCCCAGAGATCCTATCTCTAAGCATCTTTTCCAACAGCTTTCCCACCACAGGCGTAAGTCTCTCTGGTTTATAATTACCCGGACTATCCCTACTACCTTTTTTGAACAAGGGGACAACATTCGCCTCCCTCCAATCCTCTGGTACCATTCCCGTAGACAACGAGGACATAAAGATCCTAGCCAGAGGCTCAGCCATCTCTTCCCTCACCTCGTGGAGCAGCCTGGGGAATATTCCATCAGGCCCCGGGGACTTAACCGTCCTAATGTATTTTAATAACTCCAATACCTCCTCTGCCTTAATAGCAACATGCTCCAGAACATCAACCTCACTCGTATTGTCCTCACGGTCATCAAGCTGTTTCTCACTGGTGAATACCGAAGAGAAGTATTCATTGAGGACCTCGCTCACTTCCACAGCCTCCAGGCACATCTTCCCACCTTTATTTCTAATGGGTCCTACCTTCACTCCTGTCATCCTTTTGTTCTTCACATAATTGAAGAATGCCTTGGGGTTTTCCTTCACCCTACTCGCCAAGGCCTTCTCATGCCCCCTTCTTGCTCTTCTCAGCTCCTTCTTAAGCTCCTTTCTTGCTACCCTATATTCCTCAATAGACCCACCTGATCCTTGCTTCCTAAACCTCATGTATGATGCCTTCTTCCACCTCATTTGTCACCCATGGTTCCTTCACCCTACCATTCTTTATCTTCCTCACCGGGACAAATTTATCTATAACATCCTGCAAGAGATCTCTAAACATCAACCACATGTCCATAGTACATTTCCCTGCAAAAACATCATCCCAATTCACACCTGCAAGTTCTAGCCTTATAGCCTCATAATTTGCCTTTCCCCAATTAAAAATTTTCCTGTCCTCTCTGATTCTATACTATTCCATGATAATGCTAAAGGCCAGGGAGCAGTGGTCGCTGTCCCCCAGATGCTCACCCACTGAGAGATCTGTGACCTGACCTGGTTCATTACCTAGTACTAGACCTAGTATGGCATTCCCCCTAGTCGGCCTGTCAACATACCATGACAGGAATCCGTCCTGGACATACTTAACAAACTCTGCCCAGTCCAACCCTTGGAACTCATCAGGTGCCAATCAATATTAGGGAAGTTAAGGTTTCCAAAATCTGCCTCCTAATTTGCTCCTCGGTATCTCTGCTGCTACCAGGGGGCCTATAGAATACTCCCAATAGAGTAACAGCTCCCTTCCTGTTCCTGACTTCCACCCATACTGACTCAAAAGAGGATCCTGCTACATTACCCACCCTTTCTGTGGCTGTAATAGTATCCCTGACCAGTAATGCCACCCCTCCTCCCCTTTCTCCCCCCTCTCTATCCCTTTTAAAGCACTGAAATCCAGGAATATTGAGAATCCATTCCTGCCCTGGTGCCAGCCAAGTCTCTGTAATGGCCACTACATCATAATTCCATGTATGTATCCAAGCACTCAGTTCATCACCTTTGTTCCTGATGCTTCTTGCATTGAGGTACACACACTTTAGCCCTTCTACCTTACTACCTTTACACCCTTTATTCTGCTTCTCTTTCCTCAAAGCCTCTCTATATGTTAGATCTGGCTTTACTCCATGCACTTCTTTCACTGCTCTATCGCTCCGGATCCCATCCCCCTTGTAAATTAGTTTAAACCCTCCCGAACCATTTTTTTCATTTTAAAAAATATTTTATACCTCTGTTGTTTTCTTTCTGGGCATCACAATGTTTTGGAGGAGAAAAGACTAGATTTTGCCCACAGCATCCAACATTGCTCTCCTAAAAGACACATCGTTAATTTATAATTGATTTTCATTTGATTTGATTAAAGTAAGAAGTTTCTCTGTATGTTCTGCTCTTCAGGGACTGGAATATACCATCCTTACTCAGTAAGGCAACCAAATGATTCCAGATCCACATATGCAGTGCCATCTGAAATCACCTTGTAAGGAACTCAGTGGGAAATTAACAGTATTCAATAAATATTTGTAATGCCAGCAATATCCCAGCCAAGGACAAATGGATGAAAATATATTGTGCTCTTTCACTATTTTCAAGATTATTAATGAGATTAAATTAATTTTACTAATCTGAAGGAAATTCAAAACAAATCTATGCAAAATCTTCTAATCCATCACTTGTTGAATTTGCAGTAAAACACCTTTCATGTTATCTGAGACAAAATAATTCACTTGGAGTTTGCCAGTGTGCGTGGTATAGGGTGAAGGTGGAGACTACACAGAAACCTTAAGACCATAAGACATAGGAGCAGAATTGGGCCATTCAGCCCATCAATTCTGCTCTGCCATTCCAACCTGGCTGATCCCGGATCCCACTCAACCCCATACACCTGCCTTCTTGCCATATCCTTTGATGCCCTGACCGATCAGGAAACGATCAACTTCTGCTTTAAATATACCCACGGGACTTTGCCTCCACCGCAGTCTGTGGCAAAGCATTCCGCAGATTCACTGCTCTCTGGCTAAAAAAAAAATTCCTCCTTACCTCCGTTCTAAAAGATCATCCCTCAATTTTGAGGCCATGCCCCCTAGTTCTGGATACCCCCACCATAGGAAACATCCTCTCCACATCCACCTTATCTGGTCCTTTCAACACGAATCCAAATGCTTTGGGTTTTGTTCTAGGTAGGAGCTAATTAAACCTGCTGAAATTAGAAAGTCTTTAGTCTACTTACATGCAGCTTGAAACTTGTTTGGTCCATACATGTTGGTGTTGAGGACACCTAAAGTAATTATGAGATACCACTGAGAGATCCATATAGGTCCCAAACTGCACTTAAGGCTGCACAGGCCTTAGGCTCAGTAGATCAGGACATGGTGAATGAAAGCATTGACTCACTCACAGAATAATCCTCCTAGACTTCTCTGGCTTTCTATTAAAACAATGAAGTATACAATTCATGTATGAATTGAAATCCCACCTCTGTTGGTAGTGGCATTCTAAGGGAAGATCCCAGTGCGAGCACCTCAGGCCTGGCTGACAGAGGTTGGATATCCCAGGGAAAACTCACTTGTTACAACTTTAAATGTTTTACCTACAACTTTATATGGATACATGCTTTGATAATAAATGAGCCTTCAACCTTTAAAACTACTCAGTAAGGTGCTGAAGACTGACCAGTGCAGTACGGCCTATCCTCATTCTACACAGAGGAAGTCTGCAGCATAGTGCGGTATTAAAGGTAAAAGCACTTCCCTACAAATACACAACTTCTGCAGCAGAAAATTGGATAAAAGTGCTGCAGCCATGCACTCATCTGGCAATGGGCTCATTAAAATTTCACAAGCTGCTGAAACTTCCATTGCTTCCACTCTGTCTAATCAGCAGCAAGCCCCTCAGGGTACCAACTCAGAATGTGACATCCATAGCAAACACAGACAGGACATGGCTTACCTGCTGAATTCCATACGTCCAACCCTGCCTGATGCGGTCCCTGGCCCAAACATTGTGCGCATTCTCTGCCAGCTTATCCACCATGGCCTCCTGGGTTGAGGTTAATTTGATGTGGCTCAAATCCATAGGAGCTGGCTTGTAGCCACTGGGCAGCTGGTAGCTGTGTCAGAAAATATAGTAGTTATCATTAGTCATTTTCAGTTATTTACATTGTGCCATGTTATTTAGGCACTAAGAACCGAGACAGTGGCTCTTCAGATTCTCCAGCCACGAATGCATTGTATTACTTAAGATGACAACTCAAGGAATTTCCCAGAAAACTCTTGAGGAACTGCACCTTGTTTAGGGTTTGTTGGAATCTTCGGGACCCAGTACTGAATCCAATAATTTCAGATTGCCAGCATTTCCTGTGCAAGACACACAGCATGCTGGGTGAACTTAGTAGATCCGGCAGCGCCTATGGCGGGAAGCAAATTGGCGATGTTTTGGACTGAGACCCTTCATCAGGACTGCAAAGGAAGACCATAAGACACAGGAGCAGAATTAGGCCATTTGGCCCATCATGTCTTCTCCATCATTCCATCATGGTTGATTTATTATCCTTCTCAACCCCATTCTTCTGCCTTCTCCCTGTAATCTTTGACACTGTGACTAATCACAAACATATCAACATCTGCTTTAATAGACAATAGACAATAGGTGCAGAAGTAGACCCTTCGGCCCTTTGAGCCTGCACCGCCATTCTGAGATCATGGCTGATCATCTACTATCAATACCCGGTTCCTGCCTTGTCCCCATAACCCTTGATTCCCCTATCCATAAGATACCTATCTAGCTCCTTCTTGAAAGCATCCAGAGAATTGGCCTCCACTGCCTTCTGAGGCAGTGTGTTCCACACCTCCACAACTCTCTGGGAGAAGTAGTTCCTCCTCAACTCTTTCCTAAATGACCTACCCCTTATTCTTAAACCATGCCTCCTGGTACTGGACTCTCCCAGCATCTGGAACAAATTTCCTGCCTCTATCTTGTCCAATCCCTTAATAATCTTATAATCTCAATCAGATCCCCCCTGAATCTCCTTAATTCCAGCGTGTACAAGCCCAGTCTCTCTAACCTCTCTGCGTAAGACAGTCCGGACATCCCCGGAATTAACCTAGTGAACCTACGCTGCACCTCCTCCACAGCCAGGATGTCCTTCCTTAGCCCTGGAGACCAAAACTGTACACAATACTCCAGGTGTGGTCTCACCAGGGCCCTGTACAAATGCAAAAGGATTTCCTTGCTCTTGTACTCAATTCCCTTTGTAATAAAGGCCAACATTCCATTAGCCTTCTTAATCCATTGACTAGGCCTCCACTGCCATCTGTGGCAATGAATTCCACTAAGAAGTACTGTTTGATTTTGTTTGGCACTACATCAAGTCAAATCCTCAAAAATGTCAATCAGGCTCGTAAGGCATGACCTGCCTTTGACAAATGCATGCTGACTATTCCTAATCATATTATGCCTCTCCAAATGTTCATAAATCCTGCCTCTCAGGATCTTCTCCATCAACTTACCAACCACTGAAGTAAGATTCACTAAGAGCTACTGTTTGATTTGGTTGCAGCTAGTGTACCATGTTGTCATGCAGTAGGTCAGTATGCTCTCAATTACACATCGATAAAGGTTTCCTAGTGGCTTTTGAGGCAGATTTGCTCACTTTAAACTCCTAAGATAGCATATAGGTGTTACTGAGCCTTCCCTACTATCTGGGAGGTGTTGTGGTCTCACAGAGCTCCTCTGCGATGTTCACTCCCAAATATTTCAAGCTGGAGACCCTTTCTACTGCTTCACTTTTTATGAGTAGTGGAGCTTGCTCACACTCTTTTGATTTCCCTTTTGCACCTCCTCTCTTAGGAGCTGTTTTCTTGTTAACCTCAGTCTCTGTCCTATCACAGGCATTCCATTTATTCTCTTCACCCCATCCTCCTCCTGCAACTTAATTGATGCTTATTTGTTCACTTCTCCAATTTTAGTGCTGGATTGTTAATATAAAAGGTCACAGTTCGTAGCCTTCTTCATAAATGCTGCCTGACCTGCTGAATATTTTCAGCACTTTGTCATTTTAGTTTGGATTTCTAGCATCTCCAGCTTTTCTTTTGCTAATATTAGTAGAACATTCAGAATGAATGCCGATGGGGAAAACCATTTCATGAGTCTTTCTGGGTCATGAAATACGTTGTTTGTGACTCGCAAATTATCAAAAAATGAATTAGTTTTAACATAAGGTTGGCTTTATTTGTTACACGCACATCGAAAATACAATGAAATGCCATGTTTTGCATCAACTCAAATGAGCGAGGATTGAGCTGGGGGCAGCCTGCAAGTATTGACACACTTCTGGCAGCACCATACTATGCCCACAATTTACTAATGTCAAACATGCCACAGCAGCCCGAGGAAGGCTATGCAGCCATGGGGAGAAAGTATAAACTCCTTACAAACAATGGCGGGAATCGAACTCTGAACAGCAATTGCTGACACTGTAAACTGTTGCACTACCCACCACCATGAGTACCTAACAGAACCAAAATCAGGAGTTCAATAGAATCAGGACCGAAATTATGGCTGTGGGGGAGGGACGATGTTCCCCAGTGTATTATACTTTTCCTAACCCAAAAGGCTGTTAACTGAGAGCCTCGGCACTCAAATTCTTAATTTCACTTACTTTCTTTCAGTCTGGAGAAACTATGTGAAAAACTCTGTAAAACTGCAGCATTACAGTCTTTTCATTTGACAATCTGCTGTGTATTTTCCATGTCATTTTCAGATTTGTAGCCACCAGATTACCAGGCAAGAATTCAAGCCTGGTTAATGTCATTTCACTGCTAATGCAATGGTTTCTCTGTAAGGTTTCACTGCCAATGTAATGGTTTCTCTGCAGCAGCAGTGTTTGGGTTATGACTAGAGATAACGGGGGCTTTGGAATGTGTGCCATCCAATGAGAGGCATGTTGTTTCTTTCTTGTGGGTCTGAGAGAAAGGATTTGTGGTCTCTTATCGGTGAGAGATGAAGAGAGAAGACACGAGAGGAGCGATCTGGTAGACCGCAGGGTGGAGTGGATTTGAAGTGAGGGTCCAGGAGTTAACAACGCTCAGAGGAAATCGATGGGGAATTAATAGACAAAAAACCGTGAGCTCCAATGTGCACGATAGACTGTTCCAATAAAATGGACCTTTTTTTGTCTACTTTACTAACCCTATAGCCAATTTAAGAATTATAAAGCTTAATTGTTTAATTGCATATGCTGTACCATCTGATCTTTCGTGGTACTGAATTGTAACAGGGAAACACATTACGCAGCATCCATACAAACAAGATTTCATCAGTTTGGCGGGGGTGGCAACTGTCGTCCCCTAGATTAACGCAGCCCACCGAGCCTGGGGGTTACACTGACTTTCTGTCTCATGGTCCAAGCATAGATGCTATGTAGCCTCCTCCCTGATGGTAATAGAACGCACAGTCCATGAGCAGGGGTGGGGTGGGGGGGGGGTGTTACTGGCCTTTCTCCGGTACCTTTCTGTTTCGAAGTCCTTGATGGTGGTGAGGCTGGTGCTGGCAATGTGCTGGGCAATTTCTACTGCCTATTGAAGCGCCTTCCCGTCTGCTGCAGTGCAGTTTCCACTACTGTGCCACCGAAGTAAAGAGGGTTGTGAGTGATGAGAGCTCTCCTGAAGTCGATAACCATCTCCTTTGTCTTGTTGACAATGATGAAGAGGTTATTTGCCTGGCACCAGGACCTGAGCTCCTCCACCTCCTCTCTGTATGCCATCTCATCGTTGTTGGTGGCGAGCCCCACCACTGCCGTGTTATCAGCAGACTTGGCAATGTGATTACTCTGGTGTTTGGCCGTGCAGTCACGCACGAACAGAGTGTAGAGCAATGGGCTCAGCACACAGCCTTGGGGGACACCCATGTTGAGGATAATGGCGAGGAAGGCGCAGTTGTGCATCCCAGTTATCTGAGGTCTTTTAGTTGGGAAGACCAACCTCAGTTGCGCAGTGGTGTATTTAGACTAAAGAGTAAGATTTTGTTCACCAAGATCTGTGGGACAATATTGTTGAATGCTGAACTGAAATTCAGAAGTAGCATTCTGACCTAAGTGTCTTTGCTTTCTCGGTGTGTCCAGACCAGGTGCATGACAGATACTATGACAGTTCTGTTGGTAAGCATATTGGTGAGGGTCCAACGCGGCAGAAATTGAGTTTTCGATGTGTGCCATTACCAGCCATTCAAAGCATTTTCTCATGATTGTTGTCATTGCCACTGGGCAGTAGTCGTTTAATTCTGAAGGTGCACAGTTCTTTGGTACAGGGATGATGGTGGCTGATTTGAAGCATGCAGGGACAGCAGCCTGGATGAGCGAAGTGTTGAAGATGTCCGTGAAGACATCAGTGAGCTGGTGAGTACTTGGCCCGGGATGTTGTCTAGCCTGGCTGCTACAGTGTCTCTGCAGAGTCCGTCACACATCAGCTGCTGTTACAGACAGTGGCTTCTCACCCGGGCGAGGGGTAGCCTTCATGGTTGGCGCTGTGCTGCATGCCTCGAAGCATGCATAAAAGATGTTTACAGCATCAGGGAGGGAGGTGTCACTGGTACAGTCGCTACTGTTTTTCCTTGCACAGTCAGTAATGCCCTTGATGCCCAGCTACATACACCAGGGATTGTTATCAGACAAGTACTCCTGAATTTTTTGTGCATAGATGACCTTTGCCCTCTTACTGCATAAGATAAGGTCTCTCCTGGCTTCTCTCAGAGCTGTTCTGTCACCAGACACGAAGGTAGCAAATCAGGCTTTTAATCGTGAGCACATCCCAGCATTCAGCCAGGGCTTCTGGTTGGCCTGTAAGGTACCAACATCATTTGCACACTTACTGATGTAGCCAATGAAAGATGAAGTATATTCTTTGAGTTCTCCTTTTGGGAAGGGAGCAGATTAAACAACAAGGCTCATGACAGCTGCAGCATCATGACTAAAGTATTCCCTGTATTTATATCTGTCTCTTGGTGATGGCTTGTTCACACTTCTGCGAGAGTGTGAGCTTCCTGCAGCATCACATGCAATTAAATTCCACTGCAACTAGAGTATATCCACTATTGGAAGAGTTCCTGAACTCTCCATTGGACCAGGGAATAAGCCCTGATCCTATTCCAACTGGAAATGACAGGGGAAATTATGCTGCAGTATCTAAGCTGCACCTGTGAGGCTTGACTTTGTGAGACAGGGTGATGTGGCTGCATTATTATGTGTCCCCTGGCACTCTTCAAGAGCTTGAAGAACAAAGTGACTGAACAAACCTCCCGAAGCATCATGCAGATCCTGCTACTGTGCTAATCAATCCTTCCCATAGTCATTCACAGAAATGCCCCCAGCAGTACTCATTTCAGTATATTATTCCGAAGAGCTCCACAGAAACCTTTTCTTGGGATTTCCGGGATGATTTTGTGAAGCAGCAGATGCCAAAATCAGAAGTTATGTTCAGTGAGCCAGATCAGATTCACCTCCAGTCGCCTGTTCCAAAGGCAGAGGCCTACGACCTCCCCTCTTCCACTGTTGTTCACAGAGGGGGAATGATGGAGCCAATGAGGTCAATAAATCTGATCTCATGCCCCACCATTCAGCTCACCACTGAGTCAGCAGTGCAGCACATGTTCTGAGAGGCAAGTCCAGAGGTACTTCTCATCAGGCCCCTCAGCCGTACACCAGTGAACCTCAAATGTCAAATGGTCATCTGCATCCTCTCCAGAACCTTTACGACTATCCTAAAGTACAGTAATCAGAATTGTACATAACGCAACAGTTAATGTTTAATGGTTCTATTTTGACTCATCTGGACAGATGTGTTAACTATAACATAACAAGCATTAATTGCTTCTGTTGCATAGCATGGAAAACTCCATGGGTCCTCCCCAGCTTACAAATACCCAACTTTCATACAACCCGTACATACGGCCAACCATTTGGGAGTCCGGTAGGATGGATTTTGCAGGGCTATTGCGGGGCTGTAAGCACCAACTGCCATGAGGGAACATGGTTCACAGCCACATCTACAACTCAGTAACCTAGGGAGGACAGTAGCATAGTAGTTCAATTCTTGCCGCTGTCTGTAAGGACATTCTCCCTCTGACCGCGTGGGTTTCCCCAGTCTGTTCAGGTTTCCTTCCACAATCCAAAGATGCTTGGACTAGTAGGATAATTGGTCACATTGGTGTGATTGGGCAGCAGAGGCTCATTGGGTTGCTGGGGCCTGTTACCGTGCTGTCAATAAAATAAAAAAAAGAATAGAATAAATACTGTATTTTGTGCAGGTTCAATATAAAAATCTGATTATTATTGGCTAACGCCACAAAAGTAATCCTGAAACTTTCTACGTTGTTCTCATATTAATTTATACCTGCCAACTTCACAAATGCCCCTGCACCCGCCGACGAGCTATCATCCTCTCAGCATCCTGCACCTGTCCCAGCTTCCAATCGGTTTATCAAACATGACTTTCCTTCCATAAAACTGTGTTGACCAATCCTATTATCATTTTCTAAGTCCCCTTCTACCACTTTATTCATGGATTCCAGCATTTGTTCTTCTACTGATGTCGGGTTAACTGATCACTATTTCCCCCTTTTCTATCTCCCTCCTCCAGAAGCTGCAGAAAAGTAGATTTTGAGAAGAATGATGAAAACATCATGGAAAGACAGAGAAACAAGTGAGGAGGTGTTGCGAAAAGCCAGAATACGAAGAGAGCTGATATCATCAATCAGGAAAGGGCAACTGGAATTTCTGGGACATGTACTGAGGAAAGAGTTGCTCGAGTGTCTTACAGAGATGGGGAAAATTGATGGAAGAAAAAGTTGTGGTCGGCAGCGTATGACATTCATGAATTATATCAAGGGATGGACAGGCAAAAGCTTTGAAAAGCTTACTAGAATTTCTCAGATTCAGGACAGATGGAAGACCATGATCATCCACATCATACAACATGGCACATAACAATAATGATGACTCCATAATTAATGTGCTTATACTACCTTCTAACCACAGGAACTATCGCATAATTTATGGAAGATACTTTTGAAAGATGGTAACAGTGTATCCTCATGCTCCATTGTAGAGACAGCAGCAAATATGGAAAGTTGTCATGAAGGCGTTACATCATCTATGTCATTTAACATTGGTGCCATCTGCCCTAATTCCAATTCACATCTTCAACCCAATGTCCACTGCAAGCAGCCATTATGCATGCCAATGATAGAACACAGAACAGTACAGCAGAGGAACAGGACTGACAGCCCCAAAATGTTGTGCCGAATCCCTCCCTTCATCTCTCACACTTCACACCTACGGAAGAGGAAAATACGAAGAAAAAACTCAAATTACACAAGACAGACAAGAGGTATAACACAAATACAGAAGCAAGTGACCTTGATGTAAGTACCATGAAAAGAGGTTTGGAGGAAAAATTCTACAAGGAAGATGCAGATTGATTTGTCAATACATGCCAGCCTGGAAATTGCTCCATGACTATATTTTGGTGTAAAAATATCAGAGGCATTGGTCACCCCCAAATATTGTTTGTCAAAGCTACATGGAGAGTGAAAATTTCCATTATAAGATTGACATTTCAGCAGTTTGTTGTTAGTTTGTGTGAAGCTGCTCTGCACCTGGTGGTGTCAATTTCAGCATTACAACCCCTTTTCTCCTATCTACATTTCTCTTAAGTGTTGACATCGAACCTACGTCCACACTTCCGGCAGCTCGTTCCACACTCTCACCACCCTCTGAGTGAAGAAGCTCCTCCTCATGTTCCCCTTAAAAATTTCACCTTTCATCTTAACCGATGACCTCTAGTTCTGGTCTCACCACTCCTCAGTAGAAAAAGTCTGCTTGTATTTACCCTATCTACTGTATACCCCTCATAACTTTGTATACCTCTATCATATCTCCCTTCATTCTTCTATACTCTAGGGAATTATAGGGTAAATTGTCATTGCATAAATGAAAAATAGTTGGAGTGTGCACTAAGACAAATGCACTGCACCAAAGAGTGCTATACAAGGTCACTCTTACCCTCGACCATTGGGCTCTATAGCCAAGGAAGTGATGACCCCTCCTGTTAGACTGTAGGAGGTAACTTATTTTTTATTCTTTCTTATTTCTCCTAATATTTGTATATCTGTGTACTTGTAATGCTACTGTCTTGTCTCCCTTTCTCTTCACCATTTACACCTCGGACTTCAACTACTGCACAGAGTCTTGTCATCTTCAGAAGTTTTCTGATGACTCTGCCATAGTTGGATGCATCAGCAAGGGAGATGAGGCTGAGTACAGGGCTATGGTAGGAAACTTTTTCACATGGTGTGAGCAGAATTATCTGCAGCTTAATGTGAAAAAGACTAAGGAGCTGGTGGTAGATCTGAGGAGAGCTAAGGTACCGGTGACCCCTGTTTCCATCCAGGGAGTCAGGGTGGACATGGTGGAGGATTACAAATACCTGGGGATACGAATTTACAATAAACTGGACTGGTCAAAGAACACTGAGGCTGTCTACAAGAAGAGTCAGAGCCGTCTCTATTTCCTGAGGAGACTGAGGTCCTTTAACATCTGTCGGATGATGCTGAGGATGTTCTATGAGTCTGTGGTGGCCAGTGCTATCATGTTTGCTGTTGTGTGCTGGGGCATCAGGCTGAGGGTAGCAGACACCAACAGAATCAACAAACTCATTCGTAAGGCCAGTGATGTTGTGGGGATGGAACTGGACTCTCTGACGGTGGTGTCTGAAAAGAGGGTGCTGTCCAAGTTGCATGCCATCTTGGACAACGTCTCCCATCCACTACATAATGTACTGGTTGGGCACAGGAGTACATTCAGCCAGAGACTCATTCCACCGAGATGCAACACAGAGCGTCATAGGAAGTCATTCCTGCCGGTGGCCATCAAACTTTACAACTCCTCCCTTGGAGGGTCAGACACCCTGAGGCCAATGGGCTGGTCCTGGACTTATTTCCCAGCATAATTTACATATTACTATTTAACTATTTATGGTGTTATTACTATTTATTATTTATGGTGCAACTGTAACGAAAACCAATTTCCCCCGGGATCGATAAAGTATGACTATGACTATGACTATGTAATTTCCTCTGGGATCAATAAAGTACCCATCTATCTATCTAATGTAATCAGGACCTGCAAAACACTCTGCTGCAAGTTAAGCAGATTTTAAGATGCAACTACTGTTTTGGAGTGGTGTGAAGGATCTTCTAGTCCTCCATAAATTATTTAGTCCAACAATGGGAGATTTGGGAGCAGAGTATCAAAGTCAACATATACGATGGATCTCAGCCCAAAACATCGACTATTTATTCCTTTCCATAAATACTGCCTGACCTGCAAAGTTACTCCGGCAATTTGCATGTGTTACTCCAGGAACACCACAAATCCTGGAAAGCAACTTGAGTCAAGTTCTAAACTAATGTTACTTAGTTTGTGCTAAGATCCAATCAGATGAGAAATGATTTCCATTCCCACTCTTTCCTCTCCTGCTAAACATTTATCATGTTTTCTTGCCTAGACCAGCTCAGTACTCGGAAATAATTAGACAACAAGAGTGTGAATTCAATGAATGAGCAAACATCATTTACTAGAAAATAAAACAACTCATCGAAACAATTAAAGGGAAAATAGCATTTTGCAGCGTGTTTCTGGCACAGCTGTTAAGATTGGGCATGTCTCCAATTTAGCAGAATCTGACAAGTCTCTGTCTGCTGTTGTTTTAGTAACAATGATAGAACACATTAAGCAAGAGCTGCAATGTTTAAAACCATCCCCTTCACTTCATATCTCCATTGGGCAAATTAATATAGTTCTTGGACGGTTCACTCAAATTCCAACTCAGCATTGGAGAATGTCACAGTCATTGAGCAAGCAAAGAAACTGCTCAGGTCTGAATACCTGAAGGCACCAGAAATATGTTTCAGAGAAGTCAAGACAATCACCAGTAATTGGCTGAAGTATATCGTCAAGGGAAAGCAGGAAGAAGTTGTGTGGGAACAGCACTTCATCATATTCACGGGAAAGGTCACAGTCATCAGGTACAAGATGCTCTCATTGTTACTACTCATGGAACAGATGTAGCTCACAGCCCTCCGCTGAGAAACTACAGTCAGCCTTTCAATTTTATCTGAGAACAACAATGGATTGTGTCTACAGAGGCATGGAATACAGAGAAAAGTGGACAAATGCAGTATGCTCATGGAGGCCTTCATCCTAATGACTAGGGGTGTGCAGACATCCCACCTCTCCCGGGAGCTCCAGGAGTCTCCCGCATATTAATAGTGGCTCCCTGATGCACACAAATTATATACAATATCACGGAAATCAGGTTTTTTGAGAGCGAGCGAGAGAAAGCAAGAGAGAGCACGAGAGCGACCACGAGAGAGAGCGCGCGAGCAAGACAGCGAGAGAGCGACCAAGAGAGAAAGCAAGCGAGAGTGCGCGAGCGAGAGCAAAAGCGAGCGAGAGCAAAAGCAAGCGAGAGAGTGAGCGAGAAAGCAAGCAAGAGCGCTTGAGAGTGTGCGAACGACCACGAGAGAGAGAGCGCGAGCGACAGCACGCCATGGCAGAGTGTTCCAAATAAAATATAAAACATACGTCACCCCAGACTACACTAAAGTGTACCCCTGCCTAATAGGGGTCAAAATCATGACAGTGTTGCTCACTGCACTGTTTGCAACAGTGACTTTTCTATTGCCCATGGTGGGTTAAGACTGTAAAAGACATGTTGAGGTGAGTTTAACAGGTGTCATTAGTTCATTAGCATAGCTAACATTATTTAAACTAGCTGGCTCGCTGCTCAGGAGCTACTCTATTGCAGATGTCCCACCTCTCCCGGCAATCTCCCGCAAATTGATGGTGCTCTATGTGTTGATTCTGGCAATGCACAGGTCTCACTACCTGCAGTGGTTCTACCTGCCTCGGGACAAGATTGGCCATGTTGCTGTGGAGCACTCCCTTAACTGGTAATTGATAATTGGTTTGTAATTGTCACATGTATTGAGGTACAGTGAACAACTTCATTTTGTTTGTCATCCACACATATCATTTCACAAGGTTAATACATCAAGGTAGTACAAGGGAAAAGTAATAACAGAATGCAAAGTTTCAGTTGCAGGGGAAGTGCAGGCAGACAATGAAGTGCAATGGTTATGACAAGTTAGATTGTGAAGTCAGGAATTGGACTGTATCTTAAAAACTTGTGCAGATGAACCCCCTTTGACCAGAAGTCGACAGTCTGCAAGTAGTCAAGAGGGAAGACAAAATGATGGATCTGGTCAGGTGTTTCACAAACAAACCATAAAATTCACTTGGCAGAGTCAAGCTGGTTGAGTTCTGAAGGTCAGTTATCAGAATGTCTTGCTGATCTCACCGATTAAAGCGCCTAAGACTGAAATCATCACGGCGGTGCAGAGGCTGTTCAGCACTGTCTACCAGCCTCTCACTCACTGCTACCAAAGGAAGGTGTCTGCATAAAATGGCCTCTCTCTCTCTCTCTCTCTCACTCACTGTTCCCAAGGGAAAGTCCTTGTGTTTGAATAATCACCCTCTCTCCCTCGATGCTGTCGGAGGTTGGTACCAGAGCAAGGTTTAATCAATGCAGTTTGTGGATTGGACTCAAATTCACAAAAGATGTGTTTCTAGTTTCCTGGTTGCTCCTTTTACTTGTTGCTAGTTCGGGTGATTTTGAACTGGGGGTGGCTTGCAGATAATGAACATCGAGCTGAATTGAAGTATGCCTTTTGATTTTGTGCTTTACATTCTGTGCTTTTGTTCTTTTTTTCTCTTGCCACTGTGCAATTTATTTTGTTTTTTGCCTGCGGAGGAGGGGGTTGATACTTTTTCTTTGAACAGGTTCCATAGTTCTTCTTTGTTTCATGGCTGTCTGTGGAAAGATGAATCTCAGGGTTGTAAAGTACATTTATTATCAAAGTATAAATGTACTTTGAAACCTCTGAGGTGCTATTGAGCGAACCAGCACAAGATGTGTACCAATTTGCTTTCATCCTAACCATCCTACCTGTTGCAGACGCATCTGCCCCAGATAGAAGTAACCAATGAACAGATGTCCTTCAGTCCTGACTTCATACTGAGTTTATGCTACATCACATTGTATGGCATGACAAATGAGACCAATTCAGAGAAGTTCTGGTAGTTCAAAACGAATGCAATACAAGTCCTCAAGGCCCAGAATCTTCCTCACTCTGCCATCCCAATCAAGCTGGGGAGATACTCATGATTTAATTGGACTGCATAGAGCAACACCAGAAGCAGCATAGCTAATAATAAGGCACTAACCAGGTGAAGCTGAGGCACACATGTTAAAACACACCAAAGCCTATGAAGCATGCAATAAATACAGCAAAACACTCCCATAACCAACAGATCAAACCAAAGCTCTGCAATCCAACCACATCTAGAAATAGTGGTGGGCAATTAAACAGTTAACAGGAAGAGGAGGAGCCAACAGTATTCCCATTCTCTGTTACAGCAGGTCATGGGCAAGTGGTGAAGACTAAAGTGTCCACCACAATCAAAAGCCAGAAATGCCAAGAATCCATTTCCCTTTGCTCCTGAGATTCTCAGCATCACAGAAGCTGGTCTTCAGCCAACCTGATTAATTCCGTGTGATAACAAGAAAACTGGATACTGCAAAGCTATGAAGCCAGACCAAGTCTGGCTGTCAGACTGAGACTTATTCCCTGGAACCAGCATCTAGCTAAGCTGTTCTAGCACCATTATAACACTCGCATCCACCCAACGATATGAAAAGTTGTCCAGGTGCATCCTGGTCTTCTTTTTCTTCTTGTGAGTTCCTGAGACCCTAAGACTGAAGCCATCTGATAGGGTCACCCCTAGTGATAAGGTCAAGGTGGAGGTTCCAGACAAAGAGAGATCCAACCAAGGCTGCAACGGTGGAGCTGGCGGCAAATGATGACACATCACAACAGAAGTGACGGTGGAGGAAGGCTGCAGAAGTGACGAGTTCCCAGTTATCTCGCATGTCCTGCCACTAGGTCCTAACCCCGCTCTGTAAAGGACCGTGGGTAAAGGGGTGGCTGCCTGTACAGCTGCCTCCCCCCCATGTTAAACAAAGTCACGCACAGGCATTCTCCATGAAGGGAATAACTCCTTGAGAGAACACAACACTCGACTCAAGTGAGCACACCACATCCTGTTCACAAAGAAGGGCAAATAATTGCTCAATCAATGCACCCTGAATTATTGGTGCAGTGAACATTAAGAGCCACCTGCTCACTGTTTCCCAGTTTGGGTTTTCACAGGGCAAATGAACTGGAGTGATCATCATAACATTGGTCCAAACATAGACCTCACAGCTGAATTTCAGAGAAGTGAGAATGACAGGCACAGAGACGGTGAGGGATTGAGAGGGGCACGTGGAGAGGGTGAGGAGAGAGGGGTTGGAGAGGGGGGTTGGAGAGGTGGGTTGGAGAAGTGGGGTTGGAGAAGGGGGGTGGAGAAGGGGGGTGGAGAAGGAGAGAAGTGGGAAAGGAGGGGGTCGGAGGAGAGAGGGTGTGGAGGAGAGAGTAAGAGGGGGAACCTATCTGGTCACAGGGGATATGAGATACATTGGGGATGGTGAGTGTATCTTCGACATGCCAGTGTTGCTCAAACCCTAAGAAATGAAAACATACAAATAAATATATCAGCTCATTTCCTGTAGAAGGTCTTGAGAAATTAAAGTTACTGCCTGCAGATCGTTGAATGACTTTATTATTGATAGACCTAAAGCAAGCATGGTCAATTTCCTGGTGAACACCA
Organism: Mobula hypostoma; assembly: GCF_963921235.1. Classification (NCBI taxonomy): domain Eukaryota; kingdom Metazoa; phylum Chordata; class Chondrichthyes; order Myliobatiformes; family Myliobatidae; genus Mobula; species Mobula hypostoma. The sequence continues at coordinate 23,410,244 of NC_086104.1, read as the reverse complement.
TTTGCAAATTATTAGCAACCTTTCAAAGACCTCAAGAAAGCATTGCTTCAAAGTCTGGTAAGCAGTCAGATTTTATTGGAACTCTTCATCCAATAATTTTATTTTTCATATGCTCTCGTTGCCTAAGGGGTATCTCCTTATTTCTGAGATTTCTTTCATTTTCCACTCATCAGTAAGTGGACCTGGAAGCATTATGCCTCTTATATTGTTTCAGATCATCACTTTGGTCTTAAGTGTTAGAAATGTATTGCTGCTTATTGCTAAATACAAATTTTGAATGCTGCAGGGTAAACGTGAACATCTGCCATTATAAACCATGTCATAGCAGAGCAGCAACTGTGCTTATGCATCAAAAAAAGCACTAGGCACAGTCTTGAAGGGATTTAAATGTTCCTGGTTCTTGCTTTGCCTCATTCTCCCAATCTACAGGCCAACAGATGCGCATGTTACCTATCGAAATGAGGGAAAAAATTTAAATGTCCAACATTCCTCTGTTCGATTTAACATTAATTTATGCTAAGGTGGTATAGTGGCACACCAGTGGAGCTGCTAGCACGCAGAGGCAGTAATCTCACAATCGTGATCTCATCTGCTGTCTGTGTGGAGTTTGAATGCATTCCTAAGGACTGCATCGACTGAGAAGACAGCTGCACTGGCCCCTGCTTGGGAATAGCCCCTTTCGAGGGCATAGCTGCAACAGATCATGAGGACTCAGTTGAAGTGTTTTTGCTAAAAGTATTAAATGATAAAGTATTTACTGAGACATCACCAGCTACATGCCTCAATTAACATTAAATTGCTGACAGGTTTATTTTCAGTCAATTTTTTAACACTGGCAAAGCCAACATTTGCTGCTGATTTGTAATTGCCCGTGGGAAGGAGATGGTGAACCTCCTTTGTCTGGCCTGCCAACTTTCACAGGATGAGCAGATATTTCCTCTACGAAGCCCCTCTACAAACTCCATTCCCCATCACCAACTCCATCCATCTCCATGGCAGCTCTCCTAAACTGAACCAGCCTGTTCATAATTTTGCTGTCTCATCTCATCCAAGATGTCTAGGCTGTGTCATCACTTCTCCATCCTGTAATATTCCCCTGCCTCAATTCATCAGCAGTTGCCATGTTGATGCATTGGTCACTTCAACAAATGACTTCACCACCTCTTGTAGATATCCTTGATATTGGGGTGGGTTGTGCCCATGATGGAGCTGTCTAAGTCTATAATCCTCGGCAGCCTTTTGCAATCGTGCACATTGCATCATAGGCTGGTATGGAGGATCCAACCAGTCACAATTCCTTCCACAGTACATCTATAGAGATTTGCAAGTGTCTTTGGTGACGTACCAAATCTCCTCAAACTCCCTTGAACTTCCTGAGCATTTTCACGAAAGCTTGAGAACATACAGAACTCTGTTGCCCCAAGTCATTGAATGTTGAAATGGAACTGGTTTCGTGACAGCAGGAGAACGACATTAAAGAATCACTTGGCAAAGATGTTTAATATTTTAAAAGGAATGGGATAAATCAAAATAGCGGATCCGGTAAATATCTAGAATGAAAATCAAGGGAGATGGATATAAAAGATTAAATAGAAAAAACTGAGGATGGAGAGATGGTTGCAAGGATGTGCTGTTATAACTGGAATAACCTTTTTTATGCCATGGACCCCTACCAGTAACTGAGGGGTCCATGGTCCTCAGGTTGGGACTCCTGCTGAAGGGTAATGTCAAAGCTCTCTGCTTCACAGACACCATGAGAAGGATAAAACTGTTCCAATTTTAGCCGACTTGTCAGAAAATCATCCAGCAAAATGTGGAACATGCATCACAGAAACATAGAAATCTACAGCACATTACAAGCCCTTCAGCCCACAATGTTGTGCCAACCATGTAACCTACTCTAGAAGTTGCCTAGAGTTTCCCTACTGCATAGCCCTCTATTTTTCCAAGCTCCATGTACCTATCTAAAAGTCTCTTAAAAGACCCTATTGTATACCACCTTCGCTGGCAGTACATTCCACACACCCACCACTCTGTGTGAATCAATTCAATTCTATCCAGAGGACTTTGCAGAGCTTCCTTTATATTTTGGGATAATTCTCAGTTTCTGATGTCAGATGTAATTATGACTTACTGCAGTATTCAAAACTTACCCATGCTTACTCAACAAAGCAAAACAGTTTCATGGTGAGTATTCCGTAAAATGTTAAAGTCTGTGTCAAATCAGTAATTCAAAGCTGATTGGAGTAGCCAAGAATGCAAGAACACACCCTGCAGAGAGTGTGCTGTTGCAAGATCAACACTGGGTTTCCCATCTTAATTTGCAAGCGTGGATGTCAGAAGCAGCTGGCTGTTTCAGAGCACTGACATCTTCATCTCTGGTACAACTGCAAACACTCAGTTTGGTTGTTAACTCTTTGAACTTTACACACCATCATCACTCCTTACAATTATGATCTTTGATCAGACTTTTGTCTTGTGCCCTGATATCTTCTTTCCTGACTTTATACTCTGCCACCGCTCCTTACTGTGACACAGCAGTTAAAGAAAAAGTAACTGAGAGACCTGAGTCAGTAATAGAGACTTGTCTTTATAGCTCACTATTGTAGCAATGTTACCTATATTCAGTTCTGGAATTTAAAAAAAACAACTAGACATGGGCAATGCCGGCCACAAAGTGATATAATACAAAGTGAGGGCTTATATGGGAGGCAGGGTTTGAGGGTCGGCACAACATTGTGGGCCGAAGGGCCTGTACTGTGCTGTACTATTCTATGTTCTATGTTCTATAATGAGGCTTGACGCAGTGATGTCTCACAGCTTCAGAGACCCAGGTTCAATCATGGTCTGTGGCACTTTCTGTGTTAAGTTTTCATATCTTCTGTGTACCCCATGACAGTTCTCCCTGCTGTTAGGCTCCCCTTGGATCCACCCAGTGCTCTGGTTTCCCCCCCTTGCCCAAAGACACAATGGCTGGTGGGTTAACTGACTTCACAAATTACCGCTTGGCTTGTGGATGGCATGAGAATCGGGGTTGTTGACAAGCATGTCAGGGAGAATAAATTATTGGGAATGATAGCACTTCTCTGAGAGACAGCATAAACTTAATGGCCACTCTACATTGTAAGAAAACATATTGAAAAAAACTGCCAGATTGAGCATATATGCCATTTTTAATTATCTGACAGATTATCTCTTTCACCAGAACTAGTACAAATCAGATGCAAAATTACAGCGGCTCACATTACCCAGTCTAGATAATGTTTTGAAATATTAGCCTCTTGAACTTGCTCTTCACCATTAAATTATAGCCTCAATTCTCCTTTCCAGTCTACACAAAGCAATTTTACACTCCTTTTCTTATCAAGATTTTCTCTAGCTATGCCTTAAAAATATCCAAAAACTCTGCTTCTACCAGCATCTGAGGAAGGGTTACAAGCACACTAGAACCTCTGAGAGAAGGAATTTCACCTCATGTCTGCCTTAAGTAGGTAAACTCTTATTTTTGAACACTTCTCCCTGGTCATTGACTCTCAGTAAAAGACTTGGGATTTAATCAAGTCACATATTCCTCTTCAAAACTCCAGTGGATACAAACCTTGCCTGTCCACTTCCTCATAAGACAGCCCACACATTCTGGGTATTTTCTGAACTGCTCTGACTCAGCAAGAAAGTGCAAAACTAAAAACTAGTAATACATTCCCCCTTGTACCCCATGCGTTATTTATTTTTATACACACATTCTTTCTCTCACTCTCCTTTTTCTCCCTCTGTCCCTCTGACTATACCCCTTGCCCATCTTCTGGGTTCCCCCCCCTCCGCCTGTCTTTCTCCCCGGACCTCCTGTCCCATGATCCTCTCACATCCCCTTTGTCAATCACCTGTCCAGCTCTTGGCTCCATCCCTCCCCCTCTTGTCTTCTCCTATCACTTTCGATCTCCCCCTCCCCCTCCCACTTTCAAATCTCTTACTAACTCTTCCTTCAGTTAGTCTTGACGAAGGGTCTTGGCCCAAAACATCGACTGTACCTCTTTCTAGAGATGCTGCCTGGCCTGCTGCGTTCACCAGCAACTTTTGTGTGTGTTGCTTGAATTTCCAGCATCTGCAGAATTCCTGTTGTATACATTAACTCAAGAGAGTTTGCAAATGCTGGAACTCCAGAGGAACAAACTCAAAATGCTGGAGGTACTCAGCAGGTCAGGCAGCGCCTATTGGGCCAAAACCCTTCATGAGTACATCAAGTGAAGAATTTTGAAGAAGTTACACAGAGATCACATGGAATTTAATATTCAACTTTCACCTATTTCTGTAGAGATTTTTTTTATATTCATTTACAGGAATGTGGGTGTCGCCAGCTAAGCTAACATTTATTGCTCATCCCTAGTTGCCCTTGAGAAGGTGGTGATGACCTGCCTTCTTGAACCGCTGCAAGGTTTTCAACCTTGTTTTACAGAACACTGCGCATTACACCTTTCTTTTTGTTAATTCAGTATGTCATGCAGCCCTATATATTAGAAAAACAAGCCGACAGAAGTAAAAATCTGAGTTGTGAACAACTCTCATATTTTAATAATTATGTCAATATGCATCATGTCAGGCCACCTACACTCTTCAACAAAAAAGGACAACAGATGCACCAGAAAGAGTTCAAGAACTCTCATCTAATAAAGGGTTGAAGTCCTGCTAAAAAACCATGAGCTTAAAAAGCAAATAATTTATAACTGCCGCTAAGCCAATAATATCCTCTGATGTTCATGAATATTATTTTTTATTATGCATAGCTTTACGAGCAGGGTTCATTGTTGCAATTCTTAGTTTATTTAAGACAGAGTAAGGGAGTGCAAAAGTGGGGGACATAATTTGATGAAAGCCACTAATAAATCCAGTAAGGAATTCAGATATTTCTTTGCACATGGAGGCTGCTGCAATAAAGGGTTCAGGCAGGTGGCCAGGATACAAAGAAGTGAGAACCAGATTAGTGTGAGGGAATGGAAAGAATTATACCAGGAGTATTTGAAAATGCTGCCATAAATGTTGATCATACTGTTGGTGTCAATTTGGAAATTCCATTGATTCATCCATCTCCATGCACTTACGATGATGGCATTCTGACACCATAAGTGTCAAACAATTATACTTAATACATTAGTCTCACCCTTAATTAAGACAAGTGAGAGTACAGGAAGACAGAGAGCTTAGTGACGTGACGACAACCTTTTCCACAGTACCAGCAAAAGAGCTGGGCTTTGACTTCTGAAAGGAGGTGACACACATGTTCCTGTCTATCAACAGTGCTGAGGTTGAGGGGTAGTGACCTTCATGTTCCTAGATGAGAACATCATCAACAGCTTGTCCTGATCCAACCACATCTATGTCATTGCCAAGAAAGCTCACCAACTCCTCGACTTCCTCAGGAGGCTAAAGAAATCCAGCATGTTCCCATTGATTCTGACCAATGCTTATTAATGCACGATAGAAAGCATTCTGTGTGGGTGCACAATGGCTTGGCATGGCAACTGTTCTGCACCCGACTGCAAGAAACCGCAGAGGGTTGAGGACACAGCTCAGCACATCACAGTATAATCAGTATATCACTCACCAGTATAATCAAAGGCTCCACCTTCCCCAGACAGTCCCTCTTCTCCCCTCTCCCATGAGGTAGAAGATACAAAAGCCTGAAGCTATGCTCCAGAACAGCTTCTATCCCACACGGAACAGACTCTTGAATGCACCTAGTATACACTACGATGGACTCTACCTCGTTATGATCTTGCAGGTTATCATTTACCTGCACAGTAATTTTTGGAATCTTTTACACTTTATTCTGCATTGTCAATGTTTTACCTTGTTCTAGCTCAATGCACTGTGTAATGATTTGATCTGTATAAACAGTATGCAAGACAAGCTTTTCACTGTATCTTGGAACATGTGAAAATACTGAACCAATATTTTTGTAACTGAAACTGGTATAAATAAGATACAAAAACCAGGAGTGATATTCCAGCACTTTATGACCACCATCAGAAACAATTTGCAAGGCAAAGCTAGATAAATGTATGAGGTAGAAAGGAACAGAAAGTAATTGACTTAGGGGAATTGACAAAGTGTGGCAGAAGGCCTGTACAAGTCATAAATAGCACCAAGAATAAATTGTACAACTGTATTTACTACATGTATGAGAGATTTAGACATTTAAATAGACAAGGTATAGAAGGATACTGTCCTAATGGAGGCAAATGGGATTAGTGTGGTCGGGCAAAGGTTTGGCATCGACATGATGGACTGAAGGCCTTACTTCTGTGATAGACATCTCTATGGCTCAATGAAAATCAATGTATATTCTTGTAACTTATGCACATTTACAAAGGAGATTGTGGCACCTCCAGATATTACCCAATGAGACCTGTTATCACAAGCATGAGAAAGTCTGCAGATGCTCAAAATTCAAAGCAACACACACCAAATGCTGGAGGAACTCAGCAGGTCAGGCAGCATCTATGGGAAAAAAAAATAAAAGTTGACGTTTTGGACCAAGACACTTCTTCAGGGCTGAGAAGGAAGGGGGCAGATGTCAGAATAAATACACATGGGGAGAGGGGAAAGAGGTTAGATGGAAGGTGAAGACAGGCAGGTGGAAACAGTCAAGGGCTGGAGAAGAAAGAATCTGATGGGAGAGAAAAGTGGACCATAGGAGAAAGGGAAAAGAGGATTAAATAACTTGCAAGTGAGAATAAGTAAATTAAAGGTCAGAGTGGGGAAAGAGGAAAGGTGGGGGGGGACTTGTTTACCAGAAGGAGAAATTGATATTCATACCATCAGATTGGAAGGTACCCAGATGCAAATTGTTTCCAGTAGCACTACATGTAAACAAAAGTTAACACCATGATTTTTATCACAGCCACATTTCCAGTGTGCATGACAGTACCAGACCTTCTGGAGTTCACAGTGCTAGACTGCATTATGCATTCTCAAAGTCTAAACCACGTTCATCCATTAACTTCACAGCTCAATTCAATAGCAGGGTGAATAAAATGTGAGCCACCCAATTGATTTTCTCAGCTGTAAATCCCCCAAATATCATTTTATTTCAAAACTAAGGAGCCTCATGCCATCCAAAGCAGAATAATTGCAGATGGCTTTTCCTTCAGCCTTCATCCAGATTGGACATGAAGGATTAATTTCAGTCAGGATTAGTGGAATTAGGCAAGAAAATAGATAAACCAAGTCAACAGGCCTTCTCTGATCTTTACTTTGCTTCAGAACCAGGCTAATTGTTCTGTTAATTATACTTTACCAGGCATTGTCGCTTATCATATCTCATCAAAAGGGCATCAGGAGAACCAGGAGAATTATCCATTCAGATGGAGGAGATGTACAGGTCCCCAACATGTCAAGCTGCCAGAAGACGAATTAATCGTCTTCAACCCCCTTTAGGAGGTCTGGTATAGCATCAACAAACACCAATACTGAGCTTATAACCAAGTCACAATCTCAACAACCCTCAGAATGAAAATATGCATGTTGCTGTCGCTAAAAATAATAGTAAAAGCAATTTCCTTTTCACAGTGAGTAACCTGAGAGATTGTACAGTAGACTTTATATGGAGAGGGGGTTGGGAGTGTTGGCATTGTGTGTGAATTCTCAAAATCATAAATATATTCTTTACATGCAGGTAAATAAAGTATCATTGGTGGTTGATATCAATTTTTTTTGAAAAAGCATTCATTCTCGTTTATAGTCTCAACCTGCCAGACTGGGTAAATGGTTTGAGTTTGTACAGTGATATGAGCAAGACAAACGTGTTCAGCATTTGCTTTCCTCCTCAGAACGCAGCTCACTCAGTGTGCATTGATTTTAGCTCACTTATCACCATCTCTGCAGCAACAAGGGTATCATGGGAGGCCAAGCAATCGAACAAAATCTGCTCAGTGGCCTTGGAAGATAATGCTCTTTCCAACAAAGTACAAACCATGTCAGTACAGTACTTCATTACACTCACCCAAAATGCTTCATCTCTACAATAATAACTCATACTATGCTAGAGTTAGCACAGATTGTGATTGCCTGAGTTAGAGGGGTGGGAGCATGGGGGAGAGAAAGAAACACAGACACACACACACACACACAGGGAAGGAGAGAGACAGAGACAGATACACAGAAAGAGAGAGGAAGAGAGAAACTGAGACAGAGAGACAGACTCAGAGAAGAGTGACAGAGACACAGAGAGACAGACACACAGAGAAGAGAGAGGGGGGAAGAGAGAGGGGGGAAGAGAGAGGGGGGAAGAGAGAGGGGGGAAGAGAGAGGGGGGAAGAGAGAGGGGGGAAGAGAGAGGGGGGAAGAGAGAGGGGGGAAGAGAGAGGGGGAAGGGGAGAGGAAGGAGTGGAGAGTTGGGGAGAGAGGGGAGAAGAGAGGGGAGGAGAGAAGGGGAGGAGAGAAGGGGAGGAGAGAAGGGGAGGAGAGAAGGGGAGGAGAGAAGGGGAGGAGAGAAGGGGAGGAGAGAAGGGGAGGAGAGAAGGGGAGGAGAGAAGGGGAGGAGAGAAGGGGAGGAGAGAAGGGGAGGAGAGAAGGGGAGGAGAGAAGGGGAGGAGAGAAGGGGAGGAGAGAAGGGGAGGAGAGAAGGGGAGGAGAGAAGGGGAGGAGAGAAGGGGAGGAGAGAAGGGGAGGAGAGAAGGGGAGGAGAGAAAGGGAGTCAGAAACAGAAGAGAGAAATAGACACAGATAGACAATGAAAAAGAAAGAGATAGAAGGAGACAGACAGGGAGACAGAGAGAAGCTTAAAATTCAGGGTGCTTTTTCAGAGCTCAGCATTTTGGCAGCCAGAATGAGTGCCAAAACTCAAATGATAAAAATCAGGCTCTACTTAGGCTGAGCAGGCTAAGACTGTGGAAGCTGAAGGAAGAACAGAATTGGGAAAGAGAACAAAAATTAAACAAGGTAAAAAATTTAAAACCAACCTATTGTTAGATGATCAGCCTGGAACTCAATGAGAAGGAAGGGAAAGTGGGGAAAGAGTGCACTCAAACATACAGCATTGAAGTGATTAGCCGCAGCAAGCTAACATCACTTTCCACTCTAAACGCAACTTTTGTCAACGTGTCTCTCTGAACAAGTGTTGCAAAATCTCAAGTAAACCTCATTCAGCAAATTATGTGTGCTTTGAATTTTACAAGTTATTAAAGATACCCGAATCTATGTTACACTGGGAAAGGAAAACAAAAAATCTATACTGTGGAATTTTAGGTTTCAGGAAGCGGAAGCAGAACATGCATAGATGTACTCACACTCACATTCACACTTGCTCAATGTACTCACTTTCTGGGAAGCTTTAACTTTTTCACCTTCTCTTTTGCCTGGTCATCAGCAATACCAACATGGCAGCCCAAAGCCAGTAGGGTTCTGCAAAGTAAACATGGAGGAATAAGTAACACGTCAGCCTACACCAAGAATCGCCACTACGTGGTACTGATGGCACAGAAGCACATGCTGTTGGGCAACAAGTCCAAGGTGTCTCACATCAGCTTCTTCCCACCAACAGATCCTTCTGCTTCTTCCTCCTGAGCCACTCCCCCTTCAATGCATGCAGGTTAATCACCTCAGCCACTCCTTGTCACCAATCACTCTACTAAACTGGTATCCCGAGATCTAGAGGCAAGTTCATTACTGATCTTCAGGGGAGGAAATTTGCTATCATGGCCTGACTGGCCCATTTGTATCACCAGATCACAGGGCTGTTTTCAACTACAGTCTTCAGCAGTCTCGCCAGCTGCTAATTGTGAAAGCAAAATTAGAACGAAGAGCAGCTTTGCCAGAAATATCCACATTTTGCTAATGAATAAATAAAAAAATAAAACCACAAAACCATTCAGCAGTCAGCATGCAGCCTATCAATTTTCAGTCCCATTGTTCAGTGTGCATTACCAAACTCTGTATGAATATGTGGGTTATATTTCAACAATCAATTCTAAGCTAAAGCCTTTCATCTAGTTCCATACAACAAAAAAGATGTATTTATAACATAAAATCCTTATTTTAATTATGGAGTTGTTAAAGTCATCTCTAAAGTAACACTTTTACAATTTATTAATTTAAAAGAGTACAGGTTTTTACAGGGTCTCATCATGTCACATTGGTACAGAGAACACACACACAAACACGATCAACAATCTGATACAGGAACTAAGCAGATCAACCAGGACTCCAGATGCAGCGTTCCGACCCGAAGCATCAACAATTCACGTCATCCCATACATGATGCTTGACCTGCTGAGCTCCTACAACAAATTGTTTGCTGCTTCATATTCAAACATCTGCAGTCTCTTGATCTCTTTTGTCTAAGTCGGCTTAATTCCAGATACTGAAGTAATAATTGAAATTTGTGAGATTGCCACAACCGGATTAAATAGACAACTGTGATTTCATACAAATGCTCCACTGCAAATATTTAGTCTTTTCCTTTTATATTTTAATGCTAGGCAATTGTTTCTATCTAAATGGAGATGCATTTTCCCACTTAATTATAGCAAACTGTTCGCATTGCTTTTTAGTCCTTCAGTCACAAGATGCAGTGGTAATTTGCACTACCTGCAGTGTTATGACATAATTTTCATTTTATGGATTTCAAGCAAGTGATGCATAGTGATGAACTGCATTGACTTCACCAAGCAACAGTTTCATTACTTCAAAAAAGTCCCTGCCTCAGAAACAGACCAGTCACATTACAGAGGGTCTAGGAACTTGCAAGGAATTGACAGCTGGTAAAAATCAAGCAATCTAAGTAAATCAACAGCCTGAACTCATTTAGAATTTTTTTATTAAAAGTGACTGCTAACTTATTTAAGAAATGCAAACAATAATTATTTGATATTTTATGCAACGGAAATTTTCATCACCAGGAGCATACTGCTGAAAATTGCCCATTTACTTACTTCTCTCTGTTAATCTTAGCAAAACAGTCAATTTTGGTTTGATAAATCAAATAGAAGACACTGGAAATCTAAAATGAAAACAGGTGAGGCAGCACCTGTGCGGAGAGTAACAGTTAAGATTTTAGGGAGAACTGGAAAAGTCAGAAAACTGGCTTGCCCCAAGCTGGGAAGAAGGGAAGTGACAAAGAGAATTGTACTTGCTCCAGGCCAAGGACCAAGGCAGGACAGTGACATGACTGATGCCAGTGCTAGCGGGAGACAGAAATGAATGGCTTTTAATGATAGCTGATCTATCTGGCAGCGTAAATTTAAAAAAAGACAGAAAATGGAATGGATACCTCAGAAAGTAAGGTAGTCACTTTACTGATCGCAAAGAAAATTACAGTGTCATAGTAGCATTACAAGTGTACAGATATACAAATATTAGAAGCGAAGTAAGAAAGAATAAGTAACCTCAAACAGGAGGGCGTCACTTCCCCAGCTATATGTTAACTCATTAGAGAGGCTAATGGCTGAGGATAAGAATCCACTCTTTGGAGCAGTGCAGTTGTCTTATTCTATTACTAAAAGTGCTGGCAACACACATCAAAGTTGCTGGTGAACGCAGCAGGCCAGGCAGCATCTCTAGGAAGAGGTACAGTCGATGTTACAGGCTGAGACCTTGTTTACTAAAAGTGCTCCTCTGTTCAGCCAAGGTGGCACGCAGAAGGTGAGAAACATTGCCGAGAACTGCCAGGATTTTCCATAGGGACCTTTGTTCTACTATAGCCTCCAGTGTCCAGTTTAACTCCTATAACAGAGACAGCCTTTTCAATCAAGATGGGAGGAGTTGTACTCAACATAATATTAGCACAAAGCTGTAATTCTGCCAATCAGAACAAAGAGGGAACCAAATTAAATTATCTTTGTTACTTTTGAAAACCAACAGACTAATTCTACATGCAACCATGTGTGACAATTGTGTGTTGGACATAAATTTTACTAAATCTGAGATGGCCATACATCACATTCCAAACTACTGAACCGACATTAGGACACAAGGACAGGAGAAACTGAAGCAGGGGTAGACCAGGTGATGTCTGTTATACTATTTAATTCAGGAAGAGATATGCAGGCATTATGTGATTATGAAGATAGCGTAGAAAGCTGGTATCTTTTTCCAAGAATTAAAATGTTTAATATTACAGGGCAAGCATTTAAAGTGAAGGGTGTGAGACAAGCTTTGTTTTTATAGAGAGTGAGGTGGAGGTGTTTGGAATATGCTGCCAAAGTGGTAGTGGAGGCAGACACGATAAAGAGGCTCTTAGATGGGCACATTAAATTACAGAGAACTGAGGGACATCGTGGAGGCAAGTGATTAGTTAGTAGGGTGTTTAATTACTAGTTTAGCTATTTTTGCAAAGGATCATGGATGGAGGGGCCTGTTACTGTGCTTTACTGTATGTACTAAATATATAAATAAGGTACTGGCTGATGTCTGATCACAGTGCCACTTTCCTTCATCAACTCCATATCCCTTCACTCCTTTAAGATATAAACATCAGTCTCTTGTCTGGAATTTCATCAACAGTTTTCATAGCCCCTTTGGGTTCAGATTTTGAAAAATAATTCAGGGGTTTTGCTCAATAAGCATAGCTCATTGAGCTCTTAGTTGCTAAAATTTGCTGATTTCTTGTCCGTGGTGGAATATTTCGAGTATTTCAGACTTCTTTTGTTTATTGGTGGAGACTTCTATGACTTTTAGGAAGATATCACATGGTCTAAATAACAAGGATAAACTTCATGAGACACAGCAATTACAAAAAAAGTATTAAATATATTAAAAAAATCATTTATGCCAACATTTTTTCCCATATGAAGAAAATGATTAAATAAAAGAACAAACTCACTTGAGAGTTTCAAGTGACATCTGCAAATTGTAATTCCGTTCCTGTTCCGGTAACTTGGAGAATTCTACCAGGCAAGGGTGCTGTCGTTTGTTGTCATCCCGGATCTGTAGGGAAAAAGCCACATTTATTGTGAACAGAACTCTTTTTTTAAAACTGCAGCAATAATATAATCTAAGTTGAATCTAAGACAGCTTAGATGAAAACTCATTCTAAGCTCACATTCACTGAGGAGCATTTGTTAATAAATTCATTTTGAGCTAAAATAACAACAAAAAAACTTACATTTCTGCCAACAACAGGAATTCTGCAGATGCTGGAAATTCAAGCAACACACATCAAAGTTGCTGGTGAACGCAGCAGGCCAGGCAGCATCTCTAGGAAGAGGTGCTGCCTGGCCTGCTGCGTTCACCAGCAACTTTGATGTGTGTTGCTTACATTTCTGCCATTTAACTTTAAACCAATTATTTTTCTATTCAGACATATTCATCATCTAATAATTAATTCAATAACAACAAAGTAAATATTTTCTCCAACAAGTTAAACAGCGTACTTTGGAAAATACACATCCATTGTAAGCAAATTTCATATGCACAATGTAATTTGCGTATGTGACTGCATCACAGGCCAATCACATTTGGGCAAGGAGGAATTTCTACCTCCCAATGTACTTGGTCGCCATGTGTCATGACTGCTCTATTAATTGTTCCAACCAGAGAAGAAGAGGAGTGTCTTTCACCTGACAACACACATTTTCATCTGGAAAATGTGAGAGGCTAGTTGTGTAGTGCTGAAAGATGATGGCAGCCATTCCACTGAGACCCAGTTGTCAGGTGGACATAGAAGCAGTTATGGGCTTCTAGTATCAGCTCCATCATTCACTGAGATCATAGCTGACCTTTTACCTCGGCTCACTTTCATGCAGCGATCTCCTTTTTCTCTTAATTTCATTATTACCCAAAAGACTCGCAGTCTGTCTCAAACATACGCAGGGCCAGAGCCTGCACAGGCTTCTTGGGATGTAATTTCTTAAAGTTCACACATTTCAGACTCGTACAATTTTAAATAATAACTCCACTGTATCTTTACTAAAAAGAGGGTTGTCTTCATATTTCCTAACTCTTTATTCCGCATGCTATACCCTTGCCAATTCACACAGTCTGTCTACAATGCGTGAAACCTTTTACATCCTCCTCACAGTCCATGCTAGCACCCAGCTTTGCATAACGAGCTTAAATATACAAGAAGTCTGACACAAAATTTAGACTGGTGCACCATGCAGACTGCCCATTAATATAACATGTTTAAAAGCCTAAATAATGGATATTAGATCTTTTGTTTGGAGGCTGTAGGTTTCCCCTCATTTTCCTCATGCAGCTTGTTCATCAACCCTGGCCCACTGAATATTTGCCCACAGTAGCCCAGGAGTCATTACCAAGACCACGTCCTTCTTCAAGCCTCATCAATTGGTGAGCACTGTGACTAAGCAATCTTTCCAACCATCAAGATGTACAATGTGCCTACAGCCTTGGAAATAAGGCCTAACCTTATTTCTAATTAGGAAATTGTGTTTCCACCATGTTGAATTACAGACCCATTTATGAGATAATGTACAGGTTGCCTGTTAATTGTGTGGTTCTCTATATTCTGGTACTCCTCTATAAAGTTGTTTTTGTTAGACAGTCATATAGCCAGCACTTCAGCCAAACCGGTCCATGCTGATTCATCTATATAAGTCCCATTTCCCAGCATTTTGCCCCTATCCTTCTCAACTTTCTATCCATGTGTCTGTCTGACTGTAGTTTAAAAGTTGTCATTGCACCTGTCTCATCCACTTCCTCCTGCAGCTCATTCCATGTACATACCATCTATGTATAAAAAAGTTGTACGTCAAGTTCCCACTAAACCTTTCCCCATTCACTTGAAACCTATGCTCTCTAGTTCTTGGTTCCCAAGATCTGGGAAAAGATTGAGTGCATTCAATCAATCTATGCACCTTGCCACAACACAAAAAATATTAACATCCACTTATTGATGACAGAACAAAGGCACGGTAAGTTTTTGTTTTAGCTAAACCAAAAGAAGAAAAGTATCAATTCAAGGCCACCAAATCGTCTCGACAATTAATTGTATTTTGTGAACATACCGGTCCATAAGTCCACCCCAACTCGATTTTGTTCATCACCCAGAGCTCATGGATGTTTTCTGCAAGCTTTTCTCGTACTCTGTCTAGGTGAGGTGGAAGTACGATCTGAAATGGATTCAAGTAGGAATTTTCACTCTTCTAGGTAATCATACAAAATATTATTCCTCAAAAATATGCAGAAGCATTAGCAAAGTCTGCAGACATCATGATCCAGTTCCATTTGTATTTAGGAAGCAACACAACTTACTATATTGGAGCTATCTAGGGTTTTCAACTCTGTTGCTTGCTTTCGAGAGAGCAGCATACAACATGTGAGATGACTTACTATGATTTTGAGCTTTCTTGAGGTCAATCAGAATAAGAATCAGGTTTACTGTCACTGACATAAGTCGCAATAATTATTCTGTGGCAGCAGTACAGCATGGTCATATCAAATTAAGTTACAATACAAATAAATAATTAGTGCAAAAAAGGAATAAAAAGGTAGTGTTCACGTTTTCCTGGGCTTTTCGGAAATTTGATGGCAAAGGGGAGGAAGATGTTCCTAAGGTGTTGAGTGCGTGTCTTCAGGCTCCTGTACCTCCGCCCTGATAAGAGTAATGAGAAAAGAGCATACTTGGATGTTGAGGATCCTTAATGACAGACGCTGCCTTTTTGAGTCACTGCTTTTGGAAGGTAACCTCAACGAAGAAGAGGCTTGTACCAGTGACAGAACTGGTTGAGTCTACAACCCTCTGAAGCCTCTTACAATCCTGTGCATTAGTGCCTCCATATTAAATGGTGATTCAACCAGTCAGAATGATCTCCACAGTACATCTGCAGAAATTTGCTAGCGTCTTTGGTGATGTACCAAATCTCCTCAAACTCCTCAGGAAGTACAGCTGCTGGTGTGCCTTCTTCATGATTGCATCAATATGTTGGGCGTAGACTAGATCTTCAGAGATGTTGCCACCCAGGAACTTGAAACTGCACACCCTTTCCACTGCTGATTTCTCAATGAGGATTGGTGTATGTTCTGCTGATTTCCTCCTCCTGAAATCCACAACAAATTCATTGATCTTCATGACACTGAGTACAAAGTTGTTGCAACACCACTAAACCAGCCAGTCTATTTTGCTCCTGTCACCTCCTTGTCACCATCTGCATTCTGCCAGCAACAGTGGTGTCATTGGTGAAGTTATAGATGGTGTTTCAGCTGTGCCTAACCCCACAGTCATGAATGTAGAGAGAACAGAGCAGTGGACTAAACACACAACCTTGAGGTGATTGTGTATAGGTCATCAGCAGGGAGGAGATGTTATCACCAACTGGTACTGACTGTGGGCTCCTGATAAGGATGTCAAGAATCCAGATGCAGAAAGAGGTCCAGAGGTCCAGGTTTTGAAGTTTGTTGATTAATACTGAGGGGATGACTGGGTTGAACAAAGAGATGTAATCAATAAGCAACAGTCTTATGTACAGTAGGTATTGTTGCTGTCCATGTAGTCCAAAGCCCAGGGAGGGGCCAATGGGATGGCTCCCTCTGTAGACCTGCCGTGATAGTAGGAAAAGTGCAGCCAGTCCAGGGCCTTGCTCAGGCAGGAGTTAATTCTAGTCGTGACCAACTTCTCAAAGCACTCGATCTCAACAGATTTGAATGCTCCAGCAATTAACCGTAGGAAGAGCTCACCATGCTCTTCTTGGGTTCCAGTATGACTGATGCTCTTTTGAAGCAGGGGGGATCTTCTGACTGCCACAGTAAGGAGTTGAAGATACCCTTGAACAGTCTAGCCAGTTAGTCACCGTAGGCTTTCGGTACCCTGCCAGTTACACCAATCGGGGCCTAACTCCTTGCCAAAGTTCACCTCCTGAAGGATATTCCCCCCCCGTCTGCATCCAAGACAGATCACAGGGTCACCAGGTACTGTAGCTGTAGGGATTCACACAGGTGCAGTTTTATTCTTATTTCAAAGTGTGCATAAAACTCATTGAGCTCACCAGGGAGTGAAACATCGCTGCCTGTTATACTATTAGGTTTCACCTTATAGGAAGTAATGACAGGCAAACCCCACCACAGCTGACATGCATTGTACCTCTAACTTCACAAGGGAATTGCCTTTTCACTAACACTATAGCTTTCCTTAGGTCGTACTTGGACTTCTTGTACAGGAAGCTACTTTATGCATTCACATTGTCTTGAAGTAATCAGAGCCCACACATGGACACATAAACACACAGGGAACGGGGGTATGGATCATCTGCAGGGAAATTAGATTAGTTTGCTATCATGGTTATCACAGACAGCATGGCCCAAAAACCTGTTCCTGGTCTGTACTCTATGTTCTGCTTTTTGAACCGGTAACTGGTTTTTGATTACAGCCATAAAATTCTGTCAGTAGACCTAGGGTACCCAGGAATATCCAAGGAGCTGCTGAGTTTTGGTTAAACTCACTTGGCCTACTTCAGTAGAAGGTCCTGTTCCATGACACTGACATATCATCCTTAAATCTGGGTTCAGCAGAGATGTAATGGAAGGCACCCAGCAACACAGAGCATAGCGGAGTCCCAAAGCAACAAGTGATATCGAGGATCCGTATCAGACAGCATTTCCAAATCTTTTATTTCAACTGAATCATGTCCCTTCATATGCTGCTCTGAAGCACATTATGAACTTACATTTGTCACATAGAGGGAAAAGCAAAACAAATGACAACGCAAAACAAGTACCTGAGTGGTATCCACAGGCATCGGCGTAAAGGCGGCTTGCGTAAGTGAGATGGTAGGCCCCAGGAGGTCACGCACACCATTGTGGTCCTGCTTATATTCATACGTGTGCTCTACCCTCATCTTTTCTTTTGGCAGCAAGGCTTCAAAGCACGGAGCGTACCCAGGAGGGGGGAGGAACTTAAACTCCCCATGGCGACCGCCAAGCAAGAAACGAACTCTAGGGAGACACAAGTACAATTGTTTGGAAGAAATAGATGGGTTAGAATACCGAAGAGCAAAAATGATGTCACTCTGTATGCAGCAATGCAACTAAACTCTCATCAAAATTGCTCAAAGGGAAACCGGACTATAAAATAAGAACCCCGTCTCTGAGATACTCTCAGTGACCACTTCATTTGTTATACCGGAATACCTACTCATTAATGCAAATATCTGATCAGCCAATCATGTGGCAGCAACTCAATGCATAAAAGCATGCAGACATGGTCAAGAGGTTCAGTTGTTGTTCAGACCAAACATCAGAATGGGGAGGAAATGTGATCTAAGTGACTTTGACCGTGGAATGATTGTTGGTGCCAGATGGGGTGGTTTGGGATCTCAGAAACTGCTGACCTCCTGGGATTTCCAGTCACAACAGTCTCCAGAGTTTACAGAGAATGATGTAAGAAACAAAAAGCATCCAGTGAGCATCAGTTCTGTGGGTAAAAATGCCTTTTTAATGGGAGGGATCAGAGGAGACTACCCAGACTGGTTGAAGCTGACAGGATGGTGGCAATAACTCTAATAGCCACGAGTTACAACAGTGGCAGGCAGAAGGGCATCCCTCAATACACAAGGCACTGAACCTTGAAGTGAATGAGCTATAGCAGCAGTAAATCACAAGCATACACTCAGTGGCCACTTTCTTAGGTAGAGAAGGCACAAGGGGTACCAAACTTCAAAAAGCAGTTATTTGTTACCCAACTGTGTACATTGTAAAAATGAAATAATGTGTTCATTACTTTTCAGAGAAACATCCAGTAGTCTAGTGTGTCTGCTTGTCTGACATCACCAAATTCACAACGGTGTGAGATTCTCTGAGTTTTATTGCACTTCAAGCAAAGATCTCCATCAGAAAGGTGATCTTGTTGAAATTCACACGTTAATTTCAACTGCTTAAAACAGTTTTTGTTTAAGTTTCTGCATGTTTTATTGAGAACACACTAGCCGTTCTGACTTGTATTAAGAGAGTGGAGTGAGAAGACTGTTATGTGGGTCATGTTCAGAATATCCTGTCTTCCTTCTTTCACAGCACGAACCAGACTGTCACGGGAAACACAAATGAAAAATTCCTCACTGTGTTTTGAATGGTAGCATTCAACACTTGTTTGGGAAGTAAATTTGAGTACCCCCCCCCCCCCATTTCAATAATACTGCCTTTGTCAATAACATCACAAAGCTGCTTCAATAGATTTCCTTACTTGCAGAATTCAAATTCATTTTTTTCCAAGTGAATCTCTAAGAGTGCTGGGATTACCTGTACTCCTGGGGCAACTGTGTCTTTGATTTCAGATATTTATTAAGTTCAGACAAAACTCCTGAGATTTATTGTCATTCACATACAGATTGTGGGCATAACTGCAAGGCAGGCCTTCATTTACCTATCTCCAATAGAACCCTGAGCAAGTGATGGTGCATTGTCATCTTATCTCACTGCAATTCTGTTGGAGGTACTTCAAGAAATTGTAGGATGGTGATTTCCAGCATAAACAGCCAGCAAAGATGAACGGACAATAAATATATGGCAGTGTGATACATCTCTTCCTAGTGCTGATATCAATGGGCCCAGTGGGAAGTTGGTGGGGAAAATGACATATTGTTTTAAATTAATAGGCTGGTAATTTTGAGCAGCGTGGTTAACTAAATGGACTAGCGATTCAGAAACCTGGTCCAATATTCCAAAGAATTGGGTTCAAATTCAAAGGGAAATTTAAATTAAATAGCAGATCTTTCGTTAGTCATGCTGACCATAAAAATATTGGATGGCCATAAAACTATTTGCTTCAAAATGTTCTTTAAAGAAGAAAATAGGATGTTCTCAACCAGGTTGGTTTGGAAGTGACTCCAGATCCACAACAATGTGGCTGACTTTTAATTACGCTCTGGAATGACAGACAATGATTGGCAGAGTAAGGCAGTTGGGCATGTGGAACAGATCCAGGACCTCACCAGTAATTCTCACATTCTCTGAATGACTATTTCAAACCCAGACTACTAATCTATCATAGCCTGTACTTGTTCCTATGGTGATTTAGGATTAGACCTCTGCCAGTGCCAAGACCTACCCAGGTATCACTGCAGAAGTCTTCCAGTTACAAGTACTGGTGTCAGCTGAAGTCAACAGCAACATCTTCTATCTTTCTCTCACTTGCTATGGCACTCCTGTGGATTCCTCATGGACCCCAACAGCTAGTGTAATATTCCACTGGTGTCCCTGCTCCACAAATGGAAATCCACTCCCAAGCCTGTATTGGCTCTGACCTAACATATAACTGTGGCAATCCCACTCTGTTGCATGAGACATTGGCTTGTGAGAGAAAACAACTATTTTCAGCTTATTTATTTCAGTGAGTTTACTTTGTGCTTTTTGACATTGTAGGTGCAAAATAAATGAACACCTACTGTTTTTTGATTTATTTTTACATGCCCCAAATATGGGTCAAAAACTGACTACTGTTAGACAAAGAACAACATGAAATCAACATGGAGAGGGAGCAGACATGGAGAATCACTGACTTTACTCC
The DNA here is from genome assembly GCF_963921235.1 of Mobula hypostoma. Lineage (NCBI taxonomy): Eukaryota > Metazoa > Chordata > Chondrichthyes > Myliobatiformes > Myliobatidae > Mobula > Mobula hypostoma. The sequence goes on along the minus strand of NC_086104.1, from coordinate 23,389,795 downwards.
TGTAGAGAAGCTGACCACTGGAAAGAAGAGCCCATCGGTATTAAAATTTTCGAACATTCCCTGAACTGGTTGTCCATTAATTCGAAAGGAAATACTTGGAGCGCTTAAATCCAGACAGCAGCTGACAACGTCGTCGTCCCTTAGTAAGTGCTGGTTTGGTGAATTTACTGTCCGGGCAATGCAGCCTAAAAGGAGAAAAACAACAAGTAAAGAGAATTTCAACATCTCTTTCCTATCTTTCCAAAAACTCCTTTAGACAGATATTTTTCGGCAGAAGGTAAGAATGCACCAAGAATGTTATCATCATTATTATGTGCCATGTCATATGACATAGGTAATCATGGTCTTGACCTTGATTGTTCTTGCCAAATTTTTCTACGGAAGTGGTTGGCCATTGCCTTCTTCCGGGCAGTGTCTTTACAAGATGGGTGACCCCAGCCATTATTAATACTCTTCAGAGATTGTCTGCCTGGCGCCAATGGCTGCACAACCTAAACCTGTGATATGCACCAGCTGCTCATACGACTAACCACCACCTGGTCCCGTGGCTTCATGTGACCCTGATCAGTGCGGGGGGCGGAGGGGAGGGAGGCAGGCTAAACAGGTGCTACACCTTGCCCAAGGATGACCTGCAGGCTAGCGGAGGGAAAGCAGCACCTTACACCTCCTTTGGTAGATACATATCTCTACACCTGCAATGCAAACATACCAATTTTAAAATTCAATTCACATCAAAAGAGGAACAAATTGTATTGAAATGATGAGCTGAACAGTACACTGGAAATATTCCCAGTAGTAACAAACAATATGCTGGAATTACTCAGAAGGTCAGGCAGCATCTGAGGAGGGTTTTCATCTGAAATATCCACAGTCCATTTCCTTCCAGAGAAGCTGCCTGGTCTAGTGAACTCCTCCAGCATTTCACTTGTAGCTCCATATTCCAACATTCACAGACCCTCATGTCTCTAAAATCCCAATCATGCACTTTTACTACCCAAATTGGTAGCCCAACAAAGCAACATATCAGGTCTTAATTCATAATGAAGCTGACCCCAAAGTCAAGGACATGAACCAACTTCCAATGTCATCCCTCCTGAGAAGTCAAGAATCAATTTCTGCCTGCAACTTCTGCTGTAACAAGAGGTTGGTCAAACTTGGGTTGTCTGCTCTGGAGCGGCAGAGGCTGAGGTGAAATCTGGAAGAGGTTTATAAGATTATGAGAGGCATAGAGTAGATAAACAGTATCCTTTTCCCAGGGTTGAAATGTCTAATACCAGAGGTCATGCATTGAAGATGATAGAGGGCAATTTTAAAGGAGAGACGTAAGGGACAAGTGGTGGATGCTTGGACTACGCTGCCTGAGGTGGCGGTAGAGGCAGATATATTAGGGATTTTTAGATATGCACATAACCGGCTAGTGGCATAGCAGCATCAGCGCCGGACTTCGGAGCGAAGGCTCCCAAGTTTGAATCCAGCCAGCTCCCTTGCACACTTTCCATCCGTGCTGGGTTGAGCGTCGAGCTAGCAACTCGGCCCCGTAAAAATAAGAAAGCCTGCTAAAAAAAACACCATCATGACGGCGTCCCGATGACTCCACTCGGAGTTAAGGGCTTTCTTCTTCTAGATATGCACATAAATGTGAGGTCAATGGAAGGATATGGACATTATGTGGGTAGAAAGAGATTAGTTTAGTTAGCCATTTGATCACTAATTTAATTGGTTTGGCACAACATTGTGGGCTGCAATTCCTGTTCCTGTGACAGACTGTTCTACATTCCAACTTGATGCACAGGAAAAGACAACCCAGCCCCACTCTGCCAGTGGTGGCTGTCAGAGGAATTAACACGGTACAGGAGTTGGTGCTGACTGCCTCCCAGCTCCTGTAGCTCAGGTTCAATCCTCACCTCAGGTGCTATCAGTTCCAAATGTTCACATTCTCCCCATGCCCCATGAGTAGCTCCATTCCCTTTCACATGCTGGTGAGGTAATAACCTGCTGCAAACTACCTCTCAATCTAGGTTACTGAGATTGAAAAGAGTATGAATGGGAGGAAAGTGTAGATTTACAGGGAAATGTGAGAAGGAAAGGAATTAATGGGATTGCTCTCCTGCACCCAAAGGGCTGAAAGGTCACTGAGCTGTAATATATACATGTGTCAAGAAACTGCTGCTTTTTAAAAAAGACTTAGCAGAAGGAATTATAAATCCATTCAGTACAAATATTCATTCCACAACCTGGCATTAACATTTGTGATAGGTGCAGACTACTGACTGTGAATGAGAATCCGAAAGTACTGCAGACAGAAACAGGCCCTATGACCCATCTAGACCATGCTAAGCTGTTGTTCTGCCTAGTTCCATCAACCTGCACCTCAACCATAGCCCTTCGTAGCCCTCCCATCCTTGTACTTATCCAAACTTCTTTTAAGCATAGCAATTAAACCTGCATCCACAACTTCCACTGGCAGCTCGTTGCACAATCACTCCACTCTCTGAGACAGTCTTGTTGCATTCCACGATCTGGTAAAATTGGTTTATTATTGTCACGTGTACCGAGGCACAGTGAAAAACTTGTCCTGCATGTCATCCACACAGACCATTTCATTACATCAGTACATTGGGGAAGTACAAAGGAAAAGCTGTAGCAGAATGCAGAATAAAGTGTTACAGTTAGATTAGATTAGATTATAAGGACATGCAGTCCTCTTTTGTTGTCATTTAGTAATGCATGCATTAAAAAATGATACAATGTTCCTTCAAAATGATATCACAGAAACACAAGACAAATCAAGACTGAAAAACTGACAAAAACCACATAATTATAACATATAGTTACAACAATGCATAGCAATACCATAATTTGATAAAGAACAGATCATGGGCACGGTAAAAAAAGTCTCAAAGACTCTCGAAAGTCCCATCATCTCACACAGACGGTAGAAGAAAGAAAAAAACTCTCCCTGCCATGAACCTCCAGCGCTGCAAACTTGCAGATGCAGCACCCTGGAAGCACCCGACCACAGCCGACTCTTGAGTCCGTCCGAAAACTTTGAGCTTCCGACCAGCTCTCTGACACCGAGCACTGGGCACCACCTCTGCCGAGCGCTTTGACCCCGGCCCCAGCAACAGGCAATAGGCAAAGCCGAGGATTTGGGGCCTTCCCCTGCGGAGGTTCTCGATCGCATAGTAGCAGCGGCAGCGAAGCGGGCATTTCAGAAGTTTCTCCAGATGTTCCTCCATGCTTCTCACGCCTGTCTCCATCAAATCAGGATTGTGCACAGCCCCTACTTAACAAACATGATATCATTTCGGAGCGGCCATGCACACTCTGTCGCGCCGCCATCTTCTCCCCCCCTCGAGTTACAGAGAAAGTGCAATACTGATAGACAATAAAGTGGAAGGCCACAACAAGGCAGGCTGTGAAGTTAAGCATCCATCGTGTCGAACAAGGGGAGGATTCAATAGTGACACAAACAAGAGAAAATCTGCAGATGCAGAAAATCCAAAGCAACACACACAAAATGGTGGAGGAACTCAGGACCTGATGAAGGATCTCAGCCAAAAATGTCAACTGTTTACTCTTTCCCATAGTTGCTGCCTGGCCTGCTGAATTCCTCCAACATTTTGGATTTCCTATATCTGCAGATTTTCTCTTGTTTGTGATACTACTACTCCAACTGTGAAGCCTTTTCAAGGGATAACTATCCTGAAGAAGTTTAAATTTTCCCTTGAATGGGAGTTCAGTGAAACCCTATCTCACTGCTCCTCCTCTGCAATCTCTGCTGCTCTCTGACTCTTCAACCGTGTGCTCACCCGGACCTGTTACCATAGCCATGTATCCTTCCAGGTAATGCCTTCACCACCATCTTATGCCACGTGGCTTCCAGATCTGCTTTCAAGCTTCTCAATTTGGACCCATTGAGGGCCCCAGGCACGCACATTCAATTGACTGCTTTTCCCTCTGCATTCTATGTGCTAGCCTTTCTGCCATAAGGAGATACCACAGCTCTGAGATTCTCTCTTTTCCGTATGCAATGGACCTCTCCTATACTTCACTCTCTGCTGGATCCATGCTTTCAATCGCCGATTCTTCACCTTCCTCGCATCCAGCAGATGGCAGAACCTGGTGTCTCCACAGCCAGCACTTCAGACCACGATTCCTGCTGCTGATCTCAATACTATTCGATGCCCCCAGATTACGTATCTCTCCAAATCCATCCCCAGCCCTGATGGCTCGGGACTCCTCCGTACCGGTGACACTAACATCGCCAACACTGGATCCAATAATACACAGTGGATTCAGAACCCCAATTCTACCACTGTCAATGTCAGTTCTAATGACCCCGGACACCTTCAAACTGCTAATTGCACAACCTCTAACTCCCAGCCCAGATCTTGACCAAAAGCATATCAAGGCTGAGACTTCATGCACTGCCTCTAGAACCCCTGTCTCCCCTTCTCCCACCACCACTCTTCAATCCCATGTCTCTCAAGTCCCACCATCAACTTTTGGGTTCCCAGAGACTCCACCTTCCTCCCACCCCACCTTCCCTGAACACCCAAACCCTCCTCTCTCCTCAGACATAACCAGCCCTCTTCTGCCCTCTGACCCCAGCCTTCATCCGTGCTGGGTCTTCACAATTCCCTCTGACCTTCTCCTCTCCAAGACAGAACTTTCTATCCTCATTAAGGGCCTCACCTTTGTCACTCTGTGCCTAACACGATGCCAAGCTCTTCTTCCGTACCCTCCGTCTCCATGCCTACTTCTTTGGGAAGGACTCTCCAGTCTGCACCGATGACCCCTTTTCCTGTCTTCAACTCTCAGGCTGTTCCTGAGCACCCCACTCTGGTCTTCTGCTTAGTCCTAATGAAGGGTCTCAGCCTGAAATGTCAGCTATTTACCCTTCTCCATAGATGCTGCTTGGCCTACTGAGTTCCTCCAACATTTTATGTGTTGCATTTAATAGTGACACTGTATTTTACTGTCTACCTGCACTGCATCACACTTTCTCAGTACTGTAACTCTTCACTTTTCATTCTATTGTTGTTTTACCTCATACCATCTCAATCCATTGTAATGAATTGACCTGTATGGACAGTAGACAGTCTTTCACTCTCTTTCGGGACATGTGACCGAAATACAGTGAATTTTTTCTATACCTCTTCCCACCCTGTCCACCCTTTTCTCAGTTTCTTCTTCTCTGCAGCACCTGCTCCCAACATGAGGCTTTTCTTTCCAGGACATCAGGGATGTCCTCCTTCTTCAATAAACAGAGTTTCCCTTCCTCCACCATTTCTGGTGCACTCACCCACATCTCCTCCAGTGCCCAGACATCCACGCTCAGCTCATCTTTCTGCCACCTTAAAGGGGATCGAGATCCTCTCGCCCTCACCTACCACCCCATGAGCCTCCACATTCAACAACATTATTTTTCCCAATTTCTACTATCTTCAACAGGATCCTACCACCAAATACATCTTTACTTCTTCCGCCCCCACCCCCCTGCTTTCTGCAGGGATTAATCCTTCCATGATTCCCTTGTCTATTCATCCCTCCATCTGGCACATATCTCTGCCAGGAGCGAAATGCTACACCTGCCCATTCACTTCCTCCTTCACCTCCATTCAGGGCCCCAAACAGTCCTTCCAGGTGAGGCAACACTTCATCTGCCAAACTGTGGAGTCATCTGTTGTATCCAGTGCCTCTAGTACATTGGTGAGACCCAATGTAAATTGGGGACAGCTTTGTCGCACACTTCCATTACATCTGCCAAAGCAGAATTTCCCAGTGCAAACCATTTTATTTTCTTCAAATGCTAGATGCACTAAATTCTTTATGCCAATCACACAGATGATCTCAACTCAAAAAACATAAATTATGATGTAACTATATTAAATTTATTTTATGTTTTAATGAATACTTACACAACCCAAAGTAACAGAAACACTGGTGAGCAGATTTCTACTAAGCTCACATCTGCAGCCATATCATCTTAAAACAGCAAAAATGCTGCATACAAATCTGTATTACTATTAATACTCTATCATTATAATAACAAATTCATGCAAAATAATTGTCAGGAAAGTAACTATTGATCTATTTCCATTCAGGATTTCTAATTGAAAGGCCATTCATGGAACACGACACAACAACTGACAATTTTTTTCATACATCTGTGAATTTCTTTTAAAACTAAGAAGCATCTTGTTCTGTTGAAGATTTGCTGCCTAGAAGCAGATGCAAGATTGCATTTGTAATTGGGTTATTTACAATATTATTGACTCGAATAATCATTACCACCTACCTGACCACAAGTGCAATCCATCAAATCCATAGGAGTAGAGGTCATCACCTACACCATTTCCTCCCCATCCTTCACCCCCTCCAGGGCAGGGTGAGTAACCATCTGTTGAAGCCCAACCGACCCGAAGATGTGTAGCTTCTGTGGTTACAAAAGGGTCAACGTGGTCCACGATAAGTTCAAAGTACCACTTCTTGTACTGGGCAGCACCATCGCTGATTCCGAGGAAGATATTGGGCCGCATGCTGAAAGTAGAAAAGACAAAATGGGCTCTTTTATTAGAGAAACTTTTACTGCAGGTCTTAAGTTCTAAGCTACTGTGGCTGTTGCACTTAATTGCACAGAGTTCTCAATCTATTTATCCAGCTGCCAAAAGAAAGTCAGTCCAAGTCATGACTGCAAAATCTTGCCAGCTACTCTTGCCAAAATCTTGCCTTGAAGGTATGATGCTGGCACTGAAGAAGGCAGGAGCTTCCATGTAAATACACAACACTAGATAGTATTAAAGATCCAGGGAAGAATGTGCAATCTCATCCCAGATCCATCCCATGGAAATTCTGATTCATTAACCTTTATGAGATGCGTATATCCCATCCTTGTCCAGCAATACGGCCAGTTTTTCTCCCTTCTACTCTCTGCCCATTGAATTTTGTAGCTAGAAAGCTTAGATTGGCCAGGACAAAAACATGAAATCCAGCCGTTACAGGAGCATAGGACTTGTGGGATGAAAAGAAAAATCCATGACCATCTAAGTTCATCATTCTTTTCTCACAGTAGAAATTAAGTTTCTATTGAAATGTGGCACTGAATCATCTCCTTAACAGAAACGTGGCATTTAATCATCCTCTTTGCCTGACGACGCCCCCTCGGCCTGAGTCGATGTAGTAGTAGTAGTTAACAGAAATAAAACCAAAAACATTGGTAATTCTCATTTGGTCAGCAAGCATTTGTGGCAATCAATGACTTGCTGCTTCACCAGGCTGTTGCCAGCATTTATTGGTTTTATTCTATATTACTTGAACATTGAGTTCATCTCAATTTTTGTATCATAATATTTTTAAGAAGAACCTTTTGGAAGTGCCAGCTATGGTTGGTATGACTCTCCAAGCAACAATTGCGAGGTAAGATAGAATTAAAATTAATTCACATTGCCTTGAGTATAGGTGGCTGTGATTTTATCTTGGTGATCAAACCCATATAAATGTTTCAAGAAATATTAGGACAACTCTCTTTCTTTCTGATTTGCAAAACCAGTATAAATGGTGCATCCTTAAAATCCAGTCACGTGGCAGCAAAAAGAAAGATGCACACTTTCCACTCAAATGTTTCTGAGTTTGTTCCCCAAAAGACTGTGATGCATGGACAACTCAAACTGGCATTATCTGCTTTCTGTTAAATGTGGATATCTTGTAATATAGACTAAACATGATTTGGTGGAATTGATACACTGGGAAGCCATGATCCAACTGAAAGGTGTGGTGGTCAACACATTGTACTTAATTTGTGTAGGTAAGTGCTTCTTTGATTTGTGGCTGTCTGTGGCAAGACGAATCTCAGGGTGTATACTGCATACATACTTTGATAATAAATGTACTTTGAATCTTAAGAAATCACATCATTACTAGTTACTCATTTGGTTAGCGAAGATAAACTATACTCTTCGAAGGAAAAGATATATCCACATCAATAAAAGGTCAAACAGCACCAATGCTTGAAAGTTTTCTGTAACTCTTATCCCTCCGAAGAGATTATATGTAAAAAAAATCAATGGACTTTCTTTTCAGAGATGCTGTCTAAACCTGCTGAGCATCTCCAAGATACATTTGCTTTGGATATCTTTGAGTGGACAACTTCATTCCTTGATTCCCCAAATTCAAGCTCATCCCCAACAATGGAGGCATGTATCCTTTCCTGGCCGTCCAAACTTTAGTAACTTTGAGTGGATCCAGTTAAGTTCCAAGCACACATCTGGTCACAACATAGGCACTGACTAAAGATGACAACCTTTTTTAGAAACCCCATTACCTAACAAAGTCTTATAGGAGAAATATTGAAGTGACCATATAGGACAGCAGCTTCATTACATTTTTGCCACCTTCCCCCACCAATCCATGCAGAGAAAATACAAGTTACAACAGAATATTAATACAAGAGCATGATGCTTTGGTTTAGATATCATTAAGTTCTCATATAAATTTTTATAGCTCATATGAGAATCAGCAAAGCATACTTGTTGATTAATAAAAATATTGGAAGAAATTAATCAATCAGTTTACTGCTTTGCTACATTCTTGACATTTAAAAATACATTTTTTCTGATTGCATATCCTGCAGAAGGTTGATAGCATTACCTGCTGACATGGTTGATGAGCTGTGTTTGCAACAGTAAGTCTCTTCCAGGTAGCAAGTTGTCACAAATTAGATGCTGGTTAGATCGCACAGCAACTCCATGGCACACACACAGAGAACATAATACATCCAAAACCTTGGACGACAAAAAAAAAATTAATTGTGTTGGTTCTGACCTTCTGCATCACATCAGTTACCATAGGTGTCCATAAAATGTCACTGTTCCAACAGCACACCTCTTCTGCATAGTCATTTCAGAAATTTGCTGGTATAAACAACACAAGTTCAGAATAACAACACTTCATTCAACTCCCGGGCAAGGGCAATTGCTGAAAACTGAGGGATCTCAAGTTATTTATCCCAATCTGCACGTATTCGTACAATTGCCTCAATTAAGTACCAATTCTGGGATCGTTAGAAAACAATCGATAAGCAATTTCATTTCGATCTATCATAAGCTCAATGAAATTGGAGGATTTCACAAAAAATTCAGAGTAAATGCACATCAAAGCTCAAGTTACATGTTTTACTTGCTTGAAGGGGTTATCTTTGAACATTAATTTGGTTTGTTTCATTCCATTTAAAACAGCAGCACTTTTAAGTTGTAATAACAGTCATTTCAAGCATTTCTATAATCACTGCTTACAAGGAATATTTAAATGTTTGCATACTTTAATGGAAACTTCAAAATATGAAGTTTGGGTTTAACATGGGAAGGATTAAAGGCAAGACTTTGAAACTTGTACAAGACCTTTTTAAAGAGGTGTACTATCTGGCGGGGGCATGGGTGGGCGGTAGGAACGGAGCTCAGTGTACATAATTGCCTGCTTTGGAGCAAGACAGAGAAGTCATGGGTTAAATATTGCTGGCATATATCGTGAAATTAGTTGTTATACTGCAGCAGTACATTGCAATACCTAATAAAAAACAATAAATTACAATAAGAAATATATACACTAAGAAAGTAAATTAAATTAGTGCAAAAAGAGTGCAAAATAAATGCAAATGTGAAGAAACTTCAGAACTAAATCTGAAGTACAAGGGGTGATTGATAAGTTCGTGGCCTAAGGTAGAAGGAGTCAATTTTAGAAAACCTAGCACATTTATTTTTCTACATAGTCCCCTCCTACATTTACACATTTAGTCCAGCAGTCGTGGAGCATACGGATCCCTTCTTTGCAGAAGTAGTGCACAGCAGTGGTGATTGACATGTTCTTGGCCTAAGGTAGAAGGAGATGAGTTATTAACTTCAAACTTTCTGCATTTTCACTCAAAGAGATGAACTGCACGTGCATGTAACGAGAGTGTCTTGGATCCCCAGGTGGTTCATAGCAGGGGCGATTGTTAAGTTTGTGACCTAAGGTAGAAAGAGTTTATATGCATGTGCAGTTCAACCCCTTGAGTGAAAATGCAGAAAGTTGGAAGTTAATAACTCATCTCCTTCTATCTTAGGCCACGAACTTATCAATCACCCCTGCTGTGGACCACTTTCTGGAGGTCCAAGACGCTGACTTCTACAAAGAAGAGATCCGTATGCTCCATGACCGCTGGACTAAGTGTGTAAATGTAGGAAAAATTAATGTGCTAGGTTTTCTAAAACTGACTCCTTCTACCTTAGGCCACGAACTTATCAATCACCCCTCGTAATTCAAGGTAGTGGATTCCATCATATATTCTGCTAGCCCTTGTCAATTACTATGCTGCATTTCTCAAATACTTGTGACTTGTAAATTATGCTATCAGAGTTGAATACCCTTCAAGGTATCCAGTAAGTAGAAGAACAGAAACTTTGGGAACCTTGGCTGCTCAACCCTTTCAGTGTGCATGGAGGACAGAAGGGGTTTTCCCCCATTTAATTATTCTTGACGTATTTCCTTGCCACTACATACTGGAATATTATCAAGAGCTAAAGGGTTCCAGCAACCTGGCATGCACTAGGGTTATTCTAGTCTTTTTACAACTGTTTGGCATGGATGCTCTTTTCCCTTTGGGAAGTGTATTTGGAGCTCTTTCTCCTTGCCTGCAGGACATTAAGAAACTCTGAAGATAAGAGCAAGGAGGCAGGCAATGGGAAGGTATCTCAGCTGCTGGACGGAATCAGCCTGACTGACGGCCAATGCTTCCACAGAGGACTGATGGCTGTCAGTTCTCCCTGCACATACAGCCAAACGCACAAGTCTGGGGTGAGAAGGAGTCAAGACAAGTTAGTTAAGGAGTCAAGTTACAAACAGGATCTCCCTGAAGCCACCCACTTCAACTCTGCTTCCCATTCCCATTCAGATTTGCCCATACATGGCCTCCTCTACTGCCATGATGAGGCTAAAATCAGGTTGGAGGAGCAACACCTCATATACCGTCTAGGTAGTCTCCAGCCCCTTGGTATGAACATAGAATTCTCCAACTTCCGGTAATTCCCTCCCCCTCCCTTCCTCTATCACTATTTCACATCATCTCCCTTATAGTTCCACCTCCTTCTACTACTGCACATTATTCTCCTGCCAATCACCTCCCTGCTTCCCCTCCCCCACCCCTCTGTCTTTCAAATTACTATTTTTTTTCAACTACCAACATTCTTCAAACCCTCCCCAAAGTTCTTCCTTCAGTCCTGATGAAGGGTTTCGGCCCGAAACGTCGACTAATCTTTTCAACTGATGCTGACTGACCTGCTGAGTTCCTCTAGCGCATTGTGAGTGTTCCTTTGACAACAGCATCTGCAGATTATTTTGTGTTTGAGAAGGAGTCAGATGCCCACACATCTGATCTTTTGTCCTGCTGCTGAGGTCGGCACAGAGCCCCTTGGTTGATGGCTGATGCACCGGAGGGAAGGTCCCAATCAACCAGATATACTCAGCTTTACTACACAGACAGTTGAAAGATCTCAGGCACAATGGTAGCAAGCCTCATCTGTATGTGACCCACAGTCCATTTGAGCTATTTACAGGGCATCTCTCAAGTCTGGAGGGTCAGCATGTTTATCTAGAGAAGCTCAGCCCAGACTTGCAAGGAAGCATAGGGAAAGGACCAAGGGTCAATCTGTGCCAAGCACAACCTGCCCAGTAAGTGGCTCTTACATTTGAAACTGGAACCAAACACAGTCCTAAGGACAAAGCATGATCGATGGGCTCAAATACCTTGTTATACACTTGAAAACTAATGTTCAGCATGTCACTGGACAGGTTTTTTTTGTCGATGCGAAATGTAGAAATGATAATTCAGCTGCAATTATTGTCCAAAGCATTGTGGAATAGAATGTACTAATTATCAAACCTTTTTAGAGTTTATAGATCCTCATTTAAGATCCATTTGTAATTTTAATGAAATATTATGCAATTGTGGTTGACTCAGTTCATGAGTACTAATGTAAAGTGAATAATGACAATGGTAATAATATTATTCTCAAGTCAAATTACTGGAAGAAGGCGGAATGGGGAAGCCAAGTACTCCTTTGGAGAATAGGACATGAAGATAGAGGAGGATGGAATAAATAAAATTGGGTTGCCATGGGCTACTCTTGCCAGTACTCTGATGACAACACAGCACTGCCTTAAGAACTGACACCAGAGTAGGCTACAAATTGTTGTGTCTTTGAAGAGACATAAAGAAGAAGGAATATCTCAGTCTCCAACAACCACATTTTGAAGAAATTGATGCCAATTAGAAGCATCTATTTCTATGAAATTACTAATTTTTACCTTTTACTTTTTAATTTAAAAAATGGGTAAGAATTTTCAAGTAAAAATCATTTTCCAGAAATAAAACTAATAGAAATTCAAACTACATTGAGGCTGATATGCTCTACTTCCTTTTCATTTCAAAATTCCAAATAAATAAATCTAAACGTCTTATAGAAGTTTTAACATATCCACATATTGAAAACTTGTATTTACATGCAGCAAAACATGCCTTAGCAAGAAGTAAAATAATTGTTAATGTTGAAGGGTACCTTGTGATTTCTTCCATGTTTATCTAGCAAAGAAATAATGGACTTAATATGCCCCTCTTTGATAATGTTCAGAGCTTCAGGACTTTCCACAAGAACACAGTGTAAAACTTCCAGAATTCCTGGTTGATAAAAATTGATTATGAATTAGTTCAATGAATGAGTAAACCTATTTTCATTTACTTTTATCTGGGAAGGGTTATTTTTGTGTATCATCAGTTCCAGGTATCCTATTCATGGCTCTAGACCAGGAGTTCCCAACCTTTTTTATGCCATGGACCAATACCATTAAGCATGGAGTCTGTGGACCCCAAATTGGAAACCCCTGCTCTGGTCGAACACCCTGACTAGAGTGTAAGCAGCCTGGCCAGCCTGTGACAGGCTGCAATCAATGGCACTCTGCAATTTATGCAGGTGTGCTGGAATGGTGTACCTGAATTCACTGATCCATCTAAAACAGGGGTTTCCAACCTGGGTTCCACAGACTTCTTGCTTAATGGTAAAGATCCACAGCATAAGGAAGGTAGGGAACCTCTGATCTAGTCGTTCACTATAATGGAGTATCAAAGGTGAACCCGTCCTCTGTCAGCCAATCATGGAACACAGCAAAAGAAGTCAGTCACCCTATCATATGAGACGAGCAGAGATGGGACTTTTGATCAGCACTGGGCCATTTGGATTGAAGAGCCTCTAATGGCAAGCCAGGTTCCCTTCACCCTTACTTTCTCTGCAAACCTGCAAATGTCTTCCTTTCTAGTATTTGAAAGCAAGTCTTTAAAGTTTGTGTTAATCTGTTGTAACACACTCAAAATGCTGGAGAACTCAGCAGGACAGGCAGCATTTGTGAAGAGGAATAAACACCCACCCACTTTCCCCCTTCACCAGACTTCACTTATCACCTTCCAGCTTTTAACTTCCTCCCCTCCACTCCCACCCCCACCTTCTTTTTCTGGGTTCTTCAGCCTCACTTTTCAGTCATGATAAAGGGTCCCAGCCAGAAACATCAACCATTTATTCCTCTCCTGACCTGCTGAGTTCCTCCAGCATTTTGTGTGTGTTGCCCTGGATTTCCAGCATCTGTAGTCTCCTGTGTTTATTCAATCTGTCTCAAGCTGTCAGATCACAGCATTTAAAGTAAGAGAAAATAAGATTCCTTCTGTTGCCTCTGTCTCTTATCAACCAAATTAAATATACATCCTTTGGCAATCTGAAAACAATTTCTCCTTATCAAAACCACTGATGATTTTAACACACTACTGAATTTTCTTTCAACGTTATTTATTAAGAAGCGTCACTTCCCAAGCCTTTCCATCTAACTGAATTTCCCATCATTTTCAAGTTATCCTTCCAGCTTATTGCCCCTGCTGCATAAGCTGAGTAATAAATTGCAGAAATTGACCTGGTTTGCTTGTTTAATATGCTGCTTTGAAATGCTGTGCTGCAGGGAACAGATGTATGGTATTAAAATGTAAAATAAAGCATGTGAACAAGAACTACCGAATTAAATTATTGACAAGCACTTAGACATAAACTCAGGAATAAGGTAGGTCAAATTTTATTGGCAGCTGTTCACAAGTGACTGCAGAACTGGAGTGCAGCAGTGGATCATAAATGCAAAGAAATCCCTCATCAATGTCAGTCTAAACAATGTTTACCAGGTTAGTCATGACCCAGGTAAATCCTTCCACTAATTTCTCAAGAGAACAGAGTCACTAGGTTCAAGAGCATTTATAGTTGCACTTACTAACTTAAATCTACCTCATAATCACCTTGCACCTTATTGTTTACCTGGACTGCATTTTCTCTGCAGATATTACATTTTATTCTCTTATTTTTTTTTAACCTTATTCTACCTCAATGTGTAACGATTTGATCTGTATGAACAATACACAAGACAAGGTTTTCACTGTATCTCAATGTATGTGACAATAATAAACCAAATCCAATTCCAATACCCAAATGCAAACAGTCCTGACAAAGGGTCTCAGCCTGAAACGTCGACTGCACCTCTTCCTAGAGATGCTGCCTGGCCTGCTGCGTTCACCAGCAACTTTGATGTGTGTTGCTCCAATACCCAAATGATTTCTTTTTTTTAAGTGATTAATTTTTAATACTTTTGGAATACTTCTGCATGTCAGAAGAATTCAAAGCTACGCCAGTCAGCTAAGCTTTATGTTGAAGGTATGGTTTAAGCAGCAGGTAACAATTTTATGAGGAGATTTGATCTGTGACTCCTCATGCCAAAGCACCACACAATGGGACTATGCACATAAGGGTCTACTGTGATGCTGAGTTAACCCACCGAGTTTGGGGGGGGATTCCTTCCAGCAAGATTACAACTGGGGGACTAAAAACAGCTGATGAAAATACCTCCTAATATCAGTAGCCGGTATGGGCAGTTCACTGGTGATTGGAGAATCTGAGCCAAAAGTTAACCACAAGAAAAGCAAACCATATAAAATGGAATAAAAGAATTAGACTTTAAAAATCAAATAGTTTTGCATTATACTTCCCTCATGGTTCTTCACTTTTGAGCCATTTTCCTAATTCTTAAGAAATAAGTAGCATTTACAGTGAAATTGGTTTCTATCAAGAAGTAAATGGCCGTGCTCAAGGAAAGAAAGTGTTGCACCACAGGGAGTCCAACTGCTTTAGAATGACGTGCCTAGAAAACATTAAACATTAGACAACTGCAACGAATAATAATGTGAATGGAAAAAAGAGTAAAAAAGATATTCTCCATACACAAGTGGAATCCCAATAAAGTACCTTCAATCCCTCATGAAATCTGTGTTATTGCAAGCACAACTCGGATTAGTTACAAAAAGCTAACTCAGTTTATTCTAATTACATGACTGGTTTTCAAGGTTAATAGTTCTAATCAGCTGAACAGTCTTTATGTTAGATTTCCCTGGTGGTCTCCTCGAAGCCACAATTAAAGAAAGGACAATTTCACTGTCTTTTGAAGCACTTCAGTCCAGAACCGAAGATTACAGGATTACCTAGTCTCATGACAGTTGTGACGAGAATACACATAAAATTAAGATGTTTGCTGGCCTGGGTTAGCATCAGTGGCATCAGCAGTTGGTCTGCCACCTGTCCTCAGGGGAAGGAGAGATAAGGAACAATGAAGCAGCATCTGGAGATGTGTAATGAAGGGACGGGAGAGAGAGCTGTCTAGAGTGACTCCCCCTTTGAACCCTGAACTGTTTGAAGTGATGGACAGGCGATACCCCAGCAGGGGGATAAAAAGGGACAGGTTCGCTAAGGCAGGACACACACACGACACCCGAGGTAACGAGCCCTGGAAGCGGTGCGCCTCTCACGAGTCAGTGGGAAGTACCAGACCTTAAACGCACAGGGTGGAAAGGTACGATCAGCGGGAACCCAGTGTGTGTCCACCCTCGCTTGGGTGCCGGGTTCACTGCAGAGGATCGACCGCATCTGGAGGAGGGGTCACAGTCGGTGACCTCAGGTGACATCATAAAGGACCCGCCCGGAAGCTGCTTGTGAGCAATATCGCAGGTCTGTGAGTGGAAGCCATTCTGAATGAACAGTCGTTCCTGTTCTCTCTCTCTCCCTCCCCCCACGTTGTCCATCGCTATGGCAACGATTACTGCAAACTGAACTATTAAATCGAGCTGGACTTTTGTGTCACTTTGAAATTTGGTCATTTACCCCTAGACAACGATAGAGCTTGATTGATGCTGTTATCTTAATTCTGTGCACATGTGTGTTTATCATTGCTGAACTGTTGCATTTATTATCCTTTCGATTACTGTGTTGCTTGTTTCTTTAATAAAACTTTCTTAGTTCTAGTAATCCAGACTCCAACTGAGTGATCCATTTCTGCTGGTTTGGCAACCCAGTTACGGGGTACGTAACACAGTCCACCATTGAAAATCTGCACCAAGTAGAAAAGATCATTCAAACATAAAGGCTAGAACATGCTTTTCAATCACTCACTTAGGTATTTGAAATCAAACTGAAAAGTTCAGGATTCGCAGACTGGCTTTATATTCATTGGCTAGTTTTGCAACACATCCAACAGAATCTAAATCAGCGCCATGATCATATTATAAATGATCACAATGCAACACAGAATAGAGCAAGAATTACTTATTTATTCTTCAATTAGCACGTCCTTAAACTACCCTTCCCAGTGGAGCAAAACACTGAAATGTATTTGCCTTGATTATCCCTGTATCTGGAAAATAAACAAGATCTGATGCACTAGAATACGGAGAACCACAGTGAGACCATGTTGGTGCATATCAAATGCAATGCTGATACAGGAATTTAAAGTTGCAGATTTTGCAGTTCCACACCCTTTGGGAGGATCTGGGGGCACAGGGATAGAAATATGCACTGAGTTACAATCCATCAGGATCCCCAAAAATGCAGGAGTAGGTCAGTATGGTCAAATGTAGGTCAAATGTAGGTCAGTAATATAAACAGCACCTGCTAACACACAAATTAATTGACAAGGGAAAAATGCCGATTCTGTAATGTATCCAATTTAGATGCTGGATGTAGCAAATGTAGGCATCCCTTGTCAGCAGAGGGAGTCTGTAAAGTTCAGTTTAAAGCAGCCTGGATCAATTGCTTGCCAACTTCCAGGGCTCACAACATCATGCTTCAGGCATGCATGATGATGGAATATACAGATCATTTTTTATTCAAATGCAGCATGGGAAGATCAATCGAAAAGTGTAAAAAAGCTGTAGCCTGAGTTTCTCAACCCATTGGGCTCTAATTTTGGGTAAGGGATGATGTTTTATACAAGCCTGTTTACTGATGCCTTATGCACTTCGCATGACTGTTGTTTAAGACTAAGTCATGAAAGGAAGCTCAGTCATTTACTATCACCAAGCAAGACTTCATGCTCCATCAGTTCTCAGATACTCTGGAGAAAAGTTTATTAACTAACATGCACTTTTTGATACTTGCCACCAGTCACCAAATAAATAGACTCATGGTTGACGCTGGCTCGCTCAAGTACCGTACTTCATTAGACTATAATCATACATTTGGTGCATAACATAATAGATACCTCCGACTGTAGGTATCCATTGTCATCCAAATGTCTGTGATGCATGGACATTTGATTACTAAGAAGCAAGGCAGGACAAGCTATTTTCACTGAGCTTATAAACTTCACATTAACGCACTTTCCTATTGTTCCCAACACCTGTTCTGTATAAAATCTCTTTGCTCCTGTGGAAAGTAGTGCTCTCCCAAACTAGAAAACCCACTCAAAAATGTAATATAGCTGCATAAATGAGAACACTGGCATACAACAATTTACTTTATCTGACTTCTTGATAGAAAAGTAACTTGACGGTTGCTCAAGGAGCAAAGTATTCAAGAAGTTTACAAAGAATCAGATATTGGTAGAAGTAATCAAGCATTTTATCACAGAGAAAGGTTTGATTGGGTATTTTAAGAAGAGATGGCATGCAAATCTGAAATTTCAGGTTGGGTTGAGCCAGTAGTTAATACAGGCCTGTAACGATGCTAAGTTTGGAAGGGACTGATGCACCAGTAAGCAAATTCATCTGCTTCTCCACTAACTCTCAACAGTTTCACAAGAGAGTTCAACGTATGTTGAAATTCAAATGTTCAATCTGAAAGCGCCCAATATGTTCTCTCAACAAAGTAGCTATCCACTTAATGATTTTATGTATTCACTAATCTACCCAATATGGACATACAAGGTCTACCAGAAACAACTGTTCACATACAATTTATGTTAATTTACATTAATTGTCTTGAGGTGATGAATCAATTAAAAACAGAGTCAAATCCATTGAAACGGACACCAGACTAGCTATATCCCAATGGTACATGCCATTGAATGTGTTCATACAGGGCAGTAAAAAGTATATATTAAAAACTAAAAAAGCTAGGGATTCTGGAAATAAAAACAGAAGATACTGAAAATATCCAGGTGACCTTGGTTTAGATGTTCTTCTTGTGACTACAGAGATTTTTTCCCACATACCAAAGGTGTGAGAGGGATTTTCAACCTGAAACCTCAACTTCTTACTTTTCCCTGTGAGGTGGCCTCCCTATTTAACATTTCCCACATCTTCTATTTTTATAGAAACAAACTATATTAGTTCTAGAATTCAGTATTTCCCTACTCCGATTAATGAAACTAACAGAGTCTCAGCAATTTTCAGCAAAGTTCCAGAAAGCCTTCACTGTGATGGAAGCAAAGCTCAGATAACTGCGTATTTTTATACAAATGTCTGAGAAACTTAACATGTGGTGTTTTCATACCTGAAAATGTCAAGTAAATGAACCTGTAAAACAGGACTGACAAAATACAAACAGCAGAAAGAATTGGATCCAGGAGTATAAAAAATAACTCAAAAACAAGCAAAGACTTTTTTTTTTGCACAATTAAGATATCTTTGAAATACCAGGGGTGAAAGCAGGAACACAAAAGGTTGCAGGGAGCAGCGGACAGCCCAATGCACCAGAGGCATATCTCTTCCCGCCACTGATTGTACCTACCTGAGGCATTCCCTCAGGATGGAAACATCTATCATCAAAGATCCCCACTGTTCCTCTTCTTGCAGATACTATCGGCTAGCAGGTACAGAAGTCTGAAGTCCCACATCACAATGTGCAAGAACACCTACTTCCCTTCAGCCGTTCAGCTCTTGAACCAACCTACACAATCCTAATCACTACCTCAGTCTACATCACTTTAGCAACTGTGGGCGCTGCAGACATGAGACAATTGAACATTGGATTACAACTGCCCAGGACCATTTCTTTGTCAGTGATGATACCAAATGGAAGGGAAAACTTTGTCCCAGCAATCAGGCTCAGTTTGAAATAGACAGAAGAATCTGAAGCAAACCACAAGCTGTTGGAGGAACTCAGCATCAGGCCATTCAGCATCGGTGTAGACCAAGGACCTTAATCTGAACCGAGAGAGGAGGGAAGGGGGTGCCTCATTATAACAGAGTGGTAGGAGGGGGCCGGGGGGAATGTTGGTCAAAGAAACCAGAGCTAGCAGTGTTAGGTGTATTTAGTGAGAGGCAGATGAGTGAATTAGACAAAGGTAGGGTGGAATGTGGGATAATGAAGTTATAGGAAAAAGAATATAATTATGTGGAAAATGTAAACAGTGAAGGGCTGCAGAGATGGGGAAAGAAACAGATACAGAGGATGCCTATGATTGTATAGAATGGAGAGAAGAATCTACATCCACAGTCACTATGTCTCCTTGGCCCTAATACATTGGATGTTTGCTGCAAAATTACAGCATCATTGTCTCAATGCTCAGACAGTGACTCAGGCAATATCCAACTAATCATTATGTTAGTCTGAAACAGTGGCAGATTTCTTCTGAGGAAATGAGATTACAACAATTAACAATCTCAATTTGACATACAAACATTTTTTCATGGCATGAAACCCTCGTGGAATATCATATAATAATAGCTATAAAGTTTTCAGCTGGAATATCGTTCGAAGTGGCCAATTTTTAACATTTTCTCTAAACATGTGCAATGTTGGCACACTAGTTGAAGTTGGCACTGAGACACGTTAACATTTCACAGTGTCTGTGGGTCCAGCTTTGAGCAATGAGGAAAAAGGTGCTTTGCAGAGCAGTTTAGCAGGGACACAAGACACCGAACACGGCGGCTGAGATGGTGTAACAAAAGGGCCTTTGGTGGGTGAACGGATGATTAGGTTGCTGAACCCTAATGTTGAACACCAATCAGTGGTGCTTACTAATGTGTTCCACCCATTGTACATGTGAACATAAGAAATTCTGCATGCCACAGTTCCCGAGGAAATGTTGGGTTGCATAGCCGGAGAGAGAATTCAAAAGAAGCGAGTGGGGGCAGTCGGGACATTCTGCACAGCACAGTTCCCGAAGAGACATTGGATTGTGCATCAGGCGCTTGGCAAGGGCTAATAAAAAGAGTTCAGGCTTTGGCTCACAGAGGCTTTGACAAAGAGAGGCAGAGGCTGTAGGTTTATGTAATTTTTCTTCCTGTCTTTCTTATTGCACAGTTAAAGCAGTGGGGATGCCAGGCGGGATAGTGGAATGCTCATTTTGCAGGATGTGGGAAGGCAGAGAGACAATCAGTGTCTCCATCGACTACCCCTGTGAGAAGAGCATCCACCTAGAGCTTCTTTCAGACCGTGTTAAGGAATTGGAGCTGGAACTGAATGAACTCCAGATCATTACAGAGACTGAGGGGTTGATAAACAAGACTCACAGGGAACTAGTTACACCCAAGGTGCAGGACACAGGTAACTGGGTGGCCATCAAGATGAGGAAAAGCGATAGGCAGTCAATGCAGAATACCCCTGTAGCCCTTCCCCTCAACAATAGGCATACAGCTTTGGATATCTTTGAAGGGAGTGATCAAGCAGAGGAAAATGACAGGCGGGCAGGTCTCTGACATTAAATCTGGCTTTGCGGCTCAGAGAGAAGTGAGTAGAAGAGCTGTAGTGAGACAAGATTCATTGGTTAAGGGAACAGACAGGAAGTCCAACAGATGAGAACAAGATCCCAGATGGTTTATTGCCTGCCAGGGAGAAGGATCAGAGACATCTCAGATCGAATCCACAGCATTCTGTGGGAGGGTGAGCAACCAGTGGTTGTGGTCCATGTCAGTACCAATGACATAGGTGGAAAGGGTAACAAGGTCTTGCAAAGTGAGTACAAGGTGCTAAATTAATGGACAGGACCTCCAGGGTTGTGATCTCAGGATTGCTATTCATGCCAAATGGTAGTGATGCCAGAAATAAGAAGATTATACAGTTTAACACATGTCTCAGAGGATGGTACAGGAAGGAGGCCTTCAAATTTTTGGATCACTAAGCTCTCTTCCTGGGAAGGTGGGACCAGCACAGAAGAGATGGTTTGCACTTGAACTGTAGGAGAACCTTTCTGAGTGAAAAGGTTTACTAAGTGCTGCATAGGGGCTGGGGGGGTGTGCAGTGGGGAGGGCTTAAGTTGAAACTAAAGTTGTAGGGGGATGGGAACCAGAGTGCCAGAGCAGATAGCAGGGAAAGATGTTTTAACATGACATACGAAGTCAAGAACCAAAAGTTTGAGCGTGGTGGGACTAGCGTTCTGACCTGCATATTTTAATGCAAGGAGTATTGTAGGAAACACAGGTAGAACCAAAGAACCACAGAACACTACAGCACAGAAAACAGGCCATTCGGCCCTTCTTGTCTGTGCCGAAACATTATTTCGCTAGTCCCATTGACCTGCATCCACTCCATAACCCTCCAGACCTCTCCCATCCATGTACCTATCTTAGGGAATGGACCAGTATGTGAATTATGACTTGGTATGTAGCAGGTGGGGCAGGACTGGCAGCTCAATATTCCAGGGTTCCATAGTTTTAGACGTGTTAGAGCGGGAGAGATTAAAGGGGGAGGGGTGGCAAAAATAGTTAGGAAAAATGTCACGACAGTGCTCAGACAGGACAGACTGGAGAGTTTGTCTACTGAGGCTACCCAGGTAGAACTGAGGAATGAGAAAGAGATGACCATATTAATGGATTATATTATAGACAACCCAACAGTCCACGGGATTTAGAGGAGCAAATATGTAGCGAGATCACAGACTGTTGCAAGAAACATAAGGTTGTGATAGTAGGTGATTTTAACTTTCCACATATTCACTGCAACTCTGATACAGTAAAAGGGTTGGATAGGATACAATTTCTCAAACATGTTCAGGAATGTTTCCTTAATCAGTACATAAAGGTCCTAAAGAGAGAGAATGTGATACTAGATCTCTGATTAGGGAATAAGACAGAGCAGGTGACAGTATTTTGTGCAGGGAAACACTTCACATCTAGTGATCATAATGTCATTAGTTTAAAGATAATTATGGAGAAGGAAAGGTCTGGTCCTTTGGCTGAGATTTTTTTAAATAGGAGAAAGGACAACTTTGATGGTATCAGAAAGGATCTGGAATGTGTCGATTGGGGCAGACTGTTTTCCGGCAAAGGTGTATTTGGTAAGTGGGAGGACAACAAAAGTGAAATTTTGCAGATATAGAGGTGGTATGTTCCTGTCAGAAGAAAAGGCAAGGATAGCAGGTAGAGGCAGGCAGGAACAAATGAGGTACTTGAGGAGTATAAGAACTACGAGAGAATACTTAAGAAGGAATTCAGGAGGGCTAAAAGAAGGCATGAGGTTGCTCTAGCAGACAAGATGAAGGAAAATCCTAAGGGCTTCTACTGATATATTAAAAGCAAAAAAATAGCAAGGGACAAAATTTGTCCTCTGGAAGATCAGATGTAGTCATTTATGCAAAGAGCCAAAAGAGATGGGGGAGATTTATAGATTTTTTGTATCTATATTTACTTGGGAGCCTAACAGAGTCTACAGAAGTGAGGCAAAGCAGCAGTGAAGTTATGGAGCATATACAGATTACAGAGGAGAATGTGTTTGGTGTCTTGCGGCAAATTAGAGTGCATAACTTCCCAGGGCCTGACAAGGTATTCCCTCGGACCCTGTGGAAGGGTAGCACAGAAATTACAGGGGACGTAGCAGAGATAGTTAAAACGCCCTTCGCCAAGGGTGAGATAGCTAATATTGCTTAGGAAAGGCTCTAAGAATGTTAGGAAATCATAGGCTGGTGAGCCTGACATCAGAAGTGATTCAAAGATCTAAGTCTAAGGAACCCGATTGGAAGATAACTCCAAGGAACTTGATATCTAAGTATTGGCATAGACAGGGACTGATTATTCTGGTAAGGGGGTGGTACACTTGGACACAGAAGACTCGCTAGGTCCAGATCTTGGTGTGATTGGTCATCTTTTAAGCTTTTTCCACGATCACTAGACATTGGTGAATATTCAGAACACCAAGTACTTCAGGTCTACCCGACTACTGAGCTGATGGATAGCACTGGAGCTGGACTTGTCCTGCACCATGTTGCAGCCTGGTTCAGCCACCCAGGGAAGAAAGAGTGAGTGATGGTGCGCAGGAGGTGGTGCTTGATTTAACGGACACTGCGAGACGTTTTTCAGTGGTCACAAGACCCTGTTGGATATTGGTAATGTAGAATACGGTGATTCCAATTCAATGGTTCATTGGCGAGACTGACCATGTGAGAGCTGTGTGTCCCCGGTGTGGCACAGTCCAGGCCGTCATCCATGTCTCAAGCTTGTCTGTTGCAGCCGCTGAGGAAGATTTCTCCAGAGCTGGCCGTGTGCCGCTGGATTCAAACTGGGTTGGAGGCTCGCCCCTCCCTTCGGGGTACTCTGTCGTGTTCACTCGGTGGGAAACAAGCTGGAATGCCTTTGTCTGCGGCTGTACTATGTGATATGAGGAACTGTTGTGGGCTGTTCTTGCAGAAGCCTAGCTCCAGGACAACATCCAATACACTATCAATCTACAGGCCATGACACTCAGGGACTTGAGCAATATTATAACATGTTTAATATTTATTTTGTAACTACATTTTTTTTGTTGTCATAATTTTATATGTGCTGTGTGCTGTGTGTAACTGTTGGTTCTGCATTTTGCACCTTGCTGTTTCGTTTGACTGTTTCATATGTATGGTTGAACGACAATGAAACATAAACTTAAACATGGCTTTGCGTGTGGTAGGTCACATCTAACCAATCCCATAGACTTTTTCGAGGAAGTTACCAGGAAAGTTGACGAAGGCAGGGCAGTGAATGTTGTCTACATTGACTTCAGCAAGGCTTTCGACAAGGTCTTGCATGGGAGAGAGTTTGGTCAAAAAGGTTCAGTCACTTGGCATTTAAGATGAGGAAGTAAAATAGATTAGACATTGATTTCATCATAAAAGCCAGAGAGTGGTAGTAAATAATCACAGCTGTGACTGAAGGGCTGTGACTAGTGGTGTGCCACATGGCTTGGTGCTGGATCCATTGTTATTTGTCATCTATATCAACGATCTGGATGATAACGTGGTAAACTGAATCAGCAAATTTGCGGATGACCCCAAGATTAGGAGAATAGTGGACAGCTACTAATCATAAATAGGAAGACTTGTAGCAGTATCTAGAGCAGCTGGAAAAATGTCAGGTGGAATTTAATGCAGACAAGTTTGAATGCTGCATTTTGGGAGGACAAACCAGGGTAAAACTTACATGGTGAGCAATAGGGGCACTGAGAAGGGTGGTAGAACAGAGGAATCTGGGAATACAGAGCCATAATTCCTTAAAAGTGTTGTCACATGTAGATAGGATTGTAAATAAGCTTTTGGCTCAGTTTTCTTCGTAAATCAAAGTACTGAGTATAGGAGTTATGATGTTATGTTGAAGTTATATAAAACATTGGTGAGGCCTAATTTGGAAAGGCCCACAGGAATGATAGCAGTAAGATTGAAAGAGTGCAGAAGAAATTTATGAGGATGTTGCTGGGACTTGACAACTTGAGGAACAGGGAAAGATTAAATAGGGTAGGACTTTGTTTCCAACAGTATAGAAGATTGAGGGGAGATTTAATAGAGGTCTACAAAATTATGAAGGGGTGTAGATAGGACAATGCAAGCAGGCTTTTTTCCCGCTGAGTTTGGGTGAGACTGTAACAAGAGGTCATCGGTTAATGGTTAAAGGCAAAACGTTTAAGGGGAACTTCTTCACTCAGAGGGTGTTGAGAGTGTGGAATGAGCTGCCAGTGAAAGTGGTGGATGCGGGTACAATTTCAACATTTAAGAAACTTGGATTAGTTCATGGATGGGAGGGGTGTGGACACAACAGACTGGCACAACAGTTAACACTCCTGCCTTATAGCTTCGGAGGCCTGAGTTCAATTATAACCTTGGGTCCTGTCTGATTTCCATGTTTTCTCCGTGACCACACGTTACCCGCTGGTGCTCCAGTTTCTTCCCACACCCCAAAGACATGCCGCCTTGTGAGATTAATTAGCCGCCGGAAGTGAATCCCGGTGTAGGGACACCCACATGAGAACTGGGTTGGGGATGGATTTGATAGGAATCCCAGAGGGAAAGGATAATGGAATGAGCGTAGATGGGTCCCTGATGGTCAGAGTGGACACAGTGGGCCATAGAGCCTGTTTCCATGCTTCATGACCCTATAAACATGCTTCCTCAAAACCTTTTTCACCATGCAATATCAAAGCTGATCCTGTCCTTGGCCTCAACTCCACTTTCCTGCCTGTTTTCTATAACCATAATTTTTTAGGCTTTCTAGGAATTAATCTCAGCTTTAAGATATTTAATGAGTAAAGAATTCTAAAGACTCACAACCTTAAAAACTCTTTTGCCTCTCTGCCTAAATCCCCTATCCTGTCACTGTGCCCTCTAATTCTAGAGCCCCCCCACTAGAGAAAACCACATGCTTCCTGTCAAGTTCCCGGAGACTCTTACATATTTCAATAAAATCTCCTGATCTCCAGAGAGCTTGGCAGCAATCTGCTCATTTCTCCTTCATTAGACTCTTCATACCTGGATTCAACTGAGCAAACCTTCTTTAAACTTTTCTCCAAGGCAATTATATCTTTCCTTAAACAAGGAGACAAAGTAGAATGCTGCACTCAGATGAGATCTGAGCCCTGTGCAGCAGTAGCAACATTCTACCCGTTCCATATCAATTCCATACCCCTTGTAATAAAGGCCAACGTCCTATTTCCCTTTCTAAACTACAGTTTATTCACTAACTAGATTACAGCCTCAAACCGAGTACTGAGGCCCTTTTCCATTGGGATCAGTGTTAAAACAAGAGGCTGGCCACTTAAGGCCTTGGATGAGAGACATCACCTTTGTAATTTTCCATTCAAGAGGGCTCAGTCACCAAGCATATACAAGAGAGGGGCTGACATATTTTTGTATGGGAAGGAAATCAAGAGATATAAGTAAAGTGAGGTAAATATCAGATTTAATCTTATTGAATGATGGAGCATGCACAAGGAGCTGAATGGATTACTCCTTCGATTGTTTCTTATTTATAGGCACCTCTGAAAATTCAGCAGACAGATTGGGAATTATAGAGGTGAGTATGTTGCTTGCACCTTTCTGTTAGCTGTTGACAGCTTGCATTCCAGGCAAGAAAGTGGCAGCTGGCAAATGAAACCTGCTCCCAGTACCTTTTGGCAAATTATCAAAATAAAACTGTTTCAGAATCCAAACCTCCAAACAGAATTCAGCCCAGAAAATTAATTAGACAGAATATTGAGTTAAATTATGCAATCTTTGGAAATGCCTACAATGTTGCTCTCAGTATTACGCGAGATATTCAAAATTCCCTTTGAATGTAAAGCACACTTTTGAATGGTGAAATAACCTGCTTATCACCTGTTAAGTAACGGTGAGATAGTGAAGGATTCATACGCACCGGATGAGGCTTCTAATCTCTCCAGTCTGCTGATCAGCCAGTCCAAAGAACCAGAAAACTGCGCACAGTTTTTGCGATTTCCTCTGATCAGGGCAGCTAAAATCAAACAATTAACAATTACTTACAAATTTATGCTCCATCACACATCAAACAGTATACTCCTCATTAATCTTCCATGTGCAACATTTTTTCCCATATATTTTTCACTTAAACTCCCCTTCACAGTAGAATTTTGGAGATTGGCCTACGTTTGTACAAAATATTTACGACAAGTGGCATTTCACGTATGATACAAAATTGATCAAGGATAAACTTAACATTTATACTGATCAGGACGTAATAATGTTGAATTATTTCATGATGACAGTATAATACAATCTGACACTTTAGAAACTTTAGAGTCATCAGATGCTAGAGGTCCAGAGCAAAGTGCTGGATGAACTAAGTAGGTCAGGCAATTTGAGTCCTGATGAAGGGTCTTGGACCGACTGTATATTCATTTCCATTGATGCTGCCTGACTTGCAAAGTTCCTCCAGCATTTTGTTTGTCGACTCAATCTATGCCTCTCATAATATTACGAACCTTTATCAGATCTCCCCTTAGCCCCTACCACTTCAGAGAAAACAACCCAAGTTTGTCCAAACTCTGCTTCTAACACACAGCCGCTAATCCAAGCAGCATTATGGGGGGGGGGGGGGGTAAACCTATTCTGCACCCTCTCTAAAGCCTCGACATCCTCGCTAAAAAGGAGCATCCAGAACTGCATGCAATACTCCAGTGGTGGCCTTACTAGAGTTTTATAAAGCAGCAACATAAGTTCCTGACTTTTGAACTCAATGTCTCAACTAATTAAAGGCAAGCATGCCATATTCCTTCTTAACCACCCAATCAACCTGTATAGCCACTTGTAAGAAACTATGAACTTGGATCACAAGATCCCTTTGCTCATTAGCATTGTTAAGGGTCTTTCCATTACTGCCTCTTTACAGTTGAACTTGCATTAATCTAATTCTTGACCCAAAATATAAAGTGGGCAAGAGTAACACTGAAAAATCCACTAAATGTTAACATTGATTTCTTAATAATTCCCTTTCAGTGAGCTGAAGAATGCTTGTAATAATGTCAAAGCAATTTGAATTGCGAAACATTATTTTTACTGAGTCTGAGTCCACAAACTTCCGAAGTAATAACCACCTACTGACAGCTGGTGAATAACTTGGCTTATGATCCTCATGCAAATAGGAAATTAATGTGATAATGTTTATAATAAATGTCAGATCGTTTGTAATGTATAATGATTACATTGGCTTCTCATGCACATCAGGCTTGGCAGACAATTGTCAAAATGGCTTGAATACTCCATGAATACATTGACAGTTCAATGGGGAATCCAGGATTGGAGCGTAACTTTCTGCCAATTTTGATTTGGAAATTTACATCTCACATGCAATTGAGCTAATTTGATGGCACATTAGTGGCGTTACAAAGAAGGCGCGACAGTGTCTTTGCTTTCTTAGAACTCTGTATAGATTCACTGCGTCACCAATACCTTTGAGAAACTTCTATTGTTGTACAGTGGATAGTATTCTAACTGGTTCTATCACAGCACAACAGGGAGACCATAAGATAATAAGTGCAAAATTAGGCCATTTGCCTATCGATCTGCTCCACTATTTCATCATGGCTGATCCCTGCCTTCTCCCCGCATCCCCCCATGCCTTTACTAAATAAGGATCTATGAACCTCTGCCTTAAATATACCCAACGACCTGGCCTCCACATTTGCCTGTGGCAACAAATTGTGATGGAAAAGGTTACAGGATGTAGAGAATACAGTCCAGTCCATCACAGGCAAAGCCCTCCTGACCACTGAGTCAAATTACAAGAAAGCAGCATCCACTATTAACAACCTCCACCACCCAGGCCACGCCCTCTTCTTGCTACTACAGTACCATCAGGAAGGAGGTGTAGAAACCTAATCCTGAACAGGTTTGGATAACTTCTTTCACCACCACAACGAACTGATTCTATTTTATTAATTTTTGAAAATAATCATTTTTTAAAGATAGTAACCTTCTTAACTGTCGAATAAGTTTCAAAGTTAAATGTTGCAAACATTCATAAGACTTTAATTTCACTGACTTTTGGCAAGTCAGGGGAGGGGCTGAGTGGTGTCAAAGCAATTGCATGAGTGGGTGTATTAAACGGACTTAAGCCTCAGAAAATCTACTGTTATCAAAGCTCCCAGTAGGACCCGTACACATCAAACAAAAATAGCTACTTACACAGGGCATCTTTTAACAGCTGAATTACAAGCATTGTTTTTACTTGCTGGTTGAATACACTGAATAATGCCATGACAGCAGTTGGCAATACTGCCAACAGGTTAACCATGTTTTAGAGCCGTAGAAAAGTACAGCACAGAAACAGGCCTTTTGTCCAGCGCCAAAACCACTTCAATGCCTACTTCCATTGACATGCACCGGAACCATAGCCCTCCATAACCCTACCATCCATGTACCTATCCAAACTTCTCTTAAATGTTGACATCGAGCTCGCATGCACCACTTGCACTGGCAAATCATTTCACACCCTCATGACCCCGTGTGAAGAAGTTTCCCCTCATGTTCCCCTTATACTTTTCACTTTTCACCCTTAACCCATGGCCTCTAGTTTTTGTCCCACCCAACCTCAGTGGAAAAAAGCCCATTTGCATTTACCTTATCTATACCCATCATAATTCTGTATTCTTCTATCATGCCTCCTCTTAATCTTCTATGTTCCAAGAAATAAAGTTCTAACCTATTCAATCTTCTATATAACTCAGGTACTCCACACCCAGAAACATCCTTGTAAATTTTCTCTGCACCCTTTCAACCTTATTTACATCTTTTCTGCATGTAAGTGACCAATACAATTTCAACATAACATCCCATCTCCTTTACTTAATACTTTGATTTATGAATGTCAATGTGCTAAAAGCTTTCTTTACGACCCTATCTACCTGTGCTGCCATTTTCAATGGATTATGGCCCTGTATTCCCAGATCCCTTTGTTCTACTCCTCAGTGCCCTACTGTTCACTGTGTGAGACCTGCCCTCGTTGGTCCTACTGAAGTGCAGCACGTCGTACTTGTCTGCATTAACTTCCATTTTCAGCCCATTTTCCCACCTGGTCCAGATAATGGCTAGCATGAGAGAGCACAGTTTTAAGGTGCTTGGAAGGAGGTACAGAGGAGATGTCAGGGGTAAGTTTTTTTACACAGAGAGTGGTGAGTGCATGGAATGGGCTGCCGGTGACGGTGGTGGAGGCAGATACGATAGGGTCTTTTAAGAGATTCCTGGGAAAGGTACATGGATCTTAGGAAAATAGAGGGCTATGGGTAACCCTAGGTAACTTCTAAAGTAAGTACAGGTTTGGCACAGCATTGTGGGCCGAAGGGCCTGTATTGTGCTGTAGGTTTTCCGTGTCTCTATAGTTCTATACTGTTGCAAGCCACAACAGTCTTCCTCGCTGTCCATTACACTCATTACACCATGACCGTTTTCTTCCCCAGCCCTTGACCTTTCCCACCCACCTGACTTCACCTTTCACCTTCCAGCTGGCCTATTTCCCCTCCACCACCTTTTCATTCTGCATCTTCCCCCCTTCCTTCTCAGTCCTAAATAAAGATCTCGGCCCAAAATGTCGACTGTTTATTCATTTCCATAGATGCTGCCTGTTCTGCTGAGTTACTCCAGCATTTTTTGTGTGTGTTGCCAGAATTTTCTTTGTGGGGTGGCTTGGAATCAATAAGCAGTAGAATGTCACTGTGAAGGAATGTTAACAACATTGTAAGAATTCACCAGCAGCTTTACGCAGCTACCACCCCTGTCCATGGATTAAGGTACATGGATCTTCTCTTTATCTTTTTAACTGTGGAAGCATAGTTCAAATGGAGAGAACGAGTCCCTACAAACATTTCCTCATCTTAAGTGACAATTTCACTCCAATAGATCATTTGTGATAGGCAATGGAAGCAAGTTCACTGTGGTGCTGGATTTGCAAAAGTTCTGAGGAAGAATGTCAGTCACTTGCATACACTCCACCCCATCCACCCTCACACACTGGGCAGAAAGGACAATTTAAGCTTTTGATGTCCCAACTGGAATACATCACATATAGACCCAAGTGCCTGGTATCAATGGGCAGACACATGTTGGGACAAACCTAAGTTTGATGGTTTCTGGCTTTGGTGTTATTGGTAAAGGCAAAAAGGAAAGAACAACATGATGTCAGAGCACGTGATCACCATTTCAAACCTTAATTTCCACTACCTTGCAAGTGACAGAGTGAAAAATGGCATAGCTCAAAATGAGATGTCACCAATCGCTGGCAATGTTTCCAATATATTCAACAAGTATTATTCGAAACAAGTACATAAATCATAATACAGATTGACCTGTAAATAGAGAACTGTGAGCTTAACTGTTCAGTTTTACTGTTGGATGGTACAGTATATGTACCATATCTATTTTTTGTTTTCTTATCTTGTGAATGTTTTCAGCCAAATTAAAGGGGAAGATGTGATATAACAGAAGTTTTAGCACCAGCACAATGTTGTTGTGATTATCAATTGGAAAAGAGTACTTGTGAGGTCTACGGCAGATGCAATCTCAATGGCTCTTCATATAGCCTTAGATCACCTAGACAATACAAGCACTTAGGTCAGGATGCCGTGCATCGACTATAGCTCAGCATCTAGCACCATCATTCCCACAATCCTGATTGAGAAGTTACAGAATCTGGGCCTCTGTACCTCCCTCTGCCATTGGATCCTTGACTTCCTAACCGGAAGACCACAATCTGTGCAGATTAGTGACAATATCTCCTCCTCACAGACAATCAACACTGGTGCACCTCAGGGGTGTGTACTTAGCCCACTGTTCTACTCTCACTATACCCATGACTGTGTGGCTAGGCATAGCTCAAATACCATCTTTTAATTTGCTGATGATACAACCATTGTTGGTAGAATCACAAGTGGAGATGAGAGGGCGTACAGGAGTGAGATACACCAGCTAGTTGAGTGGTGTTGCAGCAAGAACTTGGCACTTAATGTCAGCAAGCCAAAGACCTGATTGTGGACTTCAGAAAGGGTAGGACAAGGGAACACAAACTAATCTTCATAGAGGGATCAGAAGTGAAGAGAGTCAGCAAGTTCAAGTTCCTGAGTGTCAAGTTCTCTGAGGACCTAACCTGGATGCAACATATTTATGCAGCTATAAAGAAGGCGAGACAGCAGATATACTTCACTGGAGTTTGAAGAGATTAGGTTTATCACCTAGAACACTTGAAAATGTCTATAGGTGCACCGTGGAGAGCATTCTGACAGGCTGCATCATTGTCTGGTGTGGGGGGAGGGTGCTACCACACAGAACCAAAAGAAGACACAGAAAGTTGTAAAATTAGTCAGCTCCATCTTGTGTACTAGCCTCCGTAGTATCCAAGACATCTTCAAGGAGTGGTGCCTCAGAAAGGTGACAACAATTATTAAGGACCCATATCACCCAGGTCATGCCCTCTTCTCATTGTTACCATCAGGAAGGAGGTACAGAAGCCTGAAGGCACACACTCTGTGATTCAGGAACAGCTTCTTCCCCTCTGCCATCCGACTCCCAAATGGACATTGAACCCAGGAACACTGCCTCACATTTTATTAAATATATATTACTTCTGTTTTTGCACTGTTCTTAATCTACTCAATTTCCATATATATACTTACTGTAATTGATTGATTGATTTTTCTTTCCCTATTATCATATATTGCATTGTACTGCTGCTGCTAAGTTAACAAATTTCTCAACACATGCCGGTGATAATACACCCAATTCTGATTCTGAAATCAAAAGAGTTTCTCTCACGGAGCAGCACGTATTTAGCCGTCTGCTTATGATCGTCTTTCCATTTGTCGTTTGAACATTTTGTGTGTAGAGCTCGTTCGTGGTGGCCAAAAAGGTCAATACTGAACCTATCAGCTGGAAACTGGTTTATGTGCTGAATCCTCATAGTCATAGTCATACTTTATTGATCCTGGGGGAAATTGGTTAAATCTTCATCCAGTTTCCACTCCAAGGAATGGTGGTGCTCAGGGAGAAGATCCAGGCCATTGGAATTGGAATTGGAGTTGGAGTTTGAAGATTCCAATGTGCTCACACGTACAGGGATACAGTGAAAAGCCTGTCTTGCATACTATTCATGCAGATCAGATCATTACACAGTGTGTTGATGTAGTACAAGATAAAAGAGAAACAGAATGCAGTATAAAGTGTAATAGCAACAGAGAAAGTGCAATGCAGGTAAACAATAAGGTAAAATCCTAACGAGATATATAGTGAGGTTAAGAGTTTAACTCATCACACAAGGGAACCATTTAGTTGTCATAACAGAGTGACAAAAGCTGTCCTTGAGTCTAATGAAAGCATACTTTCATGTTTTTGTATCTTTTTCTGATGGAAGAGGGGAGAAGAGAAAATGTCCAGGCTGGGTGGGGTCTTGTATTATGCTGGCTGCTTTACAGAGGAAGTGAGAGGCACACACAGAGTCCACAGAGGAGTGGCTGTTTCTATTCTGCTTCTGCTATGCATTTCAAGTCAGAAACATCGCATCAATGAGCCTTGTACACTCAGCAAATAGACAATGGTTTGAACTGCAAGAGTGTGTGGTTCTCAAATGCCCATGAATGGCCATCGAGTCAGATCTTCCCCAGTCGCACTGCTGGGGTCCATCTCAGCTCCACTGGTGTTCAGACCATCAAGCAGCTAATTACATCACACTCGCCTTCCAAAGCACGAATAATTCTATCCTTTGTGAGGAAGTTAGAGGATCTCACAAGCCATGCATTCAATAATGATGCTTTTCACTAATTGCCCAGCTGATACTTTACAATAAAATCATTTAATACCCAGGATAGCCTTCAAAATATCTTAAGACTTGTCTCAGAAAAATCCTTCAGCTGGATTGTTATTGGGAAACACTTGTCAATTACTGTGTTAAAATACCTGAGTGTGATCTGCTGAAAGAAACACATCAATACAGATTAAGAAAAATACAAAGAGATCTTACCGAGTAGTTCATAGAGTGAGTTTAGAATTGCTCTCCAGGACTCTCCTGCTTCCTTCCCAGCGACATCAGTGAAATGGGCCGCACTGCTATACATGTTGAGACGATCAATGCACTCAAGAACAAGGTTAATCATTCCCTGAAAGAGAATTAATAAAGATAAATCCTCGGATTCACTTTCCCGCTATTTTGTCCATTAAATTTGCTTGGCACTTATTTATTTCTCATGCGACAGTGTTAACACCAGATTGACATCAGACAGGCTTTAGAATAAAATGCTACAGACAGGAGCTGCAATTCGTACATGCAGTTTTTCAAGCATAATGCATCAGTATAACTACCAACTAAATACCTTGGCACAAAATGGTAATGAGGGCTCAGGTATTTCCAAGGGTTAACTGTTTACCTCTTCCTGGAAGAGATTTTGTCTGTTCTTCAATGCTCTCAATCTGTTCTGTTTCTCTTCATGTTCCAGATGTTCATCAGGGGGCTGAAAGTAGCCAATCAGATCCTGCAGACTCAGGCTGACTGATTCAATGGGTAAATCAATAGCCATGGACTTTCCTTGTTTATTGAGAGCATCGAGGCCACTGAAAATGCAACAAATTTCATATCGGTACAACATCTAAAAGAATCTTAACTTGTGAATCAGTGATCCCTTTTGTTTGTGGACACATCTGGTAACCGAGGACTCATGGAACATTGAGCACAGAATAAAGATTAGCCCAGCAGATTACGCATGAGATGTAGATTTAATATCAGAATATTGTTTTAAAATAACTGGAAAATGGTGAGAAATAAAGAATGAAATTACATTGTTAAGGTGGTAGAGAGTGTAAAGTAGCCTTTGCTTATTTTTGACAGATTTTAGCCCCAATAATGCTATTCAAATTCTGAGATATCTTCCTGTCGAAATTAAGCTGCACGAAAAGCCTCTCAATGCCTGATAACAGTGGATGCCTCTGCCTAATACACTTTTCAGGAGCCAAGCGACACTCCAATCGTTCCAATTGGCCAGAGGATGCGGATAGAATCTCAGATGGCAACAAGGAGGTGACTCAAACTGAGATAGATCAGCTGGCTGTGAATGTCACAACAACCTTACACTCAAGAAATTGATTGTGGACTTCAAGAAGGGGAAATTGGAAGAACACACATCAGACCTCATTGAGGGGTCGAAGGTGGAAAGAGTGAGCAGCTTTAAGTTACTGTGTGTCAGCATCACTGAGAATCTATCCTGGGCCCAATACATTGACGCAATAACAAAGAAGGCATGCCAGTGCCTCTACTTCATTAGGAATTTGACGAGATTCAGTATGTCAGCAAAGACTTTTTGCAAATTTGTATACATGGACGGTGAAGAGCATTCACCATATCAGCTACATCAGCGGTCCCCAACCACCAGGCCGCAAAGAAACGATATGATTTGGCGCTATGAGTCAGCTGCACCTTTCCTCATTCCCAGTCACACACTGTTGAGCTTGAACGCACGTGAGGTCATTACCCGCACGTCATCCATGTCAGCGCGATAAGATCAACTCCGTGAGCTTGCAAATGACGCTGGGCTGAAAAGTATGTTTGACATAACATCTCTGCCGGCTTTCTGGATTAAAGTCAAGGCTAAATATCCTGAGATAGCCATGAAAGCACTGAAAACATTGCTTCCATTTCCAACATATCTCTGCAATAAATGCAACGAGAACTAAATTGCGGAATAGACTGGACATAAGGAACCCTGTTCGAGTATCGCTGTCTCCCGTCACCCCTCGATAGGATCGTCTTGTTGCAGGAAAACAAGCCCAGGGCTCTCACTGATTCAGCGATATTGGTGTGTTGCAATGATTTTATATGTTCATACGGGGAAAATATGTGCTGTCTGTTTACTATCCAAACGTTACTTAAAATGTTATGATGCTATTGACTTATAAGTGACTTATATAACCATATAACCATATAACAATTACAGCACGGAAACAGGCCATCTCTGCCCTTCTCTGTCCGTGCCGAACGCTACTCTCACCTAGTCCCACCAACCTGCACTCAGCGCATAACCCTCCATTCCTTTCCTGTCCATATACCTATGCAATTTTTCGTTAAATGATAATATCAAACCTGCCTCTACCACTTCTACTGGAAGTTCATTCAACACTTACTTCAAGCTCCCCTGTCCTCCACTGATAATGACTTATCACTATATTCATGCGAGGAAAATATGCGCTGTGTGTTTAATATTAAATTCGTTAGATAAACCTTTTTAGAAACGAAATTGAGTGTATTAGCCACTTATCACCTATATTCTGGTCGTGATTAACAAACTCGCCCCCCCCCCGCACAGAATAGCCAAAAATGATTTGTAGAAAAAAATCGGCACGTACACGCATGCGCAAGTCACGCATGCGCACACATGTGCCCGCGCAAGGCTTCATGGTCATGGTAGTCTTTCTCGGGGTAAACACAACGTATTTGACTGCTACTCTTGTCCGTTGGCAAGCCTACCCCCCACCGGATTGGCCAGTCTGCAAGAATATTGTCAATAATAAACCGGTCCGCAGTGCAAAAGAGGTTGGGGACCCCTGAGCTACATCACAACCTGGCTTGTTAATTCCAGTGAACAGGATCACAGGAGACGGAATACTCAGCCAGCTCCATATGGACACAACTCTCCCCATCATCGAGGATATCTTCAAGAGAAAGTGCCTCAAGAAGGGGGAAACCATCACTACAGGCAATACCATCCAGGATATGCCCTCTTCTCATCACTACCGTCAGACAGGAAGTGCAGGAGCATGAAGACACACACTCGGCAATTCAGTCACAACTTCTTCCCCTCCTCCATCAGATTTCTGAATGGTCCATGAACCCATAAATGCTACTTCATTATTCCTTTTCTACACTATTTGTTTAATTTTTAATATATAGTAATTTTATAGCTTTGTACTGCACTGCTACTGCAAAACAAGACATTTCATGTCAAATGACAGTAGTAATAAATCTAATTCTAGTTTTGAAGTTCAATAGTAGATTAGCTTAAAAGTGCTTAACACGCTCATATAATTTGCTATCTGCTGTTTTAATGAATGGATCAAGTCATTTTAAATAAAAGATCAGTGGTCTCTTTTTAAGTCATAAATAAACATCAAGCCAAGGCATTAAACACCATAAAGTACAATCCTTACATACATGAAAATCAGGCACGGTGTGTTTCATGAATGCTAGCTTTCTTACTGGTGTAGAAACTCCTTCAAACTTGCAACAAGGTGTACATTTCAACATTTTGTACTGACTCCACACAAAGGAGGAGTTGGTGTTTTCAAAGTACGCAGAGAAATCTCTAAAGTTGCAAAAACTCCAGGAACCCATCCTACATCTAACTCAAAATCATACCTAATAAATCTGTTAAAGAGAAAGACAGTGCTGCGTATAACACGCGCAGTCCTCGACTCCTCATGCTGAGAGCGTGAAAGAGTTAATCCATCATCCATATGACCTTCATGATGCATTATGGCCTGAAATAGTCAAAAACACAAGGTAAATATTGCTTATTATCCTTCACTCTTCTTTTGAATTCAATTCTCATTTTGAATGAGTGTCACCTCTGAATTCAGACAAGCTCTCTGTCATCCCACACAAGCACAGATCCACAGCAAAAAAAGCACCATGAGTCCAGTACTAAACGTAACGCTCACGGTGAAATGGATGATGAGGAAACGAGTATAACATCACACTCAGAGTACATGTTTACTTCCAGGGGTGACTTGAGGCACATTGTATGTGAAAGGATTCCATCCTGCCTTTGAATTTTCTAAACCAACACCAAGAGACATCATACTTGAGCAGCCATCTCAATGACCATGATATTCGTGAAGGCAAACTTATGAACAATGTGAGAAACTCAACCATGTCAGTAAATCCAGGTCAAAAAACCTACTTTACGTTGAGCCGTTCCCATCCGAGCCGACTTGGCATCTACAGACTGATAGGTGAGCCATAGTCCCGTGTCTACATGCTGGATAAAGCACACAGAATCACCATATTTTATCTCTGGAGACCCCATGCCGTCCACTTCTTTCCTTATTCCTGCATCCAGTTTTTCCTGAAAATGAATCACATTGTTCTTAAACATTTCTTCAGTTAAAAAAAATTAATTGACAGATTACATTACAGTGTCACAAAAGTCAACAGAGCAAACTATCTTGGGAAAAATACTGGAATTGCCATAACAACGCCAACCAAAGCATTTTAAACTCACTTTAGGAGCAACTAGAGATCAAACATTTCCAGCATTATCCACATCTGCAGAATAAATACATTTAAAAAGTCCATATGCTGTATTTTGCATATAATAGAAATCATTCACTCGCCCATACATTAAGTTAAACTGGCCTCTGTTGTCCATTTTCAACCCTTCCCGCTTTCAATTTTCAAAATTCTCTTTTGCAATTTTCAAATCTGAAGGGGTTATTTTGAGTCCGGAATCAAAGGTAATAATAATGAAGCAACACACATAAAAGTTGCTGGTGAATGCTGCCTGGCCTGCTGTGTTCACCAGCAACTTTTATGTGTGTTGCTTGAAATTCCAGCATCTGCAGATTTCCTCGTGTTTGTGTAATAATAATGAATCTGTTAACAATTACTATCATAGTGTCTGAAATTTGGAGTTAAATTTAGAAATTTTATTGCAGTCAATTCATGGAATGTGTACAGAACTGACAGCATTTATTGGCCATGACTATTATTGAATAGAGTTCTCTGTTAGCCCAGTCATCTTCAAGAGAGTCCAGAATAACATGGAGGCTAAAGCAGATAAGAAGAACAGGTCTCCTTCCCCAATGACCATTAGTAAAACAGAAAGAGTTCTTTATCAAACCATTGGTTCCGTTTTGCCATTACCAATACTTGCTTTGCATCACTGAATTTAAATTCCCCAACTGCTGCAATGGTATTTGAACTTAAGGTTTCAGAACAATAGGATAAAATTTATTTTATTTACAGATGCAGCGCGTAACAGTCCCCTCTGGCCTAGTAAGACACACTGACTGCCCGGCAACCCACCTATTAAACACTAGTGTAACCATGGGACAATTTACAATGAGCAATTAACCTACTAACCAGTATATCTTTGAACTGCGGGAGGAAACGCATATGGTCACAGAGAGAATGTACAAACTCTTTACAGACGACACCGGAATTGAACTCCAAACTCTGGCGCAACAGGCTGTAATAGTGATATGTAAACTGCCACGCTACCTTGTCAACCGTTGTGGATACAAATTTAACCACTATAGTACCCTATTTCCTGTGTAGAGTCTAATTACTCTCAGAATTCAGTTCAAAATTCCATGGGTTAAAATTAATGAGCAAAGACAACTTTAAAATACGGACGAAGTTAATTTTTATGATTGTCAGTGGTCCGATGAATATCATTAACTTTCCTGCAGCTTAATTTATATTGAGAAATGCAATTCCTTCATCCTTTTTTCTCCCCTGGGTTCAAGATAAGGATTCTCAAATGCAAATGACAATATCTACTCTCAGAGGTTAGCAATCTTTGAAATTCTTTGCCCCACAGAGTTGTGGAGACTGAACTATTGCATCTGTTTAAGGCCTAGAAGGGCAGATAAGTTTTGAATTACAAGGAAATTGAGAATCACAGGGCTAAGCAGAGAAGTAGTGTCTTGACCAAGATTAGATCAATCATATAGAAAGGGAGAATGGCCCAAGACTTTCTCCTGCTCCATTTCTATTGTTGACAATTTTCTGACCTATTTCTGGTAACGCTAGCATCCCCTCCTCGGCATCTGCTTATCATATCTCCCACCACTTTCTCCATTATAGTTTATTTACCAATCACATATACGATCATGCTCACGTGATGGTGTAAGTATAGTCAACAATTTGAACAACTATTGAATCCAGAAATGAATACAACTTGCAGTGTATTTTTAATGTTATTTAAACCCTGTGAAATTAATAGATCACCGTCCTCTTTGCTAGTTAGGGCCGCTTCCTGAGCCTTGCACAGTCCATTTAACTTACCTTGGTCATTCCCACACAGAAATTAAAATGCTACAAGAACACCAAGTTTGGACCAACAATTGCACATTGGGAAATAACAGCCACAGCAAAATAAAATGGCTTTGATAGTAATGTGAACTCAGCTTTATCCTCAAGATGTATTTCAACAAAGAGAAATGAACAAATGGAGCAGTAATTATAAACAACTGAGGTTATTGAACTATTTCAGAATTAAGTCCCGATTTGACATCCAAGTCCTAATGATTAGATTTTGTCATTTAGAAATGCATGCATAAAAAAATGATACAATGTTCCTCCAGAATGATATCACAGAAACACAAGACAAACCAAGACTAAAACTGACAAAACCACATCATTATAACATATAGTTACAACAATGCAAAGCAATACCGTAATTTGATAAAGAGCAGACCATGGGCACAGTAAAAAAAAGTCTCAAAGTTCCGATAGCCCCATCATCTCACGCAGACGGTAGAAGGGAGAAACTCTCCCTGCCATGAACCTCCAAGTGCCACAAACTTGCCGATGCCGCACCATTGGAAGCGCCCGACCGCAGCAGACTCTGAGTCCATCCGAAAACTTCAAGCCTCCGACCAGCCCTGCGACACCGAGCGCCATCCTCTGCCGAGTGCTTCAACCCTGCCCCGGCCGCCGAGCAACAAGCAAAGCCAAGGACCCGGGGCCTTCCCCTCCGGAGATTCTGGATCACACAATAGCAGCCACTTGACTTAACCTAATCAACATCACAGCAGTGTAGTTGGTTTCAATAGATCCACAGGAGGAAGACAAAAGGCAGGAACGACTTGTGCAGTTCCTGGCTACTCTCACAACTACTGTCTGCAAATGAACTGGTGCAGGGGTCAAGCCGGAAAGTAATCAGATTCTTCTCTGATCCAACAGCTGCACAACACTTGTTCTTATGGCTCCATTATGCTGATTGGATGGTTCTGTGAGGTACTACACAGCAACAAAAAGATAATGGAGTTAAAAGCCACCCTTCGTTATGTGTTCTAAACAAAAGATGAAATGACACATGCACTCAAACAGGTACATGGAAGAGAAGGGCTTGGAGGGCTATGGGCCAAATGCAGGAAATTGGTGCCAGCTGGATGGTCTTTGTGGTTGGGCCAAAGGACCTGCATTCTCACTGTATTGGTCAGTGACACTCCATGGCTCCATCAAACAAAATAGATCCATATTTCAGAAAGTTAAACTGGACAGCCATATGGACAGGAAAGGAATAGAGGGTTATGGGCTGAGTGCAGGTCGGTGGACTAGGTGAGAGTAAGAGTTCGGCACAGACTAGAAGGACCGAGATGGCCTGTTTACATGCTGTAATTGTTATATGGTTATATGGTTATAAGAGTTCCTCAATACACATATGTTGCTGCACCATATGTCAGGCACATACAACAGGATGAATTCCAAAGGAGCAGCACAGAATGTTTACAAGAAGACATTGCAAAATAATAGGTGAAACACATCCATCACAATTCATTGTGATATTCAGAATAAGTAACCTAATTAAAAAGTTAGTCATCTGGAGGATTTTATTCTTGAAGAAATTCAGCCGGGGATTAAATATGCAAAGAGATTAGAATTAACATTTGCAGTAATTATGGAAACAAATTTTGTTCTAAAAATTGAGATGTAGAATTAAATGTAGAAGGATGTATAATGGGAATTTCTTGAACAGTCCCAGATAGCTGTTCTAAATGCAGTGAAGACAATAAACAAAGAAAGGTGTGCATATTCCATCAATCTTCCCTCATCATTGCAAACAAGAGAAGATATGCAGCTGCTGGAAATCGAGCAACATACAGAAAATCCTGAAGGAATGCAGCAGACCAGGCAGCATCTATGGTTTCACTTATCACCTTGCACTTCTTCCTCCCCACCCTCCACCTTCTTACTCTGACTTCTCATCTTTTTTCTCTAGTCCTGCTGAAGGCTCTCTGCCCAAAATATCGACTGCTTACTCCTTTCCACAGATGCTACCTGGCCTGCTGAGTTCCTCCAGCATTTTGCGTATGTTCCCTCATCATTTCGTCAACCAGAACCCCCACCCTTTAAAGAAATTCTAGTTGGTAGTGGAATGTTCTTGGCTAACATCAGTAGCATTTAAGGTAATAAGCAATTCTTTCTTGCATGTATTTTTTCAGGAACACACATCAAAGTTGCTGGTGAACGCAGCAGGCCAGGCAGCACCTCTAGGAAGAGGTACAGTCGACGTTTCGGGCCGAGGTGTTGACTGTACCTCTTCCTAGAGATGCTGCCTGGCCTGCTGCGTTCACCAGCAATTTTGATGTGTGTTGCTTGAATTTCCAGCATCTGCAGATTTCCTCGTGTTTGTATTTTTTCAGGAAAAACTTTAGTAATATTTAACTGATCATGAGTTATTGAATACAGAGAAGTAGACATAACCAGTGCTACGCTGATGTGTAAAGGGGGAACATTGGATTTCATGAGCCACACTGACCAATGACACATTTTTATAAACGTACTACAATTTCAAAAGAAGCAATAAGCCAAGCCGTATTTCATACAATGAGATCAAGATGGTTAGAAGGGATGCATCTAACAATTAGACAAGTCAGTCTTTCCAGCCGCATATTTTCCTGCAATTTGTATGCTGATTGCACTAAACTGGCAATCAGAATACAATAAAAAAGAAATCAAACTCAAGGGCCTTTTGCATTGGTATTCTGGCATTCGTATTAAATATATTTTCTCCTTGCAATCAATGAGTGCATAAAGAGAAAACATTTCCATTCTTTACAGAAATAAACTACTCATGGGCCTGTTGCCAAAGTATCCCAACAAAAAGGACACAAGAACAAATATTTTACCCTTTGCTGAGTCAATAGGGATTTTAATCAGGTGAAAACCTACTATTATTGCCTATTCCGAACTAGCTGTGAAGTGATTTCTGAGGACATTACTCTGGATTAAGAGTCCAGACTGTGTAGGGATGGCAAACCGCATGAACCAGATGGGATTTTATGGCAAACCAGTACTGTAGGTTCATGGTCACCAATTTAGAATTCAGTGAAGTTAAATTTCTCGGGAGGACTTCCGGGTCATCAAGGGAATGGTCTCTCCACAAAAAAGAAGGTAAACTGCCCCAAAATCGAATTTAGACAAATACTTAATATTGCATAACTATATTAATAAAAGGGGCAAGGATGATGTCTAAGAACAAGAATAAAAAGTCCGCTTCGAAGGCTGATAAACAT
Organism: Mobula hypostoma; assembly: GCF_963921235.1. Lineage (NCBI taxonomy): Eukaryota > Metazoa > Chordata > Chondrichthyes > Myliobatiformes > Myliobatidae > Mobula > Mobula hypostoma. Next base: position 23,346,505 of record NC_086104.1, on the reverse strand, counting down.
AAAGAGATGCAGCAAGGCGACGGGCCTAGCTCCCCCACGGCAAGCCAGGACGGAGATAATGAGGGGGAATCGGTGACTCTGTCTTTGATTCTCGGAGAGATTCGCGAGTTCCGACAAGATAACAGCAAACAGCTGGAAGATATTAAAGGAGAAATAGTAAAAACTAACTCGCGGATAGATGAAGCCGAAGCGAGGATTGTTGGAATTGAAGAGAAGCTACAAAACGCCGAGGAAGTGATAGCAGAAATGCTGAAGCTACAAGACCAGCTCCAGTGGAAACTAATAGATCAAGAAGGCCGCTCGAGAAGGGAAAATGTGAGGATCTACGGAGTTCCCGAAGGAACCGAAGGTAAACCCGGATTGATGATTCCCTTCATAGAGAAGCTGCTTAGAGAGAACCTTGATATACCGGCCGCAAAAGACCTACAGATAGAAAGGGCTCACCGCGCGTTGGCACCACAGCCTCCGGCAGGCGCCCAGCCCAGATCGATTCTGATCAGATTTCTCAGTTACAGAACGAAGGAAGAGGTGCTTAAAAGAGCATGGCAAAAGAAAGGTTTCATGTGGAACAACTGCAAAATCAGTTTAGACCACGACTACGCACCGGGGATTCTTGCCAGACGGAAGGAATATACGGAAACACGGAGAGTCCTGAAGGAAAACAACATCAGATTCCAGATCCTGTATCCAGCTCGGCTGAGAGTCTTTTACGACGAAGGGACAAAAACTTACGCTACGGTGGAGGAGGCAACATTGGACCTGGCGGACCGGGGACTACCTATTAAAGTTATCACCCAACCGGAGTCGCTACTGGAGAGGATTCGGTAGAAGTCGTGGCAGTTAGTGGGGCGAGGACGCTCCACTCGAACCAGAGTGTCAAACTACAAGGAAAAGCTGCAAATATTCAGACGCGAAAGTACAGAGAATACAGATTAATTAAGAGAAATGACTGAAAAGAGTAAATTGGACTTAAAAGTAAAATGAAAACTGGTAACTGAAAATAAACTAGGTGGAATAACTTGAATGATAGCAATATGGTCGAGACATAAATAGGAGAAAATTCTCTATGATTATTCAAACTGCTGAGGGCCCTCTAACACAGGGTGAAGATAGAGGTTATCCCTCTGAACTGAGGCGGGTCGGTGCTCAGGCCTCACTGTGGGAAGTCGGGAAAAATTTTCAAATGTTATACGTTCAGAAATGTCTAGGGTGTGGTTATATGTCTTGGTTTACTGTTGAGAAGGGATTGCTTACTGTTTGGTTAGAAAAGGAGAGTGCTTTTTTTCTACTAGAGAAAAATGCAAACTGAATTGGTAAAAATAATTTCCTATAATGTTAATGGGGTTTTGAATCCAATTAAAAGAAATAAGATTATGTCTAAATTGAAAAAAGAGAGGGTACAAATAGCTTTCCTCCAGGAAACACATATGAGCCAATCTGAACATGGAAAATTAAAAAGAATGGGCTTTAAGCATATATTTTATTCATCATATAAATTGAGTCACAAAAGAGGGGTAGCTACTTTAATATCAAGTACTCTTAATTATGAACATATTTCAGAGACTAGAGACAAAGAAGGACGGTTTGTAAAAATCACAGGAAGAATAGAAGGTACAGAAATAACATTGCTGAATGTTTATGCTCCTCCAGGTAGTGAATGGTCATTTTATAGACACATTTTTGACCTAATGGTCAGTTCTCGAGGGGTAGTAATTTGTGGAGGGGATTTTCATATTAGATTAAATCCTATATTAGATTTTTCAAGAATAGTTACTCAGAATAAACCTCTGACTCAGAAAGTGAATTCATTGATGGAGGAGTTGGGAATTATAGATGTCTGGAGGGAATTACACCCTACTAGTAAAGATTATACATATTACTCTTTCCCTCATTCAGCCTATTCAAGGATAGACTATTTCTTTATCTTTAATACAGATAGACTCAGGATAAAAAACTGTAATATTGCAACAATTGATCTGTCGGATCATAGCCCAGTCTCCATGTCTCTAATCCTGGAAAGGAAAATGAGGAAAACACTATGGAGGCTAAACTCACATATACTTAATAACCCAAAAGTAATGGAGAGATTAAGGGGAGAAATCAAAGAATATCTAGACCTTAATGACACGGGAGAAACATCACCAGTGATTTTATGGGATACATTGAAAGCTGTACTGAGAGGGAAAATTATTTCCATTACTACTCACATGAAAAAAATCAATGCACAAAAATTAGCAGACCTTCAAGGAAAATTAAAACAACTTCAAGTTGTAGATAGCAACAAAAGTAATTCAAATCGAAAACAGGAAATTAGGAAATTGCAAAGTGAAATTGATGATATTTATACGTTGGAAACTCAAAGAAATTTTCTTTACCTGAGACAAAAGAATTATGAAGTAGGAGGTAAATCAGCTAGATTATTAGCATATAAATTACGAAAACAACAAGCAGACAATACAATTCATAAAATAAAGAATCCAAAGACAAAGCTTGTGGAGAGTACAATAGGGAAAATTCAAGAGAATTTTGAAACATATTATCGAGAGCTGTACTCCCAACCCCGGGCCCCCAATGAGCCCTATATAGACAGTGTATTGAATTTTTTAGATCTACCTAAACTTACAGATTTACAAAATGAAAGTTTATTAGAACCAGTAACTGTCAAAGAACTGAACGTGGTCATCTCTAGGTTAAAGGCTGGAAAGTCCCCGGGTTCTGATGGGTTTACCTCAGAGTGGTACAAGTCCCTGAAGACACAGTTAGCCCCATTACTACTTAACACCTTTAATTGGATCTTGCAGAGAGGAGAAACTCCACCTTCCTGGAGAGAAGCGATTATTTCAGTTATTCCTAAAGAGGGTAAAGATAAACTAGAATGTGGCAATTATCGGCCAATTAGTGTTCTTAATTTAGATTACAAACTATTTACATCTATATTAGCGCGCAGATTGGAAAAGCCTTTACCTGGCCTAATCCATTTAGACCAGACTGGATTTATTCAACAAAGACAAACACAGGACAACATAAGGAGAACTCTGCACATATTAGAACAGGTTAATAAGAACGAGACAGAGACAACGGTAGTAGGATTGGACGCTGAGAAAGCTTTTGATTCGGTTAGTTGGGCATTCCTATACAGAGTGTTAGGAAGATTCAGCTTTCAAGAAAGGTTTATTAAAGTAATTCAGACTCTATATGACAGCCCTACAGCCCGAATTAAGATAAATGGGGACCTCTCTGACTCCTTCATCTTAGAGAGAGGCACTAGACAGGGATGCCCAATTTCTCCTCTCCTTTTTGCGCTATATATTGAACCACTTGCCCAACTAATAAGACAGAGCGAAATCGTAAAAGGTATCAAGGTGGCAGGGATTGAACAGAAAGTGGCGTTATTCACAGATGATGTTTTGGTCTATCTGAGTGAACCAGAAAAATCATTTATAGGATTGTTTACACTGTTGGATGACTTTGGGAAAATATCAGGTTATAAAATAAATGTAAAGAAAACGCAGGTTATGTCCCTAAATTATACACCATCCAAAAAATTGCAGGATACATACGATCTTAAGTGGGAAGCTAAATCATTAAAATATTTAGGAATAACCCTGCCGAAGGATCTTTCAACACTGTCACAGGTAAATTATGGGCCATTAATCTCAGAGATAAAAGCAGATATGCATAGATGGAATCTTATCCCCTTTTTAAGTTTAAATTCAAGGATAAATACTATAAAAATGAATATTCTTCCTCGGTTATTATATCTTTTCCGTACTTTACCAGTGGAGGTGGATGATAATCAATTCAGGGAATGGGACAAATGGATTTCCCACTTCATTTGGCAAGAAAGGAAACCTAGAATTCGATATAACACCTTACAGTTAGGGAAGGAAGGAGGAGGTATGGTTCTTCCTTGCCTGAGAAATTATTTTTATGCCTCACAGATAACCCCTCTGTTATATTGATGTAATAGGGAATATAAGGCTAGATGGAAGGAAATAGAATTTGGATTAGTTGACAGTTTTCCTCTTCAGGCCTCAATAGCTGACAAAGGATTGATGGCCCAGTTGGAAAAATTTAATAATGCTTGGATAAATCTTACATTAAAAGTACGGCAGAAGGTGGTTAATTCATGTGGAATTAATAACATGCTAAAACTCTTTAGATGGTGTGCATATGATACCGAATTCCTTCCCAACAGAGGAGATAAAAGATTTGAGCTATGGATAAAGAAAGGTCTTACAACCTACCTCTCATTTATAGATAAAAGAGTATTACAGAGTTTCCAAATCCTGCAGGACAAACATGGCCTAGAACATAATGACTTTTTTAGGTACCTTCAAATACGAAACTATGTTAACCAGAGTTGTAGATATACAGACCTATCAACAGTAGAATTAGAATTTTTCAAGATTCTGAATTCGGCTTGCAGTTCAATACCTAGTAAATCAGTTTCTCGCCTATATAATGCACTCTCCCATGCTAAAAATGTAAATACACTGTATATTAAAGAGAAGTGGGAGAAAGAAGTGGGGTTGGTACTTTCAGAGGAGGCTTGGGGGAAAATCTGCAGCTTTCAATGGTCCTCGACTAATTCTTTGACTTGGAGAGAACATTGTTGGAAAAACATTATAAGATACTTCAAGACCCCATATCAGGAAAAATATAAAGATACAAATGTGATGTGTTGGAGAAAGTGCGGCTCCAAGGAGGCAAATCATTTTCATATTTTCTGGGATTGCCCTAAATTAAGTCTATTTTGGGAAGGTATTCATAGAACATTAGTTAAGGTACTTAGGTCCCAGATACCTCTGAACTTTGAGACGCTCTATTTGGGGCATGTATTGTTCCTTGAACAGAAGGAAGATATAAAGTTGCTGCAGGCCCTCTTAGCGGCAAGTAAGAAATCAATCACTAGAAAATGGCTAAATCCAATACCACCTACATTAGAAGATTGGTACGAAATTATCTTGGAAATATTTAAAATGGAAAAGTTGACTTACTCCCTGAGAACTCAAAAAGAAACATTTTATCAAATCTGGAATAAATGGATTGAATATATAACCCCAATGCGAGTAGACTTTAGATGACTCTCCTAATGATTTATATTGCTCTTCTCATCAACACAGTAATATTGCTAACGTAAGCACCCCTAGTCTAAATGTTTGTTTTTTTTTTGGAAAATAGAGAATTAACACAAGTAAAGGGAAAGATTTGGGAAAGGGATAAAAAAAAATGAAAAAATTAAGTAAATAAGTACATAGGGATTGGATAATTATGTCTGCGGGCAGGAACAAGCACGAACAAATTGGGATATAAACACCTACAATGGTTGGTATATAGGCTTGTATGCAACATTTTGGACCAGTGGAAATGGTCCAGAAGGGTTGTACGGAAACTATTGTTACCATTTTTCTTAACAACTAATTTCATTACTTAGCCTAATAGGTTAGATTTACCACAGTACATAATTATCTATTTAAATGTTTATTTTCCTTTTATATCATCTCAATGTGTACTTAAGAATGTATAAATAATTGTAGTTTTATACATATAAAAAATGGAAAAGGTTATATGTGTTAAAAAAGTACATGATAATTGTGAATTCCTTATCCAAATAAAAATAAAATTAAAAAAAAAAGAAGTTAAATTTCTCGGGCACTGTGGTAGGATTTGAACTCTGGGTTATCAAGCCGAGTTTCTACATCACAAGTGCATAGTCTCATTTTTGTACTCTTTTGGCTCATCAACCAGCAGAAGTAAATTCCCTTAAAACTTGCCATAAAATCTTGAAAGCTTCAATCAAATTATCCTTAATCTTTTAAATGTCAGAGAATACATACTGGTTTTGTAATTTCTCCTTATTTGGGCCCCTGAAGTCCAGGTAACATGCAGGTAAATTTGTAATGCACTCTCTCCAAGGACAAGATGTCCTCATTCCTGAGGAATCTTGGCCTGAATTAATCACCGTTCCACAGATCTCACCTAGCCAACACTTCGTATAGCTGTGACAGGGCTTCTGCTTCTACTATAAAAAGGTCTAGAGTGGAAATGCAGAGGATGTTTCCAATAGTGGGAGAGTCCAGGACCAGAGGGCACTACCTCTGAACAAAAGGACATCCCTTTAGAACAGACTTGAGGAATAATTTCTTTAGCTGGAGAATGATGATTCTGTAGAATTCATTGCCACAGACAGCTGTGGAGGCCAAGTCATTGAGTGTATTTAAAGTGAAGGTTGGTAGGTTCTTGATTAGTAAGGGTAACAAAGGTTATGGGGAGAATGCAGGAGAATGGGGTTGAGAGGGAAAATAAATCAGCTATGATGGAATGGTAGAGCAGACTCAATGAGCGTTTAGTGGTCTTATGGTCTAGCCCTCTAAATACTTATGCCAAATTTTCATATTTCTTTCAAATACTTTCTGTGTTCATCTATGTAATTTCACAGGTCGGGCACATTACTGCCATTGAAGGGTCAGGTCGTCTCTCCCTCCTGGTCTTGGAGCTTTTGACTGAGGTCCTTCAGTCGGCTGCTCTTTGAATGTGTTGGTGCCTTTGTAGACTGCCAGGCACCAGCCATTGCGGTCTTTGGCCAAGGCCTCTCAAACAGTCACAAGGATATTACATGCCTTCAAGGGCGTTTTCACACAGTCTTTATCGCACTTTGTTGGGCTCTCTGCTTTCTGGTGCCTTGTGCCAGCTCAGAAAAGAATACCATCTTTGGAAGGTGGTTGTCTTCCATCCAGACCACATGTCCAACCCATCAAAGTTGAGCCTTCACGATCAGTGCCTCTGTGCCAGAGCTCTCGGCCCTTCATAGCACTCTCATCAGAGGCATTGTTATTCCCAACGGACTTCCAAGAAGCTGACATTTCAATCATTTATATTCATGGACCATAAAATCTCTCGAGAATTTTTCTGCTGCTTACCTTTTAGGTGTAAAACTCAGGCATTTGCCATTCTGTTTTCCAACTTTCACAATCTATTAATATTTCCGTTTTGTTTAACACTTCCCTCCATACAGTATACAATGTCTCCTTTTCTTGTGACATTGGCAAAACTGGATGTACGATCATCTTTCACATCACCCTGAGCAACAAACATGCAACCAATCGATTCCCTAGCAGTCAAATTCTGCTAATTATCAGTCCATTATCTCTATTCTATATCTGAACAACAGTGGTGAACTATTGCATTGGAGATATTTTCAAAAATATTTATACTTTGTTTTAAATATCAGGTACTTCCGAGTCAAATTTCTAACAAGTTCAAGCATGGTGTTACCTATTCATTCCTACTACTTCACTTTTCTTTTTGTTACACCTTGAGTTTATGCTGCAGTTGATAATGAGAAAAATATTGTTACATGACTACAGGTTTCGTTCACTGTGGACTGTCACTTTAAGAGATACCTGAATGAGGCGGGACTACGAAATCAGTATAACAAGTTGCGACAGACTGCTGAGATTTTCAGTGGTGGTCGAAGGGGGGAGCGAGGGAGGGGGGGAGAGAGAGAGAGAGAGAGAGAGAGAGATAGAGAAAAGAAGGACTTTGAACTGCAATCTGCCAGTGGGAGTTTGCTGTGAAATGGGGAAAGTCTGATACTTCCCCATGCCCAAAGGACTGGGTTGCTCAACGGAACATGGTGCATTGGATGTGTGACTTGTCACTTCGTATAATCCATACGTGGATTCTCTTGGTATATCCTGTGGGACCACTGTTGTTAACCCTTACCTGGCTTCGGGTGTGTTACGTGGTAACCACTTGGAAGAAAGGATACTTTGTGACTGTCACCTGGTGATATTTCAATGTGGATTTCGGAACGACTCGACGGATAAGATCTTCGGCGACTGTTATTTCGTTCACCTAGTGTGGAACCTGTGAAATTTCTTCATAATTGCCTTCTCTCTACATTTTACAAATCACTCCCCTCACTCATTTACTCTGTGAATTAATCTTTCTACTTTGCCGTCTGAATCTTCAGACTTTAAGAACTGTTCCTAAACTTGACAGTTTGGGAGCCACACACACACATTTACACGCATAACACTGTTAACTTCTGTTTATTTCATTTAATCTTTTATATTTTTGAGTAGATACTAATAAAAATAGAGATTTTAACAATTAAACCTGGCTCAATTTGTGATCTATTGCTTCTGGTACGTAACAATATGAGCTTTGATCCATCATTAGCAAAACAGAAGTTAAATTTTACAACTCATCATAAACCAATATCCTGTGTTTACTATAAATCAATACCACTTTGATGTCAGTTGCCAATGTCCACTTTCAGTTCTTCAGCCTTAATATTCCACAGAACCTTTCTATGTAGAATACTGTTAAGAGCTGAGGTTTGATGCAGTTCGCCATATAGGCAAATTAAACAATCCATTCACAACAGCATTCAGCTTATGTCAGCATGTGGGTAGGAGGGGGCATCTGTGTTTAAAAAAAAACCTTTAATGTCCAACCTATCAGTTGAAGAACGCCCACACTAGACGGATCTAATTATAACCACTTGAAAAGAATCCAACACAGACGCAATAGGAAGTGAGGTGCTCCAAATAGACACATTAATTCACCAACGTGAACTCAGTTGTGCCACTGAATAACAATTATATGTAATCCCTAATTCGAAGCAAAAATAATATCCACTAAAAAGCTGTTCAGTTTATTTAAATTTCAGTCAAACGAGTATGTTAAAGTAGAAGCTGTGTGCTGAATCATCTTTGATGTAAAAGTTTTAGTCTTGCTGTTTAAAACAATAAACTCATTAGGAGTCCTAACACCCAGCACAAATCCAGTATGCAAGCAAGGCATAATTTGGGAATTATCACTTTTTATAGCAGTATAAAATCTAACCACTGGTTAAATGATTCTAATTCTTTTTCCTTTCCAATGATCAGTAACAGTCACATTCAACAGGTTATGTAATGCAGCTTATATTATAACTAAAATCCATTTCATAACTAAAATTAAAATGCCAATAAATTCCTCTTAATATAAATCCTCAACCTCAAACTTGTGCAACGCACACAAAATGCCGGAGGAACTCAGCATGCCAGGCAGCATCTATGGGAAAAAGCACAGTCGATGTTTCGGGCCGAAACCCTTCGGCAGGACTGGAGAAAAAAAGCCCAGGAGTAGATTTGAAAGTTTAGGGGACGGGAGAGAGAGAAATGCCAGGCAATAGGTGAAAGTTGGAGGGGGAGGGATGAAACAAAGAGCTAGGAAGTTGATTTGTGAAAGAGACAGAAGGTCATGGAAGAAAGAAAATGGGGGGGAGGAGCATCAGAGGGAGGTGATGGGTGGGCAAAGAGATAACATGAGAGAGGGAAAAGGGGATGGGAAATGGTGAAGGGGGGAGTAGGGAAGATGCATGACTGAAAGTTTGAGAAATCGATGCTCATGCCATCAAGTTGAAGGCTACCCAAACAGAATATAAAATGTTGATCCCCAACCTAAGTGTGGCCTTATCGCGACAGTGAAGGAGGCCACCTTCACCATTTCCCATCCCCTTTTCCCTCTCTCATGTTATCTCCTTGCCTGTTCATCTCCTCCCTCTGGTGCTAAACCCCCTTTTTTCTTTCTTCCATGGCCTTCTGTCTCTTTCACCAATCATCTTCCTAGCTCTTTGCTTCATCCCTCCCCCTCCAAGTTTCAGCTATCGCCTGGTATTTCTCTCTCCCCTCCCCCCACCTTTCAACTCTACTCTTCGGGTTTTTTCTCCAGTCCTGCCAAAGAGTTTAAGCCCAAAACGTTGACTGTGCTTTTTTTCCATAGATGCTGCCTGGCCTGCTGAGTTCCTCCAGCATTTTGTGTGTGTGTTGCTCAGATTTCCAGCATCTGCAGATTTTCTCTTGTTTGTGACCTCAAATTTGTCTTTTTTTTAAAAATGGTATCTGCTTCCACTACTGACTGATCGGTCCAATCTAGACTGGCGTCTTTGTGGACACTTTTTCGAAAAGGACAAGTCCTTAACTGTCAGCTCAAGTTTTCTGTCCAAGCCTTTAAGCACATCATTCCGGACTCTGGTGTAAACACATTAAGCAGTGTCAAAAGCTAGATGATGACATTAAGCTGATCAAAGTTAGACCATAATATATAGGAGCAGGAGCAGGCCATTCGGCCCATCAAGCCTGCCCTGCCATTCAATCATGGCTAATCCAATTCTTCCAGTCATCCCCACTCCCCTGCCTTCTCCCCATACCCTTTGATGCCCTGGCTAATCAAGAACCTATCTAGCTCTGCCTTAAATGCACCTAATGATTTGGCCTCCAAAGCCGCTCGTGGCAACAAATTCCACAGATTTACCACCCTCCGACTAAAGTAATTTCTCTGCATCTCTGTTCTAAATAGATGTCCTTCAATCCTGAAGTCATGCTCTCTTGTCCTAGACTCTCCCACCATGGGAAATAACTTTGGCATATCTAATCTGTTCAGGCCTTTTAACATTGGGAATGTTTCTATGTTTCACCCCTCATTCTCCCAAACTCCAGGGAATACAGCCAGACATTCCTCATACAGTAACTCTTTCATTCCTGGAATTATTCTCGTGAATCTTCTCTGAACCCTCTCCAATGTCAGTATATCCTTTCTAAAATAAGGAGCCCAAAACTGCACACAATACTCCAAGTATGGTCTCACAAGTGCCTTATAGAGCCTCAACATCACATCCCTGCTCTTATATTCTATATCTCTAGAAATTAATGCCAATATTGCATACACCTTCTCCTTCTTCACCACCAAGTCAACCTGGAGGTTAAACTTTAGGGTATCCTGCACAAGGGCTCCCAAGTCCCTTTGTTAGAGCACAAAGCAACTCAGACATGGATAGGGTAGAACGACAGAGATTTTGTCAGGGTGCCAACATCACATATCAGAGGGTGTATTTCTAAGGTAAGAGGGAGAAATTTTAAAGGCAATTTACAAAGCAATTTTTCTTACACAGGGAGTGATAGGTGAGAGGGGAGATGGGTGGAAACAAATACAATGGAAAAGTTTCAAAGTCATTTCGACAGGCACATGAACGGACAAGGAATGGGAGAATACAGATCAGACCATATGCAAGCAGATGGGATTTTAGTTTAAATTGACTTCTGGCTAAGCACAGGCATAGTGGACCAAGAGTGTGCTGTATAGTTCTGTGTTCGATATTCTGCATTAATTGCTGTAACATACCTTGGATGGCCTGAAACAAAAAGCTGTGCTTTTCACATCAGCTTTCTCTTTGCCCATCAGAAGAAGGCCTTTGTCATCAATGAGACTTAAGTAGTTTCCAGTTGTAACATGTCTCAGTCTGAATGGCTGGCCCCACCTGATATGGCTTCCACTCCATCTGCAAGAAGTTAATTACAACAGATGAAGCAGTGACAAAAGATAGATACTGAAAATAATCTGATCAAAGTTCGAGTACAAAGCCATTGAGGTGTAGATAGGGGGGATAGTCAGAATTTTGGTCAGGGAGGCCATGTCAAGTACCAGAGAGCACAGTTTTAAAATTTAAAAGAAAATAAAGGTTGTATGGCTCTGTAGAAAGGGCAGAGAAAGAAACCAGCTACATCGCTCTTGGAAAGATGTAGCATACGAATAATAGACCAGTGGCTTTCCTCTATGCAGTCGTCATTCTGTGAAAGAAAATTATTTGTGCTAGAGTGCCAAAGTGATGCTGTCAGTGACAGAAACGCAGCAACAGACAGTACAGGTTCCTGCAGTCACTGCGTGGATGACAGTAGGAGCCTGTAATTTAAATTGGTATGATTAAGAGACATTAGCTGAAAATGACATAACAGTGCTTAGTCAGGACTGACTGAGAGCTTGTCTAGTGATGCTTTATGGGTAGGCCTGAGGAACAAAAAAGGTATGACCACATTAATGGCTTTACATTATAGACCACCCAACGGTCCACAGAATTTAGAGGAACAAACTTGCAGAGAGATCACAGACTGTTGCAAGAAATATAAGGTTGCGATAGTAGGTGATTTTAACTTTCCACATATTGACTGGGACTCCCATCCTGTAAAAGGGCTGGATAGGAAACAGTTTATCACATGATCAGGAAATTTTCATTAATCAGTATGTAGAAGTCCCAGACAGAGAGAGTGGAAAAACTAGATTAGGGAATGAGACATTGCAGGAGACAGAAGTTTGTGCAGGAGAAAACTTTGCATCTCGTGATCATAATGCCATTATGGTTCTCAAGCTGAGATCCTAAATTGAAGAAAGGCCAATTTTTATGGTATCAGAAAGGATCTAGCAAGTGTGGAGTGGGATAGCTTGTTTTTTTTGGCAAAGGTGTACTTGGTAAGTGGGGGGCCTTCAAAAGTGAAACTTTGAGAGAAAAGAATTTGTTTGTACCTGTCAGAATAAACAGCACGGATAACAAGTTTAGGGAACCATAGTTTTTGAGAGATATTGAGGCCCTGGTTAAAATAAAGAAGGAGGTGTATAGAAAATGTAGATAGGCAGGGACAAGAGGTCCTTGAGGGGGATGAAAAGTGTAAGGGAACAATTAAGAAGGAGAATCGTAAGGGCTTCTGCAGATGTATTAAAAGCAAAAGGATAGCAAAGGACAAGTTTGGTTCCTTGTAAGATCAGAGTGGTAATCTACGCATAGAGCTGAAAGAGATGGGGGAGATCTTAAATGGATTTTTTTTTGCATCTGTATTTACTCAGGAGATGGACACAGAGTCTGTAGATGTGAGGCAATGCAGCAATGAGGTCATGGACCCCATACAGATTACAGAGGAGGAGGTGTTTGATATCTTGAGGCAAATTAGGGTGGATAAATTCCCAGGGTCCAACAATGTGTTCCCTCAGACACTGTTGGAGGCTAGTGCAGAACTTACAGGGGCCCTTGCAGAGCTATTTAAAACAGCCTTAGTCACGGGTGAGGTGCCGGAAGATTGGAGGATAGCTAAAGTTGTTCTGTTGTTTAAGAAAGGGTCTAAAAATAAGCCAGGAAATTATAGGGCAGAGAGTCTGATATCAGTAGTAGAAAAGTTATTGTAAGGTATTCTAAGGGTCAGGGCAATTATTATTTGGATAGAACCGATTAGGGATAGTCAACATGACTCTGTGCATGGTAAGTCATGTCTAACCAATCTTAGAGTTTCTTGAGTAAGTTACCAGAAAATTTGATTAATGCAAGGCAGTGGATGGACGTTAACAAGGCCTTTGACAAGGTCCCGCATGGAGGTTGGTCAAGAAGGTTCAGTTGCTTAGTATTCAAGATGAGATAGTAAATTGCATTAGACTTTGGGTTCATGGAAGAAGCCAGAGAGTGGTAACAGATGATTGCCTCTCTGACTGGAGGTCTGTGACTAATGGTGTGCTGCAGGGATCAGGTGCTGGGTCTGTTGTCATCTATATCAATGATCCGCATGATAATGTGGGTAAACTGGATCAGCAAACCTGGGGATGACTCCAAGATTGGGAAAGTCGTGGACAGTGAAGAAAATTATCAAACTTTGCAGCAGGATCGGGAAAATTGGGCTGGAAAAAGGCAGATGGATTTTAATACAGTTAAGTATGAGGGGTTGCACTTTGGGAGGACCAACCAGCCTAGGGCTTACACAGTGAACGGTAAGGGGCTGAGGAATGCAGTAGAACAGAGAGATCTGGGAATACAGATGCATAATTCCTTGAAGATAGCATCACAGGTCATAAAGAAAGCTTTTGGCACTCTGGCCTTCATAAATCAAACTACTGAGTACAGGAGTCGGACGGTAAGTTAAAATTGTATAAAACATTGGAGAGGCCTAATTTGGAATAATATGTCCAGTTTTGGTCACCTACCTACAGGAAAGATGTAAATAGGATTGAAAGAGTATAGAGAAATTTTACAAGGATGTTGCCAGGACTTGAAGACTTGAGCTTACAGTATAGGTAAAGATTGAATAGGTTAGGGCTTCCTTCTCTAGAATGTAGAAAAATGAGGGAAGATTTGATAGAGGTAAACAAAATTATGAAGGGTACAGATAGGGTAATGGCAAGTAGACTTCTTCCACTGAGGTTAGGTGTGACTACAACCAGAGGTCATGGGTTAAGGGTGAAAGGTGGAATGTTTAAGGGAGCACGAAGGGGAATTTCTTCACTCAGAGGGTGGCGAGAATGTGGAATGAACTGCCGGACAAGTGGTGGTTGCAGGGTCAATTTTGACATAAAAGAAATTTAGATAGATACATGGATGAGAGGGATATGGAGGACTACAGTAACTTCTGGGTGCAGGTCAATGGCATGCGGCAAACTAATGTTTCGGCATGAACTAGATGGGCCAAAGGGCCTGTTTCTGTGCTGTATTGTTCTATTACTCTAACAGTTTTCTGCATAATATCCATTCAAAATAAAGTCAGCTAAAAGACAATCAAAATCCAACAAATAAAACACAACCCAGTCTCTATACAGTGACAGTAGGAACTTGGATGTTTTCTCTTTGTTATCACCTCTTTGACACAAAACCATTTTAATATAGTTTTATTTCATAGAATGAATCACAGAATGATAATAGCACAGTGGGACGCCATTGGCTATTGGGTTATATCATATCCCTTCAAGAGCAACATAGCTGGCCTTATTTCCTGGCCTTTCTGCAGAAATTTGCAACTTTTTTTCCTTTAAAGTTCAGTTCCATTACTAAAATCTGCCTCCATCACCCTGTTAGGTAATTAAATACAGATGCAAACAATTTCCTCATGAATACTTTAGGCTCTTCTGCCAACTATCTAAAAGCTGTGTTCTCTGGGTCTTGACTCCCTCTATCAATGGGAACATTAATGTCAATTACAGTTTTTTTAATATATTTTTAAAGAGATTCAGGCTAGAGATACTGAAAATGGGTAATTATTCAAATTAGTCATTAATGCCAACTATTTGCCATTTCCGCTGCAGCTAATTATGCTGTGACATTGTTCATATGAAGCAGTCCATGTATTTTGGGCAGAGACAGGTGTTCAGGAAGTAGTTTGTATCTCATTAATATGCAATTATTAACATACACTTAATCACCTTTAACTGTTGTAGGGTTGTATTATTCAGAAATGACTTGAATAATATATGTCTTCAATAAGTAAACAGCACCTCATTAAGATCCAATTACCTTGAGTACTCAATTCCTTTTTGGTCAAATAGATTTCAGCTTCAGGTTGTATCTTGCTGCAATCTTGATCAATAATGTTGGTATTGCCCAATTTGTTTCTGACAGACAGTTCCCCAGACACATTGTATTGTGCTGCTGTAGGTACTGGGATCTATAAAAGGCTGAATTATGCTCAATCTAAACTGCTGCCAACAACCAATCCCAACATTTTTCCTGTGAGTGCTTCACTTTCTTGAACTTGTGGGTCCAATTGTGCTCGTGACACAAATAAGATGGTGGATCAGCCTTGGGACCCCTGGCCCTGCCCCCAACTTCTTCCCCAAAACCCCACCCCTGAGCACCTGACAACCTTATAACAACTTGTTTATGAAGAAAGAAAATGCTTAAATTATTTTAAAATCATATAATTTAGTAATGTACAGTTGACAAGGAAACACTTGTTACACTTACCCTCCATTTGAGATTGGCCACTGATACGCCAGCTCAAGGCATCGGTGCTCCATCCCTGGGACCGAGCACCAGAGTCCTGGTCAGGCCTGCAAGCATCTGACCAACAGCTGCTGTTTAGCCCCACATTGCACTGTATCAGAGTTAGTCTGCCTGCAAGAAAACATCACTAGCAATTCTCTGTAGAACTGCCAGCAAAAGATAGGTACGATCCGAGCCATCGATCTTTTGTTGATCTGATTGTCAGTTTACTGATTTTGGTGGGAGAAGAAAAGGAAAGAAACCTTGAGGAAATCCCAATTCTATCCAAAATTGCAAAAGACTTTAATGGGGTGGAAAAAGGATCAGCTTTAACTATGATGTCCATCAGAGAGAAAATTCTGGGTAACACTCGAGCATGCCGGCTGCCCCCAGCACTTATTTAGGTTGTTAATGCAAACGACACATCCCACTGTATGCTTCGATGTCATGTGATAAACAAATGAACCTGAATTTGAATCTGACATACAATGTGATTGTTTCTCACTCTATGCAGGACTTGTTGTTATAAGTGAGGAATCAACTACAATGCTGCATCTATGAATACAAAAGTAGAGCAGATATTGCAAATCTCAAGCAAATACAAAGTGTTCAAAATGCTCAGTTGGTGAGGGAGATATAAGGGTAATATTTCAACTTCATCTTTGAACAGAACTGGTAATAGAGATAAACAGATGTGCGGAAAAAACGGGAAAGGAAGGGGAGAAGGGTAAATGATACAGTGGACAACAAGGGAGGTTAAGTCAAATGGTTTGATAGTGCAAGTTGGAATGTGGTGGAAATTAGGCAAGTAATAAAGAGTTTATGTGAACTATTCATCCTTACTTTCACCACTTAGGCCTCAGTCTTGCCCCAGTGGCCTTCCTCAAAATCCAATATTTGAAGATCAGAACAGGTGCCGGTGAAAACTTTGCAATTATTTTTGGAAAAACCAATTTGGAGACTACTCCCACTTGGCCTAAGTGCAGGGTAGTTAGAAAATACATATCTGACTCAATTTACCAGTCACATCATACAAATAACAGAAAGAATGCCTCTGTTTCTCACAGTCATAAATGCAATACAAAAGGTCACTTTAATCACAATCTTCCTACCAAGATGACAAAGTCAGCCACTTCAGAAAAATACTTTTTTTCTCTTATCCACAATATGCTCCATCTGATCTGATCATAAATGAGAAAGTGTCAATACCAGTGTAAACAATCACCTTGATAACATATTAAGCCATATCTCACTAATTAATCCAATCAATTCCCCATGCAATCATCAAGACTGGCTGAGGTTCTCCAATGTTACACCAGGGAAAATCGTTCCTTGGGTGCTGCACCAGAAAAGAATTGATTCCAGTGTCAACTATCAGTCGATACATTAGGATCAAATTCTAAAGTTAGGTCTCTTCAGTGAAATGTTTTTAAATATGAGGATATTGTTCATTAACTTTGTTTGAATTCACTATTAGTAGCAATGATGCCCTGTCCAAGAAGAGAAATAGTCATGTGAAATATAAATTTTCCCCCAAGTTAAAGCTCTGAAAGACACACACGGACAACTGAGATCATAAAAGCTAATATAGTTATACCCTCAGAGACGATGTAGATTCAAGAGATTCAGCTGTTGTTCAGGCCAAGCATCAGAATGAGGAGGAAATATGATCTAGGTGACTTTGTCCGTGGAATGATTGTTGGTGTCAATCGGAGTTGTTTGAGTATCTCGAAAACTAATGATCTCCTGGGATTTTCATGTACAACGGTCTCTAAAGTTAACAGAGAATGGTGCAAAAAAATCCAGTGAGCAGCATTTCCATGGTCAAAAATGCCCTGTTAATGAAAGAGGTCAGAAGAGAATGACCAGACTGGTTCAAGACGACACAAAGGCAACAGTAACTCAGCTAACCACGAGTTACAACAGCGGTGTTCAGAGCAGCACCTCTGAACACACAATACATCAAACCTTGAAGAGGGATGACGAACATCGACTCAGTGGCCACTTTGGTAGGTACAGGAGGTACGTACTAAAGTGGTGATTGAGTATATCACAAAGTAAACTCCATTTCCCTTTCCCCAGTCAGGAAAACACACCAGCCCTCATTAAGGGGTCAGTGGTGGAAAGAATGAGCAACTTTAAGTTTCTGGACTTCAACATCTCAAAAAATCAGACCTGGGCACAACATACTGATGTAATCACAAAGACAACATGGCAGCAGCTCTACTTCATTAGCAGTTTGAGGGAATCTGGTATGTCACCAAAAATGCTCGCAAATTTCTGCAGATGTACTATGGAGTGCATTCTGACTGGTTGCATCAATGCTCGGTATGGAGACCCCAATGCAAAGGGTTGCAAGGGGGTTGTAGACTCAGTTCTATCACGGGTGCAAGCCTCCCCACTATGGAGGCTATCTTCAGTAGGCAGATATCATTATTAAAGACCATCACCATCTGGAACATGCCCTCTTCACATTACTACCATCAGGAAGGAGCTACAAGAGCTTGAAGACCCGTACTTAAAATTTAGGAACAGCCTCTTCCCCTCTGCAATCAGATTTCCGAACACTACCTTGTTATTTATCTTTTGTACTATTTAATTATTTAGGCACTTAACCACACATTGCTCTGCGACAACACTGGTGCCAAGCTGTATTGGTCCTAGTACCTTTCTCTTAGACAACATCGGTGGCGTGGAGAGGGGAGACCTGCAGCATGGGCAACTGCCGGTCTTCCATACAAACTTGCCCAGGCCTGCGCCCTGGAAACCTTCCAAGGCGCCAATCCATGGTCTCACAAGACTAACAGATACGGTACCTATTTAATTATTTTGTAACTTATGGCAATGTTTATGTCTTGTTGCTGTTGTTGCACAGCAACAAATTCCGCAACATATGTATGCCATTGATAATACACCTGATTATGATTCTGATTCAGCAACTGACATTTCTTATTTATTACAAGGGTACTGTTGTGTGTGTGCCAGCTTTAACCTAATGCACCCTCTGTGAGCTAGAAACCACAGATGTAAGCTCAGCCCAATTGATCTCCACAAGGAGACCGCCAGTCAGGCACACAGGCTTGGTGAAAGAATTTGCAACCAGCTTAGTCAGAAGCCAGTACTGTAACCTTCTATTGACAAACATGGGTGAGCTGTGGAGTTAATCCTGAGGTCAAGGTGAAAGATCCAGCCCAGTGGCAGTACACGCAGTGAAAGTTCACAGCTCACAAACAGCTCTGAAAGTAAAAGGCTTTCGTTGGTTCATGAGTTTAAGTCGACCAAGAGTTCAAGTTTCAGGAATGAATGACAATGTGCATAGGGGAGTAAAACTAGCTGTACAATCTCCATTTATCCCTATTTAATGTGACTAAACCAAATCCCCAGTTGTCTCAAATCCATGGAACAGATTAGTGAGCCATTTCACGTTTATGTTAATGTTTATACTTTTGATCCTTTTTACCAAGTTAATCCTAGCTAGAAAACTGGAAGCTTATGTTATTCATTCTAAAAAAATTCCTGATCAGCATTGATATTAAAGCTGTGCGGCATTGAGCCATAATGTGCTGGAAGTGTTCAGCTGATATGACAGCAGCTGCAGAAAGGAAATATTTGATGATCCTTCATCAGAAGTGAATATAGTTAAAAGTCTATCACCTTTTAAATACAGAGGAAAGTGGAAGGAGAAGAAAAGAACAAGATGGAAGGTTGTTGATAGGGTGAAAGGCAGAGGAGATTAAATCACAATATCAGTCAAACAGATTGTGGTATTTCACTGTTGAGTTGTAATTATTTGATGGGGGGATTTGTTGAAATTGGGAAAATTTATCCTGTTATCCCAGTCAAATATTAAAATGAGCAGCATTGACCACTCACACAATAATGCCTCTCAGTTGTTAGGGCATCAAAAACTGCTGGTAAAGTGTAGGTCTGTTGCTTTGTACTAAGTTCATGTAAAAAACTCTTTAAGGAACAATATGTAATTCTTTCTAGCAGCAAGCTTGGATGGGCAATGTCTGAAGCCCATGTATTTCATTCTCAGAACAGGCATGGCAATTTCCAGATAGCTTCATATCAGAAGCCCAGACATCTGGATGTTGTAAGGAACAGCCCACTTTGAATATATTAAGTAAGGTTCTGTAACATGCATACACATCCTTGAAGTATCAGTAAACAATGTAGCTTGCCTGTACATCCAGAGGTTATTCAGAATAATTAGCAGCGCCTAAAGGGACCTTTGCATTCCTCTCTACATGGAGATATCAAGGTCATAAGAATGTCTTTGGTCATCAGAATCAGGTTCCTTGTTCTGCAGATATAGAAAACGAGGAGAAGGCATTTTGACCTCCGTGTCTCTTCTACCATTGAACAATCTGATCCTTTATCTCAGCAGCACTCTCATGGATAGTGGTCTCATGTTGGTAATGGGGGGAGTGGGCTGCACAAGCAGGTAGAGGTTTGAGCAACACATCAAAGTTGCTGGCAAACGCAGCAGGCCAGGCAGCATCTCTAGGAGGAGGTACAGTCGACGTTTCAGGCCGAGACCCTTCGTCAGGACTAACTGAAGGAAGAGCTAGTACTAGAAGGGTCTCGGCCTGAAACGTCGACTGTACCTCCTCCTACAGATGCTGCCTGGCCTGCTGCGTTCACCAGCAACTTTGATGTGTGTTGCTTGAATTTCCAGCGTCTGCAGAATTCCTCGTGTTTGAGGTAGAGGTTTGAGTTGTTTCAGTGGTCAAATTTCCGATGATAGTCAGGAAGAGAAAGTGGCGCTGGTGGGACGGGTTAAAAACACAGTTAAAAATATTCTGACTGCTCCTGCAAGCAAATCTGTCAACCCCTGATTAAAAATTAAACAACCATTAAAATGAAGGAAGTTCACCTCATTATAATGTTTATATGTCCTTGCAGTTTTTTGCTAAATGATTGGCTGCCCACCATTTATGCTGCATCTGTTACAACTGGGCATGGACTGCTTCATTCATAATTCAGATCTTCGGCAAGGTAAACTATGACACAGCCTCAATTCATCTGCAATTGGAAGGTAAGATTTAACGTATAACTTTCTTTTTAATTCAATGTTAGGGCTAAACAATAAAGTTTGCTACTTACGCAACCCTCAGTGTCTCCAGTCTCCACAGGGATCGAGCATGAATAGATACTGCTCCTCCCTCATAATGGACTGTCCTGGAAAAAGCATTAGAGAGATTTATAATTGAGCGGTTTTGGTTTAAATGTGTCATAACATACTGTAACTAATCATATCTAATTAGCGGAGAAGATAATTGACCATCAGCTACCAACATTCAAAGACCTGTTTATTGCCAGAGCGAAGAAAAGAGATGGAAAAATTACTGCTGACTCCACCCATGCTAGCAGTCACCGACTCACTTCTCCGAAACTTCTTTCCTGCAACTGTCCAACTTCTCAACAAAACTCACTTAGGTGTAACATTCTAACTGTCCCCGCACAACATCCATTAAATGATCTTTCCTGTTCTTTCTGTTTGTTGATAATTATTTAGTCTGTTCAAATATTCACATTTATTTGATTATTGATGGTTGTGCTAATTTTTGATTGCTCATGGCTGTTTGCACTATTGACTTGTAAATTGTTGGTTGTTTTTGTGTTGACTGTTATGGTATTGTCCTGTGTTTTTATTCTTGGCACTGAACCACAATCAATTCTGGTATGTTTCATATATTGACAATAAAGTGATTCTGATTCTGATCAATTACTTACAAATAAATTCAAAACAATGACTTAGATATTATATCAAATCTTACTGCTATTTTTTTCAGCATAGCAAGGTCTAGTATGGATCAGCAGGTTACAAAATATTCGCTGTTAACTGCATTGCTGCATCGATTAACTGCCACCATGTATTTCTGTTTGCTATTCACTCTGTTTTCTAATGGCATCTTTTCATGTGCAACATTCCTGAAATTGAATCACATCATTCTTGGAATGGTCATTGCTACAATCACCACATTTTCTTAACTCTCAATTCAAGTTAAAAGACTCAAGTCACCTTTGTTTCCAGACCCAACCCCACACAGAAACAACTCTTCGTCCCCTAACTCATCCCAATACCAGCCCCCAATCACAAACCTCCCACAGCCCATCCACAAGATCTGACCCACACCATGTCGAAAGCCTTCCCCCATCCCTTCCCAAACTCCTACTTTCTCAAATCAGAAGATTCCAAGGCCACCCGGCCTATAATCAGCACCCACCCTAAACCCCCATTCTCTTAGCTTGATGCCAATGTTGTTGGACTTCACGAGCTCAAGGAAAACAATCATTCCCCATGAGTCATTGTTGGCTCTGAGGCCTTCAGTGCTACTCAGTATTACAATGAAAGATCCACAACCTAAATAGATGTAGGCCCACTGTGTCCCCCTGCATTTACACTATTATTACAGCATTTTCCCAGGTCGAGCCCAACGTACCTCCCTATAATTTTGATAACATTAAGTCAGACATATGAGTTGGTTTTCAATTAAAAAGGAAAAAAAAAATGAAAATTCATTCAAATTTCAAATTAATATTTACCATGCTGGTATATTCCTTGTAAATGTATATCAATAACGGGTTTATTCAAAGTTAGCAATTGAAAAGTATAAAAAAACTTTTCTCCATTATAGAAATTCTCATCAGTGATTTTCTAAGAGCATTTGACTTCCTTACTTGTTCGATGCATCCAACACTGAGCATGATTTGAAAATCTCCCTCTGCTTTTGTACCTTACAGCTTATCAGTATTAATATTAGCCGGTTGATGCACTATCAATTACTCCAAAAGACTGGAAGTAGAGTAAATACTGAAAGGCTTTTATTAACAGTAAAATGGACTTACGTCCATGATGAATATCTGCCCCTGGACTGAGGGAGGAGCAGTGACACAATTGCCTTTATTCAGGGCTCTGTGGGAGGAGCCACAGGAGCAGTCAGCAGAGGGGCATGTCCAGGCATGTCCAGACAGGTAACCCAGTTACAACCTATAAATACATGGTTTACCACACCAGTACACTTTTAATATGGGCACTCTATAATCCCTTGTCCAATATTTTAGCTGAAATATCCACCAATTAAGTCAACCATCTTGTTCCATAAATACCAGACAATGTAATGTCATATCAAACATATTAATTATTTGCTCACATACAATATGCTATAAATATAATTTATTTATCAAGGTGTATTGACACCTTTGTGAAGTCTATTTTGGTTGTGCTGTTTCTCACCAGCTTGTAATACATTGAATAAATGAACAGCATGGCTGCCTAGAGACCAGAAGATTTCTCACCTCTGTGTGTAGTATATGTATCGTACAAGTCCCTTATTGGTAGATGAACTGTCCCTGTTCATGTGTACGCTGACACCATGAAGAGAAAATAAAGCACTTTCTCACATCTCCAACCACTAACTCCACTACTACATTACTATTTCCCATCAGTCACCTTGTGTACAGCTGAGCATCACTTTGTGGACATATAATCAATATACATATAAACTATCTTATGTATTTATATTTATTGTCTTTTTTTAGTGTTATTATTGTTCTTCATCTTCTGTAATTTTTTTGTGCTGCATCAGATCCAGAGTATTCATTATTTAATTCTTCTTACACTTGTGTACAGGATGTTGTGGCTGTGCAGAACTACATATCGATTAAATAAAGGCACATTCATGGAAGATGGCTTTAACTGATGTATTCACATTGCAGCAAGGGAGAGAGCAATGTGCATGCATAGACAACAGCACATATAGATCAATACGTAGTGCTGGGGAGGGAGTGGAATCATTGCTCTGAAAGAAATAGATCCATACATTACACTTCCTCTCCCTTTAGACTAATGCAAGATAAAACTGTATATGTACAAAACATTTGATTTCCCTTTCATACACCCCTATTCCAAATAATTATGCTTTCACAATAACAGTCCATAACTAACTTCGCAGCTTTAGATTCAGTCTTTTGGGTGGTGCCCCATTTCTTTCAGGGTAGCGCCTTTGGACCTGTGGAGTGGCACCAGGTTTGGCAGGGGTCTCGTCAACAATAATGTCCTTGTTGCACTTCTGGACCTGTGGAGTGGCCTTAGATTTGGTCAGAGTCTTGGCTAAGACAACATTTTCAGTTTTCAGTGTCACGTTGCTGTCAGTGTCATCATCGCTGAGAGGTGAGTCCAGTGACTGTAATGTGTCCATCTTGTTGGATGCAGTCGACGCAGCTGTGCTTTTCGGTTGAACATCCAGTATTTGGTCCACATGATGTCTCCATGTCTGATCTCGAATATTCACTGTGTAAATCAGTGGTCCAGTTCTTGTAGCTATCCTACCAGGTGTCCACTTGTCTTGTCGGTAATCACACACTAGGACTTCCTGTCCAATCTTGAAGCTCCTTGCAGATTCAATGGCAACTGGCAGAACTGTTAATTCTGCACTTCCCTCCATAGATCTGGTTTCAGAAGGTCTACGTGGGATCTCAGATTCCTGCTCATAAACAGCATTGCAGGTGTTTGATTTGTCGCAGCATGAACAGAGATTCGATATGCAAAAAGGAAGTTGTCCACCTTGTGCTGAAGAGAAATGTCCTCCTTGTCCATCAGTTTAATGGACTTCTTGAAGGGTTGCACAAACCTTTCATCTAGTCCATTCGTTGCTGGGTGATGAGGTGCTGAATTGAAATGACTGATGCCATTTTGATTCATGAACAGTTGGAATTCTTCTGACATGTGTTGTGGCCCGTGTCACTCACAATTTGTTTAGGTAAGCCATTTCTGGCAAAGATAATCCTCAGGGTGGAGACAGTCTTTGCTGAGGTGGTTGATTTCATCAGTATAACCTCCAGCCATTTTGAATGAGCATCCACAGCAATCAGAAGTATGGTGTCCATGAATGGCCCAGCAAAGTCAATATGTACTCTTTGCCATGGTGAAGACAGCCACTCCCATGGGCATAATGGTGCTCGTGGGGGTGCATGTTGAACTTTTTGGCATCCCGAAAAACTTTTGGCCAAGTCTTCAATCTGTCTATCTATTCCCGGCCACCACACATAGCTCCAGGCAAGACTCCTCATCATGACTGTACACAGGTGTCCTTCATGCAGATACTCTAACACTCTGGTGCACATTTTAGAGGGAACCACGACATGAGGTCCACACATCAGCATTCTCTGACATACTGACAATTGATCTTGTCTAGCTGAGAATTCTGGAAACATAAGGTTACCATGGACTGGCTATCCTTGCATGGTGATTTCATAGACTTTTGACAGTGTCAGGTTATTCCATGATTCCCTTTGTATTTCAGAATTTGTTGCCGGCAACTGGTCCGCCAACGTAGTGTGGAGCACTTCCACTGGGTCACAGGATGAAGACTTTTCTTCTTCAGTTGCTACAGTGACAAGTCATCACCGTTGCTGTGTTGTTTGGTAGCACTGAACTCGATGTCGTAACAGAGGCCTCCAAGGAATAGTACCCAGCGTTGTAACTGGGTAACAGTCATCACTGGAATTCCTTTCCTGGGATTGAAAATGGACACCAGGAACTGGTAATCTGTCACTACTGTGAACTATTTACCAGAGTTAGTGGTGGAACTTCTTTATTCCCCAGACTAGACTAAGGGCCTCTCGGTCAATCTGTGCATAGCTACATTCTGCGCTCATCAGTGATCTTGAAGCAAACGCAGTCAGACGTTCAGATCCATCTTTCTTAATATGTGACAAAACATCTCCAATGCCATAAGTGGACACATTACATGCCAGTCTGATGGACAGGGATGGGTCATAATGGGTGAGCAGTTAATTGGATGTTATTAGTCTCTTTGTTTCCTTGAATGCTTTTTCACATCTTTCTGATCATTCCCACTTTGCTTCAGTCTGTAACAGTGCATTCAATATAGGCAGCACTGTAGCAATGTTGAGGAGAAACCAGTGTTAGTAGTTTTCAAGGCCCAAGTATGACCTGAGTTGTGACACATGTTCCGGTTTAGCTGCCTGTAGCACTCCTTCATTCTTTTCTTGTGACTTAAATAAGCCCTGCTAGTCAATGACATGACCACAATATGAGATTTCATTCTTGAAAACCTCACATTTCTCTCCCTTTGCACGCAGACCGCATCCATTCAGCCTGGTATGCACTTCACCAAGGTTCTGGAGGTGCTCTTCATCATTTTTGTCAGTCACAATGATGTCATGATGAGTTCCTGGGATAACTTCGCGCATTTGGTCCATTGCCCTTTGCCAATTTTCTGTAGCTGTTGTGATGCCAAAGACGACAGGAACAGTCCCTTGTGAGTGTTGATTGTGAGCAACTTCCTGCTTGACTACTCAATCTCCATTTGCAGATAGGCTTGTGACAAGTCAATCTTTAAAAACCTCACCTTACCTGCCAAAGATGCAAAAATGTTTTCTATTCATGGCAGGGGATACTGCATGGTATGCAGCACCAGGTTGATGCTCACCTTGTAATCCTCACATAAGCAAACGGCTCTGGCCTTCCCTTTCTTGATCACCAGGGCAATGGGCATGGCCCAATCACTCCACTCAACCTTGCAGAGAATTCCAGAGACATCCAAGCTCTGCAGTTCAGCATCCACTTTAGAACGTCATGTGACAGGCACTGGACAGGCTTTATGGAATCTTGGTGTTGCTGCTTCATCCAGTTCAATTATGGCCTTTGAGTTTACCAATACTCTTCTCAAACACCTTCTTATTAGCATTAAGCAGCTGTGCCAGGTCTGCTGTTGCCTGTTGATGCCACACCAAGAGCTTTGATTGAGTGCCAGTCTAGTTGGATTTTTCTCAACTATTCATGTCTGAAAAGTGCTGGCCCTCCACTTTTCAATGCATAAAGCTCTAACTGTGTGTTTGGCCTCCATAGGATACATTTCCTTTCAGCTTGCCTTTGGGTTAACATCACTGTGGTGTTCTCCGATGGTATCTTAGAAAACAGTCTGTTGTAGTCAACCTCTGTAATTATGGACAACGTTGATCCTGTATCCAGCTCCATTTTCAGTTTTACACTGGACACATCTATTGTGAACCAGATGATTTCGTGATCTGCTTCAGTTATACTATGGAGTTTTAGGCAAAACAGTTCACCTTTGTCAGACTATATTGGCCGATCCTTTTTTACATTCGGTAACTTTATGCATTTGTTTCATTTTGTATTTGAGACTTTTCACTCAGTTGTGCTTTTTGTCTGCCTTGCACATTCTCTCTTTGTGACCTCGTCTGTGACACTTGCTGCAGACTTTTTCTTTGAACCAACAGTCAATTATTTGCATCATGGGAGATTTGCCACATTGATAACATCTTTGGCTTTTTGTACCATTCATGGACATTTTGTGCATTTCACATTCTAACCTCCTTTTCTGTAGTTCTACTGCATCCTTTGCTGCAGCCTCTAACAAGAATGCAATAGTCAATGCCTGTTTTGAGGTTTGGTGTCTTTCGGATAATAGCCTCTTTTGAGTGCATTGACTATACATGCCTGCCCCTTAATGTATCAGAAAGTCCATCTCTAAAGCTTCAGTACAGGTTTCCCCTGCCATCCGAAGGTAGAGCGTTCCTATGAAACGGTTCGTAAGCCGAAATGTCGTAAAGCGAAGAAGCAATTACCATTTATTTATATGGGAAAATTTTGTGAGCGTTCGCAGACCCAAAAATAACCTACCAAATCATGCCAAATAACACATAAAACCTAAAATAACAGTAACATATAGTAAAAGCAGGAATGATATGATAAATACACAGCCTATACAAAGTAGAAATACTTTTCCACAATCATTACTGAACTGTTCTCCGTAGCAAAAATCTCACGCAAGTGCTGTTGGCAAGAACACTCTCTCCAGTAACCTTTAAGTATGAAGCTGCCAAATCATACCAAATAACACCTAAAAATACACAGCCTATATAAAGTAGAAATAATGTATGTACAGTGTAGTATCACTTACCGGAATCGGGACAGCGCCGAGCAGACTGATGATGGTGTGTTAGACTGAGTCATCGCAGGCTGGGTGGTGCAGTGGCCCCCACCCTCTGGGCCACCAACCAATACCGATCTGCGAAGCATGCAGGGGTCCAGCGGTAGCCGGGAGGTACACAGCACATATTTAAGAAAAAAGCTGAAACAAACATGCTAATTAATTAGGTGCCACCCGTAATTGTCGGCCCAAATCAGTACCGATTGCCGATTCCATCGTCTCTGATCTGGGCCGACAATTACGTGTCAGCGGCACCTAATTTCGTGAGTCCTGACGAAGGGTCTCGGCCTGAAACGTCGACTGTACCTCTTCCTAGAGATGCTGCCTGGCCTGCTGCGTTCACCAGCAACTTTGATGTGTGTTCTTGGGAAGGTTTGTGCAGTTCTGCAATGCACCCAGAAATACTTTTATCATTTGACTGGTTCATTTTGTAAAATCTAAATTTCACGACTATTACCAGTGGTTTAGGGCTCAAGTGATTTTGCAAAATGGTAACAATTCATCAGACGTCTTGCTTACTGGCTTTGCAGGGGGCAGGGGTTACTAGGTTGCATAAGAGACTGTACGTTCTTGCACCCACTAAGCTAAAAAGCATAGGGACTTGCTTTTGCTCCTCCATGTTGTTTGCGTGACAATATAGTTCCACCCTCTCAATAGACTACTCCCAGCCTTCATTAGCAATATCAAATTTGTCAACTTTCCTGACTAAGGCCATCGTTATTTTCACTTCAAATTCAGTGCATCTTTCACTGTGTACCATGCTGTACTCACCCTTCTGTTAGTGTCCGTGACGGCCTTCTCACAGAATTGAATGCTTTATTAAACAAAGAAATTACCAAATTAAAGAGGAAGAAAGCAAGAGAGTGGGATTTATTTTCTGTGTCCACAAGTCAGGTAACTGGTACAAGCTATTCAAATATATCTCGGTTTTTGCTTGTTTCAGGCAGCTCTTTGCAGTAGAAAAAAAGTTTTCTTGGACTTCACTATCATTTACACATCTTAAAAATATTACAACATGACATTTATTGTTGACATCTGTTGACGCATCAACCTAGACAGAGAAGCTGTTGTTTTTCAGTTTATCACTCAAAACCTCTTCAGCATCATGTGACATGTCACCAATGCGTCGACCTATCGTACTGTTTGAGAGTGAAACCTTTTCAATTTCTCATACTGCATCTTGTCCTAGCATTTTACCCACTATAATTTTACATGCTGGCATTATTAGGTTCTCACCAACTGTGTGACTTTTCCTTTTCAGGGTAATGAATACTAAATAGCTTGCTTCCTGTATCCTTTTACTGACTATGACCTTATTAACAAAAGCTTTACTCTGTTTTGAGATCTCAATAGCCATTTACAATAATCAGCACTTTTACATGTCATATGGCTGTGATTCGTAGTTAAGTGTCTTTTCAATTTTGCAGGAGCCATTGCTGTATTTGAAAGTTGTTTTTCACAGACTAGACAGAATGGAATAGGACAACTTGGATCACCAGTCCATAGAAAACCCATCGATAAGTAGCTTTCACTGTAAAGATGGACTTTTCTGCATCCATTATTGCACTAGTGCAGTGAAATGACTCAGAAGATTGTAATTCTTCATCATTAACCTTACCAGGATTGTCATGAACCTTATTAGAATTGTCTGTAGGCCTAGGCCTAGAATTCTCCTCTTCCCTCTCACATCTCCTCTTCAAAAATCACCACATTGGACCATCAGACATGTCTGTAAAACACAGGGGTTAATAAAATACCCCTGTCTATTTTACACAGGGAGAGGCTGACATCACAGCCCAAGTTGGGTGATTCCATTCAAAGCCCGGAAAACACACTTCACGCTCCTCATCAGCCAACTGTCCTGCCCTCTGGACTCAACCAATAAACATGGTCAAAATGGGCTGAGAGACTGCTAACAGGGCTGCTCAGTCACTGCTCATCACTGTGAGCGCGAGCATCGTGCATCGCATGAAGTTCAAAAAACTATGTTTTTTTTATCACGATCTCTTGTGGAACCCCAGTTGAGAACCCCTAGTGTTGAGTGTTTGGAATCAGTTATTTCCATGTGTAACCCGAGCCAGAGAATTACTATACCACTGTTACCACAGCAAAAGGCATACATTGCCACTTTCCTGAAAAATGTGGTACGTTGTTTTAAACAACTTAATTTTTCATATTCTGTGATCCTGATGACTATACTCGTCTCCTGGGATTTTCACAAACAAGAGTCTCTTGAGTTTCCAGGGAATGGTGTGAAAAACAAGCATCCAGTGAGTGTCAGTTCTGTGGACAAAAATGCCTTGAGAGAGGTCAGAGGAGAATGGCCAGACTGGTTCAAGGTGACAGTAAATCAAATAACCACATGCAGAATAACCACATACAGTGCCCTTCTGGCCCTTTGAGCTGCACCATCGATCAGTACCCCCATTTATTCCCAGCCTAATCACAGGACAATTTACAATGAGCAATTCACCTACCAAATAGTACGTCTTTGGACTCTGAAAGGAAACTGGAGCACCCAGAGGAATCCCAAATGATCACAGGGAGAACGTTCGAACTCCTTACAGGCAGCAGTGGGAAATGAACCCAGACTGCTGATACTGTAAAGCATTGTGCCAACCACTACACCACCATGTCACCCCAATACATTACAACTGTAGCGTACGGAAGAGTACAACATGTAGAATCTTGAAGTGGATGGGATGCAGAAGCAGAAGACCATAAACATATACTCAGTGGCTACTTTATTAGGTACAGGAGGTTCCTAATAAAGTGGGCATTGCATGTATTTTTTTTTAAATTCTCTAAAAGAAATACTTTGCAATATTCCTTCTCAATTTGGGCCATAGGATGCTATATGTTTCAGGTACAAAATTCTATTATACACAATACGTAGCAATATTTAAAAAAATGCAAACCATTATGTGCAGAAGACCTAAATGTCATTGACATGAATCCAATTGGATTATGATCATTATCACAGACTAAAAGAAGCAAATTCTATTCCACTTCATTTCTGATCACCATCACAAAAAGAGATTAATAGGTTGACTGAGAAAAAGATTCAAGTAGGTTCATAAAGCATGTTTTGAGAAATGCAACAAATCTGCTGATTACTAAAAGGCTCTGGCCAAGTGTATTCAAGAGGCATTGAGAATCTCAAATGAGACCATAAGACATAAGAGCAGAATTAGGGAATTCGGCCCATTGAGTCTGCTCCAACATGGCTGATTTATTATCCCTCTCAACTCTATTCTCCTGCCTTCCCTTCTTAATCTTTTAAACCCTGACTAATCAAAAACCAATCATCTCCACTTCAAATAATCACAATGACTTGGCCTCCATGGCTGTCTGTGGCAATGAAAACAACAGATTCACCAACCCACGGCTAAAGAAATTCCTCCTCATCTCTGTTTTAAATGGATGTCCCTCTAATCTGATGTTGTAACCTCTAATCCTAGACTCCCCCACTACAGGAAAAATCCTCTCTACATCCACTTTATCTACGTCTTTCAACAGACAATGGATTTCAATGAGGTCTGTCTCATTCTTATAAACTCCAGTGAGTACAGGCCCGGGGCCATCAAACGCACCTTATACATTAACCCTTTCATTCCCAGAATAATTCTCGTGAACCTCCATTGGATCGCTCCATTGCCAGCACATCCTTTTTAGATAAGGGGCCTAAAACTCCTCACAATACTTCAAATGCCATCTGACCAATGCCTTACAAATCCTCAGCACCACATCCTTACTTTTATATTCTAGTCCTCCCAAAATGAATGTTAACATTACATTTGTCTTCCTCACCACCGACTCAACCTGCAAGTTAACCTTCAGAGAATCCTGCACAAGGACTTCCAAGTCCCTTTGCACCTCAGATTTTTAAAATTTTTCCCTGTTTACAAAATAGTTTATGGCTTTGTTCCTTCTATCAAAGTGTATGACCATACACCTCTCTACATTATATTTCATCTGCCACTTCTTTGCCCATTCTACTATCAGAAGCATTTAGAAGCTAGAATCTAAATATACTCACTTGTCTAATAGCACTTACAGGCACCTTCTTCCCGAGATATGCAAGAGTTAGTTGAGCTTTTGACTGCCTCATCATCTTTCCTAGAACCCACAAAACTGGTGTGAAAACAAGCCTTCCTCAACCCAGAGCAGCTAATTCAAAATTAAAATTAATGAATAAAAAATTTTTTAAATAATATATTTATTTAACAATACTTTAAACTGCTGTTAATTAGTTAAAAACATAAAAAGAAAGGACAAAATCATAAATAAATCTATATTCAGCTTTTTAAAGTGGTTAACTCCACTCAGGTGAACTCTAGATGCACCAGGCATGACTTTCATAAGTGTTTCTGGTCAAAGACCTTTATAACAGAGTATCTTTGATATGTAACAGTAACCCTGTTTATTGTTCCATAGATACTGCCTGAGAATTCTACCATTTTTTTATTATCAGTAAATGTACAGCTGAGGAGTCAAATATGAATTTTATCTGGACACCTTGTTCACCAACTTACCTCTGGGCCTGACACCCATGTTCCCAACATCCAAGTTCAAAGTACAAAGTAAATTTATTATCAAAGTACATATATGTCACCATATACAACCCTGAGATGTGTTTCATTGTGGATATTCATTGTAAGTACAAGAAATAGAATAGAATCAATGACCGCACCCAACTGGATGGACAGACAACATATGTGCAAAAGGCAACAAACTGTCCAAATACAAATAGAAAGAAAAACAAGTAATAATATTAATAATAAATAAATAAGCAGTAAATATCAAGAACATGAGATGAAGAATCCTTGAGAATGAGTCCAAAGTTTATGGGAACAGTTCAGAGTTGGGGTGAGTGACATTGAATGAAGTTATCCCCTCTGGTTCAGGAGCCTGAGGGTTGAAGGTAATAACTGTCCCTGAACCTGGTGGTGTGGGTCCTGAGGCTCCTGTACCTCCTTCCTGATGGCAGCAGTGAGGACAGAGCATGGTCTATATGGTGAGAGTCCTTGATGATGGATGCTGCTTTCCTGTGACAGCACTCCATGTAGATGTGCTCAGTGACGTGGAGGGCTTCACCCATGATGGACCGGGCTGTATCAACTATTTTTTGTAGGATTTTCCATTCAAAGCCATTGGTGTTTCCATATCAGGTCGTGATGCAGCCAGTCAATATACTCTCCACAGCATATCGAGAGAAGATTGTCAAAGTTGTAGATGCCATGCCAAATCTTCGCAAACTTCGAAGGAAGTAGAGACACTGCCATGTTTTCTTCATAATGGCACTTACATGCTGAACCCAGGACAGATCCACTGAAATGCTAACACCAAGGAATTTACAGCTACTGACCCTCTCCACCTCTGATCCCCTGATGAGGACTGGTTCATGACCTCCAGTTTCTTCCTCCTGAAGTCAGTAATCAGCTCGTTGGTCTCGCTGACATTGAGTGAGAGGTCGTTGCTGTAGCACCGCTCAGACAGATTTCCGATCTCCCTCCTATATGCTGATTCATTACCACCTTTGATTCAGCCAATGATAATGATGTCATCAGCAAACATAAATATGGCATTGGAGCTGTGCTTACCCACAAAGTTATAATATGTGCATTGCAGCCATTAAGGTGCACATTGACAATCCAAACGTTTTTATGGAACCACCAATGAAAAGTCGAGACCAAAGGCAGTTATAGGCCATTCAGTCCCATGTGCCTGTTCTATCTTTCAATGAGATGATAACTGACCTTTTACCTAGCCACATTTTCCGGTTTTAGCCAATATTCTATAAAAATCTGTTGTTCTCTCCACACAGCCATCTTGGATAAGGGATTGCAAATAGACTCAATAAGCTCTCAAATCTGTCCTTATATTTTAAAACGGTGATCCATGGTTCAATATAGTCCAATCATGACAGCCCTGCTCAGCTCCATAATAATTATGATTCACACACACAAATTGCTGGAGAGCCAGGCAGGCAGCATCTACAGAGGAGAATAAGGAGTCAGTGTTTCGGGCTGAGACCCTTCACCATGATGAGGGATCTCAGCCTGAAACATCATAGACCTGCTGAGTTGCTCCAGCATTTTGTGTGTGTGTTACTCTGGATTTCCAGCACCTGCAGAATCTCTTGTGTCCATAATAAATAGGAAGGATTTATCTAAGTGAGAGATCAAAACTTCAGTGGTGGTGGGGGGGAAGGGGAGAAGGGACAGAGATTTATAGTAGTTATAGAAGAAGGAAAGTGGAGATGAGGAAGATATTTTCCCATCTGGGAATAATCACTACTGGAGCGCACTGTTTCAATGTGTGATTCTGGCAGAAGCTTTCACCACACTCCATAGTATATGGAAGAATAATAACTAGCAAGGAAATGTACCTCTTACTGAAAAGTGGAAATGGGCTTCACAGCTTTTTCTCAACTGGCACAATCAGAAAGGCTAATGACATCATTTTGTGCCATTAGCTTTCTATGACACACAAGGGAAAAAGGTCCCAGTAGCTGGATTGTATTTTATGACATTAGATGGAGCAATGTAGGAGAAAGCTGGTGTGGAACAAAATGCTGGCGCACAGCATTTGGCTAACTGGCCTGTTTCCTATGTAATTTCTTTGATAAATAATAATAAACTTTATATAGCACTTTCCATACATCAAGATGCAAGCTCAAAGTGTTTTACAGACTGTAAAAATAATCAATATAGTCATAAAAATACAAGACTCAATTATAAATCAGAACTAAAGACAAACATTATATAGAATAAAATGTAATCGAATATACCAACTTAAATAAATGTAATCAACATCAACAGGCATTAAGTTATCCTATAAGTAGGCCAAATTTAAAAAGTAGGATTTTAGAAGTATTCTGAACTGTTTCACATTACTCGTCTGGCGTACCTTAGTCAGTAGAATAATCCAATTTTTGGTGCATAAGAGCAAAAGGTTTCATCACCTGTTCTTATATGCTAAGTAAACCAGTATTCGTGGATCTAAGATAATGATTAGGGATGTAAGGGGAAAAACACTCCAAAATATATGGAGGAGCTAGATTACTCATAGCCTTATATACAATTAAGAGAATTTTAAAATTGATCTTAAAGGTCACGGGCAGCCAGTGTAATAATGCCAAAACTGGTGAAAAATGCTCAGATTTTCTTTTTCGTAGTTAAGATTCTTGCTGCTGCATTTTGAAGAAGCGACAACCAAGTTATAACTTTCTGAGGCAGTCCTGAAAAGAGTAAATAGAGTAGTCTGATCAGCGAGATAAAAAAGCATGTATCAATGATAAAGATTAATTAAGTCTCTCTACTGGCTGTGGAGACATAGCTCATTGCCCTGAAGGGGCACATGGCATTAGCAGGGGCATATCCAACAGGGATACAGTTATTCCCAGTACTGTGTGGAACAATAATTATGTATGCTCAGGATTTGTAGTGTGTATGTATGCTTACAATTGGCTTCAATGCACAGTAGTCAGGAAGATTAAACTCCTTTACATATTCCTGACAGGAAGACCAAAGGATGTGGACATCACTGGCATTTCTGTAACAAATAAAAACAAGACACTGGAAATCCAAGCAGCACATACAAAATGTTGGAGGAACTCAGCAGGCCAGGCAGTGTCTATGGAAAAGAGCATAGTCAATGTTTCAGGCCAAGACATCAACTGTAATCTTTTCCATAGATGCCGCCTGACCTGCTGAGTCCCTGCAGCATTTTGTTTGGTGTGTGTTACTCAATGAAATATTTGTGTTATCATTGTTGCACTGTAGGAAATAGCAGCCAATCTGCACAGAGCAGAGTTCTACATACAGCAGTGTGATAGTCAGCCTACAGAATATGGATTGAGAGATACAGTCCTTGCAAAAGTCCACAGATTTGTCATATGGTTTCAGATGGTATAGCCTCCACAGAACCCTGATCTCAACATCAGATTACATGGAGAGATAGAAGCCAAAGTCTGCAGAAGAACTGCGGTAAGACCTCCAAAAGGCTTGGCACAACTTACCAGCCAATTTTCTTATAAAATTGCATGACAGTGCACCCAAGAGAATTGAGGCATTTTTAAAGGCAAAGAGTGGTCACATCAAATATTTATTTGATTTAGTTTTTTCACTATTTACTGCTCTTTATGTTTTTTTTGATATTTAGACATTCGTTATTTCATTATTTTTTAAAGCATCTTTGCTTTACAGAATTCTTTTACATTTGCCTAAGACTTTTGCACAGTACTGTGAGTATGGGCCAGGATGTCGAGGTTAGATTCCTGGATCTTCTTGTCAACATGGCTATGGTCGCTCTCATCTACACCTCAGTAAACAGGCTGAACAACATCCATTACCTTATGTTGCTGAAGTTTCAGACTGGAGGTTTTGCTGTTTTGGCATCAGGGAAGCATAAACACTGCCTTGGAACAGCTTTTTTGAGAATGGACATCATACTCCCATTAAGGCAGGAGGTGCCAAAGAGATACATGTAGCACCTGAGATGCCTTGAAAGACCAAGCCCAACTGTTAAATCATTGAACATTTTACTGCTGAGCCAAGCAATGCTTTAAATAAATTATTTTTCCACACAGTGTGGGTAATGATATTAGCTGAAAGCTATCATTTATTACCAACGTCAAATTGTTTCTGACAGAGTGGTCTACTGGCCCTATTTGGTAAGGAATTACAAATCATATGCAATAGTTGTCTGCAGTCTCTAAACCAGCTGTTCTCAACTTGGGGTCCACGGACCCCCTGATTAATGGATTTGGTCCACGGCAAAAAGAAAGTTTGAAAACCCCTGTACCCAGATTGAGTAAAGAAAACAAATTTCCTTTCCTGGACATTCACAAACCAGTGTTTTTCTTTAACAACAGTCCAGGAGTTTCAAGGTTACCTTCACCTATACTAGACAAATTTTTTTTAAATTCAGGTCAATAATCTAGATCTCTGTCTGTTGTTCTTCTAAATTAACTATGCTGCTCCAATGCCCACTGATAAATTCACATCACATTGAGCAAAGCACAATTCCCTTGGGTGTGAATTTTAGTGAAATTCTATTTAAACTAAGTTCATTAAGCCAAATATTTGTTTTTATCTTCTTCATTTGCTTCGAATCCCCTGAATATAGTTGGGCTGCCTTTTTGGGAGAATGATATCTAGCCTTTTGTTTATTTCATTGATGAACATGTTTCAGCATATTAAATGTTGGTTTATAATTAACTTCTTTTCTTCAGTCTGTACTATCTAACTTAACTGGAGTCTAATGGACAGGAAAAAGCACCAGGAACAGACTGATTTGATACACAATCATTGTTACTGAAGATATCCATACCCTGTAGAATACTGTATATGTCACATAATTATAGGTTAAACAGGAAAAACAGCAAGCCAGTAAAACAAATCAAGGTGAACTAAAATACTGAATTAAAAGTCTAGATTAACAGTATAATACTTGCTGCAAAGGCTCATGAAAAATCTTTGCAATCTGGGTCAGTCTACAAATAACCTCCTGTCCCATGATCCTCTCGTATCCCCTTTTGCTTATCACCTGTCCATCTCTCGGCTCTATCCCTCCCCCTCCTGTCTTCTCCTATCATTTTGCATCTCCCCCTCCCCCTCCAGCTTTCAAATCCCTTACTCACTCTTCCTTCAGTTAGTCCTGACGAAGGGTCTCGGCCTGAAACGTCGACTGCACCTCTTCCTATAGATGCTGCCTGGCCTGCTGCGTTCACCAGCAACTTTGATGTGTGTTGCTTAAATTCGTTAGGGTTCGTTTTTGGATTCCTTAAACTAAGGCACACAATGACTTATCTAGTGTCCATTTAATGCTAGGCTACCATGGTCTTCAAGGCCTCCTCCAACCTTGTCCTTTCCTCATGGCTTCTCAGCCAATGTTTACATTTGTGAAAACGCTGAAAGAATGCTCGGTTCCTAAGAACACATAGTCAGCAGCTTTCAAGGATAAATATAAGCTGCAACACAGCTGGTAGCAAACCTATGTTTCATAGTCAGAAGCTGATGAGATGACAGACCTATTCCAGAGATTTAGATGCAAAATCTGGGCTGATATTTTTGGGCATCTCACTGTACAGGAGGAAATTTTTAATTAACCCAGTCCTGTCACTTTTGTTTTCCTCTATTTATATATTCATGTTAAATATCATACACAAAAAGCGATAAGAATAATAGACCTGCATTGTTTCCATCACATCCTTACATTTAAATAGTAGGCTAACAACATCAAATTCTGTTTGGATCCTGTAATGTGGCATTAAAAGTTTTCAAGCGTATGATTAGAATTTATGGTCAACTTCGAACCTTTTCATGGTTACTCCAACATGTAATAGGTTATTTAAAACTTTAAGTAATCAACTTTTCATGGAGCCTGCAATGTGTACTTGATTACTAAAACCTTTAAGTAACATGATATGAAGATATAATTCAATCTGTTAATCTGGTAGCCATTTTTTCAAGTGGATTTGTTTGTCCAAAAATCCTCCTGACGATATTACGTCCATACGGATGGCCATCCTTCTTTACTTCCTGGCCTCCCTTAAATAAACACCATCATCCTGCTCCCCCTTCCAATTATATAATTTCCCTCCATAATTTATCCATACATGCCTCTTTATTTACTGAAAACCACTGCTCCCACTTCATATCTCCCTTGTCTCCTTTCCTCTCCTAAATCCTAATTCACTTTGTCTCCTAACACATTTCAACCCCTGCAATCATTTCTGTTTTTCTGAAGCACTCCGAAAAAAAATATAAACCATGTCCTGTATGCAGTATCCCTCCCCAAGCTTTTTCCAACTATTCTATGAATTTTAAGATGTTTAATCACATGATGTTTTTTCCAGTGACTCTCCATTTTCAGTCCTTCAACAGGCCTGCCTTCATTGGGTTAACAACAGCCTACGCATCTCCAACAGTGACTTTGCTTCAGGCACCATCAACATATCTCTCCATGAATTCTCCACAGAAATATTCTTCATCAACTTCCTTTTCTTCTGCAAATGGCTCCTAGATGGCCTCTTCCGAAGACATGGATCGGGTTGCTCCCGGAAAATAATAGCAGCCCCTTCTCTCAATTTTACCAGTCCCTCGGTGTTCAA
The DNA here is from genome assembly GCF_963921235.1 of Mobula hypostoma. Lineage (NCBI taxonomy): Eukaryota > Metazoa > Chordata > Chondrichthyes > Myliobatiformes > Myliobatidae > Mobula > Mobula hypostoma. The sequence continues at coordinate 23,307,840 of NC_086104.1, read as the reverse complement.
CCCTGAATGCCCTCTGATTTTCTCCTGTTAAACAGATTCTCATGATTATTAGCATAACTCAGCCACCTTGCTAATGATTCCATTCCCTCCTTTGCTCGTTGGCCCAGATTATTTGTAAACTCAGAATCCAATTTCATATCAAACTGAGCTTCCACATCCACATCTTTCCCAGTGTAAAAGTTCAGTCTGTGGTCAGGAACACATGGGAGTCAGCAACATGTGTAGATCTGCAGCCAGGGTTGGCGTTAGGAGTGATTGTAAAACAGGATAAGTCATACATAAAAATTGTCCCATCTATGGAGAGATGCATCACTGCACGTCTTAGTGTTATTATCAGCAGCCTAAGTGGTGCAGTATACCCATTTTTTTTATCCCTGGTAAGTCTGTTCCTCTATCCCTCATGAATAACTAAGACTTAGTGTACTGTAGTTCTCTAGTAGCCCCCCATCATTGATTAAATTCAACTCATCCAAGATTTGGCTGACAGTATCTGTTCCAGCATTCAGTCCCTCTCTCCCAGCGAAACCTGTTCCCTGCACCTTCGAGTTTAATATTCTTATTCTCACTTTTGTATCCCAATTTGCCCAGCTTAGCAACAAGCAAACAGCTGGAGGAACGCTGTGGTCAAACAGCATCTGTGGTGGAAAAAAAATTGTCAATTCATCAGAATGGCTTTGACCCAAAGTATCCAAGTCATGGGATTTTAAACACTTCACCATTAACTCAACAACTTGCATTCATACAGTACATCTAATATCATCATCATGCTCTAAGACTTACATCAATCTGTCCCACAAAGAAACATTTCATTTTTTATATTGTTTGATGTGCACTTGACAGGCCTTTGCAAGAGACTCAAGACATTACATCATTCCTACTCTGTTCAATGTTGTGCTCTTTCAGTTTCCACACAATCTCAGCAGACTGTTAGCTTGTGTCCCGTAATCACCTGCGCTGTTCTTCTCCATGCTCTCCTGATGGAACCGTAAGACATTCATCCATGTGTCCATGCGGTAACCTCAGCACATCCCCTCCCTTTAAATATCCTAATGGAAAATGATTTAAACCAAGACTTAAAATGAGGAATCACAGATAACATAGTGTTTGTTCACAGAAAGAGAAGTAGACAGGCAGACATATGAATTATCATTTTTTCTTGGTTTGAGTTACATACAGTATGCTATGTGTCTGGGCTTCAAAATGATATCACAGCAGTGAACAGTTACTTTTACTTAAAAAGGGAGTTTCATGATATTTTGATGTTACCAAGCTTTAGTGATATTTCTGAATGGACATTAAACCCATGAACACTACCCCACTACTTTTTTATTTCTGTTATTTTACACTGTTTTATTTTGACCTAACTACTTAATGGATATATAGTGTATATACTTATATACTTAATGTAATTCAGTTTTTTCTTCTCTATATTTAGTTATCATGTATTTCATTGTACTGCTGTCATAAAGTTGACAAGGTGATATTAAATCTGATTCTGATTCTGATTTGCAAGGAGTATCCAGCATTTTAGCTCTAGCTCTCAGGTCGTTGGCCATCTGAAATCTGCCATCACTCCTTTGGACAATCTATAATAGATAAGGAGCAATTTTCCAGTGATGGAGATAGTGCATTCACGGGCCATCTCCTTGCTCAAGGTTTCTCTCTACAATAATGCAGCTTGAAATGCTGAATGCTCCCAGTCTGTTGTGTTTCAGATTTCCAGCATCCACAGTTACTCGCTTCGTCTCATAGCTCATGGCTCCCATTGAGCTGCCATATGAGGTCACGCTCAGACGAGGGGTTCCCCGCCTGGCGTCTACGGACTCCCTTGGTTAACGGTAAGGGTCCATGGCGCAGAAAGGTTGGGAACCCCTGGCTTAGAGGAGACACAAGATGAGCCGGTAGATGGCTCAAACCAGTTACTCTCACCAAGGGCAATTGCGACAGATCTAAACTTTACAGTGCAGGTACGCACCATAAAGAAGGAAATAAAGAGATAATGGCTCCTCTGTCAGTGTATTATCTGAAGGAAGACGTGAGCATTGCGGACAGTGGGTGGTTATATACCTAACCGTGATCATGTAGAGCATGTGTACAATGAAGAGAGTACGTTTAGAATGATGTTCAGCAATAACTACCTGCTATTGACATGTTGGTTTTGCTGCCAGTCTCTTCCAGCTTGCTTCCCTCTCCATCTCCCTTTTGCTGGTTCTCGGGGTGCAGGGTTTCTGCTCAGTGGGGTGCAGGATTGCACTGAAATTGGTCATTTTCAACCTATTTCTGGCATTACACTTTCTACCCTGCCCTGTTAACTTAATAACTGCTGGGTGGTTACCTGCCTAATAAGGGTTCCTTTCAGGTTCTGCTGACCAATTTTAATGGTCTGTAAAAGTGATAACCTTTGAAATAATACTGACACCGTGAACTAAAGAAATTGAAGCTGCCGGCAGTTTATTGCAGTATCACATTCCTGTGGACCAATATCACTGGAACAAAAACTTTACCTACACATACATGATTCTGAGTTAGTGTTCAGGACCCTTTCAGAGAATGGAGACTGCTACTTTCTCGCATCAAAGTTGCTGGTGAACGCAGCAGGCCAGGCAGCATCTCTAGGAAGAGGTGCAGTCGAAGTTTCAGGCCGAGACCCTTCGTCAGGACTAACTGAAGGAAGAATGAGTAAGAGTTTTGAAAGTTGGAGGGGAAGGCGGAGATCCAAAATGATAGGAGAAGACAGGAGGGGGAGGGATGGAGCCAAGAGCTGGACAGGTAATAGGCAAAAGGGATACGAGAGGATCATGGGACAGGAGGTCCGGGAAGAAAGACAAGGGGGGGGGGACCCAGAGGATGGGCAAGGGGTATATTCAGAGGGACAGAGGGAGAAAAAGGATAGTGAGAGAAAGAATGTGTGTATAAAAATAAGTAACAGATAGGGTACGAGGGGGAGGTGGGGCATTAGCAGAAGTTAGAGAAGTCGATGTTCATGCCATCAGGTTGGAGGCTACCCAGACGGAATATAAGGTGTTGTTCCTCCAACCTGAGTGTGGCTTCATCTTTACAGTAGAGGAGGCCGTGGATAGACATGTCAGAATGGGAATGGGATGTGGAATTAAAATGTGTGGCCACCTCTTGGCTCCGTCCCTCCCCCTCCTGTCTTCTCCTATCATTTTGGATCTCCCCCTCCCCCTCCAACTTTCAAATCTCTTACTCACTCTTCCTTCAGTTAGTCCTGACGAAGGGTCTCGGCCTGAAACGTCGACTGCACCTCTTCCTAGAGATGCTGCCTGGCCTGCTGCGTTCACCAGCAACTTTGATGTGTGTTGCTTGAATTTCCAGCATCTGCAGAATTCCTGTTGTTGGCTGCTACTTTCTCATTTTCTTCTCAAGGGAATTGGAGCAAAACTGTAATCAAAGCCAGTCATTCTTTGGTACTTTTGCATCTAGAATGTTACTTGCTATTTATCAGTCCATGCTTGTATATTATCTAGGTCTAGCTGCACACAGGCCTGAACTGCCTCATTGCTGAGGAGTTGTGTATCAGGAGCAGCCATCCCTGCTTTGGAAGCTATGATGAAAGGTAAGTTACTGACAAAGCAGTTGAAAATATGAAGCTGCTCTGAGGAATGCCTCCAGTAATGGCCTGAACCTGGGATGATCCACATCCTGCAATCACAACCATCTTTGTTTATGCAAGATGCAACTCCAACGCTGGAGTGTGAACCCCTTGATGCCCACTGACTTCCATTTATCCAGAACTCCTTGTTGTCCCATCTAGTCAAACGGACTCAGAGTGATACAGCATAGAAACTGGTCCTTCAGCCCACCTGGTCCATGCCCACGACAACATTCTCCATGTTCACCCCATTTGCACATGTTTGCCCATACTCCTCCAAGACCTTCTCTTCGATGTACCTATGCAAATGCCTCTTCAATTTTGCCTTCACCATCTCCCCTGGCAGCTCATTCCAAATATTCACTACACTCTGTGTAAAGAAGTTACCTCTGAGGTCTCTTAAACATCGCCCTCTTATCTTTTATCTGTAACCCCTAGTTTTAGATTCCCCAACTCTGGGAAGAAGGTTATAACCATCTATCATATCCATACACCCCATCATTTTATAAGCTTTTATGAGGTCACCTCTCATAGTCCCATGCTCCAAGGAATAAAGATCCAATGTGGCCAACGTCTCCCTATAACTCAGTCCTGCTAGACTTTGATGTCAGGGGCAGTAAGTCTCATTTCACCTTTAGAATTTAATTATTTGGTCAATGATTGGGGGCAAGACAGTGATGTGGTTATTCTAGTTATTCCAAAACTGGGCATCAATCAGGAGGTTTATTCTCGCTTGATGGCACTAGATGACAGCTTTCATCACTTTGGTAGGACCAACCAGGATAGGTCTTACACAGTGAATGGCAGGGCACTGAAAGCAAAGAAATCTGGGAATACAGATCTATAATTCATTGAAAGTGACACCACAGGTAGATAGGGTCATTAAGCAAGCTTTTTGCCACAATGGCCTTCATAAATCAAAGTATTGAGTACAGGAGATGGGATGTTATGTTGAAGTTGCACAAGACATTGGTGAGGCCTCATTTGGAGTACTGCGTGCAGTTTTGGTCACCTACCTATAGGAAAGAAATAAGTAAGTTTGAAAGAGTACAGGGAAAATTTACAAGGATTTTGCCGGGTCTAGATGAACTGAGTTGTAAGGAAAGATTGAATAGGTTCAGACTTTATTCCTTGGATAGGAATGCTCTATTCCTTTGATAGAGATATACAAAATTATGAGGGTAAATGCAAGCAGACTTTTTCCTCTGAGTTTGGGACAGACAATAATTAGAGGTCATAGGTTAAGAGTGAAAGGTGAAAAGTTTAAGGGAATGCAAGGGGAAACTTCTCCACTCAGAGAATCATGGGAGTGTGGAACAAGGTGCATACGTGCAAACTTGATTTCAACACTTAAGTTTGGATAGGGGTATGGAGGGTATAGTCCCAGTGCAGGTCAATGGGAGTAGGCAGTTTAAATGGTTCGGCACAAACTAGACGGGCGGAAGGGCCTGTTTCTGTGCTGTACTTACTATGACGCTATAACTTTGCGGATGGAAGCAGACATGGAGTATCAAATGCCAGTCTCTTCAGACATGCTCAGGTCAGTAAATACAGATTGAAATGATGATTCCGGGGTTATATATAAGTGGATATTAACACTAGAAAATGAATATGTGGTAGATTTGGGTTCAATTATACCTTTTAAGAGAAGATTCGATACATACATAGATAAGAGGGGTATGGAGGGATTTGGTCCGGGTGCAGGTAGGGACCAGGCAGGGAATGAGGCAAGCATGGACTGGATGGGCCAAAGGACCTTTTACTGTCCTATAGTGCTCTATAATTCTATAACCTGTGATGACAGTGTATCTACTCTACCTCTTTTTGCCTAAATGCTCCTTCTTCCTCCAAATCTGGGCAACATGCCTGAGGCTCAGTGTTATATGAATGACTGTGAAAGAACTCCTGCATTGAAAGGAATTACCAGGAGGGAACAGAATGTCAGAGGTGATGCAGAAACAACAGTCAAACAAGGAAGCAAAAGTCACTTGCAGGTGACAGCTGGACCCAGCTTTAAGAGTCAAAGTTTAGCAACAAGCAGCCAGGCAATCATGAAGCATCTGTTCCATTTGAACACTGTATAAAATGAACAGCCCACACAACATGGGGATTTCCTTGTATTTGCATTGAATATGTAGATGGGAAAAAATGATTCACACTTAACCACGCAAACACGAGGAATTTTGCAGATGCTGGAAATTCAAGCAACACACATCGAAGTTGCTGGTGAACACAACAGGCCAGGCAGTATCTCTAGGAAGAGGTACAGTTGATGTTTCGGGCCGAGACCCTTTGTCGGGACTAACTGAAGGAAGAGTGAGTAAGAGAACTGAAAGTGGGAGAGGGAGGGGGAGATCCAAAATGATAGGAGAAGATAGGAGGGGGAGGGATGGAGCCAAGAGCTGGACAGTTGATTGGCAAAAGGGATATGAGAGGATTATGAGACAGGAGGCCCAGGGAGAAGGAAAAGGGGGAGGGGGGAAAAAACCCAGAGGATGGGCAAGGGGTATATATCAATAAATAACGGATGGGGTACAAGGGGGAGGTGGGGAATTAGCAGAAGTTTGAGAAGTCAATGTTCATGCCATCAGGTTGGAGGCTACCCAGACGGAATATAAGGTGTTGTTCCTCCAACCTGAGTGTGGTTTCACCTTTACAGTAGAGGAGGCCGTGGATAGACATATCAGAATGGTAATGGGATGTGGAATTAAAATGTGTGGCCACTGGAAGATCCTGCTTTCTCTGGCGGACAGAGCGTAGGTGTTCAGCAAAACGATCTCCCAGTCTGCGTCGGGTCTCGCCAATATATAGAAGGACACATCAGGAGCACTGGGCTCAGTATATCACCCCAGCCGACTCACAGGTGAAGTGTCGCCTCACCTGGAAGGACTGACTGGGGCCCTGAATGTTGGTGAGGGAGGAAGTGTAAGGGCATGTGTAGCACTTGTTCCGCTTACAAGGATAAGTGCCAGTGGGGAGATCAGTGGGGAGGGATGGGGGGGACGAATGGACAAGGGAGTCGCGTAGGGAGCGATCCCTGCGGAAAGCGGGGGGGGGAGGGAAAGATGTGCTTAGTGGTTGGATCCCGTTGGAGGTGGCGGAACTTATGGAGAATAATATGTTGGACCCGGAGGCTGGTGGGGTGGTAGGTGAGGACCAGGAGAACCCTATTCCTAGAGAGGTGGCGGGAGGATGGAGTGAGAGCAGATGTCCCCCACTTTTCCTTCACTACATCGACGACTGCATTGGCGCTGCTTCCTGCATGCATGCTGAGCTCGTTGATTTCATTAAATTTGCCTCCATCTTTCACCCTGCCCTCAAGTTTACCTGGTCCATTTCCAACACCTCCCTCTCTTTTCTAGATCTTTCTGTCTCTGTCTCCGGAGACAGCTTATCTACTGATGCCTACTATAAGCCTACTGATTCTCACAGCTATCTGGACTATTCCACCTATCACCCTGTCTCTTGCAAAAATGCCAACCCCTTCTCGCAATTCCTCCATCTCCGCCGCATCTGCTCTCAGGATGAGGCTTTTCATTCCAGGACGAGGGAGATGTCCTCCTTTTTTAAAGAAAGGGGCTTCCCTTCCTCCACCATCAACCCTGCTCCCAAACGCATCTCCCCCATTTCATGCACATCTGCTCTCACTCCATCCTACTGCCACCCCACTAGGAATAGTCCTAGTCCTCACCTGGTCCTCACCTACCACCCCACCAGCCTCCGGGTCCAACATATTATTCTCTGTAACTTCTGCCACCTCCAACGGGATCCCACCACTAAGCACATCTTTCCCTCCCCCACTCTCTCTGCTTTCCTCAGGGATCGCTCCCTACACGACTCCCTTGTCCATTCATTCCCCACATCACTCCCCACTGATCTCCCTCCTGGCACTTATCCTTGTAAGTGGAACAAGTGCTACATATGCCTTTACACTTCCTCCCTTACCACCATTCTGGGCCCCAGACAGTCCTTCCAGGTGAGGCGACACTTCACCTGTGAGTCGTCTGGGGTGATATACTGCGTCCAGTGCTCCTGATGTGGCCTTCTATACATTGGCGAGACCCGACGCAGACTGGGAGATCATTTTGCTGAACACCTATGCTCTGTCCGCCAGAGAAAGCAGGATCTCCCAGTGGCCACACATTTTAATTCCACATCCCATTCCCATTCAGACATGTCTATCCACGGCGCCCTCTACTGTAAAGATGAAGCCACACTCAGGTTGGAGGAACAACACCTTATATTCTGTCTGGGTAGCCTCCAACCTGATGGCATGAACATTGACTTCTCAAACTTCCGCTAATGCCCCACCTCCCCCTCATACCCCATCCGTTATTTACTTATATACACACATTCTTTCTCTCTCTCTCTCTCCTTTTTCTCCCTCTGTCCCTCTGACTATACCCCTTGCCCATCCTCTGGGTTTTTCCCCCCCTCCCCCTTTTCCTTCTCCCTGGGCCTCCTATCCCATGATCCTCTCATATCCCTTTTGCCAATCACCTGTCCAGCTCTTGGCTCCATCCCTCCCCCTCCTGTCTTCTCCTATCATTTTGGATCTCCCCCTCCCCCTCCCACTTTCAAATCTCTTACTAGCTCTTCCTTCAGTTAGTCCTGACGAAGAGTCTCGGCCTGAAACGTCGACCGTACCTCTTCCTAGAGATGCCGCCTGGCCTGCTGCGTTCACCAGCAACTTTGATGTGTGTCACACCTAACCAGCATGGTTTGTCAATCAGCTTTAAAATATTAAGATGCTGAAATTTGGAAGTAATGATGCAAGACCACCCCCTCATCTCCCACTGAGAAAGCTGTAGTGGAATCCTAAAGGAAGCTTCAGTAATGGCCTTCCTTTCATCATAGCATCAAAAGCACAGATGTATGATCACTTGCATCTCCTTAGCAAATGACCATAAGTCCATAAGACATTGGAGCAAACCCAGCCTGCTTCCTGCAAGACTTGGAAAACAATCAGACATAGAATGAAAAAGAGCAAATAGCACTTGCATCCAAGAAGTATCAGGCAAAGACGATTATGCATATGGTCACTTGCCAAAAGCAATGACCTCTACCGTGAAGAAAGACAAGGTAGCAGGTGCATGGAAAATTACCATTCATGTTGCCTTCCATGCAATGTTCCCTCTAAGGTGAGTGCATGTGTGCTCGTACACACATCTTTTGCTACTAGCAGACAAAGGAATTTAAACTGCTCACAAAAGATTGCCGCCCTCTGCCTCATTGGCATGTTAAGTATATCTCACAATTGAACGCAATCTGATGTGGATGGTGTTGACAACGTTGAGTTTGTGATGATTTGTCTGCAGATTTTAGAAATGGCTTGTTTATACTGTTTTCATTGGAGAAATTATTGATTCACTATGTCGAATTCCAAAGAAGCAAAGGGCGTGAAGTGCAAAAGAACTGCTAGTTTATTTGAAGTGGAATGCGTTAATGAAACAGTAGAAACTGCTACACTGAAAGCTCATGAGGTCAGGAGCATGCGATAAGAAATATTTATGTACGATACAGACACTGGTCTTTTCTGCATGTATTGTCACAATGCAAAAGCAAATCACATATGAATGGTGTGCAAAAGCTCAGGCAAAAGGATCTTTCGTTACCCGCTATAGGTCTGCTACATATGCTTTGTGAGAGTGCAGGTGAATGAGAGCAAAAACAATCAAACCCAGAGGAGATCAAGGTTCTTACTGACAGTGTTTTGCTAGCTGTTGAAATGAATACCTCTACATATAAAAAATTCAGTGCACTCATATTGTTGTCATTGGGCAAAACTTGCACAGTACAAGATTTTTGTGCACACTCATTACAAATTAGAGGGAATACTGACTCAGTGTCACACAGCATCACAGCTTAAACATCTACCACAAGCCCTTTAAGGAGAGAGCGCAGTGAAGACTCAAAAGATTGATTAGTGGGATAATTGGTTATTAACTGTGGAGAGATTGTGCAAGCATGGCACTTTACTCTAGAGTTTGGAAGGAGATGACCTTATTGAAACATATAAACAACAGGGAGGATGTTTCACCAGTTTGAGGAACATCAAATTAAGAGACCCAAATAAGGGACAGATCATTGAACACTGAAAATGGGGGAGAAAAGAGGGCAGTGGATTTTTGGAATTTTCTACTCTATTAGACTTTTGAATGCTCAGTTTTTTGTTGCATTTAAATCAAGGGTTGATAGATACAAGACATTCTACAGACGCTGGAAATCTTGAGAATCATACACAAAATGCTGGAGGACATCAGCAGGTCTGACAGCATCTATAGAGGGAAACAAACAGTCAACCTAAGACCTTTCATCAGGACGTGATGAAAAATCCCAGGCCGAAATGTCAGCTGTTTATTTCCGTCCACAGATGCTGTCTGAACTACTGAGTTCCAGGAGGTTAATTGATTTCTCGTTATCAATAGAATCAAACAATAGTGCAGAAAACTGGTGTTGAGGTAACAGATCAGACATGTTCTTATTAAATGGTGGACAGGTTTGAGTCTTGAATGGCCTACTCTTGCTCCTATTTTTTTTTCACTTATCAAATCTTTGACTCAAAATTTGGCTGTATCATTATGCAACAAAGGATTAGATCTTTTCAGTTCAAGAGTGATTGGGATCAAGCGAGAAAGTCTAGCAGAAGCCATAAATAGATTAATCATTATCTCACTGAGTCCTGAGTAGGAAAGAGAGGGCTGTACAGCCAAGTTATGTTCCTTCTACCCCTCATTACTGGAATGTCAAAAACGGGGGTTCCCAAACTGGGATCCACAGACCCCTTGGATATGGTAAGGCTCCATGGCATAAAAAAAGGTTGGGAATCCCTGCAATAAAAACTGGGAATTTGTGGTGCATTATCTAAGCTGAAGTTCTTGGTAAGGTGTTCATCAGTTAAGAGTTTCCTCAGTAGGAATAGGAATATGCTTAATAGTAAATAACTCTGTTACTAATCTGGTACATTTCTGCTTGGTCATGTCTGGTATGGTGCATGATGTAGAGGGAAGCGCAAAAAGGCCAGTGAAACAGAAAAGAAATTGGTAAAATAAACTGAAATTCTGACTGTCAATTAAAAACAATATAAAGGAAAGAATTGCTCTAAAACCATCGGGGAGTGGTGTTATTTCATGGTGCAACGTGTTTGTGAGGTATTTCAGCGGGTTGTGAATACAGCGACACTAGTGCAGCATTGTTACTACAGGAGGGGAGGGGGGAATGGAACCAATCTTACCTTGCGCCACTTCACTTCCAGAGCAAATTGGAGCAACACTCCAGAGGGTTTGCTGGAATGCGGCATCAACGTGTAATGTGCTATAGCCATATGACAAATGCTGCAAGAGAACAGATCAGCTCAGCATCAGCTCAAGACTGCAGGCTAAGCTTAAGTACATTTATAAAAAAAAACTGGCCAGTTCAGACATGGCATCCCCTCAAGACATTCAAAGTGTAAACACAGCGGCCTTCAAAGATGCTTCAAGAATTTATTCTATCATCATTAAATAATACAAGTAGATGAAGATTTTCTTAAATATATTTGAACACTTTAACTAACATTATTGGTTTCAGACAACATTGCATCGCATCTTCTGGATACATAGAAAAGTAAGCATTTTTACATCAATCACAGCCACATGTTTCAGATATTGCATAAAAAACATTACATTAAGGCTGATCAAGTGTTCCAGGTTACCCATCATATTTGTCCTGAAATTCTCTGTCAGTGAGCAAGGTTAAACGTGCTAGTCAATCACAACAGTGCACTGTATTTCCTCTCCAAAGTTCATTCCATTCTGGATGTGAACTGCAACATGCTGAAATATCAATATAGCATGTATGGCGCCAGCAATGAATTTGTCAACCTCTGGACTTTCCTTCACATCTGAAATCTAACAATTAAAATGTGAGCAAGTTTCTGACAAAATTGCAAAATAACTAATCCCCAAACATTATTGGGACTTTGTTTCTCTTTTTACTGCCATTTTCCCTCCTGTACTGTAAAACCTCCCCACACCACCCTTACTTCCTCTCTTTTCTTTCTCCGGCCCCTGGCACATTTTGCACAAGTATCATCCAAAGAGCAGACGTGATCCATGTGAAGTCTCTCCATCATAAGGTATCCTTAACACAAGCCTTCAATTCCAACCTTAATCCTCACATCAACGTCCACAAACAATGGGAGTGGAAATTCTGGATGGTAAGGCTTTCATTAACTTTAGGTTTAGGACTTAAAGCTTCACTGCCAATCAAAAGTAGCTAAGAGTGTAAGACAATTGAATCTTTATAATGGCTCGCAACACAGAAGCTTAACCAGCAGACATAATTTTTTTGGTTTGAAAGCACATTTAAACATCATCCATGTCCTAGGGAAACTGAAGTTGGACTAACCATCTTACACACAAAAAGGAATGTAAATGAACTTTGTTTGGCTTTGCTTGATTTCTGCTAATTCGGCCTAATCAGAGAATGAAAATTATGGCATGCTTCCTTGCAAGCACTGAAAAGTGATCAGTGAGACGTTTTACTCACCAGGTACCGCTCTGAGGAAATGCTGACTAAAATAAGGTCATCTCCAACACGTACTTTTTCTCCTTCTGAGCGTTGTTTAGAGGCTGGATGTATGGTCCACCAGCAGGCCTCCCCTACACAGACAGGAGTGTTAAAACAATGCTCCCTTGCAGCACACATTCATTTTCCATATGGGTGCCACTGGTATAAAGTGAAACTTTGAAACATAGTCCGAGTTCTGGGTTCAAAGACATAAGCTGACCTTTTAATAGTACGGCTCATGAAGTAAATACATCTGTCTTTTGATAATGAACTTTACATTGCTGTTGATGCAATGCTCATTTTAAGTCTGGGACCTTTCTCAGCAAAAGTTCTGTTGTCTTTCAACTTTTGGAATCTGCCAACATTTTAAACTCCACTGTATAAGTGTCTCCCTTCATTTTAAGTCCCTGTGGAAGTGAATATTTCAGATTGTAGAAATGTAACCCTTGTAATCACAATTTCGGCAACAGAAGCTTGGCAGGTAGTAGACACATTTGTGGTACTGTTTAGAATCAACACGACATGAGAGACATTCTTCAGCTGGCCGTGCACTTAGGGTCCGCCTCCACTTCCTTCAGCACCACTGCAGTCTGCACAAGTCCGCAGGGAAGAGGCCGTCCTGTCACACACCATGTGCCTGTTTCAGGATTTTAATCCTGACTGCCTTTGGGGGAACACACATACTTTGACCTGAAATGAGCTGACTGAGGGCCAGAGGCAATAGCTGAAGACATGTTGGAGGCCAGAGGCCAGTATACTCAACCTACCACTGAGCCCAGATGAGCAGGGAGATGGTGTGAAACACTTCTAGTCCTAAAGATCACTGCGTGGCTGGGGCTTCCTCAGCAGTAAGTACTAGCACTGGTTTACTCAGTTTTAATTATTTATTGACAGTTAAACATGATTTAATTAAATGGTATCTTCTCTTAACATTTTAAAATACTTTAAACACAGGTATTTGAATAGTGAAGGGATATTTCAAATTAGTTTAACAGCCTTTGATTCCCTAAGGCCCAGTCGTCAACGCACGCTCACCTCTCAGGTGTGGTGTGATAGTTTTGTCTTTCAAATCCATGCACTTCTATGTCTAATACAAGCTGCCCCATGCACACACATCCCATAATGACCCAAATGAAGGTTAGGCTTTGCTGTGAGCCTGCTGCACCCGCTTTCCTCCTACCAGCTCATGTGCTGCACTACTGGTAGGGCTAGCAAAACAAGTCAACCTGCCACATGAAAGAGAGAAACAAATCCTATGTTCTCTTCTCTAACCAAAGAAAGAGTAATACTTCCTTTAAACATACCAGTTGTATCTTCCTGCAATCCGACGTCAAAGGCCAATTTGTCTGTTGAAGATCGAGATGTGGACAAACAAGAAAGATACTTGGAAACAAAAGGCAGGAAAGCAATGGGTTAAAATTTCAGACTGGTGACAGTTTACATGAGAATGATAGCAAACAGCAGGTCACTGACGAGGAATTTTCAATCTTTCTAAATCAATTCAAGCCACTAACTGAAAATTAGCAATAAAAACAGAGAATATTAGAAATAATCAGCAGGTCAGATGATATCACTAGAGGGAAAAACAGAAGGAACATCCAAGATCATTGACCCTAAGTGTTAACTCCATATCTCTTTCCACAAATGCTGCCTTATTCAAGTATTTTCTGTTTTTTTGCTATCTAAACCAGTGGTCCCCAACCTCCGGGCCACGGATCGATACGTTGCCACGAAGAATGCAGCGGTGCAGCGGTGGCCGGAACGCAGCCAGCACATCTTTAAGAAAAAAGCCGAAATAAACAAGCTAATTAATTTGGTGCTGCCTGGCACGTAAATGTCGGCCCAGATCAGAGGCGACACAATCAGCAATCACCTCTGATCTGGGCCGACATTTACATGCTGGCGGCACCTAATTAATTAGCTTGTTTATTTCGGCTTTCTTCTTAACTATGTGCTGGGTGCGTTCTGGCTACCGCTGCACCCCTGCATGCTTCGCGGCAACGTATCGGTCCGCAGCCCGGAGGTTGGGGACCACTGATCCAAACATATTGTCGTAGGTTTTCTGCAAAGCATGTTATGGTTTCTGAGTGTTAAAAATTCTCAAGGAACCTAGAAATTAATCTCCAAGTCCTTGGAGTCCCTTGTCCACATCAAACAGTCAGGAACCAATTCAGTACATCTGTTTGCTGTAAAGGATAGTGGGTAATTTGGATGTTTTCTATTATGTTATGAATATATGTCAGATTAGATATACTTTCTTCTGTATGAGCGCCACAATAATAAAAAATTTGAATTCCATTTGTGAATCTGGGCGTAAAATAGTTCACAGAAGTTAGTAACTTACCATTCCACTGTACGAGTGCCTGAGCAAAACTGCGTGTCCATACAGAAGTGTCCGATGGCCACCGCCCTGCGTTGTCTGTTTAGTAAATGATGATAATGTTAAGAGTTTTATAGCAAATAAAACACAAGGCACTCTACTATGTGTTACAGTCTCCGATAATTTATTAGTCCTTTTAAACGCTCTTTTTAGTTAACCAACTAAGACGCTCTAAAGCTAAACAACAAATTACAAAAATTCGAATGGGAAATGGGATCATTACTTCGAATCATTCTGATATTAATGATACATTTAAGAACTATTATTCTCAACTTTATACCTCTCAATCTTTAAATGATAGTATCTCTGTTGAGCATTTTTTAAAATAGTTTAAATATTCCTTCGTTCTCCTCCAACTTTAAAGCAAAATTCAATGAACCATTATCACTACAGGAAATATCATCTGCCATCTCTGCATTACAGTCGGGTAAATCTCCTGGACCTGATGGCTTTTCTGCAGAATTTTATAAATCATTTTCTTCACTGCTTTCGTCTCAATTATTTTTAGTTCTATCTGATTCGTTTAAACATGGTAAATTGCCTGCATCATTTAACGAGCCATGTATCATTCTTTTAGCTAAAAAAAGGTAAAGATCCGACAGAGTGTTCTTCATATAGGCCGATTTCTTTATTAAATGTCGATGTTAAAATTTTGGCTCGTAGATTAGAGAACATTATACCTTCTGTTATTTCTGAAGATCAAACTGGTTTTATCAAAAATCGCCTTCCCTTTTTTAATATACAGCGCTTATTTAATATCTTATATTCACCCACAACTGGGACTCCTGAATGTGTTATTTCTCTTGATGCAGAGAAAGCGTTCAATCGTGTGGAGTGGAATTACCTTTTTGCAGTTCTAGGAAAATTTGATTTTGAACAAAGTTCTATTGCATGGTTTAAATTGTTATATTCATGTCCCACCGCTTCTGTTTTGACCAACTCTCAGCCATCCCAGTCTTTCAGCCTTAAGCGTGGCACTTGTCAAGGTTGCCCTTTAAGTCCCTTACTCCTCGATTTGGCTACAGAGCCACTGGCGATTGCGTTTCGTAGTTGTGCTGAATTGACGGGGATTTGGAGGGGAGGTGTTGAGCATAAAGTTTCCCTTTATGCTGATGATCTTTTACTTTTTATATCAAACCTGACTACCTCCTTGTCCCCAATGTTTTCACTTCTTAATAAATTTAGTCAGCTTTCCGGTTATAAACTTAATTTACATAAGAGTGAACTCTTTCCAATTAATAGAGAAGCACACACTTTAGTAGTCCATGACCTCCCTTTTAAAGTCATTAACAATCAATTCACTTACGTTGGTATTATAGTAACAAGGAACTTCAAGAATATTTTTCGAGAAAATTTTACCAATCTTCTAAAATCTACAAAACAGAGTCTGACACAGTGGTCACCCTTGTCTATGTCTCTTTTAGGTCGAGTTAATGTTAATAAAATGTATATCCTTCCTAAATTTTTATATCTATTTCAGTCTTTACCAATGTTTATTTCTAAAGCTTTTTTTGATGCATTAGATTCTATTATTTCATCCTATCTACGGAAGGGTAAATGCTCTAGACTTAATAAAGCTCACCTTTAAAAATCTAAAAAGGAAGGCGGTATGGTCTTGTCTAATTTTCGTTTATATTATTGGGCAGCCAATAT
Source organism: Mobula hypostoma (assembly GCF_963921235.1). NCBI lineage: Eukaryota > Metazoa > Chordata > Chondrichthyes > Myliobatiformes > Myliobatidae > Mobula > Mobula hypostoma. The sequence continues at coordinate 23,291,644 of NC_086104.1, read as the reverse complement.
TCGTTGTCTTATTTTTTGGTCTTTCTTCCATAATCAGTCTGACTGCCCAAAATGGGTGGCAATGGAGTTGAATGCTGGTAAGGATCTTTCCATTTCTGCACTTCTCGGATCCACACTTCCTTGTTAATCCTCTTATTAGACATACTCTGAGAATATGGGCTCAGTTCAGAAAATTTAATGGTCTTCATGGTTTTTCTCTCTCTAGCCCTATTTTACACAATCACCTTTTCCTACCTTCTATGCGGGATTCAACGTTTTATGATTGGTATAGAAAGGGTATTGGGTGCTTTGAAGATCTTTTCATAGATAATTGTTTTGCAGCTTTCCAACAACTGTCTGTAAAGTTTAATCTACCTAATACTCACTTCTTTAGATATCTTCAAATTAGACATTGCATTAACCCTTTAATATCAAACTTTCCTGAGATGCCTGAGAAAAACATCCTGGACGTGTTTCCTTGTATCAATCCATTGGGTAAAGGTTTAATATCTGCTATTCGGGATAAGTTAGTGATTTTGAGGCGTGCCCCCTTCGATAAAATTAGAACTGCCTGGGAACATGATCTAAATATCTCCGTATCTGATGTGGTTTGGGATTCAATTCTTAAGTCAGTTAACTTAACCTCTTTATGTGCTGGCCACTGCCTTTTGCAGTTTAAGGTTGTACCCAGAGCTCATATGTCTAAAACTAAATTATCGCGGTTTTACCCTGACATTAGTCCCGTTTGTGATAAGTGTAAAGGGGCTGAGGCTTCTCTTACCCATCTGTACTGGCCTGTCCTAGTCTAGAGAAATTCTGGAGAGAAATTTTTTCAACCCTATCTCATATTCTTAATTGCCATTTGGAACCTAACCCTCTGGTTGCTCTTTTTGGCACCTTGGGTGAAGTAGACATGCACTTGAGTCAGACTAAACTTCGAACATTATCTACTGCCTCTCTCTTGGCGAGACGGTTAGTTCTTATAAGGTGGAAAGATGCAGCCCCACCCACTCACACTCAATGGCTTAGTGATATTATGTCCTGTTTAGACCTTGAAAAGATTCACTATTTACTTCTTAATGTGGACATGAAGTTTCATAAAGTGTGGGGACCTTTTCTTGAATATTTTCATAACTCCTCTTTAGGTTAAGTTTATCCTTTTTTTGTATGCTACAATCCCTTACTTTCAGCTTTTTATTCTGTAAGTTTTACTGTTTTTTGTTGTGAATTACATTATAGTTTTGGTTGTCGACATCATACTTTCTATTTTCTTACATATATTTACAGCTCTGTTGGGCGCTGCACCGTGTGCCTGGACCTGCCCAAGGCCTGAAGCGGCCGTGGCTGGAGGCCGACATGGCCTCGGACTCGAGTCCGGCGGGGCGGCGGCAGGCGGCGCCAAGGCGGCCAGCGAGAACAAACTGGAGGAGAGGCTGTACTCGGTGCTGTCACAAGATTGAGGAAGATGGAGGTGCACAGCCGCCAACCCCAGATTCGGGACGGCACCCACTGACTGACTGGGGTTGAATGCTCCGATTAGGGATTTTTTTTCTTTTATACACAGAAATGATTGGCCTGAGTTTTTTTTCAGTGGGAGGTTGGGGTGGATACTAATCTTACATGATTTTATTTTGGGTGCTTTTTTTATTGTTATGAATTATATATTGGACTTGTTTGTTTTGCACTGTATAAATCTCCATTTTGTAGATGGTTTTTTTTTCTGTAGCTCTATTGTAGAAACGCATAAAAAATTAATTAAAAAACACTCTGCAGTCAGGAAAGCAAATAGAATTCTGCATCGTGGTACTAGATCCAGTAGAGGCTAAATCAGAGGAGCTCACTCTAACTGTATATTGCCCCTCTAAAGCAGGGGGTTCCCAACATGGAGTCCACAAACCCCTCAGTTAATGGTAGGGGTCCATGGCATAAAAAAGGTTGGGAAGCCCTGCTTTAAAGATTTAACTTATGGAAAATTAAATACATGCATGGGAGGATTTAAAGTTTCTGCTGATTGGATTGTTGAAGGGGATCTAGAGGGAGAAGTTTCATTTGGACCAATTGGAGTTAATGGTAAATTTCTGTGCTTTACTCTCAATGTAATTCAGTGTAATTCTAAACTGGTGCGCAGGCTCCTCTGGCTAAAGCTCCTGCCAAAACTCTGCACCTGAGCATCATGACGAATGGGCAACTTCCAAGATAATTAGACTCTCCCTGAGAGTTGTTTGAATAATCTGATTTCTTGCAGCCTCCCACTGTCCCTCCTCCTTCTGCGTGTAAATGACGCAAAGTACATTTTCCAGTGTGAAGGCCACTGGAACGTCCTGTGATCGCAGCCCAACAATGCCCTCAAAATATACTGTAATCCCTTGCAAGATTAATGTAAGTATAATAGACTCTCTAATTTATTCATCACATGCACATCAAAGCTAACAAGAAGGCTATACAACAGGTTGTCAAAACTGCCCAATGCATCCTGCAAGATGTGGGAATTCGGGATACCTGACAGTGTCCCACACAACTACATCTGCAGGAAGTGCACCCAACTTCAGTGGCTGACTGACCGGATCAGGGAGATGGAGCTGGAGTTGAACGTACTCAGGGTCATTCGGGAGGCTGAAGATATTATAGACGAGATTTTTGAAGAGGTGATCACACCCAGACTGCAGGCTTCTGACAGCACATGAGAGACTACCAGGAGAGGTAAGGAGATTAAGAAGTCGGTGAAGGGTTCCCTTCAGAAACAAAGACAGCAGGATACCGGACACTCAAGGGTGGCAGGGAAGAGAAGTGTGCGCAGTCACAATTACGACAGAGAAAGTACTCAGGAAGCTGAATAGGCTAAAGGACGATAAACCTCCTGGACCAGATGGAATGCACCCTCGTGTTCTGAAGGAAGTAGCTGTGGAGATTGCGGAGGCATTAGCGATGATCTTTCAAAAGTCGATAGATTCTGGCATGGTTCCGGAAGACTGGAAGATTGCAAATGTCACTCCGCTATTTAAGAAGGGGGCAAGGAAGCAAAAAGAAAATTATAGACCTGTTAGCTTGACGTCGGTGGTTGGGAAGTTGTTGGAGTCGATTGTCAAGGATGAGGTTACAGAGTACCTGGAGGTATATGACAAGATAGGCAGAACTCAACATGGATTCCTTAAAGGAAAATCCTGCCTGACAAACCTATTACAATTTTTTGAGGAAATTACCAGTAGGCTAGACAAGGGAGATGCAGTGGATGTTGTATATTTGGATTTTGACAAGGTGCCACACATGAGGCTGCTTAACAAGATAAGAGCCCATGGAATTACAGGAAAGTTACATACGTGGATAGAGCGTTGGCTGATTGGCAGGAAACAGAGAGTGGGAATAAAGGGATCCTATTCTGGTTGGCTGCCGGTTACCAGTGGTGTTCCACAGGGATCAGTGTTGGGGCCACTTCTTTTTACATTGTACATCAACGATTTGGATTATGGAATAGATGGCTTTGTGGCTAAGTTTGCTGACGATATGAAGATAGGTGGAGGGGCCGGTAGTGCTGAGGAAATGGCGAGTCTGCAGAGAGACTTGGATAGATTGGAAGAATGGGCAGAGAAGTGGCAAATGAAGTACAATGTTGGAAAGTGTATGGTTATGCACTTTGGCAGAAAAAATAAATGGGCAGACTATTATTTAAATGGGGAAAGAATTCAAAGTTCTGAGATGCAACGGGACTTGGGAGTCCTCGTACAGGATTCCCTTAAAGTTAACCTCCAGGTTGAGTCGGTAGTGAAGAAGGCGAATGCAATGTTGGCATTCATTTCTAGAGGAATAGAGTATAGGAGCAGGGATGTGATGTTGAGGCTCTATAAGGCGCTGGTGAGACCTCACTTGGAGTACTGTAGGCAGTTTTGGTCTCCTTATTTAAGAAAGGATGTGCTGACGTTGGAGAGGGTGCAGAGAAGATTCACTAGAATGATTCCGGGAATGAGAGGGTTAACATATGAGGAACGTTTGTCCGCGCTTGGACTGTATTCCTTGGAGTTTAGAAGAATGAGGGGAGACCTCATAGAAACATTTCGAATGTTAAAAGGCATGGACAGAGTGGATGTGGCAAAGTTGTTTCCCATGATGGGGGAGTCTAGTACGAGAGGGCATGACTTCAGGATTGAAGAGCGCCCTTTCAGAACAGAAATGCAAAGAAATTTTTTTAGTCAGAGGGTGGTGAATCTATGGAATTTGTTGCCACGGGCAGCAGTGGAGGCCAAGTCATTGGGTGTATTTAAGGCAGAGATTGATAGGTATCTGAGTAGCCAGGGCATCAAAGGTTATGATGAGAAGGCGGGGCAGTGGGACTAAATAGGATAAAATGGATCAGTTCATGATAAAATGGCGGAGCAGACTCGATGGGCCGAATGGCCTACTTCTGCTCCTTTGTCTTATGGTCTTATGGTCTAAATATACCCCTTTGGATACTGGCTGGGGGAGATGAACCAGCAGATCACAGCAGCAGCTGCCAGGCTGGTGGTACCCTGGCCGGCTCTGAGACTCGAAAGGGAAGGGTAAAGACAGGCAGTGCAGTAGTTAAGGGGACTCAATAATTAGGAAGACAGAAAGGAGATTCTGTGGCTGCAAATGAGACATTGGGACGGTGTGTTGCCTCCCAGGTGCTAGGGTCCATGACGTATCAGAACTGCTTCAGGATAAGGTAGAGACATGTTCGACACAGCTTTGTGGGCTGAAGGGCTGTATTGTGCTGTAGGTTTTCTATGTTTCTACGTTTCTGTATTCTTAAGGGGGAAGGGGAACAGCCAGAGCTCATGGTGAATATTGGCACCAATGATATCGTCAGAAAAAGGGAAGAGCTCCTATACAGTTAGGAAAGAAGGGCAGCTGAGGTTATAGTCTCTGGATTACACCCTGTGGCACGTGCTAGTGCAGGTAGGAATGGGGTGATAGCACATATGAATGAGTGGCTGTGGAGATGGTGCAGGGTACAGGGTTTTAAGTTCTTAGACCATTGGAACCTTTTCTGTGAAAGGGAAGGGGAGACCTGTACAAGAGTTGCACCTGAACTGGAGGGGAACCAATGTTCTGGCCGGAGGTTTGCTGATCCTAGTCGGGAGAGTTTAAACTGGTCTTGCAGTTGGGATAGGTCGTTTGAAATGTGTACATTTCAATGCTAAGAGAACATGGATCAGTACATAGAACGACAATGTTGTGGCCATGACTGAAACTTGCTTGAGAGAGAGGCAGAAATGAGTGATTAATGCACCAGGTTTTCGAAGTTTTAAAAAAGAAAGAGGAGGAGGTGGTGTTGCACTGCGAAAGAGGGATAATATCACAGCTGCACCCAGAGACATAATGGAGGGTTCAGACATCGAGTTCATTTGGGTGGAACTCAGGAATAGGAAGGATGTAATCACAGTGATGGAATTGTACTACAGTCCGCCCCCCACCCCCAAAAGCCACCGGGATATTAAGGAACAGATATGTAATCAGATTAAGGAAATGTGCAAAAATAATAGCGTTGCCGTCGTGGGGATTTCAACTTCCCTAATATAAACTGGGACCTTCTCAGTGTAAGGGATTCAGATGGGGCTGAGTTTGTTAAGTGTATCCAGGAAAGTTTCTTAAATCAGTATGTGGATGATCCAAAGAGAGGAGGGGTCACACTGGACCTGGTGTTGGATAATGAGCCTGGCCAGGTGACTGACCTTTCCGTGACTCCTTATCTTGCAGGATAGCTATAGGAAAGGATAGGTATGATCCTTGTGGGAGAGTTTTAAATTGGAATAGGGTGAATAATGAGGTCATTAGGAAAGAACTAAGAAGTGTTAATTGGGAACACCTTTTCTCTGGCAAGTCCACATGAGAACAGACACTGGAGAAAGGTTAAAGATCAACTGCATAGAGAACAAAAGTATGGTCCTGTGAGAAGCAAGTATGGGGATTGAAAGATAAGAGAAACTTGGATGTCCAGAGAGGGGATGAATTTAATCAAGAAGGAACAGCATGTAAAACTTTGGAAGTCAAGATCAAATGAAGCACATCAGGAGTATAAACAAGCCAGAAAAGAACTAAAGAAGGGAATTAGGAAAGTGGGGGGTGGGGGTGCATGAAAAGTCCTCGGCAAGTAGGATTAAGATGAATCCCAAATTATTCTATACATATATTAAGAGTAAAAGAATAACTAGGGAGAGGGTGGAACCACGCAAGGAAAAAGGGGGTGCAGAGAATGTGAGTGAGGTACTTAATGAGTACTTTGCTTCAGTATTTACCAAGGAAATGGATATGAAGGACCAGGAAGTCAGTACTGAGTGCATGAATATTTAAGATGTTTAGAGGTCAAGGACGAGGAAGTGTGGGGCCTCCTAAGGAGTTTTAAGGTGGATAAGTCCCCGAGGCCTGATGGGATTTACCACAGGATATTGAATGAGGCAAGAGACAAGATTGCTGGGCCATTGACCAGTATCTTCATGCTTTCTCCAGCCACAGGTGAGGTCCTGGGGCATTGGTGAGTGGCTATGTTGTACCTCTACTTAAAAAGACAACAAAGGAAAATCCTGGGAACTATAGACCAGTGAGTCCCATGTTAGTTGTAGGGAAATTGTGAGAGAAATTTCTTAGGGATGGGATATTTGAGCGTTTAGAAATGAATGGCCTAATTAGGGAGAGCCAGTGTGGCTTTGTGCATGGCAGGTCAGGTCATGTATTGACAACTTGATTGAGTTGTCAAGCTTCACTGCTGCCCTAGATGCCAGTGACGTAACAGACAGTAAGTAAGTACACTTGTGTGCAGGAAATGACATTAAACAATCTTGAATCTTGAAGACATATTGTGAAATGCATCATTTATGTTAAAACCTCTATGGAAATAATTCTAGCCAAACCTTCATCACAACCTGCATGCCTTTAGTGGAGTACCACAGGGTCTTGGAAAATAGCACTATTTGTCAAAGTGCAGAAAGAAAACAAGATGTCCTGTCCTGATATTTAGGTTGGATGATATAATCGCAAAATACAGCCCCCAAAAAAATTTGTCCTAGATAAATCCAAATTTCTTTTCATACCTTCCTAAATACTGTACGTAAAAACACAATCCTGAAGAAAGGAGCGATATTTATAGACTAAATAGAGCTGATGGCACTAACATTGCAAAGGGATTTCCTGTCTTCCACTGCAACAATGGCTGCAACTCAGAAACACACTGTGGGAAACAAGTTACTGCTGTTTAAGGTATTCCTCCAGACGCTGGATTGCCAAAACTATCGTGAAGAATTAGAAAACCAATCACTTAAAATTCCCCCAACAAAGGATGACACAGACTTCAATCCAAAACAAAGCAAAAAAAAAAGGTCAACTTTTAAAAGTATGATTATAAATAGTGGTGAATTTTGCTGCCCTGTGTGAATTTATCAGCTAGCTCAATGCTTTACTTCAGATTACTGACTGTATTTTACTGCGTATGCTACTACCCAAGGGTGATGGTAGCAGGGTAGTTAATTGACTGGAGCAACAACCAGGGGCCAGAATCACTGATCCAGAGACAATAGTTTGAATATTACTATAGCCACTGAGGAATTCAAATTCAGAGTTAAATAAACCTGAGATTAAAAAGATAGTCTGAGCAAACGTGATCAAGAATCAAGGGAATATAGCTTCAAAGTAACTATTAGAAGCAACACACTCAAAATGCTGGAGGAACTCAGCGGATCAGGCAGCATCTACAGAAATGAATAAACAGTTGACATTTCACTTAGAGACCTTTCTTCAAGGCTGGAAAGGGAGGGGAAGGTGCCATACAAATGTAGGGGGAGGGGAAGGAGGATAGCTAGAAGCTGGTAGGTGAAGCCAGGTGAGAATGAAAGGTAAAGGGCTGGAGAGAAAGGAATCTAATAGGAGAGGACAGTGGACCATGGGAGAAAGGAAAGGAGGTGGGGGACCAAGGGGGAGGTGATAGGCACGTGAGAAGAGGTAAAGGGCAAGAGTGGGGAATAGAAGAAGAGGGGAGGAGGAGGGATTTTTTTTACCAGAGGAGAAATCAATAGTTATGCTATCAGGTTGGAGGCTACCCAGATGGAATATAAGGTGTTAGTCCTCTACTCTGAGGGAGGCCTCATTGTGGCACAAAAGGAGGCCATGGACCGACATGTTGGAGCAGGAATAGAAATTGGAATTAATATGTTTGCCCATGGGGAAGTTCCACTTTTGGCAGTTGGAGCGAAGGTGCTCAACGAAGCAGTCCCCCAATTTACGATGGATCTCACCAAAGTAGAGGAGGCCACATCGGGAGCACCAGATACAGTAGATGACTCCAGCAGATTCACAGGTGGAGTGTTGCCTCACCTGGAAGGACTGCTTGGGGCCCTGCATTGAGGTGAGGAAGGAGGTGAATGAGCAGGTGTAGTACTTAGGCCGTTTGCAGGGAGGTGCCAGGAGGGAGATTAGTGGAAAGAGACAAATGGACAAGGGAATTACATATGGGAGCAATTCATGTGATAAGCGGGTGGGGGGGGGGCAGAGGTAAAGGTATGTTTGGTGGTAGGATCCCTTTGGAGATTGTGGAAGTTGCAGAGAATGGTGAGTTGGCTGTGGAGGCTTTTGGCGTGGTAACTACTGGAAAGATTGGAGGGTAAATAAGGAAAAATCTTTTCCTCATTCAGGTAGTGGTAGGAGTCTGTAACTAATTTACTATATTGTCAAGTTGGTTATTATTGTCACATGTAGCAAGGTAAAAGGGTGATAGTGGTAGTAGCCTTCATGAAATATAAAAATGTAGAAAAAAACTTGCATGTGTTCTCAAATATGTGACTAGCAAGGCCACAGGCATGAGGGTGCATCGTGTTAGTTGGTTAGTTCTTTGGTTAACTGAGCTGAACACAATGGCCCAAGAAGCCACAATCTGTGACATAAATTTTCTGTGGTTCTGTGAAACCACAGAATTGCCAAAAACACCTACGTTATTCCCAAATCACCTTCAGAGAAGGAAATTTTCACCTTCACCCAAAGTGGACCCACAGAAACGTGGTTGGCTGTCAACCACATTATGAAATGGGAGTCCGTATAGATGACAGTCTCAGCCTTGCCAATCATATTCACGAAACATGAGTGTATGAGCTATGAAAAATAATGCATGCCATTCCTGATCATGAAGACTACTGATGATTTAAAGTCATATACTGTAACTCTAAACAGAAAATCTCAATTAACTCCTTGTTTAGGTGGAAATTACAATACTCACAGTCAAGCAAAAAAATAGCAAATTAATCCAGCTCTCCAATCTAATCCAGCTAACCTTACAATGATCTCAATGAGTCTAATTTATTGAGATGTTTCATCTTACACAGTTGTTTTGTTTCAGATGAAACAATACAGGAAGGTCTTAAATCTCTGGAAAGATGCAAAAATTTATTTGGATGTTGCCTAGCATTAAAGTGTACAAAATTATGAAGAGCATCAATAGTGAGAAACTCTAACCATAACAGAAGCATCTAAAACCAGAGGAGATAAGTTTAAGATGAGGAGTAAGAGAGTTAGAGAGGATCTGAGGATTTTCTTCTCATCCAGAGGGTGGTTGGAAACTTGAATATAATGCCTGAGAAGGTGGTGGAGCCAGGCACTCTCACAACATATATGGACAAGTAATTGCATCACAAGGGTTTAGAAGGTGTTGGATCAAGTGCTGGGAAATGGAATTAGCATAGTTAGGCACAATGATAATTATGACTGGCCTAAGGACCTATTTCTGTACAAAAAGCCACTCAGTCTTACAGAATGGAAACAAACTCTTCAACCCAACTGACCCATACTAACCAGACATTCACATCGAAGCAATGTGACTCTAAAACACCAAGTGAGGAAGCTACTTGCTCCATAACTTCTCCATGCATCCAAGTGTGCTACCATTCAATGTTTCTTGTACTAACACCCTGCATATCCTGGTATAGGGCTCAAGCTCAGTTAGAATTTACTGTTATCTGACCACAAATATTGAAGTGCCTTTGTGTTCATTTCAACTTGAATTACAGGTAAGTAATTAGTAAGTCAGACCAAATGGATCAGCATTGCAATTCTGTGTTTCAACGATATCAAAAAGCAGTTTGCAAAATAACATATAATGGATCATAACATTACTTCACTGATTTTTATGTAGCAGACTTACTGAAAAGGAAAATTGTATTATGTGTATCTGGATAAGCTACGCAGCAAAAAAAATCACTGCACTGGTAGAATGTACATTGCTGGTGGCATATGTTTGGTTGATTTAATTCTCTGACACTAGAAACATCTGCTATTTGCAGGATATCAGTATTAGTCAGATGTCTTGATTTCACAACAATGAACATGCATAAGACATGCACAAACTGAGCAGCTTCAGGTTGGCATTGTTACAAATCCTGCCATTTGCTTAGCAAGCCACCATGATTTTAGCATTACTCTGGCGAAACTCTCCTTCTCAGAGTTGCTGGTCTGTCCTCCTCCTGAAAAGTGAACAAACAGCATCACCTCTATCAGAACAATGATCCATCATTTTCGAACTGAGGAACACACAATGCAGGAGAAGATCTCAGCAGGTCACACGTTATCTATGGAAGGAAATTAACGTTGCAGGTCAAGACTCTTCATCTGGACTGTTTTGCTTCTCCATTTGATCATGGCTAATTTACTTTCCCTCTCAGCTCCATTACCCTGCCTTCTCCTCATAGCCTTTGACATCCTTACCATTCAAGAACGTATCAACCTCCACTTTAATGACTTGGCCCACACAATTGTCTGCGACAATGAATTCCATGGATTCACCACCCTCTAGCTCAAGGAATCTCTGTTCTGAAGGGTCCTTCTTCTGTTCTGAAGCCGTGCCCCCGGTCCTAATCTTTCACACTATTGGAAATATCTTCTCCACAGCCTCTCTATCTAGGCCTTCCAATATTCAGAAGGTTTCATAGAGATCCCCCCTCATTCTTCTAAACTCCAGTGAGTACAGGCCCAAAGGCATCAAATGCTTCTCAAAAGGTAACCCTTTCGTTCCTGTGATCATTCTCGTAACCCTCCTCTTCACCCTCTCCAATACCAGCCCACCCTTTCTTAGACACAAGCCCAAACACTGCTCACAATACACCAAATGTGATAACTGACTTAGCATTTCACCCTTGCTTTTATATTCTAGTCCTCTCAAAATGAAATCTCACATGGCACTTATCTTCCTTACCACTCAATCAAGTGCAAGTTAGCCTTTTAGGAAATCCTGCACTAAGGCTCCCCAGTCCATTTTCATCTCCAATTTTTGAATTTGCTCCCCATTTAGAAAATAGTCTGCTCTTTTATTCCGTCCACCATAGTGTGTGACCATACACTTCCCCAGACTATATTCTGTCTGGCTCAACATCGCCCATTTTCCTAATATGTATATGGCCTGTCACTCCCTCTTTCTCAAAACTACCTGCCCCTCCACCTATCTCCTGGGAGCATTAGGAAAGAATGGACCAGTTTTTTTAATATTGCAGATACGAAAAGTGAAAATAAAATAAATATCGATGATTTTTTGAAACAATGATCTTATGTAATCTTTCAAAGCAGTGACTATATTCCCAGGAGTTTAAACCATCAGGATCAAAGTTATCTATTGTACACAACACATGAATTATACAGAAAGGTTCAAATAGAAGTGAAGAGTACTGAAGGCACTTTTGTGTCGTGCCTTGGTGCAGTTACTTCCTATATTTTCTTCCCCTTCCCCGTTGCGGCTTAATTAAAGTGGCACAGTCAGAAGATACTGTAACAAGAGCCTCAAATTGCTACAGAAATTGAGCTCATAAACCAACCGGATAATCAAATGCCAAAATGAGCGTAGTCTGGACTGTGTAACATTCAGTCCTTTGTCTGTGTAATTACGCCCAACTTCGCATCCAAGTGATTCAAAATCCCAGAATATGAGTTGAAAAAGGGAATTTTATTGAGTGTCAATAATTTTCCAAAATAAAAGATCAGTAAATTAAAGCATTTCAAGCACCAGGCTGTGCCCAAATTTGAGGGACAGGCAGATAACCTATCACAGGATTCTAACTATTGCCCAGCTTTCTCTTTGCAGCAGGGAGTCACACAAAGACAGCCTTGAGTGGTTGAGACAATGAGCCTTTCACCTTCCAAAAATCACCCACTGACATAGTTGAGATCTGGATGTCACCATGTAGGAAAAATATCATGATATAGCTCCACTAAACTCCATACAATGTACTGCCATCTTATTTGTCTCAGTTTACAAGTAAACACATAAATTAAGACCAGGAGTAGGCCACTCAATCCCTCAAGCCCACTGCATCATTCAATAAAATCCTGGCCAATTTCAATGTAAACTTAACTCTTCCACCCCAACCGCGCCCATCCCCCCCCCAATCATCCTAAGCAACCTCAGCCCTTTGTTCACCAAGAATTTATCGACCTCTACCTTAAATATGTTCCAAGGGTTACTATAAAAGATTCGCATACCTTTGAGGGAAAAAAAATCCAACTTATCTTTGTCTTAAATGGGTGACTCCTTATTTTTAACAGTGTTCAATATTCTCCCATTATACTTGTGTTATTTATTTATCTTGTAATTCATAGTAACTTCATGTGTTTGCATTGTACTGTTGCTGCAAAACAACAGATGTGATGCTATATTAACAATGGTAATAAAATTGATTCTTTCTGATAAAAGGAAATGTCTTCACCACATCTATCCTGTCAAGAGCCTCCAGGACGTTGTAAGTTTAAATCCAGTCTCACGTTGTTCTAATTTCAGCAGGTTTCCCAGCTTGTCCTATTTTTCCTCTATTGGTCTAATAAATCTCCTCCTAACTGCTTCTATTAGCATTCTTCCTTAAGTATGATACCAATACTTACAACAACATTCCAGAAACAGTCTCAACAATCCCCTAAAAAATTGAAGATTCCCTGTTATGGCAAAACACACAAAATGCCGGAAGAACTCCGCAGGTCAGGCTGCAACTATGGAAATGAATAAACAGTCAATGTGTTGGGCCGAGACCCTTCATCAGGTCTCATGTTTGTGATTCTTGTGTTTGTGATTTTCTCGTGTTCGTGTTTATGATTCCCTTTTATATTGAATTTGCCCTCACAATGAATTACAAAATTCATTTAAATTTCCCAATTACATGAGATTCACTCAAATCCCCTTGCAACTCAGATCTCTGCAACCCCTCATCGTTCAAGTAAATGGCAGAGGGGGAATCTTCAAATATTCTCTTTAAGGACTATGACAGTTGAAACCCACAGTCACTGTCATTACTTCATTAAGCAACCTTGTTTTAAGACATTTTAAAAACTCCACCAATCCTCAAGATCAACAGATCCAGATGATACAGTCAGGTTGCGAGTCAGTTCCCCTTTAAGAAAACAGAAGCCGAGATGGGTACAATTAAAACACAAAGGCCTTAGGTCCTAACTCCCGACTATCCTGGTGATGAATTTACAGTCCTTGGAATATAAAACTGAAGCCCTCAGAGCAAGATTACAGTACCAGAGGGACATCTCTTTCCTTCCGGTCCAGATGAAGGGTCTCAGCCTGAAACATTGACTGTTTACTCTTTTCTATAGATGCTGCCCGGCCTGCTGAGTTCCTCCAGCATCTTGTGTGTGTTGATCAGGGACTGCTGTGTGTTTTGCTTCACGAAAACATGACTCACCTCCATCATTTCAGACGAATTACTACAGCCTGACGGCTTCACCATTCTCTGGAAAGACAGGTCAGTTGAGTCTTTTAAGGGTCGAGGAGATCCCGGTGCACAGATGTTACAGTTCTTTCTCAGCCATGCTCACCCAACCTGGAAAATCTAGTGATCAAGTGTCGCCTATTTTATCTACTGAGGGAGTTTTCTGCATTCATCCCGGTAGCGAAGTACACTCCCACCTCAGAACAACGTTGGACAGGCACTGGAGGACCTGAGCACCATGTGCAACACAGCCCGACGTCTTCCTTAGCATTATGGGAGGCTTCAACCAGGCCAGCTTGAAGAAGTCTTTGAATAGCTACCACCAACATATCACCTTTGAACCAGAGGAGCTAACACACTTGACCATCATCAAGAATGCTTACTGTGCCAATCCACGGCCACACATTGTAAAGTCCAATCAGCTGGCTGTACTTCTACTCCGAGCACATAGGCAGAGACTAAAGGCCACAGCACCAGTGGTGAGGACCAAGGTATGGTCAAGGGAGATGGGGGGAGTGTTTCCAGGACTATTTCTTGGAGGCCGACATCAGAAAAGCTTGCATGAGGGTGAACCCTCGCAAGGCATCATGTGCTGATAGTGTATCAGGTAGGGCTCTGAAAACTTGTGCCAACCAATTAGCAGGACTGTTCAAGGTCAGCTTCAATCTCTCACTGCTGCAGTCAGAGGTTTCCACCTGCTTCAAAAGGGTGACCATCATACCAGTGCCCAAGAAGAGCAGACAACAACTTTCATCCAGTTGAACTTACATCTACTGTGATGAAGTGCGTTGAGAGGTTGGTCATGGCTAGAATCAACTCCTGCCTTAGCAAGGACCTGGACACACTGCAATTTGTCTAACACCACAATAGGTCTACAGCAGACGCAATCTCACTGGCTCTCCATTTGACTTTGGATCACCTGGACAACAGCAATACCTATGTTAGGATGTCGTTTATGGATTACAGCTCGGCGTTCAACACCATCATATATATAGGCATCTGTTAGTCTCGTGAGACCATGGATTTGCGCCTTGGAAGGTTTCCAGGGCGCAGGACTGGGCAAGTTTGTATGGAAGACCAGCAGTTGCCCATGCTGCAAGTCTCCCCTCTCCACACCACCGATGTTGTCCAAGGGAAGGGCATTAGGACCCATACAGCTTGGCACCGGTGTTGTCGCAGAGCAATGTGTGGTTAAGTGCCTTGATCAAGGACACAAACGCTGCCTCAGCCAAGGCTCGAACTAGTAACCTTCAGATCACTAGACCGACGCCTTAACCACTTGGCTATGCGCCAACACCAATACCATCAGACCCTCGGTATTAATCACTGTGCCCCAAAACCTGGACCTCTGTACCTCCGTCTGCAACTGGGTCCTTGTCCCAGAAAACCACATACAGTGCTAATCAGAAATAACATCCCCTCACTGATAATCAACACTGGGACACCTCAAGGATGTGTGCTTAGTCCAGTGCTCTACTCTCTATACCCATGTCTGTGTAGCTAGGCACAGGTCAAATGCCATAAATTTGTTGATGACAAAACTATTGTTGGCAGAATTTCAAATGGTAACAGGGAGGCATACAGGAGTGAGACAGATCAGCTGGTTGAGTGATGCCAAAACAACATCCCTGCATTCAACATCAGTAAGACCAAAGAATTGATTGTGGACTTCAAGAAATGGATGTCAGGGAACACACACTACTCCTCTTTGAGAGCTCAACAGTGGAAAGGTTGAGCGAGTTCAAGTTCCTGGGTGTAAACATCTCTGAAGATCTATCCTGAGCCAAACATTTACAAAGAAGGCAAAATGGTTATATTTCATAAGGAGTTTGAGGAGACTCGGTATCTCACAAAAGGTTGACAGTAAAAAAAAACATTTGAAGTTAAGCTAATAATGATACAAAAGTGATTGAGTATTGAGGAGTATAGTTGTGTAGGTAAGTAACAAATCAAACTGAAGCCAGAAAGGAGTGACAATATTCATTTGAGGGAGGAAAATAAAGTAGGGTAATATATAATAATCAGTGAGGAGTGCAGCAAAGTAGAGAGTGCTCCTGGCCATAGATCCATGTAAACGGCAGATGGATAAGCTTGTTGAAAGATGCTTTCTTTTTTCTCAGATGAGAAATGCAACTGACAGCAGAAAGGTCATTGTAAAACTGTATAAAGACCGACAAAGCTTGAAGTGTTTACTTTGGCCCAGCATAGTCTGAGAAGAGATTTAACTGAGGTGTATAAAGGTATAAAGGTATGTGTTCTAAAGAAAGTGCAAAGATAAGGGCACAGCTTACAAAACTGGTTTAAAGGATTAGCAGATATTGAGGAAAAATAATTCACTGACAGAATGGTGAAAATCTACATCTCATGGCCTGCCAGGCTGGTAAGGACATCAGATTAAAAATTAATTGGATGACTAAGTGCTGTAACATCATGGCAGCAAACCAGGAGATGAGAAAGAAGGCTTCGACTGGATTCTCGCTTTCATCTGGCATCGATAACGACGAATGACTTTATTCTCTGCCATAAATTTCAATGATGGGAATGTGTTACAAAATCAGTTCCACTATCAACTGCCTGTGAATGTATGCTTCCAGAAGAGTTACAAATCCTAATTAATGCACTTCATAAGCATGCTTTAGAGCGCTTCAAGCAGAGCAAGGGCCAGGGAAATACTTTTTCAGCTTAACTTCATCCATTTCTGTGTAAGCATTATGAAATAATTGTAAAGATTAATTTCCAAAAGTATCTTATTTGAAAAGCTCCAAGCACTAGCATCATTTCCTAAAATTGTAATAAATGTAACTATCACCTCTACATTTGCTTGTTACAGGAAATAAGAGAGTATTTACTTCACATGTTATTTTGTCCCTAACATATCCTAATATATTAAAGAAAATCCATTTTATAAAGGCTGCATTAATAAAGATAAGTTCACCAACTAAAATTGCACTTTAATAAACATCATTAATAATCCTTTTATACGGAGATCTGGTCTGGGTTAAAATTTTATCATGCGAACAAGGAACAGATCAATATCAATTGTAGAAATATCCATTATGAAAACACTGAGCAAACGTGTTTATCATTAGTACTGATTACATAACTGGCAATATCGACCTTAAGCTGTAAAGTGCATCCTCAAACTTTTCACCAGCAGTGGGGAAAATACTTCTCTTAACAGCTTGTATATCAAATCGTTTGAAATATTAAATAATAATATCAATAAAACATGTTCTGTTTCTTAGCCTGTAGAATTTATAACCTGTACAATTATTGGATGCAGCATATAAGATGTTAAAAAGTGGACTGGATTGACAGAGAATTATACGCAGTGGCCACTTTATTACGTACACCCGTCGGTAATGCAAATATCTAATCAGCCAATCATATGGCAGTAAGTCAATGTATAAAGGCATGCAGACATGGTCTTGTAGTTCAGTTGTTGTTGAGGCCAAACATCAAAATGGGGAAGAAATGTGATCAAAGTGACTTTGACTGTGGAATGATTGTTGGTGTCAGATGGGGTGGTTTGAGTATCTCAGAAACTGCTGGTCTTCTGGGATTTTCATGCACAACAGTCTCTAGACTATACAGAGAATGGTGCGAGAAACAAAAGCAAACCATCCAGTGAGTGGCAGGTCTGTGGATGAAAGCACCTTGTAAATGAGAGAGGTCTAAGGAGAATGGCCAGGTTGGTTCAAAGTGACAGGAAGGCAACAGTAACTCAAATAACCGCACATTACAACAGTGGTGTGCAGAACAGCATCTCTGAATGTACAAGGTAACGAACCTCGAAGTGGATGGGCTACAGCAGCAGAAGACCATGAACATACACTCAGTAGCCACTTTATTAGCTACAAAGATACCTAATAGAGTAGCCACTGAGTGTACATTGCTGGATATGACGATTGCATTTGGATGGAAGAAACTTTCAATTAATTAATATGCCAACAGCTCCTGCTCAAATGTAATCACAAGAAATACAGCCATCTTGTGATTTTGCTTCAGTATAGTTTGAAGGATTTTGCATACGTAAGGCAACCGTGGGTGCAATAGCGTAATGGTTATTTTGCTAGCTGAATAATTCCAAGGCCAAGAACATTATCAAGAAAATGCAAGCTAAGTCATATGGCAGATTGAGAACTTGAATTTAGTTTACTAAGAATATCTTAACTGAAAAGTTGACATCACAAGTTATACAACCAAGACTAAAATACAGCCAGACCAAAATACCAAAGTTTTAACATCCTCTTGGAAAGAAACCTTTGGTTCATGGTCACATTCCAATGTATCACAGCCCACTCTGAAGTTGCAAATAATTAATTCTTCTAAATTGAGTGAAGGACAAAGGATAATGCTATCCTTGGCACCAACACCCTCTTTATGACAATCAAATATAATAAAACCTACTGTCATCCTTCAGTTCTGAAAAAGTCAACATTGTAACTTGTGTTAAGGTCACTTGAGAGGAGCTTGCTATAATGTAGAATGGGACCATGTATGATGACTCTGCCATAGTTGGATGCATCAGCAAGGGAGATGAGGTTGAGTACAGGGCTACGGTAGGAAACTTTGTCACATGGCATGAGTAGGATTATCTGCAGCTTAATGTGAAAAAGGCTAAGCAGCTGGTGGTAGACCTGAACAGAGCTAAGGCACCGGTGACCCCTGTTTCCATCCAGGGGGTCAGTGTGGACATGGTGGAGGATTACAAATACCTGGGGATACGAATTGACAATAAACTGGACTGGTCAAAGAACACTGAGACCGTCCACAAGAAGGGTCAGAGCCATCTCTATTTCCTGAGGAGACTGAAGTCCTTTAACATCTGTCGGACG
The DNA here is from genome assembly GCF_963921235.1 of Mobula hypostoma. Taxonomy (NCBI): domain Eukaryota; kingdom Metazoa; phylum Chordata; class Chondrichthyes; order Myliobatiformes; family Myliobatidae; genus Mobula; species Mobula hypostoma. The sequence continues at coordinate 23,273,142 of NC_086104.1, read as the reverse complement.
ATGCTGAGGATGTTCTACGAGTCTGTGGTGGCCAGTGCGATCATGTTTGCTGTTGTGTGCTGGGGCAGCAGGCTGAGGGTAGCAGACACCAACAGAATCAACAAACTCATTCGTAAGGCCAGTGATGTTGTGGGGATGGAACTGGACTCTCTCACAGTGGTGTCTGAAAAGAGGATGCTGTCCAAGTTGTATGCCATCTTGGACAATGTCTCCCATCCACTACATAATGTACTGGTTGGACACAGGAGTACATTCAGCCAGAGACTCATTCCACCGAGATGTAACACAGAGGGTCATAGGAAGTCATTCCTGCCTGTGGCCATCAACTCCTCCCTTGGAGGGTCAGACACCCTGAGCCAATAGACTGGTCCTGGACCTATTCCCTGGCATAATTTACATATTACTATTTAATTATTTATGGTTTTATTACTATTTAATTATTTGTGGTGCAACTGTAACGAAAACCAATTTACCCTGGGATCAATAAAGTATGACTATGACTATGACTATGACTGATTTTCTTCCAGAAGGATATTAGTCCGTCCATGATATTTTAATCACACACTAATAGGTGCCAGCCTTGCAGTGCAGGCTTTTTCATGAAACAGAATAAAAATTCTTAAACTGGCATAAGACCATAAGATCATAAGATATAAGAGCAGAAGTAGGCCATTCGGCCCTTCGAGTCTGCTCCACCATTCAATCATGGGCTGATCCAATTCTTCCAGTCATCTCCACTCCCCTTCCTTCTCCACATACCCTTTGATGCCCTGGCTAGTTAAGAACCTATCTATCTCTGCCTTAAATTCACCCAGTGACTTGGTCTCCACAGCTGCTTGTGGCAACAAATTCCACAGATTTACCACCCTCTGACCAAAGTAATTTCTCCGTATCTCTGTTCTAAATGGGTGAGCTTCAATCCTGAAGTGGTGCCCTCTTGTCCCAGACTCCCCTACCATGGGCATGACGAGGCTGTGACCTGCAGGCCAAGGGATGTGGTGCTGGACAATGGGATTAAGCAGTAGCATGCCATACTCACAATAGGTTGAATGAAGGGAATGGAAAATGGAGGGTTATGTGTGAGGGAAGGGTTAAATTGATCTAGGAGTAGGTTAAGAGGTTGGCACAACATCTTGGGCTGAAGGATTTGGAGTTCCCAACTCTCTCCACAGATGAGCCATGTATGTAGAGTAAGAAGTGGTCACCCTGTACCTTTCTGAAGTTCACAATCATCTCTCTGGTCTTGTCCACATTGAGACTCAAGTTGTTGTGCTCGCACCACGCTGCTAGCCACTCTACCTACTCTTTGTACACAGTCCTGTTTTCCTGTACTGCTCTATGTTCTGTGATTGGCCTCCATGTGATTTTCTTTTTCAACCCAGTGCAAATAATATTTCTGTTACTGTATTTGACACTGAATTTGCCCTCTAAGGCAGGCATTCCCACAGACCCCTTGGTTAATGGTCAGGGTCCATGGCATGGAAAAGGCTGGGAAACCCTGCTCTAAGGTAACACGCTCAGTGATGGTTACCATCTTGCAAGTTATTGCATTGAAATCTCAAGGATAAGGAGAGTTGTGCATCCAAAGCACAGTAGCTTCTATCACATCCATTGGGAGGTGATGTGAAAGATGAAAGGATCCTTGTGGTCTGTCAAGACATTGAGTATGTAGTACCAGATTCCAGCAATGTACATACTCACTGTGCGGGCAAGGGCAAACACCTCTGTGCTGAGCGGCTGCATCCACATCCAGCCCCGCGTCCCCAGTCAGCCTCTCCACACTGAGCCTGATGTGTGCCAGGTAGCCAGTGCACACAGTGAGAAGGGCAGTGGTGTATGCCAGATCCTGGCACAGCCCAAATGGATGTCTCTTTTTTTTAAAAGGAAAGGGAAGTTGAAGGTGACTATATACCTGTGAATGTCAGACTGCAAATCCCAGAGCATCGCGTAGTGAAACGACACAGTGAGGAGTAGCTCTCTGTGGGATTACGGTGTGCTAATATGCTTCCCCAGTGTGGTGAGATCAAACTAGAGGGGAAAATTGGAACCCTAACATCCAAAAATAGACCAATTGTTTCCATATTATACACCTTTTGACAATAGAACAACTTATCCTGAGCACATCATGATATTTGCGAATATATCACCATCATAAACAACAGTCATAGAGAGACTGCAACAAAATTGAGCAACACACCCGAAAACAACAGGAATTCTGCAGATGCTGGAAATTCAAGCAACACACATCAAAGTTGCTGGTGAACGCAGCAGGCCAGGCAGCATCTATAGGAAGAGGTGCAGTCGACGTTTCAGGCCGAGACCCTTCGTCAGGACTAACTGAAGGAAGAGTGAGTAAGGGATTTGAAAGTTGGAGGGGGAGGGGGAGATCCAAAATGATAGGAGAAGACAGGAGGGGGAGGGATGGAGCCAAGAGCTGGACAGGTGACAGGCAAAAGGGGATACAAGAGGATCATGGGACAGGAGGTCCGGGAAGAAAGACAAGCGGGGGGGAGATCCAGAGGATGGGCAAGGGGTATATTCAGAGGGACAGAGGGAGAAAAAGGAGAGTGAGAGAAAGAATGTGTGCATAAAAATAAGTAACAGATGGGGTACGAGGGGGAGGTGGGGCCTTAGCGGAAGTTAGAGAAGTCGATGTTCATGCCATCAGGTTGGAGGCTACCCAGACGGAATATAAGGTGTTGTTCCTCCAACCTGAGTGTGGCTTCATTTTTACAGTAGAGGAGGCCGTGGATAGACATATCAGAATGGGAATGGGATGTGGAATTAAAATGTGTGGCCACTGGGAGATCCTGCTTTCTCTGGCGGACAGAGCGTAGATGTTCAGCAAAGCGGTCTCCCAGTCTGCGTCGGGTCTCGCCGATATATAAATGGCCACATCTCGAAATGCTGAAGGACCTCAGCAGGCCCAGCAGCAGCTATGGAGGCGAATAAACAGTTAACGTTTCAAGCTGAGACTGGATTGGCTGCAGTGATAACTGGCTTCGAGCTGCGGACTCACTTTCGTGAACTTCACTTCTGAATGTTATTTGCTTACTTTTATTGTTTTGCACGATTTGTTTCTTTTTCTGCACATTGGGTGCTTAACGGTCTTATTTTCAATGGGTCCCATTGGGTTTCATTGTTTTGTGGCTGCCTGGAAGGAGACGAATCTCAAGGCAGTATATAATATACATACTTTGATAGTAAGCGTACTCTCAACTTGCTGAGTTACTCCCGCACTTACTGCATGGTTGGTCTGAATTTCCAGCATTTGCATTATCTCTTGTGTTTATGATTTGCAGTCCCAAAATATGCTCTTTGGCTGATCAAGTCCACCCTGACCAAAAAAAAACACTAATCCTACAATAATCCCATCTCATATTCTCTCCGCATTCTCATTAAGTCCCCCCCACCTCCCCCCCTTCCAGTTTCTGCTCCTCCCCTGCCACCTGGGACAATTTAAATGGTCATTTAGCCTACCAACCCCTAGGTCTTTGGGATGTAGGTAGAAACCAGATCACGCAGAGGAAACTAATGTTGTCACACGAGAGGACGTAGAATCTCCACACGGACAGCACTAAAGATCAGGATTTTGTCTGGGTCTTTGGTGCTGCGAGACAGTAGTTCTACAAGCTGCACCACATTGCCAAATGCAAATGTTTTCTATTTTATGCACTGCCTTGTAAGTGCAGGGAGAGGAATTCCTTCTGTTTTATTACCTGCTACACAAATAGATCACTAAACAGAAGCAAGTGCTATGCCATCTGTGACGTGTTACTGGGCAGAAAAATGGAATGTGTAAATTGGGCAAATAGAATTAAAGACAAAATATGTTTCTACTTCAAATAGCAAGATCAAGACAGACAAAAATCTGTTATATTGATGTGTGCAATGTTCAGAATAAATTATTTTTGCTCCTTTATAATGCTGATCGTGCCAACCAGACTGAGGAGTTTACAAAGCAACCTGATGGCACGCAAACTCTAATGTGCAGTTTTCTTAGTTGCTGAGTGAAAAACTGTGTTGGGGGAAAAAAAGGGAAAAATTCCTTGCCACTCTGCCTTGCTGCAGGGAATGCACAACTGATAATAATAATTTGTCAGCCCAAATTGATCTGGGATTTGTTGAACAAATATTGCATACATTGGACAAGCTCCTTTGGCCTTCATCTTCAAATTACTTTTGTTCCAAGACTTGTTGGAACTGCGAGAATAAAGGGGATGCCTGACCCTTTGCTAATCGATAATATATCTGTTTAAAAGTTGAACACTGAGAACTGAAACATAAACACAGTAGGGTAAATTAGAATCAAACAAGCTATAGAGGAGAAATCGAGAAGTATTGGGCCAAGGAGATACAGGGGAAGAGAGAGGAGGTCTTATTTGTTACTCCAGTACCAGAGCACATCTAACATTTGGATATCAAAACATAGTGACATGTTTAGCACAAATCTCCACATAATACTTATCTGAGGTATACACTTATAGAAAGGAGAAGAAAGAAAGAACAATCAAAAGAAAAAAACTATGTACAGAGTAGGGAGTGATTTTTTTTACAACATATTCATTAACTTGTGAGAATAAAGTCAGGCCTATGAGGTGTTATATAGTTTTTCCAGTATGAATAAAATTGTTCCAACTTATGATTAACAGATGCTGTTATCTTTTCCATTTTGTAAATGTCCATTGTAATTTCCATCCATACATTTAAAGTTGGGCTCTCCTGTGATAACCATTTCATGGTAAGAGTCTTTTTACCAGCCACCAGCAGTATATTCATTAAATATTTATTTGGATATATTTGGTATATTTGAATTTTCAAAAGGCTTTTGACAAGGTCCCACACAGGAGATTAGTGTGCAAACTTAAAGCACACGGTATCGGGGGTAAGGTATTGGTGTGGGTGGAGAATTGGTTAGCAGACAGGAAGCAAAGAGTGGGAATAAACGGGACCTTTTCAGAATGGCAGGCGGTGACTAGTGGGGTACCGCAAGGCTCAGTGCTGGGACCCCAGTTGTTTACAATATATATTAATGACTTGGATGAGGGAATTAAATGCAGCATCTCCAAGTTTGCAGATGACACGAAGCTGGGTGGCAGTGTTAGCAGTGAGGAGGATGCTAAGAGGATGCAGGGTGACTTGGATAGGTTGGGTGAATGGGCAAACTCATGGCAGATGCAATTTAATGTGGATAAATGTGAAGTTATCCACTTTGGTGGCAAAAATAGGAAAACAGATTATTATCTGAATGGTGGCCGATTAGGAAAAGGGGAGGTGCAACGAGACCTGGGTGTCATTATACACCAGTCATTGAAAGTGGGCATGCAGGTACAGCAGGCGGTGAAAAAGGCGAATGGTATGCTGGCATTTATAGCGAGAGGATTCGAGTACAGGAGCAGGGAGGTACTACTGCAGTTGTACAAGGCCTTGGTGAGACCACACCTGGAGTATTGTGTGCAGTTTTGGTCCCCTAATCTGAGGAAAGACATCTTTGCCATAGAGAGAGTACAAAGAAGGTTCACCAGATTGATTCCTGGGATGGCAGGACTTTCATATGAAGAAAGACTGGATGAACTGGGCTTGTACTCGTTGGAATTTAGAAGATTGAGGGGGGATCTGATTGAAACGTATAAGATCCTAAAGGGATTGGACAGGCTAGATGCAGGAAGATTGTTCCCGATGTTGGGGAAGTCCAGAACGAGGGGTCACAGTTTGAGGATAGAGGGGAAGCCTTCTAGGACCGAGATTAGGAAAAACTTCTTCACACAGAGAGTGGTGAATCTGTGGAATTCTCTGCCACAGGAAACTGTTGAGGCCAGTTCATTGGCTAAGTTTAAGAGGGAGTTAGATATGGCCCTTGTGGCTACGGGGGTCAGGGGGTATGGAGGGAAGGCTGGGGCGGGGTTCTGAGTTGGATGATCAGCCATGATCATAATAAATGGCGGTGCAGGCTCAAAGGGCCGAATGGCCTACTCCTGCACCTATTTTCTATGTTTCTATGTTTCTATTTATCTCTTTTCAACCATTCTTGAGGTATATACCCAAAATATATGGTCTTATTCTCTAAGGGTATTTCCCATTTAAAGATGTCTTGTAGAGCATTATGTATCCCACTCCACTAGTCTTTGATAACGGGGCATTCCCAGAAAATACGATAATGGTTTGCATTTTGATTTCCACAATTTCTCCAGCAAGCAGGGGGGTTACTATCATAATGGGATTTCTGAGAGAGTGTAATAAAATACCTTATCAAGTTTTTCCACCCGAACTCCCTCCATTTCTGTGAACTGGTACACTTCCATTGATACCTCCATATTATTGTCCAGTCTTCCTCAGATTTTATTATCCCTCCTTCCTTCTCCCATTTTGTTTTAATGTATGAAGTCAAATGTGTTTTAAGATTTGACAAACCCTTATACATGCTTGAAATTATTCTACTACCATTGTCTGAATTATATACTTTTCTAAATAGCTCTATCAGACATGCACTTGCCTTGGCTACATTTTTAACCATCCTATTAACATACTGTCGCATCTGTAAATACCGGTAAAAGTCTTGCTTTTCTAATAAGTGTTTTTCTTTGAGCATTTCAAAACTGAACAGTATTCCTTCTTTCATTATATTGCAAATACCTGTTATTCCTTTAGCTGTCCAGTCCTTAAATCTAGTATCCAGTTTATTCCGCGTAAAATCCGAGTCATATGCACACCATTTAAGAATTGCAATGTCTCTCTCCAGTTTATATTCTTTTATAATAGTTTTCCATATTTTAAGTGTCCATTTCACCCATGGGTTGTCAATATTATTTATGTAACTTTGTAGGTTGTTATCAGCCAAAATTGCCAGAATGGGGATGGAAAGTATCCTCTCCTCAATGTTTTTCCATTGAGCGTCATATGATGGGTTGCACCGGTATATCACGGCTCTCAACTGTGCTGCAAAATAATAATCTCTAAGAGAAGGTAGGCCCCATCCCCCCTTTTCCTTAACTAATTGCAAAGTTTTGAGACAAACCCTAGGCATTTACCTTGCCATATATATCTTGATAGCATCTTGTTCCATTCATTGAAATGATTTTGGTTAATCTCTTTTGGTAGGGTCTGAAAGAGATATAGTAGTCTGGGCAGTATATTCACTTTAATAGATTCAATCCTTGAACTGAGACCAAGAAAAGATGGAACAAGGTTCCATCTTGTTATAGCTTCCTTAATTTTTTAATATATAAGCTGATAATTGCATTCTGATAATTTTGCCAAATCTTTTGGCATAATGATACCCAAATATTTGACGGACTCTGTTTGCCATGCCCAAGTATATCTACTTTCAATTTCTCTTGGTGGGCTATAGTTATATGAAAATAGTTGGGTTTTATCTATGTTGATCTTCTATCCTGATAATTGGCCATATTGTTCAAAGGATTGCATCAATTTAGGTAAAGAGTATGTTGGTTGCTCTAGATAGATCAAAATGTCATCCGCGTAACAGGCCAATTTATGCTCTGTCCCTTTAATAGTAATTCCCCTGATATCTTTATTTTGTCTGATGTATTGAGCTAATGGTTCCAGATATAACATGAAGAGTAGCGGTGACCATGCACAACCCTGTCTCCTGCCCCTTTCTAAGGTAAAACTATCAGATAAATATCCATTGATTTTAATCCTGGCGGTAAGATTGTTGTATAGTGCCTGCATAGTTTTAATAATTGTATCAGGTAGACCAAATCTATGTAAAACTCTGTAAAGAAAATTCCAATTAACCGAATCAAATGCCTTTTCAGCGTCCACGCTTATCACTATTGCTTCAATTTCAATTAGTTGAGTCAGATTCTAATCATGGCCTGCTTCCATTCTCTATCCGTGTGATTCTCTAACAAATAAGTGTTATGCCCTGGTTCATGTTTTTACTGTTATGCAGTATGTATGTCATTTTGACAGCTTGTTTGGGTTGTTGTTGAATAAATGAGGAGAACTGTGTGCCATTCATTTAGGATGGTCAGATTAAGGGGAGGTTTCTCTGGTGAGGGACACCAAGGTTGGGCTTGGGGCTTTTGTTCGAGAGGAGATGAAGAGGGAAGACACAGGAGATAAGAGGTTCTTTGATTCGACCCAGAGCAGGACCATGATTTGATGAAGCCCGGCGTGAGATCGATTGAGAAAGGTGACTTGGAGAAACGATGAGCTCCAACTTGTGCACATTCGACGGATACATTAAAATAGGCCCTTTTCTTTTTTTGTTCTCTTCTTTACTAACCTTTTAGTCAAACTAAGAATCATAAAGATAATCTTTTAATCATATGTGGTGTACTGTTATTTCGTGGCTCTAATTTGTAACAGGGTAGTGAATTACACAGCATCCACACAGACAGTGGTTTGGGGTGAGAGTGCACCTCAGTCTCATGAGTTTGGCGGGGCTGGAGGTTGTCTTTCCAAGATTTATGCAGGAAGGAAACCAGGGGGTTTCATAACTATATATGGTTCCGTAAGCCTATCATTCAAAAAAGATCAAGGCTGACCGTTATGTTTCAAATGTACTTTCCCAGCAGATCGAAATATCACTCAGTTCTTCTAATATCCAAAGATTTAGCATCTCAAACTTGACTGTATCCAGTAACAGAGCAACTACACTTTGAGGCAGAAAGTTCCAAACAATTATAAGTCTCTCAATAACTTCTCCTCATATTTGTCCGAAAAAATTTTTTTGAGGGGATAGTATCGAGTCAAGATAACCTACATACAATGTTCCTTTGGTCGACATCTCTAGGACAGATCACAAAACCATATAATTCATTTATTTTATGTCTTCTACATTGGTTTTTCATCTTGAATGTGATTCTGGAACTGTTGGAGCCTGTGATTTGCTGTTTTGAGGTTGTTTGGGTGTTTCAGCGCTCTGCAGACTCCAACAGGATTCCAGGAGGCAGAGACAGAGGCAATGTTGGAAACCTCATGGTGGGCAGGTTGCAAGCTGGTGTTCAACAGAGGAGATTTACCAGGATGCTTCCTGGTTTAGAGAGTATGCATTATGATCAGAGATTAAGGGAGCTAGGGCTTTACTCTTTGGAGAGAAGGAGGATGAGAGGAGACATGATAGAGGTATACAAGATATTAAGAGGAATAGATAGAGTGGACAGCCAGCGCCTCTTCCCCAGGGCACCACTGCTCAATACAAGAGGACATGTCTATAAGGTAAGGGGTGGGAAGTTCAAGGGGGATATTAGAGAAAGGTATTTTACTCAGAGAGTGGCTGGTGCATGGAATGCACTGCCTGAGTCAGTGGTGGAGGCAGATACACTAGTGAAATTTAAGAGACTACTAGGCAGGTATATGGAGGAATTTAAAGTGGGGGGGGTATATGGGAGGCAGGGTTTGAGGGTTGGCACTACATTGTGGGCTGAAGGGCCTGTACTGTGCTGTACTATTCTAAGTTCTATGTTGTATGTTCACCTCACCAATTGAATCTTCCATTGTTCGCCAATTAGAGCAACAAGGGAGATTGAAACATTGAGGTGAATGCAGAGGCTTGGAGATGGTTTGAGTGTTTCAGTGCTCTGCAGTCTCCTAGAGGATTCCGGGAGACTGAGACAGTCTGTGTGAACTTCATGGCAGGAAGGCTGTGGGACAGGGTGCAAGCCATTGTCAACTCCATTACGCCGATTAAAGCTTCCATTGTTCACCGATTAAAGAAATGAGGGACTGAGACATCGAGGCGAATGTGATGAGTGCTTGCCAGCTGTCTGTCTTCTGATTGCACTGTACCAGAGAGAGGAGGGTCTGCCGCTGGGCCTGGAGAGTGCTCCACAAGTTTTTCTGCATTTTGGATATGGACCTGGACTACAGGCATTTTTTTTCAGTCTTAATTTTTTTGTATTTTGTGTTTTTTGCCCGGTCTTTCTTGTTTTTTTGTGGGGCGGGGTGGGGGGGAGATTTGGGGGCTGATGTGCCTGTTCCATTTTGTTCATTTTTTTGTGCGGGAGGAGGGATTTTGGGGATGATGATCGTGCTGCCTTTCTTTTCTCTCTTTGTTTCATGGCTACCCAGAGAAGAAGAATTTCATGTTGTCTGAATGAACCTTTGAACCTTTTGAAATGGCTGATTAAATTGAAATTAGATTACGGCCTCTAGTCCTTGAGACTCTGGCCTGAGGAAGCAATCTCTCGAGATTCAGACTCTCAAACGTTCTCAGAACATTTGCAACTGAGCTGATCGACAGTAAAGTTTGCAAAAGAGAATGCCTTGAAGATCTAGTTGATGCTCCCAACCAAGCCGTCAAAGAGAATTGACTTTTAACAGTGGGAATCACCTTGATGGTTCTTCTGACTTGGTGCTATTAGCCTCTGAACGTACATCAGGGCTTTGCAAATCCAAGGCCAGGAGAATGCACAGAGCACTTAATCCACAGTGCTGACCATATTTCTGTAGTTATGTTTGTGATAAACAGAGATACATTTTCAGAAGGACTGGACAAAAATTCAGCCTCAGTCATTCAATGTCAGGGCCTAGTGTACATCGGTTCGAGTAGAAGTTCAATTGGTTCAACCAAAATTATCATGGACTGAACTGTCAGGTGAACTCCAAAACATTTGTCTTTACTGTTTAGACCAAATTAATTACAGCTAATGATAGTCTGAATTATTTGAGTTTCTCAGGGTAGTATTCCCCAAGGAACACTGTAATATTTCATCAGATGATCATGAATATAAAAATCTGTAGTGAGTTTGCATGATAATTTCTTATGCGTTCAGGCTAACTTTTAAATAAACATTGAATTTCAAACATTTATAAAATCCTTTATAACATCTGTGGTGTAGCACAGTGAAAAACTAGCAACCTAATTTCACCACAGCTGTTATAAAAGAATTTACAAAAATGAAAGTACAAGCAAACATATATTGAGGTACAAGAAATTCTGTGGATGTCTGTTGGTTCCTTTTGTACTCTCATGCTTTCCAATCTACTGTTCTGGGGATTGCAAACGTGTTTCGGTTTGCAATGAACTGGCATTGTAATCTCTCATTTCAGTGTGCGAGTTTACTTTCCACTAGTTCTGTATAGGGAAAGTCCCTAGGGCATTGTGCAAGGCTGGGCAGCTTGCAAATTACTATTTTCATGAAGAAGAACTTGTATTTATTTAGGTTTTTTTTCCCATGATTTTACAATATCCCAAAGTGCTACACAGATAATGGGATATTCCTAAAGTATGGAGAGAGGATTTTATCCCCCAAGGGCAGGTGGGCTTGGTTTTGGGACGAGCTAAAAATCTGGAAGACAGCCCACATGCCTGCAACAGACCCATTTCCAAATGAGCAGAGGTGAGACAAGGTATGGGAGGCAGTTGGAGGCAGATCAAAGGTTTAAAGGGAGGGTGATGAATCCATGAAATTCATTGCCATGGTTGATTGTGGACCGCCAAGTCACAGGTTATTTAATGCGGAGGTTGATAAATTCCTGACTAATAAGGAAAAAGGCAGGGGAAGGGGGTTGAAAGGGATAGTAAATCAGCCATGATCAAACTCAATGGGCCAAATGGCCTAACCCTGTTCCTATGTCTTATGGTCTTTAGTATTTTAATGAGGTGATAAATCTTTAATTTGAGAATGTACATGGTCATACATGAATATGCAGGGAATGAAGAATGTGAATCATATGCACGCAGATGGGATTAGTTTAATATTGCATCATGGTTAGCACAAACATTGCGGGACATAGAATCTGTCCCTCTACTGTACTGTTCTCTGTCACAATGTACACTTAACCACAGGCAGGTTTCCAAGTCCAGGTGAAAGCAGTTGACAAGATAAGAATCTTAGCTTTCTGTAAATGTATTTTACCCAGTCTCGGATTCTTATTCTGCCAAATAAATGAAGAAATTTTAGAGTCAACTTTATCAAAAAAAGATTTAGGAACGAAAATTGGTAATGCCTGAAACACATATAAAAATTTTGGCAAAAAAAACATCTTAACTGCATTAATACGACCAATCAAAGTTAAATATAAGGGAAACCATTTAGATGAAAGTTGAGTAATATGGTCTATTAATGGTAAAAAGTTAGTCTTAAATAAATCTTTATGTTTACAAGTAATTTTAATCCCAAGATATGAAAAGTAATTATTAATCAATTTAAATGGAAATTTATAATATAAGGGAAGATGTTTATTAATCGGAAAAAGTTCACTCTTACTAAGATTTAATTTATAACCTGAGAAAAGACCAAATTGTGCTAATAACTCTAAAACAGCAGGAATGGATCTCTCAGGATTAGAAATATATAAAAGTAAATCATCAGCATAGAGTGATAATTTATGGGACTTTAATCCCCGAGTTATCCCAGTAATATTTGAAGATTCTCGAATAGCAATTGCAAGAGGTTCTAATGCAATATCAAATAATAGGGGACTAAGAGGACAGCCTTGTCGAGTACCACGAAAGAGAGGAAAAAAAGGTGAGTTTAAAGAGTTAGTACGAACCGAGGCTACAGGGGAGTAATATAACAGTTTAATCCAGGATATAAATTTCAAGCTAAAATTAAACATTTCAAGCACCTTAAATAAATAAGGCCATTCTACTCTATCAAAAGCTTTCTCGGCATCTAAAGAAATAACACACTCAGGAACATTTTGTGAGGGAGTATAAACGATATTTAACAATGTACGAATATTATAAAAAGAGTAACGACCTTTAATAAAACCCGTTTGGTCTTCCGAAATAATAGAAGGAAGTACTTTTTCTAGTCTATTTGCTAATAACTTAGAAAAAACTTTAGAATCAACATTTAATAAAGATATTGGTCTATAAGATGCACATTGAGCAGGGTCTTTATCCTTCTTTAGTATTAAAGAAATTGATGCTCTATTAAAAGATTCCGGAAGTTTACCAAGTTTCAAAGAAGCCTCAAAAACCTTATAGAGCCAAGGAATCAATAAAGAAGCAAAACATTTATAAAATTCAACGGTAAACCCATCAGGGCCAGGAGCTTTCCCCAGATTCATAGAAAAAATAACATTCTTAATCTCATCCATTGTAATGGAAGTATCTAATAAAGAAGACATATCCTGTGAAATCTGAGGGAAGTCTAACTTATCTAAAAAATCATTCATATATTTAGAATCTCGAGGAGACTCTGATTGATATAAAGAAGAATAAAAATCACAAAAGGTTTGATTAATCCCCACATGATCCAATATCAATCTATCATTTTGGTTATAAATCTGATTGATTTGAGATTTAACATAATTAGATTTCAATTGATTAGCCAGCAGCTTGCCAATTTTATCACTGTGAACATAAAAATCACTTCTTGTTTTCTTTAATTGGTTTACAATCGAGGACGAGAGTAGTAAACTGTGTTCCATTTGAAGAAGATAAGAATCTGATATATCACTGCCAAAAAGGCATGGTACCAACAACCAACAAGATAGACACTAAAGCCTTGTGCCCACTCTAGGAATGAGACGGCTTAACGAGACGTCTTTCAGCCTATGGCTGGACTCGTCCTGATCACCCATCCCCGGAACCAAAACAGGAAAAAGCTGCAGATACTGGAACGCTGAAATCAGTACAAGGAATGCTGTAGATGTTTGTCAGATCGGTCAGTATCTGTGGAATGAGAAACTGTGTTAAAGTTTCCTCACATTCAGTAGAAGACAAAACCTCATCAACTCTATCCACTGATGCTTCCCTCACTTGTCAAGTGTTTCCAATATTTTCTGGATTATTTTGTAACCAAGACCTAATGCCCTTAACCCTGACCTCCACTGCTCAGTTAAAAGCATTGTGCATTTCCCCTGCACATGGCCAGCCTCAGACTTTCTACTCCCTGACTCCTCCACGCAGCCTCTTACATATCCGTCATGCAAGTGGCCTGTCGATAGGGCTCACTACGGAAAGAAAATCTCCAGAAAGAAAAATCAAAGTATGTCCTCCATTAAAACCCATCTAACATTTGAAACTTACAAATTTCTCAGCCTCGTGACATTCTCTACATTCTTACTAATCTCCAGGATAACATCCCATCTTGAGTCACTATGACTACAAACTTGACATAATTCTGAATCATTCTGAACAAATTTACAAGCTGGGGAATATTTGTTCGTTAAGTGCCGTGTTGTATGACGTAGGTAATCATGGTTTTTCTGCTAAAATCTAAACATAGGTCTATATTTTAAAACATTAGTAAATATGGTTTAATAATTTCATTGGGATTACATATTAACTTAGGGTTCCTTTTATTTCTGATCCATATTCTGACATTCTGGATTTTGACAAGTTAATTTTAAAGTTTAATCCTTTGACCTTCTTGAAATATTTCTTGAGTGAACTAAAAGAAAATTCCAAATAACAGTGGGTTTGGACCTCTATCGTCAATGTAAGATCGGAGCTCGTCATTATTGTTTGATTGACCAGTGATTTCCCCCACCCTCAATTCCTAGGCTTCCCTTCTGCATTTTCAGCACCCTCCAATAATCCTCTACACCTTGCATCCGTACCCAGAGCATGGCTTTCTTCCTCCCCAACAACATTGAGAACTGGAGTAGTGGAGGACTGATGACAGCCTTTAATACTTGATAAATTTATCAAATCAAAATAAAAAGACTATCTCCATTTATTTTGGACCTTCCAAAACATCAGGATATCTCAAACCACTTGAGATCTGAGGTACAGTATAACAACTTTCAACATGGGAAATTCAATTTGTGAACTGATAAGATTTTTGATGATGTTCTCTAGACAAGATGCCCAGGCCTTTGGATCCAGTCACGTCCACGGAGTCACAGAATTCTAGAACATAGGCACAAGCCATTCAGCCCAATTTATCCATGCCAACCAGTTTGCCTACCTGATCTATATTACCAAACCCCCATTTTTAACGCACAACTTGTTGGTGAACAAGAACGCTAGATCTTTAAATAACCAGTCACTCAGTGCTGTTTGTCAGCTCCAGCCTTGTACACATTTATTTTATTCCAACAGCTGATACGATCTTGGCTGATTTTCCACCTCCCCATTACTCCATGACTCTCCTGCAATCCAAGCCCCAATCAATGACTCAGCATCAACAGCTGGATATGAAACTCAAAATATTCATGACATTCTGAGAAAAGGAATTCTTCCTCACCTCTGGCTTAAACAGTGACACCTTATTTCAAAACTATGTCTTTCCCATGAAAGAAAATACCCTTCCAGCATTTACCTTGTCAAGTAAATTTAGAATCTGATGGCACCTAAAGTCCTATGAAGAAACTAATAGCAATAATATAGAACCAGGTGGTTAATGCAAAAAATGATCAAAAATACAGAATAAAAGGCCAACAAATTCAAGATGATAAATACAGAAGAAGCCAAGAAAAAAACAGAAACAATCGAACACTTACAGGATCCTGCAACAGGCTAACTCGATCTGATTACTAACACAGGCACAATCAACTGACAAACATCGTTCATCAAAATCTTACTTTAAAATACAAACTCACAAAAGACACCATACCTTAATATAAATACACGCCTGAGCTGGTTTTAGAGTCAGAATCCAACAAATTATACTATGACTGATCCATTATTACAGATAGGACAATCCATGATAACCTGCCGGATATAATATTACAGGATAAACAAGGAAGAACAACTAACTCAATAGATATAGCCATTTCAACCATACATAATATACAGAAATCAGTAAGTGAAAAACACTAGAAATATGCTGAACTAAAAGAGGAAATTGAAAGACTATGGAACATGAACAAGGTACACTGTACATTGTCCCAATAGTAATATCTACAACTGGTATCATCCCAAAGTCACCATACAATTAGACCAACAGAATACAGAATTATTATGCAATTCTCCCGAAGGCCATAATACTAAACACCACTAGAATAGCCTGAAAATTCCTAGCAATCGAGAAAAGAGTGTGCTTAGTTATGCCCCTACCTCAGGTTTACCAGCTTGAGCAGAGAAAAAAATAAGAAATGCTGTACATGTTTAATTGAAGTTGAGCAGTGGACAAAAATAGTTTGTACTCTGAGCATTAAAAATTGAACATCAGAATAGGTTTAGATTTGACTGATGGCTGTCCTTTATTTTGAGAGTGTTACTCAACAGAATGTTTTCAAGAGCTCAGATTCGATGACTGTGTCAGATTTATGGTTGTATTCGTATGTTATCAATTACGGAAATTACCATGAGATCTCAGCTGAATCCAAACAGGTCTAGTTTGTCTTCATTCATAAATAGGGTGTGTATGAGGAGGGGGTGCTGGCAGAGGATGAGAGAGAGGGGTCAGACAGCATGAACTTTGTCTATATTAAAAGCACATGCTCATGCATCTTTGTACATAATATGTTTAAAGTTCCTCTCCAATTAGTCAAACTTATATTGTAGGCATTCTCTGGGTAATGTTAATCACTAACAGTCCATCTCTGTAGATGATCAGTTGTGTCAATGACAGTTTAAAATAAAATTAAAAATTGGATTCTCGCTAATGAAAGACTCAAATGGGCTTTAAATTAGAGGCAATCATTTCAAATCAAATCAAATCAAAATCAAAAAACTTTATTGTCATTCTAACCATACATCAGCTCTGCAGGGCAGAATGAGACAGCATTTCGCAGGAGCAGTGCAATCATAACATAACACACGCAACACTAAATAATAAACATAACAATAAATAGTAAAACACAACAGCCACATGTCATTTAAAATCAAGTTGTAAGTGTCCAGTGCAAGTTAAAAGTGTCTAAGGTAGAGCAGCTACTTAGCAGTCTGACTGCCTGTGGGAGGAAGCTGTTTAGTAGCCTTGTGGTTTTAGTTTTGTTGCTCCTGTAACGTTTGCCTGATGGCAGAAGAACAAACAGTTCATGGAGAGAACTGTTCATGCAGTTCATTTCAAAGTTTAGCGTAAATTTATTATCACGTACATATCTGTCACCATATAGAACCCTGAGATTCATTTTGTTGCGGGCATACTCAATAAATCTATAGATTAATAACCATAACAGAATCAAAGAAAGACCGCACCAACTTGGGTGTTCAATCAGTGTGCAAAAGACAGCAAACTGCACATATACAAAAAAAAGAAATAATAATAATAATAAATAAATAAGCAATAAGTATCAGGAACATGAGTTAAAGAGTCCTTGAGTGAGAATCCATTGGTTGTGGGAACATTTCAAAGATGGGCCAAGTGAAGTTGCGTGAAGTTATCCCCTGTGGTTAAATAGCCCGAGTGCATCTTGTATTGATGTCATTTGACATCAATACAAGATGCAATACCCAAAGGGATTGAAGAGTTAAAATGGGACATTAAATTATTGTGCAACAGTGTGTGAAAGGAACAAGGAAGGAAAGAATTGATTATTTTTGGTCTATGACATCCTCATAAAATTGCAAAGCTGTTTACTGACATAATTTTGAAAAGTTTATGACGTCCTTTTTAATCATAAACAGAGGCATAGAGTACAAATGTAAGGAAGTTATGTTGTGCAAAGTGTAAGTCGGCAAAATCCAGTTAAGTTTAAACATCTGTGGTTACCTGAGTTTAGGATACAAGTGAAGGCCCTGGCAAAGGTACAGATAAGAAATTACTGAAATAGTTCCAGGCATCAGAGATTTCATCTTAAAAGTTAAAATGGTGAAGATGATGTCATTCTCCTCGAAGCAAAGAGAATCACTAGGAAGTTTGATGAAAGGGTACATGATCACAATTGGTTGAGGCATGGTAAGTGAAGGTTATGTGTTCCTATTGATGAATGATTCATGAACCATGAGATGCAGATTTGAAACTGTGGCCCAAGGGTATATGGGGAGAGAGATAATGTGGGATGTAGTAAGGAGAAATATTTTATTTTGGAATTTCAATCTTGAACTTCCTTCTTCTGGAAGTAGTCAAAAAAGAATCAATTGAAAGGGAACTGAATTAATCCTTGAAAGCAAATAATTCACATGGTTTGAGGTAACAGTAGAGGAATAAGACAGAGGTAAATGTATTAAAAGAAGCTTCCTCTGATACCATAACAATTTTATGACTCTGTGAAAGTGTACAATTGTATTTGATGAAACAAGGGAAACAATTTCTTCTCAGTAAAATTATATTAACAGAAATGTGAAGCAAAACTAAATAACCTGTTTTACTAAGTGCCTGAGGAATAACTTCCAACCAGGACAGTGGAGAAGAGCCCACTGCACTTCCTTGAACAGTGGCACAGAATCTTTTCTGTTGTTTTAACAGGTCCAGGGTTTAGTGGCTCAACCTAATGCATTTTCAACACCCTTCCATTCACTGAAGTGAGGCTTGACTGCATAGACTTTTGTTTTTTCAGTTCAGAGTGCTTCCAGCACCAGCAAAACCAGGACTTAAAATGTGCAAGCAAAAACGACATACCAAGGGTGAAAATTTGACCAACATACATTTGGAAAATCCTATCAGTTGCGGATTTTGGCAAACCTCTTATGGTTAGGAACTGCCTAAAATAAATTTTAACAATTGAGTTGAACCTACAATGATTTTATCAAACACTCCAGACATCCATTGCCTTGGGTCATTTAATAGAATCAAACTTAAGGTTGTGCGGAATGACTAAACAGAAGAATTTCATTAGAAAATATTAAGCGCTTGCCCATCATCTCTGAATGATAAACTCTGAGCTAATACCTTGAAAATTCACAACCCAGAAACTTAGAAAATTAACATATGAGGAATTGGTATTGTTGTGTCAAAACATCAACATAATTGAGTCCTTGTTTCCAAATAGCAAATGAAAAATCTGAAAGAAATGTTTATTATTCATGCAATGATATTAAATTTACAAAGGCTCAAAGATTACTTATGACTGTCAAATTCATTCAGAGTCTCAACCGAATGAATTTAACTTACATCAGATAATTTGGCTAAAGTTCAGTAGCTAAGGTGCCAAGTTGAGACAAAAGCTTAACATAAGTTCAGCTGAGACAATGTGGATAATTGACATTATTTGAAATGGAATTAAGCACTGCAATGAGCCAAACAACGCCTACCAGCTTTAATTATTAAACACAGCAATAACAGAAATAGCAAGAATTGGAATATCTCATAGGTACATAATGCTACTCATCTTACAAAGTCCATAATTACATTTCCCGCATGCCTAAAAATAGAGAAATTTAATAACATTTATTAAGTCATACAGTGGCATGCAAAAGTTTGGGCCCCCCCTCCAGTCAAAATTTCTGTTACTGTGACTAGTTAAGTGAGTAGAAGATGAACTGATCTCCAAAAGTCATAAAGTTAAAGATGAAACATTCTTTTCAACATTTAAGCAAGATTAGTACATTATTTTTGTTTTATGCAATTTTAGAGTGGAAAAAAAGGAAAGGAGCACCATGTAAAAGTTTGGGCACCCCAAGAGATTTGAGCTCTCAGATAAGTTTTACCAAGGTCTCAGGCCTTCATTATATTGTTAGGGCTATGGCTTGTTCACAGTCATTGTTAGGAAAGGCCAGGTGATGCAAATTTCAAAGCTTTATAAATACCCTGACTCCTCAAACCTTGTCCCAACAATCAGCAGCCGTGGGCTCCTCTAAGCAGCTGCCTAGCACTCTGAAAATTAAAATAAATGATTCCCACAAAGCAGGAGAAGGCTATAAGAAGATAGCAAAGCGTTTTCAGGTAGCCGTTTCCTCAGTTCGTAATGTAATTAAGAAATGGCAGTTAACAGCAACGGTGGAGGTCAAGTTGAGGTCTGGAAGACCAAGAAATCTTTTCGAGAGAACTGCTCGTAGGATTGCTAGAAAGGCAAATCAAAACCCCCGTTTGACTGAAAAAGACCTTCAGGAAGATTTAGCAGACTCTGGAGTGGTGGTGTACTGTTCTACGGTGCAATGACACCTGCACAAATATGACCTTCATGGAAGAGGCATCGGAAGAAAACCTTTCCTGCATCCTCACCACAAAATTCAGCATCAGAAGTTTTCAAAGGAATATCTAAAGAAGCATGATGCATTTTGGAACAAGTCCTGTGGACTGATGAAGTTAAAATAGAACTTTTTGGGCCACAATGAGCAAAGGTATGTTTGGAGAAAAAAGGGTGCAGAATTTCATGAAAAGAACACCTCTCCAACTGCTAAGCACAGGGGTGGAACTATCATGCTTTGGGCTTGTGTTGCAGCCAGTGGCACGGAAACATTTCACTGGTGGAGGGAAAATGCATTCAATTAAATACCAGCAAATTCTGGAAGCAAACATCACACTGTCTGTAAAAAAAGCTGAAGATGAAAAGAGGATGGCTTCTACAACAGGATAATGATCCTAAACACACTTCAAAATCCACTACGGACTACCTCAAGAGGCGCAAGCTGAAGGTTTTGCCATGGCCCTCACAGTCCCCTGACCTAAACATCATCAAAAATCTGTGGATAGACCTCAAAACAGCAGTGCATGCAAGACAGCCCAAGAATCTCACAGAACTAGAAGCCTTTTGCAAGGAAGAATGGGCGAAAATCCCCAAACAAGAATTGAAAGACTCTTAGCTGGCTGCAGAAGGCGTTTACAAGCTGTGATATTTGCCAAAGGGGGTGTTACTAAGTACTGACCATGCAGGGTGCCCCAAACTTTTGCTTCGGGCCCTTTTCCTTTTTTGTTATTTTGAAACAGTAAAAGATGGAAATTAAAAAGTAATCTTGCTTAAAATATTAAAGAAAATTGTCATCTTTAACTTTATGTCTTTTGGAAATCAGGTAATCTTTAACTCGCTTAGCTATTCACAGTAACAGAAATTTTGACAAGGGGTGCCCAAACCTTTGCATGTAACTGTATATCTGATGTTTTCGCATTCCTGTAACTTTATTTATTTATTGGACTAGAATACAAAGATGGCATAATTAATACCTTGAGCACGATCTCCAGCATTCTGCTTTGTGAAAAAAAAATCAGAATGTCCTTTGAAGGTCTTTTAATCCCGTTTATTAAAAATCTTAATTCAAAACCTTGCAAAAGCTCTTAATTTTCTAATCCTCATTTCTGATCTTTCACTGGAAATACTTCCTCTGTGTTGAATTGCCACCCCCCCCCCCCAAGCCTTGGGCTTTAACTTATGATCAGGCCTTCAAACAGACACTACAAAACATTGTGGAAGGTGGACTCTGCTGAAAGGTGGGTAACTGCTCACACTTCACTCCATTGCTCATTCTTATGTATGACTAAATTAGAGATCTTTCACAAATATTTTCATGATTTACCAAGGTTTTCATCCTGTGTATCATGTATACTGGGGAGTAACTGCAGTGCCATTCTGGAGTCTTCTGTTCTCCATGACCATGTTTATAGGCTGGTCGATAAGCATACTGCTGGTGTCCTAAACTTGTTACCTTTGGTTGACTATCACCACATGTTGCACAGAAGCTGCAGATTGGGGTGGATGGCCTGTGGCAGACCTAGGGTTTTGAGACTAACAATCATGATTAACTGAAAACTACTTTTAGAAGTTTAAGGAGGCTTCTTAGAAGCTTCAGGAGATTTGACGGGTCATCACTGACTCTGACAAATTTCTCTAGATGTACAGAGGAAAGTATTCTGACTGGTTGTATCGTGAAACTCCAATGCACAGGAACACAAGTGGCCAGAGGAAATTAGTGGACTCAGCCAGTCCATCAGGGGTATAGCTCTCTCCACCACCAAGAACATCCACAGCAATGGATCAAGATGTCCCTGGACATACATCATCAGGGACCCCCTCCATTATTTCTGTCCTATCTCTCTTCTTGAGTCTACCATCAGGCACAAAGTACCTGTGCCTGAAGACCCATGCCTCAAGATTCAACAACAGCTTTTTCACCACTGTCATCAGATTCTCAAACCAAATTGAAAGCCTGTAATGCTTCCTCGGGCTATATTCCTTCTCTGCTCTTTCAACTTGCACAAAGTGTCATAATGTTTATTTTGTATTGCAACTTATGTATAATTTTTGTTAATTTAAGTTCACGTTAACCTATGCTCATCATATTTATAACGTACTATGCTGCTGCTGCAAACAACTAACTTCCACGTCAGTTATACTCCGTGTACGTATGTCTGTTGGGTGTAAGGGGTGTCGAGGGAGGGACAGCACCTCCGGTAAAGACGCTTGTCATGTCCATTCCAGGTCATCTCACTCACCTTTGGTCCTTACTGGACACTCAGCTCTCACCTGTAGCTCCAAATAACTGCGACAGCTGCCACAGCCCGGTACACGACTTAGGCAGGCGGGCTAAACCAGGTGAGGGTAGCTGGCGGCCTCATACCTCAGTGAGATAGGGGACATGCCTGTCCCAGCGTGCAAGTCAGCCTCGGCAGATTGGGCAGATGGGATCTACACAGTGAGATCCGAATGCCGGAGAAACGGTATTGCAACACTCCACGGAGAGCGAAGGACATGACAAGCCATAGAAGGCGTCATGGCCATCCACTGAAACCAAAGAAGACCCCAGTTTGTGACGTTTCCTCCTACCACTGAACCTGGACTTCTGAGGTTGAGAAAGTGGAACTGCTCAAGTGCAACAGCTTTTCCATGTTATAAAACTCTCCAGAACAGGTTTCCTATCATTGTCAGACATGATGGAAAGCCACCATGTATGACTATGACAATAAACTTGAACTTTATCTTGAACTAGAACTCCAGCATTGATACTACTGTTCAATTGGGGATAATAAAACTTTGTGTTCTAGGTCCTAATAGCAGAAAACATGGCCAACATCTGTACATTAGTTCATCTTGAATTTAAAGGGATCATTCCCTTTCAGTTCAGTTGTTCCCCACCTTTCTTGGAAGGGCAATTATTGTTTTCTATTCAGTGGCATGCAGTTGACTTACAATTACATCCAGTCATCAGAATTTGAGGAATAACCGTGTGAAAGACAGGATTAGTTCACTTTATAACAAAAGTGAGTGAGGAGAGAATAGACTGAGGTGTATAAAATGACGAGTGACCCTGACAATATGATCCTTTCCTTCGGCAAGGAGGACAACACCTTGGCTTTAATTTAATTCATAGAAAGAGTAAAGGAGAATTGAGGACACGTAGTCCTGGTCTGGAACTCATTGCCTGATGAGGTGGTGGAGGCAAAAAGCCTCAGTTCATTTAAAAAATATCTAGATGAACACTTGAAGAATTAGAACCTGCAGGGTTATGAACTGATCTGGGATATGGGATTAAGCGAAAGCCCATATTTTTGTAGGGATGGACCGGGGGGGCGGGGGGGGGGTGCTGAATGGCCTCTTAACATAATGTCAGCCTCTACACTTCAGATGGTAAATGTTACTCCAGGCTTTAAAATTACTTGCCCCTTCTGCTTTCTCTTCATTGTTTGCCAACATCTCTTGAAGAGCTCGGACAGAGAGGGACTGCTCCAACACAAAGGTGCAGATAGAGAGATCCGGAGGAACATTCTGTAATAAAAGCAACAAGATATAAGATTAAATACAAGGATTCATATTAGAGAAAGCGCAACTTAAGGTGGCTTTTAATTCCTTCCAACCCAGTAAAATCCTCCATACCACTGACTAGTTTCATGTGTTTTCAGCTTGTTTTAAAGAAAGATCTTCATTGACATAGCTTCTCTATACTCTCAGTTCTGCCCAAAACATTCTGCTGCTAATGAAGTATAGTTATAATCTAACAAAGTTTAAGTCAGTAATTAAACAAAAAAGTCTTTTAAACTTAAAAAAAGTTAAGTAAAAGCACAATAATTGAAAATACTTAAGTAGAAGATTTATATAAAAATAACTTGCCCTTTCCCTGCCTGACAAAAAAAAGTCTAACAATGTTTAAAATTAACATTTGGCTGTGTTCCAAATTCCTCCCGCCGTCTTGGTGCCGAAGTGTTTCCTCATTTCATTCCAGCTCAGTTAGAAGACACAGAAGACTGGAATCCAAAGCAAAAAGCAAGCTGGTGGAGGAACTCAGTGGAGGCAGCATTAGTGGAAAGGAATCGATGGTTGATGTCTCAGGTCGAGACCCTTCATCTGGACTGGGTTTCTCTATCTAATTATAGCAAAAATATTTAACTTAAGTTACCCTTTAATCTAAATTCCAGGGAATACAATACTAGGTTCCATCTCTCCTTGTGATTTAACCTCTGGAATTTGCACTCCCTTCAAGGCCACTATTAGTTTCCAAGTCAGAACTCCCCGGAAGTGGTTGCACGAATTGATAGGGTGGTAAAGAAGGCATATACCTGAAGAAAGGTCTCGGCCCGAAATGTCGACTGTTTTTCACTTTTCCACAGATGCTGCCTGGCCTGCTGAGTTCTTCCTGAGAGTGTTGCATATGCCATGCTTGCATTTATTAGAATTGACTTGAATTGAATTGACTTTATTTCTTACATCCTTCACATACATGAGGAGTAAAAATCTTTACGTTACGTCTCCATCTAAATGTGCGACGTGCAGGAGGTTATGCTGCAGCTTTTTATGCTCTCCAGTTAGGCCACACCTGGAGCATTGCACTCATATCTGCTTGCCCCATTATAGGAAGGACGTGAAGGCTTCAGAGAGGGAGTAGAAGAGGATACCAGGATGCTTTGATTAGAAAACATGTGCTCTGAGGAGAGTTAGACATACTTGTGTTGTCTTCTCTGGAGCAGCAGAGACTGAAAGGAGATCTGATAGAAGTTTATAAGGCTTTGAAAGGTATAGGCAGAGCAGACAGCCAAGAGGCAAAATATCCAATACAAGAAGGCATACATTTATGGTGATACAGGGACTTTTTTTTAATAAAGAGAATGTTAGGTGCCTGCAGAGGATGAAGGGGTATAGAAAATATGTAGGCAGGAAGGATTTATTTAATTAGGCATTTAATTACTAATTTAATTAGTTTGCCACAAGATCATGTGCCTGTTCCTATCCTGTACTGTTTTATCCTTAGAGCACAGACCTGCTCACAATGCTCCAGTTATGGTCTAAGTAGGACCTTACATAAGTTAAATTATATCTGCTTGTGATCCAGTCTTCCAGGCATAAAGACTGGTGAACTAGCGTCCTCCATTATTGTTTTCAGCATTTCATGTCAATTTAGTATTCATTGTACAAGGACCAAGTCTCCCATCCATTACATCTCACTTTTCCCTCATTAGAAAGAGCTCTCTTCTATCCTTTTTAATTCTCAAATGGATGATCTCATTAGTGTCGATAATGAAATCCATTTCCCGCAGTTTCCCCCATTTGCTCAACCTATTAATAATACTATGTAATTAATACTGCCACCCACACAGCTTACAATACCACCTTCCTTTGTGTCGTCAACAGGCTTTGTGGCTTTCTATCCCATTATTTAAGTTATTTATAAATCTGTTGATCACGGATCCTTGCAGGATACTATTAGTCACATACTGCTTTTTAGACCACTGATATCTTTAGCCTGCCTTCTACAACTCAGCCAGATTCCCAGCTGTCAATAAATTGCCTTTGATTCCACAAGCTTCAACCTCAGCTACCTGTCTCTTCCAAAACAACAGCAGATGGCTACTGCAAGTGTCAGGCTTGCACAGGCAGGCACCTCCCGGTCTCCACCCAGCTAACAGCAATTACCTGCCACTCTTTTCCAACTCATCACCTGCAGCCTATATAAACGCAGCTTTCAACTACAGCCCTTGTTCACTCATCCAACCAGCCATCCTCATCCAGTTGCTCCTGGCCTTCAGTCACCTTATTGCCTGTGGTGATTAGCATCTGTTCGCTCTTCTTTGTGGCCCCCTCATGGCTTATTTTGGAGTTTATTATTAAAATTATTGCTCACTGCTAAATCGTCTCTGCTGCTCTACTTTTGGGTCAACCCTCCTCTGCACTTCCGAAGTACACGCCACAAATCCAAAAATACCAGCATTCTGACTCAGAAATGAGAATACTACCACTATAACTTCAATTCCTCAGTGTTATCATTTCAGACGATCTGTCCTGGGCCCAATATGCAACTGACAATAGACAATAGGCAATATGTGCAGGAGTAGGCCATGCAGCCCTTCAAGCCAGCACCACCATTCACTGTGATCATGGCTGATCATCCACAATCAGTACCCTTTTCCTGCCTTCTCCCCATATCCCTTCACTCCGCTATCCTTAAGAGCTCTACCTAACTCTTTTTGAAAGCAGAGAGTTGGCCTCCACTGCCTTCTGGGGCACAGCATTCCACAGAACCACAACCCTCTGTGTGAAAAAGTTTTTCCTCAACTCCGTTATTGGACAGGCTGGATGCAGGAAGATTGTTCCCGATGTTGGGGAAGTCCAGAACGAGGGGTCACAGTTTGAGGATAGAGGGGAAGCCTTTTAGGACCGAGATTAGGAAAAACTTCTTCACACAGAGAGTGGTGAATCTGTGGAATTCTCTGCCACAGGAAACTGTTGAGGCCAGTTCATTGGCTTTGTTGAAGAGGGAGTTAGATATGGCCCTTGTGGCTGCAGGGGTCAGGGGGTATGGAGGGAAGGCTGGGGCGGGGTTCTGAGTTGGATGATCAGCCATGATCATAATAAATGGCGGTGCAGGCTCGAAGGGCCGAATGGCCTACTCCTGCACCTATTTTCTATGTTTCTATGTTTCTATGTAAATTGTCTACCCCTTATTCTTAAACTGTGGCCTCTGGTTCTGGACTCCCCCAATATCAGGAACATGTTCCCTGCCTCTAGCGTGTCCAATCCCTTAATAATCTTATATGTTTCAATCAGATCCCCTCTCATCCTTCTAAATTCCAGTGTATACAACCCCAGTCGATCCAATCTTTCAACATATGACAGTCCTGCCATCCCGGGAATTAACCTCGTGAACCTACGTTGCACACCCTCAATAGCTAGAATGTCCTTCCTCAAATTTGGAGATCAAAACTGTACACAATACTCCAGGTGTGGTCTCACCAGGGCCTTGTACAGCTGCAGAAAGACCTCTTTGCCCCATACTCAATTCCCCTTGTTATGAAGGCCAGCATGCCATTAGCTTTCTTCACTGCCTGCTGTACCTGCATGCTTACTTTCAGTGACTGATGAACAAGGACACTGAGATCTCGTTGTACTTCCTAAGTGCAATTACAAAGTTATGTACAGCAGTGCCTCCACTTCCTTAGAAGTTTGTGAAGATTTTGCATGACATCTAAAACTTAGACAAACTTCTATAGATGTGTGCTGGAGAATTTATTGACCAGCTACATCACTGTTTGATATGGAAACACCAATACTGTACCCTTGAATGGAAAATCTTACAAAAAGTAGTGGATACTGCCCAGTCCATCCTGGGTAAAGCACTCCCCACCATTGAGCACATCTACATGCAGCACTGTCGCAGGAAAGCAGCATCCATCATCAGGGATCCCCACCACCACCCAGGTCACGCTCTCTTCTCACTGCTGCCATCAGGAAAAAGGTACAAGAGCCTCAGGACTCACACCAGCAGATCCAGGAACTGTACAACCCCTCAACCATCAAGCTCTTGAACCAAAGGGGATAACTTCACTCAATTTCACTTGCCCCATCACTGAACTGACTCACTTTCAAGGACTCTTCATCTCATATTCTCAAGATTTATTGCCTATTTACTTATTATTATTATTATTATTTCTTTTTTCATTCTGGTTGTATTTGCACAATTTGTTAACTTTTAGGCTGGTTGTCCGTCATATTGGTGTGATCTTTCATTGATTCTATTATGGTTATTGGATTTATTGAGTATGTCTGCAAGAAAATGAATCTCAGGTTTATATATGGTGACATACAAGTACTTGCATAATAAATTTACTTCGAACTTTGATCTTAAAAACTGCTCACAATACTCCAAGTGTGGTCTGACCAATGCTCTATAAAGCATTACATTCTCACTCTTAAATTCTAGTCCTCTCGAAATGAATGTTAACATTTTATTTACCTTCCTTACCACCAACTCAACCTGTTAAGGTAACCTTTAGGGAATCCGGCACAGAGACACTCAATTCCCTTTACACCTCTGATTTTTGAATTTTCTCCCCTTTTAGAAAATAGTTCACACCTTTATTCCTCCTATCACAGTGCATGACCATACACTTCCCTACATTATACTCAATCTGTCATTTCTTTGCCCAGTATCCCAATCTGTCTAAGTCCGTCTGCAGATTCCCTGCTTTCTCAACACTACTTGCCCTTCCACTTATCTTTGTATTGTGGGCAAAGCCACCATCTGAATCATTGACATATAACATGAAAAGAAGATAATAAATTTACTTTGAACTTTGATAAGAACTAAGTAAATAGCATTACTTGTTATAGGGTAGAATTCCTTTGGAGTGGTAAACAAAAATCTAAACTAGTAACACTATTTGCTTTTCAGATATTTTTATATACTACCTAACACTTAAATTATACACATTAATGCTGCATGAGATATCTGTAAAGCTTTCTTCGTAAAGCTATTTAATTATATTA
Organism: Mobula hypostoma; assembly: GCF_963921235.1. Taxonomy (NCBI): domain Eukaryota; kingdom Metazoa; phylum Chordata; class Chondrichthyes; order Myliobatiformes; family Myliobatidae; genus Mobula; species Mobula hypostoma. The sequence continues at coordinate 23,244,762 of NC_086104.1, read as the reverse complement.
TAAAATTAGGAAGCCGCCTCATCGAGCACCTCCGCTCCATCCGACAAAAGTGGAAATTCCTGGTGGCCAAACATTTTAATTCCGATTCCCCTTCTCATTCCATCCTGAGGCCACCCTCAGGATGGAGGAGCAGAACCTTATATTCTGTCTACTGTAGAAAGCCTCCAAAGTGATGGTATGAACATCGATTTCTCCTTCTGGTGAAAAATATTTTTCCTTCCCCTACCCTATTCCCCACTCTAGCCTCTCCTTGCCTGCCTATCACTTCACCCAGGGTCCTCTCTGCCTTCCATTTCTCCTTTGGTCCAATCTCCTTCCTCTGCAGCCCTTTACCTTACCCACCCACCAGATTTCACCTATCATCTTCGAGCTATCCTCCTTCCCCTCCCCCCCCCACCTTTTTATCTTTTTATTCTGGCATCTTTCCCCTTCCTTTCCAGACCCGAAGAAGGGTCACAGCCTAAAATGTCGGCTGCTTTATTTGTTTCCATCTGCCCGACCTGCTGAGTTCCTCCAGCATTTTGTGTGTGTTGCTTTATACTACGAAGGACTGCTTTCCTTCACTTGGAATGTTTCAAGAGACTGAATTAAGTTACACATCACCACCCTGACCACTTCAAAGACATATCAATGCAGCTTTAAAACAGTGCGGTGATAAGAAAGTGCCATGCAGGACGAAGAGCCAGAGCTTTGCTCCAATTCTCCACAAAAGGACAGCTGCATATCCCAACATGACAGTGCTGTCAACTTCAAAAATAACTCCTTGCTCATTTACTGGGTCATTGAAAGGGATCCTGCAGGCAGCTCATAAACTCCAGGCACCAGCCTGACTTACTCACTGTAGTTATTACAGACCAATTTCTCTTTTGGATGTTCACTTTGCAGAGGACTGCTCTGCCCATCAAGCGCAGAATTGACAATCCATCCATCTTCTGCTAATATCTAGCCTCTGGCAAATATTTACTTTTTTAGAAAGAGCACTCCCAATATGATTATGCTCATTTAATCATAAATCATGATTGAAAAACTGCACTTTATTTTCATATTGGGAGTGCTCTTGGTTTGGATGCAGACATTTTCAGTTTATGGAGATCTCTACCCGCCTTGTAAGGCATGAAAATGCCCAACGCAGGCCTCTCATGGTCTGAGTCGACGTTCCCTCCTCCCCTCCTCCCCCTTCCCTCCCCTACCCACCCAAGCAACCTGACTCTGTTGACTCTGTCTCTCAGGTTTAATCACCTGGTGGCCAGCCAATTTAATTCCACTCCCCCTTCCCATTTCCATTCCCATACTGACATGTCTGTCTGTTGTCTCCTCCATTCCCAGGTCCAGGCTAAAAACACAAATGAGTGGAACAGCACCTCCATTCTGACTGAGCAGTCTCCTATATTGGGGCATGAACATTGAGATCTCAAACTTTCAATAACTGCTCTCCTCTGCCCCCTTTCCCCATTTATCTTTTCTCCCTCTTCCTGATCCAACTAGCCAATATCAACTTTCTCTTTCCCCTCCCCTCCTCTCCATCTGCCCACCACTCACATACTCCTCCCACTGTTTCCCCTCCCCATCTCCCTCCCTTAAGAAACATGAGAAACTCTTCAGAGGCTGGAAATCCAAAGTAATAGACACAAAATGCTGGAGGAACTCAGCAGAGCAGGCAGCATCTATGGAAATGTATGAACAGTCCACGTTTCAAGCCGAGACCCTTCTTCGAGTCTGGAAAGGAAGGAGGAAGATGTCAGAATAAAAAGGTGGGGGTAGAGGAAAGAGGCCAGCTGGAGGGTGATAGGTGAAGCCAGGTGGGTGGGAAAGGTAAAGGGTTGAAGAAGAAGGAATCTGAGAGGAGAGTGGACTGTAGAAGAAAGAGAAGGAGGAGGGGATCCAGGGGGAACCTTCCCTATTTTTTTCATACTCCACCTTCTTTTCCTATCAGATTTCATCACCTTCAGCTTTTCGCCACTTGTATCATCTCCAGCTTCTGCCATTATTCCCACTCTCCCCTCCCTTCCTCACCTGCCTACCACACTCCCAAAACCTGGGTCCATCTGTCACCTGCTTGTTCTTGTTCCACCCCTTCCCTCCACTTTTAATATTGGCTATATCTCTTTCAGCCCAGACAAAGAGTCTCGACCTGAAATGTTGACTGTCCATTTCCTTCCACAGATGCTGCCTGACCATTGAGTCCCTCCAACACACTGTGTAGTGCTCTCTATTGATAAAGTTCAGTGACTAAGGAAAAAAACACAAGAGATTCTGCAGATACTGGGAGCCCAGCGTAACACACAGCAGGTCAGGCAGCATCTATGGAGAGGAAAAGAAATAAATGTTTTGGGCCAGACCCTTCATCAGGAATGGAAAGGAAGGGGGAAGAATCCAGAATAAGAAGATGGGGAGAGGGGAAAGAGTACAAGCTAGAAGATGATAAGTGAAGCCAGGGAGGTGGGTGGGTCGGGAATGTGGAGATGAAGTGAAAAGCTGGAAAAGGTAAAGGGCTGAAGAAGAAGGAATCTGATAGGCAAGTGGACCATGACAGAGACAGAGAAGAGAAGGGACACCAGAGGGAGTTGATAGGCAGGTGAGGAGAAGAGAAGAGTTAAGAGAGGTGCCATAATGAAGAATGGAAAAGGAGAGAAAGAGACCACCTCGGAGAAGAGGAAATGGAGAAATTATTAGAAATTGAAAAATCACTGCTCATACTGTCATGTTGGAAGCTATCCAAATGGAATAATTATTTTTTTATTTGTTTGCTTGTTATTGCGTTGCAGCACAGACCATCGCAGGTGACTCTATCAAAGGCCTTGGTCAGCTCAGTAAACGCCACATACAGTGCCATATCCTGTTCACGACACTTCTCCTGTATCTGGTGCAGGACGGAGATCACGGCGGATGAGCCTCTGTTTGCTCTGAATCCGCACTGACTCTCCGTGAGGCTGCCATCGGCAATGATAGGGATGATTCTGTCCAAGAGAATTCTGGCGAGGATCTTCCCGGCGGTAGACAGCAGGTTTACAACTCTGATTTCTCCCCTCTGTTCTTGTACAAGGAGACAAGAACTCTGGAAGATTCTGTCGAAGCTCGGCTATCCCCCAAAATACCTCACCGTACTGCAGTAGCTTCATAAAGGCAAAGTGGTCAGGTTGAACACAACAGTGACCTGTCTGACCAATTCTCCATCAGTACCGCCATGAAACAAAGCTGTGTTTAACACCAGTGCTCTCTGTCATCTTTTTCAGCATGATGCTACAGAAGTGAAAGTGAACACCTTGGAGGGCATCACTGATGGAAATACCTTCAACCTCTGCCACCTTCTCACCCAAACAAAAACCATATAAGAGCCCATTCTCAAGCGACTATATGCTGACGTCTGTGCTCTTCTCACGCACACAGAGGACACGCTACAAGCTGCAGTCACTCAGTTGGCCGAGGCTACAAGGGCTTTCGGGTTAATGATCAGTCCGACGGAAACAATGATCCTCCACCAGAAGCCCCCTCGTCTGTTTACTACCCATCCCGGATCACCACTGACGACCAACCTCTCACCACGGGTGAGCACTTCACCTACCTGGGCAGCATCATCTCCAACGATGCTACACCAGTAAGGGACATTGACAATCCACTTGCAAGAGCTTGCAGTGCCTTCAGGCTCCTCCAGAAACGTGTGCGGAAGAACCACCAGCTGCATCTGTTTGCAAAGGTCCACGTGTACAAGGCTGCCATTGTCACAACCCTGCTATACAGCTCCAAAGCTTGGGTCTTATACTGCAAGCAAATCCGGTTGCTTAAGCACTTCGTCAGTGCTGCCTCTGCTTCATTGTGGGTGTCAGCTGGCAGGATCGTGTCTCCAACAATGAGGTCCTGGTGAAGGCTCAACTTCCAAGCACTGAAGCCAAGTTGCTGCTCAGGCCACGTGGACAACTCCTGGTTACCGAAAGCAGTACTCTACAGAGAACTCTCTGAGGGCAAGAGAGATCGTAGTGCCCCGCGCAAGATGTACAAAGACCAACTTAAGCAGCTGCTCTCAGAGGGAAATATCGAGGTCAATGAGTGGCAGCTGGTTTGTGACAGAGACCACCGGAAAATGCTGATCCATGGAGCAGCCAGGAATTCTGAGGAATCCGGAAGAGCGACTGTTGAAGAGAAGAGGAGATACAGGAAGGATCCTACTACCCAAGCGCCTACATCCAGCTGTTCACATGTCCCTACTGCTCCAGAGTCTGCAGATCCAGAACTGGCCTCTACAATCACTAACAATCGTATCGCCACTCCTGAGGACTCTTCGTCCCTCCAGATCTTTGGAAGTGAATTACCAGCCAGACAGCAATCAACCATCAAACATTGTGCAAAATATGTCCTTCAGGCCTTTTGAGCCTTGCCACCCAGCAATCCCCCAATTTAACCCTGGCCTAATGATGGGACAATTTACAAAGACCATTTAAGCTACCAACCAGTATGTCTTTGGACTGTGGGAGGAAACCAGAGCACCCGGAGGAAACCCATGCAGTCACAGGGAGAGCGTACAAACTCCTTACAAGAAGCGGTGGGAATTGAACCCGGGTCGCTGCTACTGCAAAGCGTTGTGCTAACCACTAGGCTACCGTGCCACCCCAGTAAAATACGAGGGTTTTGCTCCTCTGACCTGAGGTTGGCTTCATCATAGCAATGGAAGAAGCCATGGAACGACATGTGGGAATGGGAATGGGAAGTGAAATCAAGAACAAATTTCACTAAATGCACTGAGTTATAACTGATTCAACCGGCTGTTAAATAAAATGTGGCCGTAAGCAAACACTGCAGATCAGGTTTTGACATCCGAACAGTCTCAAGGGCAATAACATTTTCTAACTTAGAATGGTATGATTTCCAAGAATTTGTTGAATTATAATTTTCCTGGTTAGTCACTTCCAACTGATCGTGCTGTCAACAGAAAGCTGCTACATTAGAAAAGCATTTCCACTGCAAAGCATTGGTTCCACTAGAGTTAAAATCATGTTCTCAACTTGCACCATCATCATCAGGCGGTGTCTCTGTGATATTCCTTTGCAGAATTAATACTGGTTGACAGTTCAAACCCACTTGCAAAAAGCAGCTTACCATAATGCATGGAAGTTGAGACTTATTGTCACTCAGTGTGTAAAACAAAGCAGCCAGAACAAAATGTGCACCAGTGAAGCATTAGGGTTAAGAACATTTAAAACTGGCTTCTTCAAACTAACTTGAAGGCCTGGTAACCTCAATCACTTCTCCACTTTTAATTTTCCTGTTGTCTTTTGATTTCAAATATCAAAACAGGTACAGTATTTCACTAAGTATCATTGCTTTAGGTATGTAGGAGCCTCACATCTGTTCTCTATCTGCATTGTATTCCTTACTTTACATTTATTAGGTTTATTTTGGTAACTAATCACATGATTATAGCGTGGTAAAAGCAAAAGGAATAAGTCACGTTTTCTTGCTTATTTCATTGCCGTTTGTAGCTTGGGACCAGAGGATGTCATATCTTTTGCTGACCACTCAATATTGCTCAATAACCTTTCTTTGCACTTAGCTTACACTTGGGGACAAGCCAGTATAACAGATCTGTAGGGCCGCAGGCAGTGGCAATTGATTTGGTTGTAGTTTTAGTTTTAGGTTGAATTTTGGCATTACATTCTATCAGCAAACGTTTTTCAACAGGTATATCAAATGAACAGCAGGATTCGGAGGTGACCGTGACATTTAGGAACACCACAGCCTGGAGAAGCTTGAAGCATGTAATGACCTTTTCTTGGCTTGTGTTGTGTGTTTGGGGTTGAAACATGGTTTTGAATGGCCAGCACTGCTTGTCCAATTGAGGACCAAAAGCTGTAAGCTGTATCGTGGTGCTTGACTGAAGATTTCAACCCTTGGTTCTTTTGAAATGCTAAATTGAAACTACTTGGGACACCGACAGTTGGATTGAATTTGCTGTTTTGTCTGCTTCATGCACCGGTGAAACAACATGTGTCCAGTTGGGAGTAGTGGCCATGAAGTCAAGACTGAGAGAAGTTAAACCAACATGCAATATTGAAGGTCAGATTTCTGGAAGAAATGAAAATATTTACAAAGCCATAGGACAGGGTGTGAATAAGTACAAAGTTAAAGACAGTGTGTCAAATGTGCATACACATCTACATCTGATAACCCAGCAGCACGCATTAGAACCAGACTGATTTAGCTGAACTATTAAGCAAGACAACAAATATTGAGGGATAAACACGCATTGGAAGAACAGGCGAAACAGCTTTGAAGAAACCAGGAACAGATGGAAGAGCAACTTCTGAGAAAGATGGAGCAGCTTAAGTTACAGAAAGAAACTGTGGCCAAGACAGCCGAGTTAAAGTGCTAAGGGCTTCAAGTGCTGTGGGTGCTAAACATGCTCCAGCAGGACAGTTCTACAGTGAGAGTTCCTATGTTGACATGGAACAGAGAAAATCCAGCCTATTCAATGTCAAGGTGGATACATTTGAGAATCGAAAGTCTATAAGCCATGACTTTGAACCCTAAGAGGTAAATTCAGGGTATTTACTCTTAGCCTGTACCAAGGAGGCACTCTGAATCTATGCCATATCCAAAAGCACAAAGTGCTTCTGAGAACATTGATTTACAGAATGATGACACTCGTGTTTCAGATTATATAGGTCTGAATGTTGCACTGGAAGCCATAAGGGCGTGAAAGGCAATAACAAGCATAGTAATGCATGAACAGCGCGTAGCATCTCCGCCTAGAAATCTTCAACAGCGATGCATTGCAGTACCATTCATTTACGAGGGCTTTCAAGAATAGCATTGACTGATATTTATGATGACCGTCTCTATTTTCTCGAACAGTTCACTGGCGGTTACCCTAGAGAGCCTGTCAAAAGTTATCAGCAGGCCAGCCTGGAGCAAAGATATCTAAAGGCTTTACTGCAGGAACATTTTGGTGATGAGCACAAAATTGCTGAGGCCTACATGGAAAAAGGCCATTTATCAAATCAGAAAATGTGAAACCTCTACAAGATTACAGTCTTTTTCTTGCAAGCTATTGTAAATCCATGGAAGAAGTGCAGGACATGTGTGAGTTGGACATGCCTGCTAGCATGAGGATTGTCGTAAGTAAATTGCCTGATAAACCTAGAGAAAAATGGAGATCGTGCTGTAAGAAAGGCACTAAGTTTACTTTCACAGCCACTGTTGATTTTACTGAAAGACAAGTAAAGACTGCCACACACCCAGTGTTTGGAAAAAAAATACAATGCTACATCACCAGCGGTAAGTAGAGATGTGTGCAAAACTGGATCATAAATTTGTTTTCAAGCTAAAGGAAGCAGCCTGGCCACCACTGTGGCTACTGAGGAATGTGAAGCTAAAACTGAGCACAGAACAAATGAAAAGGGTGCAGATTCAAAACAAACTGTGAATGAAGCAAACACAGCAGCAAGTACCGCCTTCTATCTAACGGCCTTATGGCGGCTGGAGATCATGATTGTAAACTTCCAATAATTCCAGTTCAGGTGAAACCTAAGAAGACTAACAAGATAGTGGTTACTTAAGCTTTCCTAGATCAAGAAATTACAACAGTGAGCCTCAAGAACAAGCTCAACCTGACAGGAAAAGGATTAGACTGATAATGGGCCACTGAATGGAGACTGTGGTGGTGGAAGAGATTATGCTCGGTGAAAGCTGACTGTCAGTGGGACTTCAGTTTTGTGCTTGGATGAGCTTTGGCAGCAGCATTTCAAGGCAGATTTTTCTAAATGCAGTCAAGAGGAACAACCTGGTTTGTCAGGAGAAGATCACAATCCAGAATAGACTACCTACCAAAAGAGGCTATTTGTGTAAATGTTGAGATTTCATATCTCCTGTGACCTGGTAGCATATAGTTGTAATTATTCTAATATAATAGTTAGGGTTCTGGAATGTAGGACCCACAGATCTGCTCACTACCAGCTTTTTAGAGGACAATTGAGGATCAATCAATCCGATAGATCATTAAAGCCAGACCAGGGAAGGAAGTTGTCTCCAACTCCCATAATCTCTTATGAGAGGATCAATGCAAGCTGGCAAAAGAGAAGTTGCAACTTATTTCTGCAGTCAGTGACCGCCAACTGTCATGGCCGCTGACTGCAGAATTCTGGTCATTGTGACCTTCCTTCTTTAGGACTCAGATCAGGAAAATCTTAAGGGAAATAAGGCAGCCAATATTGACCTATTTATCTTTTAAATACAGGAAAACCTATCCAGTACAGGACTTTCACACACAACAGTCTCTAGATTTTACAGAGAATGGTGTGAGAAACAAAAAGAAAATCCAGTCTGGTGGGCAAAAATGCTTTGATAATGACAGGGGTCACTGGAGAATGGCCAGACTGTTTCAAGTTAACAGGAAGGCAACAGTAACTCAATTAACCATACATTACAACAATAGTGTGAAGAAGAACATCTCTGGATGCACAACACATTGAACGTTGAAGTGGATGGGTTACAGCAGCAGAAGACCATGAAATGCACCTAATAAAGGGCCCAGTGAGTGTATAATAGCCATCTGGTGGTGTAGTGGCATCAGCACCCGACTTGGTCCTGAGTTCGAATCAGGCTGGCTCCTTGCACGCATTCCGTCTGTGCTGGGTTGAGCGAGCTAGCAACTTGGCCTAGTAAAAACAGTCAAATGCTACGGAAACAGTAAAATTGCCACCCAATGTGCCATAAGGTGTGAAAAGGAACAACTGAGTGTATCATGGCCACAGCGATAAAGTATGAGAAGATATATAATTTCTGAATTAAAGACAAGCAAGGAATCAGTGTTGGAGTATTTTCATTTCAAATAATGAATAAGTGGAGAGTTGATGTTTCAAGGAAGGTCAAAATTCAAAGTAAATTTATTATCAAAGTACATATATGTCACCATATACCATCAATAAATCCATAGAATAATAACCATAATAGAATTAATGAAAGACTGCACCAGCAGGGCAGACAATCAGTGTACAAAAGACAATAAACTGTGCAAATACAAAAAGAAAGAACAATACCAAATGAATAAGCAATAACTATCGGGAACATCTGGTGAACAGTCCTTGAAAGTGAGTGCATTGTTTGTGGGAACATTCCAATGATGGGGCAAGTGAAATTGAGTGAATTTGGCCTTTCCTCATATTCTGCCCAACATGTCATGTATTTCAATCATTTTCTATTTTCATTTCATTGCAAAGTAGTTAATATCTATGAAAGAAGGAAAGAGCTCAAAAAATCTCAATGAAAAACAATACAGCTTAAGGGGGAAGTTCTTCACTTAGGAGGTGGTGAGAGTGTCGATGAGCTGCCTGCGCAAGTGATGAATTCAACATTTAAGAGAAATTTGGATAGGTACATAAATGGGAGGTGTATGGATGTCTATGGTCCAGGTGCAATTCAATGGGACTAGGCAGACTAATAGTTTGGCACAGACTAGATGGGCTGAAGGACCTGTTTCTGTGTTGTAGTATTCTATGACATTATATGATCCTCCTTTTATCCTGCCTGTCTGCATAGCTTTATTCAGTTTACAAAGGGAACATTCTGCACCCCTCCACCTTGCAATAAAAAATGAACCCGAAAGACAAAGGCTGTATAACTAAACAAGAAATCCCTTTCAATATTTACTTTTTAAATCATTAAATAGTTAACTGTGGTCATCAAGATTAAGTTTGAAAATGTAGCTGTTCATTATTTTCAATCACCAATAAATTTACTTCTGACTTCTCCTGCAATATGATTGCGATTATACTCCAGTCTGTAACACATGGCCTTAAGGATCCAGTCCTGACACATGGTCATTTACGGACGCCGAAACCCACTGTGAGTGTTGAAGGTGCAATGAGGATACAGTGAGGCTCACCTTAGAATTTGAGGTAGACTCCAAAAAACAGAGTCGATTGCCGAAACCCTCAGCAGCGAGACAGAATTTGAGCTGCTCTTTGTGGAGAGTGGCACTGCACTGCAGCACAACTTCGTCGTTCTGCAAGAAGAGGAACAAAACACACACATGATTTAGGGTTCTCCATCCAGCTGGCTTACACCACACAAAACACAGAACATTCATTTAAAGTCATCTAGAAACAGCAACCTATTAAATTCCAAAACAATCATCAGCACATTCTAACAAAGACACGTACAATCTTAAAAGAAAAAGGTTCATTAACTCAGAAATACCGTTCATGGAAGAGAAGGCAAAACCAGGATGTGGCTTGTCACATACGAGCCAAGCACTTGATATTGTCTGAGTCATGCTGCATTTGGCTGAGGAATCATGAACTGTTTCTGTCTGCTCTGGCTCCGTTGAACTTATCATATCTTACCTTAACTCTGTCCTCTTTCCTATAGTCCATTGTCCAGCCTCTCCCTACATACATCAAGGATACCTCTCAGCTCTCTACCATTCCCTGGTCCTACTCACCTCACCTTTATGTGTCTCAGTACACGCCCATTCCCTCATCAGAAAGGTCTTAGTCCCTTCACTTCATTCTGGAACAAAGCCCCATACAGTTCCCTTTTACTAACACTCTCAACAGCCTGGGCGGAACTTGTTCTTACCATCATCAACTTACAGTTCGATTCACCCACTGTCTGCAAAAGCGTAGCCATGGGCACTGACTGAGCCTGACCTTTAGTCAGCTGCATGAAACAGTCCTTGATGCAAACCTGCACTGGCAAGCCCAGCGTGGAAGTCGTCGCTGCATCTTTTTCTGCACTTTGACAGCCATTCATTTGGGAAGGGAAGGAACGACGCACTCATCACCAGTGCAGCCTTCATGAGGTCAGAGTACCGTTGTGCTGGGCTCCAGCTGTACTTGAGCAACCTGACAGGGAAGGCCTTTCTCACCACCAGCCAAGCAAGGCACTTATTTGAAATATCTGGTGATGAGGCATTCTACCAAAAGACAACCTGCTCGCAAAACCATCCCACAGGAACCATCATTGCCTTCCTCCACACAGCCTTCAGAGCATTTTGATATATATATTTAAAAAACACAAAGAAAAAAAGAAAAAGAACACATATATAACACAAAAAAATCAGTGCAGATACTCTTTAAGATTTTACTGTTATTTGGTCAATGCATTCTGTTTGTTTTTTTTCTCTAAAACAGCACCACTCTCACTCTTGCAGCTTCCCAATGTAATACACCATTTCAATATTTGAGGGGTTTTCCCCCAACTCAGTCCCTCTATGTGTAGCAGTGGAAGCCTGAGAATGCGCCCTTTCCCCCACCGAAAATTTGCATTGGCTACACCAAGCTTAAGTGCATCTCTTGGGACATACTCCTGCAGCCTGGAATGTGTCATTCAGCAGCCATCTTATAGGGACATATCAACATGCTGGAAGACCCAAAAGTTCTGGGCAGACCAAAGAGAATTATGCGCAGAGTTGGTGATCTTCCAGCAGCACTTGATGTCTATGTCAGTGTGTGCCCTGGGAACAGCTCATACATCACAGTCTGTTAACGCAGCTGCTTGGGATCAATTGAGACAAGGACCCTTGCATCCTTCTACATACCCTGTTAGCACATCTACAGTCTGCAACAAAGTGGGTGAACATCTCTTCCCCACCACCTCTGACCCGAGGGCATCATGCATTGGGAATGATGCTTCAGAAATTTTAAAGGGAAGCTCAATACGGCAAACATTAAATTCAGGAACTAGGCCAGGTCGGTTCCCTTTAAGATGTTTGAGGGACAATCACGTGCAAGTGATGACAAAATGTGATACAGCCAGTTGACATCACTGTGTATATGTGGATGCTTCACGTGCTGAGACAAGTATAGAGCGACCGGGTACAATACGTTCTTCAAGGGCAGTGATTTACACTCCTTCATCCATTGCATCAAGTAAAGAAACTTCTGGTGATGTGTCTCACCTCAGCAAGACTAAAATTGTAAACCTACGTTCCTCGCTCAGTAATCCCAGTCAGTGCATTTGAAGTAATGGATGCATAGTGGCGCAGGAGGTGATTTCACATTATGTGACAGTGATATACGGGGTCATAATTTTCTCATGATGAATATCACCAATTATTCCCCTACACGGGTCTCTCATCCTTATGGATCCAAAGTGGGATTTTTATTGCTCAATATCGAGCTAAATGATCATAACAGCAAACCTGCACTCTGCATACTGACAACAGAAGTACTGCACACCCTAGTGGGTGTTTAAAACTCATTATAAAAGGCAGAATGAGAAGTTATCTTTCAGACCCACGAACAATCCCATTTATCTAAAGCACATGCATGAACTACATATGGTTTTACAGATTTCCCTACAATTTTGATTAAAAAATAATACAGAAACACTTACTAACCTGTAGGAAACAAGGCTGATTTAGCTTTTTAAACTGCTTGCAGTTGTTTTTACTGCTGCCTGCGAACCTTGTAGCTCACACCATGCCCAACAGATTTCTTTTATATGTGCTTAACACAAAGGAAGGGGTATTTTCCTGAGTGTGCAGCTGACTATGACAGATACTGGACATTGTAACAAGTCAAACCACTTGGGTATGAAGCCAGCCATCCAGTATTCTTCCCATTTAAAGGAATAAAATTGTACTATTTCCTTCAGAGTCACACATTCTCCTCAGGGGCCCCCACCACACAGGGCATGCCTTGTTCTCGTTGTTACCATCGGGAAGGACGTAAAGGAGCCTGAAGGCACACATCGATTTTTGCATTGAAATCCATGGAATGAAATTGCATGTTTGGATGCTCTCTGCTGCGCATCTGTAGAAGGATGTGAGTACGGATGTGCGTAGTCTGGCTCTCGGAGATGAGGCGGAATTTCTATAGCCAGAGGATGGTGAATCATTGCCACAGGTGGCTGTGGAGGCCAAGTCATTGGGCATATTTAAGGCAGAGGTTGATAGATTCTTGATGGGTCAGGGCATGAAGGGATACGGAACGAAGGCAGGAGATTGGGGCTGAGAGGGAAATGGCACAGCAGACTCAATGTCCAAATGGCCTAATTCTACTACTATTTATTATGGTCTCTTCAGCTTCCTCAGAAAGTAGAGGCATTGGTGAGCTTTCTTGATTGTGTAGGATGTGTTCTGGGATGATGAAAGGTTGTATGTGATATGCTCTCCCAGAAGTTTGAACCTGCTCACAGTTCCACTGCTGCACCACTGACGGAAAGAGTGCTTTAACGTTAAGGACTCCCTATTAGATTGTAAGATATAGGAGCAGAATTAAGCTTTTTGGCCCATCGAGTCTGCTCTGCCATTTCATCATGGCTGATGCAATTTTCTTCTCAGCCCCAATCTCCTGCCTTCTCCCCGTATCCTTGACCAATTAAGAAAGTTTCCTTATTTTCTAATGTAGAACTGTGACAGGAATTTGTAAATAATAAACCCTCACAAACAAATAGAGACACATTATCAAATATTAATCTTGATAGTGTTCTTTCAGAAGTGTGGCAGGATTTTCTCTAACAATCCCATTGACAGGGATGTGGATTTATCTCATCAAAAAAAAACAACCTTGATCATGTGGCATCTTTACACAGAAGTCACAGTAAACATTGAAGATAATGCTCATGTCTTTGGAATGTCGTTTTCTAACTCATATGCTAGATGTTTGAAATTAACAACATTATCTATTGTAATAAACAGAAGAAGGCCAACCACAGAATTACTTTGGTTAAAAATCAGAACTGTGGCTGGATGTTCTATGGCAAGTGATTCCCCCACTGATACCCCAAAACCATTAACAAGGTACTGTTTACAATGCACAATTCATAGAAAGCTTAACATAAAACCTTCTACTTGGAACACCCAGAGATGTTAACACCAGCGTAAGCAAAACATCTGCTCGATTGGAATCCCAGTCCCTTTATAAACATTAATTTTCTCCGGAACCAGCCGACAATGGTTTTACTGAGCCTGCTGCTTTATTCCATAGTTTCTGAGAGTGAAAGTAAACTCGGTGTAAAAGACTTGTAATGCTGTATGGCTTTCACTTAATACTGTTAGAATTGATACAGAATTTGCAAGACGATACTATAAGAAACTTTGATCTGCAGAAAATGTTTTTTGCTCCTCCCTCTTCAACTTGGATTCAGGATAACCTAACCTCCCCCCTTATTCTTCCAACCTCCAGCACCCATGTGTGCTTACTGAGGTCCACACAGGCAACACTCATTACCCCAGCATGCATTGATTTCCTTTGTCACTTCCTCAGGAAACTTGAGCAAGTTCATCAGCCACGACCTGCCTCACACGAAGGCTTGCTGACTACCCCCAATAAGCCCGTGGTTTTTTGTGTGTGAGTGCTCAGGGTTAGAGTGAGAGGCAACCTAAGTGTACTGTTTAAATACACGTACACTCAGCGGCTACTTTCTAATGCACCTGCTCATTGACGCAAATAACTCATCAGCCAAATATGTGGCAGCAACTCAATGCATAAAAGTATATGGACATGGTCCAGAGGTTCAGTAATTGATCAGACCAAATAGCGGAATGGGAACAAAATGTGATCTAAGTGACTTTGACTATGGAACGACTGGGGTGCAAGATGGAGTGGTTTGAGTATCTCATAAATAGATGATCCCATGGGATTTTCAGACACAACAGTCTTTAGAGTTTACAGAGAATGGTGCAAGAAACAAAAAAAAACACATCCAGTTAGTGCCAGCTCAGTGGGCAAAAACATCTTGTTCATGAGAGAGGTCTGAGGAGAATGGCCAAGCTCGTTCAAGCTGACAGGAAGGCGACAGCAACTCAAATATCCAGGCATTACAACAATGGTGTGCAGAAGAGCATCTCCAAATGCATAACACATCAAGCCTTGAAGTGGATCGGCTAGACCAGCAAAAGACCACAAACATACACTACTGATACTCCTGTGCCTAGTGTCACTTTATGGACAAACAACCAATGAATATAAGCTTTCTTATGTACTTATATTTATGGTGTTCTTATTATTATTGTGTTCTTTATCCTATTGTGATTTGTTTTTGTTTCGCATCAGGAGTAACAATGATTCAGATGTGACGGAATTAGGATGGCAGGTTTTCTTCCCTTAAGGGCGTTGGTGAACCAGAGATGTCCTGAGTCTCCATTTCTTGAACAGTAGAGATGGATTTTTCAAGCTTTCTGTTAGCATCCAACAGTTTATCAATCTTAGTGTTAAGGAAACCAAATTCAAGTTTCATATCTTGTATTGAAGAGAGTAGAAAGTTCCTCCGATTTCTTTGTTTGCTCCATTTGTTCTGTTTCAGGAAGGGTCTTGCCACCTCTGAATTCAATACCGGATTGACTTCCTGCCATCGTAGTTAAGTCATAATTCCTTCAACAAAAATAGTGAATCTTCAAACTTAAAACAGCTCTATCAGTGGAATGTAAGATATAAAAAGTAGAGCCGCGATGAAAAACGCATCTCACTCCATTCGCTGCAAAATGGAGTCTCGAGTCTCCATTTCTAATGCCAAATTTTAATCCCAGATTCATTTAACTAAATTTAAATTCAACGCTGTCATGGTGTGATTCAAACTCCTACCTCTGGATCTGAGCCTCAAGAATCTGATTCAGTTACTTAACCACTTCCTTATCTACATTTAGTTTTTCTGTGACGTTGAAGTGGCCTTCAGTTTATGTGACCAAAAAATAAGTAAATCACCACGGTAGTGTCGCGGTTAGCGAGAAGCTACTACACCTCGGGGCATTGGAGTTCAGGGTTCAATTCCTGCCCGCCTGAAGGGAGTCTCGGTATGTCCTTCTCGTGGAATGTGTGGCTTTCCTCCGGGTGCTCCGGTTTCCTCCCACAGTCCAAAGACATTCCGGGTAGATTAATTGATCCTTGTAAATTGTCCCATGATTAGGTTTTGCGTTAAATTGGGTTTGTCAAGGGTTGCTGGGCTTGAAGGACAGAAGAACATTCTCTGTGCTGTATCTTTAAACGAGTAAGTCAATAAATGTCAGATAAACCAACTTGCGAAATCATTAAACCAAATAAATTGGAGTCAAGAGATGGAATTCTCATCTACTGCTGGACCCTGCCTGCTATACACAACTAAATCAGCAATCAGTTATACATATACCAGTTTGGCAACAACATTAGCAAATTTTTCAATAATTTCTGGAGAACCGAGAGGCCAGACTGAAAAAATACTGTTGTCAGAAATGTCTACTTTGCCCCCTTTCACCCCCTCTAACCCCCGTTCAATAGAGTTTCCTGTCTCAGCAACAAAGAGAACAACTGGATTTCCTAAACAGCCTGTCTTGGAGATTGGTTAGCTTCCTGAATGTGCTCCTGTGGTACCAAGAGCTCACTGACTTTTCATTAATGATTCTAGACCAAAAGAAAAATCAATCTTCCTGTGGGCAGACAATGCAATCCAGCCCTCCCACTGCTGCCTAACAATCTCTTTGCACCCATTCCACGAAATATTCCTGCATTAAGACATCAAATAACAATATATTTTACTGAGAATCCTAACAATGATGAGACAGCATCACCTCAACCTGACGCTGTAATAGTTTACAATGTAATGAATTACATTGAACGTACTCTTGCACAGTGGGAGCAGGCTGCTGGAACTTGCTTATAACTCTGTTTTGATCAGTATGTGTCCTTGAATCACACTGCAGTACAGTTCTACAGACGCTGGCAGTCACCCAAGGACTAATTTCTATGACAGTGAGTGCATGGGCATTCAAATGGATTAAGTCAATGGACTCTGGGAAGGCATCAGAGCATTGGAAATAATCTAACAAAGTGCCCAAAAGCAAAATAGATGGAAAAATAGGTAAATGCGATCGTATTCCTTTAACTCCCTGCAAAATGTTGTTGTCAAGCATGAAGCAAATGACTTATTTACTTATTTAGAGACACAGCGTGGAACAGGCTCTTCCAGACCAACAGGCCGCATCACCCACAACCTACTTATTTAACGCTAGCCTAGTCACAGGACAATTTACTATGACCAATTAACCCACTAACCGAGATGCCTTTGGACTATGGGAGGAAAGCATAGCACATTCCCTCATCTTCCACCAGATTCTACCTCTCATACGGAGAAATTTGCAATGGCCAATCACTCTACCTACCTGAGCAACACGCTCAAAATGCTGGAGGAACTCCGCAGGCCAGGCAGTATCTATGGAAAAGAGTACAGTCGACGTTTCAGGCCAAAAGCCTATGGCAGGACCGGGGAAAAATTGCTGAGGAGTACACAAACAAACTACCTGAACATCTTTGGATGTGGAAGGAAACTGGAGCATCGGGAGGAAGCCCATTGCGTTCACAGGGAACAGGTACAAACCTCTTACTTTGACCACTGACACTCTGAGCTGTAATAAGCTCATGTTAATGTGCTACAATGCTACCGAACCGCCTCTCGCCCCCATGACAATGAAGTAAGCATTGTTTACGGAGGGGAAACTACGCCATGATCACACCCAAATTCTTTGAGAAATGGGAAATTTCAACAGAGAGTTAGTTCAATAATCAGAATCAAAATCACATTTAATATCACCATTATAGTTGTGAAATTTGTTAATTTAGTAGCAGCAGCACAATATTAAAAATATAAAGTATATTACACAAGTAAATATATGTGTCATGGTCCGGATCGAGGTCCCTTTAAATTTACCTCGTTGATGTTACGATCCGGACCGTTGATTCCCTGTTTTCCCGTGTCCCTCGGCTTTGGTGATTAGAGGCAATTAACGCTCAGCTGAACCGGTAGTTTAAAGTCTCCGGCTCTCAGCCATTCGGCATGGGAGCGTCTGCAAAGTCATCAAAGGTACGGTGTGCCGATGTCATCTGGCCGGAGCAAGCCTAGTCTCTGCCGAAGCGAGTGCCGGTAATTCACCCTTTCTCACCGCAGCAACCCTGTCCAGTTACCTCGCCGAAGCGAGCCTGCAAAGTTTCCTCATCAAGATGGGTCCGTCAGTTAACCCGTCGGAGAGAATCAGGAGCCACTGTCTACTGTTCCTGGGCCGAGTCTAGAGCTCGCCACTACCCGGAGGATCCAAGTACCACGTCCAAGTCCTGGTCCAGGCCGCATCCGAGTACCAAGTCCGAGTCCTGGCCCTGGTGGCATCCGAGTACGAAGTCGAGTCCTGACCCTGGCAGCATCCGAGTACCAAGTCTGAGTCCTGACCCTGGCGGCATCCGAGTACCAAGTCGAGTCCTGGCCCCGGCGGTCTGTGATTCCTGTCCTACCCACCTGTCTGAATCCCTTCTCTGTCCCTCTCGCCTCTAGCCCTCGTCTGCAGCCCTCGCCTGCACTTCGGTCTAGTTCTATTGCCGGAGCTAGATAGGTACTGTCTGGTGTTCTTTCGTGTTGGTCTTGTCTTGTCTTGTCCTCGCCTCTGTGGGGTAAGTCTGGCCGTCTTGCCATTGCCCCATGGGGAGTCATGTCTTGTCCTGTCCTCGCCTCCGTGGGATAAGTCAGGCCGTCTTGTCGTTGCCCCGCGAGGAGTCATGTCTTGTCTTGTCTTGTCCTCACCTCCGTGGGGTAAGTCAGGCCGTCTTGCCATTGCCCCGCGGGGGGTCATGAGTCCCGACCCTATGTCCTGTACCCAAGGAGGGGTCCCGGCTCTCTGTTCTGTGTGTGAGTCCCAGCCCTATGTCCTGTACCCAAGGAGGGGTCCCGACTCTGTGTTCTGTGTGTGAGTCCCAGCCGTATTTCCTGTACCCAAGGAGGGGTCCCGACTCTGTGCTCTGTGTATGTGTCCATGGTTCCATGTACCTGCTGTCCCGAGACCGAGGCTCTGTCTTCCATGTTCCTCCTCTCCCAAGCCCATGTCATGTCCATGCCTGGTTCTGGGGTCCAAGCCCGAGGCAAGACCCAGGTACTGGGTCCTTGCCCAGTCTCGGGCTCGGAGTCCATACCCTAGCCTCTTCATGTCTCCTCTAGTTCTGGGAGCCGATTCCGAGTGCTAGCCCAGACCCTTGGTCCCAGCCCAGTCGTAGTCCTCAGTCCGCTATTCCTACTCCTGCCTTTCTCTCCTGGTTTCGAACAATAAACTGAATTTAATTAACCTCACAAGATGTGTCTTGCATTTGGGTCCACCCTTGCTCCCAATGCCCCCGCCCTTGTGACAATATGTATTGTATACTAAGTATTTAAATTAAAATAGTCCAAAAACATAAATAATATGAAAAAGTAAGGTAGTGCTCATGAGTTCAGTAATAAGGAATTTAACACCAGTTTTCCAGAGAACATTGCACAGAATCTGCTGCCATCTTTTCCATGAAGTCACCCCCATTAACACACTTGTGGAACTCAGATGGGTATTGTCACAGTTTACACTTGCTGTGTACCATTCAGCTTGGTCTTCTAATATAAAGAAACAAACTACAACAATTTCAGAGTGGATCACATGATTAATGCATTTATTATTTTACTTGCAAAGGGAGATATACTTCCAGTCAAGTTTTGTCTGGAAACATAGCTCCAATCTTCTGTTTCAAATTTTATACTTGTTTTAAACAAAGAACAGTGATTAGGTTGCTCCATTCCATAACTTTACATTTCCTCTGTTATCTTCATCCTTATCTTGTTCTCACATTTGATCTTTGGAAGCTCCATCCTGTTTCCCTCCCTTATCAAAACATCCCCTCTGAGAATAAAACATACCGTCTGTCATCAAAAAAAAAATAGATTGTTCCCATACAATGGAAACACACTTGTAATTTTTCTCGCCCAAACCGGCAAAGCACCTTGGGATTTCATAGACCACATTTCGTTGCATTACATTTTACAAGAGTTACAAATTCATAAAAAGTTCAAAGTTACAGATATATTTCCACACACTGCACCACAGACAGCCTTCATCAATAGTCTGTGCAGCTACTCAGATGATTACATTGCTGCCAGTTAACATGCATCTGTGTGCTGCACCAATGTTCAAAGCAGCTGCCAGAGCATCACTGTAGTGTGTTCCAATAATCAGAACAATTTGGAGTGCAATCGTGACTACTGTTCCAAAATTACACCAATAACTGGGATTTGGTGCATCACCCTAAATCCTCTGGAGAATGGCTTCAACACACAGCTACACCAGAATTACCAGCTGAGCCACAGCAGACCCATTTCACCTGGTGAGGAATCCTTATGATTTTTCTCAGTCAGCTTGGCTGACAATATTGCCAAGAAGCAGTTATCCCCTGAGGCATCAACAGAATAAGAAATGAATATTCCCTCGTCTTGATGCAAGATTCTCTACAGAAATGGGCCTTGATCTTTACCAGTGTTTGGTTTGCTTTTGAAACTTTCTTAAAAAAGAAAAATGCACCCTTTTACTTTTTATCTCATTTAAAAGTACTTATTTTCATTTTGTTGGATGTTATTAAACGCTACGAATAAAACAATTCATGATATCAAAAAAAGAAAATACTAAATTTGCAGAACAATGGTGAGTCTTTAACATCCTTCAGGAAATGAAGATGAGTTTTACCCTGAACTCAATATCATCTTCATATTTATGAGCTCATCCTCGTGATTTTTTTGAAACTTAAAACAATTTATAACCAAAGATCGAAGCAAAGTTTCATGCTAAACTCCAATTTCATATTTAATTGTCTTATAACAAGAAAATTACATTTTAATTGGTCCAATGCAAGGAAATGATGACATTGTGTATTTGCTTCCGAAATCTCCCTGGACATGCAGGAAATATAATATCAGAGGCTGAGTGAGACTGCAGTGGTGAAGACTGTATGTCAGAGTGGATTTTGTCGGATGTTCATTGAAAAACACCTGTTAAATAATTCAGAAAGAAATACTCCAGGGCTGGTGGAAATCCCTCAGATGGATGGTCTGTTTCAGTTATTATAACTAGACTTCAGATGATGATTTTCAATTCTAGCTTTTACGTTCCAGGGAATTCACCTATTTACCTACACAATAGTTAAAAATTACTTGGCCCCGTAAACATTGATAGGGAGCATGAAAATAAAGCCCCTGAGAACAATATCACAGTGCCAATATTTTTATTCATCACACAATAGAATTTTAATCACAAGCAATATTTTTATACTATCCGATATTTTGTGCATTGATATCACTCCAGTACAGTTCCCATACATGTAACATGGAGGCTGCTGAACATGCATACTCAAACCAAACACTGCACCTTTGTGCAATATGGGAGTAGTATAGACCTCAAGGAATAAAACAGGCTGCAGCCAGGTGGTTGAACCTTTGGTGTCTGGTTAAAGAGCCCAACATATTTCAGCTATCCTACATCTTACTCCGGGCAGTTTCCTTCTTTAACTGCACATGAGTCATGATCTCATGCTGTCATCTATGAGTTATTCTTCCCCAAATACCAAACACTTCACTTGCTGTTGTAGGCACAATATTAACATAGCAGGTCCAATTAAGTTTCTGGTTTAAGATGTTGTTGCCGATAGAAGATTCAGTGATGGTAATGCTCTTGAATGCCCATGCTGGAGTTTAGATTCTCCCATGGTGATCTTTGACAGCATGCCTTTGTGCGATAGGAATAGAACCCGCCCCGGTCCATGCACGAGTATTGGTCGGTTTTCCTGTTGAAGTTGATGATCTTTCTCTGGAGTAGATAAACCTCCCTTCCTTTATCAGTTAGCAACAGGAGACAACTGCTACAGACTGTGGTCAATTGATACTTATGCCGATCATTTATTTCATTAAGGTCTGATGGGTCACATTGTTCAGGCAAACCAGTGCCTTCCATTCTCTCATTACTACGGTGACCACAACTCCAAACTACTTCAGGTGCTCATTCAAACCGACTGAGATCTTTGAAGATAGATTTTATTTGTGCGTCTGGTATCCAGAACTAATTCCGAGGCAAGAAACCCTCCCTAGCAGCAGATAATGGTTAATTACATTGTCTGAAGCTTTTAATTATATTGTCAGACGGCTGCCTTGCAACAAACAAAACATACCCAACATGAAGCTTCAAATATGCCTTCTGCACTTCACGTCCTGTTCTCCTTCACACGAGGTTTGAATGCAAGTTTTGCCTGTGTCAGGCCTCATTTAAAAACCACTGAAATTAAATGCCATGTAAGTGATTATCTTCTTATTTTCTCTCAGTACTCCTGACCCACAAGTTTTTCAGATCTAATTAATCAATATTAAATATTCTGTGCAACCATAATAGTAAATGGGAGAATGCATCAATCTACTTACAGTACCTGCAGTTCTTTTTATCAGCACTTTTATTTAATTCCTCTCAAGTGTACCTCTAAACATACAGCAGATCCCATATTTGAACCTAAATAGTGTCCTCTAAATTCGTATCATCTGCTTAGCAGTATAATGGCATAGGTCATTGCACTATTAGAACAGAGAACGTAGAAATCTACAGCATATTACAGGCCCTTTAGCCCACAATGTTGTGCCAACCATGTAACCTACTCCAGAAACTGCCAAGAGTTTCCCTATCACAAACTCTCTATTTTTCTAAGTTCCATGTACCCAAGAGTCTCTTAAAAAGAAACAACTGTTTCCACCTCTACCAAATTCGCTGGTAGTGTATTCCACGCACCCACCACTCTCTGTGTTAAAAACTTACATCTGACATCCCCCTGGTAGCTACTTCCAAGCACCTTAAAACTATGCCCCCTCGTGTTAACCATTTCAGCCCTGGGAAAAGGCCTCTGGCTATCCACACAATCAATACCTCTCATCATCTTATACAACTCTATCAGGTCACCTCTCATCCTCAGTTGCTCCAAAACGAAGAGGCCGAGTTCACTTAACCTATTCTCATAAGGCATGCTCTCCAATCCAGGCAACATCCTTGTAAACCTCCTCTGCACTCTCTCAATAGTATCCATATCCTTCCCGTAGTGAGGTGATCAGAACTGGACATAGTACTCCAAGTGGGTCTAACTAAGGTCCTATACAGCTGTAACATTACCTCACGGCTCTTGACTTCAATGGCACGGTGGATGAAGGCCAACACACCATACGTCTTCTTGACAACATTGTCAACCTGCACTGCAACTTTGTGTGTCCTAAGGCCACGGACCCCAAGATCTCTCTGATCATCCACACTGCCAAGAGTCTTACCATTAATACAATATTCTGTCTTCAAATCTGACCTATTGAAATGAACCACTTCACACCTATCTAGATTGAACTCCATCTACCAATTCTCAGCCCAGTTCCACATCCAATTGATGTCATGCTGTAACCTCTGACAACCCCCCAGACTATCCACAACACCTCCAATCTTTGTGTCATCAGCAAACTTATTAACCCACCCTTCTATTTCCTCATCCAGGTCACTTATAAAAATCATAAACAGGAGCAGTCCCAGAACAGATTCCTGCGGAAAACCACTGTCACCATCCTCCATGCAGAATATGAACCATCTACAACCACCTTTTGTCTTCCGTGGGCAAGCCAATTCTAGATCCACAAAGCAAGGTCTCCTTGGATCCCATGCCTCATCTCTTCTCAATGAGCCTCACATGGGGAACCTTATCAAGTGCCTTACTGAAATCCATATACACTACATCCACTGCTCTACCTTCATCAATGTGTTTTATTACATCCTCAAAGAATTCAATTAAGCTCGTAAGGCTCGACCTGCCCTTGACAAAGCCATGCTGACTATTGCTGATTAGATTATGTCTCTCCAAATGCTCATAAATCCTGCCTCTCAGGATCTTCTCCAACAACTTGCCCACCACTGAAGTAAGACTGACTGGTCTATAACTTTCTGGGTTATCTCTACTCCCTTTCTTGAACAAGGGGACAACATTTGCAACTCCAGAACTTCTCCCATCCCTTTTGATGATGCAAAGATCATCACCAGAGGCACAGTAATATCCTCCCTCGCTTCTCATAGTGGCCTGGGATACATCTCGTCCACTCCCAGTGACTTATCTAACTTACTACCTTTCAAAAGCTCCAGCACATCTGCTTTCTTAATATCTATACACTCAAGCATTTCAGCCACTGTAAGTCTCTGAGAACATCTGCTCTCAATTTACGTTCCCACATTCCTGACTAATACCATCATATTTCCCCCTACCCCAAGTAAATGTTTTCCCAAATGTTCTCCAGCGTGAAGGGGAAGGAGATAGAGTTGTGATCTCTACCTCCAAAATGCTCTCCCACCAAGAGATCTCACACCTGACCAGGTTCATTTCCGAATACCAGATCAAGCATCATCTCTGCTCTATTTGGCTTATCTACATATTGCGTCAGGAAACCTTCCTGAACACACCCAACAATCGCCACCCTATCTGAACCCTTTCCTGTTCTCACATTCCCTAGCTCGTAGCACAGGGAGTAACCCGGAGATGACCACCTTGGAGGTCCTGTTCTTCAGCCTCCTTCCTAACTCCCTAAAATTACTGCGCAGGACCTCCACCCCTTTCCTGCCTGTGTCATCGGTACCAATATGTACCACAAGCTCCAGCTGTTCACCCACCCCTTCAAGAATATCCTGCAACTGCTCAGAACATCCTAGACCCTAGCACCTGGGAGGCAACACATTATCCTGGCGTCTCTTCTGAGCAGCAGAATCTCCTGTTTGTCTCCTTAACTATCGAGTCCCCTATGACTATTGCTCTGCCTGACTTCATCCTACCTTTCTGAGGCTCAGAGTCGATCACAGCGCTATTGGTCTGGCTGCTGCTGCCGTGCCCAGATAGGTCATCCCCCTCGTCAGTATCCAAAGGGGTATACATGTTGCGAAGGGGAATAGCCTACACTGACTTCCTTTTCCCTTTGCTTCTCTCGGTGTTCACCCATCTACTCCCCGAATTCTGCACTCTGGGTGTAACCACCTGCTCAAAAGTCTTATCTATCAATTGCTCTGCCTCCCGAATGATCCTTAGTTCATCCAGCCCCTTGATGTGGTCTTTCAGGAGCTGGAGTTGGCTGCAATTCCCACACTGTACTCATTAGGGAGGCCAACAGTTTCCATGAATTCCCACATCCTACGGGAGGAGCATTCCACTGCCATATCTGCCATCCTGCCTGCATTGTACAATGGGCAACCAAGACCAAATCAGCAATAACAAAAGGAAAAACTGACCCTTCTAACCTGTCTCTTTTGGCTTCAGCTTCTTCTCGTCAAAGCCACTTTAGTCAAAGCCTGACGCTCCTACTCTCACCACTGGCCTACTCCCAACAATGGCCGCCTCGCTTTTCCCTTCTGTACTTTTATTTACTTTGCAGTGCTCTGCTCCTGCCACTGACTGCGCCTCGGGAATATATGAACACCCGCGAAGCTCTCCTTTTATCAAGCTTCGCCGACCTGCACATAACCTCGTCAAAGTGCTCTGCTCCTGCCACTGATTAGACCTCCAGATTATTAAATTTACTTTTTAAGTATTGAAATATTAAACAAATTAATGTGAAGTGTTGAATTTTCAAACTATGGCAATATATAGCAAACACAAGAATACCGACAGAAAGAAGCAATTGCATCAATGAGGCATCAATTAAATATGCAAAATGCCATCTTATGACCATCCTGCAAAAACAGCTGTTGCCTAGTTGCCTCGGTCATTTTACAGTGTCCAATCAATCTACCAACCTGCATGCCTTTAGTATCAGAATCAGGTTTAACATCGCTGGCATATGTCGTGAAATTTATTAAATTCGCAGCAGTAGTACAATGCAATAGATGATAATATAGAAAAAAAACTGTGAATTACAGTAAGTATATATATCAAATGGATAAATTAAATAAGTCGTGCAAAAAACAGAAATAAAAAAGTAGTGAGGTAGTGTTCATGGGTTCAATGTCCATTCAGAAATCGGGTGGCAGAAGGGAAGAAGCTGTTGCTGAATCGCTGAGTGCCCAATTAATCTACGAATTTGCATGCCTTTGGTATTTGGGGACACCTGGGGAATTCATGTGGTCATGGGGACAAGGTGGAAACTCCGAAGAGACAGCACCAGAGGACAGTATGGCATCCAGTCACTGGAGTACTGAGGCAGTGGCTCTACTACCTGCACCAATCTTTGAAGCTGACCAGAAGAAATTGAGCAAAAGTTGCATATAGTTTAATGGGCTGAATAATAAAAGCCCGTTTTTCCCATTACTTGTGATTTATAACAGGTGGAACCACTTAAAGAACATTATGTCCATTCATTTGAAAGCTTTATAGAATAGCAATACAATTTGTAAAGTTACTGTTCTAACAGGGAGTCCATTGATGCAGTGGCATGAGTTCTCATGACAGGTAAAGAATTTAAATTCAATATGCAATTAGTACAAAGTCTAGTCTCAGTAACAACAACAATGAAACTATTGGACTGCGATTAAAACCCTATTTGGGTCGTTCATATTGTTCAGGGGACATCCTGGGCATCCTATCTTTCAGAACCTAGCAAAGGGGTTAGCTCTTATCTGTTTCCTCAGTTGGAAGCTACCAGATGTGGACAATAAATGTCAATGATATCCAAGTCAGTGAATGAATGGAAACAAATCAACTTTATATGGTTGGTATTTCACACAAATGCAAAAAAAAGCATCATTTTTACTATAAATATTACAACCTCACATTGCTTCCAACAGTGAATCATGGAAAATGCAAAAGAATGGGTTCTCAGTTTACCTATAAGGTTTGTACACCATTATATAACAATAGCCACAACATTTTCTATTAATACCTGTGCTATCTTTGCAAAACCTTGAACTAACAGTGAAATGTTTCTGTTGGCAGATCTAAAACAAGCTATTCTATCAAGCAAACACAAGAATTCTGCTGATGCTGAAAATCCAAAGCAACACACACAAAATGCCGGAGGAACTCACCAATCCGGAAGAAGGGTCTCAGCCCGAAACGTCGACTGTTCACTCTTTCCATAGATGCTGCCTGGTCTGCTGAGTTCCTCCAGCATTTTGTGTGTTATGTCAAACAAACTGCTAGAGGAACTCGGCAGGTCAACTTGCTGCATTCCCTCCAGCATATTTTTGTTGCTCCACATTTCAACATCTGCAGCCTCTTGTATCTCCATAAAGCAGAATCTTCCTTGAGGAAGAAGTCAATCATCTTCCTTACGTTCCAATAGAATCGAACAGAATAGAAAAGCATCCTGACCTATGCCAGGATGTTTTTCATTGATTACAACTCTGCCTTTAACACCATACTACTGAACAAGCTGACAATCAAGTTCCAGAGTCTAGATCTCAGCACATCACCTTGTAATTGGACCTTATCCTTCCTCGTTAATCGTGTCAGACGGTGAAACTAGGCAAGTGCCCATCAACTCCCTGAAACCTGAACACCGGTGCCCCACAGGAGTGCGTACAGAGCCCACCTCTCTACTCTCTCTCTACCTGTGACTGCTCATGCTACAAACTCAATCATCGAATTTGCAAATGACACAATTGTAATTGGCCTAATCACAAACAATAACAAATCTGCATACAAGGAGGAGGTGCTGAAACTGTTGGATTGGTGCAGGAACCACAACCTAACATTCCTTATCAAGAAGACAAAGGAAATGATAATTGACTTCAGGAAGGCATGATTTCCTGAACAAGCCCCACTATTCATAAATGGTGAGGTAGTGGAAAGAGACTCCAGTTTCAAATTTTTGGGGTGAACATCACTGAGGAGCTCTCTTGGTCCGAAAAACACAACCTCAATAGTAGGGAAGGAACAACGGCGATTATACTACCTGAGGTGCTGAAGGGGAGCTAATCTGACAATTTTTAACGATGTGCAATAGAGAGCACACGGAATGATAGTGTGGTATCCTAGTTGCAGCAAAACCAACCACAAAGAACTCCAACAAGTGATTAGGACAGCTCAGCACATCATTGAGACTCAACTACCAGACCTGGAGACAATCTACAACTCTCGATGCCTAAGGCACACTCGTAACATCATTAAAGACCCATTCCATCCCAGACACTGTCTGTTCTCACCTGCCATCTGGGAGGAGATACAGAAATATCTTAGCCAAGTCAGTAAGACTGAAAAAACAGCTTCATCCCGAGCACTGTTGATAGCTGAATCCACCCCAGCTTGCCAATGACCTTTGAGGGGTATGGACTATCAAAGTCACTTGTTGCATGTAATTATGGGATTGTAATATCACATGCATTGTTAAGTATCTGCTTTGCATGGACTGGAGTATCACCACAATCTCATTGCCTTGAGCAATGACAATGAAGTTCTATTCCTTTCTATTTTATCATCCTGCTTTCTCCCCATAACATTGGATATCCTTACTAATCAAGAACCTATCAACATTTCCTTTAAATGTGCTCAATGACTTGGACTCCCCAGCCATCTTTGCAATGAATTCCACAGATTCACCACTCTCTGGCAAAAGAAATTCCTTCTCATTTCTGGTCTAAAAGGATGTCCTTGTACTCTGAGGCTGTAGCCTCTGTTCCTGGACTCCCCTACCAGAGGAAACATCCCCTCCATGTCCACTCTATCTAGGGCTTTCGATATTCATACCCCATTTCTGCTATTTTTCCTGCACACCAAAATCTCCAATGCACCATTGATAAGAAATCTCGATAGTACTTGGCATTATTGCTGGCATTTGTTTTGATCTCACTTATACCTGTATGATGAACGAAGTATTCTTCAACAGCTTTTGGAATGTGGACATTACTGGAAAGGCCAAGTTTTAATATCCACACCTCACTGACTTGAAGGAGCTAATTGTGAGCTGCCTTATTGAATCGTAACAGTTCATGCAATGAATTATTTCTCACTGTTGGACTGGATGCTCAAAATCTTCGGTAAATTGCTTTTAGAGATTTAACAACATACTTCTAAGTCAGATGGGGAAACTTGAGAAGATGGTGCTCCCATTTAACTGTTGCCTATTCTATTTCTCTGATTTTATACTTTGTTATTATAAAAATGATTCATTCAGAATATTGCAATTACAGCTCTGTCTTTGGGTGCCATTTATTTTTCACACTGCATAATTCTGCAGTCTCTGCTACTCTGCTGTGTTTGGTTTATTCATATATTAAAATCTATTTCAAACTCCCCTTAAGATACATTATTGGTAGTTAAAGAATGTGGTCCAGAATTCCGGGAAGAATGTAATTCTAATGTAAGGAGCAATGATGTGTCTATTTCTGAAATTCATGCTTATGTCACCAAAAGCACTCACAAATTTCTGCAGATGTACCATGAAGTGCATTGTAACTGGCTGCATCACTATCTGGTATTGGCGGGGGGTACGGGGGGGCTACTGCACAGGATCGAAATAAGCTACAGAGAATTGTAAAATTAGTCAGCTCCATCATGGGTACCAGCCTCCATAGTATCCAATACATCTTCAAGGAGTGATGCCTCAAAATGTTCATCATTAAGTATCCCCATCATCCAGGTCATGCCCTGTTCTCATTTCTCCCATCAGGAAGGAGGTACACACTCAACGATTCAGGAACAACTTCTTCCCCACTTTGCAATCCAATTTCTGAATGGATATTGAACCCATGAACACTAACTCACTACATTTTTATTTCCTATTTTTGCAAGTACAGAGGAAGAACTACAAAACTTAATTGATACAATTGTTGAAGAAAATGCAAAAATGGGTCTATCTATCAATTGCAAAAAGACAGAATGTATGGTGATATCCAGAAAGAAGGAGAATCCTATCTGCAGGCTGAGAATAAACGGGGAAGACATAAAATAAGTAAAGAACTTTTGCTACTTAGGAAGCTGGGTGAGATCAAATGGCAGGTGCGACTTGACATTAAAAGAAGAATACGGATAGCAAAAGACACTTTTATGAGAATGAAGAGTATACTGACCAATACTAAACTAGGCATGACAACCCACCTCAGAGTACTGAAATATTATGTTTATCCAGTTATGTTATATGGCTCAGAATGTTGGACAATATCTACTAACATGAGGAAATGAATTGAAGCAGCAGTGATGTGGTTTTTGAGGAGGATGCAAAGAATATCATGGATGAAATGAACATCTAACAAGGATGTCATGAACAGAGCAAACACAAAAAGAGAAATAATGTCTGAGATCATGAAAAGGCAATGTAACTTCATTGGGCACGTGATTAGGAAAGAGGAGTTAGAATGCATGGTAAATATGGGAAAGACTGAAGGGGAGAAAGCAAGAGGAAGATAAAGACAAATGATGATGGAGACAGCAGCCAGAGAACTGGAAATGAATACCAATGAATTGATCCACTTGACCTGAAACAGGAGTGTGTGGGCCATGGCAGTCAAAGCTCAAACTGGGCATGGCACCTGATGATGATGATGATGATTTTTGCACTACTTATTTAACTATTGTAATTCACATTTTTTTCTATGGAAAGACAACTAACTTCATGACATATGCCGGTGATATTAAACCTGATTCTGATTTTGGACCCCCCTCCCCTTCCTTTGAATTGGTTTAATGTTTTGGAGTTACAAAACCTAACACCCGATACCTGACAATATGCAGACCCAAAGGAAGATCAGTCACAGCACATTGGGCTCTCCTCCATCTTGACCAGCAGATTCAGATTGTGTTTAGAGTGAGCGGGATTATTGGAGCAGAGGCCTCGAGGAGCACAAAGGATTTACAAACGTTCTAATGAAAGAAACTAAAGTTTCATCAAACGTTGCAGGTAAAAAGGCTGTTGAGTAACAATGCATAGGTCTGCAGGTCTGTAGGGAGGCATAGCAGCATTGCGGTTAGCACATTGCTTTAGAGTACAAGCTGTAAGATTAGGGTTCGATTCCCGCCACTGTCTGTAAGGAGCTTTATACATTCTCCCCGTGACCATGTGGGTTTCCTCTGGGTGCTCCAGTTTCCTCCCACATTCCAAAGATGGACAGTTAAGGTTATTGGGTTGTGAGCATGTTATAATGGTGGGAGAAGTGCAGTGACCCTCCAGGTTGCTCAGCACAATCCTTGATGACTTGATTTGACCCAAAAGACATATATCACTGTATGTTTTGATAAAATGTGCGTCCAAAAGAACAACCTTTAATCTTCAGCTTTTTTTTAAATTTTATTTTTATTTGGATAAGGAATTCACAATTATCATGTACTTTTTTCACACATATAACCTTTTCCATTTTTTTATATGTATAAAACTACAATTATTTATACATTCTTAAGTACACATTGAGATGATATAAAAGGAAAATAAACATTTAAATAGATAATTATGTACTGTGAGAGCTACACAGACAAAACCTGCCCCTATAGTTCGAATTAATCTTGGCAAGAGTTTATATGTAGAGGTGGAACTTTCTAGATAATGAAACAGAAACTTAGTTCTGAACCCCAGATGAGCAACTCCATTAGTCCCATTCTCCCTCTATATATTTCCTTGCACCACTAAAATTTATTCTCCCTCAACAGGCCATTCCCTTTCAATTGTTTTTGCCACTAACCTTCACGAAGGAGTAATTCTTGGCAGCCAACTAAGCCAGCACTTAGTGATGTGAAAGGAGAAGGGAGTGTGCAACATGAAACACATGGAAGTGATGTCGATGGACAGTATCCAGAGTCAGGATGAAACCATAAATGCAATGAGAGAGATCAAACTTGAGCTCTTCTGCAAGGAATGGCATCACTCTAACCTCCCCTGTGGTAACATTTTATCATTCTTTTGGGAAATAAGTTTCTTCTGAATTCCTTTCTTGCCATCTGGTTATTCTGTTCTGCAAAAGTAGAAATATTCACTCTGTCTGCATTTTATCAAAATCTTTTCTTATTTAAACATCTTTCAGGTAACCCCTCCACTTTTCCTCGAGAAAAGTGACCCAGACTGTTTATCTTTTGCTGATATGTACACCCATGCATTACTGCCATCATTTTGTAAATCTTCTCTGTACTCCCTCCTGTCCCTATAAATCAGGGGTTCCAACCTTTTTTATGTCATGGATCCTTACCATTAACAAGGGGTCTGTGGACCCAGGTTGGGAACTCTTGCACTAGATCTTTTTTCAAGCTGTTGCAAGCAGTTCTATGTACATTACTCTTAAGTGTGGTCTTAGCAAAGTTTGATACAGGTTTAGCATAACTTTTTTTAAATCCTGATGTTCTTTAAGCATGTTAAAAAGTAAATACTGGAGGTTTCTGCTCTTAACTTTAGTTCTACCTGACACAAAGGAAAGCTTCTTTTCCTTCTCCATGTTTTTTTCTCCCCCAAAGAAAATGTTTCATTGGTTTGGGACATCCACTTTTCTACATCATTTGCCTTTGTCTTTAATTCTTTTCACAGCCCACTTCCACAATGAGCAAATACAGTGCGATGTTCGGACCAGATTATACACATGCACATGGCAGTCAATTCCTACTGTATTCACAGCACTGACTGAAACCCTTGCTCGTCCTCTTAACATTGTGTCACAAGCAACATGAATTGGTTTTGTGCAATGCAGTTGAGAGGCACAGGGAAAAGCAGGTTGTCCAGCTGTTTCACTGCCCCATCAACCCAGCTTTAATGCCAGCCCCAGATGCTGTGCAGAGTTGGCACGGACATCACCAAGCAGGATTTCCTGGTGACCAACCATTGTAATTTCTATCCCCACTCCCATTCTGACATGTCGGTCCATGGTCTCCTCTACGACTATGATGAGACTACCTTGGAAAATATTCTTGATTCAAAACTTTTTAATTCAAGTATCCGCACTTGCTTGGTCTACAAATATGAAACCAGCATTAAATGATTCTGTTTAGGTAGCCTCAAATCTGATGGCGTGAACATTGATTTCTATTATTTTCTGATCATTTTCCCCATCACCCTTTCTCTTCCTCCATTCCCTACTCCGCCCCTCCTTCTTACTTCTTCTCTTCTACTTAGCTGCCTGTCACCTCCTTCTGGTGTCCTTCCTCATTCCCTTTCTCCCGTGGTCCACTCTCCTCTCCAATCAGATACGTTCTTCTTCAGCCCTTTTTCTTTTCCACCTATCACCTCCCAATTTCTCACTCATTGCCTCTCCCCCACCCACCTGGCTTCATCTGTCACCTTCTAGTCTATATTCCTTCCCCTCCCCCAACTTTCTTATCCTGTCTTCTTTTCCCTTCTTTTCCAGTGCAGATGAAGGGGCCTGGCCCAAAACATTGACTCTATACCTCTTTATGTATGCCGCCTGAAACATCGACTGTTTATTCCTTTCCATAAATACTACATGGCTTGCTGAGTTCCTCCAGCATCTTGTATGTGTTAGTCTAGATG
The DNA here is from genome assembly GCF_963921235.1 of Mobula hypostoma. Classification (NCBI taxonomy): domain Eukaryota; kingdom Metazoa; phylum Chordata; class Chondrichthyes; order Myliobatiformes; family Myliobatidae; genus Mobula; species Mobula hypostoma. The sequence goes on along the minus strand of NC_086104.1, from coordinate 23,211,642 downwards.
CTCAGCCTTCCTTCCACATCCTATTTTATCAGAGGCCAGACATGGAGATCAGTTGGCTGGAAGCAGGAAAATCTAGTCAAGTGGGCACACTTTAAAGTCCTAGAATAACTCTCATGGTCGGGGGGGGGGGGTTGCTGATGAAGATGAGGAACAACTCCTCCTCTCAGAGAACAATGAATCACTGAAATTATTTGGTGTCATTGAGTTAAAGGTCAAAGAGACAGATGTTTCAATCCACCAAGTCAAAGCCAGATGTCGTTGATGTGAATGGAAATGGTCCCAGCAGAGCAGGGTAAAATTAACTCTGTTCACTCTGTGCTTTCTTTGCAATGTTTCTTTGTTGGGCAATATCCCATTCCTATATCTCCCACTGTACCTATTATATATCCTTCTGAGAGGATATGTTCTGAATGTCTCATCAGCTCGATCTAATTTGGGACTCTCAGTACCATCAGCCCTCGCTGCTCTCCTAAACACAACCAATCACTGAAGGGAATGGCAAGAATGAAAATAACTAGCTTCCGGATTACGAAGAAATCAGCGGACATGAAGAACAGAGAGTGGATGCAGAGGAGATTCACCAGGATCAACTCTACCAGCTGGTGGCGCAGAGGCATCGGCGCCAGATCCAGAGCGAAAGCTCCCGAGTTCAAATCCAAGTCGGGCCACCTCCCGAGCACACTTTCCATCCATGCCGGGTTGAGCATCAAGCTAGCCACTTGACCTCGTAAAATAAAAGGTCGAGTCAGGACGTACATATCGTGACCCGGTTAATCTGAAAGAAAACCAATCCTGACACCATGCGCCAGACAAGAATGGCTGACTGTCTGGTGCGACATGCGAAAAAAACTCAGCAGTTGCTCCAGCATTTTGTGTGCACTTGCACAGATCTCCAGCATCTCTTGTGCCTCACATTCACCAGGACGTTGCCTGGGTTAGAGGGCTTTAATTATGAGGAGAGAGCAGAGAGGGTGGGAATGTTCTCCCTGCAGCAGAGGAGGTTATGGGGGTTTACGACTAAAGTATATAAAATCAAGTGTGGTTTGGATAGCAGAGATTGCAGTAAACTTCTCCCTACATCAGGAATGGATAAAACTAGAAAACATATATTTAGAGTAAGGGTGAATCAGAGAGTGGAGAGTCCATAACCAAACCTGCCTGAAGGAGTAGTGGAAGCAGAGATACTGACAGCATTTAAGGAGTATCTAAACAAGCACATGGATCTCCCGGGCATTGAAGGCTATGGGCTAAGCGCTGAAAGGCAGGATTAATACTGAGGAATGCCAACTGGTCAGCACGGACAGAGCAGGCCGAAGGACCTGTTCCCACACAGTGTGACTCCATGACTCTGTCAATATGGAGCCTTCAGAATCAGGATCAGGCCTACTATCACGGACACTGGTCATGAAACTTGCTGCTTTGGTCCAACAGTACAGTGCACACATAACAAGTTACTCTGAGTTACAATAAAAAAATAAATAAACATAGGAATAATGAGCTGGTGTTCATGATCATTCAGAAATCTGATGGCAGAAGGGAAGAAGCGCTTCCTCAAATGTTGGGTGAGGTTCTTCAGGCTCCTGTGCCTCCTCCCTGATGGTAGTAGTAGGAAGAGGGCAAGCCCCAGATGGTGAGGGTCCGTAGTAATGGATGCACCTTCTTCAGGCACTTCCTTTGGACATTGTGAATGGTAGGGAGGCTTGTGCCTGTGATATACTGAGTCTTCAACCTTCTTACAATCCTGCGCACTTTTATGTGTCTGAAAAATTCCATGCGTCATTGCCTCCGCTGGGGACCAGAATTCAAACAGCATGATTGAGGTCTGCTTCTGGAGGTGTATAGATAAAATACAGGTTGAAATACTACTCCAGCTCCCTTAACACCTAACTGGTATCGGTCCACAGGTAAACCTGACCCACAGAAATTGCTCCTAATCATCTTCCTTGAGAAGGAGAACTGTTCCTTTTGAGTAGAGACTGCCTGAATCTCATAAGGGTTCCATAAGCAGTGGGTAAGTCTAAGTTTTTGTAAGTCAGAAGCTTTGTCAGGTGAGATTGCAGGAGTTTCTCGATTAAAATAATTAATAGATTAACAGAGAATATTTTTTTGAATCTTTGTTCATCTTAATTATTCATTAAGATCTGTACTACAGGTTCAAAACATGCTGAACTATGGGAGTTGAAAACATAAATTTAACTTAAATTATACACAATTACCAAGCAAACATGGCAGCGCCTCTACTTCCTTAGGAGTCTACGGAGTTTTGGCATGACTTTTAAAACTTTGACAAACTCCTATAGATGTGCAGTGAAGAGTATATTGACTGGCTGCATCATGGCCTGGTATGGAAACACCAATGTCCTTGAATGGAAAATCCTGCAAAAGATAGTGGATTCATCCCAGTACACCACAGGTAAAGCCCTCCCAACCATTGGGCACATCTACATGAAACACCATTGTAGGAAAGCAGCATCCATCATCAGAGATCCCCACCACCCAGGTCATGCCCTCTTCTCGTTGCTGCCACCAGGTAGAAGGTACAAGAGCCTCAGGACTTGCACCACCAGGTTCAAGAATAGTTACTGTCCCTCATCTATCAGACTCTTGAACAAAAGGAGATAACTACACTCACTTGCCCCATCATTGAAATGTTCCTACAACCAATGGTCTCACTTTAAGGACTCTTTAACTCATTATCTATTGCTATTTATTAAAATTTGCATTTGCACAGTTTGTTGTCTTCTGCACTCTGGTTGATCTTTCATTGATACTGCTATGGTTACTTCTCTTTTTTTTAATTTTATTTTTATTTGGATAAGGTATTCACAAGTAATACACAAACTTTTTTACATATATAACCTTTTCCGTATTTTAGATTAGATTAGATTATGAGGACACGCAGTCCTCTTTTATTGTCATTTAGTAATGCATGCATTAAGAAATGATACAATGGTCCTCCAGTGTGATATCACAGAAACACAAGACAAACCAAGACTGAAAAACTGATAAAAACCACATAACTATAACATATAGTTACAACAGTGCAAGCAATACCATAATTTGATGAAGAACAGACCATGGGCACGGTAAAAAAAAGTCTCAAAGTCTCTCGAAGGTCCCATCATCTCACGCAGACGGTAGAAGGAAGAAAACTCTCCCTGCCATGAACCTCCAGCGCCGCAAACTTGCTGGTGCAGCACCCGGGAAGCACCCGACCACAGTCCGACTCTGAGTCCATCCAAAACCTTCGAGCCTCCGGCCAGCCCTCCGACACCAAGCACCAAGCACCGAGCACCATCTCTGCCGAACGCTTTGACCCCAGCCCTGGCCGCCAGCAGCATGCAAAGCCGAGGATTTGGGACCTTCCCCTCCGGAGATTCTCGATCGCACAGTAGTAGTGGCAGCGAACCGGGCATTTCAGAGGTTTCTCCAGATGTTCCTCTGTGTTTCTCACGTCTGTCTCCATTAAATCAGAATTGTGCACAGCATCCTACTTACAAATACGATATTCACCGGAGAGGCCGCGCGCGCTGCGTTGTGTCGCCATCTTCTGCTCCCTCCAATATGTGAGTATATCTATATTAATTTGTACATTCACAAGTGCACATTAAAATAATATAGAAAACAATTAGGTACTCAAATAGATGTTTATGTGCAATTGTAATTCCACTCTATTAAACTAAATAATGATAATAGTTGTTATAAAAACATTAATAATAGTGGTTGAATACTAATTTCCATGTATCTCCTCTGGTCCATTTCTTTCTGGTCCAAAATTTCCCCAGATCTTTTTTTTACTTGTGTTAATTCCACATTTTCCAAAAAAAAGAACAGTAAACATTCAAGCCAAGGGTGCTTACAATAACACTATTACTATGTTGGTGAGACAAACAGTATAAACCATTCGGAGAGTCATCTAAAGTCTGCTTGCTCTGGGGTTATAAATTCAATCCACTTATTCCAAATTTGATAAAAAATTTTCCTTTTTAATTCTCAGAGAGTAGGTCATCTTTTCTATTTTAAATATTTCCAAAATGATTTCATGCCAATCTTCTAATGTAGGTTGTAGTTACTTTTCTATAGATTGGCTGAGTATGCCCACAAGAAAATAAGTCTCAGGGTTGTATATGGAGACAAAATGTACTTTGATAATAAACGTTACTTTGAACTTTGAATCGGATTTTTTTAAAGTTCCAATGCCGTACAAACTGGTCAAGTCAAGTCAAGCCAAGTCACTTTTTATTGTCATTTCGACCATAACTGCACAAAAACTACACTAGACTACAGACCTACCCAGGACTGCATAAAGTGCACAAATTATAACAAATACAACATAAAGTGCAGGCATTACAACAAATAATAAACAAGACAATAGGCACAGTAGAGGGCAGTAGGTTGGTGTCAGTCCAGGCTCTGGGTATTGAGGAGTCTGATGACTTGGGGAAGGAAACTGTTACATAGTCTGGTCGTGAGAGCCTGAATGCATCGGTGCCTTTTGCCAGATGGCAGGACGGAGAAGAGTTTGTATGAGGAGTGCGTGGGGTCCTTCATAATGCTGTTTGCTTTACGGATACAGCCTGTGATGTCAATGTCTGTAATGGCGAGAAGAGAGACCCCGATGATCTTCTCAGCTAACCTCACTATCTGCTGCAGGGTCTTGCGATCCGAGGTGGTGTAATTTCCGAACCAGACAGTGATGCAGCTGCTCAGGATGCTCTCAATACAACCTCTGTAGAATGTGGTGAGGATGGGGGGCGGGGGGGAGATGGACTTTTCTCAGCCTTCACAGAAAGTAAAGATGCTGCTGGGCTTTCTTTGCTATGGAGCTGGTGTTGAGGGACCAGGTGAGATTATCCACCAGGTGAACACCAAGAAATTTGGTGCTCTTAACAATCTCTACAGAGGAGTCATCGATCTTCAGTGGAGAGTGGTCACTCCGTGTCCTCCTGAAGTCAACAACCATCTCTTTTGTTTTGTTCACATCCAGAGACAGGTTGTTGGCTCTGCACCAGTCCGTTAGCCGCTGCACCTCCTCTCTGTATGCTGACTCATCGTTCTTGCTGATGAGACCCACCACGGTCGTGTTATCAGTGAACTTGATGATGTGATTCTAGCTGTGTTGCAGTACAGTCGTGGGTCAGCAGAGTGAACAGCACTGGACTGAGCACTCAGCCCTGGTGGGCCCCGTGCTCAGTGTGATGGTGTTGGAGATGCTGCTACCAATTTGGACTGATTGAGGTCACCCAGTCAGGAAGTCTAGGATCCAGTTGCAGAGGGAGGTGTTCAGGCCCAGTAGGCTCAGCTTTCCAATCAGATTCTGAGGAATGATTGTGTTGAATGCTGAACTGAAGTCTATGAACAGCATTCGAACGTACATGTCTTCCTTGTCCAGGTGGGTTAGGGCCAGGTGGAGGGTGATGGCAATGGTGTCGTCTGTTGAACGGTTGGGATGGTACACGAACTGCAGGGGGTCCAGCAAAGGGTGCAGCATGATGTGCCTCATGACGAGCCTCTCGAAACACTTCATGATGAAGGATGTGAGTGCAACGGGACGGTAGTCATGGTCATAGTGTTGGTATACAGTGGTAGTGGTTACGGTTACGCAGTTTGGTTCAAGGACCAAATCTTTGAACTGAAGTAGCTGTTCCTGAACCTGGTGGTGTGAGCGTACCTCCTGCCTGATGGTAATTGCAAGAAGATTGGTGGGTTGATTGAAACTGTATCGACCCTAGTGTCGCTAGTTGATAGGAAAAGCAGCAACAAGTGACTGCGCATGAGGAAGAGAATAGGTTGATGGAAAATGAGTGTGGGAATAGGAATGAATGGGTGGAGTGATATCCTTTGCTATCTCCTTTTGGTCATACACTTTGGTAGTAGAAATAAATGTGTGGACACTTTCTAATCGGGGAGAAAATCCAAAAATCTGAGATGCAAAGCGACTTGGAAATCCTTGTACAGAACATCTTAAAGGTTAACTTGTAGGTTGAGTCAGTGGTGAGGAAGGCAAGTGCCATGTTAGCATTTATTTCAAAGAGGTCTAGAATACAAGAGCAAGGATGTGATGTGGAGGCTTTATAAGGCACTGGTGAGGCCTCACCTTGAGTATTGTGGCCCCTCATCTTAGAAAAGATATGCTGTCATTGGAGAGGCTCCAGAGACGTTCACAAGGATGATCCCAGGAATGAAAGGGTTATCATATGAGGAACGTTTGATGGTTCTGGGTCTGTACTCGCTGGAATTCAGATGGATGAAGGGGGGATCTCACTGAAATCTTTCAAATGTTGAAAGGCCTAGACAGAGTAGATGTGGAAGGGATGTTTCCCATGTTGGGAGAGTCTTGGACAAGAGGGCACAGCCTCAGGATAGAGGGGAACCCTTTCAAAACAGAGATGCGGAGAAATTTATTTAGCCAAAGGGTGGTGAGCTTGTGTGGCCACATGCAGCTGTGGATGCCAGGTCGTTGGATGTTTTTAAGGCAGAGATTGATAGGTTCTTGATTGGACATGGCATCAAAGGTTACAGGGAGAAGGTCAGGAACTGGGGTTGAAGAGGAGAAGGAAAATGAATCAGTCATGATTGAATGGCGGAGCAGACTCAATGGGCCAGATGACCTAATTCTGGTCCTATGTCTCATGGTCTTATAAAGAAAGATAAAATATAACACAAAAAATACATAACACAAAATATTACACACTGAGTCAATGTATTAAAACTTCTTCAATTGGATCATGTGGTGAATTTCAGAAACATGAATCTGATAATACTTTTAGATTTAACCATGAAATATTGGCATGTGTGCCAACTCTAACATTGAAGAGAATTTTAACTGCAATTTGATGAAAACAATTATTTTATCAAGCAAATTACTAAATTGAATCCAAAAGCAACAGATATTGTTTAAAATTAAGGATGATCAGGCTCTATAATTTTATGTCTGACAGTAAATTAATACTTATGCAAAAACCAGAAGAAACTGTGTGCAATTATCAATGCAAATCAGCAGGCGGTATTAAATAATCTTTGCCACATTGAATCAGCGAATACGCTTCAACAGAGCTTCATTAACCATTCAGCACTTTTGGATGCTGCAAGGTCATGGAAGCTAACATGGGAATACAAGCTTTTCCTTTTTCTTAATAGACAGAAACCCTTTCAAAGCAGTCTCAGGAATCAAATTAAAGCACGGCAACTAACCAAATGAAAACTGTGACTGATCCTCCTATTTCAAAATCTCAGCAGAAAAATTATCAAAGCTACATTAATTCACTTGTGCACAATAACATTTTTAAATTCATAATATGGTCATATCAACTTGGGCCGTCAGAATGAGTGTGTTAAGACCATAAATACATAAGTTATCAGAGCAGAATTTGGCAATTTGGCTCATCGAGTCTGCTGTGCCATTTCATCAAGGCCAATCCATGCTCCTCTCAGACCCAGTCTCCCGCCTTCTTTCTGTGTCTCTTCATTCCCTGACTAATCGAGAATATTCCCAATGACTTGGCCTCCACAGCCATCTGTGGCAACAAATTCCACAGATTCACCACTCTCTGGCTGAAGAAATTCCTCCTCATCTCTGTTCTAAATGGATGTCCTTCTATTCTGAGGCTGTGTCCTCTGGTCTTATACTCTTCCGCCATAGAAAACATCCCCTCCACATTCACTCTATCAAGGCCTTTCAACATTCAAGAGGTTTCAATGAGATCTCCCCTCAATCTTCTGAATCTCAGAACCGTCAAACACTCCTCATATGACAAGCCTTTCAATCCCAGAATCATTTTCATGAACCTCCTTAAAGGGTATGACATTTGGAGAGATTTGAATGTAGCTAAATAGCCACTTATTTTCAATTTGTACGTACCAGTATTTATTGTCCATCCTTAAGTACCCCACAGAAGCAGGGTACCTTACAGTCAAGATACTTCCAAAGGGCTGATATGTCCAGTGCCAGATATGGAAGGTTGTTTAAAGAAATATTTCAAAGTCAAGGGTTATGGTTTAGTGGTGTCACAATGCACTTGACTTTACCAGACTTTGACTTTACTGGCTAAGAATGTGGGAAATACTGTTGAAAAGGTCTTGGAAAATTCCCACATTTTGTTGCATTCAGTGACAGGGATGCCAGTTATGCAGACTGTCTTACCTTGGACAGTATCAATATAAACTGAGGCACTGGCTGGTGGGATGATAAAGAGAATTTTAGAATAGAGCACAGAGTTCTTTATTTTACTCTGCTGGCTGAAGCCATTTCTAATGCAGTTAAAATGGCAACTATCTCAGCTGACTACAATTTTAGATTGTAGCTGGCAAGAATATGCTTTCCCAGAAGAGGTATCCTCATGAATAAAATAAGACACTGTATTGATGCTGAGTCAAAGCAGGAAAGCAGCATGGGTTTCCTAGATGAGCAAAGCCTACAGCAAATGACAGAAGAGAACCCAAAAAAAAACGTTCTTTGGTTTCTTGAGGGAGAAGACCACCAGAAGCAAGCCTCACATTTTCGCTCTCCTGGCCTTCATCCTCTCCCTCCATTTCCCCATCTAGAGCATGAAACACTTTTGGGATTCATGGTCAGCAAAGAAAGCACCTTTTAATGGCAGTTAATTCTGGCCCACAGACCTCCAGATATTTGATGTTGGCTGCACTTGCCTGCCCGTTTACACTAATCCTACACTAATTTCATTTTTTAACCTCCCCCACATTCTCATCAACTTCCAATGTATTCTACCAATCACCTGCACAGTAGGGGCCATTTACAATTGGCCAATTAACCTACTAAATCTGCAAGTCTTTGGACTGTGAGAGAAAACCCCAGTTGATTAAGAAGAAAACATGCAGACTCCCACAGACATCACCCAAGATCAGAATCGAACCTGTGTCTCTGGTTCTGTTTGACATCAGTTATACTCTCTTCATCCAGCCACAGGCTCGATAGATTGGTCTTAAAACTGCAGCTGAGAATTTTTTTTTTAAATCCTGAGGAAAGAAGGGATGTTGGCAGTCTCTAAGATAGGTGAGATGACAGGAAAGCCAGTCCTCACTCTTATTCAGCTGACTACAACCTGTATCTTTTTGTTCAACAAAACAAAGATTGAATTCCAAGAAGCAGCAGAGAATTGCGAATGCAGTCCATTGCATAAACCAACCTCCACTGCACTGACTCTGTCTACAGGCCAAATGCCTCAGAGCAGCAGCTAATAAAATCACATGGTCTCTTCTCAATATAGTCAAGGACTCCTCCCACCCCAGTCATCCTCCATTCTTCCCTGTACCATCATACAGAGGATACAAAAGTCTGAGAATACAAACACCAGTTAGCTTCTGACTCACTGCTATCAGACACCTGACCAGCCCTCCGACACACTGAGTATAGTGCATCTCTTGAGCCTTTCATCTCCCAATCTACCTCATCGTGGCCGTCATACTTTCATTTGTCTACCTGCACTGCACTTTCTCTATAACTGAAACAATATATCCTGCATTCTGTTTTCCACATCAACGTAATTATGTTTACAGTATCTGTCTGAATTGAAAATCAAATAAAAGATTTTTGTGATAGCTTGGTACATCTAACAGTAATAAACCAATACCTATACCAATCAGCCTTCTCTTCATGAGTAAACTCAGCATAACCTTATTCAACTACCTCGGAGACATAGCACTGAACAAGTTCATGAAATGTTTGTAAGCAATCTGCCAGCAATTCAGGTTCAGGTTGCTGGAACTGTCCTCACCCTTGTTCAACGTGTTAAAGTCAAAGACCACCTGCAGTGTCTTTTTGTCCCGGAGGCACAGTTTTGAAATAAATCACAAAGAAAACAGCCATTCTCAACGTGCTGTTTAGTATATCTGCATAATCTTTTCATTATCTGTTCTTTACTTTAAAATTATTTTTTGTCGAGGAGATATGCCCTGAGGGATACTTTTCCTCGTACATTAACGAGAAAATATTCCTGCCATAACACTGTGACCGTTGCTAAGGAAACACAACCTTCTTTGAACAGAGAACACAGAACAGTACAGCACAGTACTGGCCCTTCAGCGCACGATGTTGTGCCGACCTCTTGACCCACTCCAAGATCAAAGTGCATGCCACCCCCCCAACTCAGACCTCAATTTTTCTTTCATCCATGTGCCTTTCTTAGAGTTTCATAAATATCACTAATATACTGGCCTCTACCACCATCCCTGGGAACTCATTCCACCTACCACTCTTTGTAAAATGCCAACTTCTGACAGGCACCCTGTACTTGCCTCCAATCACCTTCAAATTATGCATTCTCATATTGTCAATTTCTGCTCAGGAGGAAAAGGCAGGCACTGGCTGTCCAGATTATCAATACCTCTTATCATCTTATATGTACCGAGAGTCATAGAACATTGCAGGACAGAAACAGGCCCTTCAGCCCATCTAGTCAATGCTGAACTATTAATTTGCCTAGTCTCATCAACCTGCACCCGGACAACAGCCCTCCATATCCCTTCCATCCATTACCTATCAAATTTCACTTAAATGTTGAAAACGAACCCATATCCACCACTTCTAACAGCTCATACCTCACTCTCACCACCCCCTGAATGATGAAGTTCCCCCTCAAGTTCCCATTGAACTTTTAACCTATCACCCTTAACCCAGGACCTCTAGTTCTGGACTCACCCAACCTCAGTGGAAAAAACCTGCTTGCATTCACCCCATTCCTCCTAATTTTTCATGCTTCTATCAAGTCACCTCTCATCCTCTTTTGCTAAAAAGTGAAAAGCCCTAGCTCACTTAAACTTTTCTCATAAGACATGCTCTCAAGTCAAGTCACTTTTTATTGTCATTTCGACCATAACTGCTGGTACAGTACACAGTAAAAAACAAGGCAACGTTTTTCAGGACCATGGTGCTACATGAAACAATACAAAAACTATACTGAACTGCGAAAAACAACACAAAAACTACACTAGACTACAGACCTACCCAGGACTGCATAAAGTGCACAAAACAGTGCAGGCATTACAATAAATAATAAACAAGACAATAGGCACAGTAGAAGGCAATAGGTTGGTGTCAGTCCAGGCTCTGGGTATTGATGAGTCTGATGGCTTGGGGGAAGAAATTCAGGCATCATCCTGCTAAATTTCCTCTCCACGCTCTAAATTTTCCACATCCATCATATAATAAGGTAACCAGAACTGACACAAGTGTGGTGTAACCAGAGCTTTGTAGAGTTGCAACATTCCCTCACACCTCAGAAACTCAATCCACCGACTAATGAAGCCCAGCATACCATACACCTTCTTAACCACCCTATCAACTTGCACAGCAACTTTGAGGAATTTATGCATGCAGACCCCAAGACCCTTCTGTTCCTCCACACTGCTAAGAATTCTGCCATTAACGCTGTACTCTGGCTTCAAGTTTGAAATTCCAGAGTATCACATCATACTTTTCCAGATTGAACTCCATCTGCCACTTCTCAGCCCAGCTCTGCATTCCATCAATGTCCCCTTGTAAACTTTGACAACCGTCCACACTATCCACAACACCACCAACATTTGTTTCATTTGCAAACTTACTAACCTACCCTTCAAAAACACACAAAATACAGGAGGAACTCAGCAGGTCAGGCAGGATCTACAGAAATAAGTAAACAGTCGATGTTTCAGACTGAGACCCTTCATCAGGACTAGAAAAAAAGATAAGAAGTCAGAGCAGTGGTCGGGGGGTGTGGGGAGCGGAGGAAGAAATATTAGGTAGTAGGTGATAGGTGAAACTGGAAAGTGGGGGAGGGGTGAAATCACCCCACCTGGAAGTACTGTTTGAGGGCCTGAATGGTAGTGAGGGAGGAGGTGTAGGGGCAGGTGTGGCACACTCTGGTTGTTCTCTCCTATCTCCTTACCTGCCCATCACCTCCTTCTAGTGCTCCTCCTCCTTCCCTTTCTTCCATAATCTTCTACCTTCTCCTGTCAGATTCTCCCTCCTCCAGCCCTTTATCTCCTTCACCAATCAACTTCCCAGCTCTTTACTTCAACCCCTCCCCTCTCCCGGTTTCACCTATCACCTGCAATCTTGTACTTTTTCCTCCACACCCCCAACATTCTTGCTCTGACTTCTCATTATTTTTTTCCCAGTCCTGATGAAGGGTCTCAGCCCAAAACGTCAACTGTTTATTTTTCTCCATAGATGCCTGATGCCTGACCTGCTGAGTTCCTCCACCATTTTGTGTGTTTTGCCTTGGATTTCCAGCACCTGCAGAGTTTCTTGTGTTTGTGAACCTACCCTTCCACATCCTTATCCAAGCCATTAATAAAAATCATAAAAGCAGGAGTTCCAGATCAGATCCCTATGGCACACCACTAGTCACTGACTTCCAGGCAAAATAAGCTCCATCTACTACCACCCTCTGCCTTTTCTGGAAAAGCCAATGTTAAATCCAATTTACTACCTCATCTTGAATGCTGAGCTATTGAATCTTCTTGACTAACTTCCCATGCGGGACCCTGTCCAATGCCTTGCTAAAGTCCATGTAGACAGCATCAACTGCCTTGCCTTCATCAACTTTCCTGGAAATTTCCTCAAAATATTCAGCTTATCATTTGCCTTTATCTGCACTGATGTTAAATTACTTGAAAGAAGGATTTTTATGGGATGAGTGCCCAAGTACTCAAATAATTTAGCTCTCAAGATAACTGAACATTAATTACTCAAAACTTCCATCCATAATACTCACCCTCACAAGTCAGGATCTCTACAGATGTCACAGCCCAAAATACTCTAGTAAAATGCTGTTTCGACGTGACATATGCATGTCATTAATTCTTAAACTGCATTGATTAGTCTTGTGGAAAGATGGGGACAGAGCGCCACGAGAGTAACAGCTCCATTTTAATTCAGCTGCACCAAAATTTCAGATATCTGGAACCTGTGGGTTGGACATTTTAAGGATAGTTTAAATAGGCTGTATTAATTCTCACTGGAATATAGAAAGCTGAGGGGCATCCTTGGGGTGGTTTTCAAGGTTAGGAAGGGCATAGATAAGGCAGATTGTCAGAATTTTTTTCCCAGGACAAGGGATTCTAGAACTTGAGGTCAAAGGTTTAAGATTAGAGGGGGGAAACTTAAAAGTGATCTGGAGTGTAGGTTTCTCCACATAGACAGTGATGAATATAGAAACATTGAAACATAGAAAATAGGTGCAGGAGTAGGCCATTCGGCCCTTCGAGCCTGCACCACCATTTATTATGATCATGGCTGATCATCCAACTCAGAACCCCGCCCCAGCCTTCCCTCCATACCCCCTGATCCCCGTAGCCACAAGGGCCATATCTAACTCCCTCTTAAATATAGCCAATGAACTGGCCTCAACAGTTTCCTGTGGCAGAGAATTCCACAGATTCACCACTCTCTGTGTGAAGAAGTTTTTCCTAATCTCGGTCCTAAAAGGCTTCCCCTCTATCCTCAAACTGTGACCCCTCGTTCTGGACTTCCCCAACATCGGGAACAATCTTCCTGCATCTAGCCTGTCCAATCCCTTTAGGATCTTATACGTTTCAATCAGATCCCCCCTCAATCTTCTAAATTCCAACGAGTACAAGCCCAATTCATCCAGTCTTTCTTCATATGAAAGTCCCGCCATCCCAGGAATCAATCTGGTGAAGCTTCTTTGTACTCCCTCTATGGCAAAGATGTCTTTCCTCAGATTAGGGGACCAAAACTGCACACAATACTCCAGGTGTGGTCTCACCAAGGCCTTGTACAACTGCAGTAGTACCTCCCTGCTCCTGTACTCGAATCCTCTCGCTATAAATGCCAGCACACCATTCGCCTTTTTCACCGCCTGCTGTACCTGCATGCCCACTTTCAATGACTGGTGTATAATGACACCCAGGTCTCGTTGCACCTCCCCTTTTCCTAATCGGCCACCATTCAGATAATAATCTGTTTTCCTATTTTTTCCTATTTTTCCTATTTTTGCCACCAAATCTGCAACAAGCTGCCAGAGGAGGTAGTGGAGGCAGTTCTATTACAGTATTCAAAAATCATTTGGAGATGTACTGGTTGGGAAAGGTGTGTGGAGGTACGCATTGGGCAAATAGATCAGTTTAGATTAGCATCGCAGTCACATGACCATATTTAGAATGGAAAACATAAATATCATATTGAGTTGTGCCCTGCTTTCAAGGAAGGCACTGTGATGTCACGCAGGACAGGAGAACGGGATTAATCTACAAGAAGACAAGGGGCAAGAGGCTTAGACTAAGCCAATGGTAGCAGAAGTATAAAACTAAGAATAGAAGACTATTTGCATTGGATCCAAATAACCTCTATGGGTCCTTCTCATCTGCCTCGAGCCCTGTTTCTCCTGAACACCACACCTGGGTTTGAATTCCCATGTGTCATAATAGGTAAGTAGTCAAGGTTTGCAGCCAATAATCCAGAGTAACATTCAAGAGGGTAAACCAAAATTTAAAGCTCAAAATAAATGTATTATCAGCATACATATATACAACCCTGAGAATCATTTTCTTGTGGGCATACTCAATAGCTCTATAAAATAACAACCATAACAGAACCAATGGAAGGACAGCCCACTTGGGTGTTCAACCAGAATGCAGAAGACAACAAACTGCAAACACAAAAGGAAAGAAGAACGAACAATAAATAAATAAATAAATAAATAAGCAAGCAAGCAATAAATATTGAGAACATGAGATGAAGAGTCCACAGGGTGGGAATGTTCCAAGTGACGTTGAGTGAAGTTATCCCCTTTGGTTCAAGAGCCTGATGGTTGAAAGAAATTTAAAGAAATACCCTGCAAGACATCCTGACACGTGTCATACTATTGCGAAGAGAACAGATTTTTGTTTAAAATTTTGAAGATATTTGCCTCCAATTGCTCTACTTCTTTCCTAATAATAGCCATAGGTCCTGAAATCCCAGTTGTTGGTTCTACACAAGCATATGTTATACCAGATTTAAAATAAACAGAAACTTAAATGTGATTTCCACTTTTTAATCTAATAGACATATAGTAGAAATCCCTCAGTGTCATCCTTGCTGTGTTGTTTTGAATGTAATGGATTTCAAGTGCTAAAGTGCACTAAATCCCAGAGTTAGTCTACACTCGGCTGAATTTGCCACAGGCATATGCAGGGAAATAAGCCTGCTGGCCTTTGGCAAGGCAGGCTTCTGCATCCTCAGTATTATGGGTGAACATGTCAGCACATTGCTCAAATTATTATGGCAGGAGGAGAAGATGTTTTCTGCTTGATTTCAACCCCATCACAGCCTCCACCTTACAGACACCCTTGAGGTTTGCCAGTCTTGTGCTGGTTAACGGCTGGCAGAGACCCAGAAGCAGTGACTTCTTTCCTTCACAAATTACCTCAGATCACTTGCAACATGTCCAAAGTTATCCAGCTCAAGTCAAGTCAAGTCGCTTTCATTGTCATTTCAACCATAACTGCTGGTACAGTACACAGTAAAAACGAAACAACGATCCCCCAGGACCATGGTGTTATAGGAAACAACACAAAACTACACTAAACGACCTGAAACAACACAAAACTACATTAGACTTCAGGCCTACACGGGACTACATAAAGTGCACAAAACAGTGCAAGACAGCACAATAATTAATAAACAAGACAATAAGCACAGTAAAGGACAAATTACAATATAATAATACATGATGTAAATATAAATGTAAACAATGTTTTAGCAGGAATTGAGAAAGAAATGAGCAAAAATTGCAAAGGGAGTGGAGTGGTGTTCAGTTGTGTGTGTGTGCGTGCATGTGTGTGTAGATTCTACAAATGTATAGATGACGCTTAGATGTATAATCCCACCGCTGCCTGTAAGGGGTTTGTACATTCTCCCCTTGACCTTGTGGGTTTCCTCTGGGTGCTCTGGTTTCCTCCCACAGTCCAAAGACGTACCCATTGGCAGGTTAATTAGCCTTTGTAAATTGTCCCGTGACTTGAGCGAGGATTAAATGCTGGGTGGCTCGACTCAAAGGTCTGGAAGGGCCTATTCCACGCTGTATCTCAATAAATTAATAAATAGTAATCTATAAACTGAATACAATCTAGAAACTTAATTACATTAGACTTAACAAGAAAATGTTTCTAAGTACCATTGCTGCCTTCTTAAAACGTTTGCTAACCTTATAATTAAACAGAGTCTTCAAAGCATCCCATGGAAACAGTGTGTGTGTGCGTGTGTGTGTGTGTGTGTGTGTGTGTGTGTGTGTGTGTGTGTGTGTGCGTGTGTGCGTGTGTGTGTGAGTGTGTGTGTGTGTGTGTGTGTGTGTGTGTGTGTGCGTGCGTGTGTGTGTGTGTGTGTGTGTGTGTGTGTGTGTGTGTGCGTGTGTGTGTGTGTGCGCGCGCACTTCACTCCTGGTGGAGTCATTGGTGCGTCATCATGACAAGCTTTTGGTATGCTCATCGTAGATGTCTTGGGCACCTGAAACCTGGAGGAGCCCATCCCTCTCCTGGAACTACGGGCCATCTTTTTTAAAACCGACAGAGTTTGCTCATTAACTTGACTTTGAAATACACCATCAGTTTTTCATCATCACTTTGTCAAAGTCCTCAGATTCTTTATCCAATAACACTAGGGGAATACTTTCAGCAGCAGGATTGCAGAGGATCAAGAAGGCAGCTCAACATGACCTTTCCAAGGGCTTTTAGGAATGGACAATAAATGTTGTCTGTGATGCCCAGATCCAGATCCCGTGAGGCAGCAGAGCAGGTTAGCACAACACTTCACAGTACCAGTGACCCGAGTTCAATTCCTTCCCGTGATGTTCCCCCCGTGACCACGTGACTTTCTTCCAGGTGCTCTGGTTTCCTCCCACAGTCCAAAGACACTCCAGTTGGTAGGTTAAATAGTCACTGTAAATTGTCCCGAGATTAGGCTAGAATTAAATCGGGGGTTTGCTGGGCGGCACAGCTCAAAGGCCCGGAAAGGTCAATTCTGTGCTTTATCTCAACAAATAAAGAAAGAAATAGTTTTATTAATCTGGAGCTGCATGCATTGTCTTCTGAATTAACACCTTCACCTATGACACAACATAGAAAAGCTCCAAAACTGCTGACTAGACCTAAGTATTTCACAAACATGATATATAACGTTTCTAACTCCATTGGATGTGTTTGACTTAATTGCACAGTTTTACTCAAGGGTTTCAGTATCACTAATTTAAAGCAAATTCTGATGAGTGTTGGTTTTGAAAAATGAGCTTTAATTAGTTGTAAACACATGAAATTCTGCAGATGCTGGAAGTCCAGAGCAATATACACAAAATGCTGGAGGAACTCAGCAGGTCAGGCAGCATTAGTCAAAAGGAACAAACTGTCGATGTTTCAGGCCGAGACCCTTCTTTAAGACTGAATTAATTAGTTGTTTCTTCTGCCACTTTCTTCTTACCCCAAAAGACCAGAACCTGACTGATGAATTATTAAATTCTTTCCAACCCAATCAAAAAATGTCAACAATGCTTAAACAGTGCAGACCAAATGAAGCCTGAGTGATCTCTAACAGTTCACAATTCTGTTAAAGCTGTTCAGCCCCTTCCCAACAAACTTTTATTTTCCCACTAGCACCCTGCCTGCTATAGGAAAGATGTTATTAAACTGGAAAGAGTGCAGTAAATATTTACAAGAATGTTGGCAAGACTTGAAGGAGGCCAGAGAGTCCTTGGAATGTTGGAGACTGAGAGCTGATAGAGGTGTATAAAACCAGAAGGGGTATAGATAGGGTGAAGGCATTTTGTGTTTTATCCGCCCCCCCCCCCCCCGCTAGTGTTGGGGAATCAAGATGTAGAGGGAAAAATGTAAGGTGAAGGGGGGAAAGGTGTAATAGAACCGTGAGGGGCAACCTTTTTGTACAAATGAGCTCTCAAGGGAAGTGGGTGGAAAATGCAACCTTCTCACCAATGACCTGCCAACTGATGTCAGTTTGAGATTTGTCAGGAGTTCTCAACTCCAGATAGCACCTCACCCTTAGTCCGAGCATGAACTTAAGGCTAGCTCAGAGTGATGCCCTTTCATATCAATGCTTCATTTGACCCTGTGTGACAGCAAGGAGCCGTGGTAAAACTGAAGCCAATGGGCATCAAGAGAAAAGCACTCAAATAGTTGGAATCATAACTTGTACAGAAATAGGTGATTGTGACTGCTGGAGATGGATGTCAACAAATGACACAGTCCATGACTGCAGGCAGCAAGGTTCTAGCGTGGACTGGTAAGTGAGAAGTAAGGCTTGTGTTACAGAAGTGATAGACAATGACCATCTCCAGTGAGAGATACTAAGCTCTTAACTTAACAGTCACTGGCATTACTAAGGGCTCCACATAAAACATCCTGCAGGTCACCATTGGGTGGAAACATAACATGACTGGCCACATAAATAACAGAACTATCAACAGAGGTCAGAGCTGGGTTTCCTGTGGTTAGTGGCTCACTTCATGACACCCAAAAGCTTTCCTCCATATACAAGCCTTGAGTCAGGAGCAAGGTTCTCCCTTTGCTTGACAGACTGCAGCTCCATCAACTCTCAGAAACCACAATCTTCCTGCTTGTTGGCCTCCTCATTAAATATCCCAGATATTCCTTCTTTTCCCCACCAACACACCATGACTACAGTGTGTACTATTCCCCAACATGCTGTATTTACTCCCCTAGACTTCTCCAGCTTTACCTCCCAACACCAGAACCTTTACAATGAAGAATGACAAATGGTCAAATGACATAGAAGAACACTATTACCTGGAATTCCTTCCCAATCACACCTCATTCTGAAGTGAAAACCTATCAACATTCTTTCATTGTCACTCGGGCCAAATACTGGAAATCCTGACTCAAATATTGTGGGAGTGCACGCGCAAGAAGAACACCAAGGTTTAAGATGTTGGATCACTACAATCTTCTTAAAGCCACTAATCATCAAAAATGTGTTCATCACATAGTATTATCACAATATGTATTGAGATGTCCATTAGGAAACAAAATGGTAAAGTTATTTATCTAATGATGGTAACATTTGTACAGGGTTTTGTGTGCTAATGATTATGATGATGTATGATTTATGCTAATAATGATGATGATGATGTATGATTTATGCTAATACTTATAGATCAGGTAGCCCTGATTTGACTCCTGTTGCACAGATTATACTGAAACACAAACATTGTAAAATGAATCTGGGTACCCAGAATACAGAACAATATATCCATTTGAGTGACCCCTAATTAGATGACTCTTGAAATCCCATTTACAGCATTCAGCATAACTCTGAGCGACGACTTTAGTTCAAAGCAATTACCTATTTTTGCTGAGCGTGTCAGTGGTGTCAAACACATCCTGTAAATAAATAAGTTTCTGATCCTTTGTTTAATATCACAACTGGGAATTTATCAACTATCATGGATGGACACTGATACCTTCAATACATTAATGTACCTCTGATGATAGTAGGCACAGACGGCACAGAGTTATTCTCCAATAATGATTCTCCCTGCATGACAACTTGTAAATTCAGCAGATCTTTTGTGTAATTATCTTTCCTTTATGAATCTTGTTTGCTGAGACCCATCGATTTCCAAACCTCAAATGTTATCGCTAAGAAAATGGATCCATTTGTGTTGCATTTTTACAAAAGAGTAATTTTATATATCGCACTGCACTATACTGCTGCCAATCAAAAAAAAAGCTGATTTCATGAAATATGTGAGTGATGATAAACCTGATTCTGATCTGGGTCTCTGTTGTAGACTGAGAGGGGGAAGGGGGCAAGGACAGGGGAATCATGATTGGGACAAACGGAAAGGAGAGGGGAGGGAGCAGGGAGCACCAGAGAGACATTCTGTAATGACCAATAAACCAATTGTTTGGAATCAAATAACCTTGCCTGGTGTCTCAGGACTGGGTGTGTCTGCACCCGTGCCACCCCACCCAACTTTGGCACTCCCCCTCTGCCATCTGTCCCACACCACTCCTGCAGCAGTCCACCCTCATCATCCCCAACATCCTTTGCTCCTGCCAGATTCGCAAACTTGCTCTCTGCTCCATGTTGACAATAACAGAACTGTGTAAAAGTCCTAGGCAGCCTAGCTAGATATACAGTACGTGCCTAAGACTTTTACACAGTACTATAGACGACCACAAACTATGAACAAACTATCACAAAAGAGTCTTATTCTGTAAATCAGTGTCAAAAAAAAGCAAAATTAAATCCACTGTGATTCAACATTGTAAAATAATAAAACGTGAAAACTTCCAAGCAGGTTGAATATTTTTAATAGACATTCTATATATATTTCATGCACTCAGATCTGTTTACTCTCATATCCTATTGAGGTCTCACCCTGAGGCCCCATTCATTTGCTGGCAACAGAAATTTGATCAATGGTTTGCAATTAATAGGTTGGTAATTATCGACGTCAGGAAGGAATGCACTCTACTGAAAGCCATAATTCCTGCATAATTTAGAAGCAGGAAAAATAGAAGCAAGTGAAGCCACTTGTTCTTTTTCCACAGTTCAACCTGACCTTGGCTGACCAAACACTTCAGTCCCGTTTCCACTTTTTCCCATATCCCTTGATCCTTCAACATTGAAAAATATATCTACTCATCTTGAATTAACAACCTGGCTTCCTTCTGTGGTGGGGAATTCCACAGATCGATCATCAGGTAACGTAACCACATTACCAATGGCTCATAGCTCCAATAGCCTGGGTTCATTCTCGAACTGTCTGTGTGGAATTTGTGCATTTTCCCCGTGACCACAGGTGCTCCATATCTCCCAACATTCCATGGACATGTTACTTGCTCCTTGAGTGTAGATGTGTGATAGAATCTGGCGAGAGTTAATGAGAACGTGGAGGAAATAAGGTGGGAATAGTGCAGGATTAGAGTATGATTCGTGTGAAGGTCCTGTCACTGTGGATTTGATAGGTTTCAGGAGCAGTTTGCATGCAGTATGACTCTATGACCTCTGATGTCAAAACCTACATGAGTCCTAACAGTCCCTTATCAATCCTTTCATAAGTTCTACTGATCTCCTCAATATTAGCTAATCATACATGAACATTATTTATCTGAGTCTTTTCACTCCTTTGGAACCATCTTTGGTTCCACAAGCACCAATAATCCTTCATTATTTCATCCAATGGCCATTTATCAATGCACAAATCCAGGAAGTAGCAAATATAAAGCTACACATTCTTCTGAATTCTTTAGTTAACGTAGCATTAAATCAGCCAGCTCTGCAAACTATTACGAAATTGCGAGGTAATCATCACAGAAATGAACACTAGTCAAAATAAAATGAAGTGAAATTTCATCAGACACCACTTTAAAATAATAAATGTTATTGGTCCGTATTGAACCATTTAAACTGTCTACTCCCATCGACCTGCATTCGGAACATAGCCTTCCATACCCCTACCACCCATGTATCTATCCAAACATGTGGAGTGTATGGGGTGTCAGGGAGGGGTAGCATCTCTGGTGGGGGAACATGTCGTGTCCTTTTCAGGGCAGTTTGTCCCCACCTGGCACTCAGCTCTCACCTGTGACTCCCCGTAACTGTTTGCATGCGACAGTGGCCACACCCTGGGCAATGGCTTCGACAAGCCGGCTAAACCAGGTGAGGGTAGCCAACGGGTCTCAAACCCTCGGTGAGATAGGGAGTTGTCCATCCCAGCATGTGAAGACAGACTCCAGTGGATTGAGCAGGCGAGACCAATGGAAGGTCCAACGGTCAAGAAGGCGGTCTCTGCAAGCGTCGTGGAACATGTAGAGCATGACAAGACACAGAAGATGTCCTGGTCATCCACTGCCCCTAGTCCCATCTCCAGCCGTCTCGACTCTTGTCTTGCCACTGGATCCAGATGGATATCATGAAGAGAGAGTGAGGCTGACGCTACACAAATCTCCCTCACTTAAATCCAAATTAAGTGCCAGTCTTGGCACCATCAAGCCAGCTGGTGGCACAGTGACATCAGCACCGGACTCCGGAGCAAAGGTTCCCGAGTTCGAATCCAGTCAAGCTGCTCCCAGGAGCGCCTTCCATCAGTGCCGGATTGAGTGTCGAGCTAGCAACTCGACTTCGTAAGAAGTACTAATGGTGTCGAGGTCTTCATCGATGACGATGGACGAACCTTGTATCTATCCAATCTTCACTTAAACATTGAAATCGAACTCATATGCACCACCTGTGCTGGCAGCTCTTTCCACACTCTCACAGCCCCTAGTTTCCCCTCATGTTCCCCTTAAACTTTTCACCTTTCACCCTTAACCCATGACCTCTGGTTGTAGTCCCACCCAACCTCAGAGGTAAAAGCCTGCTTGCATTTACTCTTTCTATACCCCTCATAATTTTGTATGTAATCTTATATAACTCAGGTCCCTCAAACCCGGCAACTTTTTTGTGTGCTACAGCCCTGAGGAAACACCAGATTATGTAGAGGGAGAGAACATGTAAAAGAAGCAAGTGTGGCCAGTCAGCACATTTTGTGTACCAAAGTCCTGAGGAAACATTGGATTATGCATAATTAGGCACTTGGCAAGCACTAAAAAAAGAAGTTAGGTTTAAGTGGGGCGGCCATTGTGTGAGTGGGCCAGTGTTGGAATGGGGAATTGAGGTTTCAGCTCAACAAAGCTTTAAAGAGGAGAGGCTAAGCGGTAGGTAGATATTTGTTCAATTATTTATTCTTTTGTTCTTTCATATTGCCAAACAGGATACTAAAATATTCCTCTTGTGGGATGTGGGAAGGCAGGGAGGCCTCTAGTGTCTACTTACTTCACTGCAAGAAGTGCATCCAGATGCAGTTTCTAACAGACGACCACATTAAGGAGTTGTAGCTGGAACTGGATGAACTTTGGATTATTCATAAGGCTGAGAAGTTGATAGAAAATACAAACAGGGAGGTAGTTACACCTAAGGTGCAGGACACAGGTAAGTGGATGACCCTGAGGAGGGGGAAATGGGAAAGGCAACCAGTGCAGAATATCCATGTAGCCACTCCCCTCAACAACAGGTATGACACTTTGGATGCTGTGAAGGGGTGAAGACCAGGCAGAGAAAAGCAACGGCGGTCAGGTCTCGAGCACTGAGTCTGACTCTGCTGCACAGAGGGGTTAAACTAGAGCTGTGGGGGATGGAAACAGACCCAGCAGAACAGGTAGTGGAGTGGTTGAGGAGAAAAGTTCTGTTAAGCCTACTTACAAGGTTAGGAATCAAAAGGTCGAGCATTGTACAACTAATGTTCTTCAGTGCAAGGAGTATTGCAGGGAAGGCGGATGAGCTTAGGTCATAGATCAAAAAGTGGAATTATGACGTAGTAGCTATTAGTGAGACTTGGTTACAGGACAGGTAGCTGAGAGTTCCGGTGTTCTGTTGTTTAAGATGTGATAGAGTGGGAGGGATTAAGGGGGATGGGTGGTATTACCTGTCAGGGAAAAAGTCACAGTATGTCGATGTCATAGGCTAGGCTGAGAGCTCGTCTAATGAAGCCTTAAGGGTAGAACTGAGGAATAGGAAAGATATGACCATGTTGATGGGATTATATTATAGACCACCCAAAAGCTAACGTGATTCAGAGGAGCAATTTTGTAGAGAGATCACAGACTGTTGCAAGATATACAAGGTTGTGATAGTAGGTAATTTTAAATGTCGACATATTGACTGGACTCCCATACTGTAAAAGGGCTGGATAGGAAAGAGTTTGTCAGATGTGTCCTTAATCAGTACATAGAAGTCCCAACCAGAGAGATTGTGATACCAGATTTCCAATTAGGGAATGAAACAGGGCAGGTGACAGAAGTTTGTGTTAGCATGGACTGATCATAGTGCCATGAGTTTCAAGGTAATTATGGAAAACGATAGGTCTGGTCCTCAGGTTCAGATACTAAATTAGAGAAAGGACAATTTTGATAGTATCAGAAAGGATCTGGAAAGTGTGAATTGGCACAGCTTGTTTTCTGGCAAAGGAGTACTTTGTAAATGGGAGGCCTCCCAAAGTGAAATTTTGAGAGGACGAAACCTGTATGTGCCTGTCAGAACAAAACGCAAAGATAATCGATTTAGGGAACATTGGCTTTAGAGAGAGATTGAAGTACTGGTTCAGAAAAAGAAAGAGGTGCAGAGCAGGTATAGGCAGGCAGGAACAAATAAGGTACTTGAGCACTATAAGAAATGCAAGAGAACATTTAAAAAGGATATCAGGAGTGCAAAAAGAAGACATAAGGTTGCTCTAGCAAACAAGGTGAAAGAGAATCACAAGGGCTTCTACAGACACAGTTGAAGTCAGAAGTTTACATACACCTTAGCCAAATACATTTAAACTCAGTTTTTCACAATTCCTGACATTTAATCCTAGAAAACGTCCCCTGTCTTAGGTCAGTTAGGAACACTACTTTATTTTAAGAATGTGAAACGTCAGAATAATAGTAGAGAGAATAATATATATCAGCTTTTATTTCTTTCATCACTTTCCCAGTGGGTCAGAAGTTTACATACACCTTGTTAGTATTTGGTAGCATTGCCTCTAAATTGTTTAACTTGGGTCAAATGTTTACGGTAGCCTTCCACAAGCTTCTCACAGTAAGTTGCTGGAATTTTGTTCCATTCCTCCAGACAGAACTGGTGTAACTGAGTCAGGTTTATAGGCCTCCTTGCTCGCACACGTTTTTTCAGTTCTGCCCACAAATTTTCTATCGGATTGAGGTCAAAAAATGATGTCAAGTCTTGATCATCCTTGGAAGCAATTTCCAAAGACATGAAGGTACCACGTTCATCTGTACAAACAGTAGTACGCAAGTATAAACACCATGGGACCACACAGCCGTCACACCGCTCAGGAAGGAGACGCATTCTGTCTCCTAGAGATGAACGTACTTTGGCGCGAAAAGTGCAAATCAATCCCAGAACAACAGCAAAGGACTTTGTGAAGATGCTGGAGGAAACAGGTAGACAAGTACTTTAGACAAGTACATTTCTGATCTTGCTATTGTTCACGATTGCACATAATAATAAAAAAAAGTATTTATATCGACATAACCTGAAAGGCTGCTCAGCAAGGAAGAAGCCACTGCTCCAAAAATGCCATAAAAAAGCCAGACTACAGTTTGCAAGTGCACATGGGGACAAAGATCTTACTTTTTGGAGAAATATCCTCTGGTCTGATGAAACAAAAATTGAACTGATTGGCCATAATGACCATCATTATGTTTGGAGGAAAAAGGGTGAGGTTTGCAAGTCAAAGAACACTATCTCAACTGTGAAGCATCATGTTGTGGAGGTGCTTTGCTGCAGGAGGGACTGGTGCACTTCACAAAATAGATGGCATCAGGAGGAAGGAAAATTATGTGGATATATTGAAGCAACCTCTCAAGATATCAGCCAGGAAGTTAAAGCTCGGTCGCAAATGGGTCTTCTAAATGGACAATGACCCCAAGCATACCTCCAAAGTTGTGGCAAAATTGCTTACGGACAACTGTCACGTACTCTGTGACGGGAATAAAGAACCAACAGAAATAGGAAACACTTTGGAGTCCAGTATTGCTATTAACTAATAATATTTATTAGTAACTACGCAATACAGTAATATAAATGTAGATAAATCAAACAGGTTAGCAATGATTCTACATATAAGTAAGTACATCAGTAAGTGTGGAAATATATGTATGAAAAACCAAGCTTCTTCAAGTCTAGGGGTAAAAAGATACAGTCTTACAATGATGAGTAACGTTCAGTTCAGTTCATGGTATTGAGTTGAGTAGTGATGGAGAGAGAGGGAGAGATTTGAGTCTTCAGGTGAGCTGGAGCCGTCGATCTTCTCGTTGTCCTCCAAAATCCTTTAAAAGTCACCGACTGTGACCACAACAAAGGGGACCGGTTTTCTGTGGTGGAGCTATCACCCAGGCAAGGGTGGACACATGGACAACTCCCCACCGGTCACTGCCTTTCCTTTACACTTCAAGAGCCGCTGATCGATCCGCCTGATCGATCCTCCAAAAACCCACTTTTTCTGCGGGCACAACAAAGCTCATTCAGTGTCCAAAACATGTGCCTGAAGTCTATATCATCGGACCTCCTATTTATCTCACCGTACTGAGTATCAACTGTCATTCAAGTAACTCCTCCTTCCTTTCTCTGTGTAAGAAATGCAAGCAGGCAAATGTCCTTGAGAAGTATCAACACGCTGCCGAAAAATCATAACATCGATTTTCCATCAAATAACGCCCTCGATCACCATAGCAACTTACGAGCTGCTCGGTGCTGTCTCCAACTCAGCAGAAGTCCAAAAGTTAGCCAGTTCTTTCTCGTGCCTTAAAGTGACAGTCCAACAGTTAGTCTTCATCTTTCTCTCTTTTTCTCTCTCTCTTTTCAAAACAACATGTTGGTGTTAGATAACTCTCTCTCTCTCTTTTCAAAAGTACA
Source organism: Mobula hypostoma (assembly GCF_963921235.1). Taxonomy (NCBI): domain Eukaryota; kingdom Metazoa; phylum Chordata; class Chondrichthyes; order Myliobatiformes; family Myliobatidae; genus Mobula; species Mobula hypostoma. The sequence goes on along the minus strand of NC_086104.1, from coordinate 23,185,208 downwards.
ATTCATAGGGGTAATTCAAGACCCCGTCTCACAACAAAGTCAAGGTATTGGAGTGGAAATCACAAAGCCCTGACCTCAATCCAATAGAAAATTTGTGGGCAGAGCTGAAAAAGTGTGTGCGAGCAAGGAGGCCTACAAACCTGACTCAGTTACACCAGTTCTGTCTGGAGGAATGGAACAAAATTCCAGCAACTTACTGTGAGACACTTGTGGAAGGCTACCCAAAACGCTTGACCCAAGTTAAACAATTTAAAGGCAGTGCTACCAAATACTGACAAAGTGTACGTAAACTTCTGACCCACTGGGAAAGTGATGCAAGAAATAAAAGCTGAAATAACTCATTCTCTCTTCTGACATTTCACATTCTTAAGATAAAGTAGTGATCCTAACTGACCTAAGACAAGGAATGTTTTCTAGGATTAAATGTCAGGAATTGCGAAAAACTGAGTTTAAATGTATTTGGCTAAGGTGTATGTAAACTTCTGACTTCAACTGTATATTAAAAGCAAAAGGATAGTAAAGGACAAAATTGGTCTTCTGGAAGATCAGAGTGGTATTATATGCGTGGAGCCGAAAGAATGATTAAATGGATTATTTTTTGCATCTGTATTTACTCAGGAGACAGACACAGAGTCTATAGATGTGAGACAATGTAGTAGCAAGGTCATGGACCCGATACAGATTATAGAGGAGGAGGTGTTTACTGCCTAGTGGAAAATTATGGTGGATACATCCCCAGGGCCTATCAATGTGTTTCCTCAGACCTAGGAGGCAAGTGCAGAAATTTCTGAGGACCTAAAACAGATATCTTAAACACCCTTAGCCAGGGGTGAGATGCCGGTTGATTGGAGGAAAGCTAATGCTGTTCCTTTGTTTAAGAAAGGCTCTATGAATAAGCAAGGAAATTTTCGGCTGGAAAACCTGACATCAGTGATCTGAAAGTTACTGGAAGGTATTCTAAGGGACCATATATATAAGTATTTAGATAGATAGGGACTGATTAAGGATGGTTAACATGGCTTTGTTCCTGGTAAGTCACATCTAATCAAACTTGTAGTCTTTCAAGGAAGTTACCAGGTACATTGATGAAGGCAGGGTAGTAGATGCACTTTACAGGCCTTTGACAAGATCCCGCTTGGGAAGTTGGTCAAAAAGTTTCAGTCGCTTGGCATTCAACATGAGGTACGAAATTGGATTAAACATTGGTTTCATAGAATAAGCCAGAGAGCGGATGAAGATCATTGCCTCTCTAACTGGAGGCTTGTGACTAGTAAAGCTGCCACAGAAATCGGTGCTGGGTCATCTATATCAGTGACCTGGATTATGATGTGGTAAACTGGATCAGCAAATTTGCAAATGATACCAAGATTGGGAATGTAGTGGAATGCAAGGAAGACTATCATGGCTTGCAGTGGGATCTGGACCAGATGAAAAAAATGGAATTTAAAGCAGACAAGTGTGAGGTCTTGCACTGTGGGAGGGCCAACCAGGGTAGCTCTAACATCATGATTGGTAGGGCACTGAGGAGTGCGGTAGATCAGAGGAATATGTGAATACAGATCCCTAATATCTTGAGAGTGGCACCACAGGTAGAGAGGGTAATAAAGAAAGATTTTGGCACATTGGCCTTCACAAATCAATGTAATAAGTATAAGAGTTGGGATGTTATGTTGACATTGTATAATATGTTGGTGAGGCCTAATTTGAAGCATTGTGTGCAGTTTTGGTCACCTGCCTACAGGAAAGATGGAAATAAAATTGAAAGCGTGCAGAGAAATTTTACGAGGATGTTGCTGGGACTTGAGGTCCTGAGTTGAATCAGTTCAGACTTCATTTCCCTAGAACGTAGAAGATTGAGGAGAGACTTGATAGAAGTATACTAAATTATGAGGGGTATAGTTGAAGTAAGTGCAAGCAGGCTTTTTCCACTGAGACTGGGTGAGATGACAACTAGAGGTCATGGGTTATGGGTGAAAAGTGAAATGTTTCAGGGGAAACTTCACTCAGAGGGTGGAACGAGTTGCCAGTTCAAGTAGTGGATGTGGGTTTGATTAAAACACTTCAGAGAAATTTGGATAGGTACATGGATGGGGGTGAGGGGTATGAAGGGCTATGGTCTGGGTATAGGTCGATGGGACTAGGCAGATTGATAGTTCGGCACAAACCAGATGGGCCAAAGGGCCTGTTTCTGTGCTGTAGTGTTCTATGGCTCTCTGACTTTATGGGTGTTCAACTTATGAATTTTCACCATAATGCCACAGACACCTTGGACTACATTTCTCCAATTTACAAAATGTATTTTTCACATGCCATTTTCCACCCAGTAGAATACCTATAATGTTTTTCACCCAGTTTTTACAATTACCTTTGAATTTCCCTCTCCTAAACAAGAAAAGTAATGGGCCAATAAATTATGAAAGCTGCAAGCCACACAGTGCCAATCAATCACCATCTTCAACAAGACAAAATAAAGCTAATTTCAACAAAATTATTATTGCAGCAACACCACCATTAATATTCTGCAGTGCCACTAGTATCCAGAAACTTGGCTCCCTCAGTCACATTAATATTGTACCTATCAGGGTGCAGAGACTCAGAGGTCTGCAGCAAAGGACATCCAATTCTTGACTCTCAAAGGCATTCCATTATCTAGTCAGAAGTGTTATAGAAAGCTCTCCGTTTGCCTGGATCAATTCAGCTCAAACAGCACTCCACAGCAGATAGCGAACTGTGAGGCTAGGGCTTCTAGCCGAGATGCTCATGGTCATCCTCTAAGGCCATCTGCAGATCTCTCCACTTCCGCAGTGTTCTGCCAATTATGGATAAGACCATGAAAGTATAAGATATTGGAGAGGTATTAGGCCATACAAGGAATCGACTCTGCTCTACCATTCAATCATGGCTATTTTATTTTCCCTCTCAACTTTATTCTTCTGCCATCATTTGATGGCCTTACACAGCACCAGCAACCCAGTTTCAATTCTGCCGCTGTCCACTGGAGTTTTGTATGTTCTCCCCATGACTGTGTGGGTTTCCTCAGAGTGCCCTGGTTTCCTTCTCACGTTCCAAAGACGGGTTAGGGTTATTCAACTGTGGGCATGCTAAGTTGGCATCGGAAGCATGGTGACACATGCATGGTGACCCCTGCACATCCTCACACTGTGTTGGTCGTTGATGCAAACGACGCATTTCACTGTATGTTTTGATGTGCTTGTGACAAACAAAGCTAAGTTTCTTCTTATTCTTCAAAAGGAGTGTGAGACAAGAACTGATGGCATCTCACATGTGGATGATGTAGAAAGCACTTTGGGCACGCAAAAGTGAACTGCCAGAGGAGGTGTGCAAGGAGCAGGCTTCAGGGAAAAGGTACTTCAGGCTGCAGCAACAGAAACTCACTTCTCCAGATCTGGAGGTTGTATTCTTACATTTTAATGAAATGTAGAGAGAGAGAGGAAGAACCTTGCTGAAATTTTCAGATTTGGGGGCTGCACTTGGATCATAAAGGGCAGTCTCCAGTCTGCTGTTGAACACATCTTCTGTGTTGTGTCCAGAGAGCAACATCTTCAAAAACAGCAGGAGAAATCACTTTACCATCATCCTAATTAAATCTTCCAGAAATTTTAATCCTGTTTTTCATTTTCTTTGGTGGAATTAATTCTTAAAGGCATATTTTACAAAAACTGTTTGATTTGTGTACTGAGTTTACTCAACTATCTAATTGATATCTACACTCCAGAAAAACTCATTCCATTAAGGAATTTGATTTGTCGCCAGAGAAAATGAGGAATGTTGCTTATTAAATTCAGTGTAAAAGTTATATATACAGTACATTTAATTAAACACATCATTTTTTTCCTTCAATTTTGGTAATTTTACATCTATGTATCTTCATGGAAGTTCCTGGGTAATGATAACCAGAGACCCGTGCAGTTCCTTTTGTAGCACAGAGGAATTTATGTCAGATCAAGATTTCGAGCAGCTAAATTTGATCTCATTCCACCACACAGAGAATAATGTTGGGGATCAGCCCAGACACAAATTGGTGCTCGCTGTTTTTAAGGTCAGAATATCACCAGCATGTGTCGTGAAATTTATTAACTTAGCAGCAGTTAAGCAGTCAATGCAATACGTAATATACAAGAAAAAAAGTAAAAATAAGTAAGTCAATTACAGTATATGTATATTGAATATATTAAAATCATGCAAGAACAGCAATAATATAAATTTAAAAAGTGAGGTAGTGTTCACGGGTTAAATATCCATTCAGGAATCGGATGGCAGAGGGTAAAAAGCTGTTTCTGAATCGCTGAGTGTGTGCCTTCAGGCTTCTGTACCTCCTGCCTGATGGTAATAGTGAGAAAAGGGCATGTCCTGGGTGCTGGAGGTTCTAAATAATGAAAGCTGCCTTTCTGAGACACCATTCCTTGAAGATGTCCTGGGTACTTTTTTGGATAGTACCCAAGATGGAGCTGACTAAATTTACGACTCTCTGCAGCTTCTTTCAGTCCTGTGCATTCACTCCACATATCAGACAGTAATGCTGCCTGTCACAATGCTCTCCACAGTACATCCACAGACATTTTTGACTGTTTTGGTTGACATACTATTTATTATTTATGGTGCAACTGTAACGAAAACCCAATTTCCCCCGGGATCAATAAAGTATGACTATGACTATGACTATGCCAATCTCCTCAAACTCCTAATGAAGTATAGTCACTGTCTTGCCTTCTTTATAGCTGCATCGATACGTTGGGACCGGGTTAGGTCCTCAGAGATCTTGACACCCAGGAACCTGAAACTGCTCACTCTCTCCACTTCTGATCCCTCCATGAGGATTGGTATGTGTTTCTTCATCTTATCCTTCCTGAAGTCCACAATCAACTCTTTGGTCTTACTGACGTTGAGTGCAAGGTTGTTGCTGTGACACCACTCCACTAGTTGGTGTATCTCACTCCTGTATGCCCTCTCATCTCCATCTGACATTCTGACAACAACGGTTGTATCATCAGCAAATTTATGGATGGTATTTATAGCCACACAGTCATGGGTATTGAGAGAGTAGAGCAGTGGGCTAAGCACACACCCCTGAGGTGCACCAGTGTTGATTGTCAGCAAGAAGGAGATGTTATCACCAATCCACACAGATTGTGATCTTCCGGTTAAGAAGTCGAGGATCCAATTGCAGAGGGAGGTACAGAAGCCCAGGTTCTGTAACTTCTCAATCAGGATTGTGGGAATGATGGTGTTAAATGCTGAGCTATAGTAGATGAACAGCATCCTGACTTAGGTGTTTGTATTATCCAGGTGGCCTCAAGCCATGTGAAGAGCCATTGAGATTGCGTCTGTCATTGACCTATTGTGGCGATAGGCAAATTGCAGTGGGTCCAGGTACTTGCTGAGGCAGGAGTTCAGTCTAGTCAAAACCAACCTCTTAAAGCATTTCCTCACTGTACTTGTGAGCGCTACTGGGCGATAGTCATTAAGGCAGCGTATGTACTGAGCAGTACATGGATCTAGTAATATTCAGTATAGAGCAGGCAGTTTTAGTCCATGCACCGTGACAGTGACATATTTGCCTTCGAGTCAGTGCAGCATTGTTTCACTAAATTGATTCCTGGGATTAATGAACTGTACTAGGCAGAGTGACTCGGTAGCACTGGAGTTTGGAAGAACAAGTCGAGAGATTCTATTAGCTGGATTGTCCTGGGGGCTGAGGTGGTTAGACAATCAGGACAGAACAGAGGAGAAGTTTCTTCACTTCTCGGCACCAAGTGGAGAAATATGCAGAAGAGGAAATGTTAAGTGCTAACAGTCTCCAACAAGAGCAAATCAAAGCACCAGCTCTTGCAGTTCAATTACATTACAATTGCGGAGTTCCTACCATTAGCATTAACACCATCCACGCAACACAAAGTTAGGAGTGTCATAGAGTATCCTCCACTCGCCTGGATGAGTGCAACACCAAGAACTCTCAGGAAACTCCAGGACAAAGCAACCCATTTGATTAACACCCCACCAACCATCCTGGGCTTCTTCCGCTGCTCCTTGCATGCACAGCTGCTGTAGTGTGTACCATCTACAAGATGCACTGCAGTTAATCAGGCTCTGCCATCAGCAACGCCAAAGCCAATAGCCACTGCCACCAAGGGCAAGGGGAAAAGGAGCATGGGAACACCACTAGCCGTAGCTTCACACACAATCCTCATTTGGAATTACATAGAACATAGAACATGGAACACAGAATAGTACAGCACAGTACAGGCCTTTCGGCCCACAATGTTGTGCCGAGCCCTCAAACCCTGCCTCCCATATAAGCCCCCACCTTAAATTCCTCCATATACCTGTCTAGTAGTCTCTTAAACTTCACTAGTGTATCTGCCTCCACCACTGACTCAGGCAGTGCATTCCACGCACCAACCACTCTCTGAGTAAAAAACCTTCCTCTAATATCCCCCTTGAACTTCCCAACTTCCCACCCCTTACCTTAAAGCCATGTCCTCTTGTATTGAGCAGTGGTGCCCTGGGGAAGAGGTGCTGGCTATCCACTCTATCTATTCTTCTTATTATCTTGTACACCTCTATCATGGCTCCTCTCATCCTCCTTCTCTCCAAAGAGTAAAGCCCTAGCTCCCTTAATCTCTGATCATAATGCATACTCTCTAAACCAGGCAGCATTCTGGTAAATCTCCTCTGTGCCCTTTCCAATGCTTCCACATCCTTCTTATAGTGAGGCGACCAGAACTGGACACAGTACTCCCAGTGTGGCCTAACCAGAGTTTTATAGAGGTGCATCATTACATCGCGACTCTTAAACTCTATCCCTCGACTTATGAAAGCTAACACCCCATAAGCTTTCTTAACTATTCTATCCACCTGTGAGGCAACTTTCAGGGATCTGTGGACATGAACCCCCAGGTCCCTCTGCTCCTCCACACTACCAAGTATCCTGCCATTTACTTACATCAGCAAATCTTCAATGTTATAAGGTCAGAACCCTGGAACATCACAACCACCAATACTGTTGCAGTACCTCAGGGTTACAGAGTCAATCAGCCTTCACCAAAAGGAATGCAGCAATTCAGAAACATTAGCAACACACGCAAAATGCTGGAGGAACTCAACAGGTCGGGCAGCATCTATGGAAATGAATAGATAGTTGATGTTTTGGGGCCGAGACCCTTCTTCAGGACTGAGAAGGAAGGGGAAAGATGCCAGAATTAAAAGGTGTGGGGAGGGGAAGGAGACCAGCTGGAAGGTCAGAGGTGAAGGCAGGTGAGTGGAAAAGGTCAAGGGATGAAGACAAAGGGATCTGATAGGAGGGGCGAGTGGACCATAGGAGAAAGGGAAAGAGTAGGGGACCCAAGAGGAAGTCATAGGTATGTGAGAAAAAGTAAAAGGTCAGAATGCGGAAATAAAGGAAGGGTGGGGAGAAAGCGATATTCATGTCATCAGGTTGGAGGGTACCCAGATGAAATATAAGCTGTTGCTCCTGAGGGTCGCCTCATGGCCTCATCTTGGCATGAGAGGAGGCCATGGGCCAACATGTCAAAATGGGAATGGAAATGTTCGGCCACTGGGAAGTCCTGCTTGTGGCGGATGGAGCGGAGGTACTCGATGAAGTGGTACCCCCATCTACGACAGGCCTCACCAAGGTAGCGGAGGCCACATCAGGAGCAGCAGATGCAATCGATGATCCCAGCAGATTTGCAGGTGAAGTGTTGCCCCACCTAGAAGGTCTGTTTGGGCCCTGAATGGAGGTGACAGAGGAGGTGTATGGGCAGGTGGTACTTAGGCCACTTGCAGGGATAAGTGCCAGAAGGAAATTAGTGGGGAGGTATGAATGGACAAGGGAATTGCAGAGGGAGCAATTTGTGTGGAAAGTCGGGCCGGGGGGAGGTAAAGATATGTTTAGTGGTCGGACCTCTGATGTCCTGGAATGGAAAGCCACATCCTGGGAACAGATGCAGCAGAGATGAAGAAACTGAGAAAAGGGAACAGCATTCTTACAGGAGATAGGGTGGGAAGAGGTATAGTCAAGATGACCATGGGAATCAGTAGGTTTATAAAAGATGTCGTTTGACAGTTACTCTCCAGAGATGGAGACAGAGAGATCGAGAAAGGGGAGGGGAGTGACAGAGATAGACCAAGTGAATTTAAGGGCAGAATAGGTGCAAAGTCGATAAAATTGATGAGCTCAGCATGGGTGCATGAAACAGCGTCAATGCAGTCATCAATGTAATGGAGGAAGAGTTGGAGAGTATAACCGGGGAAGGTTTCAAAAATGGACTGTTCTTTGTAGCCAACAAAGAGGCAGGCATAGCTGGAGCCTATGTGAGCGCCCATGGCTACCCCTCGAGTTTGGAGAAAGTGGGAAGAGCCAAAGGAAAAATTGTTTAAGTGAGGACCTGTTCTGTCAGATGAAGGAGGGTGCTGGTGGAGGGGGATTGGTTGGTTCTTTTGTCAAGAAAAAAGTGGAGAGCTTTGAGAACTTCTTGATGGGGGATAGAAGTGTACAACGACTGAATATCCGTGCTGAAGATGAGGCAGTCAGGGCCAGGGAATTGAAAGTTGCTGAGGAGATCGAGGGTATAAGAAGTGTAGATGTAGGGGAGAAGGGACTGAACCAAAGGGGACAGAATGGGATCGAGATATGAGGATACAAGTTCAGTGGGGCAGGAGTAGGTACAGACAACAGGCCTACCCAGACCATCCGGTTTATGGATCTTGGGTAGGAGATGGAAGGAAGGAGTGTGGGGTAAGGGAATTATGAGTTTGATGGCTATGGATGGGAGTTCTCCAGAGTGGATGAGGTCAGTGATAGTGCTTAAGACAGTTTCCTGATGGTCAGGTATGGGGTCTGAGAGTTGCCGCTAATTCAGGAACATGACTGACCAACACTTTCGAAACAGCAGTTCGGAAGAGGCAATAAATAATGATCTTCCAAAGGCATCGGGATCACAAAAATGAAGGATTGAAGCCTGAGCATAATGAGACATAGACACATGTTTCTGTCAGACATTGCAGGCCAAGTCTGGTACTTACTCAAGGTCAGGACAAGTTGTTAAGCATATCATGCATGCTCTCTGCTTTTGATCGATGTGTGGTGATAATTTAAATTTATAACTAACATATATTGACAAATACACTGAAAGGGTTATATTACTATCAGCCTCAGAACAAGAATGCAATTCCTAACACAGTTATTTCCTATCTGTGACACATTTTGAAACCTACAGTATGTAACTCACTCGCCTGTCACTATCTTGATTTTCAGCAAAAATGAGGCAATAAATCAAAGAGTTATATCTAATTTTACAGAGCTCTAGGCACAAGAGGTATTGATCTGACTTTCAGAAGCACTTTATTTCCCCCCCTAAAAGTGCACTAGTTAAGATGGAGAAAATATAATTTATCTTCCCTGACTTGGACAAAGTTTATCTCATTTTGTTTTGAAGATTATTGCAGTAAACAGTCATGGCAGAGCAAGTGCGATTTGTAATCCCTCATATTCTTCACTGAGACTGGCACAGTCCCAAGATTATTTCCATGCAGTTCAGACACATGTTGAAGACACTGCAAGCACAGCCAAACGTACACATTCACACTTTCATTGAATCACTCACTAAACATCCTTGAATCCTATGCAGAAATTATGTTATTAGATCTAGAAAAGCTGTATAAATACATAAATAGCATATATTTGGGAAATAGTTGCTTTGGCTATTCATGGCATAAGGATGATCGTTTTGCAGACGCCCTCTGCCACTGCATCCACTGGCTCGGTGGCTGAAGTAAGGCTTCATGCACGTAGGTTTTGATGAAAAAGATCAAGCGGGCATTTTCACACTGCTCTTTCTGGCCTCAGCATGTCCCGAGGCATTTGGCAACCAATTAGTTTTCCAGCACATTCATAGGTATAATGAGGAAAACTATGACAACTGTGCATTCTACATGATCTACAATCGCGTTTTTTCAATGGTGACAAAACCCCTGCCACAGAAAAACTTGAGATGCAATCAATAAGCAACAAAACAACTCAAAAAAGCCAAATCTGATGCTACTTCATGATCGATAAAATCTGTGCAAAAAGGTGGCCCACATTGTTCCATTGAAGGAATTTCATAGAAATATGTACATTGTGAATGTTCTCATCTCCAAAAGCTGGGAACATGCTATGGTTTCCATTGTACCGTGTTCGTTATAATTTCTCTCCATGCATGTTGTTCAAAATGATTGGTGGGTATTCATTCAATTTCAGGGTGCATTTGTACTGAGTTTGCTGACTGTTAAGTTCTATACTCAAAACAAAGACTTTATATCAGATGGGGCTTAAATCTTTTTCTGATAGCCACAAGCACTCTCACAAAAGGGAGATTGTACTGTGACTATCCAATCTTCAGAGACTAGTTCACTTCCCTGTTTATCCTTCATGAGTTTAGGACCACTCACCACTACCAAGGAAGAGATACTTCCAGCTGATAAAGTACAAATGTAGATTAAACACAGTTCATTTATTTTTAGTGATACATGTTTAAATCCAAACTACATTCTTAAAAATGAGAACGTCTGCAGATACCGGAAATCCAAACCCAACACACACAAAATGCTGGAGAGACTCAGCAGGTCATTTTAAAAACACATTTAAAGCGGGGTTCTATCTTACAAAAGACTTCCAAATTACAAGCTATTTTTAAAACACAAAACATTTCCAAAACACAAGTACAACTTCTATAAGCTAAAAAGATATGCCCACAAGCCATCCGTCACAGAATTCAAAGGAGGGGGATTCTAATTCGCCCCATGTTTCTGCCATTCTTCTTGATGTCCTTTGACTTTTCCTAAAAAGCTTGAAATGTTCTCTATATTTATACCATTTCTTTGTCACCTGAATGACTCCACACACGTGATAGTTTTTCAGATACCGCTTAACACAAGTGATCTGAAAGCTTATAGAGACAGCGATCCCAGATACCTACAACTAATGCTGTGAAGTTGACTTGTTTGAGTATACAAACATTACAACGATTAATAGATCAGCAATTTTATATGCTATCTGATGATATTAATCTGGTCTGCAAGCTACATTGAACTAAATAACTTAGCCAGTGATTCTGGTTTGAAACAAGTCAAATTAACATACCCAATTGTCTTACACTGCATTTCTTCAGTAGTTAGCCCAGGTGCTATGATTATTGTTTTGCCATTTATATTAAGGACTGAAGTCTGGCTCTGTTTGGAACAAGCAACTAAAAAAGAATATTTGTCTGAAGTTTAACTTACTCAATGACAACAATTTGATCTTTAGAAGTGTCAGCTGCTGGTTTTAGAAAGCCAAGCTTGGCAAAAAAAAAGAAAGCCCCCCCTGGCTCTGGACAGTGAATATCTGTCACAAGCGCCCACTTCCTTCAGTTTCAGAATGCAGCCACTGCTCTTGGAGAGGTTCAGGATAATTATCCCAGGAATGAAAGGGTTAATGTATGAGGAGAATTTGAAGACTCCAGGTTTGTACTTGCTGGAGTTTAGAAGAATGAGGGGGTGATCTCACTGAACCCTCTTGAATATCGAAATGGCTAGACAAAGTGGACAAGGAGAATATGTTTCTTGTCATGGGGGAGTCTAGGTACGGTAGGCACAGCCTCAGAATAGAAGGATGTTCCTTTAGAACAGAGATGAAAATGAACTTCTTTAGCCAGAAAGTGGTGAATCTCTGGAATTCATTGCCACAGGCGGCTGTGGAGGCCATCATTGGGTATAGTTAAAGCAGAGGTTCATAGGTTCTCAATTAGTAAGGGCATCAAAGGTTTTGGGGAGAAGGTAGTTGAATCAGGTTGAAAGGGGTAATAAATCAGCCATGATAGAATGGCAGAACAGACTTCATGCTCCTGTGTCTTATGGCCTTATGGTTCTGAACTAGGAACAACTACCTAACCATACTCCTTCCCACCCTGCCACATGCAAAAATGCCATTCCCTATTCCCAGTTCCTCCGTCTCCGCCGCATCTGCTCCCAGGATGAGGCTTTCCATTCCAGGACATCTCAAATGTCCTCTTTCTTTAAGGATCGTGGTTTCTCTTCTGCCGTCATCAATGATGCTCTCACCCGCATCTCCTCCATTTCCCGCACTTCGGCCCTCACCCCATCCTCCCGCCACCACAACAGGGACAGAGTTCCCCTTGTCCTCACCTACCACCCCACCAGCCTCCGGATCCAGCACATTATCCTCTGCAACTTCCGCCACTTTCAACAGGACCCCACTACTAAGCACCTCTTTCCCTCTCCACCTCTCTCCACTTTCCGCAGGGATCGGTGCCTCCGCGACTCCCTGATCCACACGTCCCTCCCCACGGATCTCCCACCTGGCACTTATCCCTGTTAGCGTAAGTGCTACACCTGTCCCTGCACCTCCTCTCTTGCCACCATTCAGGGCTCCAAACAGTCCTTCCAGGTGAGGCTACACTTCACTTGTGAGTCTGTTGGGGTCATCTATTGCATCCGGTGCTCCCGGTGCAGCCTCCTCTACATCGGTGAAACCCGACGCAGATTGGGGGACCGCTTTGTCGAGCACCTCACTCCATCCGCCACAATAGACAGGATCTCCCAGTAGCCACCCACTTCAACTCTGCTTCCCATTCCCATTCAGATATGTCCATACATGGCCTCCTCTACTGCCATGATGAGGCTAAACTCAGGTTGGAGGAGCAACACCTCATATACCGTCCAGGTAGTCTCCAGTCCCTTGGTATGAACATAGAGTTCTCCAACTTCCGGTAATTCCCTCCCCCTCCCTTCCCCTATCCCTATTTCACTCTGCCCCCTCCCCCAACTGCCTATCACCTCCCTCATGGTTCCGCCGCCTTCTACTACCCATTGTGTTTTCCCCTATTCTTTCTTCACCTTTCCTGCCTATCACCTCCCTGTCTCCCTTCCCCCACCCCTTTATCTTTCCCCTTACTGGTTTTTCACCTGGAACCTGCCAGCCTTCTCCTTCCCACCCTCCCCCCACCTTCTTTATAGGGCCTCTGCCCCTTCCCTCTTCAGTCCTGACGAAGGGTCTCGGCCCGAAATGTTGACTGATTGTTTCCACAGATGCTGCCCAACCTGCTGAGTTCCTCCAGCATGTTGTAAGTGTTGCTTTGACCCCAGCAACTGCAGAGTATTTTGTGTGAACAACAAAGGTATCCAGCTCATAAGAAAATAGAGGGAAGAAACAAATGTCATCTCCAGCTAAAAAAAAAGACATGCTCTATATAGAAAGTAGTTCTGTATAGACCTAAGCCTTTTATAGCAGGAGATGACATTACAGTCTGAAGCCTGTATATGGGCGATTGCATATATAATTGATGATCATCAATAATTTACAAGGTCAATGTGCCAGACACCTCCATCACAACGTCTGAGTATGCCATACTCACTGGCAGGGCAGACACACCAGAAGTAGCACACAGGAGGGATGAAGTAGCTACTGGAATACTCAACCTTGAATCCGGGCCACGTAAAATCTCATGTTATTAGGTCAGAAATGAACAAGGGAACCTTCTGCAGAATACCCCCACCTCACCATCATCCCTCTGATGGTTAACTCCACACGTACAACTTTTGAAATTAGAATTGGTATTCAATTACTATTGGTGCATGTTCTGACATACAGTGAAAAGCTTATCTTGCATACTGTCCATACAGATCAGATCAATGCACAATGCATAGAGGTAGAACAAGGTAAAGCTATGCAGAAAGCAGAATAAAATGTTACAGTTACAGAAAGTGCAGTACAATAAAGAGAAAGGCGCAACTTCATAATGAGGCAGATGCCGTAGAATGTGAACTATAATTGAAAGAAGTAATAGAAATATCAAAAGTATCTTCAAGAACTTCTAGGTAGAAGCAACAATAACAAAGTCCTGTTATTGGACATAACTGGTAAACAAAGTTCAATGTTCAAAGTAAGTTTATTATCGAATTATGTACATAGCCCCATATACTACCCTGAGATTCATTATCTTGCAGGCATTTACAGTGGAACAAAGAAATACAATAGAATGAATAATAAATACACACAAAGACTCATAGAGTACCAATGTCCAAAAGAAGACAAACTGCAAATACATAAAAGAAACAAGTAATAATAGTAAATAATTAAATAACATTGAGAACATGAGTTGTAGAGTCCTTGAAAATGAGCCCTGAAGTCTGCAGCAGCAGTGAAAGCAACAAACAAGGGATAAACCTATATCATCTTGTCCTTCCCTAGTTAACATTGGCAGATGCATTTGTCCACAGGAGCATTGACTGGTAGCCCATGCACTGTAGTTGGGGAGAGAAGGTACCATTACACATCGAGCATACCCTCAGTCATTTTGCATAACACTACAATCAGCTAAAGGGAACTGGTTCGGAACACATCTAGCAACTGGGCAGCCATGTGGCCCAGTGGGCCATCGGAAGGAACAGGAATGTACACCACCACAATTATGGTATGGAACATCTCTCAATCATATTATTACTTTCAATGCTAGTTCAATGAGGTGGGTGGAAGGTCATGCCAAGGACATCACCAATAAAGTTCAAAAACTTCAAAGTAAGTTGAAGAGATTTCCTTTCAGGCATTCACAGTAGAACAAAGAAATACTGTAGAATCAATGAAAAATTACACACGAATAAAAACTGACAAGCAACCAATGCACAAAAGAAGACAAACTATGCAAATATAAAAATATATAATCATAAAATAAGTAAATAAATAATACTGGGAACATGAGTTGTAAAGTCCTTGAAAGTGAGTCTATAGGATGTGTCAATGATTCGTTCAGTGATGTGGTGAGAGAAGAATTACAAAAATTACAAGAATTTATAATACCTAAAAAGTACGTGCTACCTTAGCGAAGCTGGTGGAAGTGACAGGCTTTGACATCAAGATGACATTTGACTGAGTGTGGTGGCATCAAGGAATGCTGGTAAAACCAAGTCACTGGGTGCCAAGGGAAAAGCATTCCACTGATGAATGAACTCCTCTCAAGCTTCCAGCTGGGTACAGTGGATGTGTCAGTGACAAGCTCCACCATCTTCATCAGGGATGATGCCTGGGCATGTCTAGTCCAATGGTATTTATACCCCCATCGTCCGTCCCTCCTGATTGGTTAGTCCTCATCCAATCAGGTTTCCGCTCTCCCACCTTGTTTACAATTGAATTCCAGTTCTTGCTTAGGGTGAGACCTTCTCCTTTGTTAAAATTCCTTTCCTCTAGTTTTATTTCAATGGCTTCTTTCACCAGGCGATCCCAAAAGCGTGACACCATAGCTTTGTGCCGAAGTCAATCCTATGGCCATTGAGAATGCAATGCTCTGCAACCGCCAATTTCTCCGGGTAAACGAAATGGATACACGTCTGGTGCTCCTTGATGTGAGTTTCCAACATGCGTCCTGTCAGACCAATATATGCTACTCCGTATTCACAGGGAATCCTGTAAACACCAGCCAACCTGAGTCCCACATTGCAGGAAATCAACTGGGCCCTTAAAAGACGTGATGGAAAAACGAGGAAACCTAACAACGAGGAGAAACCCATCACTACTGCCTGTTTTCCCTATATTTCCACACTGTCTGGGAGGATCGCCAGGATCCTGAAAAAATACTGGATTGATACCACCCACAAACCCATAAGGAAGCTCATATCACAGGTTATGCAGGTCAAAGATGATCTGGGACTCAGGTCGGCTGGTATTTACAGGATTCCCTGTGAATGCGGAGCATCATATATCAGCCAGATGAGAAACACAGTGGAAACCCGCATCAAGGAGCACAGGAGGTGTATCCATTTGGGTTACCCAGAGAAATTGGCGGTAGCAGAACATTGCATTCGCAATGGCCATAGGATCAAATATGATGGCACAAAACTAATGTGCCTCACCAGTGGCTTTTGGGCCTGGTAAAGGAAGCCATTGAAATAAAACTAGAGGAAAAGAATTTTAACAAAGGTGAAGGTCTCACTCTAAGTAAGAACTGGAATTCAATTGTAAACAAGGCGGGAGAGCAGAAACTTGATTGGTTGAGGACTAACCAATCAGGAGGGACAGACTAAGGGGGTATAAATACCACTGGACTAGACATGCCCAGGCATCATCCCTGATGAAGATGGCAGAGTTTGTCTTTGAAACATTGGTTATAATCGATACCTGTACCTGGCTGGAAGGCCAAGAAGAGTTTATTTGTCATATATGCTGGGAAAGCACCAGATCCTCTGTCAACATTCCATTGGTTAGAGCTACACCTTCCACAAGAGAAATGGTTGAGGTTGCAAGAGATCCACTTGTTCTTTAAGGCAAGCCCAAGGTCTAACAATCTTTGTTTGCTTCACTAATGACTTTACTTCAACAGTACGTTCAGAAAGAGAGATGATCAATGATAATTGTACAATGTTCCGCTGTAGCCTCAATTTCCCAGTGATTGAAGCTATCCATGCCTGCATGAAGCAAGGCAAGGACAACACTCCTTTTCTCTCTGTTTGTTCTCTTATCGTAATTCATAATAAATTTTATGTATTGTACTGGACTGCTGCTGCAAAACATCAAATTACACAACATACGTCAGTGATAATACACCTAATTCTGATTCATTAAGGCATGGGCTGATAAGCGGGAAGTGTCAGTCACATCTCAGAAATACTAGACAAACACCACTTTGTGAGAAGAAAAGGTCCAACACCCTGCCCTTGACATTCAATGACACTTGCTGAGTCCCCTGTGATCCATGACATAGTGATCACCATTAATTCAACTCAACCAGCCATTGAAAGGCAGTGGCTATAAGACAGTGACACACAAAATGCTGGTGGAACTTAACAGGTCAGAAAGTATCTAGGGCGAAAAATGAACAATCGATGCTTTGGTCTGAGATCCTTCATCAGAACTGGTAGCAGTCCTTATGAAGGGTCCTCGGAGACCCATTAAAAGGACTTGGGCTGAAACATTGACAATTCATTTGCCTCATTAGGTTGTGCCTGACTTCCTGAGTTTCTCCAAGATTTTGTGCGTGTTACTCAAGATTTCCAGCATCTGCAGAATCTCTCATGACTCCATTCAGCTATAAGATCACGTTAGAGGTTATATATCCTGCCGGTATCATACAGTAAATGATTCCGATTATAAAATATCCTTTTGCCTCAGTAATTTTTTTCTAAAGGTAGAGCTATACCATCTGCAAGCCCCAAGTGAACCCTGTGATGTTTTGCATTCTCCCTGAATGAATGCAATTCCAAATCTCAATCCAGGACTAAGCAGTCTAAGCAAAACACAAAAAAATGCTGGAAGAACTCAGCACCTCCACCTTCTGGATGAATAACAAATACTGGGCGTGGCAGCAAAACCAGGATCCCGCACAATAAATAAACAATCAATTCCAGTAGCGTCAGAGGTTGAAGAAAAATGTTCAATTGGTTTACAACTGACAAGAAGAATGCACTGATGACCTTCCTCCCAAGGGTAAGTGGAGAACAAGAGAGAATAGAGCCTATATAAATACTCTCCCCTGTGTGGCTCCGAATTCAATAGCCAAACAGGTATTCCAGCCTCATTTCTTA
Organism: Mobula hypostoma; assembly: GCF_963921235.1. Classification (NCBI taxonomy): domain Eukaryota; kingdom Metazoa; phylum Chordata; class Chondrichthyes; order Myliobatiformes; family Myliobatidae; genus Mobula; species Mobula hypostoma. The sequence continues at coordinate 23,167,634 of NC_086104.1, read as the reverse complement.
TTTTTACAATGTGCTTCCTTTCTCATTTTGTGTAATTTCATCTTATTCATCACCCCTACTTATGGCCAGGATTGCCATACAGTTTGTCCTTTACCAGCCTGACCTGCTTCCACCACCAAATATCCAGATCATCACCATCTCGCTCATTTCATCTTTTTAATTTTTTGAGCCCTGCCACTTTCTTCCTGACATAAAATTTTCTTTACCTCTAACCGAAAAATATTATCTCTGTTTCTTCTGCACAGATAGAGTCTGATTTACTGTATATTTCTTACTTTTTTGTTTTATTCAGAATCAGAATCAGAATCAGAAGCAGGTTTAATATCACCGGTATGTGTTGTGATATTTGTGAACTTAGCGGCAGCAGTACAATGCAATACATGATAATATAGGGAAAAAAATCAATCAATCAATTACAGTAAGTATATATATATATATATTAAATAATTAAGTTAAAAATAGTAGTGCAAAAACAGAAATAATAAAGAAGTGAGGCAGTGTTCATAGGTTCAATGTCTATTTAGGAATAGGATGGCAGGGGGAAGAAGCTGTTCCTAAATCGCTGAGTGTGCACGTTCAGGCTTTTGTACCTCCTTCCTGATGGTAACAATGAGAAGATTTCATGTCCTGGGTGGTGGGGGTCCTTAACAATGGGCATTGCCTTCCTAAGGCACCGCGTCTTGAAGATGTCCTGGAGACTATGGAGACTAATACCCATGATGGAGCTGAATAATCTTACAACTTCCTGTAGGTTCTTTCAATCCTGTGCAGTAGCACCCCTAAACCCAGACCAGATGGTGAAGCCTGTCAGAATGCTCTCCATGGTGTATCTATAGAAGTTTGAGTGTTTTAGGTGACAAAGCAAATCTCCTCATACTCCTAATGAAATATAACCGCTATCTTGCATTGAGATTATGTGTGAAATGGGTTTGAACTGAAATCCACTTGGGGCACACGTGCAATATCATAGATTTTATGTTTCTGATCTACGACCCTATAGGGCAACGTTACAGTCCATATAAAACAGGTTAAGTGCTTGCTGATATCAACAGCATTATGCTTATTGAAATTAATTTTCCATAAATCAAACTGAATTTCAACATTTATTTCTTTTGTCTCCTTTATAAAATACAAACCTTGCAAATTGCCAGTTACTGTACAAATTTTCCTGCAGCCTGAACCTATCCCTTCTTCTCATCCTTACTCATTCACTGGATAGGAACATGCTGGCTAGACAAGATTTATCGTCCATCCCTGACCTGAAGGCAATGGTCAGCTGTCACATTGAACCACTGCCATCCTTTCGAAGAAGGTATTCCTGAATTCCAGGATTTAAACCAACAATGAGAAATTTTTCATAGATGGAGTATGTTTGGACAGGAACCTGCATTTGGTAATATCACCTTGTCCTCATTGGTGATTGAGTTCCTGGGCTTTTGACGTGAAGTAGCTGGGTGCCTATAATGTGTTTTGTTGATGAAGTACACTGAAACCAGTGAACAAAAGTGATGGTGGGACGGAATGTGAATGGGAGGCCAAAGCAAGAGGGCTGAATTGTTCTTTAGCCACAGGACTTAATTTGAACTCAACAACATTTCAACTCTTACAATCAAAGTTGGGTGGTAGGGTGGAGATACATCTCTACTAAAGGAGGTGTAAGTTTCTCCTTCCCTCCGCTAGCCTGCAGATAACCATTAGGCAAGGTGTAGCACCTGCTTAGCCCCCTGATCAGGGTCACATGAAGCCATGGGAGCAGGTGGTGGATGGTCGTGAAACCCCCTTTTACTGGGCGTCTCTGGAAATGTGGCTCACTAGCCCCTCACTAACAGCCACTGGATTCCGCGGCGAGAATCCACCTTTCTCAGGCTCCGTACAACTAGGGTGTATACGACTTTGGTCCCGCCAAACCTGTGAGGTTGGGTTGTCCTGCCCACACAAACCCCGGTTTGTGAGAATGCTGTGTGATTTACCTTCCCCCTGTAATTGCTCATCAGCAAGAATATCAGAATGTACACTGCATATAATTACAAAGAATATAATTACAAAGAACATATATTTATGAACATTAACTTAACCAAAGAGTTATTAAAGAAAAATAAAAAAAACAAAAATGGCCCATTAAAATTACAGTCAAATATGCACTTAAATTGGAGCTCATCTTGAACTTGTCTGTAACTCACGCGTGGACCCACAGTCTGCGTGAAAGCACACGCCACCTTCCGAATGTCACTTGAAATCCATCTCGAACAAACGGACTCTCCCACAGGAGTACTGGTCCTTCCTCCTCGAAGCCATTCATCTGCACAAAGCACCTTATGCAACGGGGATGGCATCCTCAGCCATCTTCCCTCCTGCCTTCTCCCAGACCTCACCATAAAAGACCTCAACCCAACATTTTCTAGAACCTTTTCCCCAATTCCACCATCCAGACTGGCTGACACCACATTCCTAAGTTGAACAGTAAAGCTCAAACCCAAAGAGACTGAAAGCAGAACACACTACTCTAACAGAACTGCTAAAATGAAATACCTACAGCACAGTGGTAGAAATCTTATCCAGGGCATTACAGTTATATGAGCAGCTAGTGTATATCACAAGTCCTGCTTATGCGACCACTGACTCTCTGAAGTGTATTGATGATGGCTGGGGTAAACCATCTTGTAAAGACACTGCCCAGAAAGCAGCGATGGCAAACCACTTCCGCAGAAAATCTTGCCGAGAACAATCACGGAAAGACCATTTGATCGCCCATGTAATACGACATGGCACATAACGAATGAATGAATAATCAAAGAATCAGGGCAATACTTCACGGACACATCCCTTCTGCCTAACCAGTCTAATTCCCAACCTTTTCTCTCAGCTTCCTGATTGGTGATGCAATCTTGAACAAATATTGCTCTTTCCACCTGCAATTCTCTTTCTAAAGTTTCTCAGTTTCTTGTCGCATCTCTACAAATGAAACAGGCTTCTTTTGGCATATTTTTGTTCACTTTTATAAACATTGTAAAAGTGAGAAAACACTCCATTTAATCTAAGCATAGGTTGTTAAGCTGGGTTCAAAAAGACATTTGCGTGAATGCATTACAAGGTTGCTCTGTGTCTGCACAGCACAAAAGTGACCTGTCGCATCTCAGCCATCTGAGATAACAAAGCAACACACACGCACACACACACACACACACACACACAATACTTGAGGAACTCAGCAAGTCAAGCACTATCCAAGGAGAGGAATAAACAACCACCTCACTATAGATGCTGCCTGAATTGCTAAATTCCTCGAGCATTTTGTGTACATGTGCGTGTATTGCTCAAAAATGAATGACGATAAAACTTGAACTTGAATGACTTGTTACCATCAGCAAATTTAGAAATTGCTGTTTTGTTTCAGGAGTCTGGGTTGAGAAAGTATATTATGAACTGCACTGGCCCCCATACTGATCCTTGCAGAACACCATCACCCACCTTCAGTTGCTGTGAATAGCAACCCTTCCCTTCTACTATCCTTTAGCCAGCTCACAATCCATTCTGCTGGCTGTCTCCTCGCTCAAATAGTTCAAGCTCAAGTTTAATTGTCATTCAGCCATATAGGAATTCCCATGAATGCAGCCAAACAAAACAGTGCTCCTCTGGGGCCAAGATGCAAAACACATTACCAACGGCAGACTGCAAATTGCCAATAGCAAAGAGCACAAACAGCACATATGGTTACAATTTCAGAAAGCAGACAGTCACAAAGAAAAAAATATATATAGCCCAAGTCCCTGAGTGGCATGACTGTAGATTGGTGTCTGGGAAGGCCAGAGCATGCACACAGCCTGTGCACAAGCATCAGAGAGCACCAGAATCAGGCTTATTATCACCGGCATCTGATGTGAAATTTGTTAGCTCACCAGCAGTAGTTCAATGCAATATATAATCTAGCAGAGAAAAAAAAAGTAGTAATAAATAAACAATAAACAATAATAATTTGCGCATATTGAATAGATAAAAAATTATGTGCAAAAACAGAAATACTGTATATTAAAAAAAAAGTGAGATAGTGTCCAAAGATTCAGTGTCCATTTAGGAATTGGATGGCAGAGGGGAAGAAGCTGTTCCTGAATCGCTGAGTGTGTGCCTTCAGGCTTCTGTATCTCCTACTTGATGGTAACAGTGAGAAAAGGGCACACCCTGGGTGCTAGAGGTCCTTAATAATGGACGCTGCCTTTCTGAGACACCGTTCCCTAAAGATGTCCTGGGTACTTTGTAGGCTAGTACCCAAGATGGAGCTGACTTGATTTACAACCATCTGCAGCTTCTTTCAGTCCTGTGCAGCAGCCCCTCCATACCAGACAGTGATGCAGCCTGTCAGAATGCTCTCCACGGTACAACTATAGATGTTTTTGAGTGTATTTGTTGACATGCCAAATCTCTTCAAACTCCTAATTAAGTGTAGCCACTGTCTTGCCTTCTTTATGACTACATCAATATGTTGGGACCAGGTTAGATCCTCAGTGATTTTGACACGCAGGTACTTGAAGCTGCTCACTCTCTCCACTTCTGATCTCTTTATGAGGATTGGTATGTGTTCCTTCGTCTTACTCTTCCTGAAGTCCACAATCAGCTCTTTCGTCTTACTGACGTTGAGTGCCAGGTTGTGGCTGTGGCACCACTTCACTAGTTGGCATATCTCACTCCTGTACGCCCTCTCGTCACCACAATGGTTGTATCGTCAGCAAATTTATAGATGGTATTTGAGCTATCCCTAGTCATGTGTATATAGAGAGTAGAGCAGCGGCCTAAGCACACACCCCTGAGGTGCGCCAGTGTTGATCGTCACCGAGGAGGATATGTTATCATCAATCCGCACAGATTGTGTTCTTCCAGTTAGGAAGTTGAGGATCCAACTGCAGGGGGAGGTACAGAGGCCCAGGTTCTGCAACTTCTCAATCAGGATTGTGGGAATGATGGTATTAAATGCTGAGCCATAGTCAATGAACAGCATCCTGACGTAACACACATCAAAGTTGCTGGTGAACGCAGCAGGCCAGGCAGCGTCTCTAGGAAGAGGTACAGTTGACATTTCAGGCCAAGACCCTTCGTCAGGACGGACATAGGTGTTTGTGTTGTCCAGGTGGTCTACAGCCGTGTAGAGAGCCACTGAGATTGCATCTGCCGTTGACCTATTGTGGCGATAGGCAAATTGCAATGGGTCCAGGTCCTTGTTGAGGCAGGAATTCAGTCTAGTCATGACCAGCCTCTCAAAGCATTTCATCACTGTCAATGTGAGTACTACCAGGCGATAGTCGTTAATGCAGCCCACATTATTCTTCTTAGGCACTGGTATAATTGTTGCCTTTTTAAAGCAAGTGGGAACTTCTGCCCACAGCAGTGAGAGGTTAAAAATGTCCTTGAATACCCCCGCCAGTTGGTTGGCACAGGTTTTCAGAGCCTTACCAGGTACCCCATCAGGACCTTCTGCCTTGCAAGGGTTCACTCTCTTTAAAGACAGTTTAACATCGGCGTCTGAGACGGAGATCACAGGGTCATCAGGTGCAGGAGGGATCTTCACAGCTGTGGTTGTGTTCTCCCTTTCAAAGCGTGCATAGAAAGCATTGAGTTCATCTGGCACTGAAGCATCACTGCCATTCATGCTATTGGGTTTCATTTTGTCGAAAGTAATGTCGTGCAGACCCTGCCAGAGTTGTTATGCATCTGATCTCACCTCCAACCTCATCCAAAGTTGTCTCTTTGTCCTTGAAATGGCCCTCCACAAATCATACCTGGTTTTCTGGTACAGGCCTGGGTCGCCAGACTTGAATGCCACAGATCCAGCCTTCAGCAGATGACATACCTCCTGGTTGATCCACGGTTTTTTTGTTTGGGTATGTACAGCAAGTCTTTGTAGGCACACACTCATCCACACAGGTTTTAATGAAGTCGATAGCAACTGCAGCATACTCATCCTGGTTCGAATGTGAGTCCCTGAATACAGTCCAGTCCACCGACACAAAGCTTCTGTGCTCCCCTTGCCCATACCTTCTTGGTCCTCATTGCTGGTGCTGCAGTCTTCAGTCTCTGCCTATACTCAGGGGGTAGAAGTACAGCCGGGTGATGAGACTTCCTGAAGTGAGGGCGTGGAATAGCACAGGTGGCATTCTTGATAGTTGTGTAACAATGGTCCAGTGTGTTGTTTCCTCTAGTATTGCAAGTGATCTGTTGATGGTAGTTGCTTAGTGATTTTTTCAGGCTGGCCTGGTTAAAATCTCCCAAAATGATGGTGAAGGCGTTAGGGTGCGCTGTTTCGTGCATGTTGATCCTATTACTCAGATTATCTAAAGCTTGCTTGACATTGGCCTGAGGTAGAATGTAAACTGCTACCAAAATGACCCCAGAGAACGCCTGTGGTAGGTAAAAAAGGACAGCACTTTACAGCTACATATTCCAGGTCTGGTGAGCAGAATTGGACAGCACTGATATATTTATGCACCAAGAAGAGTTGATCATGAGGCATACTCCTCCACCTCTGCTTCTGAGAGACCCTATAGATCTATCCCGACGGCGTACTTCCAGGGCGCCTTGGCATGACTCGAGTAGCAGCTGTCGTCTCAATGGATATAATTAAAATCGATGAGCGTGACTCCATCCAATTTCTCCTAATCAACGCACCCAAGATGCCTTTCATCTTGGGTTCCTCCTCGCTCTCCACTCACAACCCTCACTTCACCTGGTCATCCGGTTCACTGCTGAGCTGGGGAGCCCCTGGCCAGACCACCTGCCTGCAACCTCAGTTGAACTCACCCCATAAATCTGTGGAGACGGAGGAAACCCTCGACCTCACCAAACTCCCTCATGAATAACAAGACTTAGCCATCACTTTCAGTAAAACAGAGGCCAGCAACCTGCCACCTCATCGATCACATGACTGCAAATGACCTCCTCCTGGACACTACCCCTCCCCAAAGTCATCTGTTCTCCCTCTCCCCTCCTGAGGTCCAAGCCATGTATGAGCACATTGCTGAAGCACGACAGCACGGCTTCATTTGAATGGTCAGGATTCTTCATCATCAAGAAGAAAGACGAGGAACGTCGTCCCTGCATTGATTGCCATAGACTCACAAAATCACTATTAAGAACTGATACCCTCTCCCCTTAATAGAAAGTGCACTCGAAACACTTTGCAGGGCTCAGAGCTTCACCAAATTGGACCGACAGAGTGCGTACAACCTGATCTGCATCAGTAACACCAACTGGCCAATACAAATACTTGGTGATGCCTTTCAGACTTCCCAAGAGTTCAGCCATTTTCTAAGCCTTCTTCAATGAGATCTTCTGGAACATGCTACACAAGTACGTGCTCAACATCCTCCTCTTCTTTAAGGACCCTCAAGACAATGTCTGTCATAGCCGATCAGTCCTTCGGTATCTCCTCAAAAACCAACTGTACAGCAGGTTAGAAAAATGCCAGTTCCACACCCCTGTCATTTCCTTCCTGGATTACATCCTTTCACCATAGGCAGAACCATGGACCCAGAGAAAGTGCATGCCATCTTTGAATGGACTCAACCACGGTTCCTCAAACAGCTACAGTGCTTCTTGGGCTTCTTGAACTTTTACCGCCAGTTCATCAGAAACTATAGCCTAATCACCACTCCTCTCACCTCCCTCACCAAGTCACCTACCTCATGGATAACCCAGTCTGCTGCCTCAGACCACACCTACATGGAGCTCCAGAGACACTTAACCACCACTCCCATTCTCCACCATCCAAACCCCCCAAAACTTCTGTGATAGATGTGGATACATTTGATGTGGGTGCTGGGACGATCCATTCCCAGTGAGGACCAGATGGAAAGACACACCCTAATGCCCCCTCTCATGCCAGTTAAAATCTACACCACACTGTTAAGGAGCAGGAGACAGGGAGCTACTCACCATCAAATGGGCCTTTGAGGAGCCCTTCCTGATCTGGACTGACCATCAGAACCTCATATCCATTCAACAGATGGCTACTTAACCCCCATCGAGCTCATTGGGCCCTCTCCTTACAGCAATTCAACTTCAGAATCTCCTACTGACTCGGCTCCAAGAACATTAGCACAGACGCCCTGTCACGACAGCTTGACCTAGCTGAAATGGAGATTGACCCTCAGCCCATCTTTGCATCCTCTCCCCAATCACCGAGGACCTTGAGAACCAGATCCACCGGGGCCTACAGCAAGAGCCTGCTCTAGCCGACACGCCTGACAACCGCATGTTCGTGCCTGCAGCTATACACTCTGAGGCACTCCAGTGGATCCATTCCTCACCCCTCTCTGGCCGTCCAGGCACATGGTGGACTCTGGATCCTCTGCGACACAGGTTCCAGATGCCCACCATGACCGCAGATGTACGTCAGTTCATTGCTGCCTACCCTCATTGTGCTCAGTCCAGTTCCTCCAAACCAGTGGCCCTCTGGGACTCAGTGACTCAATCCAGTCATTCAGTGTCTCTAGCTGCCACTTTCCACGTGTCCTGCCTCAAGCCAGTTGCCCCTGGCCTACTCAGCCCACCTGAGCCTACACTTCCAGAACCAAAGATGGTGGAAGATAGTCCAGTGTACATGGTTCGCCAGTTGAAGGATGCATGTTGTCGTGGATGGTGTGTGCAGTATCTGGTCAACTAGGAAGGAATATGACCAGGAGGCGAGATCTCGGGTGTCATCCAGTTATACCTTTGATGATCGAGGGGTTCCACCAGACCCACCTGGATCGTCATGGGCCATCGGCAGCAAGTCAGTGTGGTGGGGGGGTAGGGGGTTCTCATAGGCCTGAACAAGTGGGGTCCTTCCTGTCTCCACCCAGTGAACAGGAGTCACCTGCCACTCATTTCCAACTCATTCCCTGCAGTCTTTTTAATCCCAGCTCTCATCCACAGCCCTTGTTCATCCATTGAACCAGCCAGCCTTAACCGGTTGCTCCAAGCCTTCAGTTACCTTGTCGAGTTATGTATCTGTTCTCCCTTGCTTTGTGGCCTCGTGTGGCTTGTTATTTTGCAGTTTATTATTAAAGTTATCGCTCACCGCTAAATTGGCTCTGCTGCTCTATGTTGTGGTGAAGCCTCCTCTACATTTCCTGAAACTTAGAGGTTCTTCTATTCATTCCCCTAGGGAAGATTCCATGATTTGTTTTTTCAGCCACCATTGTTAAGCTGACTAGCCGACATGTTCTGCAACCCTTCTCAGATATAAATATTGGGAAAACACCACCTTTTTATCTAACAAACTATTAGATGTGCACACCAATATTTCTGCAATCTCTTCCTTATATTCTTTTAAAATGTGTGGATCAATCGATTTGGACAGGATTTTAGACTCTTTCAGTTTGATTAACTTGTTTAATATATCCTCTTCATCTCATTTCAATTGTAATTACTTCATTAGATCTCATTATCCAATTTCATGTTTGCTTGTTCCATCACCCGGGTAAATACCAAAGCTGAATAATGAGTTAGTATTTTTATCATCTCTATAATGTGCTGTTGTCTTGTTTGCATGCAGATGCAGTAAGAGATTTAGAGGGCAAGCGATGTGCTAACATTTATTACAAGATGAATGCATAGAACAGAGAACAGTGTGGAACAAGAACAGGTCTTAGCCCTGCAATGTCTGTGCCTCGATTATGCCAAATTAAACTAATCTCTTCTACCTGCACATGATCCGTATTCCTGCATACCTTGAACTTGTGTGTCCACTTAAAAACCTCGAACTATTAATTCTGATTCCATGACCATTTTAAACACCTTCTAAAATGTCTCCCAGTGTATTAACCTACACAATTCTGCCACAATATTGTTCTTTTTTTCAAAGTGAAAGAGCAGTCATACCTATGTTGTTTGAATCAATATAAAGAGACTTCAGATGTCCACTGATGCGTGTATCTCAGCAGTCAGATCAGCTCTCTTTCGACGCCTGGTAAACTCCACTTTCATGCTGTCAGTCTCAATTCAATACGACTCCGATTAAGCTCAACCTGAGAAGAAAGCCAGCTGCACTTGCTCTGGTCTTGGAGAACAAGGCAGGGGTAGGGGAGGAGGGGGAGGAGCACAAGGACACTTTGACACTGTACCTGTGTTTGTTCAGGCATTGACTTCTGGACATAAACTAGAACACATTCGAACAAATGGCCCGAATCTGAGCGGTAATTGTGAAACAATTTTGCTGCGTTAATCACTGAATATTACAGACACAACTCATTTTGTTCTGTTTTATTATTCAATCATTCAGTCCTGTGGAAAATTCTGAGCTTTCAAATTGATACAGTCCCATTTTACCAAGCCTTAATATGGAGAAGGCCAGGCTAATTACAGAACCCAAACGAAAGATTATATCACATGAAAATCAAATTGCTTCTGAGGTCCTTCTGTAGCTGTACAGGGCCCTGGTGAGACCACACCTGGAGTACTGTGTGCATTTTTGGTCTCCAAATTTGAGGAAGGACATTCTTGCTATTGAGGGAGTGCAGCGTAGGTTCACAAGGTTAATTCCCAGGGTGGCTGGACTGTCATATGTTGAACGATTGGAGCGACTGGGCTTGTATACACTGGAATTTAGAAGGCTGAGAGGGGATCTTATTGAAACATATAAGATTATTAAGGGATTGGACATGCAAGAGGCAGGAAACATGTTCCCGCTGATGGGTGAGTCCAGAACCAGAGGCCACAGTTTAAGAATAAGGGGTAGGCCGTTTAGAACGGAGTTGAGGAAAAACTTTTTCAACCAGAGAGTGGTGAATATGTGGAATGCTCTGCCCCAGAAGGCTGTGGAGGCCAAGTCTCTGGATGCTTTCAAGAAAGAGATGGATAGAGCTCTTAAAGATAGCAGAATCAAAGGTTATGGGGATAAGGCAGGAACTGGATACTGATTGTGGATGATCAGCCACGATCACAGTGAATGGCAGTGCTGGCTCAAAGGGCCGAATGGCCTACTCCCACACCTATTGTCTATTGTCTATTGCTTTTCATTTAACTTCAGGCGATGACACGACGCAGCTGCCAGATCTGTTGCCCCACAGTTTCAACAATCCAGAGTCAATCCTGACCTGCTGGACAGTCTGTGAGGAGTCTGCATGTTCAGGTGGGTTTCCTCCATGTCCTCCAGTTTATTCCCACATCCCAACGATGTGCGGGTTAATCAGCTACTGCAAACTGTACCGCTGCAGGTGTGCAATAGAACTGTTGTGAATGTGTGGAAGACTGCCTACAAGGGAAATCTATGGAAGAATCTGGAAGAAAGGTTCAATTGCCTCTTCCTATGCTGTATGTAAATATGGAAATTTGCATTAAATCTGCAATAATGATTTAATTGTTCTGAGAATCACAGAAGTATCACAATTAGCTTTAAATGGGTAGCCTGTCTGCTGGAAGGACACATCCTGGCAATGAACCACAATGAGAGAAGAAACCTTGTTACGAGTGCAGAAGGTGGACTTCCACCCACTTGCTGCCTGACCTTGATTCCCAGATACTTATCATTAAATAACAAGTGGCAAATGGTTCACTAATTCCTCTTCCATCTGGGACTGAGAGATGTTTGGAGAAGTTTTAAAGAGGTAAGCATTCAATCAAATTGTAATAATGACACAGTTTGCAGGAATAAGGGAGTAAAATTCTCTTTAACGGCAAAGAGCTGGAACTACTGGTGTTTTGGATAAATACAATGAATTGCTCTGAATGCCAAAAAATCTGAAATGCTTGTGTTTGACTTTCCAAATAAAAGTCAATTTTCAAAAAGTGAAAACTCCAGATGGGAAATGGAGAGGTGGGATTGAGGATGGGCCTGTTAGTATACAAGTAGGTTCGGGGTGCAGTGTGACTGTGAGGGAGGACGGGTAATTTCGGTTAGTGGGCTGAGTTGAAGTGTGACATAGATAAAATCGAAAAGGTTAATGAATATATTTGAATGCACACAGTAAATATACAGAATAAAGTAGATGATTTTGCAGTGGAATTAGAGATTGGATGGTACGACATTGTGGGCAGCTCTGAGACACGGCTGAAAGGAAGATCATAGTTGGGAGATTGACATCCAGGGATACACCTTGTATCGAAAGGACAGGCAGGTAGAGAGAGGGAGTGGGTAGCTCTGTTAATAAAAAATGAAATCAAATCCTTAGAAAGAGGTGACATAGGATCAGAAGATGTAGAATCCTATGGATAGTCAAGAAACTGCAAGGGTAAAAAGACCCTGATGGGAGTTGAATTCAGGCCTCCATATAGTAACCAGGAGGTGGGATACAAATTACAAGGTGATATAGAAATCTTATATATAGAAATGGATTAGGTGTTGTGTAATGAACCAAATTTGATTAGGAGCGTAAGGTAAAGGAACCCTTTGGAATCAATGATCATAATGTGATAGAATCCACCTTGCAGTTTGAAAGGGAAATTACAGAGGTATGGGAAAGATGCTGGCCAAAGTTGACTGGAAGGGAACACTAACAGGGATGATGGCAGATCAACAATGGCTGGAGTTTCTGGGGACAATTCAGAAGACGCAGGATAGATATATCCCAAAGATGAAGAAGTATTCTAAATGTAGGATATGGTAACTGTGAATAACAAGGGAAGTCAAAGGCAGCATAAAAGCAAAGGAGAGGGTCAAATAATATAGCAAAAGTTAGTGGGAAGTTAGAGGAGTGGGAAGCTTTTAAAAACCAACAAAGAGCAACAAAATAGCCATAAGGAGAGAAAACCTGAAATATGAAGGGAAGCTGACCAATAATATAGAAGAGGATTACAGAAGTTCTTTTTCAAATATATAAAGAGTAAAAGAAAGGCAAAAGTGGATATCAAATTGCTGGAAAATTAGGCTGGAGATGTAGTAACACAGGCAAAGAAATGGCGGACAAACAAATATTTTGCATCAGTTGTCACTATGAAAGAAACTAGCGTTTTGGCAGAAATTTGATAGTGTCGGGGGAAGAACTGAATGTTGTTATATTACTAAGGAGAAGGTGTTTGGGAAGATGAAGGTAGGTAAGTTAACTGGACCAGCTGGACTACACCCCAGTGTTCTGAAAAAGGTGGCTGAAGATATTATGGAGGGATTAGTAATGATCTTTCAAGAATCACTAGATTCTGGAATGGTTCCAGAGGAGGGGAAAATTGTGAACATCACTCCACTCTTTAAGAAGGGAGGGAGGCAGAAAAAAGGAAGTTATGGTCCAGTTAGCCTAACTCCAGTGTTAGGGAAGATGTTGCAGTCCATTATTAAGAATGAGGTTTCGGAGTACTTGGTGGCACATGATAAAATATGGCATGGTTTCCTTAAGGTAAAATCTTGCCCAACAAATCTGTTGGAATTATTTGATGAAATAACAAGCAGGATAGACAAAGGAGAGTCAGTGGATGCTGTGTACTTGGATAAGAGTCCATGCTATTATAGGAAAGATACCAGCATGGAGAGAAGATTAGCTGACTGCAGGAGCAAAAGAATCGGAATAAAGGAGGCCTTTTCTGGTTGGCTGCCAGTGATTAGTGTTCCACAGTGGTCAGTATTGGGGACAACTCCATTTCACATTAGATGTAAATGATTTGGATGACGAATTTAATGGCTTTGTGGCCAAGTTTCAGGCAAAATAAAGATAGGTGGAAGGGCAGGTAGTGTTGAGGAACCAGGGAGTCTGCAGAAAGACATGGATTGGAAGAATGGGCAAAAACATGGCAGATGGAATGTGGTGTAGAGAAGTACATGATCATGCACTTTTGTAGAAGGTATAAAGGTGTAGACTATTTTCCAGATGGGGAGAATAATCAAAAGATAATGGTGCAAAGGGATTTGGGGGTCCTTGTGCAGGACTCCCTGGAGGTTAACCTGAAGTTTGAGTCAGTGGTAAGGAAGGTAAATGCAATGTTTGCATTCATTTTGAGAGTACTAGTATATTAGAACAAGGATGTAATGCAGAGTCTTCATAAGGCATTGGTCAGACCACAATTGGTACTGTGAGCAACTTTGAGCCCCTTACCTAAGAAAAGGTGTACTGACATTGGAGAGGATCCAGAGGAGTTTCACGAGCATGATTCCAGGGATGAAAGGGTTAACAGATAATTTGCTTTTGAGGGCTCTGTACCTGTACTCACTGGAGTTTAGAAGCATGGAGGGGGGAGCTCATTGAAACCTATGGATTATTGAAAGGCCTGGATAGAATGGATGTGGCGAGGAAGCTTCCTACGGTGGGTGAGTCTCGGACCAGGGGGACAGCCTTAGAATAGGTGTTGAACCTGTGTTATGCATTGCCACAGACGGCTGTAGAATCAAGTCATTGAAGACAGTATATTTAAGGTGGAGGTTGATAAGTTCCAGATTAGTCAGTGTGTCAATTATGATGGGGGCGGAAGGCAGGAGAACAGGGTGGAGAGGCAGAGCAAATCAGCCATGACGGAATGGCACAGCAGACTTGGGCTGAATGGCTTAGTTCTGCTGTCTTAGGAAGGAAAGTTGAATGCCAACATAGAGATGCATTTCCATGTCCATATAGGAAAATAAATCTTCTTTGGGCTTTGTGATTTGAAACTATTAAATTAGATTGATATTCAGCAATCTAAATAAAGGAAAGCAACAGTGATAACTCAACATTCATTATCCACAGAGTGCAGCTTCTACTCATGCACAGAGGAGGAATTTAGAGAGCAAGGGAATTTATCAGAGTGATTTAATTCTAAACTTCGTCTGAGTTTTGTGTTGGAACTTCTTAGCATTATATTGCAGTTGCAGTGTTAATTGCAAACAAGTTAATGATTATAAAAAAAACAACTTTTTCTCCCGGGGGATATATATTAAATCTTGGGGCTGCCTCCAGCACATCCTTGTGTCTGTTGGTTGTTAACAATATGATCTATTTCACTGAATGTTTCAATTATACATGTGACAAATAAATCTGAATCCAAATCTGAGTGGATTTTGCTTTTGCAAAGAGTGCCGCTTTCTTAGAGCACAGTTTCGACCAAGTGTGGAGAACCGGAATTTGAAGCAGGAGAAGTGGACATATTTTTTAAAAAGTGTTAAATTAACAAGAAAGTAACAAGTGTTCAATAAACAACAAATTTAGAACTTACTCTAAGGTAAGATAAAGGCATGGAGTAATTCAATCAAAGTTGCAAATTAACTGTATGTGTACATACATTGGAAATGGAGACAAAATATAATGTATCTTTGGTTATGAATGGTCAGCTGACACTTCTTGTGTTCAATTCTGCATCTTGGGTGAATGTCAACATGAGGGAAAATATCTTGAGTTGTTAAAAGTTAGTTAAGATTTGGAATTTATTGCCTCAAGGGAGTTGGAGAAAAATAAAATCAGTCACTGCCTTCCAAAAAGAATTGGAGAGTTACTTGAGGGAATATAATTTGTAGGGCTATGGTCAAAGAACAAGGGATTGGGTGAAGCCCTACAGGAGATGGACTGGACTCAATGCGCTGAAAACTAATCTAGAATCACTTGCTGACAATAGACATCTACAGAACCTTTTCTTCAGTATATTGAAAATCAGTGAAGATTCTTCATTTAAAGATTTCCCTCCAACACTTCGAATTAAAATAGAACTAATTGCCAATATTCAAATTGGCAATAAAAAAACCAAAACCTGAAAGTCATTGTGAACAGGATGTGACACTACATCCTCAGATCAAGAATGAGTAACCAGTTGAAGGGGTGGAATCTGCAGGATGGGAGTAGATAATTCAGCAGATACTAAAACAGTGTCCATACATCGCCTGCAACTTGCAGCATAACAGACAGAAGCCGGTGGTTGCAAAACTTTCATTCTGCCCCACCATTCAGTGGGATCTTTACCTCCATTTCACTTTCTTGCCGATTTCCCATGATCCTCAATTCTTGTCATAGAAACTCTAGTCTCCACCAAGCTTGAATATATTCAATATTTCAGCCAAAGATTTATGATGATTGAGAGAAAAAAATTCTTTCAACGCTTTCTTAAATTACCTTTTATTCTGAAACCATGTCCCCTAGTCTTAAGAACCCAATTAGGAGAACATCCTCTCAGCATTTACCCTGTCAAGCTCCATGGGATCCCCTATGTTTCAATAAGATCACATATTTTCTAAACACCAATGAGGTAGGAGTCCTAACGTCCAACAACAGAGGGTGAGCACCCGCTGTCTGTCTTTCGATCTCTCTGCTATACTACCAGAGAAGGGACAGCCTGCTGCTGTGGGAAGTTGTGCCCAGGTTTTTTTCCCCCACATCTGTGACGTGGACTTGGACTATAAAATCGTTTTTTCATTCTCACAGTTTTTATATTCTGTGTTTTATCGCCTGATCTTCTTGGGTTTTTTTGTGCGGGGAGGGGGATTTGGGGGTCAATGTGACTGGCCGGAAGACCACAATCTGCACTGATTAGTGATAACATCTCTTCCTCGCTGATGCTCAACAATGGTGCACCTCAGGGGTGTGTGCTTACCCACTCCTCTACTCTCTCTATACCCATGACTTTGTGGTTGGGCGTAGCTCAAAGACCATCTATAAATTTGATGATGATACAACCATTGTTGGTAGAATCTCAGAAGGAGACGAGAGGGCGTACAGGAGCAAGATATGCCAACTCGTGGAGTGGTGTCACAGCAGAAACCTTGCACTCAACATCGGTAAGACAGAACAGCTGATTGAGGACTTCAGGAAGGGTAAGACGAAGAAGCACACACCAATCCTCATAGAGGGATCAGAAATGGAGAGAGTGAGCAGTTTCAAGTTTCTGGGTGTCATGATCTCTGAGGATCTAACCTGGTCCCAACATATTGCTGCAGTTATAAAGAAGGCAAGACAGCCACTATACTTCATTAGGAGTCTGAAAAGATTTGGTATGTCAACAAATACACTCAAAAACTTCTATAGATGTACTGTGGAGAGCAGTCTGACAGGCTGCATCACTATCTGGTATGGGGGGAGGGGGGTTGGTGAGCTACTGCACACGACCGGAAGAAGCTGAAGGAGGTTGTATATTTAGTCAGCTCCATCTTGGCTATTAGCCTACAAAATACACAGGACATCTTCAAGGAGCGTTGTCTCAGAAAGCCTCCAGTGCCCAGGGCATGCCCTTTTCTCACTGTTACCTTCAGGAAGGAGGTACAGAAGCCCAAAGGCACACACTCAGCGATTCAGGAACAGCTTCTTCCCATCTGCCATCTGATTCCTAAATGGACATTGAATCCGTGAACTTTACCTCACTTATTTAATATATATTATTTCTGTTTTTGCACTAATTTTAATCTACTCTATGTATGTATACTGTAATTCATTTACTTATTTATTATTGTTGTTATTAGTATTATTTTTTTTTCTCTTCTTCTATATTATGCATTGAATTGCTCCTGCTAAGTAAACAAATTTCACGACACATGCTGGTGATAATAAACCTGATTCTAACCCTGATTCTGATCTGTCTTGCTCGGTTATTTTGTGGGAGGAGGGATCTGGGGTTCAATGTGCCTGATCTGTTTTGCTTGGTTATTTTGAGGGAGGAGGGATTTGGGGGTCAATGTGCCTGATCTGCTTTGCTCCGTTTTTGTGCCGAAGGGGGGATTTTGGGGGTTGATGTTCATGCTGCTTTTCCCTACTTTCTTGGTTTCATGGCTACCTGGAGAATTAAGGAATTTCAGAGTTGTATGCTTTGGTAATGAAATGAACCTTTGAACCTGATATGTGACAGCCAGTGGTCGAAGTGGGTGATACAGTGATGAGAAAGATTTCATTAGTAAACTAAAGAAACTAATACAAGCTGTGATGCTGTTGAAATAATGCAGATAAATGAGAAAGATGAAGGAGTCAAGGATGAAAACTCTGATGATGACAATGCAAGATGTTAATCTTTGTCACACTGCTTATATTTAGATTAATGGGTAGAATCAAGACATAAAAGTGCAGTTTGAAATGCAATAACCACTTAAAATATTGAAAATTAATTCCACGGATCATATCACATTCATACATCACAATTAGGATGCTTTCAGTAGAATCCAGAACCTCAGCTTCAAGCAATCTTTTTTTCTCATTTGTGGGGTGCTTGTTTAGGCTTGGAAGGTCTGCTGTGAACTTCATGGTGAAAACACTGTTTCTGCATGTATGTTAAATAAGATTGCCTTGAATGTTCTTGAAAGCTTCTCACAAAATCTGACACTCTTCTAAAAAAAAAGATAGCATGATTTTGATTGGGGCTTATGCCCAAACTGAAGCTGTGTCTGCTGGAGAGACGCCAAGTTGAGACTGCGGCATCCGATGATTTGCCAAGAGTCAGAATAAACATGGGTGGGCCCCTACACCATCTCACCATAAAAGATTCAAAGTATATTTATTATCAAAGTACGTGTGCAATATACACGGTGTGACTCGTATTCCCCATGGACTGCCATAACACAAAGAAAGACATCAAATATGCTCCCCCCACGCGCAAAAATATCATGCAAACAGCCACAAGAAAAGAGCGAAAACACAGAATATGAAACACTAAATAGAAAGAGTCCAAGCGTATCCTGTTCAGCTCACTTCATTTCTGCAGGCTGCCCTGATCAAAATCGCCCAAATTAGCAACAACAAAAGGAGCGACCAGAAACCAGAAACAGGTTATATCGTGAACTGGAGTCCACAAACCGAGCACTGATGGACAGAGAGACCATTCGAATGCAGGGACCTTTCTTTGGGAGCAGCAAGCAGGAGGCAGAGAGAAAGCCTGTCACATGCAGATACCTTCCTTCCGCAGCAGCCAGTGAGAGGCTGGTAGACAGCGCTGAACACCCATTCACCAACAGCACCCGCCTCGATGATTTCTATCTTCCGCAGAGCATTAATCAGTAAGATCGGCAAGAGATGGAGTCGATCATGGGCTCGTGCCCCATCTCTGGGCTACTTGGCCTGGAGGTCACCCACTTCACGCAAGGCTTCACGGAATCCTCTCGGAAGCAGCAAAGCACGAGTTCACTCAATCAGCTTGAAAACACATCGCCAAAATGTAGATCACAGGCTCCAACAGTAGCAGAACCACATTCGAAAGAAAAACAAGATGTAAAGGAAGTGAAAGAAGTAGTTTCGTGAACAACCTCTAGGATGTCACCATAGTTGCGTTGTTCGCTGTCACCATCTTTCAATGAATGATCTACTTTTACTGATAACAGCCTCCAATTAAACGTTCATATATCAGGAGCATTTAATGACTCTGGGCCTGTACTCACTGTTGTTTAGAAAAATAAGGGGGCATCTCATTGAAACCTTCCAAATATTGAAAGGCTTGGATAGTGTGGACATGGAGGAGATATTTCTAATAAGATTAGATCAGATTAGATTAGATTATGAGAACACACAGTCCTCTTTTATCGTCATTTAGTAATGCATGCATTAAGAAATGATACAATATTCCTCCAGTGTGATATCATAGAAACACAGCCTTGGTTGCCAGCAGCAGGCAAAGCTGGGGATTTTGGGGCCTTCCCTCCAGAGATTCTTGATCGCACAGTAACAACAGCAGCGAAACCAGGCATTTCAGAAATTTCTCCAGATGTTCCTCTGCTTCTCACGTCTGTCTTCATCAAATCAGAATTGTCCACAGCCCCTATTTAACAGATACGATATCATTTCACCGGAGAGCTGCGCGCGCTGTATCGCGCTGCCATCTTCTCCTCACACCTTCATAAGACCGTAAAATATAGGAGCAGAATTAGGCCATTTGGCCCATCGAGTTTGCTCTGCAATTTCAATATGGCTGTTCCCATTTTCCTCTCAGCTCCAGTACCCTGCCTTCTCCCTGTATCTCTTGGTGCCCTGAACAATCAATAATCTATCAACCTCTGCTTTACATATACATAAAGACTTGGCCTCCACAGCTGCCTGTGACAATAAATTCCACACAAAAAAGAATAAATCAACGGATAAAATGATATAAAGAAAATGGCAAGTATACTCAAAACAGTATTCGTCAAACCTTCTCCCTCTCCTTGAAAAACACAACAGCCATTAGGATTTTCTCAACTCTGCAGTGTGTAGATACTCAGGACACCCAGACTGAAGGGCAGCCTTCCACTACTGGTATGGTGTGCGTGTGCTATACTTCTGAAATTTTCATGGTACACTGAAGTTATCCCAACACTTAAAGTTCAAAGTACATATATGTCACCAAATACAACCCTGAGATTCGTTTTCTTGTTCACATGCTCAGTAAGTCCAAGAAATATAATAGAATCAATGAAAGACTGCACCCAAAAGGCTGGACAAACAACCAAAGTGGAAAAGACAACAAACTGTGCAAATACATAAAGAAAGAAAAGGGAATCTTAATAATAAACAAGTAATAAACATCAATAACATGAGATGAGGAGATCCTGAAAGTGAGCCTTTAGTTTATGGGAACAGTTCAGTGATGGGGCAAGTGAAGTTCAGTGAAGTTTTCCTCCCTGGTTCAAGAGCCTGAAGATTGAAGGGTAATAACTGTTCCTGAAACATACATCAAAGTTGCTGGTGAACGCAGCAGGCCAAGCAGCATCTGTAGGAAGAGGTGCAGTTGACGTTTCAGGCCGAGACCCTTCGTCAGGACTAACTGAAGGAAGAGTGAGTAAGGGATTTGAAAGTTGGAGGGGGAGGAGGAGATCCAAAATGATAGGAGAAGACAGGAGGGGGAGGGATAGAGCCGAGAGCTGGACAGGTGATAGGCAAAAGGGGATACGAGAGGATCATGGACAGGAGGTCCGGGAAGAAAGACAAGGGGGGGGGGTGACCCAGAGGATGGGCAAGAGGTATATTCAGAGGGACAGAGGGAGAAAAAGGAGAGTGAACTGTTCCTGAACCTGGTGGTGTGAATCTTGAAACTCCTGTACCTTCTTCGTGATGGCGCAGCAAGAAGAGAGCATGACTTGGTTGGTGGGGGTCCCTGATGATGGATGCTGCTTTCTTGTGACAGTGCACCATGTAGATTTGCTCAATGGTGAGGATAGCTTTACCCGTGAACTTCCTTTGGACCCTCTCCAGTTTTGGCACATCCTTTCTAAGATAAGGGGCCCAAAACAGCTCATAATACTCCAAGTGAAGCCTCATCAGTGATTTATAAAGTGTCAATATATTCTAGTCCTCTTGAAATGAACGCTAACATCCTTGCTTTTACAGTGCTTATAAAAATCATTCATCACCCTTGGAAGTTTTCATATTTTATTGTTTTACAACATTGAATCAATAACTAAATAAAGGCATCCATTAGTCTTGCGAGACCATGGATCTGCACCTGGAAAGTCTTCACTCTCCAGGGCGCAGGCCTGGGCAAGGTTGTATGGAAGACCAGCAGTTGCCCATGCTGAAAAGTCTTCCCTCTCCACGCCACCGATGTTGTCCAAGGGAAGGGCATTAGGACCCATACAGCTTGGCACCAGTGTCGTCACAGAGCACTGTGTGATTAAGTGCCTTACTCAAAGACACAACACGCTGCCTCGGCTGGGGCTCAAATTCACGACCTTCAGATCGCTAGTCGAATGCCTTAACCATTTGGCCACGTGCCCACATGAACACATTGGATCACAATGGATTTAACCTGCCTTTTTTTTGACACTGATCAACAAAAAAAAAGACTCTTTCTTGTCAAAGAGAAAACAGATCTCTACAAAGTGATCTTCGCATCTCTGTTCTGAATGGGCGCCCTTCAATCCTTAAGTCATGCCCTCTCGTACTAGACTCCCCCATCATGGGAAACAACTTTGCCACATCCACTCTGTCCATGCCTTTCAACATTCAAAATGTTTCTATGAGGGCCCCCCTATTCTCCTAAACTCCAAGGAATACAGTCCAAGATCGGTCAAACGTTCATCATATGTTAAACCTCTCATTCCCGAAATCATTCCAGTGAATCTTCTCTGTACCCTCTCCAACGTCAGCACATCCTTTCTTAAATAAGGAGACCAAAACTGCCCACGGTACGCCAAGTGAGGTCTTACCAGCGCCTTATAGAGCCTCAACATCACATCCCTGCTCCTATACTCTATTCCTCTAGAAATGAATGGCATATGTTTTTTTTTGACACTGATTGACAGAAAAAGACTTTTTCATTTCAAAGTGAAAACAGATCTCTACAAAGTGATATAAATTAATTACAAATATGAAACACAAAAGAATTGATTGCATAAGTATTCACCCCTTCAACTCAGTATTTAGTAGATGCACCTTTGGCAGCAATTACAGCCTTGAGTCAGTGTGGATAGGTCTATTTCAGCTTTGCAAATCTGGACACCACAATTTTTTCCATTCTTCTTTAGAAAACTGTTCAAGCTCTGTCAGATTGCATGGAGATAGTGAGTGAATAGCCCTTTTCAAGCCCAGTCACAAATTTTCAATTAGGTTGAGATCTGAACTCTGACTTGGCTGTTCCAGGATATAAAAATTGTTGTTTTTAAGCCATTTCTGTGTAGCTTTGTCTTTATGCTTGGGGTCATTGTTTTGCTGGAAAACAAATCTTCTCCCAAGTCACAGTTCTCTTGCAGACTGCATCAGGTTTTCCTCCAGGATTTCTCTGTATTTTGCTGCATTCATTTTACCCTCTACCTTCATAAGCTTGCCCGGGCCTGCTACAGTGAAGCATCCCCACAGCATGATGCAGCCACCACCATGCTTCATGGTAGGGATCGTGTGTTTTTGATGATGTGAGGTGTTTGGCTTCCACTGAAAGCTTTTTCAAGTACATAAAGAGTAAAAGACAGGTGACAGTAGATATAGGACCGATAGAAAATGATACTGGAGAAATTGTAATGGGAGATAAGGAGATGGCGGAGGAACTGAATGAGTATTTTGCATCAGTCTTCACTAAGGAAGACATCAGCAGTATACCGGACACTCAAGGGTGGCAGGGAAGAGAAGTGTGCGCAGTCACAATTATGACAGAGAAAGTACTCAGGCAGCTGAATAGTCTAAGGGTAGATAAATCTCCCGGACCAGATGGAATGCACCCTTGTGTTCTGAAGGAAGTAGCTGTGGAGACTGCAGAGGTATGAGCAATGATCTTTCAAAAGTCAATAGATTCTGGCATGGTTCCGAAGGACTGGAAGATTGCAAATATCACTCCGCTATTTAAGAAGGGGGCAAGGAAGCAAAAAGGAAATTATAGACCTGTTAGCTTGACATCGGTGGTTGGGAAGTTGATAGAGTCGACTGTCAAGGATGAGGTTACAGAGTATCTGGAGGCATATGACAAGATAAGCAGAACTCAGCATGGTTTCCTTAAAGGAAAATCCTGCCTGACAAACTTATTACAATTTTTTGAAGAAATTACAAGTAGGCTAGACAAGAGAGATGCAGTGGATGGTGTATATTTGGATTTTCAGAAGGCCTTTGACAAGGTGCCACACATGAGGCTGTTTAGCAAGATAACAGCCCATGGAATTACAGGAAAATTACGTATGTGGATAGGGCGTTGGCTGATTGGCAGGAAACAGAGAGTGGGAATAAAAGGATCCGATTCTGGTTGGCTGCCAGTTACCAGTGGTGTTCCACAGGGGTCCGTGTTGGGGCCGCTTCTTTTTACATTGTACATCAACGATTTGGCTTATGGAATAGATGGCTTTGTGGCTAAGTTTGCTGACGATACGAAGATAGGTGGAGGGGCCAGTAGTGCTGAGGAAACAGAGAGTCTGCAGAGAGACTTGGATAGATTGGGAGAATGGGCAAAGAAGTGGCAAATGAAATATAATGTTGGAAAGTGTATGGTTATGCACTTTGGCAGAAGAAATAAACGAGCAGACTATTATTTAAATGGGGAGAGAATTCAAAGTTCTGAGATGCAACGGGACTTGGGAGTCCTCGTGTAGGATACCCTTAAGGTTAACCTCCAGGTTGAGTCGGTGGTGAAGACGGCGAATGCAATGTTGCCATTCATTTCTAGAGGAGTAGAGTATAGGAGCAGGGATGTGATGTTGAGTCTCTACAAGGCGTTGGTAAGACCTCACTTGGAGTACTGTGGGCAGTTTTGGTCTCCTTATTTAAGAAAGGATGTGCTGATGTTGGAGAGGGTACAGAGAAGATTCACTAGAATGATTCTGGGAATGAGAGGGTTAACATATGAGGAATGTTTGTCCACTCTTGGACTGTATTCCTTGGAGTTTAGAAGAATGAGGGGAGACCTCATAGAAACATTTCGAATGTTGAAAGGCATGGACAGAGTGGATGTGGCAAAGTTGTTTCCCATGATGGAGGAGTCCAGTACGAGAGGGCATGATTTAAGGATTGAAGGGTGCCCATTTAGAACAGAGATGCGAAGAAATTTTTTAGCCAGAGGGTGGTGAATCTATGGAATTTGTTGCCACAGGCGGCAGTGGAGGCCAAGTCATTGGGTGTATTTAAGGCAGAGATTGATAGGTATCTGAGTAGCCAGGGCATCAAAGGCTATGGTGAGAAGGCGGGGGAGTGGGGCTAAATGGGAGAATGGATCAGCTCATGATAAAATGGTGGAGCAGACTCGATGGGCCAAATAGCCAACTTCTGCTCCTTTGTCTTATGGTCTATGGTCTAATTCAGAAAGCTTTGCTAAATCATTCAATCATAGGAAGAGCATGGCCAAGCAGAGCATCTTTTCTCTCTCGAAATCCACCCAACCACAAGAAGATAGGGGAGCAGATAGATTTCAACATTCCCTTTCACTGCCAGATCTAAACATTATACCTCATAACCCAACATACCTTTATCACGGACTGTATGCTGCGGAAAAGCAGATTCGCACATTTAGTGAGCAGGACAGAAGACTCTGACTGCGGGTAAGCATATTAGCTATTTATTTACAAGACAAACAGTGAAACACTCAACCATACTTCCAAGTCAAACAAGTACTTATCTAAGCCCACTAAGTTTTATGACCACAACACTGAACAGTCAATGACCCTTCAAGCTAACCTCAGTTACAATGTCTTATCCAAACCGAGCATCTGAAGTGACAGGACAAAACAAACGCTAAACATCCACGCAGTGACAAACATTTAACTGGAGGGTGCACACAGGCCTTCTGCACTACAGCATACCCCCAAATGTTTACCATTTTCGCAGCACCCTCATCGACCTGATCCATGGTGACCCAACATAAAAGAGAGACCGCATGATTACTGCACATCAGATCTAAAACCCACCGCCACCATGATGTCATCAGCTAAAAGCCAGTCCCTACCTCCCACGGCAGCGTGGCTTTTGATGAGCGGGCAAGTTAAAATATTTACTACAACACTGCAGCAGTTCAGGAAGGTGCCTCATCGCTACCAAGGGCAAGATTTCAACATTCCCTTTAAGCTTAAGCTTAAGCTGCAGAGAGGTAGTTGAATGTTTTGATGTTGATTCCTTCATCCATGTAGAAGTACAGTGAATCATTATTGATGACTTCAAAAAAATAGGATCTTTTTACTTTTTAATTATCTACCCTTTTTCTTGATCTTTACTCTTCTTCATTTTCTGTTGCTATTTGAGATAAGCTATTCTTCCTGATTCTAATCCTGTATTTGTTCATTACCAATTCCTTAGTCTGGTTGCTTAAAAAGGTAGAAGATTGCCTGCACTCTTCAGCCAGGACAGAGCTCATCTGCTGAAGGCATATGTTGAAATAGCACTCCAAATACACCCAAGCTTCAATGCAAAATCCCACAGAAAGTCACTGGGAAATGTAAATGTATTGAATTGGTTCATTTGCCACAGAATGAAACCAGCCATGCTAACTTCCATTATGTTAACTTTGACGGCAAGTAAAACAGCCTCCAGCTACAAAGTGTACCACTGACGATCTCAATCAGGATTGGATACCGTGGCCAATCTTCTCTCTATGTTTAGGGAATATAACATAACACCTGGTTGTTACTGGACTAATACTCCAGAGGTCTTGCCAAACAATCTGGATAGACAAGTTCAAATTCACAGCAGCTGGGAAAATTTTTAAAAAGTTAAGTAAATGAGTCTGAAATAAGAAGCTGGTGCCATTAAACATGGTGATGAAACTGCCAGATAGTTGTGCAAATCCATCTGGTTGCTTTTGGAAAAGGAAACCGACCATCTGTACTGACTGGTCTATATTTGATTCCAGATGCACTTGTACTGACTTCGAGTTGTACTCCAAAATGCCAGGGAAAATGTTGATTTATCCAGAAGGTAAATCAGCAGCCACATCCCAAATGCAATCGGGGATGGTAAATTAATGCCAGCCTTGCCACAAGACACCCACTTAGCATGAACTGAAACTCCTTTACCAGGCTCTTCACCGAACAATACCTGCTTGTGAATCTTGCAGCTGATAGATTTTAATGCTGTAAAAAAGGGTGTCCATTCCTATTTTGTTCTGAAACTTTCGTTTTTGTATAAACATACACTCTCTGCCCACAGTAGGCCGATAATAATTCACATTGTCTAAGCTAATCAAATCTGGTATTTTGTGCAATCTTAATTATATTGGAGAACAAAAGGTTTGCACTGAATGCAATTCCCCAAGGATTTAGCTCAGCCTTCCCTTCAACAAAAAATGAGGCCATTGACATATATAGAACACCTGCAAACCCTCTGTCCTCCATCTGCTGCTGCAAAGTTTGTTGGTAGACGTTTATCAACAGAAATAAAGCTGCCTCAATTCTTCATAGAAAAACAAGATAGAAACAAATCTTGGCTCCTTCACAGTTCTGACAAAGGGTCTTTGACCTGAGAAGTTAACTCTTTCTCCACATTTGCAGTCTGACCTGCTGAGTATTTCCAGCATTATCTTTGCTTTTATTTTAGATTTCCAGCATCCACATTTTTTGTCCCACTTGCTCGATTCAACTTCAATACTTTCTCAATGGTGTCTTTCACCATCAATACAGAAACCTTCAGTTTGCATTTTCAATACAAGAAAACAAAATTCAGCGCTGAAAGTTGCTGGTACATCAACTCGTAGGGAAGAATCGAAAAAGGCTATGAAGGATAGTTGCTCAGCATATTCCAACCATCTGTCTCAATATTCTATGGTTTCGTCAACCATTTCCTTGCGACAGAAAGAACATTTGAGAGACCCCCATGGAGCGCAAAGCCTCAGAAATGAAGAAAACATAGAAGCTGCATCAATGTTCACAGGAGAATGATTACAACCTCCCAGCATTTGGTGGGAGGCAGATATACCATCTTAAAGATGGGCCTCATTTACAAATAGCTGGCAAATGTGTGTACCAAGCAGGCCACACAACCATCACTCAATGTGGGGAGTCAATTGATTCTCATGCGAAGGTGAATGGAAGTTAAATTGGTTTATTATTGTCACATGGTACCAAGGCACAGTGGAAAACTAGGTGTTGCATTCCATCCAAAAAGATCATTTCATCACATTTATTTACTGAGGCAGTGCAATGGAAAAGCAACAAGAAATGCAGAATGAACGATTACAGTTGCAGAGAAAGTGTAGTACAAGTGTGAGGTCAAGAGTCCATCGTATCAAACAATGAGAGTGAAGAGAAAACAATCCACAAGAGTAAGAAAGGCCAACAGCATGTTGTAGTATGTTCATTTTCAGCCTTGTAACAATTCATCAATCTCCTGACACCAAACAGAAAATAAATTATCAAAATATAATTCTAAGAGTGGAGGTGGTCTTTACCAAAGGAGGTGTAAGGCACTCCTTTCCTCCGCTAGCCTGCAGGTCACCCTTGGGCAAGGTGTAGCACCTGTTTAGCCTCCCTCCACCCCCCACCCCCACTGGTGTGGTGGTGTGGCGGATGGTTGTATGAGCGGCTGGTGCATTATCACAAGTACTGGTTATGCAATCGCTGACACCAGGAAGATCATATCTGAAGAGTATTGGTAATGGCTGGGGTCACCTGTCCTGTAAAGAATCTGCCCAGAAGCGGGCAATGGTAAGCACTTCTGGGGAAAAAAATGCCACGAATAATCATGGTAATGGATAGACCACAATCACCCACATCATGCAACATGGCACATAATAATGATGAATTCTAAGAGAAAATAAAGTCAAAAAGTTAGTGACAAAGTCTAAACTCACTAATTCAGCATGTAAACCAGCAGCAATTATTATATACAGTATGTAGAATCAAGTCTTCACATAATATATCAGGTTCCAATGAAGCAATCATGCACATAATATGGGAACTGTGGTGCTTTCAAATAAAATCCTCAAACAAGTCACATCAGGTCAAATAGCTACACACAAAAGCATAATCCACTGGGCTCACTGATCCATGAGAAATTCAGTTTATTTTTGTGTATCGCTCAGGGCTATCGGCTCCTGTTTATCTCAGGGAAACCCTGTCCGCCCGCCAAACCATGTCTCACGTTTGCGTAGTTGCGG
Source organism: Mobula hypostoma (assembly GCF_963921235.1). Lineage (NCBI taxonomy): Eukaryota > Metazoa > Chordata > Chondrichthyes > Myliobatiformes > Myliobatidae > Mobula > Mobula hypostoma. The sequence continues at coordinate 23,139,341 of NC_086104.1, read as the reverse complement.
TGTAGTGCCACCTGGTACAAACTCACACATCAATTATCAGACAGCACACAATGTACGATTTACAGAGTACACTTTATAGATCTTACTGGAACTATGTAATTAATAGATACAATATTAAAGGAAAGTAAAAGGTGCCAAACTTATCAGAATTCAATCACCGTGCACAACTGTTGGAGCTCAATTAACGAGGTCTTCGTTCCACCATTCAATCCCCTCCAACCCCCTCGACCCACCACCTGGGACCAACTAGGGTGGTCGACCAGAGTGCATCCAGCACGTCCTTCCTCTTCGGTTCTCCTCCCGAAAAACCCGCAATCCTCAGCTCAGCACACACATACAAGATAGTATAACATGACTTCCATTGGCTAGCAAACGAATACAATTTCCATTATCACTAAGTATAACCCAAACACGCTGCCACAGAGAACTCTTTACTCAGCAGTTAACAGTACGAGAAACCATTTTATTTTAACACTTCAGAGAAGCCATTTTGTAATAGGCAATTAGTAGTAGAAGTAGTAGTCATACCTTATTGATCCCGGGGGAAATTGGTTTTCGTTACAGTTGCACCATAAATAATAAATAGTAATAACACCATAAATAGTTAAATAGTAATATGTAAATTATGCCGGGAAATAAGTCCAGGACCAGCCTATCAGCTCAGGGTGTCTGATCCTCCAAGGGAGGAGTTGTAAAGTTTGATGGCCACTGGCAGGAATGACTTCCTATGACACTCTGTGCTGCATCTCAGTGGAATGAGTCTCTGGCTGAATGTACTCCTGTGCCCAACCAGTACATTATGTAGTGGATGGGAGACATTGACCAAGATGGCATGCAACTTAGACAGCATCCTCTTTTCAGACACCACCGTCAGAGAGTCCAGTTCCATCTCCACAACATCACTGGCCTTATGAATGAGTTTGTTGATTCTGTTGGTGTCTGCTACCCTCAGCCTGCTGCCCCAGCACACAACAGCAAACATGATAACACTGGCCACCACAGACTCGAAGAACATCCTCAGCATCGTCCGGTAGATGTTAAAGGACCTCAGTCTCCTCAGGAAATAGAGACGGCTCTGACCCTTCTTGTAGACAGCCTCAGTGTTCTTTGACCAGTCCAGTTTATCATCAATTCGTATCTCCAGGTATTTGTAATCCTCCACCATGTCCACACCATGTCCACACCATGTCCACACTGACCCCCTGGATGGAAACAGGGGTCACTGGTACCTTAGCTCTCCTCAGGTCTACCACCAGTTCCTTAGTCTTTTTCACATTAAGCTGCAGATAATTCTGCTCACACCATGAGACAAAGTTTCCTGCCGTAGCCCTGTACTCAGCCTCATCTCCCTTGCTGATGCCAGATAATTAACAGGTAACAGTCCATCTAATATTACTGAGAACCCTACATTTGCAGTTTTCTTTTATGCCACGTGATCACTAAAAAAAAGTGTGGCTTAGAATTGGCAGAAGAGGATTTGGTCACTTTCTAAAATTTACTATTCCTCTGTTCAATTCCTTCACTGTGGAACTCATCTGCGTTCAGAAGAGTGGCCTGTGTGAACTCAGGCCAACAACCCTGACTGGTAAAACTGTTATGGAAACAGCAATGAAGAATCCTTCTACCTCTGTCTCTGAGCGCGACAGTATTCCTGAGTCTCCACCTGGGACTTGCATGGCTGACAGTAGTGAAAACCGAGAGGAAGCTACTGACACGAGGAAGGAAGCTTTGAACACCGGCAGAGATGGAGGACCTTCATTGCTGCCTTAAACGCCAGCAGTATAACGGGCATTAGGTACAGCTTGGGTCAGGAATATTGTTGAGAGATGCAAACACTTCGCAATACTTGCAACAAAATTCTGAATGGAATAATTCAAAACTCAACCAAACTGAAAACGTTAATATCTGCAGAGCAAAATAATTAAGTCCTTCTGTCACTGGGAACGATCAGTTCCTACCAACTGAGATATAATTCTAGAAAAGCCGCCAGAAAAATTATACAAGTACACCAAAACCATTTTTAATTAGGTGCATGTTTATTTTGTGCCTCCTGAATACCAAAGACCATGAATATTTTCACATCTCCAAAGTTTAATAGTTCTCTGGAAAGTATTCTTGTCTCGCCCACCCTTCCAGAGCTCGCATCAACATGGGGACACATTTCTCCCTACCCTGCCGGGAGTATAAATGGATATAGAGACTCATCCAGCTACTGTATAACAACTCAAAGAATTAGAAACAAGAGAAGGGGATTTGTCCCTTTGCACCCGCTACACCGTTCAGTTTATGGCTGATCTTCTACTCAATGATGTCTCTGCACTAACCCAATATTTATTTATTCTTATTTAATGATACAGCACAAGAGACTTATAAATAAGATACGGATGCATAGTCGGAGGAAGTGTATTGGCATGGATAGTGGGTTAGTTAACCAATAGAAGGGAGAGAGTTGGTATAAATGGGTGTTTTTCTGGTTGGCAGTCAGTGGTGAGTGGGGTACCACAGGGGTCGGTGCTGGGCCCCCAGCTGTTTACCATTTAAATTGATGATTCTGAAGAGGGGACTGAGTGTAGTGCAGCAAAATTTGCTGATGACACTAAACTGAGTGGAAAAGCAAATTGTACAGAGGATGTGGAGAGTCTGCAGAGGGATCTAGATAGGTTAAGTGAGTGGGCCAAGGTATGGCAGTTGGAATACAAAATTAGTAAACGCGAGATCATCCACTTTGAAAGGCATAATAGAAGAGCAGATTATTATTTAAATGGTGAAAGATTGCAGCATGCTGTTGTGCAGAGAGACTTGGGAGTGCTTGTGCAGGAATCGCAAAAAGTTGGCTTGCAGGCACAACAGGTTATTAAGAAGGCAAACAGAATGTTGGCCTTCATTGCTAGACGGATTGAATTCAAGAGCAAGCAGGTCATGCTACAACTATATAGGGTACTGGTGAGGCCGCACCTGGAGTACTGTGTGCAGTTCTGGTCTCCATATTGAGAAAGGATATACTGGCTTTGGAGGCAGTGCAGAGGAGGTTCACCAGATTGATTCCAGGGATGAAAGGGTTAACCTATGAGGGGAGATTGAGTCGCCTGGGACTATACTCTCTGGAGTTCAGAAGAATGAGAGGGGATCTTATAGAAACATACAAAATTTTGAAAGGGATAGATAAGATAGAAGTAGGAAAGTTGTTTCCATTGGTAGGTGAGACTAGAACTAGGGGACATTGCCTCAAGATTCAGGGGAGAAGATTTAGGATGGAGATGAGGAGAAACTGTTTTTCTCAGAGAGTGGTGAATCTGTGGAATTCCCTGCCCAGGGAAGCAGTTGAGGCTTCCTCACTAAATATATTTAAGAAACAGTTAGATAGGTTTTCACATAGTAAGGGAATTAAGGGTTATGGGGAAAAAGGCAGGTAGATGGAACTGAGTTTACGGACAAATCAGCCATGATCTCATTGAATGGTGAGGCAGGCTCGATGGGCCAGATGGCCTACTCCCACTCTTATTTCTTATGTTCTTATGTAGCACAGAGCAGGCCTTTCCAGCCCTATAAGCCAAGCAACCCCACAACTCCAACTAACCCTAACTTAATTATGGGACAATTTAAAATGACCAAGTACCCTACTTGGTACATCTTTGGACTGTGGGAGGAAACTGGAGCATCAGGGGAGAACATACAGAGACTTCTTACAGAACAGTGCCAGAATTCACAAGATCACAAGACAAAGGAGCAGAAGTAGGTCATTCGGCCCATCGAGTCTACTCCACACTCCACCATGAGCTAAACTATCCTCCCATCTAGTTCCAATTTCCACGTTTTTCCCCATATCCCTTGATACCCTGACTAATTAGATACCTATCAATCTCCTCCTTAAATACCCTTAATGACCAGGCCTCAACAGCTGTATGTGGGAATGAATTCCATAAATCCATGACCCACTGGCTAAAAAAATTTCTCCTCATCTCTGTTTTAAATGGGTACCCTCTAATTCTAAGACTGTGGCCTCTTGTCCTGGACTCACTCACCAAGGAAAACAGCCTTTCCACATCTACTCTGTCCAACCCTTTCAACATTCAAGATGTTTCTATGAGACCCCCTCTAATTCTTCTATACTCTAATGAACATAGTCCAAGAGCCGACAAACGCTCCTCATATGTTAGCCCCTGCATTCCAGGAATCATCCTCGTAAATCTTCTCTGAACTCTCTCCAACATCAGAACATCCCTTCTAAGATAGGGGGCCCAAAACTGCACACAGTATTCCAAGTGAGGTCTCACCAGTGCCCCATAGAGCTTCATCAACACCTCCTTACTCTTATACACTATTCCTCTGAAATGAATGCCAACATAGCATTCGCTTTCCTTACTGCCGATCCAACCTGGTGGTTAACCTTTAGGGTATCCTGCACGAGGACCCACAAGTCCCTTTGCACTTCCAATTTTTGAATTTTCTCCCCATCTAAATAATAATCTGCCCGATTAGTTCTTCTTCCAAAATGTACAACTGTACATTTCTCAACATTGTATCTCATCTTCCATTTCTTTGCCCACTCTCCTAAACCGACCAAGACTCTCTGCAACCTTTCCGTTTCTTCAACACTTCCTGCTCCTCCACCTATCTTGGTGTCATCCGCAAACTTAGCCACCATACCATTTAATCCATAATCTAAATCATCAGTATACATTGTAAAAAGAAGCGGCCCCAACACTGACCCCTGCTGAACAGTACTAGTCACCGGCAACAAATCAGAATAGGATCCCTTTATTCCCACCCTCTGCTTCCTGCCTATCAGCCAATGCTCCACCCATTCCAATATCTTTCCTGTAATTCCATGGGCTCTCACCTTATTAAGCAGCCTCTTATGCAGCACCTTATCGAAGGCCTTTTGAAAATCCAAATACACAACATCCACAGCCTCTCCCTTATCAATCTTATTTGAGATTACCTCAAAAAATTCCAATAGGTTGGTGAGGCAGGATCTTCCCTTCATGAAACCATGCTGGCTTCGGCCTATCTTGTCATGCACCTCGAGGTATTTCATAACCTCGTACTTGAGGATCGACTCCAATAACTTTCCAACTACCGATGTCAGACTAATAGGTCTTTAATTCTCTTTTTGCTGCCTCCCTCCTTTCTTAAACAGCAGAACTACATTTGCGACCTTCTAGTCCTCCGGAACCATGCCAGAGTCTATTGATTCCTGGAAGATCATTTCCAATGCCTCCACAATCTCCAAAGCCACCTCCTTCAGAATCCCTGGGCGCACCTCATCCAGTCCGGGAGACTTATCTATTCTTAGTCCATTTAGCTTCCCAAGCACTTTCTCTATAGTAATCTTGACTGTACCTAATTCTATTCCATGAGACCTCTGGCTATCAGGTATGTTGCTATGAAGACTGTGAAGACTGATGCAAAATAGTCATTTAGTTCCTCTGCCATCTCTTTGTTACCCATTATAATTCCTCCAGCATCATTTTCAATCGGTCCTATATCTACCCGTGTCACTCTTTTACTCTTCATATATTTAAAAAAACTCTTAGTATCCTTTTTAATGTTAATCATACTTTATACTTTATTGTCGCCAAACAATTGGTACTAGAACGTACAATCATCACAGCGATATCTGATTCTGCGCTTCACACTCCCTGGATTACAAATATTAAATATTAAAGATATTAAAAAGTTATATTTAGTAAATATTAAAAATTTAAATTATAAATCATAAATAGAAAATAGAAAAATGGGAAGTAAGGTAGTGCAAAAAAAACGAGAGGCAGGTCCAGATATTTGGAGGGTATGGCCCAGATCCGGGTCAGGATCTGTTCAGCAGTCTTATCAGAGTTGGAAAGAAGCTGTTCCCAAATCTGGCCGTACGAGTCTTCAAGCTCCTGAGCGTTCTCCCAGAGGGAAGAGGGACAAAAAGTCTGTTGGCTGGGTGGGTCGTGTCCTTGATTATCCTGGCAGCACTGCTCCAACAGCTTGCGGTGTAAAGTGAGTCCACAGATGGAAGATTGGTTTGTCTGATGTGCTGCACTGTGTTCACGATCTTCTGCGGCTTCTTTCGGTCTTAGACAGGACAACTTCCATACCAGGTTGTGGTGCACCCTAGAAGAATGCTTTCTACAGTGCATCTATAAAAATTAGTAAGGGTTTTAGGGGACAGGCCAAATTCCTTTAGTTTTCTCAGGAAGTAAAGGCACTGGTGGGCCTTCTTGGCAGTGAACTCTGCTTGGCTGCACAGGTCATTTGTGATATTGACGCCGAGGAACTTAAAGCTTTTGACCTGTTCCACTTGCGCACCACCAATGTAAATTGGGTCGTGCGGTCCGCTACTCCTGCTGAAGTCAACAACCAATTACTTCGTCTTACTGATGTTGAGGGGTAGGTTATTGTCTTCGCACCATGCCACCAGGTTCTTAATTTCCTCTCTGTACTGAAACTCATCATTACCTGAGATACGGCCTACAATTGTTGTGTCATCAGCAAACTTATATGATTGCCAACTTCCTTTCATAATTCATCTTTTCTTTCCTAATGACTTTTTTAGTTTCCTTCTGTAAGATTTTAAAATGCGTCCAGTCCTCAGTTTTCCCACTAATTTTTGCTTCCTTGTACGCCACCTCTTTTGCTTTTATTTTAGCCTTAACCTCTCTTGTTAGCCACATTTGTGCCATTTTTCCATTCATGATTTTCTTTTTTCTTGGAATATATTTTTCCTGCACTTTCCTTATTTGTTGTAGGAATTTCATCCAATTCTGCTCTACTGTCCCTCCATCTAGCATACTTTTCCAATCGACTTGGGCCAGCTCCTCTCTCATACCACTGTAATTTCCTTTGTTCCACTGAAATATCGATACACCTGATACCAGCTTCTCCTTTTCAAATTTGAAACTGAACTCAATCATATTATGATCACTACTTCCAAGTTGAACTCTGAAATGCCCTGAGCTGTCTAGTGTCGTACTAACAGCTACAACTACCGTGGCTCCCACTCAGTTCCCATAAAATCCAAACATCTAGTAATCTTCGTCGTAAATACACTAGTAATTGGGTCTCCACAGTCCTCCTGCGGAGAGAATCTGCACTGATGTAAAGGACTCCTTCTCATCTTTGTTCTGAATAGCAAACCCCGCAGTTTAACATAGAACATATTGGATGGATCAATACAGAAAAGGAACAGGCCCTTCAGCCCATAATGTCAGTACTCACCATGATGGTATCCAAATTAATCCCATCTGCCCTTGTGTGTCTATCACCCACCTGTTCATGTATCTGTCTAAATGCCTCTGAAATGTTATTATCATATCAGCTTCCACAGCCTCTGCTAGCAACACCCACCTCTCACTCTGTAAAAAAACTTTCATTGTACATCATCTTTAAACTTTCCCCCCTCACCTTAAAGGTACACCCTCTAGTATTTGAAATTTCTACCTGAGAATAAGACTCTGGCTATCGAACCTATCTATGTCTCTCATAATTTTATAAACTTGCAATCAAGTCTCCTCTCAGCCTCCAACACCACACGGAAAACTATCCAATTTTGTCCAACCTCTCCTTGTAGTTAATACTCTCCAATAGATAGACAGATATACTTTATTGATCCCGAGGGAAATTGGGTTTCGTTACAGCCGCATAAATATAGCAATACAAAAACCACAAACAATATTTATGCTCTATTATTGGTTGGTGCAGCTGTAACGAAACAATGCAGGCAGCATCCCAATTATCCGTTTCTGCACCCTCTCCAAAACCACCACATCATTCTGTAATGTGGCAACCAGAACTGTACAAAATTCTCCATGCGGCTAAACTAATGTTTTCTTCAGCAACATCATGATTTGACAACTTTTATACCCAGTGTGCTGGCTGATGAATATGAATATACCATGCACGTACTTTCCCATCCTATCTATTTGTGTCGTCCCTTTCAGGAAGCTATGGACTTGCATGCCGAGATCCCCATGTACATCACTCCTCCTAATGGTTCTACCATTTACAGTATTTTTTTCTTGCATTGAACCTTCCAAAGTGTTCAGCTTCCCACACTTGTCCAGATTCAACTCCATCTGCCATTTATTTGTCCGTATTTCCAAATTATCTACTTGCTTTGACAACTTTTTTTTTATACTTTCCAGAACCCCACCAATCTTTGTGTCATTTGCAAACTTACAAATCAGACCACCTACTTTTTGTCCAAATCATTTACAAACAGAGGTCCCAGCACAGATCCCTGTGGAACATCACTGGCCACAGACCTCCAATCAGAATGACATACTCCCAAATCTAGCCAATTTTGAATCAGATTTGCCAAGTCTCCATGAATTACATGTGCCTTAACCTTCTGAAATAATCTATCATGAAGAACCTTGTCAAATGCTTCAGTGAAGTCCATGTCGAGAATATTCACTGTCGTACCCTCACATCCATCAATGAGCTCAATCAAAGTTAGACCATAAGACAAAGGAACAGAATTAGGCCATTCAGACCATCAAGTCTGCTCCACCATTTCATCATGGCTGATTTATTGTCCCTCTCAAACCCATTCTCCTGCCTCCACCTTGTAAACTTTGACACTCTTGCTAATCAAGAAACTATTAACTTCTGATTTAAACTTACCCACTGACTTGGCCTTCACAGCTGTCTGCAGCAATGAATTCTAAGGATTAACCACACTCTGGCTAAAGAAACTCCTCTTCATCTCTGTTCTAAAGGGACATCCTTGAATTCTGAGGCTGTACCCTCTGGTCCAAGACTCCCCCTATCATGGTCCGGTCCGTGAAGTCTGCATTCCGGTTCATGGTCTGGTCCGTCATTCCTTATTCCAGGTTTTCTGGTTTTCCCTTGTCCTGTTGTGTGCCTTAATTGAGACACATAATTCTCATTTTGGGCTGGCTACATAAACAGCTCCTTGGTTCAGATTAAGTTGCTGGACTGTTCCCTCCCCTTCCCCTTCCTTTGCCTGAAGCCTCGCCTGCTACCTTCGCCTGTGTCCCTGCCTGTTACGCCATCAGGTTCAACCGCCAAGGCAAGACCAGGGCCTTGCTGTGTCTAGATAAGGAACTGTCTTTCGTTGTTTGGAACTGTCTCTTTGTGTCCACGCCTTCGCTAGGTAGGTCCGGCCGTTTGTCACTACCTTGCGTTGGGAGCCGTCTCTTTGTGCCCTCGCCTCCGCTGAGTTGGTCCGGCCGTTTGCCGCTACCTTGAGTGGAGATCTGTCTCTCAGTGTTCTGTGTATGAATCCCTAGTCCTAGCCCAGGCCCTATATCCTAGCCTCATCCGGGGCATGTGTCTTGTCCAGCGTCATTTCTTTCCCTCTTCCCTTGCTTGCTTGCCACACCTATTCCTGTTCCTAGTACTTCAGAGTCTGTGTCTTGCATGGGTCCGCTCCCAGGTCCCCCTGTTATGACACCCCCTCTATCAGAAATATCTTCTCCATCCACTATCTTGGCCTTTCAATATTCAATGGGTTTCAATGAGATCCCCCATCATTCTTTTAAACTCCATTGACTACAGGCCCAGAGCCATCAAATGCTCTGCATACCCTATCATTCCTGCATTCATTCTCATGACCTTTCCTGGACCTTAAATAATGCCAGCACAGCTGAGCTCAGTTTGAGAGATCACTTCCATTCCACCACAGCTCCCTGCTCACATTCTGCCTTGATGTGTGACGAATCTCACAAGAACGCACCATCTTTTGGCCAGCTTAGAACAAGTTTTGATGAGCTCTGGGAAAGCACAGGCACATCCATCCCCACCATCGACAGCATGTCTGCCTCAAGAAGGCAGCATCTTTCCTCGAATATCCAACCATCCGGCCAAGCCATCTACTCACGAGTGCCATCAGTAGGTACAGAACACTGAAGTCCTATATCATCAAGTTCAAGGACAGCTACTTCCATTCAACTATTCCATTCATGGACAAACCTGCATAACCCTTATCACTAACTCAATATAACAACACTATAACTACTGAGTATATCGCACTATAATGGACTATTCTTGTTCTAATCGTGTTCGTTCTTGCTAGGATTGTGTATAATATGTTGTTTCTTTTTATTTTTCTTATGAATAATGTTTATCTGATGCTCTGTGCCTGTGATGTTGTTGCAAGTAAGTTTTCCACTGCACTTGAACATCAGTGTAATTGTGCATAAGTCCATTTGTCAGACATACTGCCCCTGCACAAATCCATGCTATTTCTAATAAATCCAACCTATTTAAGATCTGAGGAAATCACTTCCCCAAGAATCTTCTCCAGTAATTTTCCTTTCCTCGATACAAGGATTACCAACCTATAATTTCCTAGTTTTGAGAAAGAAGATCCTAATTCTGAACACTCCAGCCAGAGAAATCATCATCACTGCATCTATCCTATGAGAACTTTGTCCAAATATGATCTCCTTTCATTCTGCCACGAACCCAGAATGCTTAATCTCTCCTCATGGGATAGTACCACTCCACCATCCCCCACCCCCCATAACTCAATCCCAGAATGAACTTGTGAGCACTGACTGCGCCTGAAATGGAAATCACTGACATGATGGTTGGATAGCATCTCCAGAGACTGAACAAGCCCCTTGCCCAGTCCACTTCAAGAACGTGGAAGTAAAAATCTGTTCCATTGTGCCCCATGAAGTCGCTGATAATTCCTGCCTCGTGCTATTCTTAGAATTTCTAATTATCAATAACTGAGTCTTGAAAGCATTGTTTTCTTGAGAAGTTATTTTATTTAAATCATTTGTTATCCACAGCTGAGAGCTGTAAGTTGATATTCCTACACGAGAATGTAACACATTCTAATAATTAACATGAAGCATTTCTGGTATCAAAACCTTAACAAATACTCCTGAGGTTACAAGCTTGAGTATGAAACTGATAACATTTATCAACTGTGAACTTGCTCAAAAGCCAATCAGAGTAAAGAATCCCCACAGGACATCAAACCAGGGGAAGGCCACCATTGTTAATTAATCTTTAAACTTCAGGAGAAATTTATGAAGATTGGAATATACACCAATGATTAAGGTGAAATCTAAAATATCATAAAAAGGTATCTACTCAATGGAGTTTCAAATCATGCATGTAAAATAAATCTCTTATGATCAGAGAAGAAACAATTATCACATAGATGCTATTAATATTCAGCAAGACTTCATGGTGTAAAGCATACAGTAACATTTCAGAGACTGGTTAGGAAATACTACATGGCCATCCATCAATGAATTCAAGCATCACTAAATAAGATAAAGACTGATCACCACAAGATCAACAATCACTTTCTCAAATATGAACCATCTTTATCTCCCCTTGACCACGAGAAGGCATCGATAACAATGGAATGGCAATGCAAGTTATACAGAAGGTTCTACTATTCTTAAGGTTGATAATAAATCGTTGAAGGAGGGCTGACTCACCAGCGACAATTCTGAGATCTCCATGTTAAACTCTGGGTACACAGTAATCACAAGGTTATCATGATTCATGACCATGGATACCTCCTGCCACTGAGTACAGGTCCATGAGCTTCTGCTGCTGTAACCCATTCACTTCAAGGATTGAAGTGTTGTGCATTCAGAGAGTCTCATCTGCACACCACTGTTGTAACATGTGGTTATTTGAGTTACTGTTGCCTTACTGTTAGCTTGAACCAGTCTGGCCATCCTCCCTCAACTACAAGGCATTTTCACCTACAGAACTGCCACTCACTGGATGTTTTAGGTTTTCATACTAATCGCTGTAAACTTTAGAGACTGTTGTGCATAAATATCCTAGGGGATCAGCAATATCTGAGACACTCAAACCACTCCATCAGGCACCATCAGTCATCCATTTGATGTCCTGTGGGGATTCTTTACTCTGATTGGCTTTTGAGCAAGTTCACAGTCAAAGTCACTGGGATTACATTTCTGCCCCAATCTGATGTTCGGGCTGAACAACAACTGAATCTCTTGACCATGTCTGCATGCTTTTATACAAAGAGTTGCTGCCCCATGTTTGGCTAATTAGACATTTGCATTAATGTGCAGGTATACCGCTGTACCTAAAAAAGTGGCCACTGAGTGTTTGTGTTGGTATAATTGCAGTTGAGGGCGCTGTCACTTTAAAACATTCCTTAGCTATTGTTGTACTCCTGAGCAGAGATACACTTACAGAAAAACTACCATTTGCAAGTGGTTAAGGTAAACGCCTGCATGAGAGCAAGAGAAATTGCAAGAGTACATCACTGCCACATAATTGGTTTTCTCCATCCAAGAACCAATGATAGAGTATAAATACCTTGTGCAAGGTATGACTCTCAGTTGCAAGCATTTGCTCCACTTTTTGAATGAATGTTATATTCATACCAAGTAAACCTATCAATTCTGTATCAATATCATCACCAGCAAGATGGCGCCAGTGACCAATGCAACGAGCAGCAACATCCTTCAGGCAGTTCACAAAACCACTTCTTCTTTTAAAGACATTTCTACTACTGTGAGCATGGGTTTCCTCTGGGTGCTCTGGTTTCCTCCAGGTGCTCCGGTGTCCTCCCACAGTCCAAGGACATACCAGTCAGTAGGTTCATTGGTCATTGTAAATTGTCCCGTGATTAGCCTAGGGTTAAATTGGAGGTCGCTGGGCTGTAAGGGCCTATTCCGAGCTGCATCTCAATAAGTAATTAAATAGTGAATCCAAACATTAATAATAATTTAACAAACCGCAGCAGGTGAAAGAAATCCTTCCCCGGATCTACACAAGACCTGATATAGTTTCACCTCATTTTATATCAGATCAAGACAACTAATAAGAAGCACAAGGACATGAGCCTTTCAGGTCCGCTAGCTTCTTCTGTTATCCAGTTGTACAATGTTTGCTCAATACTTATGTGTTATCATTATGTAACTCACTAATTCTCATCTAACAGCGTCAAGATATGAAATGTTTATTTGACGAATGGTTCAGCAGCTCTTTGAGCTGGGGAGGGGAGGGTGGAATTCAATGTCTAATCACAAACAGAAGAGCTGTAGCGCCAAAGGTCAGATAAGTGGGAATTTTTGATGCTTTCACTGCAGTGTGCGCTAAAGCAAGAGAGGGGCATTTGAATGCATCTGTGTCAGACAGCCGTGGCGATAGCAGGCTGCTGGCGAAGCAGAGCTGCGTCGGCGCTCTCTGACAAACCCTGCTCCACTGCAGAGTTCAGCAGCTTGCAGACTGGCATTACCAGGTTCATTTATCTGGGAGTTTCAAAGATTAATCTATGTTCATTTTAATCTTGGGGTCCTGTGAATGTCACCGATAATATGCCAAGAAACACATGAACGAATATTAAGTTTGACTGTGCAAACTTCATTTTGCACCAATTGGTCCCAGGTGACAATTAAACCTCGAGGAACACACACAAGATGTGAGAGGAACTCAGCAGGTCAAGCAGCATCTATGGAGGGGAACAAGCAGTTGATCTTTCAGGCCGAAACCCTTCATCAGGACTGGAAGGAAAGGGGGCAGAAGTGAGATTAATGAGGGGAAGGAGTACAGGCTGGCAGGTGATAAGCGAGACCAGGTGAGGCGAAAGGGGCATGAAGTAAGTCGCTGAGAGGGGACAAATGGAAGAGATAAAAGGCTGAAGAAGAAGGAATCTAATAGTAGAGTCAGATAGCATCTATGGAGGGGAATTAAAAAGTCACCGTTTCTGGTCGAGACTCTTCCTCAAGACTGGAAAGGAAGAGTGCGGTAGTATATATGGAGGGGAATACACTGCTGATATTTCAAGCTGAAACTGAAAAGGAAGGGAGAAATAGACAAAATATCGATTTTTTAATCTTCTGGTGATTTCTCTACCCTCTCTCTTTCTCTTTTTCTATTCCCCATTCTGGTTTTCCTCTCACTCCTTCTCTCCTCATCTGCCCATCACCTCCCTTTGGTTTCCCTCCCCCTTTCTCGTCTTCCATAGTCCATTGTTTTCTCCTTTAGATTCCCAGTTCTTCAGCCTTTACCTCGTCCACCGATCATCTCCCACGTTCTTACTTCTACCACCCCCATCCACCTTCTCCCTCAACTGGTCTCACACATCATCTGCCAATTTGTACTCCTTCCCTTCCTCCACTCCCTGATTCTGTCTTCTGCCCCTTTTCATTCTAGTCCTAATGAAGGGTCTCAGCCCAAAACATCAACTGCTTATTCCCCTCCATACATGCTGCCTGATCTGTGTTCCTCCAGCATACTGTCTGTTGACCTGGATTTCCAGAATCTGAAGAATCTTTTGCATCTAAAAACAAAATCTATGTCAATTTCAGACTAAATATAAATACTTATCCATATCAAGAAAGGCTGTAGGAAAATATTAAGCAGATAATAAATCTATTTTTCACTGTCATCACCTGAAAGCAGAAAACATTCAAAGTAACATAAGGGAGGGTTGATTCTTTGTTGACTTCTCTGCAACATACAGATAAGCAAATGTGGCATTCTTACTCTTCTACTGTTTGTCCCCTGGGCTCACATGATGTCCTCCTTAAAGTACTAGATTTCCTTAGCAATTACTCCAGTTAAACTATGAAACATAGTTTAATGATGCCATCAACCAGCAAGCAACATGTCATCTATATGCGCTGCACTGCATGAAGTTACAGAGAGACAGTGATAAGGCAGAGAAACGGGGCCTTTGATTGATCAAGTCCACACCAATTATCAAAGACCAATCACTGTATTTTATTCTCTCCACATTTCCCATCAGCTCTCCCCATATTCTACCACTCTATGCAATGGTGGAAAATTACAATGGCCCATCAACCTTTGGGATGGGATGGCAGTGGGAAGGGGGGAGGAGGACAGAAAACTGGAGCACTCAGAAGATTCCTAAGCAATCAATAGAAGTCCAAACAAACTCCACAGAGACAGTACTGAAGTCACTAGAACCATGGGGATTTTCATGGTCTTTATATTGTAAGTTAATTTCTAAAATTTTTGTGTTGTGAATTTCATGATTTTCAACAAAGACTGTCAAAAATTTGTATGGATAACTACACTATAGTGAGGCATTGGGAAAAAAAAGATCAAACTGTAATAAACAGACCTCAGTTCAACATCACTGCCTACAATATTGCTGCTGTTTTCACTGGTGGTAGTTAATCAGATAACCTGTCAAGTGGAAAAAAATCAAAATAATATTGCATTGTCAAAGTGTCTTTGCTGCTACACTTTTTATCTTTGTGATCCCAAATTTGGGATCCACTGAAAACGTCATGGAGACATTGCTGTAGTGCACTGGCAATTGGTTATTTTCCATTCAAGGACAATCTCAAACTACCACAATCCATTCCACACAGCTAGATACCTTTCTTCAATTAATGCAGTATTTTCTTTGCAGTAATAAGATCAGTAATTAAGTCTTAAATTCTATCCCATTCCCCTTTTATTACACACTGTTTCTCTGCTTTTACGTAGTCATAGCCCAACAAATCCAGGGGAAACAAATATCTGCGTGGTATCGCAATTGGTCTGAAAGGTAAATGCAACCTTTTAAATTTTGAAGATCCCTTCAACATCTGCAAGGACCCTGAGACCTATAATCCAAAATCAATCAACTGGGATCCACCCCAAATTATAACAGTACAGGTGTAGAACATAGAAATCTACAGCCCTTCGGCCCACAATGTTGTGTCAAGCATGTAACCAACTCAAACTGCCTAGAATTTCCCAACCGCATAGTCCTCTATTTTTCTAAGCTCCATGTACCTATCTAAGAGTCTTTTAAAAGACCCTATTGTATCCGCCTCTACCACTGTCGCTGGCGGTGTATTCCACGCACCCACCACTCTCTGTGTGAAAAACTAACCTCTGACATTCCCTTGTATCTTCTTCTATGCCCCCTCGTGTTAGCCATTTCAGCCCTGGGGAAAAGCCTCTGGCTATCTACACGATCAATGCCTCTCATCGTCTTATACACCTCTATCAGATCACCTCTCGTCCTCTGTCGCTCCAAGGAGAAAAGATGATGACCAGAAAACATTCCAACTATGTAACACATATTTCCAATATTAATACCTTTTAAATTAAAGTTGCTGAATCAATCCACTTCATAACAAAATGTGCCTGCAGTCCTTTTTATTTCACCATGTGAATGGAGAATATTTAGATTAATTTCTGAGGATCCTGTCCTAATTATACTTGTAAAACAGAAAGTCACTCCTTTCATCGACTGTGCTTAATATTTATTCCTAAATAATAGGGCTGTAGAAAGTTGCAGATAATATCTTTGCTCAACGGTAAAAGAAAAAAACAAATTACTGTTAATACATTTGGAGAGCTATCATAAACCTCTCACTGCAGGCAGCAATCAAAGGAGCTTTGGTATCAAATGAAATATGTGTTGATTAAACAGCAGAGATTTATCATGGATGGAGTATTTTGTGTTGATGCCTTCATAAATCAGATACGTAAGGTGGCGATAAAGTGCCACACCATGAAGCCGATAATGCCAATGTACATTCTTGGCAAAGGGAATGAACACAACTTCCCACTGGAGGGAGGCATGGAAAATTGAAAGACAGCAAAATGCCCCAAGCCTTCAACTTGGCACCCTGGTTGGTATCTTGGAACAAGTCTTCTGGTTATTGTGAAATGGGAAAAGGAGAGATGTAACGGGTTGTATTCCCAAAAATTAATATGGATACAGTAGATAATGGTAAAAATGATGATCAGAACAACCTTGGGATGATTTTCCATGTATATAATGAAACAACAGCCCTTTCCCTCTTCCTCCCCATTACTTCCAGCTTTCAAACTTGCCTTGTGGTCATATTACCATTCTTAATTTAAGTCCAATGAGAGATTTTTCTCAAAGCTATTAATACTCTCTTATTAACACACACAAAGTGCTAAAGGATCTCAGCAAGTCAGGCAGCATCTACGGAGAGAAATAAAGAGTCAATGTTTCGGGCCAAGGCCCTTCATGAGGTCTTATTCATATATCTTCAATAAATATTATCAAACAACAGATACATGCATGCATTGTTATGTCACTTCCTTAGAAACTTATTAGTTACATCTGCTTAACATTTAAAAACACAACTCCTAATGGTAGCCACAATACAGGAGAGTAACACACTCTGCTTCTGTTGACAGAAACATTTGACTTACTTTATGCGATTTCCAGAAGAGAACTGTGAATTCTTGTTATTTTCTGTATCTTTCATTACCTAGTGAATTATCCTGATAGATTTTTGAGGTGGTGTTAAGCTTTGAAACACAATATTTGCCTTTTTCTAGTATTTCCATCTGACCTTGCTTTTATTTCATCGACTATAGCTCAGCATTTAATACCATCATTCCCACAATCCTGATTGAGAAGTTGCAGAATCTGGGCCTTTGTACCTCCCTCTGCAATTGGATCCTCGACTTCCTGACCGGAAGACCAAAATCTGTGCGGAATGGGGATAACATATCCTCCTCGCTGGCAATCAACACTGGCACACCTCAGGGGTGTGTGCTTAGCCCACTGCTCTACTCTCTATATACACATGACTGTGTGGCTAGGCATAGCTCAAATACTATCTATAAATTTGCTGATGACACAACCATTGTTGGTAGAATTTCAGGTGGTGACGAGAGGGCATACCAGGAGTGAGGTATGCCAACTAGTGGAGTGGTGCCACAGCAACAACCTGGCACTCAACGTCAGTAAGATGAAAGTGCTGATTGTGCACTTCAAGAAGGGTAAAACGAAGGAACACATACCAATCCACATAGAGGGATCAGAAATTTCACGTCACATGTCGGTGATAATAAACCTGATTCTGATTACTTGTTCTTTCCCCAGGATGTGGCATTGTTTGCAAATGCCAGCATGTATTGTCCATCCCTTACTCTCCTTGAATTGATGTAGACTTTCTCATAAAGGTACTCCATGGCTATCCTGGGAAAGGCTGGTCCAGCTGAGTTTCTGGTCAATGGTGACTGACACAACAGTGACAGTGGAGGATTCAGCCAGAGTATCAAGAGTAGGAAACTGGACTGCGTGTCGCTGAAGTTGGCCACTGCTTGTCACTTTTGTGATGTGAATGTTGCTTAACCCTTTTGGGCCCATGATCGAAAGTAGGTCTTGCTCTGTGCAGATGTGGTCCTGTCCATTTTCTGGGAAGTTGCCAATGGAACAGAACATTGTGCACTAATCAGCTGACCTTATGATGAGTCACAGTCACACAGCATGGAAGCAGGATCTTTGGCCCAACTCATCCATGCTGGCTGTGTTGCCCAGGGAGCTAGTCCCATCTGCCCTCTCAACCTCTCCTATCTATGGACTTAACTTACATCGGAAGGAAGGTCATTAATGAGCACCTGAAGATGGTGGGGCAGAAGTATCCTGGGATTGGAATGATAGACTTCCAGCAAATCTCTAACAATTTTAGTTTTGCCTGGACTCATTGACACCACACTCATATCAAGTGCTGCCTAGATGTCAAAGGTAGCAGGCCTCACCTCAGCAATTCAGCTCTCTGGTCCATATTTGGAGCAAGATTGCAAGGAGGTCTGAAGCCAGATGGTCCTGGCAAAATTAAACATTGGTAAAAAGGTTATTAAATAGGAAGTGCAGCTCGTCTGCATCCTTGATTGCAACTTCCAAAACTTGTCTGGCAATTGAAGTAAACAATTGAATGTGTTGTGTTTATTAAATGTTCTCAATATTTAAGCAGAGGTTCAGCCTCACTTATGCATTCTAGATCGCATTCTTGAAATTTGCAGATGCCTCCAGGCTGGAGTATGTTGCCACATATTTTTGAGTAACTGAAATAGACCAAAGTGTTACCTGGGGAGATTTAGGTTTACAAGTTCAGGAATAAGAGTTTCAAAGATGTGTGCTACCCTCTGTAATGCATGATTCAATCATAAACAGTGTACCTCTGCTCATTTATTCCTGACTCTGAGCAGTAAGAACGCATGAATTAGAGGCAGGAGTCAGCCACCTGGCCCATCAAGTCTGCTGTACCATTCATCAATTTCATGACTAACCTTTTATTTCAGCAACATTTACCTGTACAATACCAGTGGCTTTTGAATCCCATCATGTCCAGAAATCTATCATACTTGATTTGAATGAACTCACTGAGTGAACCTCACGGCCTCCCAGAGAGACAATTTCAAAGAACTCACCCAGTCTGAGAGTGAAAAGAAATGATCTTAAAAGCCGTGCACTTTATTCTGGCCCCTGTTCCAGGCTCCTTGGATATTGAAACAACCAAGTATAAATTTTAATTTGTTTGTTTGTTTTATTGACTACACAAAAGCATTTGATAAAGTGAAGCACAAAAAGTTACTTGAAATATTACAGGAAACTCTAGATCTAGATTCGAAAGCCCTCTGCCTAATCAGAAATCTGTACTGGGAACAAACTGCCGCTGTAAGAATAGATGGAGAAGTGAGTCAGTTTATGAAAATCAAGAGAGGCGTTAGACGAGGGTGCATTTTCTCCCCTGATTTATTTAATGTGTACAGTGAAACAATATTACAAAAAATAAGAGACATCTTGGGAATCAAAATTGGCGGTGAAAGCACCAATAATTTCAGATATGTGGATGACACTGTATTAATTGCAAGTACGGAGGAAGAACTACAAAACTTAATTGATATAGTTGTTGAAGAAAGTGCAAAAATGGGTCATCAATCAATGCAAAAAGACAGAATGTATGGTGATATCCAAAAAGAAGGAGAATCCTATCTGCAGGCTGAAAATAAACGGGGAAGACATAAAGCAAATACAGTACTTGCGCTACTTCTTAGGAAGCTGGGTGACATCAGATGGCAGGTGTGACATGGATATCAAAAGAAGAATAGGGATGGCAAAAGATACCTTTACGAGAATGAAGAGTATACTGACCAATACTAAACTAGGCATGACAACCTGCCTCAGAGTACTGAAATGTTACGTTCATCCGGTTATGTTACATGGATCAGAATGTTGGACAATATCTAGTAACATGAGGAAAAGAACTGAAGCAGCAGAGATGTGGATTTTGAGGAGGATGCAAAGAATATCATCGACAAAACGAATATCTAACGAGCATGTCATGAACAGAGCAAACGCAAAAAGAGAAATAATGTATGAGATCACGAAAAGGCAACGTAACTTCATTGGACATGTGATTAGGGAAGAGGAGTTAGAATGCATAGTAATTATGGGAAAGATTGAAGGGAAGAAAGCAAGAGGAAGACAAAGACAATGATGATGGAGACAGCAGCCAGAGAACTGGAAATGAATACCAATGAACTGATCCACTTGACCCGGAACAGAAGTGTGTGGGCCATGGCAGTCAAAGCTCAATCTGGGCATGACACCTGACGATGATGATGATAAATTTTAACGACATCGCTCATTCTGCTAACCACAGAGTATATAGGCTTTGTCTACTTTATTTGTCCTCACTGGACAAACCTGTTGTCTTTGTAGAAACAATCTATGAATCTTCTTTGCACTCCATCTATGCAACGTACATCACTTTTTGGAAGGAAACCAAATTGAACATAATACTCTCAATGAGGTTTTACCAAAATCAACTAACTTAAGAGGAAAGTATACTGTTAATGGCAAGGCCCTTTGGACATAGGAACACTGAAGCCCAGAGGGATCTGTGCATGCAAGTTCCTAGCTTCCTGAAAGTGGCCACAGTAGCAATATGGCAAGAAGGTATATGATACACTTGCATTCATTCGAGTCATAGAGCACTACAGCACAGAAACAGGCTCTTTGGCCCATCTAGTCTGTGCCGTATTGTTATTCTGCATAGTCCCATTGACCTGCACCCAGCCTATAGCCCTCCATACCTCATCCATAAGCAGACTTATCCAAACTTCTCTTAATCATTACAATCAAACCCTTCCACTGGCAGCTTGTTACACACTTATACCACCCTCTGAGTGAAGAAGTGCCCCATCAGGTTCACTTTAAATATTTCAACTTTCTCCTTTAAACTATGAGCTCTATTTCTTGTCGCACTCAACCTCTGCGGGAAAAAGCCTTCTTCTATTTAGCCTCTCTATACGCCTCATAATTCTGTATACCTCTATCAAAGCTCCCCTCGTTCTCCTACATCCCAGGGAAAAATGTCCTAACCTACTCAGCCTCTCATTGGTAAGAGCACTGAGTATAAATGTTGAAAAATCTTGTTGCAGCTGTATAAGACTTTGGAAAGTGCATTCTTATCTGGACATGTCACAGGTTGGTACGGCAACTGCTCTGCCCATGACTGCAAAAAACTGCAGAGAGTTGTAGATACAGCTCATCACATCACGGGAATCAGTCTCCCCTCCAAGGGCTCTGTGCAGTTCTTGATGCTTCAGGAAAGCAGACAGCACAGACCCCACCCACCCCGGGACATTCTCTCTTCTTCTCTCTCTCATCAGGCAAAAGTTACAGAAGCCCAAATGCACATAGAACCAGGCTCAAGGACAGCTTCCATTCCTGCTGATGTAAGACTATTGATGGTTCCTAACTATTGACGAACCCTTGACTTAACAAGCTATCTCACTATGACTTTGCACTTCATTGTCGACCTGCACTGCAACTGTAACAATTTATTTTTGTATTTTATTTTACTTGGAGATACAGAATGGAGTTGGCCCTTTCGGCCTTACAAGCCACACCACCCAGAATCCCCCAACAACCCCAATTTAACCCTAACCTAATCACAGGACAATTTACAACGACCAACGAACCTACTCAATGCATCTTTGGACTGTGGGAGGAAACCAGAGGACCTGGAGAAAACCAATGAATTCCATGGGGAGGATGCACAGAGACTGCTTATATAGGATTGCAGCATTGAACTCTGAACTCCAAAGCCCCAAGCCGAAATAGTGTCCTGTTACGTTACCATGACACCTAAGAACAGAATGTATTCTGCATTCAAGCAACACATATAAAAGTTGCTGGTGAACGCAGCAGGCCAGGCAGCATCTCTAGGAAGAGGTGCAGTCGACGTATCAGGCCGAGACCCTTCGGCTGAAACGTCGACTGCACCTCTTCCTAGAGATGCTGCCTGGCCTGCTGCGTTCACCAGCAACTTTTATATGTGTTGCTTGAATTTCCAGCATCTGCAGAATTCCTGTTGTTTGCGTATTCTGCATTCAGTTCCTTTTTTACATTGTACTGTTGTAATGAATTGATCTAGGTAAAAGTTCAAAGTTAATTTATAATCAAATGTCACCATACGCTACTGAGATTCATTTTCTTGTGGGCACCTACAATAAATTATAAAGGAACACAATATAATCAATTGAAAGCCACAAACAGCAAGACGGGTAAAAGACAACAATTTGTGCAAGTGGAAAATAAAGAAGAACCAAACAAAATTATAATAATAAATAAACAATAAATATGAAGAACACAAAATGAAGTGTCCCTGAAAGTGAGTCCATAGGTTGTGGGAACAGTTCAGTAATGGGACAAATGAAGTTATCCCCTCTGGTTCAACAGCCTGATGACTGAGGGGTAATAACTGTTCCTGAAAATGGTGCTGTGGGCCCAGAAGAGAGCACAACCTGGATGGTGGGAGTTCTTGATGATGGATGAAGAACATAGAATATTACAGTACAGTGCAGGCCCTCTGACCCACGATGTTGTGCCAACCTCTGAACTTACTCTAGGATCAATCAAGAGTACTGATCACTCTATTTTTCAAACATCCGTGTGTCAAATCTGTATGAACAATATGCAAGACAGCTTTTCAGTGCATCTCGGTACATGTGAAAACAATAAAATAATTTACCAATGAACCAATTTAGCATTTGTTTATGGTTCAAACACACCTATCTCTTCCTTAATACTTAAAGCCAAGTCATGATAACGCTATTACTGCTGGAATTGAAAGATCAGTGATCAATCAAACCGGTCCAAATGTCAAATTCCAAATCTTTGGATTGATACACACCAGGACAAAAATGGGTAATTTTGCTAATGGAACAGTCTACCTCCATTACTAATTGCCAGTCTGTGCTGAATTAGTTTACCTCAGTCAGGAAAAAGGTTAAGGCATCGTTCAATCAAAGTCAGTTGAATGAAGGGAAAGGTTTAGAAATGTCACCACTGCTCAAAGCAAATAGACCAGTAGCAGGTTCAGGAGATTGTACTCTCCAGACAAATCAGAGGCACATGATTCATGGAATGAGCTCTTTCTACCATGGCATGAACTTCACCAAAGGAAGGTCAAGGTTATTTAAGACTAATCAGAGAGCTACAAGATTCACCGGTTCATAAACAGGCAGTCATTTGTGCCACTATTAGTAGCAGTGAACACCACCACATCCTGGACTTTGATCAATTGTGCCACCTAAGACACCGATGGGAAATAATGTACACAGGATATCTTGCTACTGTCTGCTACGTTCAGAAGGAAAGCGAGCCCTTCTTTGGCATGAATCCACCAACAAACATGCACAGCTCACAGCAAAAGACAGGGCTACTGAAGTTTTCCCAAAATGTTGACCACAAGGAACTTCCTCTTCAGGAGTCCCTCCAGTTTTCTGAGGGCTCAAAGGAGAACAGAGAACATAGCAAAGTATAACATAGTAAAGGCCCCTTGGCCCATGCTGTTATGTTGACTTTTAACCTACTCCAAGGTCAATCTAACCCTTCCGCCCAACATAGCCCTCCACTTTTCTTTCATTCATGTGCTTGTCTAAGAGTTTCTTAAATGGTTCTAAAGAATCTGTTTCTACCACCGGCCCCAGCTGAGCAATCCATGCACTTACCATTCTCTAAAACACCTACCCCAACATCCTCCCTAGTCTTTCCTCCAATACCATGAAAGTATGTCCTCTCATATTAGCCATTGTCATTGTGGGAAAAGGGTGCTGGATGTCCACTTTGCCTACACCTCTTATCATCTTATATACCTATAAAATCTCAGCTTTGGGGCTCCTCATCTAAGAAAAGATGTGCTGGCATTGGTGGGTACAGAGTAGGTTTACAAGGATGGTTCCAAGAATGAATGGGTTATCATATGAGGGATGTTTGACGGCTCTGTGCCTGTACTCACTGGAATTTAGAAGGATGAGGGATATCTCATTGAAACCTTTCAAAATGTTGAAAGGCCTAGACAGAGTAGATATGGAAAGGATGTTTCCCATGGAGTCACGGACAAGAGGGTACAGCCTCAGAATAGAGGGGCAGCTATTTAATACAGATGCGGAGAAATTTCTCTAGCCAGAGGGTGGTGAATTTGTGGAATTTGCTACTACAAGCCAGGTTGTTTGGTGTATTTAAGGCAGAGCTTGCCAGGTTCTTGATTGGACATGGCATCAAAGGTTACGGGGAGAAGGCCGGGGCGTAGGGTTGAGGAGAGGGAAAAAGGATCAGCCATGATTGAATGGCGGAGCAGGCTTGACGGGCCAAAGGGCCTAATTCTGCTCCTATGTCTTGTGGTCTCATGATCGAACCATATTAAGAAGATGGGGGGGGGAGGGGGAGGAGTACAAGCTGGAAGGTGACGGGCAAGTGAGGGGAAGTTAGGTGGGCGGGGGAGGGAGGATGAAGTGAGATGCCAGGAGGTGATAGGTGGAAAAGGTAAAGGGCTGAAGATGAGGGAACATGATAGGAGAGGAGCGGATTGGAGAAAGGGAAGGAGGAAGGCCACCAGAGGGTGGTGATCTGCAGGTGAGGAGACAAGAAGTGTTAAGACTGGAGCCGGAATGCAGGAAGAGAGAAGAGGGAGGGGTGAGAAATTACCAGAAGTTGGAGCAAACCCTCCTGCAAGGACATTAATCTCTCTCGAGCTCAGGCATAACCCTTCCCTTCTGTACAGGTCATACCTTCCCCATAAGAGATCTCAATGATCCACAAATCTGAAACCCTGCCCCCTGCACCATCACCCACTCACTGATCTGCTATGTCATCCTACCCTGACCCTCACTGGTGTCTGGCACTGGCTGTGATCCCGAGATTACTGGCCTTAATATCCTACTTTTTAGCTCCCTTTGTAGCTCCTTATATTCGCTCAACAGGACCTCAACACTTTTCTAATCTGTGTTGTTGGTGCCAATATCTGCCACGAGTTCTAGCTGCTCTCCCTCCCCCTTAGGAATGCTGTGCACATGATCTGAGATGTTCCTGACCCTGGCACCCGGGAAGCAACGTGCCATCTAGGCATCTCTTTCACATCCTCAGGAGCTCCTGTCTGTTCCCCTATCTATTGAATCCCCTACCATCACCGCTCTCCTCTTCTCTCCCTTCCCTTCTGAAGCACAGTGCCACATTCAATGCTAGAGGTTTGGGCATTGTGGCTTTCCCCTTGTAAGTCACCTCCACCAACAGTATCCAAAGCAGTATATTTGTAATTGAGCAGAATGGTCACAGCAGTATTATGTATGTCTGACGACTCCCTTAACCCTCTCCTGAAAGTCACCCACCTACCTTCCTCCTGCAGCTTAGTTGTGACATGCCTCCCTGTATTTTCTATCTATCAACTCCTCATTTTCCCAAATGATCCAGAACTCCTACTCCAGTTTCCCAACTGCAGCTGTATGCACTTCTTGCATTTGTAGCCATCAGGGACAATGGAGGTCACCCTGACATCCCACACTGTGCAAGAGGATTCACCTTGGTCTCCACCTCTTCTCATCAAAGTCTTTGTTCCCCATTCTGGCTGCTCCCCTTCAGCTCAACTTCCTTTCATTGACCCAAGTGAGACTTGCCATTTTCAATGGTTCCGGCTCTCGCACAAATCTCACTCCCGCTCTTAATCCTCCGAAGTGAAATATTAGGATAGGTAGGTCCCTGGGGTTGGACAGGATGTACCCCGGGTTACTACAGGAAGTGTAGGTAGGGATTGCTGTGTAATTGGCAGTGATCTTTGTGTTCTCACTGGCTACAGGAGTGGGACCAGAAAGTTGGAGGATTGCAAATGATATTCCATTTTTTTCAAGAAATGCAATGTGGGAATTATAAGACCAGTAAGTCTGACATTAGTGATGGGGCAAACTATTGGAGAGGGCTCTTAGAAACAAGTTTCAGGAGCATTTAGAGAAGCATAGTCTGATTGGGTGTAGAGAGCATGTCTTTATGAGGGACAGGTCATGCCTTACGAGCCTGAAAGACTTTTTGAGAGGAAGTGACAAAATAAGTTGTTGAAGGTAGAGAAACGGATGTGGTGTTCATGGATTTTAGTAAGGAATTCAACAAGGTTCCCCATGGTAGGCCCACTCAGAACGCCAGCAGCCATGGAATCTGGAGAAACCTGTCTGCATGGATTCCGAATTGGCTTGGTCACAGAAGCAGAGGGTGGATGTAGATGGAGAATCTTCTGCCTCGAGGTCCGTGACTAGTGGTGTTCTGCAAGTGGTGGTTAGAGGCCTATATATAATTGCCATCAGGGTTCTTTTACCCTTGCAGTATCTTAATTCAACCCACAAGGATTCAACATCTTCCGATCCTTTGTCACAGCTTTCTGTTGACTTGATGCCATTCTTTACCAGCAGAGCAATCCCACTCCCTCTGCCGACCTTCCTATCCCTCCAATACAATGTGTAACCTTGGACATCTACAATCATCCTTCAACCACGATTCAGTGATGGCCACAGCATCATACCTGGCAACCTGTAATAGTACAACTAGATCATCCACCTTATTTCCTGTACTCCATGCATTGAGATATAACACTTTGAGTACTGTATTTGCTACCCTTTTTGATTCTGCATCCCTAATGCACTGATACTCACCCTGCTGGCTGCAATTTTGTCGTATCATCTGCCTGCCCTTCCTTGACTCTTTATTCCTCATCCTAAATACTGCCTCACCTACTGAATTCCTCCAGCATGTTACACTGGATTTCCAGCATCTGCAAAATCCGTTGTGTTTGTGATCCTACCAGCTGAGTAATAGAGAAAATGTCACCAATTTGCTCTTATGCATAAACATAGAGTGACATCAAGTAGCTGGAGATTATTTAAACAAGAAAAAGATCAGTGAACAGAAACATGCATCTAACGTGGAGCTATAGCATGAATATTTTAATGCTTGGTGAAAATATTGGCTTTTCAAAATGAGATCATTAAAACATGAGCACGAGCTGAAAAGTTAAAAGACTGGTTCTTGTTTCCAAGGCTAAATTCACAAAAGTTTTGCATGCAGCAGCGGCCTGTACAATGAGCAAAGAGAATAAAGTGCACATCTAGGCAGAAAAGCAGTGAAACATATCAAGAACCATGTAGAATACCAGGATCTGTACAGAATTCACATGATGCCACCTATCTCACATTCTCCACTCAATTACATTTAAATCTGATAGTATCATGCTGAATTTCAATCAAGAGGATTCCAGGCCTAAATTACAACCTCAGCTGAAGCTAGATCATTGTATTTCTTTCGGTTAAAGCTATTATTTTTCATCTGAATATTTAAATGGGAGAAGGGAGAAGTGAATAATTCAAGAGAAGTCGAAAGGAATGGCGTATGGGGTGATGTTTAAAGGAAAATTTACTGTTCTCCTTGAACAAGCTATACCTTCCCAAATTCATGATTTTCTTGACTTAAACTCCTTATTTCCATTTCTTGCCTCAAAAAATGGGTCTGATTAAATCACTAATGGCATACAGAGATGTTTGAGAAAGATAATCTGATCCTCCATATCCTTCTCAGCTGTCCTTAACCTGTGGTACAATTGGCCACAATATCCTTGCCTGATCTTCCTCCACCACCTTCTGCTGGTATGGGAACACAGTCACCTGACTACATTTTCATCTATCATATAATTACCACAGAATCATAGCATTCGCTTCCCTTAGCATGGCTTCAGAGCTGGGAGCTCTGGTGTCCCTTGAAGCCTTGGGAGCCACCCTGCCAATTATCATCACCCTACTACCTATCAGCACCAACACTGGAAAGCGAGTCTACATAGGCTAATTAACAACCCCAGCGCTACCTCATCATTGCTTTTCTTAACCTTTCCAATCACTCTGAGTGGTCAGCAACTGGAACTGAATGTAGCAACACTCCCAACAGAATACCAACACCCATGTTTGCTTGGTAACGCTCCTCTGAAGTCCCATTCTGGCAGCAGTAAAGATGTTTCAGAAATGCAAAGTGCTGTTGACCTGCAAAAATGATCGAAGCAACTACTGAAAGTGATTTTCAAGTACTTCATCTTCCCAGCTGCAAGGAGAATCTACACAAAGCAAAAGGCAACCGCTCATCCTTGCTATTCAACCGCACAGATACCTACACAGGGAATTTTGAAAAGAAGTGAAAACTGAAAAAGTGTAATCCTGCATTCTTTTGTATGGCATTTTAACATTTGAAAGCTTTATCCTGAATATCCAAACTTGAAAATTAGTAAATAGTGCTGGACGCAAAAAACTTCCTCCAAACTTTGATCACTGAATTTGGGGTAATATACTGAGTGAACTTTTTCAAAGGTTTGCATCTATGTGGTTCACTTCTCAGGTCACCAGTAATTGCAACACTGACTTTGGATCTGCGTGGCCAGTCCAAAGTCAAGTCCCAGACCAACTTTCAGCTATGGTAGGGCTTTCATGCTTTAGTAAGCTATAAAGCAAAGTTGGGAAGCATTGGTAACAACAGCACATCCCCACCTAATGAGCTGAGCGTATTCTGCGCCTGTTTTGAACAGAAGGGGAATAGAATGTCAGCACCCGCCCCAGCGGCTTTTCAATGTGCCTGAATCCATAGTCACTACTACAAGACATAGGATCACTCTTTCAGAAAGTGAACACACAGAAAGCATCTGGCCTGGATAGAAGCTCTCCTCATGTTCTCAGCTGGTGTGCAGATGAGCTAGCAGAGGTTCTTCAAGACATTTTTAACCTTTCCCTACCTCAATCCGAGACTCCCACCAGCTTTAAAAGATCACTCTCATCCCAGTAGATAATAAAAATAAGGTAAAGTGTCTTAATGACTACCACACAGTAGCTCTGACATCCTCTATCATGAAGTGCTTCAAGAGACATGAGGGCACGCGTCAACTTCTGCCCTCAAGTCAACTGCAACTACCCGACCACCAAAACAGGCCCATAAAAGACTCCATCTTCCTAGCCCTAAAGAAATTTCTTAGCATCTGAACAGCAAAAGCATCTACTTTTGACTATAGCTTGTTTTTCAAAACACTATTGTTCGTTTTCCAAGCAAACTCTTCTCCAAACTCCTGGAACTGGGACGCAGCGTTCCTCTTTGTAACTGGACCCCTGACTTTCTGACCAACAGACCGCAATCAATCGGTGTTGGCAGCAAACCATAACACTGGTGTCCTACAAGGCTGTGTCTTCAGCCCTTTCCTCGCTATGCACTCACAACTGCTGTCCAGATTCTGATCAAGCTCCATCTACAAATTTACAAATTTGCATAGTGAGCCAAATCTCAAATAACAACGAGTCAGATGACAGGAAGGAGATCGAGACCCAAGTGACATTGTGTCATAAAAACAGCCCTGCCCTCAATATCAGCAAAACTAAAGAGCTGGTCATTGACTTCAGGAGGGAGGAGAGTACATATGCTTCTGCTTACATCAATGCTGTTGAGGTCAAGAGGGTTGAAATCTTCATTTCTTGGGAATGATTGGAGAGACTGGTTATGTCCCACATCCCTGCCAAATGGCCAAAATGCTACACCTGCCCATTCCTCACTTCCATTCAGGTCTCCAAACAGTCCTTCTAGGTGAGACAACACTTCACCTCTGAATCCGCTGGGGTCATCCATTGTGTCCAGTGCTCTTGATGCGGCCTCCTCTATATTGGTGAGACCCATCATAAACTGGGGGACTGCTCTATTGAGCACTTCCGTTCTATTTGCCAAAAGCGGACCATCCGGGTGGCCAAACACATTAATACCGATTCCCAAGATGAGGCCACCCTCGGAGTGGAGGAGCAACACCTTACATTCCATCTGGGTGGCCGCCAAATGAGTGCATGAATATCGATTTTTCATTCTGGTAAAATAAAATTTCCCTCCACCTCTCCTCTTCTCTTTTCCCCACTCTGAACCTCTTATATCTTCTCACCTGCCAAAAGGCTCCCCCTAGGTCCCTTACTCCTATGGTCCACTTTTACCTTTCCTACCCACCTAGCTTCACCTTTCACTTTCTAGTTATCCTCCTTCCCTTCCTCCCCACCTTTTCATTCTGGTGTCTTCCCATTTCCTTTCCAGTCCTGCAAAGGGTCTCTGCCTGAAACGTCGATTGATTATTCATTTCCATAGATGCCGACTGACCTGCTGAGTTGCTCCAGCATTTGATGTGCTGTTTTATATGTCATCATATACAACACTGAGGTTCATTTTCTTGTGGGCATACTCAATAATTCTGATACCATAACAGAATCAATGAAAGACCACACCAACAGAGCAAACAACCAGTGTGCAAAAGACAACAATGAGCAAATACGAAAAAAGAAAAAAAGAAATAATAATAAATAAATAAATATCAAGAACATGAGATGAAGAGTCGTTGATAGTGAGTCCATAGGTTGTGAGAACAGTTCAGTGATGGGGCAGTAAAGTTGAGTGAAATTATCCCCTCTGGTTCAGGAGCCTGATAATTAAGGGGTAATAGTTGTTTGTGAACCTGGTGGTGTGAGTTTTGAGGCTCCTGAACCTTCCTCGTGATGGCAGCAGCAAGAAGAGAGCACAACCTGCACGGCAGGGGTCCTTGATGATGGATGCTGCTTTCCTGCGACAACTCTCCCTGTAGATGTGGGGTGGGGAGGGCTTTATCCGTGATGAACAGGGCCATATCCACGGCTTTTTGCAGGATTTTCCATTCAGCGTAAATTAGTCATTGTGCATTGTCCTGTGAGTAGGCTGAAGTTAAATAGACAGGTTACAGTTCAGCTCACTGGGCTGGAAGAGCCTGTTCCATGCTGTATCTCAAAAAAAACAACAGGCTCTCAACGTACCTGTTACAGGCGAAGGGGTGTAGGGCTGCCAGACTGGATTTGAACTAGGATTGTTGTGGTGAAGCTCTGTATCTTTAACTCGTGGACTACCAGGACAGACTTAGACCAGGTGGACCCAAGTGCAGAGGAGACCAGAGATGAGGATGGAATCAAACAAACAATCTTTACTTACGGCTTGGTTAGTTGAGAACACAAGCGAGGACAGTACACACAACTGAGCAAAGACAGACAAAACAGGGCACAGGCGCACTGATAACTGAAACACAACACAGGTGAAAATAATCAAATAGTAAACATGGGACCAGGAACATTGGAGCCTGGAGGAATCTGGCAGCCCCAGGTTGTCAGACTGAGGCATGACAGTACTTCAGTACGTGTGAGAATAGTAAACCAAATGCAAGTGTACCAATTTCATACCAGTTTACACTGTGGTCAAGGAAACTAGTGAGCATTTTCACTTCCTGAATGATAAAGAGAGAGTACAGGCACACAATTTTTACCAGATTAATTTTAATAAAATGGCTAAATGATAATAATTGTATCAAACTGTTGAAAAATCTCAGGACTTCTCAAAGCACTCTGCAACCAATGCAATACAGGAATAGCAATTTTTTCAGTCATTATTCAAAAAATAAGATTACAGGATGCTTTTCACACCATATCATTTGGATGGCTCGCCGACAGAATTCATCCTGATCCATAGTTCCAGAGGAGAGTCTCTTCAGACAGTAACCAACAGTATTACACAACAGCTTTCACAACAATTTAAAATGTTAATTAATCTAAGTTTAGTGAATTGAATCACTTGCCTAAAATTAGAACTCAGGAAAATTAATTAACATTATTTAAATTAAAAGCCAGAAAAAAATTCAAAGATCTGAAAAAGAAAATGTGGTAAATATAACATCAAATATAGAGTAAGTCCCTTCCCATCTGATATGATTCAAGATCTAATGTTTTGTAATGAACATCAGATCTATCAGGCATTTTGAAATGACGTCATGCTTTTTGCTTGAAGTTTTTGGAAAACACCTTCTACGAGGATGAACAAATTACTCACATTTTCAAATTCACTGCAAACCAATTTTAGACTTCTGTAAGAGGACAGCAAAGTAAACAGATAAGTACTCAGCTTGAACACAATGAAAGAAATTTGAATGGTAGATGTTAAGAGGGCTCACTTATAGAAAATAAGACAAGTACCCTTAAACCCAACATTGCCACTAATAAATCCAGTCTAGAGTTCAGAGTAAATTTATTCTCAAAGTACATATATGTCACCATATAGAACCTTGAGACTCATTTTCTTGTGACAATCACAGTAAATACATGAAGCACAATAATCAATGGAAGACTGCACCGAACAGGATGGACAACAGCCAATGTGCAAAAAAATAGAACCAACTCTGGAAATACAAAAGGAAAGAGAAAAAACGAAATAATAATAATAATAAATACATAAATAAGCAATAAATATTCAGAACATGAGAAGAAGAGTTCTTGAAAGTGGAACAGTTCAGTGATGAGCCAAGTGAAGTTGCTTTAAGTTATTCCCACCGGTTCAAGGGCCTCATGGTTGAGGGTTAATAACTGTTCCTAAACTTGGTGGTGCACATCCTGCAGTTTCTATACCTTCTTCATAATGGTAGAACTGAGACAAGAGCATGGCCTGGAGGGTCAGAATCCTTGATGATGGATGCTGCTTTCCTGTGTCAGCACTCCATGTAGACGTGCTCAGTGGTGGGAAGGGCTTTACCAGTGATGGACTGGGCATATCCACTACTTTTTGTAGGCTTTTCCACACAAGGGCATTGGTGTTTCCATATCAGGCCGTGATACAACCAGTCAATTTTCTCTCCACCACATTTCTCTAGAAGTTTGCCAAATTTTAGATGACATGCCAAATCTTCGCAAACCTCTAAGAAAGTAGAGGTGCTGCCATGCTTTCTTCATAATGGCACCTACTTGATGGACCCAGGATAGATCTGCTGAAAAAGTATCACTGAGGTCTTTAAATTGGCTGACCCTCTCCGCCTCTGATCCCCCTATGAGGACTGGCTCATGGACCTCCAGTTTCCTCCTCTTGAAGTCAATAATCACCTCCCTGGACTTGCTGGCAAAAGAAAATTGTTAGTACAGACAGGCAGATGAATTTGCTCCTGCTGGGTATAATGGAGGTGACCATCCATGATGCAGTTGAGGCAATATTAAACGAAAAAAACGGTGACAAAGGATGTACTGCTGGCCTTGGATAGTGAAGGGTGAAAGTATGATCTTCAACACCATGGGGTTAGTGTGAACTAGTTGGCCCAATTGTGCTGATTCCTCTGCTGTAGGTGCTGTTCTAACAATCAATATTAGGACTCCTGCACAATTTTTTTCAAATCTGATTGTTATTTGTATTGAAACAGAAGCAGGGACACACTACAGATCAGGCAGTATTATAGTATGGATAGCTTTCTTGAGAGAATTAAAGAAAAGAGAACATAATGTGGTTCAAATCACACCAAGGTACAGAAAGTATTAGCATTTTGTTCCAAAACAAAGTAAAGGACTACAAAGAACAGCAGCAAAGATATTTGACAAGGTACGTCCTTTTACCACAGTAGTCATTCAGAGTCCCACAGGAGTAATCTTATTACTTTGATAGTTATTGTAAAAGAAATTTCTAACAAGTTCCACCTCAACCTGCTTTGTCTCAGATGACTTCCCAGTCTCAAAAGCTAAGTAATCAGAAGTGCCTTAGCTGCCTTTGGAACATATCATAACCAAAAACATCACCACTCTCTAGAACTGCAAGAAAGAATTTCATGCAGTTCCTGAGTGATTATTCACAGACATGAACATTTGATCTAGAATCCTGAGTTTGAATCTCACCAAAACAGTGCCGGGATTTAATTGAAAGTAATTAAATAAATATAGAATAAAAAGGTTATTATTTAAAATGGTGCCCCTGAAAGTACCACATTGTCACAAAAAAATCCCAGCTTGTTCATGAATGGGAAAGCATCTCCCATCTGTAGTTAATATGCCCTCCATGTGACAATGTGGTTGATCACCCTTGATTTCAGAACACATTCAATCAAGGGAGATTTTAAGATAGTCCAACACCCTAATACTCCATGAGTGAAGATGTAATAATGAAGGACAAATTATCAATTAACCTTCTTCTTATAGCTTCATAATTTTGCCCTAATTTAAAAATCGATGAAACAGGAAGGAGAAAGTGAAGAAATGGCAGAGATTCAGGGTCCGCACCATCAGGTTCAGAAATAGTTATTACCCGTCAACCATCAGGCTTTTGAGCCAGTGGGGATAACTTCATTCGCCCCCAACATTGAATTTTTCCCACAACCTATGGATTCACTTTCAAGGACTCTTCATCAAATGCTTTTGATATTTAAAGCTTATTTATTTATTATTATTACTTTTTTCTCTCTTTTGTATTTGCTTAATTTGTTGTCTTTTGCACATTGGTTGTTTGTCTGCCCTGTTGGGTGTGGTCTTTCATTAATTCCATTATGGTTCTTGTATTTACTGAGTATGCCTGCAAGAAAATAAATCTCAAGGTTGTATATGGTGACATACGAGGGGTGATTGATAAGTTTGTGGCCTAAGGTAGATGGAGTCTATTTTAGAAAACCTAGCACATTTATTTTTCAACATAGTCCCCTCCTACATGTACACACTTAGTCCAGCGGTCGTGGAGCATACGGATCTTGGACCTCCAGAAAGTGTCCACAGTAGGGGCAATTGATAAGTTTGTGGCCTAAGGTAGAAAGAGATGAGTTATTAACTTCAAACTGTCTGCATAATCACTCAAAGAGTTGAACTGCATGTGCATGTAACAAGAGCTGCATAACTCATCTCCTTCTACCTTAGGCCACAAACTTATCAATCACCCCTCGTATATGTATTTTGATAATAAATTAACTTTGAAATTTGAAGAAATAGTCCCAGTCTTACTGAAATGACGTCCATAAGTTCTGTGCAGTTGTTGGAAATGAGGACGAAGAGGCTGGATTTAAGGGAAAAGATAGAGTTGAGAAATAAAGTTAATCTATACATTTGCGGGCCCTCACAGGGTATTAAATGATTTTAATAGTCGTCAAAGGAGTGCAACAAGCAAGTGAAGAGGATTAAACAATCTGTTTGCCAGGTATACTCAAGTCTGCTTCCTTTCAAATTGAATGAGTGAACCCAGATGGAAAAAGGGGACAGCAAAGACTGAAGCCAGAGAGGAAGGATATTAACACATTGAAATGGGTGGTTAAGGAGATGCATAGGTTTTGAATGGGTCAGGTGCAAGAAGGATGGTCTATACGTAGTGTATGGATAGACGGTCTATGGAATGGTCATCTATGGAAAGATGGTCTATGGAAAGATGGTCTATGGAAGGGTGGTCTATGGAAGGATAGTCTTTGGAAGGATGGTCTGTGCATGGTGTATAGAAGGATGGTCTATGGAAGGGTGGTCAATGGAAGGATGGTCTATGAAAGGATGGTTAAGCATCGTGTATGGAAGGATGGTCTATGCGTGGTGTATGGAAGGATGGTCTATGAAAGGATGGTTAAGCATCGTGTATGGAAGGATGGTCTATGCGTGGTGTATGGAAGGATGGTCTATTGAAGGCTGGTCTTTAGAGGGGTGGTCAATGGAAGGGTGGTCAATGGAAGGATGGTCTATGGAAGGGTGGTCTATGGAAGGGTGGTCAATGGAAGGATGGTCTATGGAAGGGTGGTCTATGGAAGGATAGTCTTTGGAAGGATGGTCTGTGCATGGTGTATAGAAGGATGGTCTATGGAAGGGTGGTCAATGGAAGGATGGTCTATGAAAGGATGGTTAAGCATCGTGTATGGAAGGATGGTCTATGCGTGGTGTATGGAAGGATGGTCTATTGAAGGCTGGTCTTTAGAGGGGTGGTCAATGGAAGGGTGGTCAATGGAAGGATGGTCTATGGAAGGATAGTCTTTGGAAGGATGGTCTGTGCATGGTGTATAGAAGGATGGTCTATGGAAGGGTGGTCAATGGAAGGATGGTCTATGAAAGGATGGTTAAGCATCGTGTATGGAAGGATGGTCTATGCGTGGTGTATGGAAGGATGGTCTATTGAAGGCTGGTCTTTAGAGGGGTGGTCAATGGAAGGGTGGTCAATGGAAGGATGGTCTATGGAAGGGTGGTCTATGGAAGGGTGGTCAATGGAAGGATGGTCTATGGAAGGGTGGTCTATGGAAGGGTGGTCAATGGAAGGATGGTCTATGGAAGGGTGGTCAATGGAAGGATGGTCTATGGAAGGGTGGTCAATGGAAGGATGGTCTATGAAAGGATGGTTAAGCATCGTGTATGGAAGGATGGTCTATGCGTGGTGTATGGAAGGATGGTCTATTGAAGGCTGGTCTTTAGAGGGGTGGTCAATGGAAGGGTGGTCAATGGAAGGATGGTCTATGGAAGGGTGGTCTATGGAAGGGTGGTCTATGGAAGGGTGGTCAATGGAAGGATGGTCTATGGAAGGGTGGTCAATGGAAGGGTGGTCAATGGAAGGATGGTCTATGGAAGGGTGGTCAATGGAAGGATGGTCTATGGAAGGGTGGTCTATGAAAGGGTAATCTTTGGAAGGATGGTTTATGTGTGGTGTATGGAAGGATGGTCTATGGAAGGATAGTCTACAGAAGGATGGTCTATGAAAGGGTGGTCTACAGAAGGGTGGTCTACGGAAGAGTGGTCTATGAAAGGATAGTCTGTGTGTAGGGTATGGAAGGGTGGTCTATGGAAGGATGTTCTATGGAAGGATTGCCTATGGAAGGGTGGTCTATGAAAGGGTGGTCTGTGGAAGGATGGTCTATGAAAGGGTAGTCTATAGAAGGGTAGTCTTTGGAAGGATGGTTAAGCATGGTGTATGGAAGGATGGTCAATGGAAGGATGGTCTATGGAAGGCTGGTCTATGAAAGGGTGGTCTATGGAAGGGTAGCCTTTGGAAGGATGGTTTATGTGTGATGTATGGAAGGATGGTCTATGGAAGGGTAGTCTTTGGAAGGATAGTCTGTGCGTGGCGTATGGAAGAGTGGTCTATTGAAGGACGTTCTATGGAACGATGATCTATGGAAGGGTGTCTATAGAAGGGTGGTCTATGGAAGGGTGTCTATGGAAGGGTGTCTATAGAAGGGTGGTCTATGGAAGGGTGGTCTATAGAAGGGTGGTCTATGGAAGGGTGGTCTACAGAAGGGTGGTCTATGGAAGGGTGGTCAATGGAAGGATGGTCTATGGAAGGGTGTCTATGGAAGGGTGGTCTATGGAAGGATGGTCTATGGAAGAGTGGTCTATGGACGGGTGGTCTATGGAAGGGTGTCTATGGAAGGGTGTCTATAGAAGGGTGTCTATGGAAGGGTGGTCTATGGAAGGGTGTCTATAGAAGGGTGGTCTATGGAAGGGTGACCTATGGAAGGGTGGTCTATGGAAGGGTGTCTATAGAAGGGTGGTCTATGGAAGGGTGGTCTATGGAAGGATGGTCTATGGACGGGTGGTCTATGGAAGGGTGTCTATGGAAGGGTGGTCTACAGAAGGGTGGTCTACGGAAGGGTGGTCTATGGAAGGGTGGTCTATGGAAGGGTGTCTATGGAAGAGTGTCTATAGAAGGGTGGTCTATAGAAGGGTGATCTATAGAAGGGTGATCTATAGAAGGGTGGTCTATGGAAGGGTGGTCTATGGAAGGGTGTCTATGGAAGGGTGTCTATAGAAGGATGGTCTATGGAAGAGTGGTCTATGGAAGGGTGTCTATGGAAGGGTGGTCTATGGAAGGGTGTCTATGGAAGGGTGTCTATGGAAGGGTGGTCTATGGAAGGGTGATCTATGGAAGGGTGTCTATGGAAGGGTGGTCTATGGAAGGGTGTCTATGGAAGGGTGTCTATAGAAGGGTGATCTATAGAAGGGTGATCTATAGAAGGGTGGTCTATGGAAGGGTGATCTATGGAAGGGTGTCTATGGAAGGGTGGTCTATGGAAGGGTGTCTATGGAAGGGTGTCTATAGAAGGGTGGTCTATGGAAGGGTGGTCTATGGAAGGGTGATCTATAGAAGGGTGATCTATAGAAGGGTGATCTATAGAAGGGTGATCTATAGAAGGGTGGTCTATGGAAGGGTGGTCTATAGAAGGGTGGTCTATGGAAGGGTGGTCTATGGAAGGGTGTCTATGGAAGGGTGTCTATGGAAGGGTGGTCTATAGAAGGGTGGTCTATAGAAGGGTGGTCTATGGAAGGGTGTCTATGGAAGGGTGTCTATAGAAGGGTGGTCTATAGAAGGGTGGTCTATGGAAGGGTGGTCTATGGAAGGGTGTCTATGGAAGGGTGTCTATGGAAGGGTGTCTATAGAAGGGTGGTCTATAGAAGGGTGTCTATGGAAGGGTGTCTATAGAAGGGTGGTCTATGGACGGGTGGTCTATAGAAGGGTGGTCTATGGAAGGGTGTCTATAGAAGGGTGGTCTATGGACGGGTGGTCTATGGAAGGGTGTCTATGGAAGGGTGTCTATAGAAGGGTGGTCTATGGAAGGGTGTCTATGGAAGGGTGTCTATGGAAGGGTGTCTATAGAAGGGTGGTCTATGGAAGGGTGGTCTATGGAAGGGTGTCTATGGAAGGGTGTCTATAGAAGGGTGGTCTATGGAAGGGTGGTCTATGGAAGGATGGTCTATGGAAGGGTGGTCTATGGAAGGGTGTCTATGGAAGGGTGGTCTATGGAAGGATGGTCTATGGAAGGGTGGTCTATGGAAGGATGGTCTATAGAAGGGTGGTCTATGGAAGGGTGGTCTATGGAAGGATGGTCTATGGAAGGGTGGTCTATGGAAGGATGGTCTATAGAAGGGTGGTCTATGGAAGGGTGGTCTATGGAAGGATGGTCTATGGAAGGGTGGTCTATGGAAGGGTGGTCTATGGAAGGGTGTCTATGGAAGGGTGTCTATAGAAGGATGGTCTATGGAAGGGTGGTCTATGGAAGGGTGGTCTATGGAAGGGTGTCTATGGAAGGGTGTCTATAGAAGGATGGTCTATGGAAGGGTGGTCTATGGACGGGTGGTCTATAGAAGGGTGGTCTATGGAAGGGTGTCTATGGAAGGGTGGTCTATGGACGGGTGGTCTATGGAAGGGTGTCTATGGAAGGGTGTCTATAGAAGGGTGGTCTATGGAAGGGTGGTCTATGGAAGGGTGTCTATGGAAGGGTGTCTATAGAAGGGTGGTCTATGGAAGGGTGTCTATGGAAGGGTGTCTATAGAAGGATGGTCTATGGAAGGGTGGTCTATGGAAGGGTGTCTATGGAAGGGTGGTCTATGGAAGGGTGATCTATAGAAGAGTTAAGAACAGTAGAGCCTGAATGACACAAGGGGTGGTGGTGCTGATTGAAACAGGGCAGTAAAAGTTAGTGAACAACAAGAAGTGTGTCTGGGTGTGTGTAAACAGAAATTAATTCCAAAATCTAAAATTACTACAAGATAATTTAAAAATTAAAAGTGAGACACAAGGCTGATTATGTGAGATATGCAAGGCTAATTATCTGAATTTGATTTCAGTGTTGAGCCCTGAAGGCTTAATCAGACTCTAGAAGCATTTTGCTTTGGGTTAATAAGTATTTTTTCTCATGTAAAGTGTAGGTCACTGCTTTTGATTCAGCTGCACGTGAGATGTGCATGAATCATAAATGCAGATCTGATCCGAAGCATTCATCTGGGTTTTTCTTTCAGATCCCTGAATACTCAAGCATGGAAATCAGTTATTTTAAATGATTCCATATTGTAACATCAATGCATGGTTAATGTCTCCCAAAGAAACCTTTGAAATTCCCCACCACATATCATGACAATGGCATAAAAAAGGATACCAAAATAATGAGTTGATGTCTGCCAGTGTCTTACATAAAATCTGTTCTGAGAATGCAGAATAAAATCTGTGAGGATACATCAATAACCAGCTGACAGGTCTTCATTGAACTATATACTTCATCAGCTGGAAATGATCCAAGCAAGTAGATTTTGAAATGGAAATCTTTCTCAGTCGAAAATGAATCTGAGTCATAGATCACAACCACAGTTAAATATCTCATGCGCTTTGCATTTAGATATGGTTAACACTGAGTCACTGTAGATATAAAGCTTTCTAAACTGGTTACAGATTGAATTTCTCACATGTTGGAGATGCATTATGTTATTTTCATATTATCCTGTCGATAGGCAATCAATAACAATTGTTGGTTTGTGGCATGGTATTTATTGCAAGTCCCCTTCATTTTGAGTGTTTCTTGAGAAAATCCCACACATCCATCACACGAATGACAAAAGCACCAGTATATCAGCATAAAGTATGATTTTATTGACCATATATTGCACTGATTGTCCATTGAACTTGGAAAGTTCAAGAGTAACAAATAATTAACTATCAATCTGTTGTCTTTGCTGGCCATCATACCTTTGATGAATGCCTGCCTGAAAGTGCCACTGAACACGAACAAAATACTGTATGATTAGCTGAGTATTTGAGTTATTCACTCAGAAGGAAACCCATCCAAATCATGAGATAAAAATAATTTCTGTAACGTAGTACCGATGGTATAACTGTTCGCTTTTACTCTAACATTCTCCTGAACATCAATGAGCAACATCATCTAAAGCAGGTAAAAATAAGAATGACATTCTTCTTCGGAGGTGTATTATTGGTCCACTGAAGAATATCCGCCAAGATTAATTTCTTAATCAGCTGAAGACAGCCGATTTTTGAATCTAGGTTACCCAATTGTTACTTTTGACATTCAGTACAAATTTTTCAAACATTCCTCTTGTATTCTGATTGTGATTTGGAGGACTCTTCGATCACATTCAAACTAATAAAATAATAAACATTTTACTGAGTTCTATGCACTGAAAAAGGCTCAGCTGATCTCTACTGGAGTTCCACAAGGAATCCTCTTTCCTTCACCACATCCTATCAACAACTGTTAGAAACCCAAGGTAAGAACACTCTATCCCCAAGCAATGCTATGTTCAAATCTCTTGAGAGCACTTCATGATTCGAGATTCAGGATTGTTTGTCATTTTCAGTATACAAGTGTAAAGGAGAACGAAAGCATTGTTACTCCAGCACAGGAAAAAAAACACAATTAAGATAAAGAACACAATAATTTTAAAAAAGGAGTAAGGTGACTGGACATTAATCT
The DNA here is from genome assembly GCF_963921235.1 of Mobula hypostoma. Taxonomy (NCBI): domain Eukaryota; kingdom Metazoa; phylum Chordata; class Chondrichthyes; order Myliobatiformes; family Myliobatidae; genus Mobula; species Mobula hypostoma. Next base: position 23,098,284 of record NC_086104.1, on the reverse strand, counting down.
GGGAAGCCTACTAAAAATATATAATCCATATAAAATGACAAATAACAATTTTATGATAATCACTGTAATAAGCATCTGCTCTCCCATCTCTCTTCTTAAACTTCTCATGGTCTCTCCCTCAGTTTGTCATGTTTGCACGTAGATCTATTGCTGATCATTTAGCCCTGGTCCTTCCCTCTCTACAGAACTCCCTGGTATGTTAACTAACTCTAGTAGTTCCTGTATCTTATTAATCATTACAAATTATGTATGTAACTTACCAAATATTGAAAAGTGAATGCAGCCTTTGCAAACAGAGAGAAGATAATGGGAGCCCATTGCATTTATTATCTTCTAAAGAAAGATTAGTTTCATTTATCACACGTACATTGAAACATACAGTGGAATGTGTGTTGTTTACGGAACCTCAAATCAGCAAGGATTGTGCTGGCCAGTCAGAAAGTTTTGCCGTGTTCCTGGCACCAACATAGCATGACCACAACTCACTAGCCCTAAGTGTACATCTGCAGTGTGGGAGGAAACCGGAGCACCTGGAGGTAATCCATACAGTTATAGGGAGAACGTACAAATTTGTTACAGGCAGCAGCAGGAATTGATTACTGGCACCAATGGTCGGTATTTACTAGCACTGAAATAGCATTATGGTAACCACTCCGCTACTGTGTTTCCCTACATTATATATTAAATTATTTATTGCTTATTATTATGTACTGCTTAAGTGATTTAAATTGATGGTTACTTTGATGTAATTATTTAAGAATTTCATTTTTTCTTTTATTCTTGTTTTATGTTAAAAGGTATATTCCTACTATTTGAATAGTGTTTGCGCCCATAAGTTTTACCTACCACTATTTGACTCTCAATAAATTCTTTTGCTCAACACAGCTCAGTGGACAAAGATGGCAAGCATGATATAAACCCTGCCTGAAAAATTCAAGCTCATTCATAGTGATGAATCTTATACCAATGACAATTTTCCTGGCTGTGTCCCAGATATTCACCCAGTTCACATCCGAAATGTATTATGAACCAGTTTCTCTTTCAGGCACTGCAACATAGATCTACTGCATTGAAACAAAATTCTCATTTTCCTCTAATTTCTTTACCAATTACTGTGCATTTGTGTACTCTCACTGGGGTCCTTATTCTTAGAAGAATATAAAAGGCCTGTAGTACAGTTGGAAGAATAGCAGGATAATTCTTCCAGAGTTCTGGAGGTTACAGAGGACACAGCTTCAGAACAGAGGGGTGTCCTTTTAGAGCCGAGATGAGCAGCAGTTTCTTCAGCCAGAGAGTAGTGAATTTGTGGAATTCATTACCACAGGCGGCTGTGGAGGCCAAGGCATTGGGTATACTTAAGGCAGAGATTGATAGGTTCTTGATTGGTCAGGGCATGAAGGGATACAGGGAGACGGCAGGAGATTGGGGCTGAGAGGAAAAATGAATCAGTGATGATGAAATGACAGAGCAGACTTGATGGGCTAAGTGATAAGTGGCCCTAGTTCTACACCTACATCTTATAGTCTCATGGTTTTATTGATAACTTAACCAACATTTCATTGGTTATCAAGTCAATGAAAAATTTATACCCAAATTTCTTTTTTGACATGCCCAATGCTAGCAAGAGTACAATAGAGCCAATGAGGAAATTCATGCATCTCTAGTTGACAGATTATAGAACACAGTGAATATTTGGTCTGATGATGATAATAATCACTTATTATTTACATACAAATAAAATGAAGAATAATTCATTTATATACCATCCTCAGCAAACCCAGAACTGCCAAAAGCATTTCTCAAGCACCTTTATTTCAAAGTATACTGCTTTTGCAGTCTTGTAAGCAAACATGCCAATCAATTTGCATATAACAAGGTCACAATAAATAGAAGATATTCTGTTTGTTTTTCAGCACATTAATTGTTCACTGTTGGTTAAGACTCTATCCCATTCCTTCCTCACAACACTACCAAATCAGATCAGTGTGGTTCTTTCTCATTATGGAACCTCAAATAATCTATCTGACCATGTCTCTGGAAATTTTTATTGGTTTATTATCAAGAACAGAACCTATGTGTAATCGGGTGACCGTCGGATCTTATTCAGTATCTTTATAAGTGTACTTAGGCAGCCATCCGGGTAATGCTAGAATAGTTGTCTGTGTCTTTAAGGGAGACGGTGATGTCATTACACACGCGCGGGATAGTGGGGAGACCATTTTGCTTTCTGCTGAAGACGTGGTTAGGCGTTGGAAATTGGGTTCTTCCCAGAGTGTGCTGGGCATGGTGAGGAAAGGTGAGCATTAATTGACAATATCCATGTGAATTCGTTTATGCTTGTTGGCAGATCGAGAATATCGGTAATTTGACATGTTTTACATGTGGATGCTTTAGATTTTCTCAAGTAAGTGACTCAACGCTGGATCGCGTGGCTTGGGCAAAGTTCCTCACCAGCCAAGTAGGTCAGTCTCCCAGTAAATTAACTACCAGGCAATACCTTGTAAAAGTTGTGCCAAAGTGTACCTTTTGTCTAACTTTATTGAATCAGGACTGATTGTGTATGTAACCGCGTAACGTGAATGTTTAATCTCTGTTCAAACGTTCAGCACGTGCGTACGTCTGAGATGAGATGTATTCGCTTACATTTTTCATTGTTATGTATAAAATGCAGGGTGGATGGGATTCTAATGTTGTTTGTATTGTGTTCCTTCAGGATTGCCACTACCGTATTTGTACCGTATTAGTTCTGGTATTTTTATACTGCATATGCAATTCTGTTCATACACAAGGGTGTGGATCGAAAGTTAAACTGCGATTGTAATGGCAAGAACTGGTTGTAAATTCGTTCGTTTTGTTTCGCGACCCTCTTCTGGCACTTAAACATCGAAAACCAATAAAGGAATTAAAACCCGAAAAAGTCTTTGCTGTCCTGAGCGTGTACTTTTCCCCAGGCTACATATGAAACACATTTTCCGTTAAGATACCCAATATCCACTGCAGAATAGTCACCACAAGTTTGCCACTTCTGCACACCAGTGCCTGCAGCTGACTTGGAGGGGAAAGCACCATAAAAGCCAGCAATTCCTCACATGATGTGATGCAGATCAGGACTGCACAGTGACAAATTTCAGCCCAATTTCCACAGAGAAACATGTCATGATGCTGTGCCTGCAACACACAATTGTCACTGTGCTGGCTGCTCAGTGCTTTTAACCGGAGATATACTTTGATTTATACCATGCAAAGAAGAACCTCTAACAAAGCCTAAAGTGAGAACAATAAGAGCAAATAAATTCAAAAATATGTTTCTTATTATCAAGGATTCTGAAGATGTTTGTTCTATATTGCAGGCCTGTTGTAAATAAACTCAGCCATTCATTCAGCCCTGAGGTGTAGATATCAAATGTTCAAAGTAAATTTATTATCAAAGCACATATACACGGTATTACTGTATGCTACCTCGAGATTCATTTTCTTGCAGGCATTTACAGAAGAAAAAGAAATACAATAGAACTTATGAAAAACTCTACCTAAGCAAAGACTGACAAGCAACTAATGTGCAAAAGAAAAACAAGCCGTGAAAACACAAAATTATACCGTGGATATGAGTTGTAAAGAGTCCTTGAAGTGAACTGTAGGTTGTAGAATCAGTTCGGAGTTGTGGTGATTGAAGTTAGCCACGCTGGTTCAGAAGCTTGGTGGTTGTAGGGTAAAAACTGTTCCTGAACCTGGCGGTGTGGGACTTAAAGTTTACTGCCAGTCCCTGATCATCATTAGACTGGGTGCTTGCAGGGGGCATATCAAATGCAACCACGTTGCTCGGGTCACAAGTTACTTAATTGATCAGATAGGAAAACAGAAGAAATAGGAGCAGGAATAGGCTACTTGGCTCTTCAGGGCTGCTCCATCATTCATCAAGTTTATGTCTGATCTTATACCTGAGCACCATTGACCAACATTACCCTCATATCCTTTAATATCCTTAATGCCTATCAGTCATAATTTCGGAATAAACTCATGACTGAACCTCCAGAGCCTTCTAGATGGACATGATGAATATTGGTGAATTAATGGTTACTCTGGTAGAACTGTGTATTTTATTAATTTGAGTGTTACAGGTTTTACTGTATTGGATCGTTAACCCCAGCACAGTTTTATGAGGAGAAATCCTGAAGATCTAACACTCTTGGGAAATATCAACTCATCTCAATTCTACGTTCTCCAAGAGGACCACAACCTTGTTGTGGTTTGGAAGATTATGTGGCAACCTGGACAGCTATGTTGTCTGGAGTCAGGGCTTTATGCTTTGATTCTTAGTAGGGTCGCCTATGCCAAACAGATCAAAGGGTAGAAGCCAAACTAAGAGTGGTCAACCAGTCCTCCAGGTCCAGGGGTTCAGTTTAAGTCTAACAACCTTGACCAGTAAAACAAAACTGTTACAGAAACAACAATGAAGAATCCTTCTACATCTGACTGTAAAGGTATTCCTGAGTTTCCACCCAGCACTTCCATGGCTGACAAGTAGAAGCTACTGGCACAATGAAGGAAGCCCTGAAAAACCACCAGAGATGGAGGACCTTCATTGCTGTCCTAAACGCCAGTGGTATAACGGGAGGTAACTAAGCAATTCTACATGGCTTGTGTTTTACTCCTAGACTGTGATCCCTATTTCTAGACTCCCAACTAGTTACAGTAAGACATCTTTATTTGTGTAAACAAATTCTTTTTGATGAAGATCAACAACCTCCTAATTTCTAGGCACCTCTGCAGAAATGCCTAGATCTCCCTCAACATTAACATTATCCAATCTCTCACCATTTAAAAAATCATATGATTTTCTACTTTGTGCATCAAAATGGATAAACTTCATATTTTCCACATTATATTCCAAATAGACAAATAGGTTAGTGGGAAGTAAATGAGGGAATGGGATTGAGGATGATACTTTGAGAGCCAGTGTAGACCAAATGGGCTAACTGCTTTCCTTCTATAAAAATCCACTTATTTCCTCCTTATCTATTCCATTATTCATATACTGAAAGAATGACAGCAGGTTAGTCAAAGATAATTTTTCATTTAATAAATCCATGCCAAGTCTTCTCAATCAGTACTTTTTCAAGATTTCTTTGCTATTGCATCCTACGTGATAGATTTCAGCATTTTCTTCACAGCTGACATTGAGGCAAACATTAACCGTTCCTTTTCTCTCTCATTTTTTTCTGTAAGGTCACATTCAGTACGCTCCAATCCACAGGAAAATTCCTGAATCTGTAGAATTTTGAAAGTTGACAACCAGAGAACCCACTCTGAGTGAGCTTCTTCAAATATCCACGATGTAGTTCATTAGAGCCTTTTTACTAATCAACTTGCAGTTTCACTGGCTTCTCTAATACTAAATCCTTTGCTTCCTTGTTCTCACAGTTGGTTCTCTACTATAGCTGGCAGTACTTTTGTGACAGTCTATAAATACAGACACAAAGTAGTTGTTAGTGTCTCTGCCACTTCATTCTTTTGCATTATAAATTTCTCTCTGAGCCATCTACTTTTCCAATCCCTCCATTTTTGTGTTTCATGCTGGTATATTCCCATTACCTGTTTTGCCCTTTATCAAGCTCATGACCCTCCTCTGTCAAATTCTAAACTGCCTCCAATCCTCAGGCTTTCTGTTACTTCTGACAAGTTCATGAGTTTCTTCCTTGGATTTCACAATAACTTTGCCTGGAAGCCAGGGAGATGTCAAGTCGCCTAACAAGCTCTGGGAGAGAGGGAGGGAGGAAGAGGGAGAGGAGGAGAGAGAGAGAGAGTGAGAAAAGAGAGACAGAGAGAGACGGGGAAAGAGAGGAGGAGAGAGAAAGAAGGGTAGAGAGAGAAAGGGAGAAAGAGAAAGAGGATGAGAGAGAGTGGTTGAAAATAGGGGGAGAGGAAGGGAAAGAGAGAGAGGAAAAAGAGAGGGGGGAGAGAGCGAGAGAGAGCAATTGCATAGTAGATGGAGGGGGTGGTTTTGAAAAACACCCTTGGGCTTTTTTATCCAGCTGAGAAAATGAATCATAGAATTTCACCATGAGAGTACCCACATTGTGCTTGCAGAGCTGGGCATTTTTTTTTTGAGATGCTCTTCTTGAATATCACCATCTGCTACAAGCTTCCACAGCACAAGAATCTTCAAAAGACTCACCCTTGGACTAGATGCACTTTCAAAGATGAATGTTCCCCAGGATTTTGCCACCCTCCTGAAGCAGTCCCTTCCCTGGAGCTACTTGCACCACAGGTTCAACAAGGTAAGATCAGCTGTATTTGCACATCGAAACTGAAATGCGTCATTTTGCATCAACATCCATCACAATCCGAGGATGTGCTGGGGGCAGCCTGCAAGAGTCGCCATGCTTCCAGCACCAACATCGCACGTCCACAACTTACTAACTTTAACCCACACGTTTTTGGGATGTCGGAACAAACCCGAGAAACCCATGCGTTCACTGGGACAACGTACAAATTCCTTGCAGAGAGCAGAAGGAATTGAACCCAGATCACTGATGCTGTAAATCCATAATGCTACTGTGCCAAACCCACCCAAATTATGAGATCGAGCCCCACTCCAGATGCTGAGTTCAGGACTTTGCAGCAGCACTGCAGGCATTCTGCACTGCTGGCAGTGACATCTTTGGAATTAACAATGAAATCAATGTGAACCTTCTCAGGTGGACATTACATGGAACCATCCCTAAGATCAGGACACTAATCCTGGATCTCCTGACCAATACTTAATCCCTCCATTATCATTGCTGACAATCAGGTTATCGTCACATTTCAGGGATGCCTCGTTTCCTCTACTACAATGCAAAATACTTTGCAAAATCTTTAACTTGTGAAAAGAACTTCGCAAATTTAAGTTTTTTTTAATCCTTTCAACATAGGAGAAAATTGGATGCATAAAACGTCTCCTCACACTGCAAAACACCAATGCTTAATCATTAATTATTGCCCTTTATATCCAAATTAGTTTTGTGAAATTTATAAATCCCATTCTTGCTCAAAGAAATGTTGCTTCAAAATAGAAATGTCCTGTTTATTAAGATCAAGGCCTCCTATTAATACTAATTAAACCTGTCACAGATAACACAATGTCACATCAAAATAGGGCACTGACTTGTGAAATAGTCATAGTCATAGTCTTAGTCATACTTTACTGATCCTGGGGGAAATTGGTTTTCGTTACAGTTGCACCATAAATAATAAATAGTAATAGAACCATAAATAGTTAAATAGTAATATGTAAATTATGCCAGTAAATTATGAAATAAGTCCAGGACCAGCCTACTGGCTCAGGGTGTTTGACCCTCCAAGGGAGGAGTTGTAAAGTTTGATGGCCACTGGCAGGAATGACTTCCTATGATGCTCTGTGTTGCATCTCGGTGGAATGAGTCTCTGGCTGAATGTACTCCTGTGCCCACCCAGTACATTATGTAGTGGATGGGAGACATTGTCCAAGATGGCATGCAACTTGGACAGCATCCTCTTTTCAGACACTACCGTGAGAGAGTCCAGTTCCATCCCCACAACATCACTGGCCTTACAAATGAGTTTGTTGACTCTGTTGGTGTCTGCTACCCTCAGCCTGCTGCCCCAGCACACAACAGCAAACATGATAGCACTGGCCATCACAGACTCATAGAACATCCTCAGCATCATCCGACAGATGTTAAAGGACCTCAGTCTCCTCAGGAAATAGAGACGGCTCTGACCCTTCTTGTAGACAGCCTCAGTGTTCTTTGACCAGTCCAGTTTATTGTCAATTCATATCCCCAGGTATTTGTAATTTGAAATGGTGGTCTGCACTGGCACAATTAATCATAATTATAAAGTCCTAAACAATTCAACATGTTTTAAATATGTGTTTTTTTCTCACTTTAACACTGCATTAAGGACATTCTTACAGATGAATGAAAAGAGTAGATTAAAATTAGCATCACCGAAAAGGAAATCCACAGCTGGAGAAATCTGATGCAGCCCCCTCCTTGTGTGGTATCTTTCAGAGTTCAGTAAGGGAAAGGAAAATTTGAGGAAGGACATTCTTGCCATTGAGGGAGTGCAGTGTAGGTTCACAAGGTTAACTCCCAGGATGGCGGGACTGACATACGTTGAAAGTTTGGAGCGACTGGGCTTGTATACACTGGAATTTAGAAGGATGAGAGGGGATCTGATTGAAACATATAAGATTATAAAGGGATTGAACACGCTAGAGGCAGGAAACATGTTCTGGATGTTGGGGGAGTCCAGAACCAGAGGCCACAGTTTAAGAATAAGGGGTAAGCCATTTAGAACGGAGTTGAGGAAAAACTTTTTCACCCAGGGAGTTGTGGATCTGAGGAATGCTCTGCCTCAGAAGGCAGTGGAGGCCAATTCTCTGGATGCTTTCAAGAAAGAGTTAGATAGAGCTCTTAAAGATAGTGGAGTCAAGGGATATGGGGAGAAGGCAGGAACAACTGATTGTGGATGATCAGCCATGATCACAGTGAATGGCAGTGCTGGCTTGAGGGGCCGAATGGCCTACTCCTGCACCTACTGTCTATTGATAAATTAGATAGCTGCAGTGAGGAGGCACAAATTCTAAATGCCAAGCTGATGTTTCCAAGCAAGGAGTCGCTGGTTTACTATTATCCCACACTTTAAGCCATAGAGCAGTACAGCACAAAAACAGGCCCTTCAGCTCATCTAAACCTTGCCAGCATGGTCTTCTATAGCATGCTCCTCTCATCCACGGACCTATCCAGACTTCTCTTCAATGTGACAATTGAACCCTCAACCACCACCTCCACAGTTCAGCCTGCTCCACAGTCGCGCCATCCTGGTTCCCCTCAGATTCCCCAAACATATTCACCTTTCACACCCAACCTGAGGGAGAAGAGCCTTCAAGCATTCACTCTATCTATTGTTGTTGTTGTTGAGTGCTGTCGAGTCGTCATCAACTCATGGTGACCCTATGGATACTGTAGTCGTCCCCCATGTTTTTGTGACAAGATATGGAAGTTGATTGCCAGGCCTTTCTTCCACGCAGATTCTGCTGCTTCCCAGGTTGGGACCCGGCCGGATTCGAACTCAATTCCAGTGCTGAGACCACGACACCACCGGCCGGCCCTATCTATAACTCTCATAATATTGTGTACTTCTAAGAGATATCCCCTCATTCTCACACACTCCAGTGAACAAAGTCCTAACTACTCAATCTTTTCTTATAACTCAGGTCCTCAAGACCTGGCAGTTCCCTTGTAAATTGTCTTTGTGCTGTATCAAACTTATTGTGATATCTACATCACCAGCAAGACCTAGAGAGTTAAGCTTGGAGCCTTGAACGCAGATCTTGATGAACATGATGAGAGAATTTTACTCCAGCATGAATATCCTTTCCCTCACACCACACTACTGCACATCATATGGGCTACTGAATCTCCTTTACTTGGCTTTCACCTTCCAATTATGCCTCAGTTAGATTGGTTTCACCAGAAGTTTGTACGTTCTCCCCATGACCGCCTGGGTTCCCTCCCACATTCCAAAGACATACATTTAGAGTTAGTGAGCTATGGGCATACTATGTTGGCACCCAAGGTATGGCGACATTTATGGACTGCCCAAGCGTAGTCTTGGACTACGAGGGTCGTCAACGCAAAACGCATTTCACCATATGTTTTGATGTTTCGATGTACAGGTGACAATAAAGGTAATCTTTCTTGCTTCCTTTCTCAGATTCTCATGTGAGATGGGACTCAATTTAGAATCTGCCCTGAAGTGGAAGGAATAAAGCGGATAAATCAGGAGATAAAGGTGCAATATTAGAATTTCTCCATACAGACTTCAGAGTTACCAATCATTTCTTGATGACTATGCTTTCATCTCATTTCTGCGGATCTCTAATCATAAACGGCTTTACAGATAATAATACTTACATAGAGTAATAGCTGTCCTACTGTGAATATAATGTATCTCAGGAGTTCAGATTGTGAGCTCTGGGATTCTCACTTTTTTCTGTGCAATGGCACTGAAAGGGAGTGTGGACAAGTAGCATCTGCAACATTAGATCTAAGTTCATACAAATCTTTGTATATTCACGGCACACTCTTCCCTAATGTTAATTCCCAAAAAATGGACGAAGTAAGTTTAAATCTGGACATACTCACTGTGGAAGAGCATTCAAAAGCTGGTAGGACACAAAGGTGACTAAAGAGCTGTGCAGCAATCATTTCAAATGTGGAAGCTTTATCAACACTAAAAATAATATAACACACAGCTCATGCATTGATGAAAGCTATGCATAAAAAACTTTTAAACCTTTTATTCTTAAGCGATTTTGCAGTATGATTACTGGCAGTAAGTTTATAGTTTATAATTATGATGCTATTTGAGGGATGGACTGGAGAACAGGAAAATTCCTACAGATAATATCATGGTATGTTTTTACAGGCAGGATCTTCCCTCACATTTTGACTGTCAATGACATATCCAAGGGTGAAGCACCATCAGCACTGCACAGAAATGTTAACCTATATTATGGATTCCATCCTTGATCCAATTTATGACTTCTGCGTGTTTGAAAGCTGCGGTACCCAAGGAAGCACTGGGAGAAGCCTGCAACTGCTGCCACCAACAAAGCATATCCATAATGCTTGACAGAACAAAATAGCACAAATAAAACAGAACAACCGTAAAACAAACCCTGTTCCACCCACCCATGCACTCCTCCAACCCCAGGGCAGGGCATCTTCAACTTCCATCCTCCAACGGGTTCTGACTCAGACTCAGATGAGGGCCTTCGAATTCCCTGGTGGCCCAGCAGAGACTCGCATGCTTGGGGTTCTGTCCATCAGGCCTCAACCTCCAGATTTCTGATCAATCTTCCGGTTTCAATCTGCAACATCGACCCTAGAACCCGCCGATCACCAAATACATCGCTGGCCTTAAAACGCAGAGCGGAGGATCACACTCCAGCCTGGCCTCTAGTTCCCCCACATCCATGTCCATAAACCTTAACCGGATCCCTAACTCCTTTCTCTGTCCCCAAAACCATCCCTACGAGCCTAAAATAACTGAAAAAAAGAACTAATTCTCAGCCACGACCTCGATGGGGACCACAGCTCGGCACCAGCTTGTTCAATCCATTTGAAATTTCGTAAATTCTTTTCAATGTACTTCTGGTAAATAAATCTGAATCTTAAACCATGAATCTTAGTGAATAAATAGCAGAAGAACCTGTAAGCCAGAAAGCCTGGTGATTTTCTAATTTATTCACAGTTTGCGACTATTTAATAACATTCCCTATTTGTCCTCAGCAGGATAGCAGTCATCAATCTTCTCGAATAGTTGTGATGGATTTGGACTTCTGATAATGAAGGATCACCAAAACATTTTCAAGTCAAGATGATATGTGTGTGCTTCCTTCATCCTTCTAGACAGCAGAGATCAAGAGTTTGGGAAGCATGATCAAAGAGACTTTTCTAAGTCCCTGAAGTGCATATTGAAAGTAGCTCAGACTAAGGCCTTGGTAAAAAAGAGAATTAATGTTTGGGGTACTGGATAGGATATTAATGATACAGTTGCTTTTTGTTACTGGAGAATGCTGAATTTTGAAACACTGATGAAAGCAAAGCATGTAAAAATGACCATCGACTGAGATGCAGTACACTATCCAGATCAAAGTCATGAAAGCTCAAAGCAACAGACACAAAATGCTGGAGCAACTCAGCAGGCCGGGCAGCATCACAGAAAAAAGCAAAAGTGTGAGCCCTGACGAAGGATCTCAGCCCAAAAACATATCCGAAAAATCAATGAAAGTAAGGAATGAAAGTTTAGATAATGTCTTCTCTGTAAATGAAACAGCTGCCATAAGACTCCAAAATCTAATTGAAGGGAAAAAAGGCAGTGCAGTTTTGCGAATAGGCCATGATAGGTCAACTCCAATATTCCCCCAATGGCAAATTTCTGAGAGATGTAACTAATGGGGACCTCTCATGAATGCTATCTCAAATTGCTTTTACCAATGGAAATAGCCATTAACGTAGATGCTAAATCCTCCAAGAGGACCACAAACTTGTCGTTGGATTTGGAGGCTTGTGTACCTCAATGACCCGGAGAGCTATGTTGGTTGGAGTCCGGCGGGGCCTTATGCTTTGGCTCTCGGTAGGGTCACCCATGCCAAACAGGTCAAAGAGTAGAGGCCAGACTAAGAGTGGTCCACTGGTCATCCAGGTTCAGGGGGTTCAGCTCAGGGCTAACAACCCTGACCGGTAAAACAAAATTGTTACAAAAAAAACAGCAATGAATAATTCTTCTACATCTGAGTGTCATGGTATTCCTGAGTCTCCACCCAGAACTTGCATAGCTGTCAGTAGTGAAAACTGAGAGGAAGCTACTGACATGATGAGGAAGCCCTGAACTCACTCCACCAGAGACGGAGGACCTTCATGGCCGGCCTAAGCGCAAGTGGCATAACACGCAGCAAGTAAGTAAGTAGCATGAAATTAGGAAAGGGTGTATGGAAAAATAAGAGTTTGATTTTGATCCCATGTGTTGAAGGAGAAAATGTATTCAAGTCACACAGTTTTATTTCAATTCCACAGAAAAATTAAAAAATACTTATTTTTATACGATGGCATGCTCAAATCAAATGGTTAATTTTTGCACAACTACAGTAAGTAGATACAAGTACATCTGATATATATTAAGATGGGTCCCTAGTTAAAGGATTCTTTATTTCTTGCAATAAGAAAAGAAATGAAGACATTTGTGAAAAACAATCATAAAACAGATACAATTGCAATAATTTCAAATTCTAGTCAGCACCCTGCAGCCATTTTCACAGACTTAAGTGAAACCACTCCAAAAAACAGCAGGCATCTTCCCAGCAAATCCATGGTTCGGAATTTGGGATAAAGATTCTGAGCGATGGATGGGTAGGCATTCAGAATCTTTTCCCCAAGGTGCAAGTGTCAAACAGCATAGGATATGCTTTTAAGGTTAGAGGGGGATAGTTTAAAGGTGACATTCAGAGCAAGTTTTTATGCAGAGAGTGGTCGGTGCCTGAATGGGATACCAGGGCGGTTGTAGATGCAGGCAGTCTGGTGATGTTTAAGAGGCATTTAGATGGGCACACAAATATGAAAGGAATGGTGAGATATCTATGATACATAGGAGGAGGGTACTCAGTCTGAACTGGCATCAAAATCAGCAGAGCACTGTGAGACAAATGGCCTGTCCAGGGTTGTACTGTTGAAAATTGATAACATCAATTTGCACTGATTGCAGCATATTGTGGAGCTCCTGATGACAAATGAAGACAGCGTAAGATCACGTTTAACAATCCAACACTTCTGTCAATAACCATCTACTAGGAAGAAGGTCTCACTGATGACTCCACAGTTACTTCTCTTCCAAAGGTTCGTTCTCCAAATTGAACACTCCATCACCCGCAATTTATTTATTTCAAAGCTTCAATGGTCCAATTTAATGTCAGAGACATGTATATAATATCCGCTAAGGTCCCACCTCCCCCTCGTACCCCATATGTTACTCATTTTTATGCACACATTCTTTCTCTCACTCTCCTTTTTCTCCCTCTGTCCCTCTGAATATACCTCTTGCCCATCCTCTGGTCCCCCCCCCCTTGTCTTTCTTCCCGGACCTCCTGTCCCATGATCCTCTCTTATCCCCTTTTGCCTATCACCTGTCCAGCTCTTGGCTCTATCCCTCCCCCTCCTGTCTTCTCCTATCATTTTGGATCTCCCCCTCCCCCTCCAACTTTCAAATCCCTTACTCACTCTTCCTTCAGTTAATCCTGACGAAGGGTCTCGGCCTGAAACGTCGACTGCACCTCTTCCTACAGATGCTGCTTGGCCTGCTGCGTTCACCAGCAACTTTGATGTGTGTTGCTATAATATACCATATACATTTCAATGAGCTTTTTACTTCATAGTAATGAACTTAAGGGTTGAATCTAAAGTATTAAATCTCATATCACCGCACATCATTCTTTAAATGTTGTCATAGACATCTGTCCAGGAAGTTGGAAATAGAGGGAATTAAAATGCTGTTTAACTGCAGAACGAAGTGCAGTCTAATTCATATAAACCCATGCAATCTGTACATTTTTATAGCCCCATTTCACTATAACTACATCAAAGTTCATGAATGGAAAAGCCTACAAAATGTACTGATACACCCCAGACCGTCGCAAGTAAAGCACTCACCACCACTGAGCACATCTGCAAGGGGTGCTGCCACAAAAAGGCAGCATCCATCATCAAGGACTCCAACATCAAGACGATGTTCTCGTCTCGCTGCTGCTATCAGGAATGAGATAGTGAAGCCTTAGGTCCCACACCACTAGGTTCAGGAATAAAATCCCCGGACTAGATGTCAACAAGGATATGTCAAACACCTGGCTCAGAACTGGAGAGCTTGTCCCAGAAACAGAGGGGCTCCTTGTGGCAATACACAACCAGGTGCTTAACATAAAAAATGATCAAAAGTACAAAATAAAAGGCTAACAAATTCAAGATGATAAATACAGAAAATGCAAAGAGAAACTAGAATTAATCCAACGCATTACAGGATCCTGCAGCAGTTTAACTCAATCTGATTACTTACACAGGCACAATCAAGTGGCAAACCTCTTTCACCAAAACCTTGCCTTAGAACAAATACCTTACTATAAATACTAGCCTGATCCAGTTTTAGAGTTAGGCTCCTAAAAATTATATTATGACCGATCCATAGGATGACCCATAATATCCATCCATATATAATATTACAGGATAAGCAAGCAAGAACAACTTACTTAATAGATATAGCAATTCCAAACACACATAACATACAGAATTTAGAGTGAAAAACACTAGAAATATGCAGAATTAAAAGAGGAAATTGAAAGACTATGGAATATGAACAGGAAATACATTGTCCCAATAGTAATATCTACAACTGGTATCACCAGAAAGTTGCTACACAATGGCATTCAGTGAGGGGACAAGGGACGTTGAGTGAAGTTATCCCCTCTGATTCAAGAACTTGATGGTTGAAGTGTAATAACAGTTCCTGAATCTGGTAGTGTGAGCACCTTCTTCCTGATGGCAGAAGTGGGAAGAAAGCACGACCTGAATCATGGGAGTTCCTGATGATGGATGCTGCTTTCCTGCAACAAAAGTCCATGCAGATGTGTTCAATGGTGGGGAGGGATTTATCCATGATGAACTGGGCCATATCCACTACCTTTTGCAGAAATTTCCATTCAAGGGCATTGGTGCTTCCATACCAGGCTGTGATGCAGCCAGTCAATATACTCTCCAAGACACAAAGTTAGTCAAGTTAGTCAAAGTTGAAGTTAGTCAAAGTTATAGATGTCATACCAAATCATTGCAAGTTCCTGAAGGAGTAGAGGCGCTGTGGTGTTTTCTTCATTACTGCACTTAAGTGTGGCGCCCTGGACAGGTTCACTGAGATGATAACAATTAGGAATTTAAAGTTGCTGACCCTCTCCACCTGATCTCATCTCCTGATAAGGACTGGCTCATGGACCTCCTCCTGAAGTCAATAATCAGCTCCTTGGTGTTGCGGACATTGAGTTGGAGGTTATTGTTGTGGCACAGCTCAGCCAGGTTTTCAATCTCCCTCTCCTATACTGATACACCACCACCTTTGATTTGACCGATGATAGTGGTGTTGTCAGCAAACTTAAATATGGCATTGGAGCTATACTTAGCCTCACAGTCATAAGTGCAAATCAAGTTGAGCAGGCGGCTGGACACACAGCCTTGACGTGCACCTGTGCTACTGGATATCGTGGAGGAGATGTTGCTGTCAATCCAATCTGACTGGGGTCTACAAGGAGGAAATTGAGGATCCAATTGCACAAGGAGGTATTGAGGCTAAGGTCTTCAAGCTTATTGATTAGTTTTGAGTGGATAATAATATCGAATGCCCAGTTCTAGTCGATAAAGAACATTCTGATGTATGCATCTTTGTTGTCCAGATGTCCCAGTGTTGAGCGAAAAGCCAATGAAATGGCATCTGCTTTAGAATGGTTGTGCTGCTAGACAAGTTGGAGTGGATTCAAGTCATTTCTCAGGCAGGAGTTGAAATGTCTCTCAAAACACTTCTTCACTCTTGATTAAGTGCCAATGGATGATGATCACTGAGGCAGATTACCATTTGTATCAGCAATTTTGCGGACGTCACCAAGATTAGGGGTGTAATGGACAGCGAAGAAAACTATCATGGCTTGCAGTGGGATCTGGACCAGCTGGGAAAATGGGCTGAAAAATGGCAGATGGAATTTAATGCAGACAAATGCGAAGTGTTGCACTTTGGTAAGACAAGCCAGGTAAGGTCTTTCACAGTGAATGGTAAGGCACTGAATAGAACAGAGGGATCTCGGAATACAGATAAATAATTCCTTGAAACTGGTGTCACAAGTAGATAGGATCGTAATGAAAGCTTTTGACACATTGGCCTTCATACATCAAAGTACTTAGTACAGGAAATGGAATGTTAAATTGATGTTGTATCGGATATTGGTAAGGTCTAATTTGGAGCATTGTGTGCAGTTTTGGTCACCTACCTACATGAAAGATGTAAATAAGTTTGAAGGAGTTCCTAGAAAATTTATAAGGATGGCACCAGGTTTGGAGGGCCAGTGATATATGGAAAGATTGAATAGGTTAGGATTTTATTGCTTGGAATGTAGTAGATTGAGAGGAGATTTGATAGAGGTACACAGAATTATGAGGGGTATATATAGGGTAAATGCAAGCAGGCTTTTTCCACTGAGGTTGGGTGGGACTACAACCAGAGGTCATGGGTTAACGGTGAAAGGTGAGAAGTTTAATGGGAACATGAAGGGAAAATTCTTCACTCAAAGGGGGGTGAGAGTGTGGAATGAGCTGCCAGCACAAGTGGTGCATGCAAGCTCAATTTTAACATCTAAGAGAAGTTTGGATAGGTACATGGGTGGGAGGGATCTGGAGGGCTACAGTCCCAGTGCAGGTCAATGGGAGTAGGCAGTTCAAAGTAGTTCAGCATGGACTAGATGGGCTGATGGGCCTGTTTCTGTGCTGTACTTTTCCATGACTCTGTGAGTCTATGTTCTTCTTCGGAACCAGTATATTTGAAGCCTGCTTAAAGCAGATGGGTACTACACACTGCCAATGCAGAAGGTTAGAGATCTCAGTGAACAATCCAGCCAGCTGAACAGCACAGTTCTTTAGTACTTGGCCAGGTAACCCATCTGGGCTGGATGCTTTCCGCAGGTTCACCCTCCTGAAGGACGCTCTCACATTGACCTCAGAGACTGAAATCACAGGATCACCAGGTACAGTAGGAGTTCATGATGTTTCCTCTACGTTTTGACAATTAAAGCAAGCATAGAGGGCATTAAACTCACCTGGAAGCGAAGCTCTGTTGTCAACTATGTTGCTTGATTTAATTTTGTCAGAGTTGATAGCATTCAAGCCCTGCACATCTGTCGAGCATCCTTCACTGATTCAAGTTTCATCCAGCATTGCACTTCGTCTATGAAATGACCTCTTCCAACCTTCTTGGTCACTAAACTTGAAGGCCTCTAATCTGACCCTCAGCAGATTGCAGGCTGCAGTTTCCACAACCAGCATGGATAACTTCATTCACCTCAATACTGAACTAATTCCACGAACTATGGTCTATTTTCAAGGACTCTACAACTCATGTTCTCCACATTATTTATTATTAATTTGTTTTTGTATTTGCATAGTTTATCTTGTTTTATACATTGGTTGCTTGTCTCCCTTTGTGTGTAACTTTCCACTGATTGCATTGTATTTCTTTGTGTCTACTGCGAATGCCCACAAGAAAATGAATCTCAGGATAGTAATTGATGACATACATGTACATACTTAGTTAATAAATTTACTTTGAAATTTGAACTTTGAACATCGGATAAATTTCCCAACTCCACCAAAACTGAATTGGTCACATGTTGTCCAAAGGCTCCTGATGACATTAGACATCACAATTTAGAAAGTAAATGCTGCCCTCGTCCCTACAGTGGTGGCAATCTACTTCCACATAAAAAAAAACAAGAGGTGGTGTTTATACCATCTCAACTTTCTTGGGGTTGACAGAGAACCCACAATTATGCCTGCCTTCATTCAAATACACTCACTGCTTATCTACTTCCCTTTATGAAGATCTTCACAAGACCTGCATGTCTTGAAATTCGCTTGGGTGCAAGTTCTAGCTTGAGGGGCAAACCTCCTTTTATGTCGTTCCTTCATTTCTTCTCACCTCGATTTTCTGAAGCTGTTTCTCACTTTAACAAAAACTTCCTGGAAGCCGGAATATGCCTCTGGCAGCAAGAGATAAATACAGCACTGTCTAAATGAGAAAGTTCCAGACTCCCAATTTCTGTTGCAATCATCGAACAGGTATACTTCTGTAAGTTTATAATTAAAAATATTGTAATCTCCCCTTTCTCCTTTTTGATATATTTTCTGAATTCTTTGTAAAACGGATTGCAGTGGAAGAATAATCTCATGATAGTAACATTCCACTTAGACTGACAGACGTTTAAACATGCTGGACCCAGTTTCATGCTGCAGCTTGGACATTTTCATTGGAGTGGATTCACTCTAGGGCCAGAGCCTGGTAGAAAGTGGTTTCAATGAAAGCTGGATACTAGAAAATACTTATGTTTCATCATTGGGCAAGCATGCATCAAAAAAAAAGCCCTGTTACAAAAAAAAGCGATTATTTTAATTCCACTTCCCATTCCCACACTGAGATGTCTGCCTCCTCTACTACACGTTGAGGCCGTCACACATTGCAGAAGCAGCACCTCAAATTCTGTTTCCAACCTCCCAAGGGTGCCACGGTAGTGTAGCAGTTAACGCGATGCTATTACAGCTCAGGGTGTTGGAGATCGGAGTTCAATTCTGACACCTTCTGTAAGAGTTTGAACATCCTCCGGGTTTCCTCTGATTTCCTTCCACTGTCGAAAGATGTACTGGTTAGTACTGTAGGTTAGTTGGTCATTGTAAATTGTCCTAGGCTAGGACTAGATCAGTGGGTTGCTGGGCTGCGTATCTCATTGGGCCGGAAGGACCTGTTCTGGGAAAGAAGGAGGGAGGAAGGAACGTGTGGATTGACGTATTGATGGATAAATTGACAGCATCGACATTGAGCTCTGTGCCAGTAACCATTCCCCTCTGTCCCTCCACTGCCACCTCTGCTACCTCTGCTTTCCTTTATTCTTCCGGCCCCTTTACCCTAACTCCTTCACCTTCCGCACTTATCCTCTTCATCTTCACCTTCCTCTGGTTCTCCACTCCTTCACTTTATTCCACAGTCCACAATCCTCTCCAATCAGGTTCAAAGATTCAATCTTCTTCAGCCTTTGCCTCTTCTACCTATCACCTCCCAGATTCTCACATCATTCCCTCCCCCACCTTCCAACCTTCCCTCTTCACCTGGATTTATTTATCACCTGCCAGCTCATGCTTCTCCCCCACACCCATTCCTACACCATTTTAATGTGGCTTCTGGCTCCTTTCTTTCCAAACCCGATGAGGGGTCTTGGCCAAAAACATCGACTGTTTATTTCTCTACACAGATGCTGCCTGACCAGCTGACTTCCTCCAGCGCTCTGTGCACATTGCTCCAGATTTCCAACATCTCCAGTCTCCCTTGTGTCCAAAAAACATTAACTTACTCCTTTCAATAAAACTGCATCTTCACAGAATTCTGGCTCTGCTCTCAGCTTCAGCAATGAACAATCGGAGAGATCAGAAGCTTTTTTGCTGACTGGCAATTAAAGGCAACGATTTTGGGCTTTTTTTTTGGAGCTTTGAGCAGTGGCCAGTTGGCGCTTGGGATTAATTAGCAAGAACAAATTAAAGTAAAGCAGGGGCAAGCAGAGTGACCATCATCAGAGTGGACATTCTGAGGCTTTAGCACTTTGAGGCTTCAGTCAGAAAAGGCCAAAAGAGCAGTAGGTGAAGTTTTTCCCCTTCTTTATATTTGCTCAGTTAAAACAGTAGAGATGTCAGGCTGAGTGTGGAATGTTTCTCTTGCGGGATGTGGGAAGGCAGGGAGGGATCCAGTGTCCCTGATGACTTCACCTGCAAGAAGTGCATCCAGCTGCAACTTCTAGCATTTGTGTTAAGGAATCGGAGCTGGAAGTGGATGAACTCCAGATCATTTAGGAGGCTGAAGGGGTGATTTAGAGAAGTAGTTACACCCAGGGTGCAGGACACAGGAAACTGGGTGACAGTCAGGAACGGGAAAGGGGTTAAGGAGCCAGTGCGGAGTACCCCTGTGGCCATCCACCTCAGCTGCAGATATGTCACTTTGGATACTGTTGGGCGGGATGACCTAGCAGAGGAAAGTCACAATAGTTGGGTCTCTGGCACTGCGTCTGGCTCTATGACTCAGATGAGAGCTATGGTGATAGGGGATTCATTAGTTAGGGGAACAGACAGGAGGTTCTGTGCGTGAGAACAAGATTCTTGGATGGTATGTTTCCTCCTGTGTGCCAGGGTCTGGGATATCTCAGATGGAGTCCCCAGCATTCGCAAGTGGAAGGGTGTACAACCTACACGTCAATGTAGGTACCAATGACATGGGTAGGACAAGTGATGACATTCTGCAAAGGGAATTAGGCACTAAGTTTAAGGTCAGGACCACCAGGGTTGTGATCTCAGGATTGCTACCTGTGCCACATGCTAGTGAGACCAGAAATAGAAAGATTATACAGTTTAGTACATGGTTAAGGAGTTGGTGTAGGAGGGAGTGCAGAAGACTTTTGGATCATTGGGCCCTTTTCCAGGGAAGGTGGGGCCTGTACAGGAGGGACGGTTTGCACCTGAACTGAAGGAGGACTAATATCCTAGCAGGAAGGTTTGTTAATGCTGTCCGGTGGGGTTTAATCTAGAGCTGCAGGGGGATGGGAACCAGAGTGCCAAATGTTGGTAAGATCTCAAATAAAGTCAGGAATCAAAAGGTTGAGCATGTTGCAACTGGTGTCCTGAGCTGTGTATATTTCAATGCAAGAAGTATCGTAGGAAAGGTGGATGAGCTCAGGTCATGAATCAAAACCTGGAATTATGCTACTGTAGCTACTAGTGAGACTTGGTTGCAGGAGGGGCAGGACTGGCAGCTCAGTACTCTGGGGTTCAGTTGTTTTAGACGTGACAGAGCGGGAGGGATTAAAGGAGAAGGCTGGTGTTACTAGTTAGGGAAAATGTCATGGCAGTGCTCAGTCAGGACAGATTGAACAACTTGTCTTGTGAGGTGCTATGGGTGGAACCGAGAAATAAGAAAAGTACGACCACATTAATGGAGCTACATTACAGACCACCCAACAGTCCACAGGATTTAAAGGAACAAATTTGTGGAAAGATCGCATATTGTTGTCAGAAACATAAGGTTATTATAGTAGGTGATTTTAACAGACATCCCACCTCTCCGGAGGTTCTGGGAGTCTCCCGCCTATTGATAGCGGCTCCCTGATGCTCGCAAATTATATACAATATCCCAAAAATCAATTTTTTTTGAGAGAAAGAGAGAGCACGAGAGCGAGAGAAAACAAGAGAGCACGAGAGAGAGCAAGAGAGCGTAAGAGCGAGAGAGAGTGCGAGAGAAAGAGAGAGAGCGCGCGCACGCGCCATGGCAGAGTATCCCAAAAAAAGAAAATATAAAAGGTACGTCACCCCAGACTACACTAAAGTGAACCTCTGCCTAATAGGGGTCAAAAATAATGACAGTGTTGCACGCTGCACTGTTTACAACTATGACTTTTCTATTGCCCATGGTGGGTTAGGACTGTAAAAGACATGTTGAGGTGAGTTTAACAGGTGTCATTCGTTCATTAGCATAGCTAACATTATTTAAACTAGCTGGCTAGCAGCTAAGGAGCCACTCCATTGCAGACATCCCACCTCTCCCAGAAGTTCCCAGAGTCTCCTGCAAATTGATGGTGCGACCTCCCTGAAATGAGTTTTTGCAGGATGGGATGTCTGATTTTAATTTTCCACAAATTGACTGAAACTCCCATACTGTCAAAGGACTAGACGGGATAGAGTTTATCAAATGTGTTCAGGAAAGTTTCCTTGATCAATATGTAGAAATCCCAATGAAGAGAGTGCAATACCAGATCTGCTATTAGGCAATGAGACAGGGCAAGTGACAGAAGTTTGTGTAGGGGAACGCTTTGCAATTAGTTATCATAACGCCATCAGTTTTAAAGTAAATATTCAAAAAAATAGGTTTGGTCCACAGGTGAGATTCTAAATTCAAGAAAGGCCAATTTTGATGGTATCAGAAATGATCTGGCAAGTGTGGACTGGGACAGGCTGTTTTCTGGCAAAGGTGTACTTGGAAAGTGGGAGGCCTCCAAAAGCAAAATTTTGAGAGTACAAAGCTTGTGTGGGCCTGTCAGAATTAAAGGTAAAGATAACAAGTGTAGAGTACCTTGGTTTTCAAGCGATATTGAGGCCCTGGTTAAGAGAAAAAAGGAGCAGCATAGCAGGTATAGGTAGGTAGGAACAAATGAGATGTTTATGGAGTATAAGAAACGCAAGAGACACAGGAAAGAAATCAGGAGGGCTAAAAGATGGCATTAAGTTGCTCTAGCAGACAAGGTGAAGGGGAATCCTTAGGGATTCTACTGGGATGTTCAGAGCAAAAGGATTGCAAGGGAAAAAATTGGTCCTCTGGAAGATCAGAATGGCAATTAATGTCAGGAGCCAAAACAGATGGGGGAGATCCTAAATATTTTTTTTTGCATCTGCATTTATTCAGGAAATGCATACAATGTCTATAGAAATGAAGCAAAGCAGCATCTACTTCATGGACCCTGCACATGAAGGAGGAGGAAGTGTTTGCTATCCTGAGATAAATCCCCAGGGCCTGACAAGGTGTTCTCTCTGCCCCTACAGGTGGCAAGCACAGAAATTGTCGGGGTACTTGCAGAAATATTTAGCTACAGGAGAGGTACCAGAATCTAAGGGACCGGATATAAGTTATTGGGATAGAGATGGATATTTATGCTACTTGTCTGTAATTTCATTGGAGAAGATGGAGAGAAATGAAATTGCCACCAATATGTCATTTCAAGTCTGAGATAAATGAGGGATCAGCCAGTAAAGAGGCTTGCCTAATGGCTTTTAAACTCACAGACAAAACTGTGACAGTTATACATCTCCTGAAAGACATTGGCAAGGTTTGAGGCCTGTTTCTAACTCATTGTGATTACATTACTCTTAGGGAATGACAGTGACAGCCAAAACTATGTAAGTCATCTCTAAAATATGGATAAGAAAAGTCATCATGGTGAGTGAACTTAAAAGAGGAGAAACAGAATTTATTAAATGAAAACCCCTGTATATTCAGCTGTGTCAAATCACCTTGGAAGTGAGTAAGGATACAATCAATTTACTTCCATAAAATTAGTACTCAAACACATTGCATATGTTTTTGCTTGGTAAAGACTTTTAAATATAAAACCATGAGGTCATAAGAGATAGGAGCAGAATTAGGCCATTCAGCCCATCAAGTCTGCTCTGCCATTTCATCCTGGCTGATCCATTTCCTATCTCAACCCCATTCTCCTGCTTCCTCCCGATAACCGTTCACACCCTGACTAATCAAGAACCCATCAACCTCCATTTTGAATACACCCAAGGACGTGGCCTCCAAAGCTGTCCGTGGCAATGAATTCCACAGATTCGCTGCCCTCTGGTGAAAGAAATTCCTCCTCATCTCTGTTCCAAATGGACATCCCTCTGGTTTGATGCTGTGCCCTCTGGTCCTGGACTCCTCCAACATAGGGAACATCTTCCCCACATCCATGTTATCTATATTTCAATATTTCAGATGTTTCAATGAGATCCTCCCCTCATTTTTCAGCCATTACAGGCCCACAGCCTTCAAATACTTTTCATACATTAAGCCTTTCATTTCTGAAATCATTCCGCGGAACTCTCTCTAACGTCAGCAAATCCTTTTTTATATGGGGGCCCAAAACTGCTCACAATACTCCAGGTGCGGTCTGACCAATGCCTTATTAAGCCTCAGCATTACATCTTTGCTCTCATATTCTAGACCTCTTGAAATAAATACTTGCATTGCATTTTCCTTCCTCACTGCCAAGCTGCAAGTTAACCTTTGGGGAATCCTGCACAAGGACTCCAAAGTTGCTTTGCAACTTAATTTTTAAAAATTTTCTGCCCATTTAAATATAGTCTTTGCTTTGTTACTTCACCAAAGCGTATGACCATACACTTCCCGACATTGTATTCCATCTGTCACTTCTTTACCCATTCTACTGATCTAAGTCCTCCTGCAGTCTCCCTGCTTCCTCAAGACTACCTTCTCCTCCACCTATCTTAGTACCACCTGCAAACGTGGCTACAAAGCCATCAATTCCATTATCCGACATCAAAGGAAATGGTTCCAACACCAACTCCTGCGGAACACCACCAGCCAGAAAAGGCTTTCTTTGCCTCCTCCCAATAAGCCAATTCTGCATCCATGCTAGTATCGTTCCAATAATACCATGGGTTTTTACCTTGTTAAGCAGCCTCATGTGCAGCACCTTGTCAAAGGCCTTCTGAAAATCCAAGCACACAACAATCCACTGATTCTCCTTTGTGTATCCTGCTTGTTATTTCCTCTAAGAATTCCAACAGATTTGTCAGGCAAGATTTTTCCTTAAGGAAACCTTGTTGAGTTTGGCCTATTTTATCATGTGCCTCCAGGTTCCCTGAGACCTCATCCATATCAGTCGACTCCAACATCTTCCTGACCACTGAGGTCAGACTAACTGGCCTATAATTTCCTTTTTTCTGCCTCCTTCCCTTCTTGAACAGTGGAGTGACATTTTCAATTTTCCAGTCGGCTGGAACCATGCCAGAATCTAATGATTCTTGAAAGATCATTACTAAAGAGGGCACAATGGCTGCCACAAGAGGGCACAGGTTTAAGGTGCTTGGGAGTAGGTACAGAGGAGATGTCAGGGGTAAGTTTTTACGCAGAGAGTGGTGAGTGCGTGGAATGGGCTGCCGGCAATGGTGGTGGAGGGGGATACGATAGGGTAGTTTAAGAGACTTTTGGATAGGTACATGGAGCTTAGGAAAATAGAGGGCTATGGGTAACCCTGGTAATTTCTATGGTAGGGACATGTTCGGCACAACTTTATGGGCTGAAGGGCCTGTATTGTGTTGTAGGTTTTCTTTGCTTCTACGTAAAGATTCCATGATCTCTTTAGCTACCTCATTCAGAACACTGGGGTGTGGTCCATCTGGTCCAAGGAACCTATCTATCTTCAGACCTTACAGCTTCCCAAGCAGCTTCTCGCTGGTAATAGCAATTGCACTTTCTGACGTGCTTGAACTTCCGGTACTGTTCGTGTTTTTCACTATGAAGATGGATGCAAAATAGTTATTTAGTTCCTCTGCCGTTTCCTTGTACCCCATTACTACCTACTCATTCTCGCCTCTCTTTTAATCTTTTTCGATCTGAAAAAAAACTTCTGGTTTCCCCTTTGATATTACTGACTGGCTTACCTCCATATTTCATCTTTTCCATCTTTATGCCTTTTTAAATTACCTCCTATTGCTTTTTAAAAGATGCCCAATGCTCTAACTTCCCACTAATTTTTGCTCTATTATATGCTCTCTTTTTTGCTTTTATGCTGCTTTTGAATTCTTTTGTCAGAAATGATTACCTCATCCTACCTTTACAGTACTTCTTTCGGGATTTACATATCCTGCACCTTCTGAATTTTCCCCAGAAACTCTAGCCACAGCTGTTTGGCTGTCATAAAGGATAAAGTATAAAGTATCCCTGTTTGTGTCCTCTTCCAATCAATTTTGGTGAGCTCCTTTCTCATGCCTTTATAATTCTTTTTACTCCATTGTAATACTGATACATCTGACTCTGGCTTCTCACTCTCAAATTGTAGGGTGAAGACTATCACATTATGATTGCTGCCTCCTAAAGCTTCCTTTACCTTAAGCTCCCGAAGATTTGGTATGATATATAAAACTTTGACAAACTTCTATAGATGTATGGTGGAGAATGTATTGACTGCCTGCACCACAGCCTGGTATGAAAACACCAATGCCCTTGAACAGAAAATCCTACAGAAAGTAGTGGATATAACCCAGTCCATCGTGTGTAAAGCCCTACCCAGCTTTGAGCACAGAGCATTGTCACAGGAAAGCAGATCCATCATCAGGGATCGCATCACCCAGTTCATATTCTCTTCTTGCTGCTGCATCAGGAAGAAAGTACAGGATCCTCAGGATGCAAACCACCAGGTTCAGGAAGAGTTATTACCTCTCAACCATCAGGTTCTTGAATAACTTCATTCAACTTCACTTGCCCCATCACTGAACTGTTTCCTACAACCTATGGACTCTCTTTCAAGGACTTTTCATCGTATGTTCTCAATATTTTTTACTTATTTATTCATTCATATGTTATTTATCTTTTATTTTCTTTTGTATTTACACAGTCTTTTGCACACTGGCTGTCGCCCTATTGGGTGTGATCTTTCATTGATTCTGTTATGATTATTGGATTTATTTAGTATGCTTGCAAGAAAAATTTCAACGTTGTATATGTTGCCATACTGTACATGTACTTTGATAATAAATTTAATTTGAGCTTTGAACTTTTGAACTTTGAACTACCTGTATATTCAGATCCCCCATAATTATCATAACATTGCCCTTTTAACATGACTTTTCTATTCCCCGTTGTAATTTCTAGCACACAATCTATCTATTTTTCAGACCTGTATCTAACTCCCATCAGCATGTTTTAACTCTTGCAGTTTCTGAACTCTACCCACAAGGGTTCTACATCTTCTGATCCTATATCACCTCATTCTAAGGATTTGATTTCATTGATTACCCCCTCTGCTGAGCTGCCTGTCCTTTTGATGCAATATGTATCTTTGGATATTAAACACCCAACTATGATCTTCTTTCAGCCACGACTCAGTAATGCCCACAACATCATTACCACCTATCTCAAACAGCGCAATAAGATCATCTATTTTATTCCATATACTACATCCATTCAAATATAACACCTTCAGTCCTGTGTTTGTCACCCTTTTCAATTTTGTCCCCATGTTACACTGCAACTGATCCCATAGCTGCAAATTGTACAGAGGATGTGGAGAGTCTGCAGAGGGATATAGATAGATTAAGGGAGTGGGCCAAGGTCTGGCAGATGGAATACAATGTTGGTAAATGCGAGATCATCCACTTTGGAAGGAATATTAGAACAGCAGATTATTACTTAAATGATGAAAGACTGCAGCATGCTGTTGTGCGGAGGGACTTGGGAGTGCTTGTGCAGGAATCGCAAAAAGTTAACAGGTTATTAAGAAGGCAAACGGAATGTTGGCCTTCATTGCTAGACGGATTGAATTCAAGAGCAGCAAGGCCATGCTGCAACTATACAGGGTACTGGTGAGGCCGCACCTGGAGTACTGTGTGCAGTTCTGGTCTCCATACTTGAGAAGGATATACTGGATTTGGAGGCAGTGCAGAGGAGGTTCACCAGGTTGACTCCAGGGATAAAGGGGTTAACCTATGAGGAGAGACTGAGTCGCCTGGGACTATACTCTCTGGAGTTCAGAAGAAGGAGAGGGGATCTGATAAAAACATACAAAATTTTGAAAGGGATAGATAAGATAGAAGTAGGAAAGTTGTTTCCATTGGTAGGTAAGACTAGAACTAGGGGACATTGCCTCAAGATTCAGGGGAGAAGATTTAAGACGGAGATGAGGAGAGACTGTTTTTCCCAGAGAGTGGTGAATCTGTGGAATTCTCTGCCCAGGGAAGCAGTTGAGGCTTCCTCACTAAATAAATTTAAGAAACAGTTAGATAGGTTTTTACATAGTAAGGGAATTAAGGGTTGTGGAGAAAAGGCAGGTCGATGGAGCTGAGTTTACGGACAGATCAGCCATGACCTTATTGAACGGCGGGGCAGGCTCGACGGGCTGGGTGGCCTACTCCTGCTCCTATTTCTTATGTTCTTATGTTGCCCTGCCTGTCCTACTTGTCTCTGCTTGTAAACCAATGGTTCTGTCTCTCCGGTTCCCATACCCCTGCCAAATTAAACCCTCCCCAACAGCTCCAGCAAACCTGCCTGCAAGGAAACTGGTCTCCCTCAGGCACAGGTGTAATCCATCCCTTTTGTACTGGTCATACATTTCACAGGGGAACCTGAAGGAAATGGACACAGGGGTTCTCTGTACTGGCTGCCCATTTCTCCCGATAGTCACCCATTTTCATCTGCCTGTCCTTTTTGATAGTCTCACTGCATCTAATTATGGTACTGCCCCATCCTCAGCCTCTATTGCTCCGGTTCCCATCTCTCTGCCAATTTACTTTAAACCTTGCCAAATAGCTCTAGCAAATCTGAACACAAGAATATTGGTTCCCCCTCAGGATCAGGTGTAACCCATCCCTTTTCCACAGGTCATGCCTTCCCCAGAAGAGACCCAAGCATCCAGAAATCTGAAGCCTTGACCCCTGCACCAATTCCTCAGCCATGCATTCATCTGCCAAAGCATCCTCTTCTTACCCTCACTGCACATGGGGCAGGCAGCAATCCAGAGATTAGTACCCTGGGGGTGGTGATGGGGGGGGTCCTATATTTCAGCTTTCTACCTACTCCCGAAATTTTCTCTTCAGGAACTCCTCCCTTTTTCCACCTTTGTCATTGGTGACAATATGTACCAAGACTTCTGGCTGCTCATCACCTCTCCTCCCCTTTACCTGATTCGAAACATCTCGGATCCTGGCACCTGACAGGCAACATACCACCCGGGTATCTCTTTCATGTCCACAGAATCTTGTGTCTGCTCCTCTAATTATGGAATCCCCTATCACTACTGCAGACCTCCCCCCCCCCGCCCTTCCATTCTGAGCCACAGTGTCAGGTACCCCGATGCTGCAGCTCCCACCCCCCCCCCCGCCCCAGGAGGTCACCCTCCTCTACCTTATCTAAAGCGGTGTACTTATTACTGAGTGGAACAGCCACAGGAGTACTCTGCACTAGCTTCCCATTTCCTCTCCCTCTCCTCACAATCACCCTCCTGCAACTTAAAGGTGACTACTTCCCTGTGGCTCCTCTTTGGTTTTCAAAATGAGGCGAATGTCATTGAGTCGCAGCTCCAGTTCCTTAACACGTTCTCTGAGGAGCTGCAGCTCAATGAACCTGCTGCAGATATGGTTATCCAAGAGGCTGGAGGCCTCCCAGAATTCCCACATCTCACACGAAGAACACAACACAGCTTCTGAAACCATGCTCACTGCTCTAACTATGCACTAACAGATGAAGAATGAAGAAGAAACTTCCCCACTCTAACACAGGTCCACTGCAACAATGGCCACTCCACTTGTCCCTATCTTATTTTTATTTGCCCTTGCTAATGAATTAAGATTTGATTGTCCACTGGAAAAAATATGGCAAAACCTCCTTCCTTTCTTTTCATAGCCAGTCTCTCAGGATGGAGGACAACTTGTTTTAATTCTGGTTCTTTGAATTCTCAGGTGGTGATTGTGGGTTTTACACACCTTGGTCTGGTGGTACCTGATAGGACAGGTGAGAGGCAGTTCAGGATTCACACATTCTGTTGTTTACACAGGGCTTCAGTGGCACCATAAATACTCCTTCTCCACTTTCATCACTCGTTGGTAAAGGACTCCTGGTGGCAATGTTCCATTTTCTCAGACTGTAATGCAGCAATAGATATTACAGCTTTTCTCAGTTGGCTAAATACTTTGATCAAGCACGTAGTCAATTCTAAAAAAAACAGCAACCACCTCAGCACAACAGTCAACCATTTCTCATTGCAAATTCACCAGTCTCAATTGCTAATGAATTTTTTGCAAAACACAAGACACAGAGATCATCAGATGACGCAAAGAACACACAAACATTCAATTGAAAATGTCAGGTCAAGCAAAACACAATTAAATACCCCCGGCTGACAGCAATCAATCCCAAATCATTGACTCAAAGTGATTCTATTTTGCAAGGAAATAAGCAATCATTACAAATCTGTTCATAAACCAACCTTGTCTGAGCAAAGAGCAAATGATGACAGCCCCGGTACCATGCCAGGGAGGTTCAGCACTCCCACATGTGCAGTCATATCAGTCACTGGTGTTCTAGCATACATCTCAATGACTGGGCCATACATTGTAACACCCCATGCCTTTTCACATTCTTACAAACAAGTCTTGGTGTCCAAGGAGAAACAGGATGCCAGGATCAATTGCCCACACTGTGTTATCATACGGGACAATGTGCCTATCCACCACTCATCTGCAATGACAGACTCGTTTCTAGCTCATGCACGCGTACCCATGAAATGCCTCCATGTTCCTCAATCCTACTGAGAAGATTTTTCCTCCTAGAGATGGAAAGTCTATGATAAGCATTCTTTGACCAAATCCCGCTGATGGGTGCTATGACAGAGTCTTGTCAGATAATCATCATATTAGACTGCCAAGGCTGCATTAGGCATTCCAGGAGGTAGTTCCCCTGCTGTGTCGCTAGGGAGCACATTCTATGTGATCTTGATGAAAACCGGTGGCCCAGTATTAGGGACAGAACAGATCAAGGATGACCATTATTGTACTATATCTCTGTAATCAGAAATATATGATTTTTTTCCTGAAAGGTATAAGCAATTTTGTTATGCAGCAACAGATATTAAACTGCTGAGATTACAATGAAGATTTTGTGTTTACATGCTTGCATCTCATTGTGTTTGTCCTTCTATGTTCTGGAGTTGTATTTACAATATTGGACTAAATGCCCTGATCTCTGGCATTATATACAGTAGGCAACAAGCATCACACTGTACGACTGACTATACTGTTAATGTTATGCCTCAGTGAGAAGGGTTGTCAGTAATTTGCCAATGATTATTGATTTATTTTATTGAGATAAAGCACGGAACGAGCCCATCCAGCCCGTTGAACCGCGCCGCCAAGCAACTCCCCAATTTAACCCCATCCTAATCACACAACAATTTACAGTGACCGACTAACCTGCTAACCGGTACGCCTTTGGACTGTGGGAGGAAACCGGAGCACCCGGAGGAAACCCACACAGCCACAGGGAGAACATACAAACCCCTTACAGGCAGTAGCCGGATTTGAACCCAGGTTGCTGGTACTGTTAAGCGCTGGGCTAACCACTATGCCACCATGCCACCCCAATGGGTGCTTGCATGTGTACGCAATGGAATGCTGTATGCAACTGTTTTAAGTGAATTAAACTCTTTTGCTACAAGTATTTATCATTTTCTTTTTTGGCTGAGTGCATTTTGCAGTGAGAATGAGGAGCTTTGCACAACAGGCTGTGTCATCGGTTTTGAGAATGCGGCTACTGCTTTAACTAGTGTGGTTAAGTGACAGAGGAAACTGTAAAATACTTTTTTTCAATATATTTTCGATGTGCTTTTATAATTCTAATTAAACCAGATACCTGATTTCAAATTTCTATTGTTCTTATTAACAGCAGCAGAACGAACTGTTTGATACCATGATCACTACATTAATACCCATCAGATGCCATTCCACATTTGGCTCAGAGTAAGAACTAGTGCAACACCTCACCTACGCCATACTAGAAAGAATGGAGGTCAAGAGCAATGAGATAGAAAGACAGAGATAGATAGAGGTGAATGGAGATAGCTTGAATAGAGAGGGATCGGGAGAGATCGGGAAGGATAGGGAGAAAAAGGAAGGGAGAGGAAGGAACATGGAAGGAGATGGAAAGAGATGGAAGGAGATGAAGAGAGAGAGAGGGGGGGAAGGGGGAGGGCATGAGAGACAGAGAGAAAAGTAAAAGCTGGCTTCAAATATTCATCCTGTGCTGAACGATAAATGGTCTCTGTGGTTTCTATAAATACCAGTGGCCAGTGAGGTGCCACAGTTTCCTTAAACCAAGAACATAGTCCAGCATTTTTTTCTAATTTTGGCACCATGTAGCAGATAAAATGGCACTCTTGCTTAAATACACCTAACATCGCTGTTAATCTCTTTCATAATATCAGAATTTATAAGTTGATTAGTCTTGTGGCAATTGTTATTTTTGCTTGGACTTCTTGGTTTAAACAAATTAAATTAAATTAATTTGATTTTATTTCAAGGAAATGCTGGTAAAATATTCTGATGGATGAACACACAGCTTTGAATCCAACTTGTGACATGTGTGATGAAGTATAAACAGCCTGAACTTTGAAACAATAAAATCAGTATCACCTTGTCAGCTGACAATATTGTCAAGATAAGCAATGTAACCAATAGGGCTGGTATCAAATAGCATGTTCAAGTTATATTTTCATATCAGGTAGACATTAATTAAAACACTATTGATTTTACAATGTTTTAAAACAACTTGAGAAGAAAATAAGACTCAAAAGGGGTGTGTTGAATCCACTATTATATAATGGATAACTTTGAGGCCTTATACTGTACATGAATGTTGAAGTCTGGATTGTATCCTCACATTACAGTGGGTAAGTGCATTCCTGGAAAACCAATCATATCACAATCTTCTGTAATGTCAATCTGCATCAGAGCTGCACGTGTCAAGAGATGCAAGTTGAAAAAATTAATTTTGTATTGATTTATTTACAAATTCGATGATAATTAATTTTATTCCACACCTCGGATTTTTGGGTAGTGATTCCTGAATTTTGTTTGGGTGAACTTCCATCACCTACATGGTCACACCTTGGGGTCGCTGATGTTAGAATGTTCAAATCTAGATTCAGTGACCATTCTCCACATTGTGAAATGAGCATATTGAAAAGGAACCTCAGCTTTATCCCTGCATAGTGAGCTGGGTCGTGCTGACTGTGCATGCTGATTCCAAGGTAACACAGGTGTCCGAGCGTACTGACGGACAGATGGTGCTGCATCTGTCACTCGACTCTGTCACTGGTCTCCACATGGAGTCCAATGGCTGGACTCAGTCTTGCTGGGATTTCCCAATGCTGTTGCCTCTCCACGTCACACCAGTCAGACCCAGCACATAACCAGACAACAATCTTATTCTGTGGGAGGCGAAGGAAATGGTAAGTTTCTTTTTTATCTCAATTATTTTGCTTTGGCTTACTTTCTGAAGTAAAACACTATTTTTAAAATTTTTGTGCTTTTATTTTTTTTAATTTCTGAATGTCAATGCCACTTTAAAATCGTCAGAATTCCTGAGAGCTGAGACAGAAAGCAGAGCTTTGCCTTCTGTCAAACTCCGTCAGGGATGGGATCCCCATCTCCAAAGGGTGTGGAGTGACAGCAAGACCTCCCTGTGCATCTGGTCCAGACAAGTGCTGGTGTGTGGGGACCACACGCAGTTCCAAGTGGCAGGTCAAGTCCAAGCTACTAATGCAAATGAAAATTAACAGAATTCCATTCTCTTGTTCAATGAACAAATGACCAAAGAGAAATTCAATGACCAAGTGTCTCCTAATAACAGTAAAAGCAACCCTACACCAAAGTTATAGGTTGACTGTCATAGAGTCTGGCTGAAGTCATTATAGCCATGGTGTAAATCAGGCAATGTTGAATCATCTATAATTGATAT
This sequence comes from Mobula hypostoma, assembly GCF_963921235.1. Classification (NCBI taxonomy): domain Eukaryota; kingdom Metazoa; phylum Chordata; class Chondrichthyes; order Myliobatiformes; family Myliobatidae; genus Mobula; species Mobula hypostoma. The sequence continues at coordinate 23,064,639 of NC_086104.1, read as the reverse complement.
ATTCTACCCAATTTCCATATTTCAGACTGAGCTCAATGAAAGGGAAAAAAGGGTGAGCTATACCTGACCCAACAATAAGCTGTTATAGATGACTCTTGGACGTAAACAGATTGATTTGCTGACACTTAAACCAATTTAAGATGGCGCTAGTGAAGTACAGCAACAACTTGCTGGTAGCAATCACAACTATTAACGACCTTATTAATCTCACTTCTTCTGGGAAACGATCAATGCAATCAATAGCCTGTAACCTCTCTTTCGGAGTTGAGTTTCTGAGCTGCCTGCACGACTTGGCGTTATTGCTGTGTGAACTGAAGCACTGGAAGTGCAGGATGGTTGCGGCGTGGCTGGTACAGGCCAAATCGAGGCAGTGGGGCCCAGGCCCGAGAGTGGGGGAATGAGCCAATGTTTGGCCATTGCTGGAGCAGTCTGAGAGGCGATTTGAAGTGACAAGGTGGCGGGGCCCAGACTCCAGAGCAAGAAATCACCTGCCGTTTGACTGATTTAAGCACTGACCCAGATTGGAAAACGGTCAGGTACAACTGAGTCAAGGCACTGGGGCCTGGGACCAAAAGCATTTCAAAGTGGCATTACCTGGGACCAACAAAGAGGAATGACCCCAGATTGGGCCAATTTAAGCGACAGGCCAGACTGAAAAGGTCAGGGTGTCCATGCCAAAGGAGAGGGACAGGACAGCATTCAGCTCACTGCTCCGCGAGGTTTACTCATCTCTGTGCTGATCTAAGCCTATGGCCTGCAACTAATGGGCTCCTGAATCAGCTGTAGTGATGACTGGCTTCATGTCTGTGGACTCACTTTTATGAACTTCAGCTCTGAATGTTTTATGCTTACTCTTACTGTTCACATGATTTGGGCTTTTTTCTGCACATCACACAAAATGCTGGAGGAACTCAGCAGGTCAGACAGCATCTATGGAAAATAGTACAGTTGATGTTTCAGACGGAAATGTCAAATGTACTTTTTTTCATCGATGCTGCCTGGCCTGCTGAGTTCCTCCAATATTGTGTGTGTGTTACTCAGATTTCCAGCATCTGCAGATTTTCCCTTGTTTTTTCTGCAGATTGTGTTTGACAGTCTTCTTTTTTAATGGGTTCTATTGGGTTTCTTTGTTTTGTGGCTGCCTGTAACAAGGTTTTATATAGTATATATACTTTGATAATAAATGTACTTTGAAGTTTGATTTAATAGGCAATTGAAGTGGCCCCTCTGTGAAACACAAACACTGTGGGCAGAGGAATTGTCCCTGGGTTTAACAGTTTCCATGAGTTCCTACAAGACTTACTATGATTGAGAGCTTCCAGAGATACTAAGAGTTTGACCAGTTATTTGCCACTGATATTTGACAGTTGGATAGTAGGTGGTTCTCCATCCACCCAAGCAACGCATCTCAGGTCACTACAAAACCACTTCACCCATTTTTAACTCAAATTCTTCTCAGGCCAGTGATCTTGTCTATGCAGAAGAAGAAAGCCCTTAACTCCGAGTGGAGTCATCAGGATGCTGTAATGACGGCGTTTTTTAGCAGGCTTTCTTATTTTTACAAGGCCGAGTTGCTAGCTCGATGCTCAATCCAGCACGGATGGAAAGCATGCAAGGGAGCCGGCTGGATTCGAACTCGGGAGCCTTTGCTCCGAAGTCTGGTGCTGATGCCAGTACGCCACCAGCCGGCCAGATCTTGTCTATAAACCTCTCCAAACATTTGCAATTTCAGTTCTCTAAGCTGAGGAGTTTGTACTAATAACCCTTCTGTAAATCTAGGGAGTAGCAATGTCAACACCCATGCTGCTGGAGAGGATGATTAGTATAACCTAGGCAACTAAGTAAAGGAAATTTGTCACATTATAAATTTGATTTTATTGTCATACTCACGTACACATATGCAATGAATAACTTACTTGCAGTATTATCACAGACACATAACATCATATAAGCAGCATTTCCAAGAAAGACATAAATAATGCATAATTTTTATAAGAAAAGCAACATAATTAGAACAACGGACAATTTTAGTGCAAAGTGATCAGAGTGGTCATAATGTTGCTAGACTGCAGCAGTAGAGCAAGAGTTTATATGCACCATAACCAACGTCTCAAAGGACTTCATTACAGTTGATGTAAGACTGGTCAGCATCCTCTTCTTGAGCACCAGTACAATAGATGTCTTATTGAAGCAGCTGGCACTTATATTGTGCAGGCCCTGCCACAGCGGTCAAGTGGGTATTTGTGCTTCCATTTCAATTTGAAATTGCCTCCTTGCACTTGCAATGAAGCTTTGTCAGCCTTTCTCCTTTCTTGCAAGACAGGAAAAGAGGGAGAGAGCGAGAGACTGATGAGTAGATAGAGAGAGATAGTGATGAAGAGATAAATATGGAAAATTAGATAGGGGTCAGATATATAAAGGTGACTAAATAAACTGGCCATTGGTAAAATAGGCGTACAAAACTGAAAAAACATGTTATGTTTTGTAACTCCAAATACACAAAATGAATTGAAAGGAAAACAGTGTCAGGAATAACGAGTCTAACTTTGTTTGCACTTTAAGCAAGGCACGTACATTTGACGTAGTGGCGTAATGACGTATGCCATTCACGTACTTTTACATATAACCAGAAATTAATTATTTAAACAAAGCATGCCTAATCAAATAATGTATTTACAATATTACTCAAATATTACTGATATATTACATTCACAACAAAACAGAGCTATTTCAGTTCCCCTCTCACCCCTTCTCTTCTCCAATGGGCCCATCACCTCCCTCTTATGCCCCCCTTCCTTCTCTTTCTTCCATAGTTCACTGTCCGCTCCTGTCAGATTCCTTCTTCTTCAGCCCTTCAGTCAAACCTTACGTGGTTTCACCTATCACTTGCCAACTTGTAAATCTTTCCCCTTTCCCTCAACTTGTTACTCAGTCTTCATCCCCCTTCCCTTCCTGTCCTAATAAAGAGTCCTGGCTCAAAGCATTGACTGTTTACTCCCTTGCATAGATGCTCCCTGACTTCATGAGTTCCTGTGTGTGTGTTGAAAAAGAATTTTTAAAAAGTGACACACACAAAACACTGGACGAACTCAGCAGGCCAGGTTGCATCGATAGAAAAGAGTACGGTCGACATTTCTTCAGAAGGGTCTCAGCCTGAAACATCAACTGTACTTTTTTCCCTAGATGCTGCCTGGCCTGCTGAGTTCCTCCAGCATTTTGTGTGTGTTGCGTGGATTTCCAGCATCTGCAGATTTTCCCTTGTTTGTGAGTAAAAAATAAGTTTTGACTTAAAACAAAAAACCATGATAAGTTTCAACAATTATCCAAAATACAGCATTCAATACAATTATTCTAGCCAACAGTCAAAACCATTATGTCATTGTGTTGAACGATCTGAACACTCAGATGTCTCAAGGGTAAAAACCTACACAGGATAAAGGATCCTTCCCAGAAATATATCAGAGACATAATGATATTGCATTTCCAGACCTTTATGACTTATGAAGAAATGATGGCATTTTAATAACCAAGGCCTTCAAAGGAAAAGTAAAAAAAGACAGATTTCTGTTTATTTTGATGCCAGATTTAGGTGACTTCTCCCACAATTCTGAGGGTGTTCTGGTGTTGTTTACCACCCCACCCCGCCAACCCTCCCAGCCTCAAGTCTGAAGGGATGCCTGAACATTCTAACACAAAACAATATTTCTAACCTTCACACAGGTACACTACTGGCCGATTGCCTGAAGGCACATAACACTGGGCTCAAGCACTGCTTCAGTCCTACTGTTATAAGCTTATTATTCCCTAGTATGATAAGATGGAACCTTGACCTCACAATCAACCTTGTTATAACCTTGTATCACATTATCTAGCTGTACTGCATTTTCTCTGTAAACAATAGAAAACTATGTACGTCACAGTAAAATATGTATTGACTTAATATTATGAACAGTAGAAACTGATTTAAATACCCAGCATGTTCAGTGGCAGTTGTGAGGACAGAAACACTCGATGCAGATAGCATTAAAATGCAGTGGACATTCTGATATTTGTTCATTAAAAGTGACCCAACAGTGCAACGTAGGAGGAAGGCAGAGAATCACAGAATTCAACGAGGGAGCCTGCGACTTTAGCACAAGACTGTATATTATGTCTTTCCTTTTTTTTTGGTGTGTGCCTGTATGCATGCGAGCCTGTGCGTGTGCGTCTGCATGTGCGTACGTGCGTCCGTGATGATGCCTTTTTCATGGCTTTTTACAAGGTGCGGAACGAGAGACAGAGAGAGACTGCGTGGCGCGTCACTCCTCACACGGACATTTCTCAGTATTTTCCCTTTATTTTACGAGGTTGAGTTGCCATCTCGACACTCAACCCGGCACAGATGGAAAGCGTACTCGGGAGCGGACCTGACTGGTTTCGAACCCGGGAACCTCCGCTCCCGGGTCCGGCGCCGATGCCATTACGCCACCAGCTGGCCCATATTATGTCTTTCCAGTTACCAAATAATAATTAATACTGCTGCACTAATACAAAGCTAAATACTCATTTCTGTTTCCCAACCACTTTTAACCAATATACAGGACTGTGCAAATGTCTCAGGCACCCTAGCTATTTTCATGTGTCTAACACTTTTGGACAGTATTGCATATTATGTCTTTCCAATTACCAAATAACACTTAATACTACTGAACTAATACCAAGTTAAATGCTCGATTTTCTGTTTCTGTCAACCACCTTATTTCAAACCATCTTGTCTCTGCCTATCATGGTGCTGTATCAGTGCGTGAGTGGGCCAGTGAAGGAGTGGAGCTTTGAGGCTTCGACGAGAAGAGGCAGAGGACAAGCTAGCTCGCAGTTAGTTTTTACAATGTCTCCTGAGATGGTGATGAGCCTCTCATGTGAGATGTGGCAGTCTTGGGGGAACGCCCCTCTCCCGCAGAGTCACATTTGCCAGAAGTGCATACGGCTGGGCGATCTGGAAGACCGCGTAAGGAATCTGGAGCAGCAGCTGGATGACCTTCGACTCATAAGGGAGAATGAGGCAGTCATAGATGAGAGCTACAGGGAGGTAGTCACACCTAGGCTGTCGGAAGCAGGTCGTTGGGTGACAGTCAGAGGGGGGAAAGCGAAGGTGAGCAGACAGGTAGTGCAGAGCACCCCTGTAGCCAGTCCCCTGAATAATAAGTTTACCGTCCTGGATACCATTGGCGGGAACGACCAACCAGGTGTGAGTCACAGTGGCAGGCCTCCGGCACTGAGTCTGACCCTGTGGTGCAGAAGGATGGGATAGAGAAGAGGAGAGCTGTCGTCATTGGAGACAGGGGAGCAGACAGGAGATTTTGTGGACGTGAGAAGGACACCCGCATGGTTTGTTGCCTCCTGGGTGCCAGGGTCTGGGATGTCTCTGACCGGGTGCACAACATCCTGGTACGAGAGGGAAAGCAACCAGAAGTCGTGATACATGTTGGGACCAACGACATAGGCAGGAAGAGGGATGAGGTCCTGAAGTGTGAGTTTTGGGAACTAGGCAGAAGGCTGAAGAACAGGACCTCAAGAGTGGTGTTCTCAGGATTGCTGCCAGTGCTATGTGACAGTGATGGTAAGAATTGGAGGAGATGGCAGTTGAATGCGTGGCTGAGGAGTTGGTGCAGGGAGCAGGGTTTTAGATTTTTAGATCATTGGGATCTCTTCTGGGGAAGGTGGGACCTGTACAGATTGGATGGGTTGTACCTGAACTCGAAGGGGAGCAATATCCTTGCAGGTAGGTTTGCTAGCATGGTTCGGGAGGGTTTAAACTAATTTGCGAGGGGGATGGGACCTAGATCGATAGAGCAGTGAAAGAAGTACATGGAGTAAAGCCAGATCTAGCATACAGAGAGGCTTTGAGGAAAGAGAAGCAGAATAAACGGTGTAAAGACAGTGAGGTAGAAGGGCTGAAATGTGTGTACCTCAGTGCAAGAAGCATCAGGAACAAAGGTGATGAACTGAGAGCTTGGATACATACATGGAATTATGAAGTAGTGGCCATTACAGAGACTTGGCTAGCACCAGGGCAGGAATGGATTCTCAATATTCCTGGATTTCAGTGCTTTAAAAGGGATAGAGAGGGCGGAAAAAGGGGAGGAGGGGTGGCATTACTGGTCAGGGATACTATTACAGCTACAGAAAGGGTGGGTAATGTAGCAGGATCCTCTTTTGAGTCAATATGGGTGGAAGTCAGGAACAGGAAGGGAGCAGTTACTCTATTGGGGGTATTCTATAGGGCCCCTGGTAGCAGCAGAGATACAGAGGAGCAGATTGGGGGGCAGATTTTGGAAAGGTGCAAAAATAACAGGGTTGTTATCATGGGTGACTTTAACTTCCCTAATATTGATTGGCACCTGATTAGTTCCAAGGGTTTAGATGGGGCAGAGTTTGTTAAGTGTGTCCAGGACGGATTCCTGTCACAGTATGTGGACAGGCCGACCAGGGGGAATGCCATACTAGATCTAGTACTAGGTAAGGAACCGGGTCAGGTCACAGATCTCTCCGTGGGTGAGCATCTGGGGGACAGTGACCACCGCTCCCTGGCCTTTAGCATTATCATGGAAAAGGATAGAATCAGAGAGGACAGGAAAATTTTTAATTGGGGAAAGGCAAATTATGAGGCTATAAGGCTAGAACTTGTGGGTGTGAATTGGGATGATGTTTTTGCAGGGAAATGTACTATGGACATGTGGTCGATATTTAGAGATCTCTTGCGGGATGTTAGGGATAAATTTGTCCCGGTGAGGAAGATAAAGAATGGCAGGGTGAAGGAACCATGGGTGACAAGTGAGGTGGAAAATCTAGTCAGCTGGAAGAAGGCAGCATACATGAGGTTTAGGAAGCAAGGATCAGATGGTATTGAGGAATATAGTGAAGCAAGAAAGGAGCTTAAGAAGGGGCTGAGAAGAGCAAGAAGGGGGCATGAGAAGGCCTTGGCGGGTAGGGTAAAGGAAAACCCCAAGGCATTCTTCAATTATGTGAAGAAAAAAAGGATGACAGGAGTGAAGGTGGGACCAATCAGAGATAAAGGTGGGAAGATGTGCCTGGAGGCTGTGGAAGTGAGCGAGGTCCTCAATGAATACTTCTCTTCGGTATTCACCAATGAGAGTGAACTTGATGATGGTGAGGACAATATGAGTGAAGTTGATGTTCTGGAGCATGTTGATATTAAGGGAGAGGAGGTGTTGGAGTTGTTAAAATACATTAGGATGGATAAGTCCCCGGGGCCTGATGGAATATTCCCCAGGCTGCTCCACGAGGTGAGAGAAGAGATTGCTGAGCCTCTGGCTAGGACCTTTATGTCCTCGTTGTCCACAGGAATGGTACCAGAGGATTGGAGGGAGGCGAATGTTGTCCCCTTGTTCAAAACAGGTAGTAGGGATAGTACGGGTAATTATAGACCAGTGAGCATTACGTCTGTGGTGGGAAAGCTGTTGGAAAAGATTCTTAAGAGATAGGATCTATAAGCATTTAGAGAATTATGGTCTGATCAGGGACAGTCAGCATGGCTTTGTGATGGGCAGATTGTGTCTAACAAGCCTGATAGAGTTCTTTGAGGAGGTGACCAGGCATATAGATAAGGGTAGAGCAGTGGATGTGATCTATATGGATTTTAGTAAGGCATTTGACAAGGTTCCACACGGTAGGCTTATTCAGAAAGTTAGAAGGCATGGGATCCAGGGAAGTTTGGCCAGGTGGATTCAGAATTGGCTTGCCTGCAGAAGGCAGAGGGTGGTGGTGGAGGGAGTACATTCAGATTGGAGGATTGTGACTAGTGGGGTCCCACAAGGATCTGTTCTGGGACCTCTACTTTTCGTGATTTTTATTAACGACCTGGATGTGGGGATAGAAGGGTGGGTTGGCAAGTTTGCAGACGACACAAAGGTTGGTGGTGTTGTAGATAGTGTAGAGGATTGTCAAAGATTGCAGAGAGACATTGATAGGATGCAGGAGTGGGCTGAGAAGTGGCAGATGGAGTTCAACCCGGAGAGGTGTGAGGTGGTACACTTTGGAAGGACAAACTCCAAGGCAGAGTACAAAGTAAATGGCAGGATACTTGGTAGTGTTGAGGAGCAGAGGGATCTCAGGGTACATGTCCACAGATCCCTGAAAATTGCCTCACAGGTGGATAGGGTAGTTAAGAAAGCTTATGGGGTGTTAGCTTTCATAAGTCGAGGGATAGAGTTTAAGAGTCGCGATGTAATGATGCAGCTCTATAAAACTCTGGTTAGGCCTCACTTGGAGTACTGTGTCCAGTTCTGGTCACCTCACTATAGGAAGGATGTGGAAGCATTGGAAAGGGTACAGAGGAGATTTACCAGGATGCTGCCTGGTTTAGAAAGTATGCATTATGATCAGAGATTAAGGGAGCTAGGGCTTTACTCTTTGGAGAGAAGGAGGATGAGAGGAGACATGATAGAAGTGTACAAGATAATAAGAGGAATAGATAGAGTGGATAGCCAGTGCCTCTTCCCCAGGGCACCACTGCTCAATACAAGAGGACATGGCTTTAAGGTAAAGGGTGGGAAGTTCAAGGGGGATATTAGAGGAAGGTTTTTTACTCAGAGAATGGTTGGTGCGTGGAATGCACTGCCTGAGTCAGTGGTGGAGGCAGATACACTAGTGAAGTTTAAGAGACTACTGGACAGGTATATGGAGGAATTTAAGGATGGGGCTTATATGGGAGGCAGGGTTTGAGGGTCGGCACAACATTGTGGGCCGAAGGGCCTGTACTGTGCTGTACTATTCTATGTTCTATGTTTAAACTCATCCCTTCTGTCTGTACGTGATCTATATCACTGGTATGTCTCCACTGTCTCTGAGTTCTTACCACCCTGACAGCACGTTCCCCTCTCTCTCTCTCTGTAACCAAACATGCCTTGCACATCTCCTTTAACGTTTCCCCCTCTCACCTGAGGGAAGGGATTCCCAACATTTATTTATGCCTGGATTAATACCTTCAAACAAAGGTCGGTAGATCCCAGGTTGGGAACATCTGCCAGAGCCATGCCCTCTCTGATTTAGCATTTGTTAACACTGGAAAAACGATTCTGGGTATCTACCCTATCTCTGACTCCCATAACTTTAAAAACTTCTATCAGGTCTCGCCTCAGCCTTGACACTCCAAGGAAACAATCTAGGCTTGTCCAACCTCCCCTTGGAGCTGTACCTTATAAAAGATAATCTTAAACACAAGAGGTTCTGCAGATGCTGGAAATCCAGAGCAACAGAGAATGCTGCAGGAACTCACCAGGTCTGGCAGCATCAATGGAAAGGAATAAGGCCTGAACAGATTAGATATGGCAAAATTATTCCCCATCGTAGGGAATTCTAGGACAAGGGAGCACGACTTCACGACTGAAGGACGCCCTTTTAGAACTGAGATGCGGAGAAATTAGTCATAGGATGGTAAATCTGTGGAATTTGTTGCAACGAGTGGCTGTGGAGGCCAAGTCATTGGGTATATTTAAGGCAGAGATAGATAGGTTCTTGATTAGCCAGGGCATCAAAGATATGGGAAGAAGGCAGGGCAGTGGGAATAACTAGAAGAATTGGATCAGCCCATGATTGAATGGCGGAGCAGACTCGATGGGCCGAATGGCCTACTTCTGCTCCTATTATCTTATGGTCTTATGAATAAAGAGTTGACATTTCAAGCTGAAACCCTTTTTCAGGATAATCTTGATCTAATGTTTTCATTTCAATGACTCACTTTTGAAGTACTGTCACTGATATTGTAAGGGTCAACATAAAATACAGATATACTGGTGTATTCTCAGGGTTAAAGAGTGGATCTCACTTTACAAAAGTATTTATTTTACTGTGTCACCAGAAACAAATTACTCTTCTCTTCAAGCATGTCACAGAGCAGTCACAAAATGGGTTGGCGTGTGTCAAAAAGGACTGCCTATATTCAACCTGGTTGCACAGTTGTCACAATAAAACGCGGGAAAAGCAGCTGTTACAATGAATGTGGAGCAACAATGCCGCAACAAACCTGACTGAGCAGTTGTCAGCACCAACTTGGTTCAGCAGCTGACAGCGCAAACCTGACTTAGCAGATGTCCAAGTCGCTAAAGCAACACACAGTGACAACAGAGGATTCATGCTCTGGCACAGCCTGCTGCAATGTTATCAACCAGAACAGGCACAGATGACTGCCTTTCGCTTAGGGTTCTCAACTCTCGCTTAAGCATCCCAATTCCTGGAGGCTATCACGTAACCTTCCACCACAGTGTCTTCAGTCTGACACCCATGACATTTCCACTCTCAACCACCAAAGCCAATCAGACATTGGAGGGAATTTATTGCAAAACTCTGTGACTAACAACAAAGAAATCTTTTATCTCAAAGTTTACATTGTTATACAGAACATTATAACGTTTTATTGCCCTCAAGATTCTTTCTTCCTTGTAGGGGTGCTTATCCATCATGTCCAATGATGATAGGAAACCTGTGCAGGATATTCCAGATATTTGTCTTTAGTTCCGGGAAATGTCAAGGCAATCCTGGAAGATTTGAGCTTTCCAATCATGCATAAGATGTTCCAACAATAGATGCTACAAAATATGACATTAAAATTAAAAATAGATCCCAAGGAAAAGCTGACTACCAAACAGCAGTGTCATTTTGGAAATTTTTAAGGATAGCATCCTGTCACTTCCAGTGAGTAGGAGAGAGAAACTTTACTTTGACAGGAAGCTTTGAATTGTTCCAGCAGATTTTTTAAAATCCTTACAATTAGCAAACAATTTCAAATTATTGTTGCTCAAAGTATAATACAATAGATTTTGCATGACAGGAAATCATAATACAGAGACTTTTCCAGGAATGCAACCTCCATGTAATGCAAGAAAATACGGTAATATCACTCATGTTCAGGACACACTTCAGTTCTACTAGCTGTGGATGCCATAATTTTTGATTTTGTGCCCAATTCCGTGTCTTCTGTCCCACCACCTCCACATGCCAATTGACCCCTTTTGTGGCCACCTAGTTCTCAGGGTGCAGCTGATTCACTCCCAGTGCTAATGCACTAACAGCATCTTTAGTCATTGCATAATCTGTTGCTGAACGAACAAAACATAACTAAATTCATGAAGTAGTCTATCGATCAAATTTGGCTAAGAAACGAGTATATACCTTGAACAATGGAATCAAACTTTTTCTCTTTCCTTCAATAACAAATATTTTGCCTCAAGTACTGTGGATCCAAGGCACACATGAATCATTTTACAAAGTATGTTGCTTCCAGCTAGGACAGAGAGATAATGAAAAGTGTGTGCAGTGTTATTCAATTGTTAAAACTGACTTGATAATGTCCAAAATAACCTCTACGAAACCTTAGCACCATTTCCAAGACAGTGCGAGTGGGTTCCTTCATATAATGCTACCCTGCTTCAAGAACATCCCCTAGTGGTGGTTTAATTTTCTATATTTGGAGCACCTTTCCTCATCAACCTAACCTCAGCATCTACCTCATAAGGGGGGGGGGGGGGTCATAGCACAACATGAGCTTCCTAAGCTACTAAGGACTATTGTCATGTAATCATAAAGTACTACCGGCTGGAAACAAACAAGGCCACTCACTTCATGCTAGTCGCCAAGCAGCCATCCCATTTTCCAGTAACTGACCCTCAGTGCTGACTTGGGGTTCCAAGTGCTCATCTAAATAATTCTTAATTATTGTTAGAATACCTGCCTTCACCTTCCTTTGGGTGGTGTATTCTGATTCCGGGGAGCCTCAGAATGAAAAAAAAATCTCTCTCAAATGCTCTCGAAACCTCCTTGCCCTTGCTATAAACCTATGCCCTTGTAATAAATACCTCTGCAGGGGTAGAGTCTCTCCCTGCCTACCTTTTCAATGCTCCTCAATTGCTTGAATATTTCATCAAGTCATTATCCATTACCTCTCCAACAGAAACAAGCTCGGCCAATCCAATTTCCCCTCATAACCATAAGCTATTACCTGGTATGATAAGATGGATTTTGACTTCACAAGCTACATCAGTATGATTTTGCATTTTACTGTCTACTTGCACTGCACTTGTTTTATAGCTGGTACACTTTATTCTGCATTCTGTTGTTGTTTTCCTTGTTCTACCTCAATGCTGTGTAGTGATTTGATCTGTACAAAGAGTGTGCAAGAAAAGCTTCTCACTGTATCACAGCACAGGTGACAATAATGAACCATTTCCAATTCCAAACTGAAACGGAGAGTCCCAAGAAATCAGTGCATGTTGCAACAGAGAGAGAGTAGAGAGGAAGGTCCCCTGGGGGAGGAGGTATGCAGGGGAATCTGACTAGCTTCTGGAGGATAGTAGATACAAGAGGCTGTTTCCTTATGTCATTGTGATAATAACATAACTAAGATAACTGAAATAACTGGGCCCAGAACACACACACACACACACACACACACACACACACACACACACACACACACACTCTTACAACTCAAGAAAAATCTTTTTATTTTACTCGTGCACAAGGAGAACAGTGTGGGCCCCTGTCACCCACACCATTCTGAAGTCAGGATAGAAAACTGCTATTTTTATACAGAATTGGCTTATCAGTTATGGGTATTGATCATTGTAAATTGTATACGTTTGAATTCCTTACTCGTAATTATCAATCGGCATTCGCAACAGAGCTGTTAAAGCCAATTGAAACTTCAGGTGGTACTATCTCCTGTACCTAATAAAGTAGCCACTGAGTATATGTTTGAGGCCTTCTGCTGCTATAACCTATCCACTTCACGGTTCAACGTGTTGTGCATTCAGAGATGCTTCTCTGCACATCACTATTGTAACACGCGAGTACTTGTGTTAGTGTCATCTTCCTGACAGCTTGAACCAGTCTGGCCATTCTCCTCTGACCTCTCTCATTAGCTAGGCATTTCCACCCATGCTCAGTGGACATTTGTTTTTGTTTTATGTACCATTCTCTGTTATCTCTGGAAACTGTTGTGCATGAAAATGCCAGGAGGTCAGCAGTTTCTGAGATACTCAAACCACCCCATCAGGCACCAACAATCATTCCATTGACAAGGTACTTCAGATCACATGTTTTGATCATGTCCGCATGCTTTTATGCACTGAGATGCTGCCACATAATTGGCTAATTAGATACTTGCATTAACAAGCGGTGTACCTAATAAAGTAGCCGATGGGTGTTATTATTGATTTAATTCTGCATGTGTAATTTTAATGTTAAATAATCATGCATCTTTATAGCAAAATAAATCGAAAAGATTTATGCTGCAGCCAAGTTTCCTGTGGCCGTTCAGTCTAACACTATCACAATAGAGAGTTTTTATATCCAGGTCCACAGATAAGATTAAGTACAGAGGAAATGCAAGTGGTACGAATGGCCGTGGGAGCAGAAAACAAGTAGGTGTGCAAGGTGTTAATTGTGGACAGGTGTCAGGTCAACCTTTTCAGGCACAAGAAAATTAATGAGCACTGCAAATAGGAAGATGAAACACCACACAGGAACAAAGAGATTAGAAATAGAAAGTACTGAAGCAAGTAAATGGATGCAAAGCGATTTAATGAAGGAAAAACACGTCCTTCAGAATAAAGGGCTGAACTGGTGAGAAAAGAGGCCAAAATACAAAGAGGAGGAAGAAGTATAATTATGATAAGGATGATAGGGGAACAGTTACGTTAGAAAGGAGAGGATATGGGCCATCAAAATCATTAAAAAAGTGCAGATGCTGAAAATCTGAAACAAAAATAAAAAATGGTAGAGATGTTCAGCAGGTCAGGTAACATCGTGGAAAGAGAAACAAGGTTGATGTTTCAAATCAAAGACATTTTTCACAATTGGGCAGGGTGAGAAAAAAACACATAGTAAGTTACAGGGAGTGTGGTAGAAGGATGGACAGGAGAAAGGGCATATCACTGATAGGGCTATAGTGTAGCCGAGGTTGCCTTGAGGATAGGCTTTAAACAAGAACATCTGATTTATAGGTTCATGGCAGCAGCTAAAATTTATTTATTGAGAGTAACAAGCTCTTCTGGCCCAACGAGTCCATGCCACCCATTTACACTCGTGTGACCAATTAACTGAGAAACCTGTAGGTCTTTGGAATGTAGGAGAAAACCAGAGCATCCGAAAGAAATCCTTGTGATCACGGGCAGAATGTACAAACTCCTTACAGACAGCTGCAGGAATTGAACCAGGGTCACTGGCGCTGTAATAGCACCACACTAACCACTACACTATCGTACCACCCCTTAACTCTTTCCAGTTAAGGAGAGGCATCACTGACTTTTGCTCACAGAAACTATTAAAACATGGCATTGAGAGAGGAAGATCACGGTCAAAGGAATGCAACAGTTGAAAAGTACATGAAAGAATGCAGCAAGGTTTTAAAAGAGAAGATGGAACACGATGTTAAAGTGGAAGAAAAGAGTGGATGACAACAGTTAAAAAGTTACACCTCGATCTCTAATTGGGTTTTGCTTTTGGCTTTTGGCTTTGAATCTTCAGCAAAGAAATGGTGCCGTGAAACAAGTGTAATACAAACTCAGTGGAATCCCACCTGAGCTGGGAAGGTACAGTAATGAGCATTAATCTAACTTGCACAGACCTGAATTCAGAGGATCTGTGGAATTCTTCGCCACAGGTAGCTGTGGAGGCCAAGTCTTTATGTACATCTAAGGCAGAGGTCGATAGATCATTGATTAGTCAGGTCTTGAAGGGATATGGGGAGAAGGCAAGAGATGGGTCTAAGGAGAAAATTGGATCAGCCATGATGAAATGGCAGAGCAAATGCAATGGGCCAAATGGCCTAATTCTGCTCCTATATCTTATGGATTGGGCACTGAGGAGTGATTTGATCAAGGTGTTTACACCCTGACTTAACCAAAGCATTAAAATATATTGTTAAGACAAATGATGCTAAACAACTTCTCTGGTGGTAATCAAAGGAAGGGGAGTAAACCAGAAAGCATTTTCTTTTCTGCGCTAAGATCACATAAATTTAGAACGACCACCCTAGAACTGTATGCACATTATTACAACCAGACCTTTCAAGAAGAAGATAGAGTTTATACAGCAACGTTATCAAGGGATATGAAGCAAATGTGTTTAAATCAAAGTGAAGCATGGTTTAAGATCAAGCTGAAGGGCTTGGGGGCAAAATGGCTTCATTCTATTCCTCTGATATTCGCTTTTAAAGAGGGAGCTCCTTACACATTAAGGACTACTCAATAAATGTTAAAACATGAGTTAATTAAAAATATACAATAACATTGATTTAAGTTTTAAGTAAAACATTGATTTCGGAGATGACAAGCAAATGAACATTTCCCATAGCAGAATGTGCTTTTCCTGAATTCTCCTGGGATTCAAAGACACCGAGTTCATCTGTGCAGTTAATTTTAAGATAGCAGCGTTTGACCTGATTCCTTTTTGCTTCAGGAAATAGGATATTATTTAATAATAAACACAAGGGCACCACAGACAATAGCTTAAGATACTTCCATGTCTAAACAGAAGTGAAAGTAATAAACACCAGATATGGGCATCATAAACATACACAAAATATGAACCAGAATCAGGCTTATTATCACTGGCATGTGTCATGAAATTTGTTAACTTAGCAGTTAGTTCAATGCATTACATGATAATATAGAAAGAAAAGATAAATAGTAAATATATATATATATACACACACACATATTGAATAGATTTAAAACATTGCAAAAGCAGAAACAATATATATTTTTTACAGTGAAGTAGTGTTCATGGGTTCAACGTCCATTTAGGACGCATATGGCAGAGGAGAAGCTGTTCCTGAATCACTCAGTGTGTGCATTCCTGATGGAGGCTAGTATCCAAGATGGAGCTGACTAATTTTACAACTTCTGCAGCTTCTTTCAATCCTGTGCAGTAGCCTTCCTATATCAGACAGTGATGCCGCCTGTCAGAATGCTCTCCATGGTACATCTATAGAAGTTTTTGAGTGTTTTAGGTGACAAACCAAATCTCTTCAAACTCCGAATGAAATATAGCGAGATCCTTCATCTTGACTGTACCCAGGTGTCCTTCATGCAGGTTGTCTAACACTCTGGTGCACAGTTTAAAGGGAACCACAACACAAGATCCACACATCAGCATTCGTTGACATACCGATAGTTGGTCTCGTCTCACTGAGAACTCTGGAAACATAGGGTTACCATGAGCTGGCCATTCTTGCATCGTGATTTCACAGACTTTTGACAATGTTGGGACATTCCTTGTTTCCCTATGTATTTTGGAATTTGTTACTGGCAACAGGTCCATCAATGTGGTGTGGAACACTTCTGCTGGGTCACGGTATGAAGGCTTTTCTTGTTCAGTTAACAAAAGTGGATGACATGACAAGCCATCAACACAGCTTTGTCATTTGGTACCCTTGTCCAAAGAGTGGGCCCCTAGGAATAATGCCCAACGTTGTAACTGGGTAGCAGTCATTACTGGAATTCCCTTCCTGGGATTGAAAATGATCACAAAGGGCTGGTGATCTCTAACTTTTATCCATAGAGGTAGTGGTGGAACTTCTTTATTCCCCCTACTAGACTAAGGGCCTCTCGATCCGTGCGTAGCTGCATTCTGTGTTCATCAGTGACCTTGAAACAAATGCAATCAGACATTCAGATCCATCTTTTGTAATGTGTCACAATTCGTCTCTAATGCCATTAGGGGACGCATTTCACACCAGTCTGATGGGCAGGCATGGGTCATAATGTGTGAGCAGTTCATTGGATGTGATTAGAGTCTTTGTTTCCTTGAATGATTTTTCACATCTTTCTGACCATTCCCACTTTGCTCCTGTCTGTAACAGTGCATTCAATGGGTGCAGCACTGTCGCAATGGTTGGTAGAAACCAGTGGTAGTAGTTTACAAGGCCCAAGTATGACCTGAATTGTGTCACATTTTCCAGTTTGGGTGCCTGTAGCACTGCTTCAATCTTCTCTTGTGACTTACGTATGCCATGCTTGTCAATGATATGTCCACAATATGAGATTTCATTCTTGAAAACCTCACATTTGTCTCTCTTTGCATGCAGCCCGTACACACACAGCCTGGTAAGCACTTTACCAAGGTTCTGGAGGTGCTCTTCATCATCTTTGCCAGTCATGATGATGGCATCAAGGTCACATTGTGTTCCTAGGAATATCTTAGAACACCTGGTCCATTTCTTTTGCCAAATTACTGGAACTGATGCCACACCAAAGATGAGACGATTATACTGGAACAGTCCCTTGTGAATGTTGATTGTGAGGAACTTCATTTGCGGATAGGCTTGTGACAAGACAATATTTGAAAACCTCTCCCCACCTGTGAAAGATGCAAAACTATCTCATATTTATGGCAGGGAATATTGCACAGTACACACCACCAGGTTGATGCTCAGCTTGAAATCCCCACAAATGCGAGCGGCTCCGGCCGTCCCTTTTTTGATCACCAGGACAATGTGCATGGCCCAATCGCTCCACTCAACCTTGCAGAGAATTCCAGATGCCTCCAAGCTCTGCAGTTCAGCATCCGCTTTAGGATGTAGTGCATAAGGCACTGGACGCACTTTGCGGTATCTTGGTGTTGCTGCTTCATTCAATTCAATTCTGGCCTTCATGCCTTTGAGTTCACCAGTCCCCTTTCCAAACACCTTCTCATTAGCATTAAGCGGCTGTGATAGTCTCTGGTTAGTGCTACCATTTGGGCTGCCATTGCCTGTTGATGCCACACTGAGAGCTATGATTGAGTGTCAGTCTAGTTCGATTTTTCTCAACCATTACATCTGAAAAGTGCTGGCCCTCCATTTTTCAATACGTAAAGCTCTAACTGCTGTGTTTGGACTCCATGCGTCACATTCATTTCAGTTCACCTTTGGGAGACACTTTTTCACCAGTGTAGGTCTTAAGCATCACTGAGATCTTATCTAATGATATCTTAGGAAACAGCGTGTTGTAGTCAGCCTCTGGAATTATGGACAAAGTTGACCCTGTATCCAGCTCTATTTTCAGTTTTACACCGGACACATCTATTGTGATCCAAATGACTTTGTGATCAGCTTCAGTTATACAATGCAGTTCTAGGCATGACGGTTAACCTTTGTCAGACTCTATGTTGTCTGATTCTGTTTTACATTGGGTAAATTTATGCATTTGCTTAGTTTTGCGTTTGAGACTTTTCACTCAGTTGTGATTTCTGTCTGCCTTGCACACTGTGGGTGCTGTTCATTATATTTTATGACATTCAGGTTCGTACTCAGTGCCAATTCGTTGTGTCTGTGCACAGCCACATATCGAGTAAATTAAAGCATGCATGCGGGAGATGGCTTTAGCTGGTGTATTCACATTGCAGCAAGAGAGAGAGAAAAGTGTGCATGCGTGGACAACAGCGCATGCACAGACAACAGATCAATACGTAGTTCTAAGAGTGAGGGGTCATTGCTGCAAAAGAAATAGATTGATACATTACAGTTCTCATCTATTTCAGCCCATGACCTTCAGGACTGTCACCTGAAGATCAGATACTGATTGTTTCGGAGGTGTGAAATAAAGTTGATTGAATGAACTTCTGTACCCAATGTGGTACACTTTGCATAGGACATGGTGAAGATTTAAGAAGATGTAGATACGCACTTGAATCATAGGTTATGAATCAGGAGCTAACCAGTAGGATTAGTATAGGTCATGAGCTCCATGGACCCCTTGCTTAATGATATTAGTCCATGGCTTTGAAAGAGTTGGAAATCCTTGGTATAGATTGATCTTGATGATCAGCAGGAACTGAACAAATCACAGAGTCTGTTTTTGTGTTCTGTGAGCTAAACTGATACACCATGGGATTAAATAACACATTAGAAACACAATGTATCCAAAACTATAGGCCATGCTGAGATTTTGGCCAGTAACAGGCCAGATCTTCCTGTCCATGATCAGATCAACAGCCTGCAGGCCCCACCCACTGACCCTACACTTCCTTGCTCCAGGTGCATGCAGTTGGACAAGATGCCTCCTCACACATGAGAGGCATTCACAGGGGAATCAATAACTTGGCAAGCATAGCAGAGAAGGGAAGGCAAACTTCCATGAGATGGAAGGACAGAAAACAAGCAATAGTTATTTGAGGAATTGGGAAGGGACATGCCAAGGAGAGTCCCACAACACCAGGTTCAATTTGTGATCCAACCAGCATAACCCTAATCACTACCTCAGCACAGCAACACTGCAACCACTTTGATCACCTTGCACACCATGGATTTCTCTCTTTTTGCATTCTTCCTTGTAAAAATTGTATATAATTCATGCGTAATGTTTGTTATTTCCTTGTGGTTGCTACTTATCTGATTCCAAGTGTTTTTCATTGTAGCTATACATACAGGTATTTGTGCATGTGACAAAAACTCGACATTGACTTTGGAAGTGGGAAGGAACTGAATATCCCTGACACTACTGAACTAATTGAGAATGGAGGGGAGGAAAGATTTAGCAAAGTAGTCAGTAATATCAGGGATAAGATCTTTGTAGATAGCGCAAATTCTGTCAGGTTTCAAAGGCAGGCTGCACACCATTACTTGGTATAAATGAGCTGAGGTGGGGGGACAGGCATGTGCTGGTGTGAAGGTTTTAAAGGAGGTTATATTCAGAGAGAATGACTTGATCTGTGAATTTATTTCATTGCATGATGCTGAGATATATCCCGGGGTGCCCTGGGACACATTATCAGAGATGTAACCTGGGGTCATCGGGTGTTTTCGGTCTTTCAACATCAGACATCTTCACCCAGGCTGCCCAGCCAGGGTTGATCAGGCCCTGGCTTGTGTCCCAGAAACATTGGTTTATGGGTCACACATCTTGATCCATGGCCATCTGGAAGCTCACTCAGCAGCCATCTGAGATGGTCCTGTTGGCATGCAACAGTGTTTATTACTAATGGACTGCTGTGATAATACATTTAGAATCACACAGCCATGCAGCACTTAGCGAACTGAGTGTGTACCAACCATCAGGCAACCATCTACCCAAATCCTACACAATTCCCATTTCCCAACTTCCTATCAACTTACTCCAGACTCTTCCACTCATCTATAATCTAGGGGGAATTTATGGTAACCAATTAATCTACCGATCAGCACATTTTTGGGATGGGAGAGGAAATAGAAGCATCCAAAGTAAACTTAGGCAATTGGACGAAAGCACATAAAGTTCACACAGAATCGGAATCAGAATCAGAATCACGTTTATTATCACTGGCATATGTCGTGAAATTTGATAACTTAGCAACAGCAGTACAATGCAATACATGATATTATAGAAAGAATAAGAATAAATAAGTAAATCAATTACAGTAAGTATATATATGTATATTAAATAGATTAAAAAAGTGCAAAAATAGGAGTAATATATATTTTTAAAAAGTGAGGCAGTATTCACAGGATCAATGTCCATTTAGGAATCGTATGGCAAAGGGAAAAAGGTGTTCCTGAATCGCTGAGTGTGTGCCTTCAGGTTTCTGTACCTCCTACCTGATGGTAGGCATGTCCTAGGTGATGGGGGGGTCTTTAATAATGGTCATCACCCTTCTGTGGCACCGCTCCTTGAGGATGTCTTGAAAGCACGGGAGGTCAGGTTTGAATCTGAGTCACCGCATGTTTGTATCCAGAGTTCTACCACTGCACTAAATGAGCCACACATCCCCAGCATGTTTGCATTTATTTGCTTAAAAGAGAAGAGGCTTTGAGGAGCTTTCATCCCAGTTGTTCTCCTTGTCATCTTCCTTGGTGGTCTGATGAGCATTTGTCTACGTCTAGGTTGTGGAATTCTTTTCAGAACACAGCCTGGGGTGTGATCGATTTTGGAAAAGAAAATCGCCGTGTGTCAATTGTAATGCCAAATACTCTAGGCAGGTAAAAGTGAATCCACAGTGACTTAATTAAATCATTGAAAATAGAATGACGGCATTTGAACCTCTTCAAACAGGTTGGCATGAGATGGAATTCCAGATGATCACAATCTTTTAATATTTTTATTAACAGTTTCCCCGATGTTTATAGGAGATTGTAACTGAAATGTTGGCTGACAGTAAGTTTAATGATCCAATAGTTTAGATCAGGAATTATGGTAATAACGTCAGCCATCAGCAGACAAAAATGTGAATAGAATTATCTTCTGAAATTAAGCAGAAGATCTTTCCACTGTCACAGTAACTTCCTTCAAAATCTGCAGTAACTGAAGGCTTCCAGCAAATAATGATCAGGACTTCTGTTTTCAAAATAATATAGCTGATTACTAGGAAATACTGTTTGCATACTTTTGTCTCCATTTGTTTTCCCCGAGTGTATTGTCTTTTGCTGTTGTAAATCACTGTTACAGAACAAGAGCAACAACAGACTATTAGCCTGTTACATTTCCACTACACAGACACTGATTTCCTTCTCATGGGCTTTGCATGAAGCCCATTTTCCAACAAATTAGCACTCAAATCATGGAAGATAAATACTGCTTGAGAGGCAATTCACTCACTAAAAACCACAAGTGAAAGGATATTTTGCAAAGAAACTACTGCTGTTAGTTTGCTGCGCCCACATGCCTTCCATCAACCGTTTTATACCCAGCATACTGCTTCTCCTGATCAATCAGATTACATAAGAATACTGCAGTTCTCTGCAGAGAAGTAATCACCATCCTGTCGAGCAACAAGAGACAACAGAATCCTTTTCTATTATTTTGCTCCCTTTCACACTGTAAAAATTCATTTGAGATTGTGCTCTATGATGTTGGTAATGAACATGTTGGGTTCATATGAAATTCTTCACTATTTATTTATCAGTGGTACTGAAATTGGCAAAAACTTACGGCTGTGAGGCACATATTATTATAATGCTGCAGAAATGACTGAGTTTTACAGATTCACCCCAGAAAATTTGCAAAAAAAGTTGAACCTCACATAAGTAATGAAATAAATGGATTTTAGTAAGCAGTCACACATATTCTGTTTTGTCTCGGCACATACTGCAGTAGATACCCAAGGAAAATCTGATCCTGCTGACTTATGTTACTTGTAAAAAGATTGCTTAACTCCAGCCACATCAAGTTATTAGTTACATCCTAGTCCATCTGCAGGCTTCTATTTTGCAACTTGTAGTAACTTTAAATCCATTTGGATCAACCACACACTTTTCGGACTTTTTTGGGGGACCAGGAACCCATATTCATAAGACTAGTGACTTTGTGTCCATCTAACTAATTAAGTGAACAATTCTTTCAAGGTTCTGCAGAGCCTGAAGCAAGGAAAGTATACTTCATGTCAAATCACAAAAGAGAGAGGGTACGATTTGATTCAGAGACAGAGATGGAAGAGGTGAAAAGAGAAAGAAAATAGTCATTTAATTCTATTATGTGTTATGTTATTAAAAATCTATTTACATGTGAAGACAACCACCAGCAATTCTCCAACATATTTTGCGGGTATGCAATGCAGTGTCAAGTCTCTGGGAAAAAAAGCTTCTGAAGGACTAGAAGAACTTTAATGCAAGATATTCCTGTTTTCTGTGTTTGACTGACGTACACAATCACTGCCAATTCCATCCAGATTAAACCAATAGTTTCCCTTTTCCTTCTAAGTGAGATGCATTGGTTAAATCCTGCCACAATTACATGTAGTCATGACCAAAGCAACCAAATGCAAATGTCATAAAAATTATATTAAGTTTTACAAAATGAAATTTGCCATTGAGATCAACTGTAATTGCATTTGGGCTTTATTCTGCATTTCATTACACCACAATAATCCAGCAGGTCTCGATTAGTTCTCGGAGCATGTGTTAAAGGAGGAATGTTCGAGGTTCCTATCCTGGGGTCCCTGGACCCCTCGGTTAGTGGTAGGGATCTATGGCATAAAAAAGTTTGGGAACCTGTGGATAGAGCTTGGTTAACATAAAATTAATTCATTCCCAACAAAAAGAGCAACACAAACTAATCAATAGTTTCAAACTGCCTCAGCCAACAGGTTGCTGTCAATAAGAATCTCTGTTCCATAAAATTAACTAACAAACAAACAAGCTATCAGAATCCATGTGAGAATGATTTAATGGATTATCCATCACCAAGTAGCTCTTCAAGATCAAAGACTTTGTGCCAGGATTTTTAAACTGGTGGTCGGGCCCCCTTTGGGGTGGCCATCAAAATAGGAATGGGAACAAAACATTCTTAACACTTTTTATTTAAATAAACATGCAGAATGACAATAAGAAATACAAAAACTATTCACTGAGAAACTGAAAAACAACTTGCACGTGGAATTCAAGGAAGTGGAAGTTTTAAGATCATTCCGTCGAACACGTTTTGTAACTGTGACGTGTACTCAGTGACCACTTTATTGGGTGCATCTGTACAACTGCTTGTCAGCGCAAATATCAAATCAGCCAATCATGTCACAGCAACTCGATGCATAAAAGCATAAAAGTCAAGAGGTTTAGTTGTTGTTCAGACCAAGCAGCAGAATGTGGAAGAAATGCGATCTAAGTGACTTTGACCTTGGAATGATGGTTGGTGCCACACGGGGTGGTTTGAGTATCCCAGAAACTGCTAATCAGCTGGGATTTTCACCCACAATAGTCTCTAGAGTTTACAGAGAATTGTACAAAAAAAACCATCCAGTCAGCAGCAGTTCTGTGGGTAAAAAAGCTTTGTTAGTGAGAGAGGCCAGAAGAGAATGGTCAGACAGGTTCAAAGTGACAGGACGGCAACAGTAACTCAAATAACCACACATTACAACAGTGGTGTGCAGAAGAGCATCTCTGAATACACAACATGTAGAACATTGAATTGGACGAGCTACAGCAGCAGAGGGCTACACCGTGTTCCTCTCCTGCACCTAATAAAATGGCCACTGAGCACATTTGCATCAAACATATTGTCATCTCCCACAAAGGGAGATGACTATATTCAGATTCCATCTTTCACAATGAGCAAATTGGAAACCCCGATGATGCAATAACATTTACTGTACTTCTGAACAACTTACCCAAAAAATGCAATACACATATGCTCTGTCAGAAGCTAATCCACTATTTCCTTTAAAGTAAAGAACAAGATAGATTATTCAAAAGCAAGTCTTTGTTCTATGTACTAATGCATAAATATTAGTAAAGGTCACTGTCTTCTCATGTCAGTGATTCAACAAAACATAAAGAAAGGTCAGCATTAACCTTCAAAGTTCTCTGAAGACTTTCACCTACAATAAAATGCTACAGACCTCTGCATGCATACTTCATTAGACAAATTAAATGTGCATGGCAACTTGAGCAGGTTGTCCATTCATACAGTATCAGTTGAAGTTTATTTTACTTAAAAACTTTATCCAGTACCAACAGATGACCATTAATGTCTTGATGAAGGGTCTTAGACCAAAATATCAACTGTTTATTCCCATCCATAGATGTTGCCTGACCTGCTGAGCTCCATCAGAATATTCTGTGAAAATATGCCGTTTGCTTCAAATCAAATCTGCGAGTATTGTGCTGGGGGAAGCCCACAAGTACCTCCATGTTTCTCGCACCAACATAGCATGCCGACGACTCACTATCCCTAACTGTATGCCTTTGGAATGTGGGAGGATACCAGAGCACCCAGAGAAAACCTATGCAGTTAGGGGGAGAAAGTACAAACATTTTGAGACAGCAGCGTGATTGAATTCTGATCTTTGATCACTGGCACTGTAAAATGATTCACTAAGCCAGGTCGCAAGAGTAACAGGTGTAATGGTAGACAAAAATATCACTGGACATGAACTTTGCTTCCTGAGTACGTTTTGGTGTATCTTATAGAGTTTGGGCTGGTGATCATGAAAATCACCATGAAATTTACCTCCCACACGCCATTTCTTTCAAATCGCCTATATTTGTTATTTCAATTCATTCCCTTCAAGTCAATTAAAATGTTGCCCACAATTAAAGCTGAGAAGTTTTCTATCTTGTCTCATGGCATATTTAGGCAGGGAGGATGCTGCATGGCAGGAAAGGTTTAATTAAGGCTATAACTTTCTGTGAAGAATTTTGATATTTGAGACAGATGTTTCCCAGAATAACTGATAACAAGATTAAGGAAGGCATTTTTGCTGGTATATAAATCAAAGAGGTCATCAATGACAGGCAATTCGTAGAACTTCTGGTGGGACCGGAGAAAATTGCATGTAAGGCATTCAAGGATGTTAAAAATTTTCTTGGCAACTACAGAGCACCAATCCACTTGCAGTTGGTTGACAACATGCTTCAAGCATACAAAACTATGAAGTGCAACACATCACTAAGGATTCATTTTCTATGTTCCCATTTAGATTTCTTCCCTGCAAATCTTGGCGCTATCAGTGATGAGCATGGTGAATGGTTTCACCAGGACATTGTGGTCATGGAGAAACAGTATCACAGCAAATGGAATCCATCAATGCTATCTGATTATTGTTGGACACAAGTGAGAAGCCTCAGTTACTGAGTACAAATGAAAATCATCAACAAAACACTTCTAGCTTAGTTAAACAATTGCAAAGCATCAGCACCATTATGCAATTAAACACCTTATATTCAATAAAAGTTAACTTCTTGTTTCTCCAAATTCCTATGTGATACAAGTAGTATCTGAAATTATATTTATGTTCAGCTTCAAAATGACTATCACAAAGAAAAAAAAAATTCTAAGGCAGCAACACTTTTGAAAAAAATTGTTGTCCAGTGTATCCTGGCTAGACTTAATCAACACCGTCATAGTCCACAGAGCTGATCCTCACTCCCACAATGGAAGGTGATTGTCTTTCTTTTATTAATGTAACCTCCTCTTTGGTTATTTCTGTTTGTTCTACTTATGAGAAAAACACCTTAAAATAGGTCCCACAAAGCATGACACAGAAGACCTAAGGCTAATCAACTGTCCAGGGCAGCCATGGAAATGTCAAGCAGTCTCTGAAGAGTTGAACAGGTGAAGGTGGTAGGGGGCAAAATAAAAATCACCTGTCTGGATTTCTCAGCAAGCTGTTCGATTGGCAGTCACATTTTGGCTGTGAAAAGCAAAAGATAAACACAAGACACACAGTCATCCTCTAAAACTGAATGCCGTGAGCGAAGCAGCAAGCTACAAGAAGTTTGGAAGGCAGGGGCAAGTTGTCTGACATCACTTTGCTCATCAAGCCAGGTGAATCACCAATGTTAGGCAGAATAATGTGTACATACTTCACATTATTTTGTGCCAATTTAACAAAGTGAATCTGACTGTAACTGTTTCTCTGCGTGTTCACTCACTGCAAAATTAACTGTCTCAACAATTCACATCACATCTCACCAAGCCTTCCCTTTGTCTTTTATAGGAGGAACTGAGTATGTAATCACCTGCTGAAAGGCAAATATCTGGTTAGAGTTATCAGGAGATTAATGCTCCTTCACTTACTGGGTTACTTCACACAAAAAAAGACTCAAGACAGAGCGAACCAACTTCCATAAAAGGTAATCATTTAGACTACTGATAAGGGTAACTGACACCATTAACAACACAAGGTGATAGCTAAAACTAATCCAAGAACCTCCCAAACAGTTGGATAAATATCTAAAAAAAGTGCCTCTAGAAGTTGTGGAGGAAGCTGAGATGCGAGCAATCTAAATTTAAATACAATGATAGAAATCCTTCCTCAGAGTTCACCAATATGTAGAGGAAGGTGCAGGATAAAAACAGCAGAATACAAAACACTGTGCCAGCCTTAGTTATTCCTGCAGTAACTCACTGCAGTAAATATTGGTGCCCAGCTGTTACATGTAAAGGATGGTCATTGGATGAGTTACTCTTGGTTCTTCAAGCAACAGAACCAATACAAGTTGCCTTATTATCCTTGGGCTAACTGGAAATTCCCAGGCCAGATCAAATGAGCCCTGCTCTAAACTATGCAACATGCCAGTGCTTTGGGAGTCACAGAGCATTACAGCACAGAAACAGGCCCTTCAGCCCATCTAGTCCATTTAGACTAGACTATTATTCTTCCTAGCATCAATGACATGCAACCAGACCATAGTCCTCCATACCCCTCTCATCCACATATGTATCCAAACTTCTCTTAAATGTTGAAATTGACTTGCATCCACCACTTCCACTGGCTGCTCAATCCACACTCTCACCACCCTCTGAGTGAAGAAGTTCCCTCTCATGCTACTCTTAAACATTTCACCTTTCAACCTTAACCCATGACATCCAACCTTGGTGGAAAAACACACACACAATGCTGGGAATGAGACAAGGCAGGTGCTAAAAGATCGTGAAGGGGAATATTTTGCATCCAGCTTTAAAGTAAATATATAAAGAAATAGGTCTGATCCATGGGTTGAGATTCTAAATTGGAGAAAGGCCAATTTCGATGCTATCAGATGATCTGGCAAGTGTGGTTTCAGACAGGCTGTTTTCTGGCAAAGACATACTTGCAAAATGGGAGGCCTTCAGAAATGAAATTTTGAGAGTACAAAGCTTGTATGTGCCTGTCAGAATAAAAGGTGGAGATAACAAGTGTCGGGAAACTTGGTTCTCAAGAGATTTTGAGGCCCTGGTTAAGAGAAAAAAAGGTGTTTAGCAGGTATAGACAAGTAGGAACAAATGAGGTGCTTACAGAGCAGAAGAAATGCAAGAGAACACTTAAGAAAGAAATCAGAAAGGCTAAAAGAAGGCATGAAGTTGCTCGGGAGACAAGGTGAAGGAGAATCCTAAGGGATTCAAGACCAAAAGGTTTGCAAGGGACAAAATTGGTCCTCTGCAAGATCAGAATGGTAATCCATGTGTGGAGCCAAAACAGATGGGGAGATCTTAAATGAATTCTTTGCATCTGTATTTACTCAGGAGACAGACACAGAGTCTATAAAAGTAAGACAAAGCAGCAAATTTATGGACCCTGTACAGATTACAGAAAAGGGGGTGTTCGCTACCCTGAGGAAAATCAGGCTGGATAAATCCCCAGGGTCAAAAAAGGTGTTCTCTTGGATCCTGCAGGAGGCAAGTGTAGAAGTTGCCAGGGCCCTAGCAGAGATATTTAAAACATCCTTAGTGAAAGGAGAGACACCAAAAGATTGAAGAATAGCCAATGTTGTCCCGCTGTTTAAAAAAGGCTCTAAACAGAAATCAGGAAATTACAGGCCGGTAAGTCTGACACCAGTTGTGGGAAAGTGATTGAAAGGTATTCTAAGGGACCAGATATACAATTATTTGGATAGACATGGGCCGATTAAGGACAGTCAGCATGGCTTAGTGAAAGGAGAGACACCAAAAGATTGAAGAATAGCCAATGTTGTCCCGCTGTTTAAAAAAGGCTCTAAACAGAAATCAGGAAATTACAGGCCGGTAAGTCTGACACCAGTTGTGGGAAAGTGATTGAAAGGTATTCTAAGGGACCAGATATACAATTATTTGGATAGACATGGGCCGATTAAGGACAGTCAGCATGGCTTTGTGCATGGTAAGTCACATCTAACCAATTTTATAGTTTTTTTTTTAGAAAGCAACCAGGAAAGTGGATGAAGGCAAGGCAGTGAATGTTGTCTACATGGACTTTAGTAAGGCAGTTGACAAGGTCCCACATGGGAGGCTGGTCAAGAAGGTTCAGTTGATTAGCATTCAGAATGAGGTAGTAAATTGGATTAGACATCGGCTTTGTGGGAGAAGCCAGAGAGTGGTAGTAGAGGGTTGCCTCCCTGACTGGAGGCTTGTGACTAGTGGAGTGCTGCAGGGATCAATGCTGGGTCCTTTGTTGTTTGTCATCTACATCAATGATCTGGATGATAATGTCATTAACTGGATCAGCAAATATGTGGATGACACCAAGATTTGGGCTGTAATGGATAGCAAGGAAGGCTATCATGTCTTGCAGAGGGGTCTGCATTAGCTGGGAAAATGGCCTGAAAATGGCAGATAGAATTCAATATCGACAAGTGTGAGGTTTTGTCCTTTGGTAGGACCAACCAGAGTAGGTTTTACACAGTGAATGGTAGGGCATAATTCAATGAAAGTGGCATCACAGGTGGATAGGGTCATAAAGAAAGTTTTTGGCATGTTGGTCCTCATAAATCAATGCATTGAGTACAGGAGACAGGATGTTATGTTGAAGTTGTATAAGACATTGGTGAGACCTGGATCTGGATTATTGTGTGCAGTTTTAGTCACCTACCTACAGGAAAGATGTAAACAAGGTTGAAAAAGTACAGAGAAAATTTACAAGGATGTTGCCGTCTCTGGAGGACCAGAGTTATAAGGAGAGATTGAGTAGGTTAGGACTGTATTCTTTAGATCGTAGGAGATTGAGAGGAGGTTCAACAGAGGTATACAAAATTATGAGGGGTATAGACAGGGTAAATGCAAGTAGGTTTTTTCATCTGAGGTTGGGTGGGACAACAACCAGAGGTCATGGTTTAAGGGTGATAGGTGAAAAGTTTAAGGGAAACATGAGGGAAAACTTCTTCACTCAGAAGGTCATGAGAATGTGGAATGCGCTGCCAGCACAAGTGATCCATGCGAGCTTGATTTCAATGTTTAAGTGAAGTTTGGCTAGGTACACGGATATGCAACCCTCTCACCAGGCTCGTATACAAACTTGGCGCATTATCTAACTCGGCTCACAGCCCTGTGACAGCGTTCAGAAGGCCACTTTTCAAAAGCAATATACGTCTAGGGTCAGTATGATTTAGGGTTTCATCAAAAAGGAAAGTTGGAATGTTTAAGGGAGGAACATGATTGTTGTGAATACTGTATTAAAAAACTGCCTCCCACAAAGTTATTGTTCAACAGGAAAAAAAAGATCATATACCGGCAAAAAATTACAAAGAAAATATATTTACCAATATTTCAACTTCAACAAATAACTAAAAGACAAAGAAAAGTAAAAGTGCCCATTAGAGTTAAACTAGTCCAATGTACACATAAACATTGGAGTTCATATCTGAGGTAGTCAGCTGTACCACTCTACTCACGCTGAACCCAAGCTCTGTGTGAAAGGCACCAGCCACAGTGCAGACTTCCCTCGAAGACCATCTCAAACGAACTGACTAACTCACGAGTGTAGGCATTTCCTCCTTGGAACCATTCATCTGTACAAAGCACTTCTTACAACGGGGTCTCTCCTTCCAACAGCACTCTGCAGGCATCCTCCCCTGTGCTCCACAGCTCCTCGCCACAGACCCCAAACCAGGCTACTGTCCTTCAGCAATCTGATCCCACCCAGCTCTCTCAAACCTTCCATAGCATCCCACCGGGCAGAAAGTTTCAACACACACCAAGGCAACCCCAACTGGCTGACACAACTTTCCTAAATTGGACAAAATGGCTCCTTATCTTTAGCTGAGACACTGCTTTTGCAGAAAACTGCTAAATCAAAATTAGCTCACAGCATAGCAGTAGAAATCTTAACCAAGGCATCACAGGCGGTAGGGGTATGGAGGGTTATGGACTTTAGGAGTAGACAGTTTAAATGATTTTCAGCATGGAGTAGATGAGCCAAAGGGCCTGATTCTGCGCTGTATAACTCTAACTCAGCAGGTCAGGCAGCATCTATAAATAGGAATGAAGAGGTGCTGTTTCAGACCAACACCTTCTATCAGAGTCTCAGTCCAGAACGTTGATTGTTTATTCCTCTGCATAGATGCAGCCTGACCTACTGAGTTCCTCCAGTATTTTGTGTGTGTTACTCTGAACTTACAGCATCTGCAGAATGTCTTGTGTTTACTCAGTGAAGAAAGCCTGCTTGAATTTACCCTATCTCTTCCGCTCATAATTTTGTATACTTCTATCAAATCTTCCCTCATTCTCCTACACTTCCAGGAAAGAAAGTCCTAACCAATTCAACCTTTCCCTATAACTCAGGTCTTCAAGACTAGACAATATCCTTGTAAATTTTCTCTGTACTCTTTCCATCTTATTAATCTTGCCTGTATGGATAATGGACAACAAAGCACTTTAGAATGTCTGATATAGTGAGAAGCACCAGAGAAATGCAATTTTGCCTCTCTTTCTGGCACGTCATCCACCCATTCCTACTTTGACCTTTCTCTCTGTGGTGCCCTGCACTGTTTCAGTGAGGCCCAACGTAAATTGGAGAAACAGCATCTCCTCTCCTCTTTGGGCTTCAGATTTTGGGCCTCAGTATCCTGTTCAACAATCTGTGATAACTTCCTTCTTCCATTATTATTAGATCTGACAAGTTTTCCTCTAAGGTTATCTATCCAGAATACAGTATTAACTTAGTTTTGGTTTTTCCCCTCCCTCTGCAGAATCTTTCTGACATTCTGGGCTTTTGTAGAATTCTCCCCTTGGAAATAGCTGCTGAAAGAGATCAGCAGTTCAGGCAGCATCTGTTAAAGCAAAGAGACGGTCCGCATTTTGGGAGAAAGAAGCCCTCTTCTTTCCAACTCCTCCAGGTAGACTCTTTCTTTCCCCTTCTCCACCCAATTCCTTCTACCCACCATCTACCCAAATTACTCGGCCCCCAAACTCCATCAGCAAGTACCCAGTATAATCCACTCAAAGCTTTCTATTGGTCTATTTCAGTTCAACACCCAAGGGATAAAAAGTCCACCTTAAGTGACATTATTCCCATTATTCACAGTAATTTACATTGGCTATTTTCCGTCATTCTCAAATCACAGGAAAATACCTCTCTAACCATCCAAACTGTAAACATGCAAACTGTTTGAAATATCATACCAACTCAGTACTCTATGGGTACCAGGGGAACAATTTTATCACTCACATTATAACTTACCCACTTTATAAGTGATATTTACCCAATTTCTGTCTTGGTGATAATATCTATAGTATATCTGAAACCTCAATATAACAAGGTGCATTACTACAGGTTCCACAGCATAAGAGATCTAATCAATAGTTCCAGAATATGCTGAACCCAGAGGTATTTTAAATTACTTCTAACCTTAAAGTCATGACTTATCCCAAAAAAAATGTCTTTACTTTTAAAACTATGTCTGGGTGCTAAATTAGACTAGAATGAATCTTTTCAAGAGGAAGAAGTCAGATTTATCTTACAATAGGTTATTGATCTGAAATGTAAATATCTATCTCTCTCTCCCCCTCCCTCTCTCCCCTGCCCCTCACCTCTCCTTCCTTCCCTCTCTCCCCTGCCCCTCCACCTCTCCCTCCCTCCCTCCCTCCCCATGCTGTCTATGGCCCCCTGAGACTTTAGAAAATGTCTTCCATCGTTTCATGCAACCAAAGTTCAATGCTCAAAGTCATTAAATGCACAGATCCCACCAGCTTTATTTTGAGCCTGTATGAATATACAAGATTGACAGAGTTTGTGATTCATTCTTTGGTTTGTCGGTGCCTCTTAATGGATGTTTAGTGAATTATGCCCGAGCAGAAGACAATCACCTAGAAATTGGCTGATGTGACTATATTGCGGGCGTATAACAACCGCTTAAGTTTACAATGTATTGCTTGCCATTTGTTCACATTTTAACTTGCAATTAGAGCATCTGGTGAGACCCGTGAACAGCTGTGATTCTTTTCATTAAGTATTTGTTGCTCATTACTCTGAAAACTGATTTTCACTTCACATTTAGGGATAGCGTTAATAGGTGCACGCTAAGAGTGCAATCATAAAGGATGGTAACAACCCTATTTTACTGCTTAAAGCGGACTGGATTCCAGGGATTTGCCCAATATAGCAAGGAAACTGGGTTAGAAGTTGGGCACAGGGGAACAGCCCTGTGGAACGTGCATCGCAGGGAGAAACAGCAAAAGGCCCAAGAGCCTGACTCACTTAAGAATGGCCAGTTGCAGATGCCAGCTGAGCTTCTCCAAGTCGCTCACTGGAAAAAATGGACTGGAGTCTCAGACCATCCCAATGTCAACTGCTGCTTTGTTTATTAGCTCATAGGACAGAATTTAGTGTCCGTCCCTAAATTGTCAATGACTTGCAGTTCAAAGTGCTAAATTAGACCCACAGTGGTGGGTCTGGAATTACATAAAGGCCGACCTACAAGCAGACCTTCCCACTTTTCCTGTTTTCCCCTGCTATCTACAATTATCTTTACAAAATTGATTCATTTCTACCTCTTCCCTGTCCTGATGTGGTATCACTGACCTGTGAGTACCAAGACCCTTAAATCCAAAATACTAAGTCCTCAATGTAAACTTGAGACATAACTGTAACACCCACATTACAAGCAATCTGCCTTACAGATAAAATTAACATTTTTCTACTTTCCACCTTGGGAAACCCATACAGGCTCTCCCTGAGTAATTATGGCTTCCTTAAATTGAATGTGTCCGTGCCAAAAATACACAAAAAGCATTTGATACAGTGGACATTCCTCCTCAGAGTGGTAATAAATGACATCTA
This sequence comes from Mobula hypostoma, assembly GCF_963921235.1. Taxonomy (NCBI): domain Eukaryota; kingdom Metazoa; phylum Chordata; class Chondrichthyes; order Myliobatiformes; family Myliobatidae; genus Mobula; species Mobula hypostoma. Next base: position 23,031,243 of record NC_086104.1, on the reverse strand, counting down.
AAGCACATAAGACTAATAAGAGAAAACAATAAAGGGGAAAGAAAGGGAAAATTTTCTGCCCTTGAAGAAATGTACATCAGCTTTTGAATGTAATAGTATTTATTGGAGCAAGGTTGTACATAGTGATGTTTGCTCCAGATAACTTGACAGCAGAACTGTGTTTGCAGTTGGATTTACTGCTTTCGATAAAAATGGTGCATTCGGGTCTGAGTGAGATTTTCATGGATACCCTGACCCTGCAGGAGATAACCAAAGTATATAGTATTCCAGTGAAGTGACACATACCGCATTCCCCACACCTTTCTCTAGTAGTGTTGCCATGAAACCACTCACTGGCAATTTTCTGCTGATTATCCGATGGCGTCACTTCACATTGTGATCTACATTTTCTGCTTTCAAGTTTCCAAAGGCAACACTTTTTTTAATTGAACATGATTTTTAAAAAATGAGAATCAATTTAAATAACCTGACTTTTTATTGCACAATAAAACTGCATATGAATTAATTATCTACCTGATTGATTTCACCTTAATTACATTTTCATTCACATTCTCTGACTCTTAAATTACCTCTTTATTTCAAATTACCACATTTAATATTTAAAGTGTATCTTGATCTTCTCATTAACTGCACTCTGCACCTATCATTGTCAATTGAATACGTTGGATCATTTAGGGATTAGAGATTAGGAAAGATAATCAGATGGCAGATCAGGTCCAACAAGACATTGGTGAGGCCACATTTGGAATGCTGTGTTTAGCTTTGGTCACACTGCTAGTGCAAAGATGTCATTTAAGGAGGGCACATTTACAAGGATTTTGCTGGGTCTTGAGGGGACTAAGTAATGAAGGACAGTAGAGCAGATTGGGAGAATGAGAGGATGAGAGCTGACATTATGGAGGTGCATAAAGGTGTATAAAATCATAAACACAAGAGGTACTGCAGATGCTTGAAATCTAGAGCGATACACACAATGTGCTGGAGGAGCTCAGCAGATCAGGCAGCATCTATGGATGAGAATAAACAGCTATTCCCATCGATAGATGCCTCTTGACCTGCTGAGCTCCACCAGTGTGTTGTGTGTATCGCCGTATAAAGTCATGAAGGGCACAGATAGTGTGAATGCATTCAGACCTTTTTCTATGGTTGGGAAATTAAGAACTAGAGGACATAGTTTAGGGTGAGATGGGAGAGACTTAATAGGACCCTGAAGGAAAATTATTTCACTCAAATGATGGTTAGTATTTGGAATAAACCTCCAGAGCAAGTGGTTGAGATAGGTACATTAAAAGACACTTGGATAGGTACATGGATAGAAAAGGTTTAGAGGAATATGGGATAAACACAGACAAATCAGACTAGCTTACATGGGACCCCAGGTCGGCATGGACCAGTTGGGCGTTCTATGCTGATTGGATCTGAATTGCTAGGATCAGATTAATGCCTTTGGTGAGCAGTGACTGCAACAACATAACAAATAGAAACAAGATTAGCCATCAAGCCCTTATGCCTGCCCCATCATTCAATGACCCAGTGGCTGATCTCAGTGTCACTTGCCTGCACCAACAGCATTATACTTTCATTTCCTTAATAGATAAAAGTCCATCCACCTCTGGCTTGATCTAAAGGCAATGGAATTTATTTCTTGAAACCCAGCAGAAACAATAATGCTTAAAGAAATGGATTTGAAAAAGGCAATTTTACACCATAATGTAATTAAATATATGTATTCATGCACAATGGCACCTCAATTAATCAATATCAAAAGTTTGTATTAAAAATGTGACTAAAAATACTGAAATAACTGTTTTTCAGATTTCCACCCACAGATCTATGCAATAAAATGAACCATGTTTCTAAATTCAAATGCAGTGAAGTTGCGGAACCACAGACTGAACAACTTATTCTCAGTCTCCTGGCCAAGCAATCTTAATCTACAAGGCCGAAATGAAAATGGCCAGGAAGCCATCAACCACAATGATTAATGAAGGATTAATGTAAAAAGTAATTAAAGTACCTTGGGCTTAATTAGTCTGTACAATAACAGAATAGTTAAGTGCCAAAAAGTTTTGTCGAGACAGTCCAAAACATATTTTATTAAAAACGGTAACTATTTATGTTCCTTAGGATAAGGAAAGCTAGTACTAGGGAATGGAACAGTTTCTATGCTTCTGACAGTATCAACGATGCTGAGATCACGTAAAAGACTCATACAAAGTTCACTCTTACTGATCCGACCAACATCACCCACTGACAAAGACTCTTCAGTGAACCAGTGGCAACAATATACCCAATTCCCACATTGTGTGGGTCAGCCGCCCATTAGTGTAGATGATAACCTACATATTTCACACTTGATATTCAGTCTGTTGGATAACAGGCTTACTTGTTTGAACTAACCAGCGAAAATAAGACCTGGTTTCTCTCTTCTTGATCCCACTCCCACACAAGTCTTGCTGCAAATAGAATGCACAGGAATAGGAACGTGCTGTGGTATCCATGGCCACAATCACAAGTTATCAGCATTAGCAGTGATACTGAGGAGGAAACAGCTGTCTCCCGACTTGTCTATCAGCAGCTGAGGCTGAGGAAGGAGTGGGCCTCAATAAAGAAAGAGCAAGGAAATCAATAGTGTTGCAGGGGGAGGCATATGTAAGCCCCCACTCAAGCTTATCTGACTGTCCTTAATCCAGGGGGTAGTGACCTAAGTGTTGTAGAATGCATTTCTTAACTCGCAATGCCAACGATGATGAAGAAAATGTGAGTCAGTACACGTTACCTGAAATACCATTAAATCATTATGCCTGTTACTGCAGTTACCAGTGATATCTTCAACCATTTACACATTTACACAACTACAATCCCAAAGCCATCAGTTTACACAGAATAGATTTAGAAGCAATCTGTCATAATAATTCAGCTTTGTCTCCATTTACAACTCCTGGGAGGAGACCACACACTGCATCTTGAACCTTGAGGTTGGCATGGAACAGCACTGAAGATTCAGCTTCAGCTTTTCTTCTGAGAAACTGCCCTCTGCCAACAATGAAAGGTTTGACAATGAAATAGTGAAAAATCCTGAGAGCTTCTCCGTACATCAAATCTGCGACTGGGTCCACGAGTGTAAGCAGTTAAGCAAAGGAACAGGAAACATGTTGCTTTAGAAAGGGGTCAGGTTAAAAGTACATTAATTTGTCAAGCAGACTTCAAGAGCAGAAGTTAAATGACTGTGGATTTGTTGAGCAGAAAAGAGAAGTTCAATGCTGCTAAGATCGAGAAGGTTGACAGTTTCAAGTTCCTTGGAGCGAACATCACCAATAGCCTGGGATCCTCTTGAAAAGAGTGAGCACAGAATGACTGAATTTCTCATACACACATGAAGGATGCAACGGTTCGACCTACAACCAGTATTTTATGCCTAAATGAAGGATAATACAACGAGATGAGGAAGGAGCTGGCTGGCGTAGACTGGGAACATGGGCTATATGGTGGAACAGTCGAGGAACAGTGGAAGACTTTCAAAGAGATTTTTCAGAGTGTTCAACAGAAGTGTATTCCAGTTAAAAGCAAGGACAGTAAGGATGGGGAAAGCCAGCCTTGGATAACGAAGGAAATAAAAGAAGGCATCAAACTAAAAGCTCATGCAGTCACCAAGAGTAGTGGGAAACTGGAAGATTGGGAAAGTTTTAAAAAGCAACTAAGAACCACAAAGCAAGCAATAAGCGAAGGGAAGATAGATCATGAAAATAAACTAGCAAAAAATATAAAAACAGATATTAAATGTTTTTTATAATTATGTAAAGTGGATATTAAATGTTTTTTATAATTATGTAAAGTGGATAAGGATGGCCTAAGTGAATGCCAATCCCTTGGAAAATGAGAAGAGGGAATTAACATTGAGTAATATGGAAATGACCAAGGCCTTGAACAAATATTCTGTGTCAGTCTTCACAGCGGAGGACACATCTAACATGCCAAAAGGAAATGTTATGTATGGAGTAAGAGTGAGGACCTCAATACAATTGTTGTCACTAATGAGGCAGTGATGAGCAAACTAGTGGGCCTAAATGTAGTCAGGTCCCCTGGTCTTGATGGGATGCATCCCAACGTACTGAAAGAAATGGCCGAAGTTATAGTAGACACGTCTGTGATAAGTTATCAAAATTCCCTGGATTCTCTGTGCATGTCCCAGTGGATGGGAAAACAGTGAAAAGGATGTAGGCAAAAGCCAGGTAACTATACGCCAGTTAGCTTAATAGCTGTAGACAGGAAAATGAATGAAGCTACCGTTAAAGAAAGAGCCAGTGTGACAACTGGATAGAAGTAGTTCCATCAGGCAGATACAACATGGATTCAGGAAGGGCAGGCCGTTTGACAAACTACCTGCAGTTCTTTTGAGATATAATAAGCACGGCAGATTAAAGGAAACAGGTAAATATAGTATACTTGGAAATCCAGAAGGTGCCACATGAAAGACCTATCCATAAGATGAAGGTACATAGAATTGGAGGTGATGTATTGGCATGTGTAGAGAATTGGTTAACCAATAGAAGATAGTTAGAATAAATGGGTGTTTCTCTGGGAGGGACTTGGGAGTGTGTGGGTTTGCAACAGGTTATCAGGAGGGTAAATGGAATGCTGGCCTTCACTGCTAGAAGGATTGAATTAAGAGCAGGGAGATCATACTAAACTATACAGGGTATTGGTAATGCCACACCTGGACTACTGCATATAGTTCTATCCTCCTTACTTGAAGAGAAATATATTGGCTTTGGAGGCAGTGCAGAGGAGGTTTACTAGGTTGATTCTAGAGATGAGGTGGTTAACCTATGAATAGAAATTGAATTGCCTGGGATTATACTCAGTGGAATTCAGAAGAATGAGTGGATCTCAGAGAAACACATAAAATTATGAAAGGGTTGGATAAGATAGAGGCAGCAAAGTTGTTTCCTGTGCTTAGAGGCTAGAGACTAGAACTAGGAGACATGATTTGGACCAATAGATTTAGGACAGAGATGAGGAGAAACTATTTTTCCCAGAGAGCCGTGAATCTGTTGAATTTTCTGCACAGGGAATCAGCAGAGGCTAAGTCACTAAATATATTTAAGAGACAGTTAAATAGATTTTTGCATAGCAGGGGAATTAAGGGTTGTGGCTAGGAGGGCGATTTTGCTTAAATGGAAGGAGGTTGCCCCGCCCCAACACACATGCTCAATGGTTATGCGATGTTATGTCGTGTTTAAATTTAGAGGAGATTCGTCAAACACCTAGAGAGCTGGTGCAGGGATAACAACTTGATGCTTAATGTCACCAAAACCAAGGAGATGATCGTCGATTTCAGACAGTCTCAGCCTGAGCACACACCCCTCAGCATCAGCGGCTCCACAGTGGAGAGTGTGGAAAACATCAAGTTCCTTGGGGTGCAGATCTCAGACAATCTCACCTGGTCCAGGAACACCACTGGGATTGGGAAACAGGCCCAGCAGAGATCGCACTTTCTGAGGAAGCTTAAACAAGCATCACTCCCCACTATCATCTTAACTACATTCTACAGAAGCGTGGTTGAGAGTGTGCTGACCTTTTGCATCACAACCTGGTACTCCAGCTGCAGTGCTGTCGACAAAAAAGCCTTGCAGAGGGTGGTTAGGGGAGCAGAGAAGGTTGTTGGGGTCTCCCTACCTTCTGTCCAAGACCTCTTACAGAGTCGATGCCTCCAGAAGACACGGTACATCATTAAAGACCCCTCACACCCTCTCCATGAACTGTTTGTTCTTCTGCCATCAGGCAAACGTTACAGGAGCACCAAAACTAAAACCACAAGGCTACTAAACAGCTTCCTCCCACAGGCAGTCAGACTGCTAAATAGCTGCTCCACCTGACTCTGCTTTGGACACTTTTAACTTGCACTGGACACTCATAACTTGATTTTAACTGACATGTGGCTGTTGTGTTTTACTATTTATTGTTATGTTTATTATTTAGTGTTGCGTTCGTTATGTTATGATTGCACTGCTCCTGGGAAACGCTGTCTCATTCTGCCCCGCAGAGCTGATGTATGGTAAGAATGACAATAAAGTTTTTTGAATCTTGAATCTTGAATCTTGTTCGATTTCTGATTCTAATGAAGATTTTCAAGCGTTACGGGGACCCTTTCTGAACTATTTTGAAAATCTTTGAATTGATATTGTTATTAAAATATAGATCTGGGCTATTATTATAAAACACTATATAGTAAAGTACTCTTTTTTTAACCAACCAGCTTTGTCTTGGTAGTGGGTGTAGATATTTTTTAAATAATATAATTAACCATATTATTGTATTTCATAATTCAATTTATTTTATTTGATTGATCATGAATATGGGATACCTTGATTGTATCAGTGTGATTTATATATAGTGCATTATGTGCTACCTTGTTTTAATTTATAATAAGTAGCCTTATGAATTCTGTATTTATGTATATGAAATTTAATAAATAAAAATATTGGGAAAAGAAGGAAAGAAAAGGCAAGTCCACAGCCAGATCTGCCATCAGCTTATTGAATGGTGGAGCAGTCTCAACTGGCCAAATTGCCTACTGCTACATACAACTTTTTCTGTTGATATCTGTATGAATAGTATGCAAGACAAGTTTTTCACTGTACATGTGAGAATAATAAATAAATTTGATAATTTACTGATTTAGAGAGAAAAAGGGAAGAGAGAGAAGAACGAGTGGGAAATGAGGGAATTGCTAAGGAAAGGGAGCCAGAAGAGAGAGAAAAGGGAAGGCGGAAGCATGAGAGAAGCTACAGATGTCAGTAATCTAGAGCAATGCTCAAATTGGTAGATGAACTCAGTGGCCCCTATGAGGGATGTGCTCGATGGTTGGGAGAGTTTTACCTACAATATACTGGTCCAAATCCACTACCTTTTGCAGGATCTTCCGCTCAAAGGCATTGGTGTTCCCATACCAGGCCAGCCAGTCAGCACACTTTCCACCACACATAAGACCATAAAACGATAAGATATAGGAGTAGAATTAGGCCATTTTGCTCACTGAGTCGGCTCTGCCATTTCATTATGGTAATCCAATTTTCCTCTCAGCCCCTTTCTTCTGCCTTCTCCACATATCCCTTCATGACCTGACCAATCAGGAATCTATCAACCTCTACTTAAATACACTTAAAGACTTGGCCTCCACAGCTGTCTGTGGCAAAGAATTCCTCCAATTTGCCACTCTCCAGCTAAATAAATTCCCTATCAACTCCATTCTAAAAGGATGCCCCTCTATCCTGAGGCTGTGTCCTCTGGTCTTAAGCTCTCCCACCATAAGAAATTCATCTTCTCCTCATCCACTCTATCATGGCCTTTCACCATTCAATAGGTTTCAATGAGGTTACCCCTCATTCTTCTGAATTCTAGTGAATGCAGGCCTATATGAGAAGGTATTTAATTCTGGAATCAGTTTCGTGAACCTCCTTTGAACCCTCTTCAGTTTCAGCACATCTTCTCTAAGATAAGGGGCCCAAACCCGCTGAGAATACTCTAAGTGAGGCCTCATCAGTGCTTTATAGTCTCAACATTACATCCTTGCTTTTATATTCTAGTCCTCTTGAAATAAATGTTAACATCACATTTTCATTCCTCTCCACAGACTCAACCTGCAAAATAACCTTTAGGGAATCTTCCCAAGTCCTTTTCACCTCAGTTTTTGTATTTTCTTTCCATTTAGAAAATAGTCAAACTTTTCATTTCTTCTGCCAAAGTGCATGACCATACTCTTCCTGATACAGTACTGTATTCCATCTGCCATTTCTTTGCCCATTCTCCTAATCCATCTAAGTCCTTCTGTAGCCTCTCTATTTTCTCAGAACTACCTTCCCCTCCATTTGCAGGTTTGTCCAGGCTATTGATGACATGCTAAATCTCTGCAGACTCCTGATGCACTTTCATGCTCTCTCTGCAATTGCACTGATATGATGGGTCCAGGTAGGTGCCAGATGGATGCCGCTGGGGAGAGGAGAGGAGTGAACAAGTGAGGGAAAGGGGCAGAGCAACAAAAATTATTTACACTCAGTTAGAAGAAAGGGGTTCAGAGTAACAAATTTCACTGACTATTTTTGATAATTATCTCAATGAAGGAATTGGGGACATTGGAAAGGTGAACCCCTTAGCTCTTTTAGTCTCTGAGGAAGCTAGCAGTAACAGTGTCAAGGATCTGGTGAGCTCAGATATTGCTCTTCAGAGGGCATTTGCTGGTAACATTCCAATTTTCCTCACAGTGGGAAAGGAAGTACGAGCCATTGTTCTCTCAACATGCATACATGTTTGAAAGTAGCATGGAGAAGAATATCAAGCAATGCTTTGCAAGAAGTGGCAAGATATGGATCATGTACAGGCAAAAGAGAATTGGTTTAATTTGGCATCATGTTCATTCAGCACAGACGTGGTGGGCTGAAGGCCTGGTCTATGTTCGATAGAGACTCTAAAGAACCTGAAAAGCAGCCAGTACTTTCCCAGCATTTATGACAAAAAGCTCTTCTCGGGCTTCCACCTTCACAATGAGGATGGCAGAGATTGTCATCGAAATGTTGGTTAAAAGCAATATCTGTGCCCAGCTGGGAGCCTGAGAAAAGTTTATTTGACTAAAGAATCTATTAAAAATTATCATTACGGCACCATCTACAGGTGCAGGAAGTACTGCACGAAGGCTTGTGTCCATCCACTATTCTAAAGCACAGCAGAGGGATAATATGAGAAAGATTGTTTGGCCCATCAAGAATGCTGCTTAACATTTCACATAAAATTTTATAGGTAGAAGTTGTGTCGTCTGGGGATGATATAATCCAGAAGCGAAGAATGAGATGTAAATCTTGTGGTTATAGCTGTTCTATTAACAAGGAAATAGAAGTAACCAATTTACGTGACTGTAAGGAATGGAGAGAACAGAAAACAAAGAAAAGGAAGAAAGGATTTGCAGTCGCATTATACTAAAAACTAGCTCAAGCTAGAAAGAAAAAGGCCATTCCTTTGATGAGAAGTAACCAATGAAAAAATGAGGTTCAGTGCTGAGCTGTATCTTTTCTCTTTATAGCAAAGGAGAATGAGAGATGTCTAAGATGATAAGATGCATGGATAGAGTGGAGAGCCAGTGCCTTTCCCCTTGGGTGGCGATAGCTAACATGAAAGGTGATTAGAGGAAAGTAAGGGGGGGGTTGGTAATGTCAGATGTAGTTTTGTTTGTACAGAGCGTGGTAAGTGCCAGGAACCACACTGCCAGGGGTGGTATTAGAGGCAGATACATTGGGGACTACTAAGAGACTCTTAGATATGCACATTAGTGAAAGAAAAATGGAGAGTTAGTGGGATGGAAGTATTAGATTTGTCTTGGAGCAAGTTAAAAGTTCAGCACAACGTCGTGGGCCAAAGTGCCTGTGTACTCTACTGTACTGTCCTATGTTCTATGATACAGACTGCAGTGAAACTTGCTGAAAATACAGGATTAGCCATACTACAATTACTGAAAATTCACTGAACAATTGCACAAAATATAGGTCATTATAGAAAATATAAGCAAACCTAAAATAGGTTAAACTACAAGAGAAAAAACAATTTTGGATTCTTATCCAACAGTGGAATCTATGCACTGTCTCCCTGACTAAGGGAACCCATCCAACAAATCACATGAGTCAACGCCAACAAGTTAGAATCCCCTTGTCCCAATATCAATGGTCCATAAGCTATTCTTCTGTGCTTCAGTGCTGTAAGTATTTCAATTATAAACAAAAATGACAAGGGTTTTATAAAATGTTATGAGATATTTTAATAACTGGAAAAGCTACAATAGCTATCTGAGCAAATGGACTTTGGCTCAAATTCATTTTGATTCACTTACCTTTAAGCTTTGTTGCAAATTACATGCTGATAAGCTGATTTATAATAATTTTGTCTTTGAATCCATTCATCAGGTCATCTGGCATAGTAATGCCGTTCAGGAAAATGTTACTATTTCATTTGCTCACAGTCCATTTCCAAATGCCCCTTGTCCAGATACTCATCACCTACCTTCGCCACTGTGTCACTCCCCCACACCGTCCCCCCCCCCCCCCGCAACAACTGTGAAAGTGTTCCTGGTCATCCGACATGCTACAAATGGCTTGTTTTAATTTAGCACTTTCTAAGTCCGCCACTTTTCATGCTTGATGAAACATTGTCTCTCTCTCTCTCTTTCTGGATTATTTTGAGACCAATACTCCCAACAACAGGGGAAGGGGCAGATGTATACAAGAGATGAAGATCTAGCACTAATTGGCTTCAGATGGAAGTTCAGAAATACTGTAGGTATAAAATATATATATGTAATAAAATCCCATAAAAATTGTCAAAGAACTTCAAATCAAACAAAATGAATAACTTTATCTGACACTTCGTTTTTAATTTTGGATTGTGTAAGCAAAATTTGAAGGACGCAGCAAAAATTAAAGGTAAAATAAATGCTGCTTAGTCAGTGAATTAAAACATTTTTGGACTGGTATGTCTCAGTGAGATAATTCTGTTTATTAGCAAGGTTAACAAAACTTGCATGAATCGTACTACTTTGCTCCCACTCCTTTAATTTTTTTTCATTCAGTTGCATAGAGGTTAGGATGTCCACAAGGCATCAATTCCCGTCTAACTCTGACGGATGCCATTTCTGAAGCTAGTTAAGATGCATGATAGTGGATCTGGAGACACATGCATACCATGCCAGATAAGGGTAACAGATTTGCCTTCCAGAAGGACATCAGTGAACTGCATGAGTTTTTAACAACAACCTGATTGTCAATCATCATGACTGGTCCTAACGATCCGGTGGCACGGTTAGCGCAACGCTATTACATTGCCAGCAACCCGGCTTTAATTCCACACTGTTTGTCAGGAGTTTGTACGTTCTCCCCAGGCCTGCATGGGTTTCCTCTGCGTGATCCAGTTTCCTCCCACATTCCAAAGGCGTTCGCGATAGAGGTTAATTGGTCACAAGCATGTAACCATGCAGCGTGGACTATTTGGGAAGGACATTCCTGGCACCATCCTGCACCTCTACATAAATAAATAAAATTATATTCCATAAATTCACTTTGCTGCTGCAGTGGAATTCCTACTGTTGTCAGTGGATTAATAACCCAGGCCCCCAGATAGGAGTCCAGCAACTTGTTATTATATTCTAACAGCTTAATAAAAAAAATCCACAGTGATAACTAACTTATCAGTCCCTACAAAACAGAGAAATTTTTAAAAATACAGTTTATATTTGGAATAACATTGCACCTCTTATTCATTTCATCTGAAGAGAAAACGGAAGACCCCAGCCAATCTGTAATTTTTGAAGAGTTATGTTCCTTGAATATATTTTGTAAGCAAGTACCCAATTGGTTACATATGTACCCAAGTATGTAAATCAAAAGGAGTGGGCAAAATCTGTTATGGGCATTCCAGTTCAGTGAAATGCTAATATGGGGAATGTATACACTGAAATGAATAATTGCTTTGTAAGATAAAGAATTGCGCCCAAAAGAGTCAATAAGAGATTAAGCAAAAATTCATATTTGTAGTTACTATATATTGTTCAGCCTATCAGGCTAGTTACTTCTGATTCATGCATGACCGTTAATTTCTCTCTTAAGCAACCTGTTAATCCCTTACCAGATGAAGTTATCACCTTCTCACCTAGAAAGGTGAGTGATGTGAAATATCTCTCCGATCTTCTATTAACTTTCAACTCATCCAACTGAAATCTACTAGTGCAGCGATTTCAGAGCAATGGGCTGTTTAAATTGTTCTGGAAAAAAATAATTCTGCAAGTTTGCTTCAGAACAATCTGACAATCTCCTGCAATAATCAAAACTTGTCATTAATATTTGTGAGTATTCTTCTGAAACTATTCATTTTAAAGGTCTATGCATTTTGGTCATTTACAGAAATGCTTCAACTAATGACTTAATTTTTCATAATGGTGCAAAAGACGCAAAGAGGCCACGAGATTATTTGGAGGCTGAATGAGTGTAAGTACGGTAGATAGATTGTACCACGGTAGGGCAGCAGTTAATACAATGCTAATACCGCTCAGGTTGTCAGATTTCTGAGTTCAATCCTGATGACCTCCGTAAGGAGTCTGTACATCCTCGCCGTGAAATGCTTGGGTTTCCACCAGACCCTCCAGCTTCCTCCTATAGTTCAAAGGTGTAAAGGGTATGTTAACTGGTCATTGTAAATTTCTCCCAGGATTAGGTTAGGGTTAAACCAGGGTTGTCGGGGACTGCTGGGCCGTGTGTGCAGATCAAAGGGCTTTTTCTGCACCATATCTGGATAAAATAAAAATACATGCTTAAGGCAGTACAACGTGGATAAATGTGAGATTGTTCACTTGGTCTGGAAGCCTGAAAGACTGAGCTTTATTGAAGTGGTGACAGATTGGGAAATGGGTTCCGATTGTCTTTGTACAACTAACACTGAAAACATAAGAGCAAATGAGAAGGCCAATGATATCCTGGCCTTCATTGCAAGAGATTCAGTACAGGGGCAAGGAAGTCCTACTACGTTTATGCAGCGCCATTAAGGAGAGGAAGTTTCCTATACTGGACCAGAACAGAGGGAGGTCCAGTTTGAACAGACATAAGGAGTAATTTCTTTAGCCTGTGAAATTCAATGCCACAGAAAGCTGTGGTGGCCAAGTCATTGGGTATATTTAAAGTGGAGGTTAATAGGTTCTTGATTGGTAAGGATGTCAAAGGTTACAGGGAGGGATAATAAATCAGCCACCATAGAGTGGTAGAGCAGACTCAACAGGCCAGATGGCCGAATTCTGCCCCTATTTCTTATGGTCTTCTATCTGGACTACTGTGTGAAGATGTAGTCACTTTACCTAAGATATGCATGCCATGGAAGAAGTGCATCAAAGTTTTACCAGATTAATTCCTAGGATGATGGGACACATTAAAATGTACAAAATTCTGAGGGACAGGCTAGATGCTTGGAGTAAAACACTTAGTTAGAACTAAGAGCAGCCTTTCAAGCAAGCTTAAACAAAGACTGCCATTTAATAATCACAGTTACCAAAACCTACAGAGAGAAAACATGGAAAGCATTGTTATGTTGCTAACTTGGGAAGGAAAAATGTATCCAAATAAAGTCTCCTCATATTGCAGGTATGATATTTTATTTACATTCAAAGAGGCCAAGCACTAAGTTGTCCACATTAGGCTCATCTGTGCTAGGAATGGAATTTTGCACTACAGAAGTTGGAGACAAAATCTACAAGCCTGCCTGGCACTAAACTCAAGTATCTTCCTGGAAAGGCAAAGAGAACAATTGGATATTCTCGCACTGCCCTCTAAACACCGGCTGTTACACATCAAGTCTTGTGCATCGTAATGATAATGAGTGGGCTGATAATGAATGACTCATTGTCATTTGTGCAAGTGTGATATAATTTTCTGGCATCAAACTCTTTCCTGACTTCAATTACAAAAGACCTGGTTGTAATTTTAAGACCAATCACCCTGAGCTCCCAACCAACAGAAATAGCCATTTCTCTTATTACCCCACTACTCTCCCTTCGTATTTTAAAAGCTTCAACCACATTATCCTCTTAGTCATCTAAACACTAATGAATACAACCCAGTTTCTGTAACCTTACCTTATTATTCTAGTCTTCGAGTAAAGGTTCTTTTAAACGTGCACAAACTTACATTGCAACCATAGTAGAAGCTTGGATTATTGAACTAAACTTAAGATTCAAAAACATTCCATAAACAGGATTAAAATTAAAGCTATCCTGGGACTGCTAAAAGATCTCAAAAGCATCTCCTCAGTTTCAACACAACAATGACCTGGTTGCACTCCAATATTGATGAAAATACTAACATTATACATTCAAATACTGCCAGCTTACTGACCACAACAAATCACGTCAACTGAGCAGCAAACATCAGGCATCAGCAATCACAACTAAATATATCAATGCAGCAATAATTGGTGAAGAAAATGTAACTCAAAATTTTTAAAGTTATCGACTCTACGTCTGGTCAATTAACAAAACTGAAGATATTTGTTCAATTTTGGTTTTTTCAGTATGACAGACTTTTTAGTATACACACTTGGTTATGCAGCCTCTGTTAACCTTCTCTTCCCCTCAGTAAAACACTGTAATTCTTAGTGGTCCTTAATATGAAATTATTAAGAATAAGCAATGCAGGAAAATAATTAAGTGGACAAAATAAATTTCAGAAAATAGAATTATGCTTGAGGACAAACTTGTTGAATTGTATGAAGAACAGACAGCAAGAGAAAATACATCATACATGGACACTAGTTTCCACCCAAGTGAAGAGAGACTATAAGACCATAAGACAAAGGAGTAGAAGTCAGCCATTCGGCCCATCGAGTCTGCTCCGCCATTTTATCATGAGCTGATCCATTCTCCCATTTAGTCCCACTCTCCCGCCTCTTCACCATAACCTTTGATGCCCTGGCTACTCAGATACCTATCAATCTCTGCCTTAAATACACCCAATGACTTGGCCTCCACTGCTGCCCGTGGCAACAAATTCCATAGATTCACCACCCCCAGACTAAAAAAATGTCTTCCCATTTCTGTTCTGAATAGGCACCCTTCAATCCTTAAGTCATGCCCTCTCATACTAGGCTCCCCCATCATGGGAAACAACTTGGTCACATCCACTCTGTCCATGCCTTTCAACATTCGAAATGTTTCTATGAGGTCTCCCCTCATTCTTCTAAACTTCAAGGAATACAGTCCAAGAGTGGACAAACGTTCCTCATATGTTAACCCTCTCTTTCCCGGAATCATTCTAGTGAATCTACTCTGTCCCTTCTCCAACGTCAGCACATCCTTTCTTAAATAAGGAGATCAAAACTGCCCACAGTACTCCAAGTGAGGTCTCACCAGCGCCTTATAGAGCCTCAACATCACATCCCTGCTCCTATACTCTATTCCCCTAGAAATGAATGCCAACATTGCATTCGCCTTCTTCACTACTGACTCAACCTGGAGGTTAACTTTAAGGGTATCCTGCACGAGGACCCCCAAGTCCCATTGCATCTCAGAACTTTGAATTCTCTCCCCATTTAAATAATAATCTGCCCATTTATTTCTTCTGCCAAAGTGCATAACCATACACTTTCCAACATTGTATTTCATTTGCCACTTCTTTGCCCATTCTTCCAATCTATCCAAGTCTCTCTGCAGACTCTCCGTTTCCTCAGCACTACCGGCCCCTCCACCTATCTTCATATCGTCAGCAAACTTAGCCACAAAGCCATCTATTCCATAATCCAAATCGTTGATGTACAATGTAAAAAGAAGCGGCCCCAACACGGACCGCTGTGGAACACCACTGGTAACCGGCAGCCAACCAGAATAGGATCCCTTTATTCCCACTATCTGTTTCCTGCCAATCAGCCAACGCTCTATCCACGTATGTAACTTTCCCGTAATTCCATAGGCTATCTTGTTAAGTAGCCTCATGTGTGGCATAATTAAACACAAGTGGTTAGAGGGGAAAGAGAATGGGGATTAAACAAGGTTACTCAGAATAGTCAGTGGCAGAGATGGGCCTCTGAATGTCTCTAACTATACAGAATAATTTTGTTTAATTGTGTCCTGGGTCAACTTCAGCTGGTCTTAAGGCAATCTGGATCAGGGAGTTTCTGAATTTTCAAAATAAAACTGAACATGTAAGTATGGCAAAATGAAGATTGAAGAAGCAGGATGAGGCTACAAAGAAGAAGGGAGAAAGAACAAAAGATAGAAAGACAAAGGTCACATTCCTTTATTTTTGAAGTTGAATTATAAAACAAAAAACCGAGGGAACTGAGGATTCAAGTTTACAACATTTTAAAGCAGTAACTCAACTGACTCAACTTAATGGATTGTGGGTTTTATGAAAAGAGTTGGAGTATATAAAAATCAGTAAGTATTAATCAATCCACATAGAATCTTGATCAGCACACTTCTGAGGTGATGTTCAGAGGCTCTGTGTTAGGAACAATACCAGAGCCACTTGATTAGTTGAAAGAAAATATATGTTTGTTAACAGTTAACACAAAGCTTTACAGCATCGATGATCACTGACCCGGGTTCACTTCCCGTTGCTGTATATAAGGAGTTCTCCCCCTGAGCGCATGAGCTTCAGGTGCTCCGGTTTCCTCCTGCGTTCCAAAAATCAAGGTTATGATTGGGGTTAGTGAGTTGTGGGAGCACTATGTTGGCGTTGGAAGCACAGCTACACTTGCAGGCTGCCCCCTATACAATCCTCGCTGATTTGATTTGATGCAAACAATGCATTTCACAATATGTTTTGGTGTTTCGATGTACATGTGACAAATAAAGCTTATCTTAAAGATCTTTTGAATTTCTATCTTGTGTTCCTTATTCTAAAGCAATGTTGGATAATACTTGATAGGAAATTAAATTTAACATCCGTTGCAAAGTAAACCTTGGTGCTTGAGTAACAGTTCACAGAGTCAGTTGATGTCAGTCACACATTTCCCCAATAAGCTTGAGGGTTCAAGTGGCACTGTACAGGCTTATGCCAGTAATCTAGTGTATTACCTAGTGAGGTGTCTGGGGTGTCAGGGAGGGGTAGCACCTCTGGTGGGGGAACATGTCGCGTCCTTTTCAGGGTGGTTAGTCCACCTTTGGTCCCCACCTGGCACTCAGCTCTCACCTGTGGCTCCCCGTAGCTGTTTGCATGCCACAGCAGCCACACCCCAGGCAACGGCTTCGACAAGCCGGCTAAACCAGGTGAGGGTAGCCGACGGGTCTCAAACCCTCGGTGTGATAGGGAGTTGTCTATCCCAGCATGTGAAGACAGACTCCGGCGGATTGAGCGGACGAGACCTATGGAAGGTCCAACGGTCAAGAAGGCGGTCTCTGCAAGCGTCGTGGAACGTGTAGAGCAGGACAAGACACAGAAGACGTCCTGGTCATCCACTGCTCCTAGTCCCATCTCCAGCTGTCTAGACTCTGTCTTGCCACTGGATCCAGATGGGAATTGGGGAGAGAGAGTGAGGCTGACGCTGTGCAACTCTCCCTCACTTAAATCCAAATCACGCGCTAGTCTCAACACCATCATAATGGTGTCGAGGTCCTCATCGACATCAGCGATGGACGAACAACACCTAGTGAGGGAGTGATGCCCCAATGGACATACCAACTTACAGATCAATCATTAAGCCAGGGCTCCACCTCTCTTCTCTGATGATGTAAAAGATTTAATGTCACTTTCTGACACAGTGTTACAGAGTTCTCCCAGTGAGCCGATTATTATCTTTTTAAAGTGATTTAAACTGGTTATTATAAACACAAATGCTAATCCTATGATTTCATGTCACAACAATAGCTACTCTTCAAAACTATTTTCCTGGCTGCAAAGTATTATGTGTGAGTCAAAGGCAAGAATGCTACTGCATAAACGTTAAATGCTTATTCTTACTATTCAAAACCTTTTATGCAACACAAATATAAGATTAACCTTCTCACTCCCCAAAATGCTTCTCAAGAAAACACGTGCATGGATCCCTCTACATCAATGCTTATTTGATTCAAAGAGCAATCTTTAAAAAAACTCCTGAAATAAAATGGCATTGCAAATTAACAGTTTGAACATTTATGCTCATTATCAGTACAAATTGTCCTGTAAGTACATTTTAGGAATTCAATGGCATGTAACTAGATTATTAAATTGTCCTTATCAGTCTATTTGCAGTGCACAGAGTTCTTATCACATGAATATTTTCCTAAGACAAACAGTTTCAAACTCAAAAGAACCTAAAGAAACATGAAGTAAATATCATAAAAAGAAAACAAGCCAAAGTCAACATCGTTTCTAAGTAATTAAATTTAAATTTAAACTGCTGTTATAAAATTCAATTTTTAAATTTAAAAACAGTGGATTTGGTTAATTGGAGCATCAGGGTACCCCTTATTTGGGACAACAAAAATTAATCAAGAAAATAGCTGGATTCCCGTCATGTATTTGGATACTACACCACTTAATTGGGACAGGACAGTGTTGGTGAACAGCTTCCATCTAGCATCAGTCATGTGCACTCACGTGGGCGTTAGACACAACGCTGCTTCGAGCAAATAAGTTTTAAACAGTGTGTGTTTGTGTTCAATGTGCAGCGATTTTTGTCACTGATGTTTGGCAAGGAATAATCTGTAAGATAATTCAGAACTGTTTTGCTCACTGGGGTTTCAAGCATTCAGGCTTGGACATGTCAGAAATGGCCAGGTGCAAAAATGAAACGATTTCACTACTTCAACAAATTAGAAGCTACAAAGAATTTGAAGGTATCGACAATCATCTTGAATATTACAGTGAAAATGAAGATTTGGAGAATGCAATTATCAATAGCATTGTATGAAGGCAGTCCATTATCTGCACTGGGTATCTGCGCTGATTTTGTTCATTTACAGTAAAGAGAACGTGATGCGGATGACTTCCTCCGTCAATTATTGTAAGGAATTAATACACGGTTTTATAGTATTGTTATTGTTCTAATTTATTCTGTATTTCATTTAAATACATAATTCGTTAATCAGTTTGTCTTTTTTATACCATTTTAACTATTTCCATGAAACTGCGGCTAATTAGGGCAGCCGCTTAATTCAGCCAAAATGAACTGGTCTCCATATATTCCAATGAACCGGAATCCACTGCATTTTAAAATGCCAGTTTATTATACTAGTTCCATGTTGTAGCCTGTATTCTTTGGATATTCAAGGTTTTGTTGCTTATTGGAGTATATTATGTTACGCATCAACTAGCTTTGATTTAAATATTGAATATTTTAAAGATGTTCATGCACTTGCTCATCGATAATTGAAATACAATTTATCATGCACATAACAAAAGCTAAGCACATTTTACCATGCTATTCTCATTTACGATCAACAATTTTTAATCTCAAAACAGCCTTATTTCCTTTTGTAAGGCAAATGGATTTCAAAGCCATGTTTTGCCTTGTAGTGGCATACCAAGAAAATCCAAAAAACCATGTTCTCTTCGCCTTTTCATTTCTCCTCTTGTACACACGTGGCTTCTGGCTCCTTCTCTCCCTTATTCATGGCACTCGTCAGCTTTTCCAATATCTTTTCCTCCACTGAACTAGTTTGCTTCAACCTCAACCAACTAACCTTCATTGACAAATACAGGGGTTCCCAACCTGGCATCACATAGCCCTCAGTTGATGGTTGGGGTCCATGGCATAAAAAAAGGTTGGGAACCTCTACTCTAATAGATTAAGCACCATCCTCCTACAGTTCCAATTTGACAACATACGTTAAAAAGTCAATTAAAACATATTTATCTAGAACAGAGTCAATAAAGTGTACATTCTTTTTACTTTAGCTATATTATTTCTGAGGATTTTACACAAGTTTGCTGATGAAGTGGAAAAGGAAGCACATTGAATCTGATAGTAGAGAGGATTTATCCTTTACAGATAAATCAATGCATCTAAACAATATGATTAGTGATATTATCACCACAAATTATGAGCTTACACTGTAGCTGAAGTGGGTTGATTGAGTAAAACAAAGACAGTCCAGAGTTACTGTCACATCTCTTGGCAGATTATTAAAACACATAATCAGATGACAAATAGTTGAGATAGATGTGGGGGTCTAAGGCCTGCAATATATATTTGTCACGAGCCTATTCTCTGAGGAAGTCAATGAGACCAATACAGTTTGGTACCAACAGCGTCTTAGGAGTTGCCAGTCAGTATTGAACTCAATGTAGGACTGCCTTCTGGACTCCAGCTCTGGATTTTTCCTCGGGGTTTACTCCCGAGGCCTTCCCCAATAGTGGGTATAGCCACAAGGTAGTGAAGGCTTGAGATCAGAATCTTCCTTCTCCTAGAAGTGCTGCCAACCACGGCTGATAAGCCCCATCTGCCCGAAGCGACTGGCTTTAAAGCACCAGAGACCCACCTTTGCTCCTTCTCCTGTCAGTAGAAATGGTTCTGCCAGGCTCAGTAGCTCAACCACACGTGAAGGCCAGAAGCTGGGCTTAGTTGTCAGAGGCTATTTGAGGGGCACGCCATTGAGAGCTTTTAATTGGTACTGGGAGCTTATTCCCATTACCACTCCCGGCTATAACAACCTTAAGGAACACGTCACCATATACTACCCTGAAATCCATTTTCTTGCAGGCATTCACAGTGGACCGAAGAAATATAATCAAATCAATGAAAATCTACTCACAAAGGCCACCAAAGTTCGAAAGAAGACCAAGTGTGCAAACACAAAAATGAAACAAGTAATAATAAATAAATATTACAGAGAAGATAAATTGTAGGGTCCTCGAAAGTGAGTCCATAGGTTGTGGAACCAGATCAGTGTCTAGAGGGAAATATGGTGATGTACTTGTGAGCTAACATTTGGCTTTAATGATAAACGTTAATGCAATGTTTGTCAGAGGTCTGTTCACCATATCACAACAGCACTAACCTCATCAGCATGTTGGTGATATTATCAGTGTCAGTTCTTGGTGAGAGGGTGCTGTAAGCTCAGTGAGGAGAGTGAAAGTATCAAGGCAGATACTGTAATGGTGGGTCACCAGTTAGCAAAAAAACCATACACAATTCAGAAGGGTAAGCGGCTAGTGGACCATGAATTCTGGAGACAAGTAAAATGGTCCACGGTCTGTGTTAAAATCCCTTGGCGAGAGAAATGAGCACTGAGGAAGGGGCCATGAAAGAAGATTTCACCTACATACGAGGGGTGATTGATAAGTTCGTGGCCTAGGGTAGAAGGAGTCAATTTTAGAAAATCTAGCACATTTATTTTTCAACATAGTCTCCTCCTACATGTAGACAACTTCGTCCGGCGGTTGTGGAGCTTACGGATCCCTTCCTTGTAGAAGTGGTCCACAGCAGGGGTGATTGATAAGTTTGTGGCCTAAGGCAGAAGGAGATGAGTTACTAACTTCAAACTTTCTGCATTTTCACTCAAAGAGTTGAACTGCACGTGCATGTAACGAGAGCGTCTTGGACTTCCAGGTGGTCCACAACAGGGGTGATTGATACGTTTGTGGCCTTAGGTAGAGGAAGATGAGTTATACAGATTTTGTTGCATGCACATACAGTTCAACTCTGAGTGAAAATGCAGAAAGTTTGAAGTTAATAACTCATCTTCTTCTACCTTAAGCCACGAACTTATCAATCACCCTTGCTGTGGACCACTTCTGGAGGTCCAAGATGCCAACTTGTACAAAAAAGGGATCCGTATGCTACATGACCACTGGACTAAGTGTGTAAATGTAGGAAAAATAAATGTGCTAGGTTTTCTAAAATTGACTCCTTCTACCCTAGGCCACAATCTTATCAATCACCCCTCGTATTTGGCTTAGAATTGATTAAGATGGGGATAGAGAGGGACAAAGATGAGGCCACTGCTGTAGACTATTCAGTGAAAGAAATAAGGGACTGAAAGTGCTGAGGAGTAGTTAGATTGTTTTGTTTGAAGTTTATTTCATTTGAAGGCTGAAAACCCAGTGTTTTCCTCCACAGATGCTGCCTGACCAACTGAATATCTCCAAGATGTGTTTCTTCAGATTCCAGCAGACACAATCTCTTGTGTCTTCAGCATACCCAGCTTGTTTATCATTTTATGGAAACAGTTATGTTTTACACACAACAAAATGACACATTGTTATGAAATCATACTTACACTTTATTATTTTATTTTATTGAGATACAGCGTGGAATAGGCCCTTCTGAGCCTTCATGTTGTACTGCCCAGTAACCCCTGATTTACCCCTAGCCTAATCACGGGTCAAGTACACCTTTGGCCTATGGGAGGAAACCGGAGCACCTGGAGGAAATGCACGAGGTTACATGGAGAACATACACAATCCTTACAGGCAGTGGCGGGAAATGAATCCAGAACACCTGTACTATAAAGCATTGTGCTAACCACTAAGCTACCACATCGCCATTTTACACATACTTACTCCATGCAATGGAAATCAAGGGGCAATTGCTTAACATAGCATACGATTATTGATCTAAAATTTATGAACCATCACCAGAAATTACTTTTATTTCTAAGAATACCAAGAGCAATAACAGTGAGAAGCCTCAAGCTAGCTTGAAGCACAGAGAACTGGTACATCAGTTCCTTGACACAATTCCCACTCGGCTCCAAGCTTGAAAACAAGCATGAGTGCGGGGAAAACTTAATTGCTTTCATCTTGAAGTTTTGTGAGGGAGGGCATCTCCATCAAGGACCAAAGAAAATCATCTTTCTGCACACCGTCAAATATTACATCAAACCTCATCAATCTAGGCTTCGTTCCCTTGCATCTTTGCTGTTCAATCCACTCAGATCATTGAGAATTTAGTTTTAAAGTCAACGCAGTGGGAATCCTTGAGGAACAAAAAAGGATGCAGACACGCCAAGTTGAGTGTATCACCAGAGTGTTTCCAAGGTCACTGGTAGATTTGCAGATTCCTGTTCCCCGGTGGCAAAAAGGTGCTAATTTTATGCATGATAGGTGATGATTACTTGACAAATAAAAAGTGAATGCAATTATAAAGAGGAACATTTTCACATGTTCATTTGTCATGCCTACAGTATATACTTATCAATGCCCAATGCATGATAGGTGATGATTACTTGACAAATAAAAAGTGAATGCAATTATAAAGAGGAACATTTTCACATGTTCATTTGTCATGCCTACAGTATATACTTATCAATGCCCAAGGCATGCATATTGGCTGACAAGAATAAAAAATATGAAAAGCAGGAGAAACATTGTTGGTAAAATTTAACCAGATTTCAGTATATTTACTTTTTATACCTGCATATTTTAAAAGAGGTTTTACATATTTAACCTACATTATTGACTGATAAACCAAGCACGATGTCGGATTTTAATAGACACTTTGAGAAGCCACCTCATTTTCAGCATTGTTCTCCCCCAAACTGGCCGGTGTTTATAGAGATGATTTACAGGATGGCAATTTTAAACGTTGAAAAGCGGTTTCTAGTGATTTCTGCCTCAACTGTAAAGCAATGCTAATAACGTTCATCCAAATAAAATAAAACGATCTATCTCTGCTGCGTCCAGTTTTCTTCAGCCTGAGCATCTGTCATTTAATATTCCAAACACACGCCAGAGGTTATGAAGATTTTACTTGCAGATCTTTAAAAGATTCTGGTTCAAGGTAATTTCACTAAGTTTGGTAAAATTTGGGTCGGGGTGCGGGGGGGGGCGGGGGAAGAGGGGGCTACCCGCACCGAAACCTTCATTAGTTTCGCCTTGCTTGCGTGATCTAATTGCTGCCAAGTATTGCAGCGTTGGTGTTGCTTTGAACATACGGCAGAGGACGAAAACTTCTAACTCAATAAGCATTCCAATTATGTACGGTCCTCTACTTTCGTGGGGTCGTTATTCACCCCGACCCTCAGAAACTAGTAAATATCCAATCTAAAGTCCCTAAATGTTGGCACAGAAGCACAGACGTCCCGTTAAAAGATACGTGCGCATGACATGCCAAATCCAAATCCAAAACACTAGCACTTTACAACTCGTTGTTTAATGATCAATTTTAAATAAATTCCACTCATTTTGACATTACATAGATTATGTGTTTTGCACAAGCAGGTATCTTTGAGGAAAGTGATCAGCATTTAGGTTGGACAGTCAAACACAAACGGCCATTCTGCTTTGGCAGTCGATGTTCTGTGGAAATTAACTGCATCGGCTTACGACAGAACACAACACCAGCAAAAGCGACTAAACAAGAAATGGATCGGTTGTTACAATTGGCTTGCAAGGCAGATGTTTGCAGCATGGGAAATGGGACAACTGCATTGCTTATAAACTGAGCTATCATCGGCAGAGACGGTGACCGTATGTGTGTCTCTGCAGCATGAAACACGCTCATTAGAGCAACGCCGAGCATCAAACCTTACCTCTGTCCATCTGACACAGCCCAGATCACCGGAGGCATTCTCTGACAGGCTATCAGAATTAACAGCATTCCACCAACTCTTTCAGTAGCCTCGCGCTGTCTTTTGGCGGGGGGGGGGGTTAAAATAACACAGCAGCACTAACTCCAGCCAATGACAAAATTAAATTAAACACATTTGCTGATTGTCACATCATCTTCACTGGGGACATAGAGGTGTCTTCAACAAGAGGAGGAAGGGCAGAGGACACTTCATTTATGCTAATATTTTCCCTCAAAATGCAGAAAACAGTAAAAGCTGATAACATAATTAAATATGAAATCACTGCGAACGGAGCTAAAAGCATGCAGTTGGTGTCAGCGCATCAGTAAGTGCAGTGCAACACTAATACCCATTGATTCAAATGCGGCTGATATAAATCCACGCGTGTACCTCACTGCCCTTTACCGTGGCCGAGGTGTGATTATTTAATGGACGGGGAAGGAGTGAAGGTAAGGGGTAAGTATAAATAATAACTGGGTACTTACAGTTCGCAAGAACTGGATTTCGTCCTCTCCTTCTCCCACCTCAGCCATGGCTGCAGAGGAACCGGGAGAGAAGCTGTAGTTCGCTGCCTGTCTGCTGGATTACGGGCTCCTATTAACAGAAGAGCTGCAAATCCTTTGCGCTCTCTCTCTCTCTCCCCCTCCCTCTCTCCCTCCCTCCCTCGCTCTCTGATCGCCTCTCTCCAGCTCAGAAATACTGTATTGGTGTGTATGTGGGTCGAGAACGCGCCTGCCTGCTGGTGGGCGTGCGCGCGTTCGCGCACTGGCGCGCCCGCCTTCCCTCCCCGTCACTCTCTCTCTCTCTCTCTCTCTATCTCTCTCTCTCGCTCCCTCCCTCCCTCCCTCTTCTCTGCTATGCTTTTAAACTTTGTCGCAATGTAAAGCGCCGCTCAGGAGACCTCATCCGCAGTGAGGAAGGACCTGCAACGCAGGCAGGTGGGTCTCCCAACCAACCACAACTCCACCACAGCAAGTCCTCTTTGGTTGGAGGGGTGAAAGGTTACCGGGGCTGAGGGTTATAAATCACGGAAACAGGCCCTTCGGCCCAGCTTGTGCGTTCCCAACAAGAAACCTTCCGAACTACAGAAACAGACAGTCAGCGGAAGGAACTCAGCGGGCCCAAGAGCTTCTGTGGGAGGAAAGGTATTGGTCATCTTCCGGGTGAGAACCCTGCAGCAAAACTGATCCTGGTCCTGTTTTTGGTTGTCACACGGGAAAGGTAAATAATTCTTCCCGCCCACCGATACAGTACAGCTTGGCCCTCTTCTTCCAGCAGATTGTTTGTTGCACCAGATTACAGCATCTGCAGTCTCTGGTGTCCACAGGTAAAATAATGCCTTTTGCTTACCCTTAGCCCATATCCATCGAAACCTTCCTAAACTGTGCTCTTATCCAAATGCCTTATGTTGTTACTGTACCTGGCTCAAACCAGTTCCTCTGGGAGTTTATAACATGTAAGCATCGGACTCTGTGTGAAGAAGTTTCCCCTCAGGCCACTTTTAAATCTACCCTTCTCACTGAAAACCTACGCTGCTTAGTTTTCCCCAGGAAAAGACTGTGTGCATGCTCTTTATCTATACTCCTCATGATTTTATACATCTCCATATGAACTCCTCTCAGCTGAGGAGACATCCTTCCAGTATCCATGGAATAAGGTCCTAGCCTGCTCGACCTCTCGCTGTAACTCAGGCCCTTGAGTCATGGGTGGTGCAGATGTGGAGTTGAGCTAGTGGTCAGATCAACCATGGTCTCAAGGAATGGACGATCTGAGTGGCTACTCCTGCTCCTACTTCAGATGTTAACCGTGCATTGTAAGAGAGGCCTCCATATCCCTCCCCCATCACAACCAGTCCAAATACACAATCAAATGCTCTTCATTAAATTGTTACAAGAAATATAGGAGGGGAAGAGTGCATTGTCCCATTCATCCAGATCATTGCTGATCTGCCACAGTTCTAGTTTTTCTGCTCCATCCCCTTATCCCTTGTTTCCCCTAACATCCAGAAATCTGATTTGAGTGGCTGATCCTCCACTGTCCTCAGGGTAGGGAATGCCCAAGATATACTACTCACCAAGTCAAGAAATTTTTCCGCAGTCCACTCTCTAATGATATGCCCATCATTATGAGACAGTAACCTGTAGTTATCAGCTGGGGAAATATCTTCATCCAACCTGTCAAGTCCAGTCAGAATTTTGTAAAATTCAATGAGGTTGCTTTATATCCTTCCAAACTCCTGAGCATACAAGCCTAGTCCACTCAATTCAAGGTCAAGGTCGAATTTATTGTCATATGTACAAATATACTGTATGTATATACAGGTGTAGTGAAAACTTTACTTGCGTCATACAAGCAACATCCTCAAGAAAAACACAAGTTATGCACAATACACAGTTTCTCATATGGCAGCCCACATGTCTGGAAGCAATCTGGTGAATCTTCTCTGCATTCTTTCATTGACAAAACTGCACAATTCTCCATGAACAGACTCACCATGGCCTATATACAGGCAACCCCCATATGTTATGGCAGTTCAGAAGATGGAAATTCACTGCCATTTTTTCCCTAAACATTTCTGATGCAAGCACGGACAATGTGGCTTTTCATTACAGAAAATCATGATAGTTTTTGGGAAGTGCTGCCCCTCTCCATAATGCAGGGACCACCGATAATCATAGCAATTGCAGTTAGGTGGAGAAATGATTCTGAACATCAGGAGTATTGTGATTCACCGAAAGGTACCTTGATCATCCTGGAAAATAATAGTAAAAGCAAAAGAAGGAGCCATTCCAAGTTAAACGCTGAATAACTTCCTGGAAGTTGGAAAGCACTGAAGAGCAGCAGGTTGCAATCATAACATTAATTACTCTAAAGTATTTAGGGGGATTATAGGTCTGAGGGACTAGGAGTGACCTCCAACTAGAAAGGCATAATGTAATCTAAAATATCAAGGCCACCAGTTAAATATTTCTCCAGAGCGAGCATACAGAAACTTACCTTCAGTGACCACTTCATGAGGTACATGCTGTATCTAATAAAGTGGCCACTGACTGTATGTTCATGGACTTCTCCTGCTGTAGCCCATTCACTTCAAGATTTGATGTGTTGTACATTCAGAGATTCTCCTCTGCACACCACCATTGTAACAAAGCTCAAAGCAAATTTATTATCAAAGGACATGGATGTCACCATTTACAACCCTGAGATTTGTTTTCTTGCGGGCATACTCAATAAATCCAATAACCATAATAGAATCAATGGAAGACTGCGCCCAACAGGACAGACAAACAAAAGGCAACAAATCTGCAAATACAAAAGATAATAAAAAAATAAAAATAAATAAGCAAGAAATATCTAGAGCATGAGATGAAGTGTCCTTGAAAGTGAGTCTATAGGCTGGGGGAACAGTTCAGTGATGGGGTGAGCGAAGTTATCCCCACTGGTTCAAGAGCCGGATAGACGAGGGGTAATAACTGTTCCTGAAGCTGGTGGTGTGAGCCCTGAGGATCCTGTACCACGTTCATGTTGGTAGTGCGAGAAGAGAGCCTGGATGGTGGGGGTCCCTGATGATGGATGTGCTTTCCTGCAACAGCACTCCATGTAGATGTGCTCAGTGGTGGCGAGGGCTTTACCCGTGATGGACTGGGTTGTAACCACAAGGGCATACCAGGCCATGATGCAACCCATCAAAATTCTCTCCACGGCACATCCATAGAACTTTGTCAAAGTTTCAGATGTCTTGCTGAATATTCACAAACTTCTAAGCAATACAGGCACTGCTGTGCTTTCTTCATTATGGCATTTACGTGCAGGACCCAGAACAGATCCTTTGAAATTATAAAACTGAGGAATTTAAAGTTGCGGACATTCTCCACACCTGATCCCCCAGTGAGGACTGACTCATGGACCACAGATTTCTTCCTGCAGAAGTCAATAATCATCTCCTTGGTCTTGCTGACATTAAGTGAGAGGTTGTTGTGTGGCACCACTCAGCCAGATTTTCAATCTCCCTCCTATATGCTGATTCGTCACCACCTTTGATTCTGACAACAACAGTGGTGGTGTCAGCAAATTTAAATATGGCATTGGAGCTGTGCTTAGCCTCACAGTAAACATGTAAATCAAATACGTATATTGAATGAATAGAAAAAAAACGTGCAAAAGCAGAAATACTGTCTATTAAAAAAAAAGTGAGGTAGTACCCCAAGATTCAATGTCCATTAGGAATCGGATGGCAGAGGGGAAGAAGCTGTTCCTGAATCGCTGAGTGTGTGCCTTCAGGCTTCTGTACCTGCTACGTTTTGGTAACGATGACAGAAGGGCATGCCCTGGGTGCTGGAGGTCCTTAATAATGAGTGCTGCCTTTCTGAGACACCACTTCCTAAAGATGTCCTGGGTATTTTGTAGGCTAGAACTCAAGATGGAGCTGACTAGATCTACAATCTTCTGCAGCTTCTTTCGGTCCTGTGCATTAGCCCCTCCATACCAGACAGTGATGCAGCCTGTCAGACTGCTCTCCACGGTACATCTATAGAAGTTTTTAAGTATATTTGTTGACTTATCAAATCTCTCTCTCTCTCTCTCTCTCTCTCTCTCTCTCTCTCTATCTATCTCTATATATATATATATATAGGAATAGATATATTGTCTAACTCCCTGCGGCTTGAGGCCTAGTCTTCGCTACTTCAGAGGCCACACAGCTCCCTCGACGTCTGTCTCACCAATAAATAAGGGAAATGGACTTCTGGCACTTTACATTATCAATGTTCAATAGGATCTTGTGATCACAACAAAAATGTCCAAGACAATGGCTCGCAATCAGACTGCACACCACCTTCACGCACCAACTCTATTGGCTTCTGAAAGCAGGCAGTAACAGATACCACAACAATTCCAGCTGCTCCACCAATGAACAGCTTGCTAATGCGGTAGATCTGCAGGACCTGAAGTTCTTGATGTCCAGCATTGTTCTGCAATCGTAAAGAAGATAAAAACACCCTTGGTTGGCCCCCCGAGAGGTCGCTACATCTGAGTGCACCACCATGGTTAGATGTTCTAGGTCGGGTGAACTAGAGTACAACAAAACCACCACATCCGAGCACCACAAAATGTTTACCATGAAACACAGACTCCCACTTTCTGCCTTCCCTGAATCAGCAGTTCAGTCCATCCTGAGTATGGAGAAGCCTTTGGGTCTTACCAATGCATCTGGCATGTTCAGAGTAAGCCATGCCTCTGTGAAAAACAGAACATAGCAATTCCTCATTTCCCTGTAATACAGCAATCGTGCCTTTAGGTCCTCAATCTTGTTCTCCAGCAACTGAACATTTGCTAACAAGGTGCTGGGTGTGAGGGAGTTTTATGCCTCTGCATCTCAGCCCGGCTTGGTGTTCTTCCAGCCATGCCAATGGAGATACGTACACTTTTAAAAATGTGTGGTTATTTGAGTTACTGTCACCTTCCTGTCAGCTTGAACCAGTCTGGCCATTCTCCTCTGACCTCTTTCATTAACAAGGTATTTTTACCAAAAGAGCTGCCGCTCACTGGATGTCTTTTATTTTTGGCACCATTCTCTGTAAACTAGAGACAGTTGTGCATGAAAATCCCAGGAGATCAGCAGTTTCAGAGATACTCAAACCACCCCATCTGGCACCGACAATCATTCCACAATCAAGGTCACTTAGATCACATTTCCTTCCCATTCAGATGTTTGGTCTGAACGACAACTGAACCTCTTGACCATGTCTGCATGTTTTTAAGCATTGAGTTGCTGCCACATGATTGGCTGATTAGACATTTGCATTAATGAACAGGTGTACTTAATAAAGTAGCCACCGAGATTAATGTAGTATCTTCAGAAGGCATGATGTTTAACAGAGTTACATAAGCAAATCTGAGGAGAGATGAACAAAATCTCAACAAAGGCATGGCTATTAAGAACATCTCAAAAGAAGTGAGAGCTAGTCAGATGTGAGGAGGAAATCCCATTGCTTAAGGTCTAGGCAGCTGAAGGTGCATCTGTCAATGGTAAAGTGATTAAATTCAGATATAGAGGAAGAGAGCAAGGGTCTTGTTAAAATGGAGGATGTGGAAAGGAATTATGTATCATGTCCTGAGATGAAGAATGCAAATTGGTATGTACGTACCTTATGATTCCACCAAAACAATGCTCATACCAGCCATTCACACATATTGATAATCATCATAAAAGGTCGAGTTTATACCCAGCAGTGTTTGGTGATTCCTGGCAGGTAATAAACTCTTGAGTTTTTGTAAAGGTAGCAGGAAGTTTTCTAAAATTGCAGAATGAATTTCAGAGAATTCTGGTTGCATTGCAGGCAGGACATAAAAGTATGAAGAAGTTATACTTACACTAATAATTGCAAAGAATTCTAAAAACAATGTGCAATGGAGTTAACCAGAGACCTGAGAGAGATATCAGGAGCCCTGGGAGCAATCAGAAGGGAAATGTAGGGACGTCAGTATGCCCTGAAGGGGCTGAGGGAGGTCAATGACCAGAGAATGGGGGAAGCCAAAGACTCCCATAATTGGTTGAAAGATGAGTTTGTCAGGTGGGATTATTCAGCTCATTACCACACAATGCACATACATGTAAATCTTTTCTTTCTTTAATAATCTGTTAAATATAATTATAAAATAACAAATACTGTAAACAGTAGTGAATAAAATGTTAACAACAGGAATTCTGCAGATGCTGGAAATTCAAGCAACACACATCAAAGTTGCTGGTGAACGCAGCAGGCCAAGCAGCATCTATAGGAAGAGGCGCAGTCGACGTTTCAGGCCGAGACCCTTCGTCAGGACTAACTGAAGGAAGAGTGAGTAAGGGATTTGAAAGCTGGAGGGGGAGGGGGAGATGCAAAATGATAGGAGAAGACAGGAGGGGGAGGGATAGAGCCGAGAGCTGGACAGGTGATAGGCAAAAGGGGATACGAGAGGATCATGGGACAGGAGGTCCGGGAAGAAAGACGGGGGGGGGGGTGACCCAGAGGATGGGCAAGAGGTATATTCAGAGGGACAGAGGGAGAAAAAGGAGACTGAGAGAAAGAATGTGTGCATAAAAATGAGTAACAGATGGGGTACGAGGGGGAGGTGGGGCCTAGCGGAAGTTAGAGAAGTCAATGTTCATGCCATCAGGTTGGAGGCTACCCAGACGGAATATAAGGTGGTGTTCCTCCAACCTGAGTGTGGTTCATCTTTACAGTAGAGGAGGCCGTGGATAGACATGTCAGAATGGGAATGGGATGTGGAATTAAAATGTGTGGCCACTGGGAGATCCTGCTTTCTCTGGCGGACAGAGCGTAGATGTTCAGCAAAGCGGTCTCCCAGTCTGCGTCGGGTCTCACCAATATATAAAAGGCCACATCGGGAGCACCGGACGCAGTATATCACCCCAGTCGACTCACAGGTGAAGTGATGCCTCACCTGGAAGGACTGTTTGGGGCCCTGAATGGTGGTAAGGGAGGAAGTGTAAGGGCATGTGTAGCACTTGTTCCGCTTACACGGATAAGTGCCAGGAGGGAGATCAGTGGGGAGGGATGGGGGGGACGAATGGACAAGGGAGTTGTGTAGGGAGCGATCCCTGCGGAATGCAGAGAGGGTGGGGAGGGAAAGATGTGCTTAGTGGTGGGATCCCGTTGGAGGTGGCGGAAGTTACGGAGAATAATATGTTGGACCCGGAGGCTGGGTTTTTATGCACACATTCTTTCTCTCACTCTCCTTTTTCTCCCTCTGTCCCTCTGAATATACCTCTTGCCCATCCTCTGGGTCACCCCCCCCCCGTCTTTCTTCCCGGACCTCCTGTCCCATGATCCTCTCGTATCCCCTTTTGCCTATCACCTGTCCAGCTCTCGGCTCTATCCCTCCCCCTCCTGTCTTCTCCTATCATTTTGCATCTCCCCCTCCCCCTCCAGCTTTCAAATCCCTTACTCACTCTTCCTTCAGTTAGTCCTGACGAAGGGTCTCGGCCTGAAACGTCGACTGCGCCTCTTCCTATAGATGCTGCTTGGCCTGCTGCGTTCACCAGCAACTTTGATGTGAATAAAATGTTTGTCCTTTGCTGAACATTTTGTGTTAGGCGTTCATTAAATACCTAACAATCTTTCCAAATCTTTCTGTGTATAATCTGCCTTCAATGTGTATTTGTTCAGAAATATCTAAACAAAATTATCTAAAATTTTAACTATATAGTTTAGAAGAATTCAGGGGGACTAGATAGGTGGATGTGGAGACAATGTTTCCTATGGTGGGGGTATCCAGAACTAGAGGGCACAGCCTCAAAATTCAGGGGTAATCTTTTAGAACAGAGGTAAGGAGGAATTTTCAGGAAGGGTAAGACAAAGGAACACATACCAATCCTTATAGAGGAATCAGAAGTGGAGAGAGTGAGCAGTTTCAAATTCCTGGGTGTCAAGATCTCTGAGGACTTAATCTGGTCCCAAAATATTGATGCAGTTATAAAGAAGGCAAGATAACGACTATACTTCATTAGGAGTTTGAAGAGATTTGGTAAGTCAACAAATACACTCAAAAACTTCTATAATTGTACCGTGGAGAGCATTCTGACAGGCTGCATCACTGTCTGGTATGGAGGGGCTACTGCACAGGACTGAAAGAAGCTGCAGAAGATTGTAAGTCAGCTCTATCTTGGGTACTAGCCTAAAAAGTACCCAGGACACCTTTAGGGAGCAGTGTCTCAGAAAGGCAGCACCCATTATTAAGGACCTCCAGCACCCAGGGCATGCCCTTTTCTCACTGTTACAAAGTCATAGTCATAGTCATACTTTATTGATCCTGGGGGAAATTGGTTTTTGTTACAGTTGCACCATGAATAATAAATAGTATAGAACCATAAATAGTTAAATAGTAATATGTAAATTATGCCAGTAAATTATGAAATAAGTCCAGGACCAGCCTATTGGCTCAGGGTGTCTGACCCTCCAAGGGAAGAGTTGTAAAGTTTGATGGCCACAGGCAGGAATGACTTCCTATGACGCTCAGTGCTGCATCTCGGTGGAATGAGTCTCTGGCTGAATGTACTCCTGTGTCCAACCAGTACATTATGTAGTGGATGGGAGACATTGTCCAAGATGGCATGCAACTTGGACAGCATCCTCTTTTCAGACACCACCGTGAGAGAGTCCAGTTCCATCCCCACAACATCACTGGCCTTACGAATGAGTTTGTTGATTCTGTTGGTGTCTGCTACCCTCAGCCTGCTGCCCAGCGCTCAGGTAGGAGGTACAGAAGCCTGAAGACACACACTCAGCGATTCAGGAACAGCTTCTTCCCCTCTGCCATCCGATTCCTAATGGACATTGAATCTTGGGACACTACCTCACTTTTTTTTAAACATACAGTATTTCCGTTTTTGCACTTTTTTTAATCTATTCAATATACGTAATTGATTCACTTGTTTATTTATTATCTTTTATTTTATGGGGTTGAGTGGGATCCGGGATCAGCCATGATAGAACGGCGGAGCAGACTCGATGGCTGAATGGTCTAATTCTGCTCCTATGTCTGATGAGATACCATCTATAAGTTTTCCCTGTGGCCTCATGTTTTCCAATGTGTGCTGCTGTTTCCTCCCACAGTCCAAAAACATACCTGTTTGTAGATTAATTAGTCATTGTAAATTATCCAATAATTAAGCTGGTGTTAAATAGATGAGTTGTTGGGCACAGCAGCTCGTTGGGATGGAAGGGCCTGTTCTATGCTGTATCTGTAAATAAAAATAAAATTTAAAACAATTCTTATGTTTTTATCCCTATTCACAATAATCATAAAATGCCAAGGGATTTGAGTCAGTAATATAAGACAGTGACCAATGGTTTACTATATTTACAAGTGTTTATGTTTAAACACTCTGACACAGTCCTTTGAACGTAATTTCACAGGGAGCCTAGTGGATTGTAACTGGCAGCTTGTTGGAGCATCAGACTAGTCTCGTGTACCTCCTAGTGGCAAGTTTGGATGTGGCATCAGCAACAATGATCAGCAGACCTGACTTGTGCATAAGGAAAGCAGGCATCAGAATGTGTTGTGGAGTTGAAAAAAGACATATTCAAGAGAGTGTACAAGTTCAGTGTCCCCAGCTGTCAAATTCTTGAGTCTCAGTCCTGCTGCTCAATTTGTGAGCAAGACCGAACTTTTTGCTGTAGTGACAGAAGCAGTCATAAAGGAATAGCTTCTATGGGAACTGCCCTGATTTAAGAATGTGTGTTTTCCGAGAGTAATTTATCCATCTCTCTCACAGCGGTAAAGGCTCAAGAGAACAGAAAAGAAGAGCAGAAGTTTTGCCTCAAAAAGTTGCCAATGAACACATGCTGGAAAGCTCAGGAAACTGCCTGTCACGAGATGGATCCTCTGTTGCTGATGTCAGGGAACACATGCGGTTACTGTCTGCCCATTTAAAGCAGGGCTGGCCAGCCAACAGGTAGAGGCCACAGTGGTGCAGTTGGCAGGGCCACTGTTTTGCCAAAGACCGGGTTCGATCTCAATCTGCAGAGCTGTCTGTGTAGAGTTTGCAGCTCTCCTTATCCAAAGATGTGCTGGTTAGTGGGTTGAATGGCTACTGTAAATTGTCCCTAAAGTGATAGACTCTGGAGGAAGTCGATGTGCAAAAAGGGAGAGTAAAATTTGGGATTAATGTAGGGATTCATATAGATGGGTTGGGATTGGCATTGATTCAGTAGTCCAAAGGGTCTGTTGTAATGTGAACAAAGTCACCAGAGAAACACTGAAGCTCGTGGATACAGACAGGAGAAAATCTGCAGATGCTGGAAATCCAAGCAACACACACAAAATGCTGGAGGAACTCAGCAGGCCAGGCAGCATCGATGGAAAGAAGTACAGTCAACTGCACTTTTTTCCATAGATACTGCCTGGCCTGCTGAGTTACTCCAGCATTTTGTGTCTAGTGGATACAGAAGTATTTTATTCAACAAAATGAGACAGTCTTGGAGCCTTTATGACCCAATATTACATGACTTTTAATATGCTAAAGATCAAAGGTAACACCAGGACAATTCTGTAGTTACAATGTATCTACAATACTTCCTTTGAATTCCACATAGTTTTCACACACTTCCTTCGTCGCACCCACACTGACACCCAAAATCAGCGTTGTCTGGGTTTTCAATCATCTGGTGTCCACCGCTCCAGGAAATTATTGTCCAGGGCTGCATTTCAAATTTATTCTACAGTCCACATTCATGTTTGAAGATTGGCTGCTGGTGAAGTTAATATCTGCAATGTACCCAAACTCCAGACTATACCCAAAACAGGGCCTGTGTCTCTCTATAGCTCTAAAAGATAAATGTATGAGTTGAAAATAAGCAGGTCCTTCAATGTAAGGATAAGAAATTTAAAATAAATATTTTATATATTTCCTTGCATCAAAATCCTCTTTGAAAAGAAAGTTAGAAACATAGAAAACCTACAGCACAATACAGGCTCTTTGGCCCACAAAGGAGGAGAAGGAGAAGATGGTGGCGCAACGCAGCACGCGTGACCTCTCCGGTGAATGATATCTGTAATCTGTCAAGTAGGGGACTGTGCACAATTCTGATTTGATGGAGACAGATGTGAGAGTACAGAGGAACATCTGGAGAAACTTCTGAAATGCCCACTTCGCTGCCGCTGCTACTGTGTGGTAACTGGAATCTCCGGAGCAGAAGGCCCCGAATCCTTGGCTTTGCTTGTTTCGATGGCCAGGGCGAGGTCGAAGGCGCTCGGCAGAGGATGGCGCTTGGGAGGCTGTATTGGAGGGGCTGGTCGGAGGCTCAAAGTTTTCGGATGGACGGACTCAATGTCGGCTGTTGTCGGGTGCTACCAATGCATCGGCAAATTGTCGGTGCCTGGAGGTTTACGGCAGGGAGCTTCTCCCTTTTGCCGCCTGCTATCGGGGACTCGGGAGTCGATCGGTACTTGAGACTTCTTTTTTACCGTGCCCATGGTCTGTTCTTTATCAAATTATGGTATTGCTTTGCACTGCTGTAACTATATGTTATAATTATGTGGTTCTGTCAGTGTTAGTCTTTGGTTTGTCCTGTTTTCTGTGATATCACTCTGGAGGAACATTGTATCATTTCTTAATGCATGTATGCATTTCTAAATGACAATAAACGAGGACTGAGTGTTCTCATAATCTAATATGTCCTTACCTGAGAAATTACCTAGGGTTACCCATAGCCCTCTATTTTTCGGAGCTCCATATACCTGTCCAAAACTTCTGGTCAAACATTTTGGGTACTTCAAATAGTTGCCATGTATGCCACCAGCTTAATTATTTTGATAAATTTAAAATAGTGTATCAATTCCAGAGAATCAGAATCAGTTTTATTATCACCGGCGTGTGATGTAAAATTTGTTAACTTAGCAGCAGGAGTTCAATGCAATACATAATCTAGCAGAGAGAGAAAATAATAATAATAATAAATAAAATAAAACATAATAAATAAACAAGTAAATCAATTACGTATATTGAATATATTTTAAAACAATGTGCAAAAACAGAAATACTGTATATTAAAAAAAGTGAGGTAATGTCCAAAGTTTCAATGTCCATTTAGGAATTGGATGGCAGAGGGGAAGAAGCTGTTCCTGAATCACTGAGTGTGTGCCTTCAGGCTTCTGTATCTCCTACCTGATGGTAACGGTGAGAAAAGGGCATGCCCTGGGTGCTGGAGATCCTTAATAATGGACACTGCCTTTCTGAGACACCAGTCCCAAAACATGTTATGGGTACTTTGTAGGCTAGTGCCCAGGATGGAGCTGACTAGATTTACAACCTTCTGCAGCTTCTTTCAGTCCTGTGCAGTAGCCCCTCCATACCAGACAGTGATGCAGCCTGTCAGAATGCTCTCCACGGTACAACTATAGATGTTTTTGAGTGTATTTGTTGACATGCCAAATTTCTTCAAACTCCTAATGAAGTGTAGCCACTGTCTTGCCTTCTTTATGACTACATCAATATGTTGGGACCAGGTTAGATCCTCAGTGATTTTGACACGCAGGTACTTGAAGCTGCTCACTCTCTCCACTTCTGATCCCTCTATGAGGATTGGTACATGTTCCTTCATCTTACCCTTCCTGAAATCCACAATCAGCTCTCTTGTCTTACTGACGTTGAGTGCCAGGTTGTTGCTGCGGCACCACTCCACTAGTTGGCATATCTCACTCCTGTACGCCCCCTCGTCACCATCTGAGATTCTACCAACAATGGTTGTATCATCAGCAAATTTATAGATGGTATTTGAGCTATGCCGAGCCACACAGTCATGTGTATACAGAGAGTAGAGCAGTGGGCTAAGTACACACCCCTGAGGTGCGCCAGTAACCATATAACCATATAACAATTACAGCACAGAAACAGGCCATCTCAGCTCTTCTAGTCCGTGCCAAACGCTTACTCTTACCTAGACCCACCGACCTGCACTCAGCCCATAACCCTCCATTCCTTTTCTGTCCATATAGCTGTCCAATTTAACTTTAAATGACAACATCAATCCTGCTTCAACCACTTCTGCTGGAAGCTCATTCCACAGTGTTGATCATGTTCATGTTAATCGGCCATAATTTTCTACACTTGCTTACTGATGACTTCTTTACTAACTGTGGACCTATATCCCTGATCTGTTCCTCTGCTAAGTGCTTCCCCAGTGAAAGATGGCAAAGTCCTGATCATGGCCTTTCTTGATGTAACCATCATTATGTTGTCAGGCCACGATAAGCATTACAATGAAAACAGCTGAGGAAACTTTTGACAGCTACAGAAGCCACACATCTCTTTGGCGCCAACTGTCAGAAATATTGAATACCTCTGAAGTCCAGAAACATGCAACAATTATTAAAATTATAAACACAAGAGATTCTATAGATGCTGGAAATCCATTGCAACGTGCACAAAATGCTGGAGGAACTCAGCAGGCCAGGTAGTATTGTGGAGGAAAAGAAACAGTCAGCATTTTGGGCGGAGAACCTTCATCAGGATTGAAAAGGAAGGAGGCAGAAGCCAGAATAAGAAGGTGCGGGGAGGGGAAGGAGTACGAGCTGGCATGTGATAGTGAGACCCAGTGAGAGGGAAGGTGGGTGGGTGAAGGAGGGGAGATAAAGTGAGAAGATAGAAGGTGATAGGTGGAAGAGGAGAAGGGCTGAAGAAGAAGGAATTTGATAGGAGAGAACAGTGGACCATGAGAGAAAGTGAAGGACAAGGGGGACCAGAGGAAGGTGAGAAGAAAAAAAAGGGTGAGAGGCGAATGGAAAAAAGGAGGAAGAGAAAAGTGAGAAAAATTACCAGAAATTATTGAAACAAAATTAATTTACACTTTTAAAATGATCACTTGTAGTTTAAAACATTAAAGCAAATTCATAATTCAAAAAGTTATAAATAGCTTAGTGCTTGACACTTTATTTGTAATGAATTACTATTCTTCTGCATTGTAAAGAATGGAGTCGCCAGCCCTGGCACAGGTTCAGTGGACAGATTCTTTGATGTAATATCCCAAGTTTCCTGCTCCACTGCTGGAATCCAGTATTGGAAGACAAGTAACAAATCGCCTGCAATCATCAGTCAGCAAATTAGCATTTCTGCAAGAATCCTGAATTTTCTGGCACCCAGCAGGAGTAAGTCTCTGCAGCTCATAATATGGAACAGCCAGCATTTCTAATGAACCTATTACTTTGCTACAAAATAGAGGTACAAAATAATGAAAGATGTACATCAGCACTCATGGAAGTAATTGAATTTTTTATCCTATGTTTCACAGGATATCCAATTCCCCTGTTCACATCAACGTAAATGGCAACAGATTCCAAAATAGCAAGATCTCACAAAACACTAACCAAAACGAATTAATTTATCATTCATCTCACTGTTGTTTGAGAGATCTTGCTCCACAGATTTACCACCCCCTGACTAAAGTAATTTCTCCACTTCATGGGAAATACCTTTGCCATATCCAAGAGACTCAGGCCTTTTAACATTTGGAATGTTTCTATGAGATCCACCCTTATTCTCCTGAACTCCGGGGAATACACCCCAAGAGCTCCCAGACACTCCTCATACAGTAACCCTTTCATTCCTGGAATTATTCTTGTGAATCTTCTCTGAACCCTCTCCAATATCAATATATCCTTCTTAAAATAAGGAGCCCAAAACTGCACACAATACTCCAAGTGTGGTCTCACCATCACATCCCTGCTTTTATATTCTATATCTCTAGAAATGAATGCCAGCATTGCATTCGCCTTCTTCACCACTGACTCAACCTGGAGGTTAACCTTTTGGGTATCTTGCACAAGGACTCCCAAGTCCCTTTACATCTCTGCATTTTGAATTTTCTCCCCATCTAAATAATAGTCTGCCCGTTTATTTCTTCCATTAAGGTGCATGACCATACACTTTCCAACATTGTACTTCTACCTTTGCCTAGTCTAACTTACACCTGATTCCACCGCAATGTGATGAACTCTTAATTACGCTTTGAAAATTCAGAGGTAGTCAGGGATGAGCACTAAATGCTGGCTTAGTAGCTGATTCTTTGATTTAACTTTAGAAGAGTATAATTTCTGGGAGCCTGCTATGCACAATTTTTTACTAGTTTTCCGAAATAGCAACCACATATCAAAAGTGCACATTTGGTTACAAGTACTTTGCAAGGAAGTGACATAAGAAGTTCTGCCTGTAAATGTAAGTCTTTATTTTCTCTCAGTGTACATGGTTGTAAACTCAATATCTCCAGTATTTGGCCCTTGGTATTTTTACCAAGGAACTCTTCCGTTCTCCGTTTCTTTCTCCTTTAGCTTCATATGTTTGGCACACTTTAATCTGCAGCACAGATAACTACCACCAATCACAAGATAACCTCCGTCCAGTGAATGTAGTTTGTTGTGATGCATAATTACCTCAAGTATCGGGGGGAAGAAAAGCACTCCTTGTGTGGCACTAAGCTAGGATTCGTGTATTTTTCAGCTGAACAAACAGCATTCATTAAAAGAAGTGACTAAATTCTGAAATAAGCACACATCAATGAATTAAAAATTATTTTAAAACAGTCTTTATGAAATAAAGCAGTTCAGATTTCCAAGCCATTATAACTGTGTCCCAGTTTATTTTATGTTTGAGTTTTTCCTTATAATTTTTATGTTTCCTTACAACCTGCTTTGCAAATGTTTGCTCTTAACGTTGAATATTGTAAGTTCACAAGCAGTTTCCAAAATCATGTTGGCTGTCACTATGTACTTTGGAATATAATGTTTTTCTCTTTATCCTCCACCAAATATTTTCATTACATTTAGTGCAGTCATTCATTAAGACGCCCACCAGCTCCTTCACAAGGACAATCGGAGATGAGCTGGTAAGCCACTAACAAACAACACCCTATCACTTCTAAGAAGCTGAACAATCAATGAATTTTATCAGCAACCTCCCCCTCTCCTTTGGGTGGCATGGCAGCATAGAAGTCAGTATCACCCTATGACTGCACTAGTGACCCAGGTTGAATTCCACTTCTCTCGGCAGGGAGTTTGCACGTATTCCCCAGGAGTGCATGGGTTTCCATCAACGTTCCAGTCTCCTCCCACATTCGAAAGACATAGATTAGTAGGTTAATTGGTCACATGGGTGGCTTGGGCTCGTTGGCTGAATGGGCATGTTAGCATGTTGTATTTCTAAGTAAATAAATGATAATTCACATCAGCAGATAGACGAGTAACAACAAAACCTAACATGAGTGCTTAGAAAGGGTGCAAAAGCAGAATAAATACTAGAAAATCAATCTGAAAAGCAAATTCTCCTGTTGAAATCCAAATAGGCAAATAGGGGACCATGATTTGAATGCTTGTCGGTGGCTGTTGTGTTTCATACTCCAGAATATAAAACTAAGTGAAAGAAAAACCCATGGATAAGCATGTTTCTACTTTGTTTTTACTCAGGGCCCCTTCGACATGGTGGCATGATGATGTATGCCATTCACATACTTTCACATATAAACTGTAATGAATTATGTAAACAACAAAGAATGCTTAATCAAATGATATATTTGCAATATTACTCAAATATTACTGAAATGTTAAATAAACAACATCTGGCTTCTTTGTTCCTGCCGTAGATGATATTAGAAAAGTCTCTACTCAGTAGAAACAAATGAGAAAATCTGCAGATGCTGGAAACCCAAGCAACACACAGAAAAATGCTGGAGGAACTCAGCAGGCCAACAGCATCTATGGAAAAGAGTAGATTTAACTTTAGGCTGGTCTCCCATTCCAGCACATTTAAATTTCATCACGGCAACCTGAATCTCCAACTTACAGCAACCCGCTTTCTGTGGACACCACAAAACTGTGTGGTTAATTTGTCATTTTTTGGCGACAACCAAGAATCACCTCACCAGAAACCCCATCCAGTTTTGATTCTCTTGCAGTTCTATTTGTGTCCCATATCTCAGTTTTGAAGCTAGAAGTGGGGATGCAGGCATAAGAAACGTTGTCAGATAAATGTGATTAAGATTGACAACAGGTGCTGAAAAAACTGATTTACCTATGTGTCCCTTTTCTACGTTATTTGTTCTGCATTTTTGTTTTTAAGAGAGTACGGGATCGAAATTTGTCATCTGTTGGCTGTACTCAACCCCCAATATAGTAAAGAATGTCTGTTGAACTATACTTTTGAAATTCAAGGCCATCAATTTCAAATTCTAGAATTGGTGTTTAACCTGCAGATGCCATTACATTTCAATTTCAACACAAAAACAGTTGAGGGTTAATTTCCATCCACGTGCATTTCTATATACTGAAGATATATTCTGCGATGACATACTGTTGTTGTGACCTGCACAAAATGTTGTCTTTCTATTCCAAGTTAGTAAAAAACAAAAAAGTCATTGTGTGCATGTGTGTAAGGACTGTGTAGGTATGTACATGTGGCTGTGCCTGTATAAATGTTGGTATGTGTGTAAGCACATACTTATTTCCTTGTGTACAGGTGTGTAAGCATGTCCTTTGTCAGAGAGGTTGTTGGGCCAGAATGAACAGTGAGCATCTGTGGAGAAGAATCAGAGAATTAACCCATAGTAGCATAGCGATTAACGTAATGCTATTACAGCTCAGTGTGTTCTGGAGATCAATTCCATTGCCATCTGTCAGGAGTCTACATGCTCAGCTCATAAACTACACGAGTTTCCTCCAGGTACTCCGGTTTCCTCCCATCATCCTAAGACGTACCAGTTAGCAGGTTAATTAGCCGTTGTAAAGTGGCCTGTGATTAGGCGGCCGTCCATTAGGTGAGTTGCTGGT
Organism: Mobula hypostoma; assembly: GCF_963921235.1. Classification (NCBI taxonomy): domain Eukaryota; kingdom Metazoa; phylum Chordata; class Chondrichthyes; order Myliobatiformes; family Myliobatidae; genus Mobula; species Mobula hypostoma. The sequence continues at coordinate 22,988,912 of NC_086104.1, read as the reverse complement.
TGGTGCAGCTTATTGGGCCGGAAGGGCCTCTTCCAGTTCCACGCTTTATCTCTAAGTAAACAAATAAATAAACTTTAGCTGTTAATAACCTCGGTAGCTGCTTTGTTTAGATGCTTATAGTTCTGTTTTATTTGTACAAAAAAAACAAGCAGTGGTTGTCACACCAGGGCCTCGGGAGACAGATAAGTGAGTAACAGTCAGGAGAGGGAAGGGCAGGAGTCAGATACTAGAGAGTATCCCTACTAGAGAGTGGCTGTCCCCTTTAACAATAAGTACTCCTGTTTAAGTACTGTTGGGGGTGATGACCTACCTGGGGAAGCAACAGTGGCTGTGCCTCTGGCACAGAGTCTGGCCCTGTAGCTCAGAAGGGTAGGGAAAGGAAGAGGATGGCAGCAGTAATAGGGGGCTCCATTGTTAGGGGGCCAGACAGGCGATTCTGTGGATGCAGGAAAGAAATGCGGTTGGTAGTTTGCCTCACAGGTGCCAGGGTCCGGGATGTTTCTGATTGCGTCCACGATATCCTGAAGTAGGAAGGAGAACAGCCAGAGGTCGTGGTACATATTGATACCAATGATATAGGTAGGAAAAGGGAGGAGGTCCTGAAAACAGACTACAGGGAGTTAGGAAAGAAACTGAGAAGCAGGACCTCAAAGGTAGTAATCTCAGGATTACTGCCTGTGCCACGTGACAGTGAGTATAGGAATAGAGTGAGGAGGAGGATAAATGCGTGGCTGAGGGATTGGAGCAGGGGACAGGGATTCAGATTTCCGGATCACTGGACGGGTTGCACTTGAATCCGAAGGGGACCAATATCCTGGCAGGGAGGTTTGCTAAAGCTGTTGGGGAGAGTTTAAACTAGAATTGCTGGAGGGTAGGAACCGAACTGAAGAGACGGAGGAAGGGGAGGTTGGCTCAAAAATAAAGCTTGTAGACAGTGTGAGAGGGAGGATAGACAGGTGGTAGAGAAGGCACGCGATGGTTTGAGATGTGTCTATTTTAATGCAAGGTGAATTATGAACAAAGCAGGTGAGTTTAGAGCGTGGATCAGTACTTGGAGTTCTGATGTTGTAGCCATTACAGAGACTTGGATGGTTCAGGGGCAGGAATAGTTACTTAGAGTGCCAGGCTTTAGATGTTTCAGAAAGGACAGGAAGGGAGGCAAAAGAGGTGGGGGTATGGCACTGCTGAACAGAGATAGTGTCACGGCTGCAGAAAAGAAGGAAGTCATGGAGCGATTGTCTACTGAGTCTCTGTGGGTGAAAGTTAGGAACGGGAAGGGTTCAATAACTCTACTGTGTGTTCTTAAAGACCACCCAATAGTAACAGAGACATCGAGCAGCAGATAGGGAGACAGATTCTGGAAAAGTGTAATTATAATAGGGTTGTCGTAGTGGGAGATTTTAATTTCCCAAATATTGATTGGGATCTCCCTAGAGCAAGGGGTTTAGATGGGATGGACTTTGTTAGGTGTGTTCCGGAAGGCTTCCTGACACAATATGTAGATAAGCCTACAAGAGGAGAGGCTGCACTTGATCTGGTATTGGGAAATGGACCTGGTCAGGTGTCAGATCTCTCAGTGGGAGAGCATTTTGGAGATAGTGATCACAATTCTATCTCTTTTACCATAGCATTGGAGAGGGTAAGGAGTAGACAAGTTTGGAAAGCTTTTAATTGGAGTAAGAGGAAGTATGAGGCTATCAGGTAGGAACTTGGAAGCATAAATTAGAAAAACACACATTCTCAGGGAAAGGTACAGCAGAAATGTGGCAAATGTTCAGGGGATATTTGCATGGCGTTCTGCATAGGTACGTTCCAATGAGACAGGGAAAGGATGGGAGGGTACAGGAACCGTGGTGTACAAAGGCTGTTGAAAATCTAGTCAAGAAAAAAAGTTACGAAAGGTTCAAAAAAACTAGGTAACGATAGAGGTCTAGAAGATTATAAGGCTAGCAGGAAGGAGCTTAAGAATGAAATTAGGAGAGCCAGAAGGGGGCATGAGAAGGCCTTAGTGAGCAGGATTAAGGAAAACCCCAAGGCATTCTACAAATATGTGTGAAGAACAAGAGGATAAGACGTGAGAGGATAGGACCAACCAAGTGTGATGGTGGAAAAGTGTGTATGGAACTGGAGGAGATAGCTGAGGTAATTAATGAGTACTTTGCTTCAGTATTCACTACGGAAAAGGATCTTGGCAATTGTAGGGATAACTTACAGCGGACTGAAAAGCTTGAGCATGTAGACATTAAGAAAGAGGATATGCTGGAGCTTTTGGAAAGCATCAAGTTGGATAAGTCTCTAGGACCAAACGAGATGTACCCCAGGCTACTGTGGGAGGTGAGGAAGGAGATTGCTGAGCCTCTGGCATTTGGGACGGGGGAGGTTCCGGAGGATTGGAAGATTGCAGATATTGTTCCTTTATTCAAGAAAGGGAGTGGAGATATCCCAGGAAATTATAGACCAATGAGTCTTACTTCAGTGGTTGGTAAGTTGATGGAAAAGATTCTGAGAAGCAAGATATATGAACATTTAGAGAGCGGCATAATATGATTAAGAACAGTCAACATGGCTTTGTCAAAGGCAGGTCGTGCCTTACAAGTGTAACATGCTGGAAGGTTTCACTGCTAATGGAATGGTTTTTTTGTAATGTTCACTGCTGAAGTAATGGTTTCTCTGTAGCAGCAATGTTTGTGTTATGGCTGGAGATAACAGGACTGTGAATGCATGTTAGCCAATCAGGATTTTGTTGCCTTGTCTGGTGAATCTGGAAGCGGTTGATTTCGCAGGCTTTTGCCAGAGAGAGAGATGAGGAGAGAAGACGCGAATGGAGTGATTTGGTACACCACCGGACGGGGTGGGCTCGGAGCGAGGGTCCGAAGGGCAGCAACGATCAGAGGAGGTCGATAGGGACCGATCGGCCCACATGTGAGCTCCAACTTTGTGCACAGACTGTTTACTAAGATTTGGGCCCTTTTTAAAAAATATATATATTTTGTTTCTCTACTAACCATATAGGCAAAGTAATAGTTATAAAGCTTAATCGTTTAATTGCATATTGTGCACTGCTTGTTATTTCGGGGTACTGATTTGTAACAGGGGACATATCGCGCAGCATTCACCCAAATGAGATTACTTAAGTTTGGCCGGGCAGGGGGTTATCACCCCCTATATTAAGCTGCTAGGTGAAGCGAGTGGCAGATATTCGTACTCCAGATGAATTGTTAATTCCACTGTTAAGTACTGTTAAAGTTGCGATTGTGTGTGGAGGATTGGTAAAATGGCAGGCGCAGCTCTCGTTTTGATGCAGACCAGCGCTGAGGTAGCTGGGGGGGGGGGAGGGGGGGGGGCGGAGATTTCAAAGACAGGGTTCTATCATTTCTGATGAGTGGTGGGAAAGAATGGTCGGATTTAGAATGTCTAATTAGTCCACGTCCCCCGGTGAAGAGTGAGAATTCTGAGCTAGTATCCGCCCTTACTTCTCTGACAAATAAATGGAAAAATCAGAATCAAAGTCCCAGCCATGGCAGGCTCTGCCTGTTCTCTGGAATAACGCCCACTCCTAAAGGGGAGGAGGAGTATGAGGCGTGGGCGGAATGGACCTCTCAGTTGTTAGATGAGTGGCAGTGCCCGGATGCTGAAAAGCAACAGAGATTGGTTGAAAGTTTGAATGTGCAGGTCCCTGACGTTGTCAGAACGGTCAGGTTAAATTATCCCGTAGCGACAGCTGTCAATTATCTGCAAGCACTGGACAATGCTTTTGGTCCAGCTGGAAGCCCAATGGAGCTCCTGGTGGGGTTTCAAAACATGCGTCAGGAGAAGGGGGAGAAGCTTTCTCCTTGCTTTTCGGCTAGAGAGGCAGCTAAATTGTTTGCGGGGCAGAGGGATCGTTCAGGTGGCTGAGGTGGATCAGTTAAGAATGGATCAGATAGCCAAGGGTGCCCAGCCCATGACCTGATTGCTTGGGGTCTCCGACAGTCTCGTAAGACACGGCCCCCTCCATCTTTTGTTGAACTGATCAGAGAGGTACGGGAAGAGGAGAACACGGCGGAGGCGCGGGAGGGCTCAGCAGGGTACAGTTCTCGGTAGTAGTCCCCTGCAGTAAAGTGACCCAGATAGCCTACCCCAGGGAGCGGTAGAGGAGATTGCGGCAGAGTTGAGAACGGAGATACATCAGCTGTTATCGACGGGTGTGACCCCACCCCCGATATGATGGAGCTGATGGGGGGGGGCAGATTCCCCAAGGGGACAAACAATGCGGAGGGCCACTGGCAGCAAGTGTCACGCCAGAAGGAGAGTGAGCCCCTGGGTACCTCAGCAGGGAGAGTTATTGGGAAAACTTAGAGGAGACCCAGTGAGGGAACAGCCTGGTGTCTCTGAGGGAACATGTTCCCAGCAATGTACCAAGGAACTCCCGAAAGCAAAAGACCCTATTCCTGAAGGCTTATTAGGACGACCCTCCAGTGTGTCGCTACGAATAGAGGGTATTTACGCTAAAGCCATACTCGACACCGGGTCGCAGGTCACGTTACTGTACCGTTCGTTTTACAACTGGTATCTGAAGCATTTACCCTTGACACCATTCAGTGCACTGGAGATTTGGGGTCTCAGTGCTGGTGATTATCCATACGATGGTTATTTGTCAGTGGAACTGGAGTTCTCGGAGGCCAATGTGGGAGTGTCTGAGGTCCTTGATACATTGGTGCTGGTTTGTTCGGACCCTGTTGAGAAGGGAGGCGTTTCAATTCTGGTGGGGACCAACGCCCCTCTTGTGAGGAGTCTCATGGGGGCCTGCAAGGAGAAGGCGGGTGAGAGCTTTTTGGGGACATTGTCCGTGCGCCCAGTGTTTCGGGCTACTTTTGAGGAAGTGCGTGGCAGCATTGGGCCGGACACCGAATTTAAACGAGGGACTGTATGGTTCACCCAGTCGAAGCCAATGGTGGTACGGTCCAGGGAAGTAGCGAGAGTGATGGGGACCCCCAAATTTCCCGGAGTGCTTGAGGGTGAATCCCTCTTAGTGGACGCTCTGGAAGACCACAAGGGGGAGTCAGGATTTCCTGCTTGGCTACTGGTGAGGCTCGAATTGCAGAAGCCCTCGGTTGTACAGGCGAGCAGGTTGGCAGTGATTGTCAGGAGCACTACAAAGAGGGAGGTGACCTTCAAGCAGAGGATGCCCCTGGTGTATTTGTTCCTGGTGACGGTAATGGCTAGTGCCCCTGTGAGACATGCCGGGGAGAAAATATTGGAAAAGGGGGGAAAGTTGACCGCTGAGTCACTCAACTTTGGGGAATCCCCGGTGCCGCGGGGTTGGAAAAGGAGGCTGGTAGAGAAGACGTTGAAGCTGGAAGGTGTCTTTTCCATTGGCAAGTTTGATGTGGGTCATTCCAAGAGCACTCCAAGGACATCCCGTTTAGAGAGAGGTCGCAGCGACTGGCCCCTGCAGACGTGGAAGACGTGCAGCAGCATTTGTGTAAGTTGAAGGAAGCTGGGATCATCACTGAGTCCCGCAGCCCCTATGCGTCCCCAATAGTAGTGGCCCGGACAAGAACGTGTCATAACGGGGGTGGGGGGGGAGTGGCGTTGGGAGCAGACCCAAGTGCAAGACACTGACACTGAAGTACTAGGAACAGGACTAGGACTCAAGTTCGGGATGTGACTAGGAGCTGGGACAAGAACACACACTTGCGCTAGGACTTTGGCTAGGAGAGTGGGACCAGGACTAGGAGCTGGGAACTAGCAGCCTAGGCATGGACTCCGAGCCAGAGACTGGATAAGGACCCAGACATGGCTATGACATGGCTATGACATGGCTACAGGACTGGACATGGCTTGGGTTTTTCGAGGCTTGGGGATGGACTCCGAGCCAGAGACTGGGCAAGGACCCAGAAACTGGGTCTTGACTCGGGCTCGGACTCCAGACTAGGCGAAGACATGATGTGGCCACAGGACTGGACGAGGCTTGGATTCTTTGAGGCTTTCCTGGGCAGGACGAGGTACTCCTGGGCTGGGCAAGAGATGAGACCCTGAAGCCTTGACTTGGAGAGACAGGAACACGGAGGCTTGGTCTTGGGAGAGACAGGAACGCAGAGGCTTGGTCTTGGGAGAGACAGGAACGCAGAGGCTTGGTCTTGGGAGAGACAGGAACACAGGGACACAGAGCACAGAGCTGGGACCCCTCCTTGGGAACAGGACGTAGGGCCAGGACTCAAACACAGAATGCTGAACACAACAAGACGGTTCCCAACACAATGTAGCAGCAAACGGCCAGACCTACCTAGCGAAGGCATGGACACAGAGACAGTTGCCAACACAAGGTAGCAGCAAACGGCCGGACCTACCTCGCAAAGGCGTGGACACAGAGACAGGTCCAAACAACGACAAACAGTTCCTTATCTAGACACAGCAAGGCTCCGGTCTTGCTCCGGCGGTAGAACTTGACAATAATACAGGCAAGGTTGCAGGCAAGGCTTCAGGCAAAAGCTTCCAAAGGAAGGGGAAGGGAAGGGAAGGGAACAGTTCAGCAAATGAAGCTGAACCCAACAGCTATTTATGTAGCCAGCCCAAAATGAGAATCAGGTGCCTCAATTAGAGCACCCAACAGAACAAAGGGAAAACCAGAAATCCTGGAATAAGAAACAATGGACCGGACTATAGGACTCTGAACGGGCGCACTGTCCCTGACCGGTATATGGTCTTGAGGGTCAAGGAATCACTGGCCTGTCTGAGTGGTGCGAAGTGGTTTAGTGTGCTGGATTTGAGGAGTGGATATTACCAGATCCTGATGAGTAAAGCCAACAAAGAGAAGACAGCATTTATATGTCCCCTGGGATTCTTCCAGTTCGAAAGGATGCCCCAGGGCATATCAGGAGCCCCTGCAACCTTCCAGTGGGTCATGGAGAAGACAGTAGGGGATATGAGCTTGCTTGAGATGTTGGTGTATTTGGATGACCTCATAGTATTTGGATCCACCTTGGAAGAACGTGAAGTGAGGCTGCTGAAGATGCTTGGCTGCCTGAAAGCTGAAGGGCTAAAACTTCCCCTGGGCAAGTGTCAGTTCTGCAAAACGTCTGTTAACTATGTCGGACACATAATCTCATGAAATGGAGTAGCTGCAGACCCGGCTAAGATAGAAGCAGTTGACCACTTGGCCAAGGGCCCAGACTGTAAGTGCTCTGCGCTCGTTCCTTGGGTTCTGTGGTTATAATCATAGATTCGTGAAGGGCTGCGCCAAAGTGAGTCACCCCTTTAATCAGCTTCTGTGTGGTTACTCTCCCTTGGGGAAGAAAGGGAGGGGGAAAAAAGGACAGGAGGGTGGAGAATATCTAAACCCATCAGAGCCCTTTAGACAGAGGTGGGATGTAAAATGTGAGGAGGATTTTCAGTTGCTGAAGGAGCTGCTGACCCAGGCGCCGGTGCTGGCTTTTGCGGACCATGCCCTATCACCCGCAGGGTGATCCCTAGCCTGAGAGGTTGAATCGGACCTTGCTAGACATGCTCGGGACCCTGGAGATCAGCAAGAAGAGCAGGTGGAGTCAACATATTGGGCATCTGGTTCACTGTTACAACTGTACACAAAATGAAGCTACTGGATACTTGCCATATTATCTGATGTTTGGGCACGAGGCGAGGTTGCCCATTGACCTTTGTTTTGGGACTGACGAGGGTGACTTACCACCGAAGCCTTATCTGAAGTATGTGTCTGATATGAGGAAAGAGCTGAAAAGGGCTTACGAATTAGCTGGGGTCACAGCTGCCAAGCGGAATCAAGGAAATAAGAGGAGGTATGATTAAAAAGTGAGGTTCTCCCAACTCCTGCTGGGAGACCAAGTTCTCATAAGGAATTTGGGGCTACCTGGAAAGCACAGGTTAGCTGACCGCTGGGCGGCCACACCCTATGTGCTGGAGAGTCAGATGCCAAACCTACCAGTTTTCTGGGTGAAACCAGAGAAAGGGAATGGCCCTGTCAAGATTCTCCATCGGAAACACCTGTTGCCCCTGGGACAAGAGGTGCAGTTAGACCCAGAGCCCAACTTGGATCCTACACCTAGTAAGAGGACTCTGCGAAAACGCAGGGCGACTGCAGGGCCCACAGCGGGAGAGGCTGGGCCAGGCCCCGCCCATGAGAGGGATACTGATTCGGAGGATGATGATCTGGATGTGTGGTACATGCTGCCGTTCGCTAACTCCCCATTGATTGAGGCAGAGACTTATGGCCCTTCTCCCCCTGAGTCAGGTGAAGTGGGAGGGCCTATCTGTGGGCAGCCTGGGTTACAGCAGGACCCTGAAGGAGAGGAATTGGGGCCTGCATACGGGACAGAGGGTTCTGAGTTGCAGGGGGACACGAGTGATAGACCGGGGGAGGACTCGCCAAGTAGACCCGAAGTATCCCCAGTAGCGTCTGAGCCTGAAGAGTTAGGTGAGGAGGTATGGAGGTCTCAGAGAATTAGGAGACCAGCAGATAGGTTGGCCCATGTAGCGCCTGGGGAGCAGGACGTGATCTCTACTGTTTTGGGGAGCTATGTCACTGCCTTTTACACTTGGATTGGGCTTTGTGTTTCGCAGGAAGGGTTGGCGAACTATCTCAATGTCATGAGGACATGACCAAATTTAGTGGGGAGAGAGTATAATGCGCTGTGATGTTTCACTGCAAATGTAATGTTTTTTTTTGTCATGTTCACTGCTGAAGTAATGGTTTCTCTGTAGCAGCAATGTTTGGGTTATGGCTGGATATAACAGGACTGTAGATGCATGTTAGCCAATCAGAATTTTGTTGCCCTGTCTGGTGAATCTGGAAGCAGTTGATTTTGCAGGCTTTTGCCAGAGAGAGAGAGATGAAGAGAGAAGACATGAATGGAGAGATGTGGTAGACCACCGGACGGGGTGGACTCAGAGCGAGGGTCCGAAGGGCAGCAACGATCAGAGGAGGTCGATGGGAACCGATCGGCCCACATGTGAGCTCCAACTTTGTGCACAGAATGTTTACTAAGAGTTGGGCCCTTTTTTAATATATATATTTTGTTTCTCTACTGACCATATAGTCAAAGTAAGAATTATAAAGCTTAATTGTTTAAACACATATTGTGTACTGTTTGTTATTTCGGGGTACTGATTTGTAACAGGGGACACATCGCGCAGCATCCACCCAAACGAGATTTCTTAAGTTTGGCCGGGCAGGGGGTTATCACCCCCTATATTAAGCTGCTAGGCAAAGCTAGTGTTACACAAGCCTGATTGAATTTTTTGAGGATGTGACTAAACACGTTGATTAAGGTAGAGCAGTAGGTGTAGTGTTTCTAGATTTCAGCAAGGCTTTTGATAATGTACCCCATGTAAGGCTTACTGAGAAAGTAAGGAGGCATGGGATCTAAGGGGACCTTGCTTTGTGGATCCAGAATTGGCTTGCCCACCGAAGGCAAAGAGTGATTGTTGACGGGTCATATTCTGCATGGAGGTCGGTGACCAGTGGTGTGCCTCAGGGATCTGTTCTGGAACCCCTTCTCTTCGTGATTTTTATAAATGACCTGGATGAGGAAGTGGAGGGATGGGTTAGTGAATTTGTTGATGACACAAAGGTTGGAGGTGTTGTGGATAGTATGGAGGGCTCTCAGAGGTTACAGCGGGACATTGATAGAATGCACAACTGGGCTGAGAAGCGGTAGATAGAGTTCAATCCAGATAACTGTGAGGTGGTTCATTTTGGTAGATCAAATATGATGGCAGAATATAGTACTAATGGTAAGACTCTCAGTAGTGTAGAGGATCAAAGGGATCTTGGGTCCAAAGCTGCTGCACAGGTTGACTCTGTGGTTAAGAAGGCATACGGTGCATTGGCCTTCATCAACCATGGGACTGAGTTTAAGAGCCAAGAGATAATGTTACAGCTATCTAGGACCCTGGTCAGACCCCACTTGGAGTACTGTGCTCAGTTCTGGTCGCATCACTACAGGAAAGATGTGGAAATCATAGAAAGGGTGCCAAGGAGATATACAAGGATGTTGCCTGGATTGGGCAGCATGCCTTATGAGAATAGGTTGAGTGAGCTCAGCCTTTTCTTCTTAGAGCGACAGAGGATGAGAGGTAACCTGATAAAGGTGTATAAGATGATGAGAGGCATTGATCGTGTGGATAATCAGAGGCTTTTTCCCAGGGCTGAACTGGCTAACATGAGAGGGTACAGTTTTAAGGTACTTGGAAGTAGGAACGGAGGAGATGTCAGAGGTAGGTTTTTTATGCAGAGATTGCTGAGTGCATGAAATGGGGTACCCACGACGGTGGTGAAGGCAGATATAATAGGGTCTTTTAAGAGACTCCTGGATAAGTACATGGAGTTTAGAAAAATAGAGGACTATGGGTAACCCTAGGTAATTTCTAAGGTAAGTACATGTTCAGCACAGCATTGTGGGCCGAAGGGCCTGTATTTTGCTGTCGGTTTTCTATGTTCTTTGTTTCTAAACAGCTTCAAAACAGCTTTGGAAAACAGAGCTGTTGCTTGCATTTTCTTGCAAAGATCAGGGGCACATCAGTGATTTCCAGAGTTTTATGTTGTGAAGTGGAAGTACACAGATAGCCACTTCTCTTCTTTTTTAAAAAGTTACCGACCAAGATTAACGAACGAGTGAAGAACAGTGTTCATGTTTTCCACAATGAAAATTGCTCAGCCCACCTCATGTAAATTAAAACCATTACTGACAGTAGTAATTGACAGGAAAATTTTTCATCGACCTGAGAGGTTGTGAGTTTTAGTTGTTAATTCAATATCTGTACGGGTTCATTTATTTAATATCAAAGCAATTATTTAAAGTTCATTTTTTATTTATCTCCCTGACAGCTGAAGCAATAAAAATGATATTAAAATTTAATATTAAAAATTATCAGTAATACATTCTAGATTTATTTTCATTGTATTATTTCTGGGATTTGGGGGAACAAAGGAGTGTAGAAATATGTACAATGAATAGGCAGGAAATCCTGGAGGTACAAATAACAAGCAGATCAATGACACAGTACTGCACTGCAGAGCATTAAGAAACAGGTCAATGCTTATGAGTTCCCTTGCAATGATTTCCCTCAGCTCTCTACGGAATCAGAAGGTTCTAGGCTCAAAGCACAAAATGCTGCCTGTTTCCAGTGTCTGCAGTTTTTTTTTTGTTTTTGTTCTTACAAGACCTGCCCCAGAAACATGAACAAGTATTCCATGTTGATACCTCAGTGCAGCAGCGAGGCACGTACCAAGAGAGAAGCTATTGTTTTGATGAGACGTAGAAGGGCTTTTTGCTTCCAAAGGGCAGTACAGTCATCTTCTGGAGCTCCAGCCATAATTTATCCATCTAACGTTACCACCTTATTACAGATATTTCCTTTGTTAGAGTCATAGAAAGCTACAGCACAGAAACAGGCCCTTGATTTGCCCACCTAGTCCATGCTGAATCTTATGAAGTTCTTCGTCCCATCGACCTGCACCAGGACCATAGCCCTCCATACCTCGCCCATCCATGTTCCTATCTAAACTTGTCTTAGAGATTGAAATCAAAATCGCATCCACCACTTGCTTATTGCACATTCTCAGGACCCTCTGAGTGAAGAAGTTCCCGCTCATATTCCTATTAAGCTTCTCACCTTTCACCTTTAACGCATGACCTCTGGTTGTAGTCTCATACAAGCTTAGTTAAAAAAGCCTGCTTGTATTTACCCTATCTATACCCCTCATAATTTTGTATACCTCTATTAATTTTCCCCTCAGTCTTCTATGTTCCAGGGAATAAAGCTTTAACACATTCAGCCTTACCTTATAACTCAGGTCTTCCAGGCCTGACAACATCCTCGTAAATCTTCTGTGTACTCTTTCTATCTTATCTCCATCTTTCCTGTAGGTAGGTGACCAAATCTGCACACAGTACTCCAAATTAGGCCTCACAAATGTCTTATACAACTTAACATCCCAACTCCTGTACTCAATACTTTGGTCTATGAAGGCCAATGTGCCAAAAGCTTTCTTTCCAACCCTATCTACCTGTGACACCACTTCCAATGAATTATGGGCCTCTGTTCCCAAATCCCTCTGTTCTTCTCCATCTGTTTTGGCTCCACACACGGATTACCATTCTGATCTTCCAGAGACCAGTTTTCTCCTTTGCAATCCTTTTGTTCTGAATATATCTGTAGAAGCCCTTAGGATTCTCTCTCACCTTGTCTGCTTTGGCAACTTCATGCCTCTTTTAGCTCTCCTGATTTCTTTCTTAAGTGTACTCTTGAATTTCTGATAATCCTCAAGTACCTCATTTGTTCCTACCAGCTTTGGTGAATGTTGAGTCATTGTGGGTGGAGTTAAAAGACTGCAAGAGTGAAAATACCATTATTGGAATCATATATAGGCCTCCAATTACTAGCCAAGTTATGGGGATGAGATTGCAAAGGGAGCTAGAAAAGACATTTCGTAAGGGCAATGACACAATTGTAATAGGAACTTCAATATGCTAGAGGATTGGGAAAATCAGAAGGCAGTTGTATGGGGTTGAGTGGGATCAGGGATCAGCCATGATAGAATGATGGGCTGGATGGCCTAATTCTGCTCCTATGTTTTATAGTCTCGTGGTATATACCTGCTATGCACTTCCTCTTTTTTCTTAACCAGGATCTCAATATCTCTTGAAAACCAAGGTTTCCTCAAACATTTATCCCTGCCTTTTATTCTGACGGGTACATCCAAGGTTTTCACTCTCAAAATGTTACTTTTGAAGGCCTCCCACTTACCAAGTACACCTTTGCCAGAAAACAACCTGTCCCAGTCCACATTTACCAGATCTCTTCTGTTACAATCAAAATTGGCCTTTCTTCAATTTAGAATCTCAACCCGAGGACCAGACCTATCCTTCTCCATAACTTCCTTGAAACTAATGGCATTCTGATCACTGAATTCATAGTGTTCCCCTACACAAACTTCTGTCACCTGCCCTGTCTCGTTCCCTTCAAGGCGAACAAGTATTGCACACTCTCTAGTTAGGACTTCTAAGTACTGATTAAAGGAAATTTTCTTGAACACATTTGACAAACGCTTTCCCATCCAGCCCTTTTCCAGTATGGGAGTCCCAGTCAATTTGGGAAAGTTAAAATCACCTACTATAACGACCTTATCAAGTCAAGTCAAATCACTTTTTATTGTCATTTCGACCATAACTGCTGGTACAGTACACAGTAAAAACGAGACAACATTTTTTAGGACCAATGGTGCTACATGAAACAATACAAAACCTACACTGAACTACGTAATAAACCAACACAAAACTACACTAGACTACAGACCTACCCAGGACTGCATAAAGTGCACAAAACAGTGCAGACAATGCAATAAATAATAATCAAGACAATAGGCACAGTAGAGGGCAGTAGGTTGGTGTCAGTCCAGGTTCTGGGTATTGTGGAGTCTGATGATTTGGGGGAAGAAACTGTTTCCTTCAACTGTTTCCTTGTGAATTGAGTTGGGTTCTCCGCGCCTTGTGGCGCATCGGGCGGCAACCTTGCCATCTCTTCAGCACTTATCTATTTTTTCGAGGCCGAGTAACTCGCTCGGTGTTCAACACAGCAGGGTTGGAAAGCATGAAGGAGCCGGCCAGATTCAAACCCAGGACCATTCGCCTCGAAGATGCCACAGCGCCACCAGCCAGCTAACGGTCTGCGACCACTCTGCAAGTTTGTTCCTCTGAATCCCACAGACCGTTGGGTGGTCTCTAATATAGCCCAATTAGCATGGTCAGATCTTTCTTATTCCTCTTTTCCACCTATAAAGCCTCACTGGACAAGTTCACCGGTCTGTCCTATGACACTGACATTTTCCCTGACTTGTAATGCTACCCCTCGCCTTTCATCCCGCCTGCTCTATCACATCTAAAACAATGGAACCCCGGAATATGGAGCTGCCAGTCCTGTCTGGAGATGGCCCTCCAGAGTTCTATTCCAGAGAAAGGGGAGGATGCTCTCTCCATCTTCTCCCTCCTCTGCAACTAACGTAACATGTGTGTTTTCTGACATTTCCTGGTTCTGCTGACAAGTCATTGACCTGAAATGAAACACTGTTTCCCTCTTCAAAGATGCTGCCTGACCCACTGAATATTTCTAGAGTGTTTTGGAAAGTGTCCAAAATGGCCATTGCATACAATACAATAATAAGAATAGTCATTGACCTGAAATATTAACTAACTTCTGAATCTACAGATGTAGTTATGTAAGATGTTAATCTACATTTCCATCTATAGTTGTTAAGGGTGAAAGGTGAAATATTTGAAGGGATTATGAGGGAAACTTCTTCAGTCTGAGGAATGTGGAATGAGCTGCCAGCATGAGTGGTGGATATGGTTTTGTTTTCAACATTGAAGAGAAGTTTGGATAAGTACATGGATGGGTGAGGCATGTGGAGGGCAGTGGTCTGAGTTCAGGTTGAAGGGGACTAGGCAGACTAAATCTGGCACAGACTAGATGGCCCAAGGCCTGTTTCTGTGCTCTGGTAATCTATGACTCTTTGCAACCTATAGAGTTGTATATTTCCTCCGTTTTCTAATTCCATGAAAAAATGTCCTTTAACAGATATTGTTAGAGCCATTTGCCTCATCTGTCAGAGAACTTTGAAGTTTCCTCCTTTCGATTTATGACTAGTATCATCTACTCCACAGATTCAGCAGCCACAAAGTAATTTCCGTCATCTGATGATGATCTCCTTCCTCTTCAGTCGGAGAAGTTCAGTGATTAATTCTTCCAATCTTTACAGGGATAAACAATGCACCAGCCTGCCTAAAAGTGATGCTTTCAGTGCCTTAGATGCACTGGTAAACTCCAGAAAGAAACATCACAACCCATGTTAATGTGTTTATTAATCTGTCATTCTTTGATCTCTGTATTACTTGGTTCAAATTGGATTCAGCATTTTTTTAACCTTATAACATGTCAGAACTATGTTGCTTGGCAACATTCTTCTTTGTACCATCGATTTTCTCTTTATCTCTTCTTTTGTTCCCTCCCACCTACAGGCCTGTCTCTGTCCCTCTGTCCTTTCCGTAACACAATTATCGGTGACACTCAGTCAAATAGATGAACCATAACAAATATCTAAACCTACAAAACATGGCTCACACGTTTCATAGGATATCATAAATTAAAGTTCGAGAACCTGTTTCCAAATATTGGACAATTCCCATGATTTAGCATCTGGCTCACCAGGCGACCTGTCCCATGCTCACTGGGACTCCAGTTCTATGCTCCCATTCAACTCACCATGGCCCCACTTTCCATGCGCTCTTTAAACTTGCTGTGGTCAATATTCTGTGCTGCCTTGACCTGGTTCACTGGGAAATTAACTGAAAGACTGTTCAGCATGTGAAAAAAATGTATAAAAATTATTTGGGGGTATTAACAGAAATAACATCCAACAGCCCTGAAGCTCTGCAAATACGGCTCCACCAAAATCCTGAGAGTATCTGGTCCTGCCGAAAGGTTTCAGCCCAAAATGTCGACTACACTTTTTTCCATAGATGCTGCCTGGCCTGCTGAGTTCCTCCAGCATTTTGTGTGTGGTGCTCGGATTTCTAGCATCTGCAGATTTTCTCTTATTTGTGTATCAGATGGTATGGGGGGGGGTGAGGTACAGGGCACAGAACAGGATCAAAGTAAACTGCAGAAAATTGTAAACTCAGTCAGCTCCATCATGGGCACTACTCTCCCCAGTATCCAGGGCATCTTCAAGGGTCAATGCCTCAAAAAGGCAGCATCCATCATTAAGGATCCCCATCACCCAGGACATGCCCTCTTCTCATTGCTATCATCAGGGAGGAGCAACAGGAGCCTGAAGGCACACACTCAACAATTCAGAATCAGAATCAGGCTTATTATCACCGACACGTGACGTGAAATTTGTTAACTCAGCAGCAGCAGTTCAATGCAATACATAATATAGCAGAGAGAGAGAAATAATAATAATAATAAATAAAATAAAACATAATAATAATAAACAAGTATGTCAATTATGTATATTGAATGGGTTATTAAAAAATGTGCAAAAACAAAAATACTGTATATTAAAAAAAGTGAGGTAGTGTCCGAAGCTTCAAAGTCCATTTAGGAATCAGGTGGCCGAGGGGAAGAAGCTGTTCCTGAATCACTGAGTGGGTGCCTTCAGGCTTCTGTATTTCCTGCTGGAGATCTTTAATAATGGAAGCTGCCTTTCTGAGACACCGCTCCCTAAAGATGTCCTGGGTACTTTGTAGACTCATGCCCAACATGGAACTGACTAGATTTACAACCTTCTGCAGCTTCTTTCAGCCCTGTGCAGTGAGCCCCTCCATACCAGACAGTGATGCAGCCTGTCAGACTGCTCTCCATGGTACAACTATAGAAGTTTTTGAGTGTATTTGTTGACATGCCAAATCGCTTCAAACTCCTAATAAAGTATAGCCACTGTCTTGCCTTCTTTATGACTACATCAATATGTTGGGACCAGGTTAGATCCTTAGGGATCTTGACACCCAGGAACTTGAAGCTGCTCACTCTCTCCACTTCTGATCCCTGTCCTTCGTCTTACCCTTCCTGAAGCTTCTTTCCCTCTGCCATCAGATTTCTGAATGGACATTGAATTCATGAACACCACCTCATTGCTTTTTTTTAAAAACTATTTTTGTACTACTTATTTAATTCAACTTTTTAAATGTAGCCTGCAGGTCAACCCTTGAGCAAGGTGTAGCACCTGCTTAGCCCCCCAATCAGGGTCACGTGAACCCATGGAAGTAGGTGGTGGATGATGGTATGAGCTGCTGGTGCCCATCTCAAGATATAGTTATGCAACCACTGATGCCAGGCAGACAATCTCTGAAGCGCGTTGATAATGGCTGGGATCTTGTAATTACACTGTGCAGAAGAAGGCAATGGCAAACTACTTCTGTTGAAAAACTTGCCAAGAACAATCCTGGTCATGTAGACCATGCTCACTTGCATCATACAACAAGGCACATAATGATGATAATACTTACTGCAGTTTACAGTTTCTATTATTATGTATTACAATGTACCGCTGCTGCAAAACAACAAATTTCATGACATATGCCAGTGATATTCAACCTGATTCTGATTCTGATTATTGAGAGCTTTATTGCACTCGGTATATTTCACCTGCATGCTAGATTTGAGTATCTACTCTGAATAATCTCAGAATGTCTGATCATAACAGGTTATTGATGAAAACAACTTAGATTGTCAACATATTTCAAAATTTTTCTTGAGCGCTCCAAGAACACTGTGGTGATTAACACACATGCTGCTCTCTGAAGTTAACTGGCGATGGTCCATCATCTTTACAAGGCTTATCAAAAACCTGCAATAATTCACATTGTTTTAATACTGGGAAAACAGAATTCCTCAGTGCACTTGAGGTCTTTTTTTTCCGCCTAACGAGTGTCACTGTTAACCAGAGGTAATGAAACTAGTTTTTCTCCAACAGATGGTTGGATTAAGTCATAATTTCACTGAGTGCAAAAGCAAACTTGCGCTGATGCCAAGGCTTGACAGAAGCATTCTATCTTGTTACCCATTATGACCTTAGTCTCCAAGGAGATAGCAAAGGATAGGGAATCAATCATCACGATTGCTGCAAGACAATTGTGGATTCAAGTGTGTTACATAAACACTATTCAGCAGCTCTTGTGTTCAGTCCATTGGAAGCAGCAGAGATGGAGCAGGGAAAATTTGCCAGGATTCAGCTTGGATTAGAGGACACATGGAAAGGTTGAGCGAGCTAGGCCTTTCTCTTCGGATCAAATTTTATATGTTTAGGGGAGATGTCAGAGGTAGTTTTTTTACACAGAGAGTGGTAGATGCCTGGAATGCACTGCTGGGGCTGGTGGTTTAGGCTGATACGTTAGGGATATTTAAGAGACACAGTTATAAAGGCGGATAGATGAAAGAAAAATGGAGCGTTATGGGCTATGTAGGAGAGAAGGGTTAGATTGACCTTGGAGTAGGTTAAAAGTTTGGTACAACATCATGAGCTGAAGGGTTCATACTGTGCTACACTTTTCTGTGTTTTATGATTCATTCTCCTCTGGGTGAAAAACATTTCTTCTCTCCGTCCTGAATGGCCAACTTTTATTTTGAGACTGTGACCACTTGTTCTAGATTTCCCAGTCAGGGTAAACATCAACTTTCTATCTAGCTTGTCGGGCCAATAAAAAATTTATAAGTTTGAGACCTCCTCTCATTAATCCAAATTCTGATAAACCCAAACCAGACAAAACTGTTTAATCTCCCATCACATGACCAACCCACCATTCCAGGTAATTATTAGTGAATTTTGCTGAGACAAGACCTGTACACAGTATGCCAGGTGCAGTGTCAGCAGGACTGTATATACTGAAGCAAGTCATCCCTCCTGTTGTACTCAAATCCTCCTGCAATAAAGATCAACATTGCCTTCCTATTTCATCGCTGAAACTGCACATTAACTTTCATGACTCATGTGCAGGGACACTCTGGACACTGATTTCTTTCAGTCTTTCCCTTCTCAATGGTCTGAGCAGTTTGGCCTCAAGCATTAATAACCAGAAGGTAATATTGCCACTTTCTTAAACACTTGTTGACTGTTGAACCATTTTCTCAAATATGTCAAATAGTACTGCATAATTGAATTCCCACAAATTCCAGATGTCTGACCTCAAACACAACATGGTTATGGAATTACAATATCAATAATTTGTATTTGTTTTGTGGGTTTGGTTTAGCAAAACATTTTAAGGATATTCATTAGGAGCAAAAGCAAAGAACTTTTAATCCTGAGGTCAACAGAAGATGATGTTTCATTAGTCCTTCATTCAGCTCTGGAACACCTGGACAATGAAGGTGCATACATCAGGATACATCCTCATTAACCACAGCTCAGCATTCAACACTGTCGTCCCCTCAAAACCCATTGCTAAGCTTCAAGAACTGGATCTCGATACCTCCCTGTGTAACTGGATGCTTGATATCCTCACTTGCAGACCCGAGTCAGCTTGGATAAGCAACATCTCCCCCACAATTACTGTCAGTATAAGTGCACCCTAAAGCAGTGTGCTTAGCCACCCCCCGCTCTACTCGCTTGTCACCTACGGCCTGTGTGGCTAAGTATATCTCCAAAGCCACATGTAGGTTTTCTATTGACACCACTGTTGCTGGCCAAATCAAGGGTGGTGATGAATCGGCAGACAGGAAGAAGATTGAACATCTGGTTGAATGGTGCCACAGCAACAACCTCTAATTCAAAGTCAGCAAAACCAAAGAGATGATTGTTGACGACAGGGGAAGAAGCTGGTAGGCCATGAGCCTATCCTCATTAAGGGATTGGAGGTGGAGAGCTTCAGTAGCTTTAAATTACTTGATGTTATTGTATCAGAGGGTCTGGCTTGGGCCCAGCATGTAAGTGCCATCATAAAGAAGGCTCAGCAGCACCTTGACTTTCTTACAAGTTTGCACGGAGTCAGCATGTTACCTAAAACTTGGATAAACTTCTGTAATTGTACAGTGGAAGGTAAGTTAAATTGTTGCATCACACTTGGTATGGAAACACCAATGGCCAGGAATGGTAAAAGCTACAGAAAGCCCTCCCCACCATTGAGCACTTTTACGAGGAGTGCTGCCACAAGAAAGCAGAATCAGTCATTGAAAACACCTTCCATCCAGGCCATGCTCTCTTCCTGCAACTACCATTGGGCAGGAGGTACAAGAGCCTTGGGTCCGACTCCACCAAGTTCAAGAACATTTATCATCCTATAAACATGAGGCTCTTTAATCAGTACGGATAATTTCTCTAACCAAAACTGTGAGCTGATGCCACAACCTTCACATACACTTTTAAGGACTCTACATCCCATAATTCAGTATTATTTATTTTCACAATTTCTCTTCTGTTGTGGATTAGTTGTCAGTCTTTGTTGATGTATAGTTTTTCAGAAATCCAATTGTTTTCTTCATGTTCCTGTGAATGCCTGCAAGAAAATGAATCTCAAAGTAGTATATGGTGACATACGCATACTCTGATAATAAATTTACTTTGAACTTGATTTTGACTTTGTGTCATATAAGAGGATCAGCTGAAGCAGAGGTTCAGGAACAGTTACTACCCCTTGCACATCAGGCTCTTGAACGAAAGGGGATAACTACATTCATTTAAGGAGGGCAGTTGGTTACTTCATGTTTGTTATTTATTGCTATTTATTTACAGTGGCATGCAAAAGTTGGACACACCTGCTCAAAATCTCTGCTACTGTGATTAGCAAAGTGAGTAAAAGATGACCTGATTTCCAAAAGGCATAACGTTAAAGATGACACATTTCTTTAATATTTTAAGCAAGGTTACTTTTTTATTTCCATCTTTTACAGTTTCAAAATAACAAAAAAGGAAAAGGGCCCGAACCAGAAGTTTGGGCATCCCGCATGGTTAGTACTTAGTAACACCCCCTTTGGCAAGTATCACAGCTTGTAAACGCTTTCTGTAGCCAGCTAAGAGTCTTTCAATTCTTGTTTGGGGGATTTCCACCCATTCTTCCTTGCAAAAGGCTTCTAGTTTTGTGAGATTCTTGGGCCATCATGCATGCACTGCCCTTTTGAGGTCCTCCACAGATTCTTGATGATGTTTAGGTCGGGGGACTGTGAGGACCATGGCAAGACCTTCAGCTTGTGCCTCTTGAGGTAGTCCATTGTGGATTTTGAGGTGTGCTTAGGATCATTATCCTGTTGTAGAAGCCATCCTCTTTTCATCTTCAGCTTTTGTACAGACGGTGTGACTGGAATTTAACTGAATTCATTCTTCCCTCTACCAGTGAAATGTTCCTCGTGCCACTGGCTGCAACACAAGCCCAAAGCATGATCGATCCACCCCCCATGCTTAACAATTGGAGAGGTGTTCTTTTCATGAAATTCTGCACACTTTTTTCCCCAAACATACCTTTGCTCATTATGGCCAAAAAGTTCTATTTTAACTTCATCAGTCCACAGGACTTGTTTCCAAAATGCATCAGGCTTGTTTAGATGTTCCTTTGCAAACTTCTGACACTGAATTTTCTGGTGAGGATGGAGGAAAGGTTTTCTTCTGATGACTCTTCCATGAAGGTCATATTTGTGCAGGTGTCGCTGCACAGTAGAACAGTGCACCACCACTCCAGAGTCTGCTAGATCCTCCTGAAGGTCTTTTGCAGTCAAATGGGGGTTTTGATTTGCCTTTCTAGCAATCATACCAGTAGTTTTCTCGGAAAGTTTTCTTGGTCTTCCGGGCCTCAGCTTGACCTCCACCATTCCTGTAAACTGCCATTTCTTAATTACATTACGAACTGAGGAAACGGGTACCTGAAAACGCTTTGCTATCTTCTTATAACCTTCTCCTGCTTTGTAGGCATCATTTATTTTAACTTTCAGAGTGCTAGGCAGCTGCTTAGAGGAACCCATGGCTGCTGATTGTTGGGACAAGGTTTGAGAAGTCAGGTTATTTATAAAGCTTTGAAATTTGCATCACAGGGCCTTTCCCAATGATGATTGTGAACAAGCCATGGCCCTAACAATCTAATTGAGGTCTGAGACCTTGGTAAAAGTTATCTGAGAGCTCAAATCTCTCGGGGTGCCCAAACTTTTGCATGGTGCTCCTTTCCTTTTTTTCCCCACTCTAAAATTGCATTAAACGAAAATAATGCACTAATCTTGCTTAAAATGTTGAAAAGAATGTTGCATCTTTAACTTTATGACTTTTGGAGATCAGTTCATCTTCTACTCACTTAACTATTCACAGTAACAGAAATGTTGACCAGGGGTGCCCAAATTTTTCATGCCACTGTATGTCTGCATTTGCATAGTTTGTTGTCCGTCGATCCTATTTACAGTTACTATTCCATGGATTTGCTATGCCTGCAGAAAAAGAATCTGAGGGTTGCACGCGGTGACGTGTATGTACTCTGTGTGTGCGTGTGTGCGCCCTTAACTCCTGGTGGAGTCGTCGGGGCGCCGTCATGACAAGCTTTTTTGGTATGCTCATCGTATGGCGTGTCTTGGGCATCTGAAACCTGGCAGAGCCCATCCCTCTCCAGGTTTTTTTTTAACGAGGTCGAGTTGTTAGCTCGACACTCAACCCAGGCACGAGTGGAGAGCGTGCAAGGGAGCCGGCCAGATTCGAACTCGGGACCTCTCACCCCGAAGTCCAGCGCTGATGCCACTATGCCACCAGCCAGCTTATCAGTACTCTGATAATAAATTTTACTTTGAATTTTGAGCTTTGATAGATTTTGGTTTCAAGGACAATCTTAAAAGTTGAAAGGGGAATAGAGAGAAGGATCTGGGGGAGGTTATGCGCTGGGGCAGAATTTCAGATGTTAAGTCTTTGACGGTTGAAGGCAATGGTGGGCTGATTAAATTTGAGAGGATCCAGGGGAATTTCAAAAGGCAGTGATATCTTTACATGTTGCAGAGATGGGAGGTATTAGAGAGAAGGATGAGACAATGACTTTGGTTTTACAAGTACAGTACATCATTAGAAAAAAATGTCCATCAATCTCTTTGACCCCATCTATCAAGTAGGAGGTATCATAACATTAGGACAAGAACAGTTAGGATGGGAAACATCTTTGTATCTCAGGCCATAAGATGACTGAACTCCCTGCCACCACCCAGGTCTCATCACACATGAAGCACCAGTAGCATTATACTGTTTACTTTTTAACTTATGTCATAAATTCACCTTACTATTTATTAATTTACTAGTGGTAATATTACTTTGTTTTTCCTTCAGGATGTTATAGTTGGGGGGTGGTAATGAGGACAAGCGCCCACTACCTATTAAATGCTCCCAATGGTGTGAGCCTCAAATAGCCTCTGACAACCAAGTCCAGCTCCTGGCCTTCACATGTGGCTTAGCTACTAAGCCTAGTGGAACCATTTCTACTGACAGGAGAATGGGCAAAGGCAGATTACTGGCAACTTAAAAATAGATTCTTCGGGCAGATGGGGCTTTTCAACTGTGACTGGCAGCTCATCTAGGATAAGGTAAACTCTGTTCTCAAGCCTCCACTGCCTTGTAGCTCTACCCACTCACAGGGAAGGCTTGGGGAGTAAACCCCAAGGGAAAAATCTGGAGCTGTCCTCCCTAAGGCAGTCCTACATTGAGTTCAATGCTGACTGGCAACTCCTGTGACACTGCTGGTACCAAACTGTACCAGTCTCTGCCTTTCCTTTGGGTTCATCAGGTGTGTGGAGAAGGGGATCTTGCTGCATGGGCAACAGCTTGCTCTCCATATCGTACTGCCCAGGCTTGTGTATCTAGACTGTTAGGATGCAATATCCATGGTCAGCTCTGACTGATAGAGGCTCTCATTCACTCACTCAATATTACTTTGTGTATGTGTGTGTTATATGTACAGTATGTGCACCCTGGTCTGGAGGAACGCTGTTTCATTCGGCAGTATACATATGTATGGTTGAAAGACAATAAACTGAACTTGAACTTGAAGAAATTTGGATTAAGTATTGGGATTGCAGCTTCCACTCCAGCTGTGTTGCTTCTGAGATGAATCAGAATCGGGTTTAAATCACTGATATCCAGTGTGTTTTGTGGCAGCAGTACAGGAATCAGGCATTAATGAGTGAGGCTGTTGAGGCTGATAAAGAGGAGAATGTGGGAGATGTTGGGCATGGAACTGACCTGGCTGAGGCTGCTGAACTGTGGCAGCGAGAGCAGTATTGACTGCCACCTGATTGTGGCTGTCTGTGGTGAGTTGCTGAATGGTTGCTGCAAGGGCTGACACCAGATCTCCTTGCTTGGACTGTGCTTGTCACTCTGAAAGTAGTTGTAGCACTATGCAAGACACTTCTGCCAACCCATTCTTTACTGATCTTAGCTTCTCCACCACAAACTTCAATTTGGGTTCGGGTTGTCATTCTGTGAGTAGCTGTCTTGGTAAGGAAGGAAGTCATGGGCTTAAACTGGGAAACATGGAAAACTGGGTGAAGTGAATCTTCATTGATAATGGTGGGTGAAACTACATTAGACTTTGTTGATAGCGTTCTCCACTGTGAATGGTTCCCCATAGTACGAGGTCACCTTGTATCTCTCAGCTTTCAAAAGAAGATCTCTTGACACCGGTCATCCTTTCTCCCTTGGTTGTGAGTCTGCTTGCCAAGAATATTGTTTCTGAGTGAACAGCAGAGAAGCCATGGCCTGTCTTTACATACACTTGTAGCATTGGGCTAGCTGCTCAGCAGCAGGAATTCCCATGCCAAACCCTTAGTCAGGGGATAGTGGTGGCTGGAATTCCTTCTGGCATTCAAAGGGGGACATGCCAGTGGAGAACGACTGAAGGTTATTGTGAACAATCTCCGCCCAAGCAAATTGGGAACTCCAGGTCATTAGGTTGGAAGAGCGAGCTGTCTCTTGCTGTTGATTCACTCTCCCGGTCAAGCCATTAGATTAGGGGTGGAAACCGGATGAGAGGGTGACAGTGGCTCTGAAAAGGAACAGAAAGCCGTCCAAAAATGGGACACGATCAGACACTATGTCCTGAGGGAAGCTGCTCTACCTGACTATGTGCTGAACTATGAGGGTTGTAGTCTCACGAGCCAATTGGGAGCTTAGGGAGAGCAATGAGATGGGCAGCCTTGGAAAGTCTATCCACAACTACCAGAATGTTAGTGTCTCCATCAAGCGGTGAGATCAGGGGTGGTGAGGCACAGGCAGTGGGAAGAGCAGGCCTGCGGATCACTGACATGACATCTTGTTCTGGACAGAAGTGGGGCAGGCAAAGATGAAGGTGAGGACATCCTGGGACATAGAAAGCCACCAAAATCATCTCCTTATAAATTCCAGGGTCCATTGAATTCCAGCTGGGCAACAGACAGGAGAAGTAACCCCACTCCTGCCACTCCTTCTACCTGCGTACAGGCAGAGCTAAAGGGCAAGGCTCCAGAGATTAGGACAACAAAGAGTGGTCATGGGAGGCTGAGGAGCGACTGTGGGATTACTTCGAGTCGGTAGACTGGTCTGTGTTCAAAGGATCCGAACAAATACACCACAGTTGTCACAGACTTTATAAAAACAGTCGTAGACAAGCGTGCCCCCACAAAACCATGCAGTCTTCCCAAATCAGAAGCCCTGCATGAACTATGAGATCCATAATCTGCTGAGGGGCAGACCAGTGGCATTTAGGTCTGGTGACCAAGTTAAATATAAGATATCCAGGTACAATCTATAAAAAGCCACCTCATGTGAAAAGTGGCAATTCTGGACCAAACGAATCACACAGGAGGATGCTCAAGGCTGCGGCAAGACTTAAATGCTATCAACTCCTAAGTGAAACTTAGCAACATAGATGACAATAATCCTTTATTCCCAGACGAGCTTAGTGGCTTCTATGCTCACTTTGACCATCAAAACATGGAGACAACTTTACAAACTCCCAGAGACCCCGATGACCCTGTGATTTCAGTCTCTGAGGCTGACATGAGAGCCTTCTTCAGGAAGGTGAACCCATGGAAAGCCGAACAGGGTACCTGGCCAATTAATAAAGACCTGTGCTGACAAACTGGCTGGACTGTTCATTGATATCTTTAAACTCTCACCGACAATATGAAGTACCTCTCCCACCTCCCCTCATTTCAAGCGGGCTTCCATTCCACCGGTGCCTAAAAAGAATGTGATAACCTACCTCAATGTTTATTGTCCAGTAGCACTTGCAATCACTGTGATGAAGTGCTTGGAGAGGTTGGTAATGAAACATATCAACTACTGCCTGAGGAGCAACTTGGATCCATTCCAATTTGCCTACCATCACAACAGATCAACAGCAGATGCCATTCCATTGGCTTTTCTCTAAATCCTGGAAGATCTGGATCATCAAGATGCATATGTCAGGATGTTCTTCATTGACTACAGCTCGGCATTCAATACTATAGTCGCCTCAAAATTAATCAATAAACTTCTTGGTCTCACTACATCCTGGTGCAAATGGATCCTCAGTTGCAGACTCCAGTCAGTTTGGATTGGCATCAACATCTCCCTCAGCATAGGTGCACCACAAGGCTGCATACTTAGACCCCTGCTCTACTCACATAATACTTATGACTGTGTGGCTAAGCACAGTTTCAATGCAATATTTAAGTTTGCTGACGACACCACTGTCATTGGCCAAATCAAAGGTGGTGACGAATCAGCACACAGGAGGAAGATTGGAAATCTGGCTAAGTGGTACCACAACAACAATCTCTCAGTCTATGTAAGCAAGGAGATGATTATTGACTTCAGGAGAAGGAAATCGGAGGTCCATGAGCCAGTTCTCATTGAGGGACCAGAGATGGAGAGAGTTTAAATTTAAATTTAAAGCAACTTTAAATTCCTCGATGTTAGCATTTCAGAGAATCTGTTCTGGGTCCAACATTGGAGTGCCATTACGAAGAAACAACAGCAACACCTCTTCTTTCTCGAAGTTTGCAACCATTCAGCATGATATCTAAAACTTCGACAAACGTGTTGTAGAGATGTGTAGTAGAGAGTATATTGAATGGTGCAACGTAGCCTGGTATGGAAACACCAATACCGTTATAAGGAAAATCCTACAAAATGTAGTGGATACAGCCCTGTCCATCACAGACGAAGCCCTCCCAACTATTGAGCACATATGCATGGAGCGCTGTCGCAGGAAAGCAGCTTTCATTATCAAGGACACCAACCATTCAGGCCATGCACTAGAAACAGATAAAACCTACAGCACAATACAGGCCCTTTGGCCCACAAAGCTGTGCCGAACATGACCTTACCTTAGAACTACCTAGGCTTTACCCGTAGCCCTCTATTTTTCTAAGCTCCATGTAGCCATCCAGGAGTCTCTTAAAGGACCCCATCGTTTCCACCTCCACCATCGCTGCTGGCAGCCCATTCCACGCACTCACCACTCTCTGCATAAAAAACCTACCCCTGACATCTCCTCTGTACCTACGTCCAAGCACCTTAAACCTGTGCCCTCTCATGCTAGCCATTTCAGCCCTGGGGAAAAGCCTCTGACTATCCGCACGATCAATGCCTCTCATTATCTTGTACACCTTTATCAGGTCACCTCTCATCGTCCGTCGCTCCAAGGAGAAAAGGCCAAGTTCACTTAACCTATTCTCATAAGGGATGCTCCCCAATCCAGGCAACGTCCTTGTAAATCTCCTCTTCACACTTTCTGTGGTTTCCACGTCCTTCCTGTAGTGAGATGACCAGAATTGAGGACAGTACTCCAGGTGGGGTCTGAACAGGGTCCTATATAGCTGCAACATTACTTCTCGGCTCTTAAACTCAGTCCCACGATTGATGAAGGACAATGCACCGTATGCCTTCTTAACCACAGAGTCAACCTACATAGCAGCTTTGAGTGTCCTACGGATTCAGACCCCAAGAACTCTCTGATCCTCCACACTGCCGAGAGTCTTACCATTAATACTATATTCTGTCATCGTATTTGACCTACCAAAATGAACCACCTCACACTTACCTGGGTTGAACTCCATCTGCTACTTCTCAGCCCAGATTTGCATCCTATCAATGTCCCGTTGTAACCTCTGACAGCCCTCCACACTATCCACAACACCCCAACCTTTGTGTCATCAGCAAATTTACTAAGCCATCCCTCCTCTTCCTCATCCAGGTCATTTATAAAAATATAAATCTCTTCTCACTGCTGCCATTAGGAAGAAGGTACAGGGCAATCACGACCCACACCACCAGGTTCAGGAACAGCTATTACACCTCAGCCAACAGGCTCTTGAACCAGAGGAGAAAACTTCACTTGTCCCATCACTGAACTGTTCCCTTTGAACTGTACTCACTTTCAAGGACTCTTCATTTCATGTTCTCAATATCTCTTATTTATTATTGTTCTTCTCTCAGCTCAAGCTGGTAAAACCTGAGGTATGGGCATAGCCAAGGACACTCATCTCTCAGTTGCTAGGAATTGTCTGACTATTCTAGTGGTGTTTAGTATTGTAGTTTTCTGAAGTTTTAAATAGATATTGCTGTGTATCCCAAATTGTTTAATGCTATTGTGTCGTGTCTTTGGGATGATACCAGTTGTAGATATTACTATCAGCACAATAACCATGTTCATGTTCCAAAGTCTTTCAATTGCCTCTTTCAATTCAGCATATTTCTGGTGTTTCTCTGTAAGTTATTTGGAATAGTTATATCTATGGAATAAGTTGTTCCTGCTTGTTAGTCCTGTATTTTTATATCCAGATGGTTATTATCGATCGTCCCATCTGTAATAACGTATTGGTCATAATACAATTTGTGGGATTCTGACTCTAAACCTGGTTGAGGCTTATATTTCAAGTAAGGTATGACTTATGAATTTAATTATTATTATTAAACTTATTATTATTTATTTCTCTTTATGTATTTGCACCGTTTGTTGTTTATTTTTGCACATTACTTATTGTCTGCCCTTTTGGGTGCAGTCTTTTATTGATTCTATAGTGTTTCTTGTATTTACTGTAATTACCCATAAGAAAATCAATCTCAGGATTATATATGGTAACATACTGTCTCTATACTTTGATAACAAATATACTTGGAACTTTGAATACTCTGGGGCGTACAATGGCACGGATTAACAGCCATTGGGAGGACCCCACCTGGACCCCTCTGCTCCTATTCCCCACGTTACTGGAACAGCAATGTATGAGTGAGGAAGGATGGGCTCTGGATTGGCATTGTCCTCAGAGATGTTAAATTGGCAGAAGAGGCATCAGCCTTCGTATTCCTGCTGCCAGGATGATAGGTGAGGGTGAAATTAAACCAGGCGATGAAGAGAGCCCAATGGACTTGACGGGAGTTGAGTCTCTTGGCGTCCTGAATATAGGAGACGGTTTTGTGATCTGTCCATACCAGAGAGGGATGCTCTGTCCCTTTAGAGTCGTCATGCTTCCAGGGCCTCCTTGATAACCAGAAGTTCTCAGTTCCCAACATCATAGTTACACTCAGCAAGAGACAAGCGATGGG
This sequence comes from Mobula hypostoma, assembly GCF_963921235.1. Classification (NCBI taxonomy): domain Eukaryota; kingdom Metazoa; phylum Chordata; class Chondrichthyes; order Myliobatiformes; family Myliobatidae; genus Mobula; species Mobula hypostoma. The sequence goes on along the minus strand of NC_086104.1, from coordinate 22,959,901 downwards.
AAAGAAAGGCACAGGGGTGCAGCCAGTCACCCACAGAAGGGCACTGGGAGAGTACAGCTCCAATGCTGACATCTGGTTGTCACAGCACCAGCGCAGTAATGGGGCAGTGAAGGTCGCTTTAGTTATGAGAATGCTTGGTCTGCTTCATTTGTTCACAGGAATCCTGCAGAGGTCTTCTTGGTGAGTGCATTTATGGAAGCCATGATGGAACTGAAGTTTCTAATGAAACAGCGATAAAAGTTTGTAAATCCATGAAGTGCCTCACCTGTTTGAGCGTAGCCATTTTGGCCCACTTCAGAAACAGCTTTACTTCTATCTTTGATACCTCTCTTTTTCCCCCTTTCAAGGTTCTTTTAAGGAACCTGACCTGGAGTTACATGTTGACTTTGGTTCTTTGTGGAAATGGGACCCACTGTCAGGGCCTCACGACTGGCCGCTTTTCGATATGCCAAGGATGCAGCCTAGTAGAATTGTGCCTTCAGGGTCCCAGATTTTTGTGACTCTAGAGACAGGCAGACCCAAGGCCGCTGCTGCCACCTGGTGTGTCGTGGGAGTACACGTAAGATCAAAAGCAACGAGCTGGCTGCTGACTGTGTGCCCAGGGACCCGAGTTCTTTGGACACAGAGCTCGGTAAAAGTGACGCAACAAACTTTTAACACCATAAATCAGCGAGTTGCTTTGTTATGTCTCCCCTCCTGCTGTGAAACGGGGACATCTCTTGTTCCCTTATCAGGGAACAAGAGAGTCTGTGGTCTGTTGAATACCAGGTGAACGAGTAGTCATTGAGGTACTGCAAGGCTGTGTCTTTGTTGATGCTTTGCTGCGCACTTGAGTGCTCTGTGGAGGGTGCCGATGCTTTTTTTGCTAGTGGGTGTGGGGGTGGGGGTCGTTGCTTTGCTGTTGTTTGTGTATGGGAGGGATGAGTTGGGGGAGCTTTGGGATTCTAATATTTAACTATCATTCATTCTTTGGGGCACTCCTCTGTTTTCATGGATGTTTGCCAAGAAAAAGAATTTTAGGATGTATATTGTAAAGATTTCTCTGACACTAAATGTACCTATTGAACACTGGAAGGGGTGAGGAGATACCCCAAGAATGATACCTGCTCATTGTAAATCTCACACTTCTGTGGCTTGGCATAAAGGTTGTGCTTGAGGAGCTATCTGATAACCTCAAGAAATGCTGGATGTGTTCCTGTGGAGAGTGCGAATAGATAAGAATGTCATCCAAATATACAAAAAGAAATAGATTCAACATGTCCCAGGTGCATCGTTGACCAGTGTCACATACTCCGTGACGAGTTAAAGAACCAGCAGAGATGGAAAACACTTTGGAGTCCAGTATTGCTATTAAATAATGGTATTTATCAGTTACTACGCAATACAGTAATATAAATGCAGATAAGTCAAACAGGTTAGCAATGATTATATATTAGTAAGTGTGGAAATATTTGAAAATCAAGCTTCTTTAAGTCTAGGGGTAAATGAATACAGTCTTACGATGATGGGTAAAGTCCAGTTCAGTTCGTGGTATTGAGTTGAGTACTGATGGAGAGAGAGACAGGGAGAGATTTGAGTCTTCAGGTGAGCTGATGCCGTCGATCTTCCTGTTGTCCTCCGAAATCCTTTAGAAGTCACCGACTGTGACCACAACAAAGGGACCGAACTCCTGTGGTGGAAATATCAACCCAGGTGAGGGTTGGACACACAAATAGCTCCCCACCGGACACACCCTTTTCACACTGTGAGAGCCACTGATTGATCCGCTTGATCGATCCTCCAAAACTCACCTTTCTGTGGGCACAACAAAGCTCATTCAGTGTCCAAAACCATGTGTCTGTTGGTCTAACAGCTGACCTTCTTTTATCTCACCATGCTGAACACCAGCTATCCATCAAGCAGCTCCTCCCCTCTCTCTCTGTAAGAACTTGAAAGCTGCTGGTGTCCTTGCAAAAGTGTAAACATGCTTCCGGAAAACCATTACACCATCTCAAAGCAGTCTTCGTCTCTCTCTTTAACAACAACAAGGTGTTTGTATTAAATAACTCTCTCTCTCTCTCTCTCTCTCTTCAAAAACACAGTTCATAGGGGTAATTCAGGACCCCGTCACACCGGGGACTGAAAAACAGTAGAGGTGTTGGCCAGAACAAAGGGCATCACGAGGTACTCATAGTGGCCAGTTGAGGTGTTGAATGCTTTCTTACACTCGTCCCCTTCTTTGATATGAACCAGATTGCAAGCATTGTACAGATTTATCTTGGAGAATATAGTTGCTCCTTAGAGATGTTCAAATGCAGAGAAAGCAGGGGAAGAAGGTAGTAGTTCTTCATTGTGAGCAGCTGATTATCAATACAGAGATGGAGGTTGCCATCCTTCTTACTGACAAAAAAGAAGCCCATTCCTGCAGGCAAGCTTGACGGACAGATAAATCTTAAAGCCAATGCCTCCTTGATGTACTCTTCCATGGCCACCATTTCAGGACAAGAAAACGAAAAGAGCTATCCCTGGGGAGGACTGGTACAGGTAAGAGATCAATGGTGCAGTGGGAAGGCTGAAAGGTGGCCTTCATTTTACTGAAAACCTCAAGGAGGTCAGCATATTCAGCTGGAATGTCAGACAGGTTGACACCAGCAGTTGGCATTGGAGGGGATATGCTTACAGGGGTTTGAGCTGGACCCAGACAGGTAGACAGGCATGCTGGTCCCTCCTCTTGAAGCACCTTTAGGGACCAATCGATCTGTGGGTTGAGTCAAGATAGCCAGGGAAGGCCAAGTACCAACAGTAGTTCAAGCAAATCAACAAGATAGGAGAGCTGTTCCTGATGGTTACCTCCTGGCACAAGTTGGAGGGATTCTGTGGAAAGGTGTATTTTGTAGGATATGTACATCCCAAAGACCAAGAAGCATTCTAAAGGCAAGAATACACAGTTGTGGCTAACAAGAGAAGTCAAAACCAACATAGAAGTATGTAATAAAACAAAAATTAGTGGGAAGTTAGAGGATTGGGAAACTTTTAAAAACCATCAGAAGGCAATTCAAAAGTCATGAAGAAGGAAAAGATGGAATATGAAGGTAAGCTAGCCAATAATATCAAAAATGATATCCAAAGTTTATATCAGACACTGGAAAATGATGCTGGTGAGGTAGTAATGGGAGACAAGAAAATGGTCGATGAACTAAATAAGTATTTTGCATCAGTCTTCACTGTGAAAGACACTACCAGTATGCCGGATGTTCAAGAGTGCAAGTGAGCAAAAGTGTGTGAAGTTGCCATTACTAGAGACAAGGTTCTTTGGAAACTGAAAGGTCTGAAGATAGATAGACCAGATGGTGTACACCCCAGGGTTCTGAAGGAGGTAGCTGAAGAGATTGTGGAGGCATTAGTAATGATCTTTGAAGATTTACTTGATTCTGGTATTGTTCCAGAGGACTGAAAAATTGCAAATATCACTCCACTCTTCAAGAAGGAAGGGAGGCAGAAGAAAGGAAATTGTACACCAATTAGCCCAACCTCAATGGTTGGGAAGATGTTGGAGTCAATTGTTAAGGATGAGGTCTCAGGGTGCTTGGGGGCACATGATGAAATAGACCAAAGTCGGCATGGTTTCCTTAAGGAAAAATTCTGTCTGACAAAATTATTGAAATTTTTTGAGGAAATAACACATATGATAGACAATGGAGAATTAGTGGATGTTTCGTACTTGGATTCTTAGAAGGCCTTTGACAAGGTGCCACACGTAATGCTGCATAACAAGCTATGAGCCCACGGTATTTCAGGAAAAACTCTAGCATGGATAAAGCAGTGGCTGATTGAAAGTGTGAGAAGAAAGAGAGCCTTTTCAGGTTGGCTGCTGGTGGCTAGTGATGTTCCACAGGTGTCTGTGTTGTGATCGCTTCTTTTTACATTATATGTCAATGACTTGGATGACAGAATTGATAGCTTTGTGGCCAAGGTTGCAGACAATATGAAGATAGGTGGAGGAGCAGGCAGTTTTGAGGAACTAGAGGGGCTACAGAAGGACTTATACAGGTTAGAAAAATAGGCAAAGAAGACACGATGGAATACAGTGTTGGGAAGTGTATGGTCATACAGTTTGATAGAAGAAATAAAAGGGTAGACAATTTTCTAAATGGAGAGAAAAATCAAAAATCTACCGAGTCCACCAGAAAAAAGGGGATCTCCTGGTGGCCACCCATTTCAGTTCTACTTCTCATTCCCATTCCAACATGTCAGTCATGGCCTCCTCTACTGCCATGATGAAGCTACACTCAGGTTGGAGAAGCAACACCTTACATTTCGCTTGGGTAGCCTTCAACCTGATGGCATGAACATTGATTTCTCGAACATCCAGTAACTCCCCCCCCCACCTCACGACTCCCCCATTCCCGTTTCCCTCTCTCACCTTATTTCCTTACCTGCCATCACGTCCTCCTGGTGCTCCTCTCCCTTCCCTTTCTTCTATGGTCTTCTACCCTCTCCTGTCAGATTCCCCCTTCACCAGCCCTTTATCTTTTTCAACAATCAACTTCCCAGATCTTTACTTTGCCCTTCCCCGCTCCCGGTTTCACCTATCACCTGCCATCTTGTTCTTCTTCCCACCCCCCACCTTCTAGCTCTGACATCACATCTTTTTTTCCAGTCTTGATGAAGGGTCTCGGCCCAAAACGTTAATATTTCCTCTTTTCCATGATGATCCCTGACCTGCTGAGTTCCTCCAGCATTGTGTGTGTGTTGCACCAGATTTCCAGCATCTGCCGATTAGCTCGTGTTCATAAGTCTGAATTCATGTTTACTTTAAGCGAGGTGTGCACATATCACATGGTAGGGTGATGACATAGGCAATACATGTATTTTTACCTTTAACCTATAATGAATTATCTAGATGAACAGGAGTGCTTAATCAAACAATATTTTTACACAATTATTCAAATACTAGCCGGCTGGTGGCGTAGTGGCATCAGCGCCGGACTTCGGAGCGAAGGCTCATGAGTTCGAACCCACCGGCTCCCTAGGCACGCTTTCCACCTGCGCTGGGTTGAGCATCGAGCTAGCAACTCGACCCCATAAAAAAGAAATTGCCTGCTACAGAAACATCACCAGCAAAAAGTTGATGGCCTGTGCTCTCTTGTGAGTTTAAAAGGCAATTTACTTCCACTCAAGTACAACGGAAATATTAAATACACAACCACCATGTGGGTTTCTTCCAGGTGCTCTGATATCCTCCCTCATTCCAAAAATGTAGAGTGTGGATTAGGATTAGTGAGTTGTCACTAATCACTAACTGAAAGCTCAGTTAGTCCTGACAAAGGGTCTCAGCCTAAAACGTCGACTATACCTCTTCCTGGCCTGCTGCGTCCACCGGCATTTTTTGTGTGTGTTGAGTGTGTTTCACTGTATGTTTCAATGTACGTGCGCCAAATAAAGCTAATCGTTATCTCTAATTCTTCTCCATGCTTTTAAAATTCTACAAGAAAAGATTTCTATTTATGAAAGATAAAATTAACAGGGTAGCAGCAATTAGATTTTTCAAAATCCAGCAGAACGCTGCTGTGTTTTTGGAGGATGTCTTGCTTGTGGATCTTTTTGAGTCATTTTCCAAGTGACAGAGCTCATCTGTAAGTGAAACCCCAGCTGACCTTAACAACCTTGACAGCTCAAGTTTTGGAAGCCTCTGGGAGATCTGACTGACAATATCTCTTACTGCACAGAAGAAAACGGCTACATGCAAGCAAGTAAACTCTTCTGGCTTTCTGAAGCAGCAGAACACATGCATACCTACATTAAAGGCATCCGTTGGTCTTGTGAGACCATGGATCTGTGCCTGGAAAGTCTTCACTCTCCAGGGCGCAGGCCTGGGCAAGGTTGTATGGAAGACCGGCAGTTGCCCATGCTGCAAGAGTCCCCTCTCCACGACACCAATGTTGTCCAAGGGAAAGGCATTAGGACCAGTGTTGCTGCAGATTAAGTGCCTTGCTCAAGGACACAACACGTTGCTCGAACTCACGACCTTCAAGTCGCTAGTCCAATCCCTTAACCACTTGGCCACGTGCCCACACCTACACTGGAAGCTAAGATACAACTACAGAGTCACTATATACTTGACCAAAACCTTTCCTACTTCTACACTGGTCTTCTCTTCGTATTCAAAAGAATACATGTTGGAGGGGTTAAAGCAGCTACTCTTAAACATTGTCATGCAAATCCCTTTTTTATGTTATCTCATCGTTTATTTTGGAATGAGGCCTGTGAGGATTTGGATGTAATTTTGTTCTTATGTGAAGCAATGCACAGGTATCAGCAATACTCTCCACCCCCCCTTGCTCTTTTCCATCCCCCTCCGAGGTGACTGGGTCCTGTGTTAACAATGAGGAAATAGTGCTGCCTGATCACAACTATTGTTCTGTAGATAGTAGCAGCTTAGTAGCTTCCTTCATCTCATTTATGCTTCTGGTATGAAATACACCTCACCACAGGGAGGCACATCAAGAGACTTACCATCAAACATTACAGCACCTAAAATATTGTCCTCTGTTGGTCCAGTGCTGACAATGGGTCTGAACTTTCAAACATTGCTGCTCATTAACATTTTGGAAGTGCTGGTTACAAGACGATATAATGATTGTCTAGTTACCAGCACTCCAACCTGAAAGCATGAATCTCAATTTATCCTTCTGGCTAAAGTAAAATTCCCTACCCTTCCCCTCTCCTTCGATTCCCCACTCCGGCCCCTTAACTTTTCTCACCTGCCAATCACCTCCCCCTGGTTTCTCTCCTCCTTCCCTTTCTCCTATGATTCACTCTGTCCTATCAGGTTCTTTTCTCTCTAGCTCTTTACCTTTCCTACCCACCTGACTTCACCTTCCAGCTATCCTCCTTCCCTGCCTCCCACCTTTTTATTCTGTCGTCTTCCCCCTTTCCAGTTGAAGAAGAATCTCAGCCCGAAATATTGACTGTTTATTCATTTCCTTAACTGCTGAGTTCCTCCTGCATTTTGTGTGCGTTGCTATGGATTTCCAGCATCTGCAGAATTTCTGGTTTTTATATTGAATGGTTCCTTGTTTTATTTTGGATGCTTCAGCTGTTAATACATACAAACACAGCGTATTGACTGTTTGCCACAGTTGCATCAGGGAAGAAGCTATGCAGTATCCACACAAGGACCACTAGACTCGAAAACAGTTACTTCTCCCAAGGTATCAGGTTGATCAACACCTTCACCCATTAACCCATTCCACCACACATCTGCTACCCCTCTCCACAGCCCCCTAGTACCCTTCATTTCCCCTTCTCTCCACCTATTAATGGCCACATTACTTGCACATTGTGTTTTCTAGAATTACTTTTGTATTTATATTTATTGTATTTTTAATGCTGCATCAGATCCAGAGTAACAATCATTTTATTCTCCTCAACACTTGTGTACCAAAGAATGACAATAAACAATCTTCAGCCTTTAATCTTGTCTTTTTGTTGTGGATTAGCATGCAGCATACAAATATTTTCACCACTTACTGGAGAATGGTTGGTGAGGTGGAGATACATCTCTACTAAAGGAGGTGTAAGGCTCTCCTTCCCTCCGCTAGCTTGCAGGTCACCCTTGGGCAAGGTGTGGCACCTGCTTTGGAGACCTACTGGTCGATGAGTTAATTGGTCAATGTAAATTATCCAGTGTTTAGGCTAGGATTAAATTGGGGAATTGCTGGGCAGTGCAGCACAAAGGGCCTAGTCTGTGCTGCATCTTGATAAATAAAATAAAACCGTCTCTGAAGAGTACTGATCATGGCCGGGGTCATTAGTCTTGTAAAGGCACTGCCCAGAAGATGGCAATCGCAGTAGAAGAAATTGCCAAGAACAATCATGGTCATGGATAGAACATGATCACCCATATCATACGACACAGCACATAATGATGACAATGGACTGAAGAAGGCTGAGGGGTGACCTTACCATGGTTTACAAACTTATGTGGAGAACAGATAGGATAAGTGGTCAGAATCTTCTTCCTAGGGTAAGGGAGTCTTCAACTGGTGGGCACAGGTTTAAAGTGAAAGGAAAGAAGTTTTAAGAAGATCTGAGGGGTGAATTTATCACATAGAAGGTTGTAAGTATCTGTAACGAGCTGCCAGAGGAAGTTGTGGTGACAGCTACTATTACAAGTTATTTGCAAACCTTGGATGGGAAGGGTACCACTAACACCACTCCTTCTCCCTCACCACCACCACAACATTATCAATTCCTGTCAAAGTCACCTTCTGTACAGACACTCCTGTACCCAGCATCACTTTGTAGACATACAATCAATGTATATAAGCCATCTCATTTATTTATATTTATTGTGTTTTTTTAATTATTGTGTTCTTTATCTGATTGTGTTCCTTTTGTGCTGCATCGGATCCAGAGTAACTATCATTTCATTCTCCTTTATACTTGGTACTGGAAATGACATTAAACAATTTTGAATCTTGTATAGAGGGACACTGCATAAACAAGAGAAAATCTGCAGATGTTGGAAATCCGAGCAACCCACACAAAATGCTGGAGGAACTCAGCAGGCTAGGCAGCATCTATGGAAAAGAGTATAGTCAATGTTTCGGGCTGAAACCCTTCGGCAGGACTGGAGATAAAAAGCCAAGGAGTAGATTTGAAAGGTTGGGGGAGGGGAGAGAGAAATGCCAGGTGATAGGTGAAACTTGGAGGGGGAAAGATGATTTGTGAAAGAGACAGAAGGCCATGGAAGAAAGAAAAAAGGAGGAGAGGGGAGGAACACCAGAGGGAGGCGATGGGCGGGCAAGGAGATAAAATGAGAGAGGGACATGGGAGTAGGAAATGGTGAGGGGGGCATTCCTGGAAGTTCGAGAAATCGATGTTCATACCATCAGGTATGAGGCTACCCAAGCAGAATATAAGGTGCTGTTCCTCCAACGTAGTTTGGGAGACCACTTCGCCGAGCATCTACGCTCCGTCCACCAGAACAAGCGGGATCTCCCAGTGGCCACCCTTTTTAATTCCACTTCCCATTCCCATCCATGGCGCCTGCCACTGTCAGAAGAAGGCCACACTTAAGGCTGGAGGAACTACACCTTATATTCCGTTTGGGTAGCCTCCAACCTGATGGCATGAACATCGATTTCTCAAATTTCCAGTAATGCCTTCCCCCCCCACTTCACTATTTCCCATCCTCTTGTCCCTCTCTCATTTTATCTTCTTGCCCACCCATCGCCTCCCTCTGCTGCTCCCCGCCCCTTTTTTCTTTCTTCCATGGCCTTCTGTCTCTTTTACCAATCATCTTCCTAGCTCTTTGCTTCATCCCTCCCCCTCCAGTTTTACATATCACCTGGTGTTTCTCTCTCCCCTCCCCCACCTTTAAAATCTACTCCTCAGCTTTTTTTTCTCCAGTCCTGCTGAGGGGTTTTGACTCGAAATGTCAACTGTACTTTTTCCTATAGATGCTGTCTGGCCTGTGGGATACTGCATAGTGTAGATAAATGGGACTAGCATAGGTGAACCAAAAGGGCTCACTTTTGTGTTGTGTCTTTCTCTAATTCTATCATTTAAATGTGTTTGGTAAGGGTAGAAAGTTCTTTCTCTATACCTCAGCCCAGCATATACAGCAATAAATAATTTAAGAAACTGGTGGATTTGTTGAAGATAAAAGAAATTCTTCAGATATTGGAAATTCAGAGCAACACACACAAAATGCTGCAGTAACTCGGCAGGTTAGCCTTTCCGGCCAAGAATCTGTTGATGTTTCTGGCCAAGACCCTTCTTCAGGATCTACAGAATTTTTTGTGTTTACCCTTAAATCAAGAATGCTTAAGTTTTAATTTTTATGTTTAAGTTTTTGATGAAACAGTGCCTGGGTACCTAACTTAACTGAGGAAGTTATTGCAAGATTTTAATTATGGTGCCAACCTTCACTAATACCGAGGGGCAGATGAATGCAGATTCACTCCCGACTGGCTCCTCCAGCACCGTGTGAATTGCAAAAGCGGCTCCGCATCTGGACCATGTCGTTCCTCCCGGCCGCAGGCGGCGCTGGAGGAGAAGGACCGTGGGAATCTGAGCTGTGGATCCGGTTCCGGGTCAGGGGTGCCGTGCACCTTCCCATGTGGACAGCGGGAGAGGAGAGCGTGGATAGTGTTTTTAATCGAAATTAGACGAAAAGGTGAGTTTAACAAACATAATCGGAGGGAGCGGCGCGGGGTCGCTCAGGCAGAAGATGTTTTGTTATACTTTAGATAACAACATTGGGAGAAGGTAGGTCAGCACCGCTGTTATTTAGACTGTGGTGAGGGTGCGATTAGTGAATTACAAGTATTTCGTCTCCCGCAGCACCGACAGGTTCTCAGATACACCAGATCTTTTATTTAGATGAAATATCCTGGATGTTCTCGTCTCTTAATGCCGTAATAAGGACATAACTGACGTGGTACATCATTCAGACACCTGGAAACTTGACCAACGCTTTAAATTGCCGGAGGAAAACAGCGGATCTGGCAGCATCTATGAAGGGGAATGGACAGTCGTCATTTCTGGCCAAGTTCCTTCAGTTGCTTTCAACTAATTGCCTGCCCTACTGAGTTCCTCCAGTTCTTTTTTGTGCATTGCTCCAGATTTCAGCATATGTCGTCCCTTGTGTCCCCATAGAAATACTTTTTGTTTTTATTTTAAATTGTGATAAATCAAAAGTTAAGGGTAAATATAATGGTATTTAGGTACAATTCGTCACATTTTAAGATTTTTATTGTACTGTCCAAGAAAATAAGATAAATAAAACTTTTTTGGTATATATTTCTATGACTCGGGTCACTCAGGTGACTTGCATTTTATAGGATTGGTTTCTTGCCAGCAAACCTTGTAACTATAGAGCAGCTTTAAATTTTTCAAGCTATAGGTTTGAGAACTTAAAAGCTCCTAGTAGTGAACATCACGAATAGCCTGTCCTGGCCCAACCCATTAGGTGCCACGGGCAGGAAAGCTCACCAGTACCTCTACTTCCTCAGGAGGCTACAGAAATTTAGCATATCCCATTGACTCTCACCAATTTTTATGGATGCACCATAGAAAACATCCCATCTGGATGCATCATGGCGGAGTATCACAACTGCTCTGCAAGTGACTGCAAAAAACAACAGAGAGTCATGGCTCAGCTCAGCATATCACTTAAACCAGCCTCCCGTCCTTGAACACTTTCTATACTTGTTGCCTTAGGAAAGCCACCAGAATCAAAAATCCGACTCTCCCCAGACATTCTGCCTTCATTTTCCCCTCCCTTTCCTATCAAGAAGAAGATACAAAAGCCTGAAAGCATGTACCACCCCCAGGCTCAAGGCAGCTTCTATTCTGCTGTTATAAGATTATTGAATGGTACATCGTATGATAAGATCGACTCTTAACCTCACAGTGTACCTTGTTGTGACTTTGCACCTTATTGCCTGTCTGCATTGCACCTTCTTGGCACTGTAACACTTTATTCTGCTCTAATTGTTCAGTTATGATGAATTGATCTGTATGGACAATATGCAAGACAAGTTTTTCAGTAAACCTCAGTACCTGCGGCAATAATTAACCAATTTACCAGTTTTCTCTGACACACTGATTTCATGTTTGAAACGAAAGTGATCATTTGTGATCAAGTTTATTTCGGGACGAGATGATATTATCCTGAAACAAGCACTGGGTGATCATGAAGTGAACTGGCATTTTGTTTTGTTTACTGACATCTCAGATGCATTTGTCAGACTCCACAGGATACAGATAACTTACTTAACTTGCAGCCTGACTTATGGATGATAATATCATCTGGAGAATTTAAATACAAATTATTAATTAAATCTGCAATTAATCCAACTGGAAGAGTTCAGGCAACATATGGAAAGACAACACACCAGGTCAAAGATCCGTTGTTTAGAAAGGTGCAAAAATTAACAGGGTTGTTATCATGGGTGACTTTAACTTCCCTAATATTGATTGGCACCTGATTAGTTCCAAGGATTTAGATGGGGCAGAATTTGTTAAGTGTGTCCAGGATGGATTCCTGTCACAGTAGGTGGACAGGCCGACCAGGGGGAATGCCATACTAGATCTAGTACTAGGTAATGAACCGGGTCAGGTCACAGATCTCTCAGTGGGTGAGCATCTGGGGGACAGTGACCACTGCTCCCAGGCCTTTATAATTATCATGGAAAAGGATAGAATCAAAGAGGACAGGAAAATTTTTAATTGGGGAAGGGCAAATTATGAGGCTATAAGGCTAGAACTTGCGGGTGTGAATTGGGATGATGTTTTTGCAGGGAAATGTAGTATGGACATGTGGTCGATGTTTAGAGATCTCTTGCGGGATGTGGGGGATAAATTTGTCCCGGTGAGGAAGATAAAGAATGGTAGGGTGAAGGAACCATGGGTGACAAGTGAGGTGGAAAATCTAGTCAGAAGGAAGAAGGCAGCATACAGGAGGTTTAGGAAGCAAGGATCAGATGGGTCTATTGAGGAATATAGGGAAGCAAGAAAGGAGCTTAAGAAGGGGCTGAGAAGAGCAAGAAGGGGGCATGAGAAGGCCTTGGCGAGTAGGGTAAAGGAAAACCCCAAGGCTTTCTTCAATTATGTGAAGAAAAAAAGGATGACAGGAGTGAAGGTAGGACCGATTAGAGATAAAGGTGGGAAGATGTGCCTGGAGGCTGTGGAAGTGAGTGAGGTCCTCAATGAATACTTCTCTTTGGTATTCACCAATGAGAGGGAACTTGATGATGGTGAGGACAATATGAGTGAGGTTGATGTTCTGGAGCATGCTGATATTAAGGGAGAGGAGGTGTTGGAGTTGTTAAAATACATTGGGACAGATAAGTCCCCGGGGCCTGATGGAATATTCCCCAGGCTGCTCCACGAGGCGAGAGAAGAGATTGCTGAGCCTCTGGCTAGGATCTTTATGTCCTCGTTGTTCACGGGAATGGTACCGGAGGATTGGAGGGAGGTGAATGTTGTTCCCTTGTTCAAAAAAGGTAGTAGGGATAGTCCGGGTAATTATAGACCAGTGAGCCTTATGTCTGTGGTGGGAAAGCTGTTGGAAAAGATTCTTAGAGATAGGATCTATAGGCATTTAGAGAATCATGGTCTGATTAGAGACAGTCAGCATGGCTTTGTGAAGGGCAGATCGTGTCTAACAACCCTGATAGAGTTCTTTGAGGAGGTGACCAGGCATATAGATGAGGGTAGTGCAGTGGATGTGATCTATATGGATTTTAGTAAGGCATTGGTTCCACACGATAGGCTTATTCAGAAAGTTAGAAGGCATGGGATCCAGGGAAGTTTGGCCAGGTGGATTCAGAATTGGCTTGCCTGCAGAAGGCAGAGGGTGGTGGTGGAGGGAGTACATTCAGATTGGAGGATTGTGACCAGTGGTGTCCCACAAGGATCTGTTCTGGGACCTCTACTTTTCGTGATTTTTATTAACGACCTGGATGTGGGGGTAGAAGGGTGGGTTGGCAAGTTTGCAGACGACACAAAGGTTGGTGGTGTTGTAGATAGGGTAGAGGATTGTCAAAGATTGCAGATGGACATTGATAGGATGCAGGAGTGGGCTGAGAAGTGGCAGATGGAGTTCAACCCGGAGAGGTGTGAGGTGGTACACTTTGGAAGAACAAACTCCAAGGCAGAGTACAAAGGAAATGGCAGGATACTTGGTAGTGTGGAGGAGCAGAGGGATCTCGGGGTACATGTCCACAGATCCCTGAAAGTTGCCTCACAGGTGGATAGGGTAGTTAAGAAAGCTTATGGGGTGTTAGCTTTCATAAGTCGAGGGATAGAGTTTAAGAGTTGCGATGTAATGATGCAGCTCTATAAAACTCTGGTTAGGCCACACTTGGAGTACAGTGTCCAGTTCTGGTCACCTCACTATAGGAAGGATGTGGAAGCATTGGAAAGGGTACAGAGCAGATTTACCAGGATGCTGCCTGGTTTAGAAAGTATGCATTATGATCAGAGATTAAGGGAGCTAGGGCTTTACTCTTTGGAGAGAAGGAGGATGACAGGAGACATGATAGAGGTGTACAAGATAATAAGAGGAATAGATCGAGTGGATAGCCAGCGCCTCTTCCCCAGGGCACCACTGCTCAATACAAGAGGACGTGGCTTTAAGGTAAGAGGTGGGAAGTTCAAGGGGGATATTAGAGGAAGGTTTTTTACTCGGAGAGTGGTTGGTGCGTGGAATGCACTGCCTGAGTCAGTGGTGGAGGCACATACACTAGTGAAGTTTAAGAGACTACTAGACAGGTATATGGAGGAATCTAAGGTGGGGGCTTATATGGGAGGCAGGGTTTGAGGGTCAGCACAACATTGTGGGCCGAAGGGCCTGTACTGTGCTGTACTATTCTATGTTCTATGTTCTATGAATGGAAAGGGGGAAAACAATTTAGTTTTAAGTTGTAGAAAGGATTGGGATGTGATGATCGGACACTAACGGGGACTGACTTGATGGGCATTTTTTGCACCTCTGCATTTCACACTGTTGTTTGTGTTATCTGTCTAATCTCCATAAACTGCTCTAACAGCTTCTCACCCAGCCTCACCTTATCACTGTCCTACCCAGACGTGCAGCAAACTTTCTGCAATTTAAAACTTACTTTCTCTCTTTCCAAATTCTGACAAAGGAAGTCGACATGAAACATTAACTCAGTTTCTGTCTTCATTTTCTTGCATTTTGTTTTATTTTCAGATTTTGAGTACTTGCAGTTTTATATTTGAATTTACTTGAATTTAAACTAGCCACTTGTCATTTAAAAATATTGGTACAGTAATGTTCCTCAGGAATAAGTTGTGCTTTCTATACCCTGTCTAACTGACATATCACTTCAGACCCTCCACTGGTGACTTTTAACTGCCTCATCCCTGCATTGCCCTTCAATTGCTCAAAGCTGAATTTGTACAGCACGCTGAAGTCATACATCTGAGCCCTTGCTGGCCATTGGTACTTAGTTACACTAATCTCATTTTATACTCCCAGATTGACATCAACTCCCCCTAGACTTTAATCACTCACTCACGTGCTAGGGTCAATTTGCAATGGCCGATTAACCTGTCAATCCAATCCACATCTCACTGCGATGGGGAAGGAAACCTAAAAGATCATGGCAAGAATGTGGTAACTCTACAGAGGTCACGATTGAACCTTCGTCTCTGGTGATGCACCACTCTGCTTGCTCTGTCCCTGCCGCAGTTCCACTGCCATGAAATTCTTTTTGGTCAACTCTTGTAGATGACTGTGATTCTCACTCGTCCATATCTTCTCCCTCTTAGACTTCCCTGAAATCTGTGTCCATATCCTAACTCGCACCATCCCATTAATACTCTGGTTCCTGAACCAATATTGTTAAAGTTCTTTTAAAGTTCTCGTCGTGGTCTTCAGATTCCCCCAAAGCCCTGTAGCCTTCTTACCTCCTTTCTGCTGCCTTGCATGGCCTTTTTTAATTCCATTAGAAAGGTTGCCTTGACCCTCAGTTGATTGCTATAGCACCTCTCCCTCACTTTTAAGAAATTCCTTTTAAACCCAGCTCTTTGGCCCAGCTGCCCTAATGTCATTTTGAAGTATCTTAATTTGAATTTTTATTTGCTAAGCCCTGCATAGAGCCTTAGAACTTGTAAAATGCATTAAAAGTTCCTTATAAGTTTAAGTTGTATAAACCTAGCTGTAGCAGCAAAACTAATCCAAAATCAAAACCAGAAATGATTGCTGCTTGATTGAGACTGTTATACTTGTGTGACACGTCCAGTGCTCCAATAATCGCTCCGAAAGTTGAATCCTTTATTAGCAATTAGCAAACATACAATTAAGCATTATTGAGCAGTATCTCAGTGGTCAGCAAAGACATGACCTCCACCAGTCCCAAGCAACAAACTGCAAAGAAATGAGCGAGAATACATAACTTATTTCCTTCACTTTTTCCACGCCGCCACTCACATGACAAGTTACCATTATAAATATAGTAAATGCACAACGCAGAATACAAAGCAGGGAGAGAACAGATACGTGGTTCCTGTACCAGCATTAATATTAGTGTTTTGATCACATGGGCTTAATGGAACCTTTGAAATCAGGGGAAACCTGGCAAAGTTCAGCAGTCTCTGCTTCCAGCCTTGCTGGTTAATGCCAAACATCTGAATTCCCTTTATTTTTATTTGCATTTTAATAATGCACCAAAATTATGCAAGGTAGGAGTTCATTGGAATGGACTGAGGAATTGAAAACTGAACAGACCATATTGATTCAGAAATTCAATTGCAGTTGATTTATTGAGAGGTAGTAAAATCCTAGCTCTTTATTCTGTCACTTTCAGCATTGACATTAGGCTGGGAGGCAGACTTTGTGTGAGAAATAGGCATTGTAAAGGCTGCCTTGAGATTGCAGGTGAGAATCCAAAGCAAAGATTGGCACCCAACTGAGCATGGCTTCATTTAGAGTTGACTGTCTGTCAGTTGTGGGTACCAGAAGCAATAATTGGTCTTTGTGGCCTCTTTTTTATTGTTGCATAAGTGAATGAATGTTGTTAATTTCAATAAGCTGTTTCATATCCAAAATTGAGGAAACATTGTCAAAGGTCCTGTCAGTTGGCAAAAATGGTATCCAGAGTTGATTGCTGAAGTGTACTTGACAGTGAAAAATTGGATTGAAGAGATTAGGGTCTGTGCTAGAGGCAGCACAAACCTTTGGGGCATCTGTTGATTTTAATTGGATATTCCTTTAAATCTGGTGAATGGATTCAGCAAGATTTAGAAGTGGAAGTTCCCTGGGCAATGCCAAACAGAATATATACAGGACATGGTTGATGTGGCTGTCTTTCAGTGCATGTCTTACCACAGTAACAAAGGCCAAACCATGGGGACACATTGTTAACAACTTTTTCTCCAATCGTGGCTGATATTCATGTAGTTATACCTAACATGGCTATCAATGCCTTGCAAATGGTTAGGGTAGACAACTAGAAATTGGGGGTGGGGGAGGAATTCAGATATTTTAGGAGAAATGTGTGGGACATATAGCAACATTACCTTACTGTGAGCAAATGTACGGAGTTCAATTAAAAAAAACTGAATGGGAAGCTTTGCAGTTTGCACTGAAGTGTTATGGCAAATGGAATCCATGAAGGAAGAAGCAGTAGGCCCGAGGATCATCCATGTGATGCAGGCAGACGCAGAGGGAAATCAGTAAAGTAGATGCACTAGCATCGATCTACCTGAGGCAGATGTTGCATATTCTTTCTGGATGGATGAATGAGAATGTAAGAGCCAATTGCAACTACCTTATTAAATAATTCTTACAGAATGAATGTAAATCTGACGATTCTACGGAAATAGAATATAAAATTTGATTATTATTGAGGCCAATGTCTTGAAGATAATTGTTGCATTCTGAGGGGCGATGATAGTATTGAATGGCAAGTTGTAGTCGATAATGAGCATCCTGATGTATGGTTACTGTCCAGATGTTGATGTGTTGAGTGAAGAGCCAGTGAGATGGCATCTGCTATGGTGGGGAGGCCTGTGCCTGTGATAGAGCTGATGAAGCACCAAATCTGCTCAAACTCTGAATGAAGTATAGCACTGCATCAATATGTTGGTCCCAGGATAGATCCTCTGAGATGTTACCGTCCAGGAACGAGCTGCTCACCCTTTCCATGGCTGACCCCCTCAATGAGAACCGATGAGTGTGCTTTTGAGCTCCCCTTCCTGAGGTCCACAATCAGTTCTTTGGTCTTGCTGACGTTGAGTGAATTGTTGTTCAGGCACCACTCAACCAGATTTCAGTCTCCCTCCTATATGCTGATTCGGCCTATGACAGTGGTGTTGTCAGGCAAACTTGAATATGGCATTGCAGCTGTGCTTAACCGTTGCTTTACATTACACTGTGCTGTGTTGGCTGCTCTATCGAGGCTGTGAGATTTGTGGACAGAGCTCATAGAAGCTCTGTGATGTACTGAGCTAATAATAAAACTCCACATTTTCTTGTGTTCTTCGTGGCACAGTTGCCATACCATGCAGTAGTGCTTCAGTATAGGATGCTTTCTATGGTGCATCTGTAAAAATTGGTGAGGGTCAAAGGAGACATAGCTTCCTGAAGAAATTGAGACACCAGTGGGCTCTCTTGGCACATGGTTGGACCAGGAACATTTGGATGAATTTCTCTGAACGTTATAGTAATATATCAGTGTACATAATACATTGTAAAATGCTTCGGTATGTTCTGAAGGAGGTGTGATATGTGCTATAGAAATGCACGGTTTTCAAAGTAACAAGATTTTTTAGAAGACATACAACAAATTTAAGTTTATTAAAAGTCAAATTGCCATGCTGAGAATTGACCTTAAATACTTATTTTTTTCCCTTCTTGTTTTAGGAAAAGCAAAATGACCTCTTTAGCCTATCAGCTGAAGCGTTTGGCACTCCCCCAAACTGATGCAAGTCTTTTCTCTCGCAAAGAAGTTGCATCATTATTGTTTGATTGTAAGGAAGCTGCTACCATTGACAGGGAAACATTCTTTGCCATAGGTAAGTGCTGAATACATCTGCATTATCATTCCTCAGCAAATTTACCCCCTGCGTTGTTAACACCATTGCCAAGGAGGGCCAAACGTGGCATATATTAATGGTAGCACTTGCTAGTTCATTACTTCACTGCTGCAAAACCATCTGTGGCCTTTCTGTATCTTAATCTGTGGAGTTAATCTTATTCCCATGTTAATTTTCCCATTCAATCCAATTTTGGGTTGAGCTGTCTAACAGTAAATATGCATATATCGTAATTTTTTTAAAAAATCAGTTTGTTTCTTGAACTGAGACATCTTGCACTATATGTCAGTGCTATTAACTTACCTTTCACGTCTTTTAAAGTCCTGTTTGAAATTGTGTGTTTTAACTATGGCTGTAAAAATGCTGATTGCCTCATAACTTTTGTGATCAATATTCACTGGAGACCTGACTTTTTTCATGACAGCCATGAAGATCATTATGAAAACCAAAGCTAGCCATGAATTTTCTTTGTTAAAGACCTTGATGTTTAATTTTAAAAAGCAGTCCTGCAACTCATTTGAAAAATACCATTTTCATACCTCATGGTTAAATTCCACGATGAAAGTAATTTAAAGTGGTGGACTTTACATTCCAGTAACGTCATAAAGTTACTACATTCAGCAAAACACCCACACTCTGCAGTATTGATGAAAGGTGCCAGTGTAGAAGTTAAACTGAGGCTGTTTCTGCTCAGTTGGCTGTGTATGTTCTCAGTTTAGAACAGTACATTGCAGTTGCCCTGAATTCCAGCTTGGACATGATGAATATAGTGGCTGCTTCCTTTACTAGATGATTAGATTATCCAGTACAGAAATAAAGAAATGTGCAGCACATTTCATGCCCTTCGGCCCACAATGTTGTGCCATCCATGTAACCTACTTGGAACTTATTCAACCTTTCCCTATACCTCAGGTTCTTAATCCTGGCAACACCCTTGTAAATTCTCTACAAGTTAGTCCAGTAAGGGAAGGCATCAAGGCACATCAACAGACTTACATAGTGGCTCAACCAGCCACGTTAGCTCTTGGTTATAATTTTTTTTTGCAGAAACAGAGAATGCAAGAAAAAGCTGTCATCTTACTGAAGTTCATCCTAATATCCGGGTGGCGTAGTAATAAGCGTTTAGTTAACGCTTTATAGCACCAGCAATCAGGGCTCAACTCCTGCTGCTGTCTGTAAGGTCGGTAAAGGTGAGAGTAGAACTAGAGGTCATAAGTTCAGCGTGAAAGGTGAAATATTCAAGGGGACACTGGGGAGGGACTCCATAACTCAGAGGGTGATGCGAGTGTGTCTTCTGGGTATTCTGGTTTTCTCCCCCATTCCAAAGACATACGGTTAGGGTTAGAAAGTTGTGGGGGCACTGTGTTGGCACTGGAAGTGTGACTGCACTTGTAGGCTGTCCCCCAGCACATTGCCGGATGCATTTCACTGCATGTGACAAATAAAGCTAACCTTTATTCTTCCGGCTCCCTCAGTCCAGTATCCAAACCTTTCCAACACTGATTACTCCAAAGAGTAGCTCACCCCTGCTTGAATTCGCTTCTCATTTTTTTTACACAAGTTTGCATTACAATTAGAAGCACTGCTTCTAGTTGTTCATGGTTATTTTAAAACAATGTCCCAAATTTGCTTTATCTGGCCAGTTCGGTATTTTAATGTGGTTTTCCCTTAAATCGTTAAACTTGCTGCACTGAAGAGGCGATGTATGGAAAATGATTTACACCAAATTCCATTCCCTGCTTCAGCCATGTTCAGCTGCACAGGATTAAATTTTCTCTCCACAGTTTTTACTTCTAGGATCCATTCTGTTGCTTTTTATCCTCTGCAGCCTCTCTCCAATGACTGTAGGTTGATCTTCGTAAAGCAGAAAGCAAAGTTACAGACCGCATTAAGCGTTATCCAACCGCTGTATTAGATCATAAGATGTTGAAGCAGAATCTGGCCATTCGGCTCATTGAGTCAGTCTTGCCATTCCGTCATGGCTGATTTATTATTCCTCTCAACCCTGTTCTCCAGCCTTTACCCGTAACCTTTGATGCCCTTACTAATCAAGAACCTATCAACCTCTGCTGTAAATATCCAATGACTTGGCCTTCACAGCCATCTGTGGCAATGAATTCTAAAGATTTACCACCCTCTGAATTAAGAAATTCCTCCTCATCTCTGTTTTAAAGTTGTGTCATTGTATTCTGAAGCTGTGCCCTCTGGTCCTAGACTCCCATGCTATAGGAAACATGCTTTCCACATCCACTTTATCAGTGCATTGTACTGACTCAGAAATAACCTATGTATACAGGTTTTCCTTTATTGTGGCATTTCAATAACCATGGAAAAGTTTTTGCTGTTTTCATAATTACCTGTTTTTTAGTAGACTTGTCAGACTCTCTGAGTTAAGCTGCTGCATGATTGCTTCTGAGTGGGCAGCATCGAGAGTACTGTTAAAGCAAAGGTCCATTCTTCTCTCTTCATACATTTATTATCAATTTTAAATTGCCCTGAAATCCAGCATGCAGTGTGTGTTAGAAAGACACAGAGAGGTCTCAGGAACATAGACTTTTGAAGGATATGGCAGAGGGAGTGTAACCTGAAGAATAAAAGATCATTCACGTGGTTTAAAAAGAGTGAAGGTGTTTGTTTAAGTTGTGCACAATTGAAATGAACTGATAGAGGGATCTAGATGCCTTTGTTCAGCAATCACTGGAAATTAACATTCACCACAGAAAGCTGTTGAGAAGGCAAATGGTGTGTTGTTCTTTATTGAAATAGGATTTGAGTAAAAGAGAGGTCTTGCTCCAATAATATGGGCCCTGGTAAAACCACTCTCCCTACCCGTGGAAGGATAAACCTCAGATAAATAAAGTGTGGCAAAGACTGATTCCTAGAATTGTGATCTGTCTTATGAGGAGCGATGACCTTATACTTCTATGTTTAGATTCATAAATCAAGGTATTAAGTACAGGAGTTGAGATGTTTTGTTGAAGTTGGTGAGGCCTAATTTGGAGTATTGTGTGCAGTTCTGAAAGATATCAATAGGCTTGAGAGTGCAGAGAAAACTGATAAAGATGTTGCCAGGACTTGAAGACTTGAGTTATAGGCAAAGGTTAATTAGACAAATGTTAAAGAGGTTAGGACTTCATTCCCTGGAGTGCAGAAGAGTGAGGGGAAATTTGATAGAGGTATACAGAACTATGAGGGGTATAAATAGGGTACGTGAAGCAGGCTTTTTCCACTGAGGTTGAAACTAGAACTAGAGGTCAAAGGTTTAGGATAAACATGAAACGTTTAAGGGAATATAAAGGGGAACTTCTTCACTCAGGGGGTGGTAGGAGTGTGGACAGGCTACCAGTGCAAGTGGTGGGTCCAGGTTGGATTCCAGCGTTTGAGAGAAATTTGAATAGGTACATGGACGGGAGGGATGTGGAGGGTTGCAGACTGGGTGCTGGTCAATTGGACTAGGCAGACTAATATTTCGGCATGGACTAGATGGGCCGAAAGGTCGGTTTCTGTGCTGCAGTGTTCTGTGACTCCTCGACTGTTGATCTCATTGAAGCAACAAAATTCTTGAAGGACCTGACAGGCAGATGTGGAGATGCTGGGTGGGTTGATAGAACCAGCGCTCATTGTCTTAAAATAAGAGGTCAGCCTTTCAGGTCAGAGGTAAGAAGTTTGTGAAACCATTGGAATTCCAGAGAGAACTGTGGATGTTTATTAACTGAATATATTGTAAACAGAAATGGTTATAGATTTTTACGTATTGAGGAAATTGAGCTATGATATGAAGTTAGCATTAGAAAATGATGCTGAGGTAAAAGATCAGCTATGAATTTGTTCAGTGATGTGACAAACATGGGTGGAGGGTGGGGGTCAAACTAGCCGTCTTGTCTTACCTCTTTGCCAGTTAAAACCAGGCATCATTTATAGTTCTAATTTTCTGTTCTTATTTCAGATTTCCTGCATTCACAGCATTAAAAAAAAAATTTATAGTCTCTTGTGAATGTAGATCGGGTTACGCCTATACTTTTTTATGTAATTATATAACAGTCTGCATGGGTGTAATTCATTCCTACCTCCTTTGTCCCTATTGTGCAGGTATATTTTTCCATATTTTCTTTTTAACAGCTTAATATTGCCCTTCTTTGTTAACCATCTAAACTATAAATAAAACTCATTAAATCAGGTGTTCCCAGCCTGGGGGTTACAAACCCCTCAGTTAATGGTAAGGCTCCATGGCACAAAACAAAAATAGAGAACCCCTACCTTAACTGAATCTGATCTTGCCTGTGCACCAACAAGTGATTTTTCTGATCCTTTCATACTACTCATTTGCGCTGATATATTTAATCTAAACACTCTTGACATTAGACTAGTACCATTGAGTTTGTCATTCATTTGTTTCAATATTTCTAGAAGTTTCTTACCCTCACTCCTCCCCCCAGTAATCCAGCATTCCAGCTGAATTAGTATCTTGAGGCCATGAAAACTTTTGCTCTCTCTCAATAGTAAAAACTTTTCTTTCCAAGCAATATTGATAAATTTATGTTTTGGAATGCACGACAGTAATTCAGGCAAAAGATAAGATTCTTCTGCCAAAGCTTATCTTGTTTTTGCTCAGCCTAACTATTGTCAGCTGTACCATATCTTGTTAGCGAATAAGGCTGCCATTTTAAGATCTTTTGTGCATAATGATGGCATTTTGCTTTCTCAGTGTAGTGAAAGAAAAGCTGGATGTTTTTAATGCTTTGTTGCATGGCATATTCCACATACCATATTTCTTGAAACTATTAATAATTAAAGAGTTTCCTGTTTGATTATTTATGAAGGTTTTACCTTTGTATGCACATGTGCAAATATTATATAGTGCACAAGGGGATGCTTAACTTTGTTAATGCTGATGGGGATATTTGCTGGACATTCAAAACAGTTTAAGATAAATTATTTATGATGTATTAAAGCTCAAATCTTATCTGCAATTCTTTACTATTTGTCTTTTCTAAAAGGGGTTCCAGTATTAGGGCCCTTTTTAAATACTAAACTGCTTATTAATTTTATTAATTCCACATCTCATTCCCATTCTGACATGTCTATCCACGGCCTCCTCTACTGTAAAGATGAAGCCACACTCAGGTTGGAGGAACAACACCTTATATTCCGTCTGGGTAGCCTCCAACCTGATGGCATGAACATCGACTTCTCTAACTTCCGCTAAGGCCCCACCTCCCCCTTGTACCCCATCTGTTACTCATTTTTATGCACACATTCTTTCTCTCACTCTCCTTTTTCTCCCTCTGTTCCTCTGAATATGCCTCTTGCCCATCCTCTGGGTCCCCCCCGCCCCGTCTTTCTTCCCGGACCTCCTGTCCCATGATCCTCTCGTATCCCCTTTTGCCTATCACTTGTCCAGCTCTTGGCTCTATCCCTCCCCCTCCTTTCTTCTCCTATCATTTTGGATCTCCCCCTCCCCCTCCAACTTTCAAATCCCTTACTCACTCTTCCTTCAGTTAGTCCTGATGAAGGGTCTCGGCCTGAAACGTCGACTGCACCTCTTCCTATAGATGCTGCTTGGCCTGCTGCGTTTACCAGCAACTTTGATGTGTGTTGGTTGTATTAATTTTATTGCCTCTTCTCTTCCTGATCCTGTGTTTTTTTAAATTATTTATTAGCCACCTTGAGAAATGAAACCTGTGGTGTGAAAGCAAGCTAATGTTACAGAAGTTAAAGCATCCTGTGCTTATCTCTTGATATATTCATTTTCGTAATGCTATTGAGTTTAATGACTTCTGCTTCCTTCGGTTATAACATCAAATCGTAGAGCATGGAAACAGGCCTTTTATCCGAATTGGCCCATGCCAACCATGATTCCCATCTCAGCTCATCCCTTTTCCCAAATTTGGCCCATATCCCTCCAGACCTTTCCCTTCCATGCACTTCTTCATGTACATGCCTCAACCACTTTCTCTGCCGGCTCATTCCATATACTGAAAACTGTCTAGGGGAAACAGTTGCCCACTGGACTCCTGTTGGATCTCTTCCCTCTCACCTTAAACCTGTGCCCACTCGCTCTTGATTCCCCAGTCTTTGGGGAAAATAGACTGCACAGTGACCCTCTCCCTGCCCCTCATAATTTTATGCACATCTATAAAATCACCCCTTACTTTCCTATGCTCCAATCTGTTCAACCTCTGTCTATAACTCAGTCCCTTGAGCCTTAGCAACATCTTTGTAAATCACTGCATTGTTTCTAGTTTGATGGCATCTTTCCCTTAACAGGGTGACCAAAACTGAGCCAAATACTCCAAACATCTTGTAGAATTGTAATATAACATCCCAACTTCTGTACTCAAAAGCGCTGACTGTTGAAGGCCAGTGTGTCAGAAGCCACCTTCATCACTCTCTACCTGCAACTTCATTTTAAGGAACCATGAACTTGTATTCCTCGGTCCCTCTGTTCTACAGCTCTTGTCTGAGCCATACCATTTGCTGTGCAAATCCTCTCCTCATCTGTCTTCCCAAAATGCAACACCTGGCACTTGTACTACTTAAGCTCTATTTTCCATCTTCGGTCTACTTAACCAGCTGAAGAAGATCACTCTGTAAATCTTGTAACCATATTCACTGTCAACAACTTATTTTAGTGTAAAACCTACGAACCATGCCTTGTACATTCTCATCCAAATCATAGATGTAGATGACAAACAACAAAGGGCCCAGCACTGACCCCTGGGAAACACCGGCAACTTTCCTCCATTACCCTCTGCTTCCTACCATCAAACCAGTTCTTTTTATTTGTTTATTTATTGGTGTAGAGTGTGGAATAGGCCCTTTTGGTCCTTCAAGGCACAGCACCCAGCAACCCCCAGATTTAATGCGAGTCTAATCAGTGTACAATTTCCAATGATGACTAACCTACCAACCGGTAGGAAGAAACCAGGGCACCCAGAGGAAACCCACATAATTGTGAGTAGGCGTACAAACTCCATAGTGGCAGCAGTGCGAATTGAACCAGGGTTACTGGCACTGTAAAGCATTGTGCTAACCGCTGTGTTACAACCTATCCAGTCAGCTAGCTCTCCCTGGATTCTATGTAATCTAACTTGACAGAGAAGCGTATCATGCAGAAATTTATCAAAGGAGTCACTGAGGTCTGTATAAACCATGTCCACTGCCCTGCTCCCATTGACCTTTCTCATAAAACTTAATCAATTTCTGAGATGTGATCTCTAAAACACAAAACTGTGCTGACTATCCCTCATCAACCCTGTCTTTCCAAATGCATGTATATCATATTTCAGAATCCTCTCCAGTAATTTACCTACCACAGATGTGATGCTTATTGGTCTAGAGTTCCTTGGCTTTTTTTGCCACACACCCTTCTTAAATAGAAGTACAACATTAGGCACCCTCCAGGCTACTGACACTTTGCCCATCACCAATGATGATGTGGATATCACAACCACAATTTCTTTTCTTGCTTCCCAAGTAGTTGTAGAAGGGACAGACAGCATAAGAGTGTGACACATATTACTCCTTTCAATTGAAGTGAATTAGGAAGCTTTGACGTCATAGTACCACCCTGTACTTGTTTAATTAACTGTTCGATCTATCTTTTCTCATATATAGGATGTACTGGTCTAGAGGAACTTATTGGAATTGATCCATCTTTTGAAGAATTTCAGTCAACACTCTTCAGTGAAGCTTCCAAAGGTCTAGAGCGTAGTGTCCAGACTAAAGAAGTGAATGCCCAGCTTGATGAGAGTATTTTGCGTTTCCTAACACGCTTATCTCCGTTCTTCATGCTAAAGCCTGCCCAGAAATGCCTGGAATGGCTTATTCACAGGTAACTCAACTATTGGGCAAGTTGACTGGAAATTTTTTATGTTTGTGTTATTAAATGGAGTGACCCCTGACCATCCCCATCAGCACCCAAGAACAGGACTGAACCTAGGTTGCTATAGTTGTGAGGCAGCAGCTCCCCTTAGCTGTCCCAATGCGTCAACATGATGTCTAGATGTGTATTGCTGGGAGTGTGCAGCTCCCACAGCCTCTCATGGTCACAGAATATGTCATACACAATCAGAAAAGCTTAACAACACCTCTACTTTCTGAGGAGGCTGAAGGGAGCTGGACTGTGCACACCTGTACTCACGTCCACTGTTCCCTTGAAGCTCTGTGGGTATGCAGCCACGCAGTAACTGAAAAACTCCCGCGCACATATCCTTTGTTGCCACACAGCTGTTACTACATGCAACTAAAAAAAGTTTACGAAATATGCAAGGTTTTCTTTATTGTACTGTATTTCATTGTACCCTTCAATTAATAAATAAAATCAAAAGTATGTGATTTTTGAATTTTCGTTTTAAATATTATTCATATTACAAAAAAAGGTCTAAATTTCCTCACAGTTTTCAAGCTATGTAAAAATTGCTTGCTCACAGCAATGATTGATCCACACAGCTGTAAAAAAAAATAGAAGGAATATTGCTACAGATGCGTGCTGGAGAGCATCCTAACATGCCACATCATTGTATGGTACGGAACTGTACTGTAGTGGACAGAAAACCTCTACACCAAGTAGTCAAAACTGCCCAGTACATCACTGGCAACAGCCTACCCACCATCAAGAACACATGTACAGAAAGGTGCTGGAAAAGGGTCAGTGACATAATGATGGATTCCACACACCCTGCTAATGGACTGTTTGTCCCACTGGCATCAAGATCTACTCCAGGACCACCAGACTCACAGACAGTTAGCAGTAAGGCTGATCAACACCTCCACCCTCTAACCCACCCCACCACAACTCCCACTACCCTGGCTTTATCATTTGCCATCAGAGTCACCTAATGCACAGACACTCCTGCCACTTAATGGACATACAAATAATCTATGTATCTAAGCTACCTTAAGTATTTTTTTTTATTATTGTGTTCTTTATCTTATTGTGTTTTTTGTGCTGCATTGGATCTGGAGTAACAATTATTTTGTTCTCCTTTACACTTGTATACTGGAAATGGTATTAAACAATCTTGAATCTTGTCTAAAATGTATTGATCTATATTTTGTATGAGCTCTGACCACAGTCCTTTAGGATAGAGAATTCAGAAGATTCATGGTCCTCCGAGTGAAGAAATTTCTTCCCATCTTAATTCTAAATTGTCTACCCTTTATTCTTAAATTGCAATTCCTGGTCTCATCAATCAGAGGGGCCTGCTTCCAGCATCAGCCTGTCAATTTCTGGAGGAAATTTTAGGTATTAATGAAATCCCTCGTATACTCTTGATAATGCACACGTGGTCTACCCAGTCTTTCCTTCTGCAGAAAGCCTGCCATGTCTGGAACCTTTCCAGTGAATTTTCACTGCAATCTCTCAAGGACATCCACTTGTTAGCTACGGAGTCCAAAACTACACAGTACACTAGATGCAGTCTCAGCCAAACATTTCAGTAAAATATCTGTACTCCTGTATTGAAATCCTCTTGTAATCAAGGCCACATGCCATTTGACTTCCTAACTGCTTACTACACCTCCATGTTGGCTTTCAATTTGTACACTGGGACTCACAGATCCTTAGAATAGCAAATATTAACAATGAATCAGTAGATTTTTTATCAAAGCAAGCTAAAACATTTTACTGAATGATATTCTTTTGAATGACAAAATTCATTGTTTTGAAGACCTGAGAACTTTTACAGAAAGTGAACTAGAATACTGTGTTCTTACCTTGTATACGTATATCTTTTTAGGTTCCATATCCATCTGTATAATCATGACAGTTTGATTGGATGCATTCTTCCCTATCACGAAACAAAAGTGTTTGTGAGAGCCATTCAGCTCCTTAAACTCAAAGATGCAACTTATCGTTGGCACTGGCTACAGCGCATACAGGTAAATAATGTTCAAGCTATACAGTTATAATTGTGATACGCATATATTTTGGTTTACTGTATCATATAAATCACATAATTTTTTGTAGGAATTTCATTTTAAGTTTTGCTTTGGAAATTTTTAAAAAATCCAAAAAAAAGTTGAACTCAATGAGGTTATTATAAAAATCGGAGCCAAGATTTAACGTTGTATTTCTGTTGATTATTTATACAATGCAGTTTTTAAGTTGGCTTATCAGTTTTTAACTTGTCTTTTGATTTCTAAAAAGGTATTTTATTAATGCATCTTGTATGCTTTAACATGGCCAGTTTTTAATGACTCATTGATTTACTATGTTGTTTGGTGATTCACATTGAAATTATCACTGAAGAATCACTGACACAAAGGATGGGGGTGTTGTGGATAGTGTGGAGGGCTGTCAGAGGTTACAGTGGGACATTGATAGGATGCAAAACTGGGCTGAGAAGTAGCAGATGGAGTTCAATCCAGATAAGTGTGAGGTGGTTCATTTTAGTATGATGGCAGAATATAGTATTAATAGTAAGACTCTTGACAGCGTGAAGGATAAGAGGCATCTTGGGGTCCGAGTCCATAGGACACTCAAAGCTGCTGTGCAGGTTGACTCTGTGGTTAAGAAGGCATACAGTGCATTGGCCTTCATCAGCCATGAGATTGAGTTTAAGAGCCGAGAAGTAATGTTACAGCTGTGTAGGACCCTGGTCAGGCCCCACTTGGAGTATTATGCTCAGTTCTGGTCACCTTACTACAGGAGGATGTGGAAACTATTGAAAGGGTGCAGAGGAGATTTACAAGATTGTTGCCTGGATTGGGGAGCATGCCTTGTGAGAATAGGTTGAGTGAACTCGGCCTTTTCTCCTTGGAGCGACGGAGGATGAGAGGTGACCTGATAGAGGTGTATAAAATGATGAGAGGCATTGATTGTGTGGCTAGTCAGAGTTTTTTTCCCAGGGCTGAAATGGCTAGCAGGAGAGGGCACTGTTTTAAGGTGCTTGGAAGTAGGTGCAGAGGAGATGTCAGGGGTAAGTTTTTTATGCAGAGTGGTGAGTGCGTAGAATGGGTGGTGAAGGTGGATACAATAGGGTGTTTTAAGACACTGCTGGATAGGTACATGGAGCCTAGAAAAATAGAGGGCTATGGGTAACCCTAGGTAATTTCTAAGGTAAGTACATGTTCAGCACAGCATTGCGAGCCAAAGGGCCCATATTGTGTTGTAGGTTTTCTATGTTCTATGTTTTCTACTCCTTCAAATGTGGGTCCCTGTTAATTACATTCGCTTGAAGATGAGTGACTGGCATTTGACCCAGATGATTTAACTTTAAATTAAAGGGAGGTAGCGAGATTATTCTATGGGATATACAACTTAGATTCTTGAAATATAAATAAAAATTATGGGAAACATTCAGCAGGTCAGGCATTGTCTACAGAAAAGAAGTAGTTAACTTTTCGGTTTGTGAACATTTCCAGCATATTTCTATTTCAAATTATCAGCATCTTTGTTTTTTTTGATTTTGAAGACCTACATTCAGCAATTCCGAAACAGCATCTTCCCCTCGGCCATTAGATTTCTGAATTTTCCATGAACACTACCTCTTCTTGTTGTTTTGTTGTTCATCTATTTGTAATTTATAGTAATGTTTTTCCCTTGTACTTTACTGCTGCCGCAAAGCAACAAATTTCATGCATTTAAGAGTGATAACAATTCTGATTCTGAGCCTTAGTTATTTTTGTACAGAAGGAATTGCTACTAGATAAGCTTTTGGTTTGCATTTAAATCAGGAAAGCGATGCATTCGGTGTGTGGACCATAAGACCTTAAAACATAGGAGCAGAATTAGGCTATTTGGCCCATCAGGGCTGCCCTTCCATTCCACCAAGACTTTATTATCGCTCTCAACCCTATTCTGCCTTTTTCCTGTAACCTTTGACACTCTTACTAATCAAGAACTTAACAACCTATATTTTAAATATACCCAATGACTTGGCCAATGTCTGTGGGAATGAATTCCACAGATTCACCACCCTCTGGTTAAAGAAATTCCTTCCTGTCGCTGTTGTAAAGGGGCGTCCTTGCATTCTGAGGCTCTGCCCACTATAGGAAACATCCTCTCCGCATCCACTCTATCTATGCCTTTCAATATTCAATACATTTCAATGAGATCCTCCTCATTTTCCTAAACTCCAGCGAGTACAAGCCCAAGCCATCAACTGTTCCTCATATGTTAACCCTTTCATTCCCAGAATTATTCTCATGAATCTTCTCTGCACCTTCTCCAGTGTCAGCAGATCATTTCTAAGATGAGGGGCTCCAAGCTGCTCACAATACTCCTTAGGTGGTCTGACCAATGTCTTGTAAAGCCTTAGCCTTAAAATGTTTTATATTCTAATCTGATATGGATATTCTCTATTTAGTTGATGCAGCAACAACTATTGAAAACAAACATTCTAATAAAGATGTTGCATTTCCCATTGTCCCACAGAAACCAGGCGTCCCATTGGCAAGGAGCACTTTAATCACACATTGTTACAAAGATCTGGACTTCATGGATTTTATTTGTAGTTTGGTAACCAAGGCAGTCAAGGTTTGTAAGTTCTAAGGGTGTCCAGATTTTAATGATTTTGTTCCACTTGTAATTTACTTTGAATATATTTTCTCTTCAAAATCTTTTCACACCAAAGCTACTGACATGTGTAAAGCAAAGGATTCTTAATGGTTCTGCAAGGTTTGTAACTACATCAGAGATCCGCAAAATCTCTGGGTGGTTTCAGTGCCTCATAGCTGGGGAAGAGTAAGTAGATCCCATGGTTGCCACTGCTCTCTGTATCAATTGCTGATTTTTGAATCTATATTTATGTAGGCACGGACTAGACTGGCATGTAATGTCCTCCACTAATGAAGAAGTCTAGCCTCCCAAATGAAGAACAGCCAAAAATTAATGATATATGCGTGAGTTATTGGGAGAAATGTTACCACATTTCGTGTATGAAACCCTCCGTTAGTCAGCGTCAACCATGAACATCGCGTTGTAGCTGTCTACATGATACGCAAGCCAGGGCAGTATTATATGAAGAGCAAGCTGTTGTCCATCCCAAAGGAATGGCAGAGACTGATACAGTTTGGTACCAGTGATGTCGGAGGTGTTGCCAGTCAGCATTGAACTCAACGTGAGACTGCTTATGAACTCCAGCTCTGGATTTTTCCTCAGGGTTTACTCCCAAAGCCTTCCCCATGAGTGGGTATAGCCACAAGGTAACAGAGGTTTGAGATCAGAGTTTTCCTTCTAGATGAACTGCTAACCATGGCTGATGTGACCCATCTGCCCGAAACAGCTGGTTTTAAGGCACCAGCAACCCCCTTTGCCCCTTCTTCTGTCGGTAGAAATGGTTCCACCAAGTTTACTAGCTAAACCACATGTGGAGGCCAGGAACTGGATTTGGTTGCAGAGGCTATTTGGGACGCATGCCCTTGGGAGCATTTAATAGTTTGCGGGATCTTGTCTCCCAACACCTCCCCTGGCTATGACAACCTTAAAGAATCACATTCTGCATGTCAAAAAAGTTCTCATTTCAAGTAATTCTGATAGTTATTTATTTCACTTTTGTCTTAGGAATTTGCTGATTATCCCAACACTGCAGCACATTTGAGAGTTTTGTTTTCTTTCTATGCATCTACCATTGTTGGAGCATTAAGTGCTGTGGATAAAGTCACCGACACCATCGTTGCTAAGTTGCTTCCATATATCCAGAAGGTAATTAATTTTGTCTGGATGAAGTTAATGCATAAGAGAAAGCAATAGCTGTCCATCTTATAAAAACTTATGAATTTAGGTTGCTCACGAGTCAATCCTGCTAAATTCCTTGCATTGCAGAAGGTTGCAAGTAAAGCATTAATTTAATGAAGTATGGGTTGTATAATAAAGGACTGATGACCTAATTGTTGCTCAATAATACACTCAGCAACAGTCAGGATCAAATAGATGACATAGCAGTCCTTGTTGCAGTGATATCTGTATGCACTGCTTGTTTGCTTATAACCTTTCATGCCAATGCTTCCATGCAATCTCAGCTTTGGTTTTTTTGTCAATATTTTGGGGTATCTGGCATTCATGGTGCTTATCTTACATTTTTTTAGGGACTGAGATCTGCATTAGCAGATTACAGAGCTGCTACGTACATGATAATCTCTCAGCTTGCGGTGAAAGTTGTCTTGGAGTCTTCTCTGGTAAATACTCTAGCCCAGCAAATCTGTAAAACACTTGTGAAGATCCCAGTTCTGATCCGAGAAGGATTAAGCTGCCTGATTATTTTACTGCAGCATCAAAAGAGTGAAAAGATTAGTCAAAAGTAAGTGCTTTATAGCTTTCATTTTGACAGGAATTGTTTAATACTGTTCTGTAATGTTAAATTCTTGGGTTAGGGGTTTATGGTACTATTTAAATATTGCTTTCTTGAAGTAGCAGTATTACAAATGGGTGGAGGAGTCGGTATACATCTCTACCCAAAGGAGTAAGATGCTCTGTCCCTCGGCTAGCCTACAAGTCACCCTTGGGCAAGGTGTAGCACCTGGTTAGACCTCTCCCCCACACCCCCCTCACGTGCAGCCATGGGAGCAGGTGGTGGATGGTCGTATAAGCAGCTGGTGCATATCACAAGTCCTGTTTATGCAACCACCGATGCCAGACAGACAGTCTCTGAAGAGTATTGATAATGGCAGGAGTCACCCACCTTGTAAAGACACTGCCCAGAAGAAGACCACTTCTGTAGAAAAAATTGCAAAGGTCAATCATGGTCACCATGATCACCCACGTGATACAACACGGCACATAACGCACCAACAATTAGAACAAAAATTGTCTGTTAAAACAGTGCAAATTGCAGAAATTCCTGAGAGATGTGTTCAGAACACATTTTTAAAATGAAGTGCGTGCAGTGACTAAAATAGCCTATTTGTGAAACAGTTTAAATAGCATCGATGTCTTACTGAGACATATAACGTCATTCAGATTGTTACATTTATCAGCAAGCTGGTTAATGTTTCTACATTTTGAAGTTTCATATTCCTTCCTCAACCTCAGGTTCCAGCCTGGAGAATTCACCATTTAGCTAGTTCCTAATGTAAAATAATTTTCTATCATGCACCACAGTAGCATAGCAGTTAGTGCAATGCTATTACAGCTTGGGGTGTTCTGCAGTTCAGTGTTCAATTCTGACTTCGATCTGTCAGGAGTCTCTGTACGTCCTCCCAGTGAGGTTTCTCCAGGTGCTCCGTTTCCTCCTGCAGTCCGGGTAGATCAATTTGTCATTCGTCGGGGTTGTGGGGTTGCTGGGGCCATGCGGCTTGAAGGGCAGAAGCCAATCCTCGCTGTACTGCTAAATAAATAAACAAATACTTGGTTAGTTTGGAAGGAAGGGACACACGTGTTAAGAATTTTAGATGCCCCAATTTCTGATCATTGTGGTCTTTATTTTGCAGGACCTTTAATAATC
Organism: Mobula hypostoma; assembly: GCF_963921235.1. Lineage (NCBI taxonomy): Eukaryota > Metazoa > Chordata > Chondrichthyes > Myliobatiformes > Myliobatidae > Mobula > Mobula hypostoma. The sequence continues at coordinate 22,925,957 of NC_086104.1, read as the reverse complement.
TCTGTAATATCCCTGACCTTATCACGAATCTTCAAGCAATTGATGTTCAGTATAAAGTTTCTCCCCTGCTCAGTCATCTTCTCCCCAATCTGATCCATTCCATCATCACAGGTACTGTTCTGGTTTGTGTTTAAAATGCACTCAGTCTCGGATCCACATACAGACGTGGTGAAATCACACAGATATGGCTGTCACTTCTGCTGTTCTTGTTACTTTAATACAGTTGTGTAGGGTACCCCATACAGAGCAACATTGCAGTTACATTACTGAAGTTAGTATTCAGAGACCTGGACTGTTCATTCAAAACCATGTCTTTTAATGCCACAACAGCAACGAGATAATTTAAAGTGATACAATTCCACCTTTATTTCAGTTATGGTGACTCTTTAATGACCAAGTCAATGTTAAGTAACACATTTGTCTTGGAAGGAAATTTCCATCCTTATCTATGTACAACAGAAGGTTCACTTTCCATGTGTCTGCAATCTGCCTTCAGGTCCTCATCGCTTTCTTTACCTTGGTCATTGATGCCAATCTGGGGGTCATAACCTCTAGCTCTTCATTTCTACCTCACCTTACCCACAACCCCCACTTTCTCCAGCCACTCAGCAATGTCCTTGAACCTTACCCCAAGGAGGCAGCATGTTATTCTGGAATTACACATGCGACTCTCTGCTCCTACAGTAATGTAATCCCCAGTAACTAGTGCTCTCCTGACTTTACCCATTCCACTGTGTACAACTGTTATGGTTCCTGTTACACCCCAAGTGAACCCTTCAGTTATCAGTATTCAGAGCTGGCTGGAGTGCAAGATGTCTCTTTTTCGAGGGTCTCTTGAAAGTTCATCGGCCTTGTTAATTTTTTTGTCGTGTCTGACCCAGCCATCTCCCTGCATTCTTCTGAGCAGTAGGGTGACCACCTTCTGAAACATTAATTCAACCCGATAGATGGACAAACTGTAATGATATCAACTGTTCCACCTCAATCCAGTGCTCATGCTGCTCTCTCTGACAGTGCTTCCTATGCCCATGGTTCTCCAGAACACAAGAAGTACACCAAAACTCTCACTTGGCAAAGGATGTGCACTCTGGTCTGATGAGTTGTGCCATGCTTCTTTAAGTTCTGATGAGTTCACTTATAACTTATAAAAATAAATATAATTTAACTCTTTAAATCGAAAACTTTGCTGTTGTTTCACAAAATATCACGATCCATCAGTACAAGAAGTGTATGCTTTTACAGAACCAACAGGTTTTGCTCATTTTTGCAAGATCTGAGTCAGCTCAGTTCAATTAATGATTTCTAATTGACTTCTGAATTAACTAGATGCCTGGCAGGAGCATGTACTGTTTCGTTTTACAATTAAATCTACATGGTTAATTGATCTTAGCATTTGAATGAAATCAGGCAGCTATTTCAGAATTGAAAGAACAAACAAGGTGACGTAACATCCTGTCACAGGTCTTGAATGTCTTTAAACATTTCACATGTTCTGAATTTCTTTGAAGTGCTACGGTCATTAAGCAGGCAAAATGCAATTTTTTTGGAACACTAAAATACTAAAACCGGGAATTAGTGATATTCTGTTGAACAGTTGATCTGACTGTTGGTGTGGTGCTTAATGGTGTGTTCTCTTGGACACTGAGATAATTCACAGTCTTCTCCAAATGCATTGTAGTGGTATGCTATGGAGCTGTTATGATTATAGTTGCACATGAAAAATAGTATTTCTGATTGTGAGGCAAACCTTTTATAATAGAGCTGGATGTCAGTTTTATTTAACCATGGTTTCATGACAAGATTGTGGAACATGTATTGCCATTTCAGTTTGCTTTTGAAAATTAGTTCTTTTAGGCAAAAAGTAGCATTCAATGCCTTCTGTTCCAAAGATTTAACTTTACAATGAAGACATTGTACATCTAAAGTTTATTACAGATTTTACAGTTGTATATAAAACTAACTGCTAAATCAACTCACAACAATTTAACTTAAAAGTAATAATTTAAGCTGTCATAATAAAACCAGAATACAGATCCTCCTCAGTAGAGAAACGGCCGACTTGCATAGAACTCATACTTTTGAGCATTTGGGAAACAGCAAGATGGTTTGACCATCTGTTACAGCAGGGTCGTAGAGATTTGTCACAGGGGAACTTGGCTTGTGATTAGCTCTTTAATATGTCAGCTGTTAAGTTTAGTTCACCCTGCTGTAACCTGTGGGGGCCCTGGTAGATGTTTAAAATACATGTTTACTAATGACTGTTAACAAATCTAGATGTGGAAGCCCATTTCCTCTGTATCTGGATATCCTTCATTGTTCAGGGTTTTTTTTTCTTTTGACTTGATCTGAAACCATTAATTCCTCCCTGGGATTTGGTTCAACAAGCATGCCCCTCTGCCAAAAGGTGTCAAGCCTCATCCCAATCCAGTGTTAATAGATGATATTCCAATCTATTAACTATCACATCTTCTTCAAACAGTTAATTGATTATTGGGTTTCACCAAGGTATCTTGCGATTCTGATCGTGTCAGCTTTTGGCAGAAAATAAATATTCACTGACCTCTAATCAAATTATTTTCTTAATGCATGATTGCAAAGCCACTGCAGTTACTCAGTTAGACCACTCCCTTAACGGCTCCTAAACCCATGATATAAATCACCAAGAAAGACAAAGCAGCAGTTGGGTAGGAGCACTATCACTGTTAGGTTTTTCTCCAAGATATGTACCATTCTGATTTGGACATTGTCATGTCTGAATCCTGGAATCCCACGCCCAAACAATACTGAGAATATCTTCACTAGAAGGACTGCAGTGGTTCATGAAGGTAGTTCATCACCACCTTCTCAAGTGAAAAGAGAGATCAGGATGCTGGCCTTGTTAGTAATACATAGTTCCAAAAAAATAGTTTGAAAGAGGATCAGCCATTTATGATACGGGTGGCTTTCTTTTATCCTTTTTGTATATTTTCCACAATTTATAATTTTTTTAACTACAAACGTAGAAGTCTATTTTGCTCTATCTTTCAAAAGCTCCAAGATTTCAGCTGTGAATTTTAATCCCAACCCAATCATCACATGAGTCTTTAGAGCAGGGGTTCCCTACCTGGGGTCCATGGACCCTTCTGTTAGTGGTAACAATCCATGGCGTTAAAGTTGGAAACCCCTGCTGGTGAGAGGTGGCGTGTGCGTGCATACGCACAGACATACGCACGGGCACACACGAGTTTTAGGAGTGAGAAAAATATGAAATTATAAAGTAGACAGTCACAGGTTTTGGATATTTGGCGGGGGGGCAAGAATGAAATTTTGGAAATATTCAGCGAGTTGAACAGCGTCTAAGGGAAGAGAGTCAAAAGTCCCTGTTTCGAGTAATTGAGTCTTCATCAGTGCAACAGGCGAAGCATCTTGTTGCTCCTCAGTTAGATGTATTCAGGTAGAATTTATTGAACCTGTTTATCAATCTTAAAATGATGTGCCATGACCAAGTTGTGAAAATCTGCCCCATGCTACTAAAATCTACTAGTTTTAGTAATTAACCTGTCAGCTCTCCACATTATTTTACTTGAAGCTTGAAAATGCTAAGAAGAGAATAAAGAAATGTCAGACTTGTTTCATTTTTAAAAAAAATCTTCCTTCCTGGTCTGAATTTAGTTTCTAAAATAAGACCATAAGACAAAGGAGCAGAAGTCGGCCATTCGGCCCATCAAGTCTGCTCCGCCATTTTATCATGAGCTGATCCATTCTCCCATTTAGTCCCACTCCTCCGCCTTCTCACCATAACCTTTGTTGCCCTGGCTACTCAGATACCTATCAATCTCTGCCTTATATACATCCAATGACTTGGCCTCCACTGCCGCCCGTGGCAACAAATTCCATAGATTCACCGCCCTCTGGCTGAAAAAATTTCTTCGCATCTCTGTTCTGAATGGGCGCCCTTCAATCCTTAAGTCATGCCCTCTCATACTAGAGTCCCCCATCATGGGAAACAACTTTACCATATCCACTCTGTCCGTGCCTTTCAACATTCGAAATGTTTCTATGAAGTCTCCCCTCATTCTTCTAAACTCCAAGGAATACAGTCCAAGAGCGGACAAACGTTCCTCATATGTTAACCCTCTCACTCCTGGAATCATTCTAGTGAATCTTCTCTGTACCCTCTCCAATGTCAGCACATCCTTTCTTAAATAAGGAGACCAAAACTGCCCACAGTACTCCAAGTGAGGTCTCTCCAGCGCCTTATAGAGCCTCAACATCACATCCCTGCTCCTATACTCTATTCCTGTAGAAAAGAATGCCAACATTGCATTCGCCTTCTCCACCACCGACTCAACCTGGAGGTTAACGTTAAGGGTATCCTGCACGAAGACTCCCAAGTCACATTGCTTCTTAGAACTTTGAATTCTCTCCCCATTTAAATAATAGTCTGCCCATTTATTTCTTCTGCCAAAGTGCATAACCATACACTTTCCAACATTGTATTTCATTTGCCACTTCTTTGCCCGTTCTCCCAATCTATCCAAATCTCCCTGCAGACTCTCTCTTTCCTCAGCACTAACGGCCTTTCCACCTATCTTTGTATCATCAGCAAATTTAGCCACAAAGCCATCTATTCCATAATCCAAATTGTTGATGTACAACGTAAAAAGAAGCGGCCCCAACACAGACCCCTGTGGAACGCCACTGGTAACTGACAACCAACCAGAATAGGATCCCTTTATTCCCACTTTCTGTTTCCTGCCAATCAGCCAACGCCCTATCTACATATGTAACTTTCCTGTAATTCCATGGGCTTTTATCTTGTTAAGTAGCCTCATGTGTGGCACCTTGTCAAAGGCCTTCTGAAAATCCAAATATACAACATCCACTGCATCTCCCTTGTCTAGACTACTTGTAATTTCCTCAAAAAATTGTCATAGGTTTGTCAGGCAGGATTTTCCTTTAAGGAATCCATGCTGAATTCTGCCTATCTTGTCATATGCCTCCAGGTACTCCGTAACCTCATCCTTGACAATCGACTCCAACAACTTCCCAACCACCGACGTCAAGCTAACAGGTCTATAATTTCCTTTTTGCTTCCTTGCCCCCTTCTTAAATAGCGGAGTGACATTTGCAATCTTCCAGTCCTCCGGAACCACGCCAGAATCTATCGACTTTTGAAAGAAACGAATAAGGGATGAATTATCTGTGTGCTTCATCCATTTGATCATTTTTTAAATCAGTTTTTTGAACTTTTTATCCCCTGTGGCATTTAGTAGCTTAAAATGTTGCATGACTCATTGAATTATTTTGTTTCTTTTGCTGAAACAGCTGAAGAAGAGGAAAAAAGTCCTGGTGCACAAACACACTTCCAACTTCTGGAAGCTGTACTTCAGACTATTACACTGCAGGACAACTTGGACCAAACCACAGCCAAGTAAATATAATTTGCATTTTGCTTCTTTGCTTTTATAATGCCATTTTTTATGACTGGCATTTATTTTGAGATTGGACAAGTGAATACTTTTGGTGATTCAAGCAAAACACACCAAAGTTGTTGGTGAACGCAGCAAGAGGTACAGTCGACGTTTCGGGCCGAGACCCTTCATCAGGACTAACTGAAAGAAGAACTAGTAAGAGATTTGAAAGTGGGAGGAGGAGATCCAAAATGATAGGAGAAGACAGGAGGGAGAGGGATAGAGCCAAGAGCTGGGGCGTATGCGGAACTCGCTGAGGTGTGGGCAAAGGGGGACAAAGGTGAGGCCCTTACTGAGGACAGAGCATTTTGCCTCAGAGAGTTGAAGGTCAGAGGGGGATGGTAAAGACCCGGCATGGATGAGAAGTGGGATCAGAGGAGGGAGCGGGGAGGCTAGGGGTGTCACTGGAGAGGGGAGGGTTGGGGTGAGAGGAAGATGGAGCCTCTGAGGGCCCAGGAGCTGACGGTGGGATCTGAGGGAGACAGGGTTGCAGCGTGGTAATGGGGGAAGGGGAGACGGGAGTCACAATAGCGGCACATAAAGACCCAGCTTGGAGTTCAAGGCTGGAGTCACAGTTGGTGGTTTCACAATCGCTTTCAAGGCGTACACGGAACTTGCTGAGGTGTGGGCGTGTTTAGCCCTTTTGGTTTAACACTTTTGGTGATTGTTTTTCTCCCACTTTGCCACTTTCTTGTTCATTCATTCTATTACATAATGTTTTTTATTGTTAGATTTTCTTCCCCACATTTGGTTCTTCACACTATTTGACCTGCTTGCTCGTTCATAGTTTAGAATACCACCACTATTTTCAGAAACCCCTTTGCCCCCCAAAATCCAAACCCACTTTGGCATCTCATATGTTCATATGATCCTATCATGTATTCTGATAAGTACCTCTCATATCTGGAACTTACTTTTATTCAAGAAGGAGTAAAGATCTTTCTGGCAGTGTCTGATGACAATGTTTACGCTCTGAACTATACTCAATTTTTTTTTAAATGGTAAGATAAAACGGATTTCCCAATAAATATACTTCAAAGCTATGAAATAAATAACTGAGTTAATGTAATTATACTTCATATAAAGATAAACTAAGAATTGCAAGATTATTATTAAGCGGAAATGTTTTTTAAAGAGGATTTTCTGAGTTTTGTTTCAGTTTGTCTTGTAATGTAAAAGAATAGCTAATTCAAAATAAAACTTAAAACACTCAATTCCTGTGTTAGTAAGTGATATATAATCTGTGTCAAATTCTGTGGAGTGGATCTGCCATGTGATAAATTTGCTGAATAATGTGTTATTGCAACTGTTAACACACACATCATCTGTAAGGACCCATAGCCAGCAATCTTTGGGTAGGTTTTATATAGATAAATGTCTGGCTATAGTTCACCAGAGATTTACTGCTATGGTTCATGTATCTTTATTGTTGATTTAGTTCATGCAGTATCTGAATTGTTTTCCAGCATGCTTCTCGAGGAGTATATTTCTTATTCGACACAGGATGTTGACCCCGATAGTCTTTCTGCATTAAATCAGAAAATTATGCCCTTGGTCAGACTTTTGGAAACAAGGTAAGGTATATCCACACAAGCATATCATACTAGTGCATTGGTGTGTGCAACTCTTTGAACTGAAGGTACTTTTGTTAAACTGTCAAAGATGTATCTGCCTTTGGAAGATTTGAACTTTGAATGCAAAATAATGGCACAGTTTTTGGAGAAAGGCCAACGATGCATTCCTGCAGTCAGTTGTAATATATCCAGAATAGGCTGCAATACTTTATAGATCTCTGAGGACAAGTAATACTGGGACAGTGCCTCTTGCCAGTGAAGTGTCATTTTAATTCAACTTAAGGTCGCTTTGATGTCTGGTCGTAGGTGGCTAAAGAAAAGAGTGCATATCATCAAAAGTAAAAGTTCTTAGATTTTAAGGCTGCTGTATTTATTGAATTTTTTGATCTGAAAATAAAGGCAACCTTTTCTTTTCAAACCTATTTTAAATGTTTCATTAAAATATAATTTCATTGATATATATTGTTGGCTTTTATTTCCATCTAATGACTTCTTTTTTTGTTGAATAAAGATACCCCAAAGCTTATGAATTTTCTTTGGGATGCCAGATGAAAAAAATTACAAGCCAGAGAGAGCAAGATGCCTTCAACCAGTTTATTTCTCTGTCTTTGAGCAGTGTGAAGTATCAGGTAAAATTGACCTCAATGCTCAGGGATGCAGCGAGGTTTTAAAAATCTGTTTTGCAGCAAACTTCATTTTTTGATTTTAATGGTTCAATTTGAAGATGCAACTGAATGTCATAGTTCTTTAGAATTAACATTACATTGAAGTGAAACAATGTATGATTTCATTCTGATCTTATTGCATCATAGAAACTGTAATAGTGTAGTCCTTCTTAAAAAATGAAAGAAATTACTTTCAAGAATTGCTGTTACAGAAAGATATGTTCTTGGTTGTGCCATAAGCATTTTGTATGGATGATTTACTGTTGTACCTTCTGAAGCTGTAAAGCTGCAATAGGTTTGAACAGATATTTTATCTCCTTAATAAGGGTCCTATTTCATGTCACATTGATGGAAATATTTCTTACCTACCTTTTTCTCTCATTTTGCCTGTTGTCTGTCATCTACAGTGGCTACATGAAGGCAATATCTGTGCCTAACTTCATATTTTGCTCAATTGATAAGCCGAGTATCTCCCTGCAAGACAATGGATCAGGAATTGTAATTTATAAATTATTTCAGTTGAAGTGTAAAGTTAGATTGGAACTGATGGATGTTGGCGAGAATTTTCTCCCCTTGAATAGTTCCCATTGTAACTGATGGGGTATTGCTTAATGTTGCAAATGAATGCTATAGGCTCCAGCTTAACGGATTATTGTCATGGAAATCACAGACTCATAGAAAACTACAGTGCCGAAACAGCCCTTCAGCCCATCCAGTCTGCCAGACAATTCATCTGCCTAGTCTCATCGACCTCCACATGGACCATAGGCCTCCATCCATATACATCCCCCTCTCATCCATATACATGTCATTTTATTTGCGAGAACCTACATACCCATCCACATTTTTTCTTAAATGTTGAAATTGACCCCAGATTCACCACTTGTGCTAACAGCTCGTTCCACAGTCTCACCACTCTCAGAGTAAAGAAGTGCCCCCTTAAACATTTCACCTTTCACCCTTAACCCTGGGCCTCTAGTTGTAGTGTCATCCAACCTCAAATGCTGCTTGCATTTACCCTATCTATACCCCTCAATTTTGTATAACTATCAAGTCTCCCCTCAACCTGCTATGTTTTAGGGAATAAAATCCTAACCGATTCAGCCTTTCCCGATAACTCAGGTTAACTCCTGTCAAAATCTTTGTAAATTTTCTGTGCATTCTTTCAATCTTATTTGTAAGTAGGTGACCAAAACTAGACATAATACTCCAAATTAGACCTCATCTTCATCTCACGCAATTTCAACATAACATCCCGACTCCTGTACTCAACACATTGATTTATGAAGGCTAGTGAGTCAAAACCTTTCTTTACGACCCTATCTACCGTGAAGCCACTTCTAAGGAATTATGGATCTGTATTTCCAGATTCCTTTGTTCTACTGTGCTTCATAGTGCTCTACCACTCACCGTGTAAGACCTACCCTGGTTCGTCCTCCCAAAGTGCAACACCTCACACTTGTCTGCATTGAATTCCATCTGCCATTTTTCCAGCTGGTCCAGATCCCACTGTTGGAGCTTTGATAGTTTTCCTTGCGATCCATTACACCCCCAATCTTGGTGTCATCTGCAAATTTGCTGATCTAGTTAACCAAGTTACCATCCTTATCTTTGATATAGATGACAAACAGCAATGGACCCAGCACCGATCCCTGCAGCACACCACTAGTCACAGGCCTCCAGTCAAAGAGGCAACCACCTACAGCCACTCTCTGGCTTCTTCCACGAAGCTAATGTCTAATCCAATTTACTACCTCATCTTGAATGCCAAGCAACTGAACGTTCTTGACCAACCTGCCATGCAGGACCTTGTCAAAGCCCCAGCTTAGGTTCATGCAGACCACATCCACTGCCTTGCCTTTTCAACTTTCCTGGTAACTTCCTCAAAACAATGTATAAGTATGGTTAGATAACAACTTAGCACACACAAAAACCATGTTGACTATCCATAATCAGTCCCTGTCTATCCAAATAGTGACAAATCCAGGCCCTTATAATACCTTACAATAACTTTTCCATTGCTGATGTCAGGCTCACTGGCATATTATTTCCTGGCTGATTCTTAGAGCTTTTCTTAAACAACAGAACAACATTTACTATCGTCCAATCCTCCAGTACCTCACCAAAGGGTGTTTTGAATGTCTCTGTTTGAGCCCCTGCAGTTTCTGCACTAGCCTCTCACAGGGTCTAAGAGAACATCTTGTCAGACCCTGGAGATTTATCCATCCTAATTTGCCTCAAGACCACCTATTCAGTAATCTGTACAGGGTCCATGACCTCACTGCTGCATTTTCTCACATCTATAGATTCTGTGTCTATTTCCCTCGTAAATACAGATACAAAAATATCTATTTAAGATCTCTCCCATCTTTTTCGACCATGCATAAATTACCACTCTGATCTTCCAGAGGACTAATTTTGTCCCTTGCTATCCTTTTGCTGTTAATATATCTCAAGAAACCCTTAGAATTCTCCTTCACCTTGCCTGCTAGAGCAACTTCATGCCTTCTTTTAGCCCTCCTCATTTGTTCCTGCCTGCCTATATACCTACTATGCACCTCGTTTTTCTTTACCAGAGCTTCAATATCTCTCAAAAACCAAGATTCCATAAATCTGTTATTCTTGTCTTTTATTCTGACAAGGACATACAAACTCTGTACTCTAAAAATTTCACTTTTGAAGGCCTTCCCTTTACCAAGTACACCTTTGCCAAAAAAACAACCTGTCCCAATCCTCACTTGTCAAATCCTTGCTGATACCATCAAAATTGGCCTTTTTCCAATTTAGAATCTCAAACTGAGGACCTGACCTATACATTTCCATAATTATAAGGACATTGTCTGGATTGGAGAGCATGCCTTATGAGAATAGGTTGAGTGAATTTGGCCTTTTCTCCTTGAAGCAGCGGAGGATGAGAAGTGACCTGATAGAGATGTATAAGATCATGAGAGGCATTGATCTTGTGGATAGCCAGAGGCCTTTTCCCAGGCCTGAAATGGCTAACATGAGGAGACATAGTTTTTAAGGTGCTTAGAAGTAGGTACAGAGGGGATGTCAGTGGTAAGTTTTTCATACAGAGAGTGGTGGAGGCGTGGAATGCACTGCCGGCGACGGTGGTGGAGTCGGATACAATAGGGCCTTTTAAGAGACTGTTAAATGGGTATGAGGAGCTTAGAAAAATAGAGGGCTATGTGGTAGGTTAATTCTAGACATTTTCAAGAGTAGGTTACATGATTGGCACAACATTGTGGACTGAAGGACCTGTAATCTGCTGTAGATTTCGATGTTCTAATTACCTTGAAGCTAATGGCATTATAATCACTAGATGTAAAATGTTCTTCTGCACAAACTTCTATCACCTGTCCTGTCTCATATCCTAACAGGAGATCTAGTATCGCGCACTTTCTCATCTAAGTATTGATTATGGAAACTTTGCTGAACATATTTACACAACCTGTTCTTTTAACTCAGGTCCTTAAGTCCAGGCAACATCCTGGTAAATCTTTTCCGCACCCTGGTTTGGTACCATTTTTCCCTTTGTTGTTCATAGTCATAGGTACAATTGACATCACAATTGCAGAGGGGAAAACTGAGAGAGGTTCTAACTCTAGATCAGGGGTACCCAGTCTTTTTAATGCCATGGCATCCATACCATTAACCGAGGGATCTATGAACCCCAGGTTGGGAACCCCTGCTCTAGATAGCTGTTAGTTGGCCCTCACTGGAAGAGCGTTAGATGGGCTCGTATTTTCTGACAGTTGACCTTCCAAGTCCAATAGTTTCTGATGGTAAATTGTTTTTACTTGTGTAGGTACAAGTGCTTGGGCTAGATTTGGGGCTTGTGGAATTATGTCCTTCTGGTAAAGTCAATTAAAATCTATTCTTTAATAACTTCTAACCAAATATCACTATTTTAGTTGTTGACAGATTCTGACACATCGCTGTTGCTGAGTCTCAATCACCCGCAGCTTAACGTCCGAGTATCTGCTGTGGAACACTTAAAGGAAATCATTAAAACCTCACAGGTAATGCAGGGTTTAATTATTAACCAATATATTTGCTCACAATGTACAATGTACATGTTCAGCCATATTGTTAGCATTCGAACCCCCAAATAGCAACTCCCGGTTTGTTTCACTGCACAAAAGCCTGCTTTAATACGTCAGTGAAGAGAGTTGTTTTGAGATGTGGAAGATTAATAAGAGACCCTGTTTTTCTCATTCCAGTGAATGTAAAAGGTCTCAGGACACAATTTTGGAGGAGGGGCAGGCACTATGGTATTGTAGCGGTTAGTGAGACACTATTACAGCTTAAGGCAGGGGTTCTCAATCTTTTTTTATGCCAAGGAGCAATGCCATTAAGCAAGGTGTTTGTGGACCCCAGGTTAGGAACCCCTGGCTTTGGAGTTCAGAGTTCAATTCCGACATCATCTGTTAAGAGTCTATATGTCATCGCTATGGAATACATGGGTGCTGTAGTTTTCACCTACAGTCCAAAAACATATTGGTTAGTAGGTTAATTAGTCATTGTAAATTGTTCCGTGTTAAATCAGGGGTCACTGGGTGGCATGGTTCAAAGGGCTAGGAGGGCCTATTCCATAAATAAATAAATAAATTTCCTGGCCAATGTCCATGTTTCATTGAGTATTAAAACGGAGATATCTTTAATACTGTGTTTGTGGTTGCTTGCTCTGTACTGGTTGGTTGCCATATTGCAAAACTATCCACACTTCAAAGCTATGAAATTGGCAATAAAGTACTTGGGGAAGTCCGAGAAGGAATATTAAATATTATAAAATGCAAATGTCTTCTGGAAAGTTCCATTTCATTGTTTTTAATTGCTTGCTTTATCCGAAGATTTTGTAATCTAAAATCTATGTAAAGGGATTGATTATTGAAGTGAATGTCATGGGACTTTTCAAATCCCTAAATTTAGAAGCATTCCATATACAAGATAATGCTGTGAAGTTACAACTATCTGAAGTGACAGGCAGGCTGCTCATGGTGAAGTTAAGTTATGAGTGATTAATTCTAGGCCAAGACCATGTCATTACAGGGCCTGTGAAAAGTCTTTCTCCTAGGTTTCAATGTACAAGAGATGTTGTGAAATGAAATGAAGCCTTCATTAGACATAACAGCTACTTACCACTGCAATGTTAGTGTAGCGTAGAGTGTTCGTGATATATTCTGTAGGCAATAAATTTTAACCACATCCTTAACAGATAGAGATATTGAGCTGCTTAAGTATATTTTGACAGTATATCACAATAGTTTTAGATTGAGTAGTTCAATGCCTTTTTTTTTCTTTAAAGGAAAGATATTCTTAAATGATTATTGGGAAATGTGTAAGGAGAGTGCTAGAGAAATTTACAAAACTTATTCCGGCAATAAGGGACTTAAATTATGCAGATAGAGCAGAGGATGTCACAGCGAGTCCTGATAAAGATGTTTTCAAACACAGTGTTTGTAGAGAGAAACTGCTCACATTTGACAGCAATCAAGAACGAAGGTGTATATTTTGACACCACGCACTGTCAGAGTAGTAGAGGAGGTAGAATTTTCAGGGCTTACTGGAATTGAAAGTTTGGCTGGATTGCTCCTACATCGAGCTAGTAGATAGAACTATACTGGTCAAATAGTGTCCAATGCTGTAAGCATTCAGTGATGATCTTCATTTAAGTAATGTGGTTTTATAATTTGCAAATCTAAGAATTGTAAAATTCTGTGTCAGTTTGCTTTAAACATCTTGGTTCCAACCTGATAATGGATGTCATAATCAGCCTGCTTCTTGGGGCAGCAGCTTGAACATGATGAATGCCTGTTTAATATTGTCAGACTACACTATAGGCATTGGAATGTTACTTGAATCTGCCAGCTGTTTGATCATAGAAGTAAGCATGAATTGTTATTAATTTGAACACTTCTTTTAAAGGAGGGATATGATGATACTTTCTTGAAAGAAAGTATTTTGGAACGAATAAAAGATGACAGTCCAGAAGTAGTTCTTGTTGCTCTTCAAGCTCTGGAGGTGAGTTTAGTTTTCTTCTAATTAGTGGTAAGTTGGGCCTGGGTAATTAGCCCCTTTTGTGTGGGCTTGGTAACCTTCTCACCTGCAACATCTCTTTAGCACTGTCTGGAAAGGAGTACGGGAATTGTCCCTGGTAATGTATCCAATACTTAAATTTCACTCTCCATCATAGTTGACATGGCTATCATCAGTCGCACTGCATAAAATAGCTGCAGCACACACAAAATGATGGAGGAACTCAGCAGGCCAGACAGTATCTATGGAAAAGAGGAAACAGTCAATGTTTCCTTCATCGGGAATGGAAAGGAAGGGGAGAAGTCAGAGTAAGAAGGTGTGGGGCGGGGGGTGGGAAGGCGAAGAAGTAATACAAGAAGTCCCCTCCCTCCCAGCCTGCTGAGCTCCTCCTGCATTATGTGTGTTGCTTTAGATTTCTAGCATCTGCAGATTTTCTTGTGTTTGGCATAAAATAACTACTGTGTTTTCTATATCATAGCTATGACTGCAGATCATAAGTTCTCTATCTACCGGAAAATGTGCTTGTGCATTTTGAAGTTGTAAAAGGTGCAATGTAAATCTGGTTCTATCCCAGATGAGTAATTCATGAAATTTGCTGTCACCTTTTGGTGTACCTATTGAAAACAACAGCTTCATTTTTACATGTCTCTTGCCTCCCTTTCCTGAATATTTTCTGTAGTATATTCTGTGAGTATCTTCTCTTAAATTTGGATCATATTTAACCAACATAAGGTACATTGCCTCTAACTTGAGTGGAATAAAACATGGTCAGAAGTCAATTGTATTTAACATTTCCTTTTGTCTCTAAAGAATTTCCATTTTTGAAGATCAGCATTCCGTAAACAACTGAGCATTTGTTTGACAGATTAACTTGTAAAATGTACACTCAGTGGCCACTTTATTAGTTACACCTGTACACCTGCTCATTAATACAATTATCTAATCAGCCAATCATGTGCAGCAGCTCAATACATAAAAGCATGCAGAAGTGGTAAAGAGGTTCAGTTGTTGAGAGCAAACACCAGAATGGGAAGAAATGTGACTGAAGTGACTTTGACTATGGAATGTTTGTTGGTGCCAGATGGGGTGGCTTGAGTAACTCAGAAACTGCTAATCTCTTGGGAATTCACACACAGCGGTCTCTAGAGTTTGCAGAGAATGGTGTGAAAAACAAAAAAAAGCATCCACTGAGTGGCAATTTTGTGGGTGAAGATGTCTTTTTGATGAGCGAGGTCAGAGGAGAAAGGCCAGACTAGTTCAAGCTGATGGGAAGGCAACAGGATCACAAATAACCACACCTTACAACAGTGTTGTGCAGAAGCACATCTTTGAATGCACAGTGTGTCAAACCTTGAAGTGGATAGGCTACAGCAACTGAAGACCATGAACATACACACAGTGGCCCCTTTATTTGGGAGAGAAGGTAGTGACCATTGAGTATACAGTAAATTTCCTTGTGTTGTATTTCTCATGCCACGTCAAAGTGTCTATTGGGCGTATGAAATATCCTTTTGGACTCCTTGTACGAAAGTTATAAACAGATGCCCTCCTTGATTATTTACAGTTAATAATAATTTTTAAAATAACTATGTTTTATCAATTAGACTGGCTCTTTAGTCAGAAGTTCTTGGGAAGCTTTTAAAAACGAGTTGCTATTTAGTCGGACAACTGACCAATGTCTGTGATTCATTTTTGGATGACCTTTGTTCACAATGGCAGCTGTCATCCAAGGCTGCTGTCTAACAAAGAGCTAAGATTTTGTAAAACAACGAACTAAACTTCATGATAAAGTGTAATTTTGCTTAATTTTTAGGCCTACTCGAGACATTTGGTCCAAGAAGAGAAAGTTTCTTCTCTTTTGTCACTGTTTCAACGAGTGAATCTTTCTGAGAACGAGCACTGGTGGGTAACATTATAAGGACAAAGGTTTATATAGCTGAGAGATAATTAGAATGTTTAGAAGTAGCTAATGATAGATTCAAATATCTCCCTCCTTTCTCCCTGTTGAAATGAAAGTGTTTGTTCTGGAAAAAAAAAACATTTCAACAGAAGACAGATACCACTAGTGAAGCCAATCATCTTTATTTGGGATAGCTGAGTCTTGGCTGATGCCATCCCATTCTTTCCAACAGTTACAAAATGTTTATCAGGAGCTAAAGCATTAATTTTATGCTATCCTCCCATCAGATTGGTTATTGTTAGCATTAACCCATCCACCGCTGATGCACTGACAATCAAATTTTTGCCTCATTAATATATCCTTGTGTCATATTTTAATGAATCATAAAGAGACCTGTTACAGACCTGTACTGTTCAAGTTGTCAACTTTGGGTTGGGTATGGTTGCAGAGCACTGTAGAGTAATGCACAGTATTTACAATGAATTGTATGTATGCTGCACAATATCTCTCCTCAATGGATGAAGAAGATAGTGCATTAACTGCAAAACTGATGGACATGAAGATGTTGCTTCATTGCATTTTAATAAATCCCATATGGATTTATGTGTTTTGCTAAATGTTTATTGCCAGTTCAACTTACTGTTCTTTAATTGCCTCTAGGTATGTTGTTCTCGAAGAAGCAGTTAACTTTTTAAACATGGGAAATCTGCATAATGGGAGTGCACAACAAACACAGCAGATTTGGATGGAACTAATGCCTTACATGGTGCTGACCAACCCATCAAAGCAGTCAGTTGATCAGAAAATCACTAAGTACATTGTTCATTCAGATATATGCTCCAGGAATCCACTGTTTCATGGCTGGCCAGCAGGTAAAAGTGATTTTCTTGCTCTAATGGTGCTTACATCAAACAGTAATGACCATAAGACATAGGAGTAGAATTAAACATAAGAAAGAATTAGGCCATTCAGCCCATTGAGTCTGCTCTGCTATTCCAACATGACTGCTTTATTACCCCTCTCAACCCCATTCTCTTGACTTCTGCCCATATGCTTTGATGCCCTGACTAATCAAGAATCTGTCAACCTCCGCTTTAAATATACTTAATGACTTGGCCTCCAAAGCTCCTTGTTGCTAGGAATTCCACAGATACATTACCTTCTGCCGAAAGAAATTCTTCTTCATCTCTGTTCTAAACTGATGTCCTTCTCTTCTGAGGCTGTGCCTTCTGGTCCTAGATTCACTCACTATAGGAAACATCTTCTTTAGATCCACTCTGTCTAGGCTTTTCAGTATTCAATAGGTTTCAATTAGATTCTCTCTAATTCTTCTAAACTCCAGCGTTTAGGCCCAGAGGCATCAAATGCTCCCATACATTAACCCTTTCATTCTCAGAATCATTCTTGTGAACCTTTTCTAGATCCTCTCCAATGGCAGCACATCTTTTTGTCGGTAGGGGGCCTAAACTGCTCACAATTCTCCAGGTGCGGTCTGACCAATGCTTTATAAAGCTCCAGCATTAAATTGATGCTTCTGTATTCTAGTCCCCTCAAAATAAGTACTAACATTGCATTTGCCTTGACTCAAACTGCAAGATAACCTTTAGGGAATCCTGCACAAGGACACCCAAGTCCATTTGCACCTCTGATTTTTGGAATTTCTCCCATTCTAATGCAGATTCCCTGCTTCCTCAAACTGCCTGCCCCTCCACCTATCTTTGTACCATCCACAAAGTCCAAATCATTGACATAAAACTTGAAAAGAAGTCCCAACACCAATCCCTGCGGATCATCACTAGTCACCGCAGACAACTAGAAAAGGCACCCTTTATTCATGCTCTTTTCCTCTTGCCAGTCGGCCAATCTTCTATCCATGCTAATTCCACGGGCCCCTGAAGGAAACCATGCTGACTTTGCCTCCAAGTACCCCAATACCTCATCTGTAATATTAGACTCCAATCTCTGAAGTCAGGCTAACTGGCCTGTAATTTCATTCCTTCTGCCTCCCTCCCTTCTTAAAGAGTGGATGACATTTGCAATTTTACAGCCTTCCAGAACCATTCTAAAATCTAGTGATTAATAGACGATTGGGTGCCATAGTAGTGGTGTGGTTAGTGGGACACTATAACAGCTCGGGGCATTCCGGATTGGAGTTCGATTCCGGTGCTGTTTTGTACGGAGTCTCTATATGTCTTTCCCATGGAATGTGTAGATTTGTCTAGGTCCTCCAGTTTCCTCCCATAATCCAAAGAAGTGCTGGGTGGATTAATTGGTCGTTGTAAATTGTCCCGTGGTTAGCTTAGAGTTAATCGGGTTTGTCGGCAGTTGCTAGGGCAACATGGCTCGAAGGGTCGGGAGGGCCTGCTCTGCTGTAAGTAAATAAATAAATCATTACTAATGCCTCCACAATCTCTTCAGTTACCCCTTCCAGAACCCTGGGACATAGTCCATTTGGTCCTAGTGACTTATCTACCTTCAGATCTTTCAGTTTCCTACGCATCTCCTCCTTAAGTAGGAGCAACAACACTCAAATCTTCTTTCAGCCATGATTCTGATGCCCACAGCATCATACCTGTCAATCTCTAACTGCACTATAAGATCATCTACTTTATTCCATACAATATGTGAATTCAAATATAATACCTTCAGTTCTGTGTTCATCACTCTTTATGATTTTGTTCCCATGTTACACTTCAACTCACCCCACTGACTGCAATTTTGCCCTGTCATCTGCCTACCCTTCCTCATGGTCTCACTACAGACTGCATCAACTTGTATACCAACTCGCCCTATCACTGCATTTCACATCCTCCTGTCAAATTAGTTTAAACCCTCCCCAACAGCTCAAGCAAGCCTGCCCACAAGGATATTGGTCGCCCTCGAGTTCATGTGTAACATGCCCTCTTTTATATGGACCCACAGAACAGATCCCAATCTAAAACCCTGTCCCCTGCACCATTTCCTCAGCCACACACTCACCTGCCAGATCATTCTATTCTTGCCCTTACTGGCACGTGGCATAGGCATCAGTCTTGAGATTACTACCCTGGAAGTCCTGCTTTTCAGCTTAGTATCTAACTATCTATATTCTCTCCAGGACCTCCTCCCTTTTTCTACCTATGTCATTAGTACCAGCATGTACTACACTATCTGATTGCTCACTCTCCCCCTTTACAATGCTGTGGATCCGATCTGGGACATCCCTGACCCTGGTGTCTGGGAGGCAACTTACCATCTGGGTGTCCCTTTCACTTATACAGAATCTGTCTGCTGCTCTAACTATGGAATCCCCTATCACTACTGCACTTCTCCCGCCTCCCCTTTAGACAGTAAGATAGAGGAGCAGAATTAAGCTACTTGGCCCATGGAGTCTGCTCTGCTATGCCATCATTGTAAATTGTCCAGTGATTCAGTTAGGGTTAAATTAGTGTTGCTGGACGGTGCAACTCGAAGGGCTGGAAGGGCCTATTCCGCGTTGTATCTCTACATTAAAAACAATAATAATTTCAACAACAAGTAAGGTGTTGGAGGAACTCAGCAAATCAGGAGCTTTCCAGTCCTGACAAAGTGTCTCAACCCTAAATGTCAACTGTTTATTCCCCTCTATCGATGCCACTTGACTTACTGTGTTCCTCCAGCGCTTTGTCAAAATTTCCAGCATCTGCAGTTTTGTGTGCATAATTTAAACTAATTGTGCATTCATCTCATCTATAGAATGTGGCATGTAAATATGGAATGGAGGTAGTTATTTTTATGGATGATTTCGTGAATTGCTACTATCTACAGCTTTCAACAGATTGAATGGACAACTTAAATTACTGATCCTTGTATCTGCTTTACATGATTGTTCTATTCAAGGAACTTTTTCTTGCCTCATTTTGTTACTACTTGTGTTTGGGACTGATTAAGACCTTTGCTCAACTTGTTTTAACAGTGCTTGAGGAAGTTTTAGACAACTGTAACATGAAAGAAATGGTTGGCATGGCAAGTCAGAAAATGATTGAGCTCCTGGCCAAAAATTTGTGTTCAATGGAGCCTTCTGCAAGGACTCAAATGGTAAGAAAAAATATGGTATAAAATTAATCTTGGTGGTACCGCTCTTAAGAATAAATATTCCTTGTTTTCCTGGAGACCAAATGAGACATAATCTTTCCTCATCTTGTATTCTATTTATTCTTGTTGCCTGGTATTCATAACGAAGGGGCCATTGATCATGTGAGCTTTGGTAGGGAATCATGGCAAGCTGCTCAAATACCAAAGATCAAGCCAGCAGTCTGCTGGATGCTATGTAGTCCACACACAGCTGTGAAGCCCTTCTCTTATACAAATAATGTAATATTTGTTAACTGTTTAGAATTGCTCTTGGTTTTTTTCTGTATCTTGTATCATTTTTTTTCTCAAACTGATTTGTGTTATGGTTCTGTGCGAGTGTCATGACAACGTTTCCCTCAACGTCAGCGAAACAAAAGAGCTGGTCATTGACTTCAGGGAGTGGGGTGGTGCACTTGTCACTGCTTGTATCAACGGTACTGAGGTTGAGAGCTTCATATCAGAATCAGGTTTGTTATCACTGGCATGTGTCATGAAATTTGTTAACTTAGCAGCAGCAGTTCAATGCAATACATAATATAGAAGAAAAATAAATCTATTACAATATGCATATATTGAATAGATTAAAAATCGTGCAAAAAAACAGAAACAATATTTTTAAAAAGTGAGCTGGTGTTCAAGGGTTCAATGTCCATTTAGGAGTCGGATGGGGATGGCAGAGGAGAAGAAGCTGTTCCTGAATCGCTGAGTGTGTGCCCTGGGTGTTGGAGGTCCTTAGTAATGGACGCTGCCTTTCGGAGACACCGTTCCTTGAAACTATCCAGGGTACTTTGTAGGCTAATACCCAAGATGGAGCTGACTAAATTTACAACTCTCTGCAGCTTCTTTCAGTCCTGTGCAGTAGCACCCCCATAGCAGATAGTGATGCAGTCTGTCAGAATGCTCTCCACGGTACATCTATAGAAGTTTTTGAGTGTATTTACTGACATACCAAATCTCTTCAAACTCCTAATGAAGTATAGCCTCTATCTTGCCTTCTTTATAACTATATCGATATGTTGGGACCAGGTTGGATCCTCAGAGATCTTAACACCCAGGAACCTGAAGCTGCTCACTCTCTCCCCTTCTGATCCCTCTATGAGGATTGATATGTGTCCCTTCGTCTTGCCCTTCCAGAGGCCCTTTCATCTTACTGATGTTGAGTGCCAGGCTGTTGCTGCAGCACCACTCCACCAGTTGGCGTATCTCACTCCTGTACGCTCTCTCGTCACCACCTGAGATTCTGTCAACAATGGTTGTATCATCAGCAAATTTACATGGTATTTGAGCTGTGCCTAGCCACACAGTCATGGGTATAGAGAGAGTAGAGCAGTGGGCTAAGCACACACCCCTGAGGTGCACCAGTGTTGATCGTCAGTGAGGAAGGTATGTTATCACCAATCCACACAGATTATGGTCTTCCGGTTAGGAAGTCAAGGATCCAATTGCAGAGAGGGCTACAGAGGCCCCAACAAACATCACCAATAGCTGCCCTGATCCTGGTCCAACCAAGTAGACGCCACGGCTAAGAAGGTTCAACAACTTTCTCCAGAGGTTGAAGCAGGTTACCATTGGCCCTTACCGATTTTTATCGAAGCTCCATAGGATGTAACCTAACTGAATATGCTAATTCTTTTGCCTGTGACCACAAGAGAATTGTGGACACCTCCTGGAAAACTCCTGGACTCTGTTTATACCTCTTGTTGCCTCACTAAAGTAGCCAGCACAATCGAAGACCCCCTTTCTGGGTGTTCTGTTTTCTCCACTCACCCATTGGACAGAAGATATCAAAGCCTGAAAGCACATACCACCAGGCTCAAGGACAGCTTCTGTCTAGCTGTTGTAAGATTAATGAATGGTTCCCTAGTACAATAAAATTGATTCTTGTCCAGACGATCTACCTCTTTGAAGTTCTGCACCTTACTGTCGACATGCACTGCCCTTTCTCTGCAGCTGTTACACTTCATTCAGTATTTTAAAATTTTAACTTATTCTACCTTAGTGCACGAAAATGATATTGATCTGTATGAACAGTAGGCAGTACAAGCTTGGTACCTGTGAGAATATTATTCCAATTCCAGTTTGTTTTTTTTTTACTTTGTCTTTGGTTTTCTTATTGTTACTTCTTCAATTTTCTTTATACTTCTTCTGTAACTCCTGTATATTTTTATCTCCTGCCCACCCTCTTAGCCATGTCATCTACAATGGAGATCTTCCACTAGACTTGGAGCTGAAGGATTGATCATAATGTCTTGTCTCTCTTGACGAATAAAGAAGCACGTGTCATCTTGTTGAATAATTGTAAACATCTTGCTCCAAAGACACAATCCCAATCTCTTGGCTTCTTTTAATTTTTGCAGTGATAAACTAGGGCTGGGCCTCTGTTAGGATGGGAAGGCTGTGGTTATGGAAAAATAAGAATTAATCTTTCAATGGGTACATTTAGTGTCAGAGAAACATTCATTCAGGCGGTCTTTCAAACAGCCATCAATTAATTAATTTCTATTTCATTGTCGACAATAAAACTGGGAAATACTTAAATTGACCAATGGTTAAAGGAAAGAGGAATGTTGATTTAAATTAATACTGAGTGAGAAAGTGAGCTCCTGTATCGAGCAGCATAAAATCCCATTACTCCTATGAATTTTGACGTTAATAATTGCTTTGTCCACAGATTGGAAACATTGTGCAAGTTATTAAAAAAGAATCCTCAACCCTGAAGCAGAAGCTCACCTCTGTGGTACTGAGTTTTGCCTTAGTCCAGACCCTAGAGATGCAGCCAGATCCAGATTATTTGCAACATGCTTTACAAGTGTATGGTGTTTTAGAGAAGAAACTGAAGAAACTAGTTACAAAAAGCAGAGACTGGGTAAGAGTCTTTAATGATTCAAGTGCTGCAGCTTTTTAATATTTAAAGCAGATGGTGGCAATATTTTGCTTCTAATATTTTAATCGTTTGCTTGCATTTTCTCTTTGCTAGAAGACCTTTGTCAAAAGTTTCCTTTGGACTTGTTTTGGCTATCGTAATAGAAAGTTGGTTAAAGTCAATTTGTGCATTTTAACTGGGATTGCTACAGCTTTATGGCGTCAATTCACCCCAGTTCCACAAACAGCTCCTTGTACTCACCCAAGTTCCTACTCTTCTGAGATGAGCTGTGGCACTGCTGAAAAGCAGAAAGTGCACTGTGGGAATGGTTATAATGTTGTTTCGTTGTAATAGGATATTCTATATGATTACTGTCAGAGTCATATAATAATGCAGCATGGAAACATGTCCTTCAGCCCATCTGATCCATGACAACAGCTCATCTCTGCTCATCTCAGTTGTCTGCATTTGGCCCATAATCCTCCAAGCCCTCCTCCCACATGAACTTATCAAATGCCACTTAGATGTTGCAGTTGTATCCATCTCGACCACTTCCTGTGGCAACTCATTCCAAGTACTCACTACCCCCGTATAAGGATTGAGTGCCCATCTTTTTGAAAGGTATGCATCTCTAAAACTAAGCGTTGTGCTTTTCTTAACATTGAATTCTCTCAAGGGTTTGTTTTAAGGCATTTCCTGTGTTTTGTGAGATGAGTAACCTCCAGCCAACTTTATGGGGACCACTATCCCATGTTTACTCAAAAAAAGTTTGAAAAGAACTAGTTGCCTGAACTTTATCTGACAGAACTCTTCTTTGCAGCACTGATCTGAGTAACTTAACGGATGTTGCAAAATCAGTTGTTCCCTGTTTGTGGTACTGCACTTTGCACTCCAGAGTCTTCTATAATACTGGATATCTTTTTTAGGTTTTATTAAACAGTCTTATTAATCCCAGTCTTTTACCTAAAGATCTCAATTGCAAGTTTTAATTAAATTACTGGAGTGTGAATTTCAAGCTAAATGTGAATTCCATTCTATATCCAATGACAAATTTGAACTGATCCCTTCATTATCACATTATCATTTAGCACTAATTTACTCTGTCTTAGTATGCACTAGCTTGGATTCTGACCTCCTTACTGTTAAGCAATTGTAAATAAATACGATTCCTTTATTCTGTTCTAGCACTTAACATCAAACTGTTTAGTGCTCAAAGTTAAAGATATGAACAGGAGTAAAAAAAATGTCAGCATGTCTT
Source organism: Mobula hypostoma (assembly GCF_963921235.1). NCBI lineage: Eukaryota > Metazoa > Chordata > Chondrichthyes > Myliobatiformes > Myliobatidae > Mobula > Mobula hypostoma. The sequence continues at coordinate 22,902,110 of NC_086104.1, read as the reverse complement.
GATGAAGGGTCTAGTTCCAAAACATTCCTTTCCATAGATGCTGCCCAACCTGCGGAGTTCCTCCAGCATTTTGTTTGTGTTACTGTGGGTTTCCAGCATCTGCAAAATCTCTTATGTTTATGATATGGGGAAGAAAATTAGATAGTTGGCTCCAAAATATACCCCAAACAGAAATAGTCCTATATCTCATGAAAAAAATTAGTATGTTAACACTTTCAGTGTGACTTCATCACTTCTTATTCAACGTTGCAGAAAATTTTGCGGAAGTGGCATCTTCATCATATTGAAGGGAACGTGATACCAGTGGAGCTGCTTACTGAGTATGTGGAGCATATGCAGGATAATGTTGGTTGGAGTGCCGAATCCGGATTTATACTCATCCTGCTGCTCAAGAACTTAATTATGGCTTTCAAACCACCTGAATCACTGCTCGAAGGTGAGTTTGGTTGTTGACAGTTCAAGTACTTTTAACATCACACATTCAGATGTTAGGCAGAAATAATTTGCTGGTGTTTGCTGATTTTCTTTAAAAGTCAAATGGAAGTATTTCTGTTAAAATTAAGTTTGGAATTCATTTGTTTGCAGACAACATAGGAACTAATTTTTATTTTGCCCAGTTATAACTGAGATTTGTTAATTCAGCAATTTAACATTTTAGTGTACTAGTATATTTATTAATGTAAAAAGGTTACTGTCAGAGAACTCACATTTTTACTGGCCACCATCACCCATTAGGGCATTTGTCATTATGTTCTTTTAGAATGATTGGCTGAAGTATAAAATAAGACACATTTTTCCAGAGCTGAGTTAGTCATTTTAGAAATTACAACTCTACGATGGTGCAAAGTATGTACACAGTATACAACCCTGAGATTCGTCATGCGTCAGCTACGAAACAAAGAAACCATGGAACCCATTCAAAGAAAACATCGAGCACCGAATTTGCAAAGTAAAAGCAACAAGTCATGCAAATGGCAAAAAAACGAGCGGATAACACACAGAATATTAACCATCAGACCACAGGACCTTGAAACAATCTTGGAATATTCAGTTTAGTGCTGTGTCATTGGTTGAAAAGGAATAACCAGAAATGCACAAGTCCAATCCACAAACCGCGCTGATCAGAGCGTGCCCAGATCGCAAAGGATTCTGGCATCTTCTTCCAGCAGCAGCGAGTGAGAAAGAGACTGGTCAGATGCAGACCGACGGCGCTGAACACCCACTCACCTTCTGCTCTGATCGGTGAGAAATTGAGTCAATCATGTGCTCACACTCCATCTCCTGGCCTCTTGCCTCCAGACCACAAACTCCACTCCAAACCTCACTGAACTTTCAGAGACAGCAAAGTCCCAGATCACTCAGTCAGTCCAAAACCACACCATTGAAATATAAATTACAGGTTCCAATTGCATGGAGCTTAGTAGAATTACATTTGAAAGAAGAAGTAAAAAAACAGTTTTGTGAACTGTCTGAAGGACATCGTTGTTGGTCATCTTGTTTGCTAGTGCCATCTTGTGAGAAGTATGTTAAAGTCAAGATTGCAATGTAAACGTCAACCATTTCCCCTCAGCAATGCTCCAGAAGCACTATAGAGACATGTCATTAGTGAAATCACAAGCTAGGTATTACCCAGGGCTGATGTATTTTCAGTGTAGTCATAAAAGCAGTTAATAACATGATCAGTGATCTCACTTTTCACTTTGCTACCAAAAAAAAGTTATTGGATATATTGGTTTATTATTGTCACATGTACCAAGACACAGTGAAAGGCTTATATACGCTGTTCATGCAGATTGAATTATTACACAATGCATTGAGGTAGAACAAGGAAAAACAATAACAATGCAGAATGAAGTGTAAACCTACGGAGAAAGTGCAGTACAGGTAAACAATAAAGTGTAAGACCTTAACAAGGTAGATTGTGAGGTCAAGAGTCCATCTTGTCATACAAGAGGTCCATTCTAGAGTCTGGTAACAGCTGGATAGAAGTTGTCCATGAACCTGGAGGTATATGCTTTCAGGCTTTTGCATCTTATGCTTTTTCTGCAGAGAAAATGGGGTGGATGGGGTCTTTGATTATTCTAGCTGTTTTAATGAGGCAGCAAGAGGTATAGACAAAGTCCATAGAGCAGGCTGATTTCTGTGATGTGCTGAACTGTATCTACAACTCTACAGTTTCTTGCAGAGCAGTTGTTGTACCAAATCATTGTGCATCCAGATATGCTTTCTATGGTGCATCAATAGAAATTGGTAAGAGTTGACGGTATTGAAGGTGTAACTGGAGATAACTGGGCCAATGATTATATTTGACTCTTATTGGCTGTTGGCATTTTGCTTTCTTGTCCTGTCATGTATAATTTTAACCATTGAGGATTTCTTTCAGTTTCAGAAGGGTTCAAGTTGTTACCTCAATCTCACATGCAGCTGCTTTTCCCATGCCTTAGAGTGGTTTTGTTTTGGCTCTGCTCCGGACGATTTAGTTGCATTCCATTCCATTGCATGATCGCTTTCCTTTCTTTTCAGATCACTCTTGGTGGAACCCTGAAAGTTTGGATGAACAAAATTGTGACTATCTTCATCTTCTCATTGATGTGTTTGACCTTATTATATGTGGTGCAAGTGAGGGAAGCCTTGTAGCAAGCTTCAGGATACTCTTACAGCTTCTGATTCAGGTGAATGTTTAACTACTGAGATAGGCATGAAGGGGGCATTACTGTAATGCACAGACAAATTTGTTAAATGCAGTGTTTTCTACATACTGATCTGGTAAGGTTATTTAAGCAGTTTCAGTTTGCATTTCCAAGCAAAGCAATTTGGAATGCTCTTAATTGTTGTTGCGTGGTCAAAGTCAACGGAGAAAAGTACTGGTACATAAGAAGCCATCTTTTTTGATAAAATATCACAAATAAGCTGATAGCCTTTGGACTGTTGAGAGAGAGGTCTGCTTCAACCAACACTTCAGGGCATTTTATATGCTAAAGATCAAAGAAAAATTCAGGGTAATTCAAACAAATCTATATTTACAATGCTTCCTTTGAATTGCATGTAATAGTTTCAAATGCCTGGATCTTCCCACCAACACCCCTCCCTGTTCACACCTATATTACAGACACCCAAGTACACACAACTGACTCGGTTCACAGTTCTTAGGAATCCATTGTTCCAATTTTAGAATTAATCCACAATTTGTATTTGAATCTGAAGTCAGTTAAAGTTATTTGCTAAACGTGCTAACCCCAAAAATCAACTCTTAACAATAATTAAATGGTTACTATTGAAGAAAGTCCCCGGGTTACGAACGAGTTCTGTTCCTAAGTCCGTCTTTAAGTCAGATTTGTATGTAAGTCAGAACAGGTACATCTAGTATTATTTAACGTCAGTCAGTCAAATGTTTGTCTTAGTATATAGTATATATTTTACCTTTCTATGCCTATAAAACACTTGAGAAACGTATGTATTTCAATAATTAAACCATTGTGTTGCTTAGTAATAATTGTAGCCTTCATTGGGGCAAGGCCTTTCGCAGTACTCCATTATTCTCACTCCATCCTTTAAACTTGTTCCGATTGTTGACCAACTGTAGCCTAATGCTTTTCCAATGACCGATGGTGTTTCACATCTTTCCGATCGCTTTATTATTTCCACTTTATTTTCAATCATGATTGTTTTCCGTCATTGGAACAGAAACACTGCAGATTCAGCAGTAGCCGCGGGCGGCGGGTCCTGAACTCCCCCAGGTCCTAAAGTCCACCCGCACTGAAACAGGTTAAATGGGACAAGTGGGGCCGGTGCTGACTGGAAAAGGTGGGGGGGTGGAGTCAGGGTGAATCTTGCTAAGGAAAATTTAAGTCAAATACAAAATTAAACACTCAACACAGGGTTAGTGGCAACGTGATCCGACTTAAAATAGTGGACAGCGTTCTCCTTCCTCGAGCCGATGAATTTTTAATATAATGAGCTCTATGGCAGGCCATTCGTAAGTACGAGTTGTTCGTAAGTCGGATGTTCATAACTCGGGGACACCTGTAGTTGCCTTTTCCAACATTCCCTCATATTCATTACACAAACTATATGTTCTTGCGATTGTTGTACCAATCACAAAAAGTGAAGTTCAAGCTTAGATCAGATGAAAACTTTGGGTTTAGGATTTGCCTTCATTGAAAGTACAGCTTAATTGGTTTGTGCAATCATGTAGTATCAAATGTTGTTATCTGCTCAGTGTTTTTGCTCATGTATAGTAATTCTACTATTTTTACTTGGAATACAAATCAATCTAAGGTATTGAACAAAATCTGTTTTTCTTGGCAAATATTTTAGAATTTACTTTGTTTTTGAATCACATGTTTTGTTTTCATATCATTTATAATAAAGTATGTAGGATTATGAACTATATGAAATCTTGAAGAAACACATAAGCTTCTGGTCAATCTGCCAATGTTTAAAACAAAAAGAATAGGCCAAATAGTTGGGTTTGATTGTATATGACACTTTCCTGAATTGGGCCACTGTTCTTGAGGTTTACGTAAATCAGTAACGATACCTAGAGAGAAGGAAAGCTGGTTTCAACTAAATATATGTTATATATGTGATTTTATAACGCTGCTCCTTGTTATTTGATGAAAATTGCTATTTCAGACTCATCTGCATGACCCCAGTCATCTGTTCAAGTTCTTGTCACTTGTGTGGACCTATAATTATAACCTCAGTAACCAGTTGAATAGAACAGTCGAAGTTATTCTACAGACCCGAGCCCTTTACTTGGGTTGTGCTCTATTTGATTATGCAGGAACACAATTTCTATCATCACCAGGTATTAATTTCCTAATCTATTTAATTTATTGAGTGAAATGGTATTTTAAAATTTTTAAATGCTAATATATGACTGAATTGTGTTTGTTTTTCCCTAGTTGTGGTTTCCTTAGTCATTTCTCTGAGGAGCCCCGTGAGAGAGGTGCGTCGGGCAGCAATTGCTTGTCTACAGACAATAGCAAAAGTACCAGGATCCGGATTTGATGTGGTTATTAATAGTCTTGCTAATACAGCAGAAGAAATCATTGCAGATCCTATGCATATAAATCAGGTAAGAAAAGGTGAAGGGTTTGCTCGGTTTTTAAAACACATAATTTTGTTCAATTTTAATTTATTATATTTATGTATTGCTGTACTCTTCATGTTGCACTGATGTGGCATAATATATTGACCTAAAGAGTTGAAAGTTTGAGCAATGTCGTCCTCATCTTGTAATTTCTGCATCAAGAAAGGATCATTGTTCACATGTTGTATTTGTGGCAGAAAGTGTAAATTGAAAGACTGTGCCCAAAATGTAACGTCCATTAAAACAGAAAATCCCAGAAATATCCATAGCAGGCTGGGTAGGCTCTGAGAGGAGAAAACTCATTAATGTTTCAGAGCAGATGCTGACTGTCCCAATCTGTATTTCTATTATCTGTTTTACTTCTGATTTTTTTTTTGTTTGCTTTTCACCTGCCATTTTTTTGCTCTTGAATCTAATACTTGCGAGTGCTACACTTTGCAGATTCAGGTAAAATTTAAGGAAAACAAGTCTTTTCTCTTTTACTTGCTCTCCACAAAGATTTCTTTTTCTCTTCCTTTTTAAAGGACCTGAGGAGATCTGTCTGATGGTTATTTAAGCTTAGTTTCTTGGTGTATCAGTGGCGATCACATGTTGCAACCTGTGCTGCTTCCAGAGCTGATGACTTAATAGATTGTTGCTCCATTGTTTTGTTTATCCAGGCACTAGGCACGTTATTTGAAGAACTTTTAACACCCAGTGGACTGGCAGGGTCACAGCACACAAAGCTGTCGCAAGCTCTCGAGAATTTTCTGCAGTGTTTTGGGGATCAAGGTCAACCATCGTATGTTACACGTAACTTGCTAAGCGCATTCGAACAAGTGAATGGAGAGGTGAGTTTTTTATTTAGCATAGTGTGAGTACTTGTCATGTTGATAATTGTTTTAATTAATTTTAAGCAGATGAGTAATTAGTATTAGAATTAATGCAGGTACATACCCACAGCTCAAAAGGATCTCTGGTAAAACTCTATCCACTGATAATTCAGCTCCTCTGAGTCCAGCAGTTTGGTGTGAACCACTTGTAGTTATCTGTTCATTGGTTAAGAAGAAGCATGCTTATTTTGACACTAGCTTAAGGGCAAGAGGCACTTTCATCTCACTTGGCTCTAGTGTACACACTCTCTGATTGTACAAAGCAAAGCAACTGTGTGCAATTGCCAATAAGGCAATCTTCATCCAAGGCACTGATACGTACTAAGAACATCCAAGGCACTGATACGTACTAAGAAACACTGAGCTAATCAGCCCCTGACATATTAAGTTTATGAACAGAGATAAAATTTCACATCAAATGTTCTCATACCTTTCCTCTGGGAATATTCTCCAACTGGCTGGCCTTTCCATTATTGTAGGGCAAGGACATTTAGCTTCTACAGTTCCCTACTTGCATATCCATTTATACATATGGGCTGATCTCCCATGGGGTGAATCCCAACTGTCTCGCTGGCACCGTGACCAGTATCTTACCTCTACTACAGATCTCGGTACCACTTTCTGAAACGCACGTCCTCATCTCTATCCTGTGCTTATTAGACTTTCACCACCCGTCTCCAATTTCAGTTGCTTCACTAATTCTGGGAGGTAACTTGCCATCGGATATTTCCACTCATTCCTTCCTTTTACTATCCACTTTGGCTGTCTCATTGCCTGCCCTGTCATTGGTTTATACAGGGTGAGTCTTGTTATTATTCAAATGACTGGGAGTAAACTGGCTCAGAGCCTGTCAGGTAGCCAGGATAGTCTGTATAGCCTTGGCAAAGTTAGTTTTAAGAGTATGGTTTGTTCACGCTTGAGGATGTAAAGGATATAAGAACTTTAGTTTTATTTTCACCAGTTTTAATTTCTTCTGCATTATTCAATGAATGAAATGAATCAGTCCCGATGTAGGGTTCAACCTGAAGTGTCGACAGTTGTTTTACTCGATAGGTGCTGCTCAACCTACTGAGTTCCTCCGGGTCCTGGGGCCTAGGCTTTTTGACACCATCAATCTTGGGTCATGCTCCAGATGCCTGAGGACCCTCTGTGTATCTCAATAGTGGACCGTGCTTCCATATCGAGGCTGTTCATAAGAAATAGGAGCAGGAGTAGGCTATCGGGCCTGTCAAGTCTGCTCTGCCATTCAATAAGATCATGGCTGATCTGACCATGGATTTATCTCCACCTACCTGCCTTTTCCCATAACCCTTAATTCCCCTTCTATACAAAAGTCTATCCAACCTTGTCTTAAATATACTTACTGAGCTAGCCTCCACTGCTCCAGACGTTGCCTTTCAACCCTTCTTCCCTAAGGGCTTCCCACAATGAAGCAAGTTCTGCCAAGTGCCCCAACAGCCCTTTGTTAGCATTGGAGGCCAAGAAGAAATCATCCAGATTATAGTGCAGTATTCTACTATAATGTTACGCCAATTGCACCCAAAGTGCTGCTTGCTACCGAGTGAAATATTGCAGAATCCTGGGTCCATGAGTATTGCTCAGTGTGATCAAATTCTGACACCAGTAGGTTGCCTAGAACCTACTGGTAATGTCCAAGTCCATGATCTCAGTCTACTAAAAATGGTCACCAGCCTCACTAGAGGGACATGTTTCCAATATTGATCAAGTGTTTGTGTCATCTCAGTTGAATAACCTTCACTGATATTGTAGGGACATGAATGTTTAAAGCATGTCAAGTGACCAGGGATCCCTGACATCTAGCCCATAATAACATTAGGCTGGCTGAATAGCCAATTCACATTTTAAAATTGCATTCAGACATTAGCAAGAAAAACAAAAAATAATCTTGTTAGCATTTTTGAGTGCTAAATAAACTATGAAAAGTTCATTAGATAATTGTATATCTGAAAAATAAAGACTTTAAAAGATATTTTTCTTTAATCTGTTTTGAAATATTTTTATCAAGAGATCTTAAGGCATTCACACAATTTTGGTTGACCATTTCAGTAAATTTCACTTTGTATGATATTTAAAACTTCACCTTGACCTTTTACAGCATAGCAGAGTGTTTTCAGAGTACCTTGTGGGACTAGTTTGTGGGTGACTTAAATTCACATCAGTTCAAGCCTTGATTCTATTGGATAATCACAACCAATGGGGAAACAATGGATATATACTTTATTGATCACAAAGGAAATTGCAATATTCACAGTAGCATTTCAAGTGCACAGATATACAATATTAGAATTAAGAAGAATAAATAAAAAATAAGTTACCTCAAACAGCCAACCAGGAGGTGGGGGTCATTGCTTCCCCAGCATTAGGTTGACTCATTATAGAGTTTTATGGCTGAGGGTAAGAATGGCCTCATGTAGCGTTCTTCGGAGCAGCGCAGTTGTCTTAGTCAGTAAATTGCAAACAGCAGCTTTCCTTCAGTCTTGTATTCCATTTCTTATAAGATAATGACAGTGAACGTCGATAGCTTTGCCACCATTACTGCTTGAAATTCAGGCCATTGTTTAACCTTGACATTTTTGTCACATAATATTTTAATTACGTTTCAGATCATGTTATCCAGATTATTACCCCTACTGGAGAGACTCCAAGGAAAGCAACCTGATGCTTTCCTCAAGGATGAAGCCCTTCTACTGCACATGATTCTCTCAAAGTACAATGAGCAATCAGCAACTTTACTGGCAAAGAATTCACAAAGTCTGGATCTTTTCATCAGTGCCTTGAATAATTCCAAGGAAGTATACAGAGGCTTGCCAGCATTGCAAATCACTGCATTTGGACAGGTACTTTTTTTAAAGTTCAAAGTATATTTATTATCAAAATACGTATTGTCGCTGTTTACAACCCTAAGATTCATTTTCTTGTGGGCATATTCAGTAACTCCTAGAACCATAATAGAATCAATGAAGGACCACACCCAACAGATGACAAATTGTGCAAGTACAAAAGTAAAAATAAATAATAAATAAATAAACAATAAGTATTGAGAACATGAAATGTCCTTGAAAGTGAGTCCAATGGTTGCGGGAACTTCAGTGATGAGTGAAGTTGAGTGAAATTATCCTCACTGGTTCAGGAGCCTGATGGTTGGGGGTTAATAACTGTTCCTGAACCTGGTGGTGTGAGTCCTGTGACCCTTGTACCTTCTTCCTGATGGCAGCAGTGAGAAGAGAGCGTGACCTGGGTAACGGGGGTCCACGATATAGCTTTGTAGAGAGCAATGGAGCTTTGACCAGCAGCCATTTTGGACATCGGAAGTTTGGAGAGATGGGGACCTGAGTCAGGTCCACTGCCCAAGGATAAAAGGCGGTCGCAGCTGTGTAACTGAGCTTTGACCAGCGACCAGTCGGCATCTGGGATTGATTAGTAAGAGCAAATTAAAGGAAGGCAGGGGCAAGCACAGTAGCCATCGTCTGAGTGTACATAGAGTGGCGATCTTGGGACTTTAGCTCTTCGAGACTTCTGCGAAGAGAGGCTTCACTCAGGAAAAGTAAAGGAAAGAAAAGATCAAGTTTTTTTCATGCTCTTTATATCTGCTCAGCAAGGGACGGTAAGGATGACAGGCAGGATAGTAAAATGATCCTTTTGCAGGATGTGGGAAGGCAAGGAGACCTCCAGTGTCCCTGACGACTGCAACTGCAAGAAGTTGCATCCAGCTGCAGTTTCTAACAAACCACGTTAAGGAGTTGGTGCTGGAACTGAGTGAACTCCGGATCATTTGGGAGGCTGAAGGAGTGATAGATAGGACGTATAGAGAGGTAGTTGTACCCAAGATGCAAGACAAAGGAAACTAGGTGACAGTCAGGAAGGAGAAAGGAGTTAAGGAGCCAGTGCAGAGTATCCCTGCGGCCACCCCCTCAGCAATAGATATATCACTTTGGATACTGTCATGGGGGGGATGACCTAACAGAGGAGAGTCACAGTGCTTGGGTCTGTGGCACTCAGTCCGCCTCTGAGACTCAGAAGGAAGGGAGGAGAAGAGGCACATTGTGGTAACAGGGGATTTGTTAGTTAGGGGAACGGACAGGAGGTTCTGTGGGCGAAGACGAGATACCTGGATAGTTGGTTGCCTCCAGGGTGCCAGGGTCTGGAATATCTCGGATTGAGTCCTCAGCATTCTTAAGTGGGAGGGTGAACAACCAGAAGTCTTGGTCCATGTAGATATGAATGACGTGGGTAGGACGAGTGACAAAGTTCTGCATGTGGAGTTCAGGGAGTTAGGTGCTAAGTTAAAGGGCAGGACCTCCAGGGTTGTGATCTCAGGATTGCTACCTGTGCCACAAGCTAGTGAAGCTCAAACTAGGAAGATTATACGGTTTACTACATGACTAAGGAGTAGAAGGGTAGGCATAAGATTTTTGGATCATTGGACTCTCTTCCAGGAGAGGTGGAACCTGTGCACAAGGGGGTTTGCAACTGAACTGGAAGGAGACTAATATCCAAGTAAGATTTTAATGCTGCATGGTGGGGTTTCAACTACAGTTGCAGGGGGTTGGGAACCAGAGTGCCAGAACAGTTAGTGGAGAGATTATGGAGGCAGATGTTCTTAAGATCTCAGACAAAGTTAGGAATCAAAAAGTTGAGCATGGTGCGACTAGTGTCCTGAGCTGCCTAAATTTCAGTGCTGTAAGTATTGTAGGAAAGGTGGATAATAGTGCTGAAAATGAGATAGCTGGTTTACAAACAGACCATGTGTAATGAGAGGCTGTTGATGGGGCAAAATTGCAGTCAACAGGATGAGTTGCAACATAAAAGGCAGACGAAATTGGAAAGGATGAATATAGGACTGAAGGTGTTGTATCTGTTTGCACGCACTATATGAAATAAGATAGATGAACTTTCAGCACAGTTGCAGATTGGCAGCTATGATGTTTTAGGCATCACTGAATTGTGGCTGAAAGATTGTAGTTGGGAGCTTAATGTCCAATGATACACATTGTATCAAAAGGATAGGCAGGAAGGCGGGGGGGGGGTGTTCTATTAAAAAAATGAAAAAAAATGAAATCAAATCATTAGAAGGAGGTGACATGGGATCAGAAGGTGTTGAATCATTGTGGATAGAGCTAAGGAACTGCAAGGGTAAAAAGACCCTGATAGTTGTTTTCGGACCCCCAGACAGTAATAATGATGCAGCCTGCAAATTACAGTGGAAGATAGAAAATTCATGCCAAAAGGACATTGTTACAATAGTCAAGGGGGACTTCAACTTGGAGATGGATTGGGAAAATCAGGTTGTTGCTGGATTACAGGAGGTGGGAGGTTTTCTCGACTGCCTATGAGATAGCTTTTTAGAGCAGCTAACTCATGGTTGACCCCAGTAGAGAATCAGCTATTGTGGATTGGGTGTTCCGCAGGAGTCGGTGTTGGGACGGCTTCTTTTTATGCTCTATATCAATGATTGAGATAATGGAATAGATAGCTTTATTGTCAGGTTTGCAAATGATACAAAGATTGGTGAAGGGGCTGGCAGTGTTGAGAAAATATGTAGGCTTCAGAAGGACTTGGACAGATTAGGGGAATGGGCAAGAGAGTGGCAGATGAAATTCAATGTTGGAAAATGCATGGTCATGCACTTTGGTGGAAGAAATAAATGTGCAGGTTGTTTTCTAAATGGGGAGAAAATCCAAAAATCTGAGATGCAAAAGGAATGGGAGTCCTTGTGCAGAACACCCTAAAGGTTAACTTGTCGGTTAAGTCGGTGGTGACGAAGGCAAATGCAATTATTAGCATTCATTTCAAGAGGTCTAGAATACAAGAGCAGGGATGTGATGCTGAGTCTTTATAAGGCATTGGTGAGGCCTCACCTTGAGTATTGTGAACAGTTTTCGGTTCTTTACCTGAGAAAAGGTGTGCTGACATTGGAAATGGTTTAGAGGAGGTTCACAAGGATGATTCCAGGAATGAAAGGGTTATCCTGTGAACTACATTTGTTGGTTCTGGGTCTGTACTTGCTGGAATTTAGAAAGAGGACGGGATCTCATTAAAACCGTTGAAAGCCCTAGACAGAGTAGGTGTGGAAAGGATGTTTCCGTGGTACAGGAGTCTAGGACAAGAGGGCACAGCCTTAGGATAGAGTGCCATCCATTAAAACACAGATGTGGACAAATGTTATTAGCTAGAGATGGTGAATTTGTGGAATTTATTACCATTGGCAGCTATGGAGGCCAGGTCATTGGGTGTATTTAAGACAGAGATTGATAGGTTCTTGATTGGCCACGGCATCAAAGATTATGGGGAGAAGGCCAGGCTGAGGAGGGGGAGAAAAGGATCAGGCATGATTGAGTGGCGGAGCAGACTTTATGGGCCAAATTACCTAATTCTGCTCCTATGTCTTATGGTTTTATAAAAGCAAGGATATAGTGTTCAAACTTTATAAAGCAACTGGTGGAGCCTTACGGAGTACTGTGAGCAGGTTTGGGCCCCTTCGAAAAGGTGTGCTGCAACTGGGGAGGGTTCAAAGGAGATTCACAAAAACAACTCAAAGATTGAACAGCTTGTCATATGAAGAGCGTTTGTTGGCTTTGGGCCTGTATTCACTGGAATTCAAAAGAATGAGGGGTGACCTCATTGAAACCTATCAAATAGAGAAAGGCCTTGATAGAGTGGATGTCGAGAGGATGTTTCTTATGGTGGGAGAGTCTAAGACCAGAGGACACAGCCTCAGAATAGAGGCTGCACACTTATAGAAAGGAAAGGAGGAGGAATTTCTTTAGCCAGAGTAGTGGTGAATCAGTGGAATTCTTTGCCACAGACAGCTGTGGAGGCCAAGTCTTTATGTGTATTTTAGGCAGTGGTTGTTAGATTCTAGATTGGTTAGGGCATACAGGGATATGGGGAGAAGGCAGAAGATTAGGGCTGAGAAGAAAATTAGATCAGCCATGATGAAATGGCAGAGCAGACAATGGGCCAAATGGCCTAATTTTGCTCCTGTATCTTATAGTCTTCTGATGATGGACACTGCTTTCCTGCAACAGTGCTCCTTGTAGATGTGCTCGATGGTCATTTTGCATTGCAAATATTGAGGGAAAACATAGGTTCCTCTTGTGATATGTCCACAAGTCCAATGATGGAATTCCATTCATAAAGTGTAATTTTTGTGATCTGGACTTCACTGGCAAGGCCAGAAATTACCAATCCCAATTGTCTGAGAGGTGCCGGTGATAACTGCTGCAGGCCTTCTCGAGAAAGTAATTCTACCTTGCTGCTCGAGAGGATTTTCCAGGAGTTTGACCCAGAAAGGGTGAAGGGCTGACAAGACAGTTCCAGATTATGTGACTTGGTAGGGAATTACGTACCTCTTTGCCCTTGTCCTTGGTGATAGAAGTATTGTCAGAATAGTCTAGGTGAGTAACTGCAGTATATTTTGTTGATGGTGTACACTGTAAATCTGCGCTGCTAGTGATGGAGGGAAAGAGCGTGAGTACCCAACCGTTTTTTATGCCATCGACCAATGCCATTAAGCAAGAGGTCCATGGACCCTGGGCTTAGAGTGATGGATGGGGTGTCAGTCATGCAGTCAGATTGTTGTTTGGGTGGTGTTGCCAGATATCCAGGAAAATGGACTCTATTCATTCATCCTGCTGTCTTTTGTGTCAGAGGTGAGACACACACTGCAGGATGCCTAGCTTCTGAGTTGCTCTTGCAACGGAAATATTAACGTGTCCTGTCCAGTAGGCCTTCTGATGAATGGTGGGTACCTCAGCAGTGCCATTGAATTCAAATATTGGTGTTGATGTTGGAGGTGATCATGCTGTTGGCACTTTTGTGATGCAACCTTTGTTTTCCTTTTCTCAGCATATGCCTGAATATTGTCACAGTTTAACTGCATTCAGTCATGGACTGCTTCACTTGCTAAGGATTTGCATGTGGAATTAAGCAGTATGTAGCCAACAGAAAACATCCCCAAGTTTGATAAATTGGAATTAAAGGTCATTGTTGAAGCAAAAGAATATTTTATTTATTGAAATACAGTGAGGAATAGGCCCTTCCAGCCCTTTGACCCCCACTGCCAGCAACCCATCTATTTAATCCAAGCCTAATCACAGGACAATTTACAATGACTGCATACTGATTAAATTGCTGGAACTAAAATGCTGGAAGTACTAAGCAGGTCAAACAACACCTGTGTGGAGAGAAATGAAGTTAACATTTCAGGCCAGTGACTGTTCAGATGTACCATTCTGTACTCTCTGTTTTTATTTCAAATTTCCAGCAACTGCAATTTTCAGAGATCTGAACTGTTGAACTGGGCCCATTAGTTTGAATGCAAACATTTTGAAGTCACTTATATAAATCAGGAATAAGCAGTTACTGTCAATAATGACCTTGAAATTACTGGATTGTAGTAAAACCTCATTTGGATCACTAATGTCTTTCATGAAATGAACTGTGCTGTCCTTAATCTGTGATCTAAGCATTGTTCTTGATCCTTAACTTCCCTCTGAATTTAGAGGATGGGTGAGAATGAACAATAAATGCTGCCCTTGCCAGCTACATCTGCAGAGAATGAATCGTTTTAGAAAAATGGCCTGAAACTATTTTGAGGCTAAGTACTCTAAATTTCAGGAGGGAACTTTAAACGAATTCTCTTCCCTTTGGTTTTAAGTGCCATTGACTTTACTATGGCCCTTATGTCAAGATTTGCTTTTAACTATAAAATTTCATTTCATCTCTCTTTAGATTACAAAGAGTTTCTTTGCAGCGCTGCCTGATGTGAAGGTACAACAGAGGTTGCTGGGAGTACTATTCGACTTGCTTGTGCAGACTAAAAACCCAGTGTGTGCACAAGCTATAAACAGTGTTTTCAAGGCGGTGAGTAAGGCAGCTTGGAAGTGTATTCCTTCTGGTTTGTGTTGAAGCAAAATAAGATTTATGTAACATACTGTTGCTCAGGTTTGATCATGCACATTATTTTAATGTTGTGATGGTCACTTTATTAGGTTTTTCCTGTACCTAATAAAATGGTCACTGAGTGTACGTTCATGGTCTTTTGCTGCTGTAGAGCCCATCGACTTCCAGGTTTAGCAAGTTATGCCTTCAGAGATGCTCTTCTGCACACCACTGTTGTAACGCTTGGTTCTTCTGATTTCCTATGGTCTTCCTGTCAGGGGACCGTAAGAATTGTCCTCCACTATTGTAAATAATATTGCAAGATAATGTTATGGCCATCTAAGTGAATAAATGAAACTTCGGTCTAAAGTTCATTCTGTTTAAGGTATTGGCTAGTTAAACTCCAGCAGATGAAGCACTATATCAGGGGTTGGCAACCTTTTATGCCTCTGTGAGCCGGATCGCATATTAATGAGCAGACGGTGGGCCAGATAAATGCAATAAAAAACTTGAGGTATGGGAATTATCCATTTAAATACATCTAATTATGTTTTGCCTCAAATTAATGAATAACTCATACTAGAAAATCATTTGTGCTTAAGGTTGCCTACCCCTGCAGTATATCTTTTGTGCAGGATGATATGCTTTGTTCTTTGTTAATTTAGATTTTAGATGTTGTTAATCAGTATCTTCAAGATTGCGAATTGTAAGTAAAATGTAATTTGATGTGTTCAAAACGATGATTTTGATATCTTTCTTTTACTGGTTTGTCTGTTACAGATTGTAATTGATGCAGAACAAATTGCCCGGGAGCTGGGACCCTTGGAAAAATCTCCAAGTCGTGCAACCATTCAGCAGACCAGAAGGCAAAAAATGCAACATCAAAGGTATGTTTCCAGATGAAGGAACTTTTTGAGTATCTCTTAATTGATAACACTTTCCACGACATTCACGCATACAGCCCTAGAGCCTCCTTCAGTGTCCTTGCTAATTCTACTGTTCTCCGTCACGTCACATGGCCATGTCTTTTGATTTCTTTATTATACTGGGTGACTGGTCGGCTGCAGCCCTCTGAGTTAGAGGATTCCAAAGTAGCAATGCTACCAATTGAAGAAATGTTGGCAAATTACTGAAATAAATCTTTGAACTCTTCCCAAGAAAAATCTGCAATGGAAACAACACTTTTTTTTTTATGTATTGACCTTAAAGAGTCTGAAATCAATAAGATTGCAGTATGTGGCCCAACTGTACTTCATGTATTCAAAGGCAAGCATCTCACTGCTCCAGTGGAAGACTTATTTTTTGATATGCTTCGTTGAAACCTGTGAATATTATAACAATCTGCAAGGCATGTTCCCAGAGCCGTAGCACCTGTCCTGGTAATTAACTTGATTGATGAAAGTCGTGGGCTTCACGTTCATAAATAGGACCAGTAGTTATCTGCACTGCCCCTTAATTTCCACTGCTGCTGTTATATAACCATATAACAATTACAGCACAGAAACAGGCCATCTCGGCCCTTCTAGTCCGTGCCAAACGCTTACTCTCACCTAGTCCCACTGACCTGCACTCAGCCCGTAACCCTCCATTCCTTTCCTGTCCATATATCTATCCAATTTTACTTTAAATGACAATATCGAACCTGCCTCAATCACTTCTACTGGAAGCTCGTTCCACACAGCTACCACTCTCTGAGTAAAGAAGTTCCCCTTCATGTTACCCCTAAACTTTTGCCCCCTAACTCTCAACTCATGTCCTCTTGTTTGAATCTATCCTACTCTCAATGGAAAAAGCCTATCCACATCAACTCTATCTATCCCCCTCATAATTTTAAGAACCTCTATCAAGTCCCCCCTCAACCTTCTACACTCCAAAGAATAAAGACCCAACTTGTTCAACCTTTCTCTGTAACTTCGGTGCTGAAACCCAGGTAACGTTCTAGTAAATCTTCTCTGTACTCTCTCTATTTTGTTGACATCTTTCCTATAATTCGGTGATCACAACTGTACACGATACTCCAAATTTGGCCTTACCAATGCCTTGTATAATTTTAACATTACATCCCAACTCCTATACTCAATGCTCTGATTTATAAAGGCCAGCATACCAAAAGCTTTCTTCACCACCCTATCCACGAGATTCCACCTTCAGGGAACTATGCAGCATTATTCCTAGATCCCTCTGTTCTACTGCATTCTTCAATGCCCTACCATTTACCATGTATGTCCTGTTTTGATTAGTCCTACCAAAATGTAGCACCTCACATTTATCAGCATTAAACTCCATCTGCCATCTTTCAGCCCACTCTTCTAACTGGCCTAAATCTCTCTGCAAGCTTTGAAAACCTACTTCATTATCCACAACGCCACCTATCTTAGTATCATCTGCATACTTACTAATCCAATTTACCACCCCATCATCCAGATCATTAATGTATATGACAAACAACATTGGACCTAGTACAGATCCCTGAGGCACACCACTAGTCACCGGCCTCCAATCTGACAAACAGTTGTTCACCACTACTCTCTGGCATCTCCCATCCACTGCTGAATCCATTTTACTACTTTAATATTAATACCTAATGATTGAACCTTCCTAACTAACCAGGATTGAATGTCAGAATGAGATGGTAGTAATATCAGAGTTGGTCTTCATTTAATAAGGACGGGTAGGATTCTCCACAGTGCAGCTCCTGCAATATCTTCAAAAATCATCTTGAGTTCTTTCATTTTGTGTGTTTTTATTTTAAAGGAAATCCCAAGATCTGCAGAGTTTGGAACCTGTTTCTTTAACAGGTAACATTAACTGGCAGAGAGTAACCCTCATCATGGAATTGTTGCAACACAAGAAGAAACTGAAAAATCCCCAGATATTGGTTCCTACCCTTTTCAGCCTCCTGTCCAGGTATGCACTGAAATTACTCTGTCAGAGAATAAAGAAGTTGAAATGAGTTCCTTGTGTTGTCAGCTATTCCACTGGTGAAGATGCTAAGGTCCTGGACACTAGCGGGGTAAACCAGACAGTCAGTACCTGATTGTAGCTCTGTGACTGCAGATAAGTTTATTTGTTAATGTACTTGATCGGCAGGAATAGGTGCATGTCTGATAGAAAGCCAGGGAGAATACACATTGGTAAAATAGTGGAATCGGAAAACCTGGAATCATCAAGAATGGAAAAGAAGCGATAATTGTAGGCTTCCATACAAGTGTTGTCTGGGCGGTCTAAGAACTCGTCTTGCCTGTTCTTTTTTATGCCAAAGGAGGCTTGAATTGCTGCAATTAATCTAGTACATGATGCTGAATGTAGGCATAACACATCAGTAATAGAGGGAATTAGTGGTGATGAGTTTCTTCAGTGATGTTGGGACTCCACCCATTCAGGCAAATGGAGAATGTTCCAATGCATTCTAACTTGTGGGTGGTGGAGAGAGTTTGGACCAGCAGAAGCTGAGTCACTCATAAGATAATGCAGGCCAGAGAGTATCCTGTAGTGAATGATTCACCACTAGTTATCTGCACTGCTCCCTAAATTTCCACTGCTGCTATTCAGGATTGGATGTCAGAATCAGATGACAGTAATATGAGAAGAGATATGACAGGACTACAAGCATTTTTCCCTGATTCATCAGTGAAGAATTTGCTTAGCTGTATATATTTCATAGTGCTTTTGTTGTTTGGCATGCAGGCTCTCCAGTGTTGGAGGAGTTGCACAGTTTTGTGATGAGAAGGATTGAGAAAAGCATTTAGTTAATGGTAAACAACAGGAATTCTGCAGATGCTGGAAATTCAAGCAACATACATCAAAGTTGCTGGTGAACGCAGCAGGCCAAGCAGCATCTATAGGAAGAGGCGCAGTCGACGTTTCAGGCCGAGACCCTTCGTCAGGACTAACTGAATGGTGCTATGTTTCTTGACACCAGTCTGCATTAAGATTGGGTTTTATGTTGCTCTGTTGCCGGTATGAAACAGGTGTAAATGGTGTTTCTGTAAGGAGCCTAATTTGAAAATAAAATGCTTCACAGCTACTAATAACGGGCTCCTGACAAAAACTGAAGCAATAACTTTCCCTGTGATAGATAACAGTATAATTACTGTAGCCACCTTAGTTTCATTTCTTGAAGTCGGTCACAATTATGGAATATTTAGACTCCCCTTGACATGGTGTTGCAAAGTATATCAGGAGTAAGAGGAGTAAGGGAGGAAAAGTGTGTCTGCTGAGTGTCCAGAAGGGGTACTGTTTATGGTTCCGGGGGATGGGGTGAGCTCCTAAAGGCATGCTTTATCTTCATTCACCATGTAGAAAGGACTTGTAATTTGATCATTCCGGAGGGCAATTGCATGGATTACTTTGATAACATGGAGCATATTAAGGAATTGTTAGATGTCATGGATTGATAAGTGTCGATAATTCTTCATGGCTGGATGAGATCAATCCCAGATTGCCAAGCGAAACAAGGAAGGAGATCGGTGGGGCCCTGATGTAGATACTTACTGTATATTAATTAGCTATAGCTGAAATACCAGAAGAAATAGAGGATGACTAATTCTGTTCCTTTTCAAAGAGCAACAAGAAAAGCCAGATAATTTCAGGCCAGTGAGCCTTGTATCACTGGAAGAAAAATTATTAGATAAAAACCTTGTGTGTATTTGGAAAGGCAGTGTTTCATCAGTGATAGTCAACATAGTTTTGTGCAAGGGAAAGGTAGTAAGGCCTTTGACAATGTCTTGCGTGGAAGGTTGGTCAAGAAGGCTCAGTCACTTAGCATTCAAGGCAAGGTAGTAAATTGGATTAGACAGACCTTGCAAGAGAAGCCAGAGAGTGTTGTAGATGGTTGCCTCTCTTCCTGGAGGTTTGTGATTAATGGTGTGCACAGAGATCAGTGTTGGGTCCATTGTTGTTTGTCATCTGGATGATAATGTGGTAAACTGGATCAACAAATTTGCGGGTGACACCAAGATTGAAGGTGTAGTGGACAGCATTGCAGATTATCAAAGCTTGCAGCAGGATCTGGACCAGCTGGAAAAATGGGGTGGCAGTTGGAATTTTATGCAGACAAGTATGAGGTATTGAACTTTGGCATGACCAACCAGGATAGGTCTTCCAATCACAAACAAGAGAAAATCTGCAGATGCTGGAAATCCAAGCAACACAGACTAAATGCTGGAGGAACTCAACAGGCCAGGCAGCATCTATGGGGAAAAAAAGTACAGTCGACATTTTGGGCCAATACCCTTCAGATGGACCTTTTCCATAAATGCTTCCTGGCCTGCTGAGTTTCTCCAGCATTTTTGTGTGTTGCAGGGGAGGTCTTACTCAGTGAGCAGAAGGACATAGAGGAGTGCAATAGAACAAAGAGATCTGGGAATACAGATCTATAATTCCTTGAAGTGGTGTTGATTGGGTTGTAAAGAAAGCTTTTGGCACATTGGCCTTCATAAATCAAAGTATTGAGTACATGAGTTGGGATACTGTGTTGAAGTTGTATAACACGTTGGTGAGTATCGTGTGCAGTTTTGGTCACCTACCCTACAGGAAAGATGTAAATAGATTGAAAGAATGCAGAGAAAATGTATAAGGATGTTGCCGGGACTTGAGAACCTGAGTTATAGAGTAAGGTTGAATAGGTTAGGACTTTATTCACTAGAACGTGAAAGGTTGAGGGGGAGATTTGATGGAGGTATGAAAAAATTATGTGGGATATCTATAGGGAAAATGCAAGCGGGTTTTTTCCACTGAGGTTGGATGAGACTACAACTAGACTTCTTGGGTTAAGGGTGATAGGTGAAAAGTTTAAGAGGAACATGAGAGGGGAACTTCTTCACTGGTAACAGTGTGGAACGAGCTGCCAGCGCAACTAGGGTCAATTTCAACATTTAAGAAAAATTTGGATAGATACATGGATGGGTCATTTATGGAGGGCTATGGTTCAAGGGCAGATTGATGGGAGAAGGTAGATTAATTGTTTAGCAGAGACTATATGAGCCAAATGGCCTGTTTTGTGCTGTGGTGTTCAGTGATTGTATGACAAATTCCAGCTTCACTAATTTGATTGGGTTTTTGAGGAAGGTTGAAGGCAGTGCAATAGGAATTGTCCCTAAGGGCTTCAGTAAGCATTTAACAAGATCATGTGTGGGAGGTAAGTCCAGAAGGATAAAGCACTTGGGATCCAAAACAAGCTGACTAATTCCAAAATTAATTTGGTGATGGGAGGCTGAAGGTGATGGTGCAAGATTACTTTTCTGGGATTCATGCTGGCACCCCTGCTGTTTTGATACATGTTGAGAACTTGGATATGAATGAAGATGGTTTTAGCTTGCAGAAGACAAGTTAGTGTTGAGAATCACAAAGAAGGTTGCCTAAGGCTGCAGCAATTTATAATCAGAATGTTGGGGAGAGGGGTGGCAGAAGGAATTTAGACCTGAAAGGTGACAGCAAATCATTCTCGTTCAGGGACTTTAAAAAAAAAAGAGAAAAAATCTGTGTTGTAACTTCATCAGATTAGCATGATATTTTATTTACGTCCCTCATTTAAGGCATATTTGGTTCCATGGGGATGGTACTGGTTGGACTAAGTGATATGCTGGATACTAAGGTAATGGATAGTTGTGGAATGCAATCCTAGCAGTTGCTCACTACTTTGTTGTTCTGGATCCCTGGTTGACAACTGCTGGATTTTATTCCATTAAACATGGTAACATGTAATTCACTGTCATGCCTTCAGTGAGGCAGGTGTTTTTTCTCCTGAGAGTGGAAAATCTGACCAATAGTTTCATGGACAAATGCACCTCCAGGAAACCTTGAATACCTTCCTTCTTTCTATCCCAGTCATAAATGAGTTGAGAATTCATTTTAAGGAATTTGGAGAATCAACTTCAGACCAGCAGACATTTAACTTTGATCTGGTCTAATACATTGAAAAATGGTGCATATTTTTGTCAGATTTACATTGTCAAATTTGCGTGGGATTTTGAAATTGTTAAGTCATTGTTGACGAGTTTGAGGGTTGTTTAGAGTTTGAAGATGATGTGTTGTTTTGAACTTGTATCTGTGAAAGTAGAAAGTATTTTGATTATGACTGCGAACTAACAGTTAA
The DNA here is from genome assembly GCF_963921235.1 of Mobula hypostoma. NCBI lineage: Eukaryota > Metazoa > Chordata > Chondrichthyes > Myliobatiformes > Myliobatidae > Mobula > Mobula hypostoma. The sequence continues at coordinate 22,880,143 of NC_086104.1, read as the reverse complement.
TCATTGCCATGACTCAGGTCTCTAGATCCTGCGTTGTCTGAACAGAGCACCCTGGAGTACACAAAGCAGCTGATCCTCAACTGCTTACTGAACCTCTGCCAGAAATTATCACCCGATGGTTCCAAGATAAGCAATGGTAAGGAAGATGCAATTTTTTTGTTGCAATGTTTTTACATCTTCACTTTCATTGCCGTTTGAATTCATTCTGGTAAAGTTCATGTTAATGGCATCAAAAATGAGAGGGCATCAATTTAAGGTGAGAGGAAAGAGTAATAAAGGGGATCTGAGGGGCAGGATTTTTTTTATAATAAAGAGAGTGGGTGATATCAAGAATGCACCACCAGAGGAGGTAGAATTAGATGGAGTCACTACATTTGAGATATTTAATTGTGTAGACAAGGTATGGAAAGACATGCAGGCAAATGGGATGAGTGTAGGTGGGGGGAAAAGATCAATATAGATGTCATCTGAAGCGCTGTTTCTTGACTGTAGTTTTAAGCGATTAAGGTATTAAGTCCAAATTTGTGAATCACGTCTGTAGCTTGTAATATATATTTGACGAAGTCAAATTAAGTTTATTGGAACGCATCTGTACTAGTAAATTTTGGCCCAATTAAGTGGCTGTCCCAATTAGCTGAAGTTTCATGGAAATGGTTAAAAAGGTATTTTAAAAAAGTCCAAACTACCGTTTCGCTGTGTAGCAAATTAGATATTTCAATGAAATAACAGAGAAATTAGAACACGACCAATGCTGCTGTGTAACTATAAAACTGTGTATTAGATCCTAATAGTTATCAACAGAGGAGTTCATCCAGTTTATGCTGCCGTGTTCTTTTGATTGACTCTAAATAAACAGAATAAAAAAACAAAATGATCAAAAAGCTCTGCTTTTTGAATTGGTGTCTGTTGGCTCACAATGCACAGGACTGATGCTATTTTAAAAAGTCTTCACTCTAAGCATGGTGTAGCATCTAACCACCACACAAGAGCATGCAACTGATGCTAGTTAGAAACTGTTCAGCAACACTCTCCTGACCCAGTTAAGTGCCATAGTGTCCCAAATAAACGAAGGGAACCCTAGCTATTTTCTCGATTATCGTTTATTCTTTAAGAGTTCTCCCAAATAAGCCGCTGCCCTGGTTAACCAATGGCCTAATTAATCAGAATCTACTGTATTTGATACATAAAAATTGGAATAGCTGAATTCTTGAAATTATTGAATAGTGAAGGTTGTAATGTGCAGAGTCAGAAAATAAGATGCTGTTTCTTGAGCTTGCGTCAAACTTTGTTAGATCGAGGTTAAGAGGCATTGAAATTGAGGTGCATGGATCTCTGCTCATTTTGTTGTGAAGTGCCACCTTGTTTCATGTCATATGCATTTAGTGTTCAATACTCCTTCATTAGTATTGGCTGTGGTTAAGTATTCTTAATTTAATAACAGATTATGTTGTAAATATTTCCCATGATTGTTAAATGATATGGAGTTGCATCAATGCGCACCCTGTAATAGCTGCATTTTGAACTTTGGTTTTACAGATGTCCTCGAGGAGGAGAAGTTTAACGTGGAGCTAATTGTTCAATGTGTCAGGACTTCAAATATGCCTCAGACACACCATCATGCACTGCTGCTCCTGGGTGCTGCTGCAGGAATGTTCCCTGTAAGTACAACTGTTCTTTATAGCCATCAGGTTATCATAAAAGGATTCTGCTGTAGGTTCGTCTTGAAATGTCATAGGAAGTCATCCCTGCCTGTGGCCATCAAACTTTACAAACTCCTTCCTTGGAGGGTCAGACACCCTGAGCTGATAGGCTGGTCCTGGACTTAATTCATAATTTACTGGCATAATTTACATATTACTATGTAACTATTTATTACTATTTTCTATTACTCTTTATTATTTCTGACTATTACTATTTACTAATAGTAATATTACTATTACTATTTCTATTACTATTTATTATTTATGGTGCAACTGTAATGAAAACCAATTTCCCCCGGGATCAATAAAGTATGACTATGACTATGACTAAATGGCAGTGAAGTGAGAGATCAGCCGTGAACTTGTTGAGTAATGGAAAGAGTAGGAGGCACTTCATAGTTCATTTTGCTGGATAACCAATGCCTTGTAAAGCCTCAGCATTACATCCTTTCTTTATTATTTCCGTCCACTCGAAATGAATGCAAGCACTGCATTTGCTTTCTTTACTACTGATTCAACCGGCAAGTTAATTTTTAGGGAATCATACACTAGGATTCTCAAGTCCCTTTGCACATCTGATTTCTGAATTCATTGCTCATGTAGAAAGTAGTCCATGCTTTTATTCCTTCTACCAAAGTTCATGACTACACACTTCCCCACAATGTCCTGAAAGGCAAATGTGGAAATATCTACGATTCAATAGTTCCATTTAATATCAGAGAATGTATAAATTATACAACCTGAAATTCTTGTTCTTCGCAGACATTCACAGAAGCAGAAGGGTGTCCCAAAGAAATGAGTGACAGTAAAAGTGTTAGAACCCCAAAGCTCCCTGCTCCCCCATGCACAAACAGCAGCAGAGCAACGACCCTCTTCCTCTCCCACTTCAGCAGAAAAGTCATCAGCACCCTCCAGCCACCAAGCAAGCGATAGCAGAGCCCCCAAGAAAGACCATGACCTGCAGTACAGCCAAAACTAATTGTTCACCCCACAATCTGACTTACCACAGGCTCTCTCCCTCCCTAATAAAAGGACAGAGAGGTATCAACCTTTCACAGCAAGCGGGAAGACCAACAAAGACAACATCTTGCTATTTACAGTGTTAAAGTCTGCCATGTCACTTCTTTTCCCGGAGTTCTCCCAGCTCAAGAATCGGCAATAAGCTCTCCCCCTGGAACGAGAGAAAGAGAGAGCACGTGCAATTCACCAATTACAGAGCCTCCAACACTTATTCTGCTGTTCCTGGTGTTCCATTTTCTTCTGCAGCACTTTATTCGGTGACACCGGCATAGAATTGGCGCATCCCCAGGGCCACAAGCCTCGGAACCCCGAAGGCATGCTCACCTTCTTGGCCGCATCCTTCAGATATCAAAAAGTGGCTGGTCAGTGAGGCCCGGGAGCAGATCTCATTGCTGCAAAGAACCTAAGTTTGAGTGTAGCTCTAAGTCAAGGTCTTCAGCAGAACTCTGTCCACCTTGAAAAGGGAAAAAAAAGACATTAAAAGTAGAAATTAAGCTGTTTCTGCAGATAAGCTCAAAGAAGTCATTACTGAGCGCCATCATAGCTCAGCCCCGCTTTCATTTTATTATTTTATTAAGTGTTAATTTTTTGAGTCTTAACTTGCTGTGTATTGGCCATTTTTATAATTATAATATAGTCTGATAAAATTTAAATGCAAGCACATTGATACATTTCTTACTCAGAATCCCACTTCCCCCCTCAAAATTTGTGAGCTACATTAACCACTGTTTGTTTTGCTTCGTGTGCTGAGAAATCCACAATTACTACAGCATTAACAAGTTTCTGTTTTTAATTTATTTGTGACTTTATGCATTTATAGGACAAGGTTCTCCATAACATCATGCCCATATTTACCTTCATGGGTGCCAATGTGATGCGACTGGATGACAGCTATAGTTTCCAGGTCATAAACAAGACTGTGCAAACTGTCATCCCAGCTCTTATTCAGGTATGTTGGAGTAAATGTTTACTACTGTCTGAGGGCTGAAATAAATCTCAGCAATATGTTAATTATCGCAATTTACCTCAAAACTCCCGATGGCAGTCCGTTTGGTGAAAAAACATGTCTCAGTTCATGAGCTGAGTTACTAGTGTTATGAAGTCAGCAACATTGGAGTTGCAAAGAGAAATTTCCAAGGATATAATTTGATTAAAAATGTTGTAAGCCAATACCAACAAATTACAAATTATTATCTTAAGGAAACTTTAACCCAATTGACATATATGCAGATCTATCAAGAATAGGGATATCTGCTTTCTGCAGAATCTCAGAGGCTAGGCATTTTTGCCCCATTTTCTGATTCTTAAAGAATTGCAAAGATACTGCAGGAAGATTAGGTGTGTCACGTTCTTGAAAAGTAATGACTTTCCTGCAAAAAATTTATTTGAGTGTTTTGGTTTAAAAATAGCTTCGCTGTTTTGTGAAGGATATTCATTTGAAAGGTGTTGTGCACACAATGTATAATAAAATGTATACTGGCTTTATCTTAAAGTAAGATAATTGTCTTTACCACATGGTTCCCAAAGACTATAGCACAGGATCGGTTATTTGGAAAACATGCTTGTGGTAATTCTTCCAAAGAATTATATAATTATCATTGACACTCACTCTTTGCCTATGGTCCCTGCATATTTTTCCTTTACATGTACAGTACATATCCAGTATACTTTCAAAATTGCCTAGTGTTTTCAAACAGTGCTGATAAGGAAAAATAAATATCATCATCTTTCTTTTGAGCTTTCTGTGATTTCAGCTTTTCCAATCAGATTTTTTTTCCCTGTGTTCAGTAGATTTTGCAGTTGGACCTGTTTAAACTACACAATCAATCTCTAGCTTGCTACCTGGCATTTTCTGGAAGTTGTCCTCGGTGCCATCTTCAGAGCTATGAAAATTTGTATTGAAATAGTGTAGTGTATTTTGCTCAAGCATATTATAAGCTAGCTAATTAATTGCCATTATAGGTGCAAAGCAGGAATAACTGCACTAAATTCTATGGTACAGAGATTTTTCAGTTCCTGGTCCATTCTGTGCACCCAGCGCATCTGTGGTTACGGCATTTAGCTAGTGCGTCCCAGGATTAAGAGAAGTATCTGCCTTAGCGTCAATCCAACATTGATACAGGTGTGTTTGTAGCAGAGTTTGGTAGGCAATGATAGGATAGGATTGAGCTCAGAAGTGATCTGTTCCACCGTTGGAAAGCTGAGTAGCATTCACTTAAGCTTAAGATGGTGGCGCGCGCGATCACAGGGGTCTCTCTGGATCCAACCAAAGATGTAATTGTTCGTCCTTTATGTCTTTTTTTTCCCATCGCTAGACTGTGCTACATTGAAACTGACTCTTTAAGAGCTGTTTTGCTGTTGTTTCTTGTTTTGTTCTTGTTGCTGCTGCAGCATCTGTTGTTCTGCTGAACATAGTGGGCTTGCTTTGTTGGCGCTGGAATGTGTGGCGACACCTACAAGCTGTCCCCAGCACATCCTTTTGTTGGTTGTTAATAAAAATGTCACATTTCACTCTGTTTCAATGTATATGTGATAAATCTGAATCTGAATTACATTGTGTCATTGGAGATTACTCCCACAAGAGGCCACTGTCGTCTTGTGAACTATAGTTCTTCCACTCTTGAGTTAGAAGGACTGTCAGGTTAGTATTTAGTGATCTGCAAGTGGCCATATTCTTGAGCTATTGATAGTTTCACCTACTTTTAATATCTGCAGCCTAAATTTTACATGGCCAGTTTTAGAAACTGCAAAATGCTTAGTATATCTCTAATATACAACTGGGGGAGTGGGGGGAAGACCATAAGAATTAAATAAATAACAGTAGGACTAAGTAGTTTGTCTGCTCACAGCTGTTGTGTCTTTCAACAAGACCATGACTGATTTTTTTCTCTGCTATGTTATTTTCCTGCCACTTTCTGTTATCCCTTGACTCCACCAATATTCCGATATCAATCCATTTCAGTTCTGAATGAACTCTGAGCCTGCACAACCCTCTGGTGTAAAGATTTCCAAATAGTCTTCTCACTTTAAGTTAAGAAATTGATCATTTCAGTCCTTAATGACCACCTTATTTAGTTTGTAAATTTTTGCCCAAGGTAGCATCCTCTCCATATCTGGCCTGTCAGAACATGCAGTAATGTTATATGTTTCAAATACCTCACCCCTCATGCTTCCGACCCTTTTTATACTAAAAACAAAAGGCCAAGCCGACTCATTCATTCCTCATTTGACAAACCTGCCTCTGGAACTAGTCTGATAAATCTTCAATAGGAAGTATATCCACTAAGGTAAAAAGACCAAAATTGTACGCGATATCATAGGTGCAGACTACATGAATATAAGAATACCTGGGTGCCTTTGAACAACTTCCACCATTTAAAAATCATTCAGTATAAATGATTTTTCCATATAAGAGGATAAATTTACATTTTTCCACTTTATAATCCATCTGCTAATTTGTTGCCACACTCAGCAAGTTTGTGAATATTCCACTGGACAACTTGCATTCATATTCACACTGAGTTTCATGTTCTTCAACCAGATTATTTTTGTGGATTATTTATCGCTGAAGTCCAGAGAGGTAGCCTGCAAACCTAAGAACAACTTTTTTTCCCTCTATTTGTTAATCGAACACCAATCCACTCCAGTATATCATCCCCAGTTCCATGTGTTCAAATGTTGTTCAACAAGCGGTTGCAGTGTGGGATCTAGCCCAAAACCCTTTTTAAAAAAAATAGCCATATCTGTGAGTTCAGCCTGTACTCTTGCAGCCGCATCCTCAAAGAGCTCTAGTGGATGAGTTAAAGATGATTGACTTCTCCTGCATACACATTGACAGCTCAGTCCTATTGTCTATATTTAACAACTGCTGACGTCAGGCTAAAAGGTTGCTGTTCACTCTGTCCCTCCTTTCTTAAATAGTGGGGACAAATTAGAGTTTCCAGTATCTCCATAACCACCACTTTCAAAACTGTATATTATCTGTCCATAATATTTCATTAATAATTTTTCTTCACTAATGCTATCTTTTATTTCCCTGTTTGCACTAGACCTTTGCTTCTTTGGTTTTGCTGGGAGGCTTTTTGTGTCTTCTCTGAAGACAGAGGCAAAGGGTTTGTCTAAATTCCTGACCATTTCCTTCTCTCCTACATCTTTAAGGTGGAATTGTCCTACATCTATAAGGTGCCCACATTTTCCTTCATTAATCTTTCCTTTTTACATGCTCACAGAGAATGTTTCTGTTTCTCAGTGATGTCCTTTTATTCTGTTGTAGGTAAGAGTCCATCACTGAAATGTAGAAATTTCTATCTTCAGATTTAATTCCATTGTCACTTTGACAAAATAATAAGAATATCAGAATTTGGAGAATGTGTTGAAGCAAGTGGTTCATTTGGCATGTCAGGAAGCATTACATTTAATACTAAAAGAAAGATTAGCTTTATTTGTCACATGCATATCAAAACACAGTGAAACGCGCTATTTGCATCAAATCAAATCAGCGATAATTGTTCTGCCTGCCAACATAGAATGGCCATAACTTACTAATCCTAATTTATATATCTTTAGAATGTGGGAGGAAAGCCATGTGGTCGAGGAGAAAATGTACAAACTCAGTACAGGCAGCAGCTGGAATCGAACCTTATCGCTGTAAAGGATTGCACCAACTGCTGCACTGCCGTGCTGCATTAAAACAGACAAACTTGCGTTTTAAGACTCTTCGTTATAACTCTGTTCTTCAGTTCCTTTTCTGTATTCTACCCATTTGTATTTTTTTTTTATTTTGCAGGCTGACAACGAAGGTCCTGTAGAAATCAAGGAGAATGTGGAAAATGTTGTAACAAAAATTATCCGTGTATTTGTGGATGCCATGCCACATGTGCCTGAACACCGGCGAGTGCCTGTTCTTTCTAAGCTCATTGAAACAGTGAGTGCGGAGCGTTTCCTGTGGGCCCTCCTGTTGCTGCTCTTTGAGCAGCATGTAACCAAGACCACCTCCTCAGCATCTACTGACGAAAAGGTAAAGGTGACTGGATTGAACGCTGAACCAAATCATTTAGCACTTGGACAAATGTGAATTATGATGGTATTATAGACTGGAGCTCGGGGAAATTAAATTGGGAATAGTTGTTATAGGGTGAGTCCACATCAGTCATGGAATCATTTAAAGGCCACCTGGTCAGAATTCAGGATCAGCATCTTCCTGTAGGAAGGCAAATGAGGATGGCAAGGTTTGTGAGCATTGAATGATAAACGATGCAAATTTAGTCAAAGAACAAGGAAGCCTATGAAAGGTTTAGGAAGCTGAGAATGGACTGGGCCCTTGTGGGATATAATAGGAAGAGGGAAAGAAATCAAACAGGATCAGGGCTAAAAGGCATCCTGAGATGTCATTGACGAGTAGTATGAAGAAGAACTCCAATTTTGATTCAGTATTCAGCAAGGAGAAGAACATGGAAGATAATCGGATCAGGGAAAGAGTATACTGATATTCTCAGACGTGTTGTTAACATGGGTGAGGAGGTGTGGGTCTCTTTACCAACATTAAGACGGAAAAAAGTACCCAGAGATTTATCCTATTAAGAAAGGAGATTGCTGAAGTTTTGACAGATCATTTTCTTTAGCTACAAGACAATTAATGTCAGTGGTAGGGAAATTATTAGAGAAGATTCTTAGGTATAGGATTTACAGGCATCTGGCTTATTGGGGATAGCCAGCATGGCTTTGTGCGGGAGAGGTCATGTCTTAAAGCTAAGTGTCATATCTTAAAGCTAAGTGTCATAGAGTACTACAGCATAGAAACAGGCCTTTTGGCTCATGCAGTCCATTCTGATCCAATCTTTTGCCTAGTCCCATCTGCCTGCACCTGGACCATATCCCTCCATACCCCTCTGATCTATGTGCCTATCCATACTTTTCTTAAACATTACAATTGAATCCATATCTATCACTTCTGCTGGCAGCTCATTCCATACTCACACTACCCACTGAGTGATGACCTTTCCCCTCAGATTCCCTTTGAGTATTTCACCTTTCACCCTAAACTTATGACCTCTAGTTCTGGTCTCACCCAAGCTGAGGAGACTTGATTGAGGTTTTATGAAAAAGGGGATGACGGTGATTAATGAGGTTATAAGGCAGTGGATGTTGTCTACATGAACTTTAGTGAAGTATTCAACTTGGTCTCTCATGATGGTAAGCTGATCTAGAAGATTGAGGCACATAGGATAGAGATTTGGTATTTAGGATTCAAATTTGTCCTTAGAACATAAAGTGCAGTGGTGGAGGAGTGTTATTTCATTAGAGTTCTGTTACTGGTGATTCCTCCACAGATCAGTGATGAGAACTCTTTTGTTTGTGGTACATATAAATGATTTGGATGTCATTGTGGGTGGTCTAATTGGTAAGCTTCCAGGTGACACAAAAATTGCCAGAGCTCTGGAAAGTGAAGAAGGTTGTCAAAGGATGCAACAAGATAAAGACTAGATGGAAATATGAGCAGACAAACAGCAGATGGAACTTAATCCAGACAAGTGGGGGTTGTTTGCATCTTGGTAGATCAAATGTAAGAGGAAAGTTTGCAGTAAATGGCAGAACCCCCTGATGGCATTGATGTACAGAGGTTTCTTGGGCTGCAAGTTCATCTCTCCCTGAAAGTGGCAACACAAGTAGATCGGGTAGTGAAGAAAGCATATGACATCCTTCCCATCAGCAATCGTGGCACTGAGTATTAAAATTGAGAAGTCTTTAAATGGCTGTATAAAATTTTAGCTAGCTCAGAGTTGGAGTAATGTGAGTTGTTCTGGTTGCCATTCTACAGAAGGATGTGGAGAACTTGTAGGTAGTGCCCAAGGTGAACAACAGGAATTTTCCTGGATTTGGGGGCCTTCTATCGGTCGAGGTCGGCCATGGAAGTTGTGACTTAGCTGCCAACATGATATGTCAGCTGGTACACAAGCCAGGGCTAGAAGATATGGAGAGCAAGCCGTTGCCGATGCAACAGCACCACCTCTCCACGCAGCTAATGAACCCAAAGGAACAGCAGAGACCAATACAGTTTGGCACCAGCAGCGTCGTTGGAGTTGCCTGTCAGTGTTGAACTCAATATAGGGACTCCAGCTCTGGGCGTTTCCTGGAGGCTTACTCCTGAATCTTTCACCAAGAATGAGTATAGCTGCAATGCAACCAACGTTTGAGATCAGAATATTCCATCCAGATTAGCTGCCAACCATGGTTGACAAACCCCACCTGCCTGAAGCAACTGGTTTAAAGGCGCCAGTAACCTGCCGTTGCTTCTTCTCCTGTCGGTAGAAACCATTCTGCTGGGCTTAGTCGATAAAGCTACACATGAAGGCCAGGAGCTGGACTTAGTTATTAGAGGCTATTTGAAGTGCACACCATTGGGAGCATTTAATAAGTAATGGAAGCTTATTGCCACTACCTCTTCAGGTCTGGCAGCATCTATGGAGAGGAATGAACAGTTGACATTTTGGGCTGAGAATCCTCATTCAGACTGGAAAGGAAGGGGGAAGAATCCAGAATAAGATGTTGGTGGGGGGAGGGAAAGGATAGGTGGCAAGTGACAGGTGTGGCCAGGTGTTAGGGAAGATAGGTGGCTGGGGGAAGCTGAGAGGTGATCGGTGAAAGAGCTGAAGAAGAAGGAATCTGATAGAGGAGAGTGGATCATGGGGGATAGAGAGTGGGGTGATGGGCAGGTGAGGAAAAGAGAAGGGGTAAGAGGGGTACCAGAATGGGGATTGAAAAAAGAGAGGGGGGAGAAATTACCGGAAGTTACCGTGCCCATGGTCTGCTCTTTATCAAATTACGGTATTGCTTTGCACTGTTGTAACTATATGTTATAATTATGTGGTTTTGTCAGTTTTAGTCTTGGTTTTTCCTGTGTTTTTGTGATATCTTTCTGGAGGAACATTGTATCATTTTTTAATGCATGCGTTTCTAAATGACAGTAAACGAGGACTGAGTGTCCTCATAATCTAACCTAATCTAAAGTTAGAGAAATCAATGTTTATGCCATGTGGATGGAGACTACTCAAACGGAATATGGGTAGGAATAAGGGGCTCTGCCCGAAACATCGACTGTACTTTTTTCCCGGAGATACTGCCTGGCTTGCTGAGTTCCTCCTGCATTCTGTGTGTGCTGTAGTGTAGAAGATGTAGGGTACAAGGTAATTTTCTGGGTTGGCATGTTGGACAACCAGAAGTAGACTATTTTAGATCTAGTGCGATTAGGAAGGATTATTTAATTATTTTTCACCTTAATGGACCTTTAAGGATGTGTGATCATGATATGAAAATATTCTGTATTAAGCTGAAAAGTAATTTATTTCAATCAAAAACAATTTTTAAATATAAACAAAGCAAATTACAAAGGTTAAGGTATAATTGAATCATGGTAGCTTGGAAAACTATATTAAAAGTTGTGACACTGGAGAAACAATGACAAGCACTTAGAGAATGAATAGATAGCTTACAATAAATACTTATCTCTAAATGGGACAAAATTCCAACAGAAAACATGGTCTACTGCAGACAACAATAGTAGAAATGCAAGCCTCATACCATACCAAACCTCGTACTCATAACATATTTTGTGTCTATTATTGATCATCGGGATGTTAAAGGATGATGCATGAAATTTCAGTTTATATTAAAGCGAGACACTTTGAATGTATGTCTTGAGTTGAAGACATCTCTAGAGGAAGTAGTCATGTTTGCATCCCACTCTCCCCACTAGCCTTCATCAGATGAGTAGTATTTAATTTTTAAAAGACTAACTTGCAAATAACAAAAGTCTATGGTTTCATTGTAACAGGAAACTGTTTTGGAAAGTGATGTTGAATTCTGGATCACTGTTGGCTGCGAGTTTACTGTTCAAGAACAACTCCAGAGCTTCATTAATATTTTGTGTTACTTATCCAGGCTCCCTGAAGACAAAGAGGAAAGTAAGTAGTACATAGCATGTCATTAATTTCAAATAAATGTTCTGATCAGCAAAACACAAGCTGATCCAAAGAACCAGATATGCCTGTTTCTGTGCTGTAGTGCTCTATGATTAGTTCATTAATTACAATGTCATTTTAGCAGGGAAATGGTGTGAGTTACCTTCGGACAGAGCTTTCAAACCACTCTTCAACCCATTTCTTCCGATCTATGTATTATAAAATTACTTTGTAAAACAATCTTTGTTTTAATTTTTTAGCAAGTTGTCTTCATTTTGCAGATTGTTCCCTATTCTGACTGTAGTGTTCATATATAATATCACTTGTGCAATATCACTTTGTCACCATCTTGTTCTTGATGCTTTGAATGAACATTACAAATTATGAGTTCTGAAAACATGAGTAAAGACATTTAATCATTATAAAACTAAATTAGGACATGACACAAAACTTATTTCATATGGAGATCTCACCTTGCTTTAAAATATTTTACTTTGCTTTTTTAAAAATGTTAAGTACTTGGATAGGAAAAGTTTGAGGGATATAGGACAAATTCAGGCAAGTGGGACGAGCCTTGGTTGGTGTGGGTTAGATCAGCCAAAGGGCCCATTTCCTTGCTGTATACCTCGGACTTGTTCTGTAGAAGTGCCACAAGTATTTGCCTGATTTTTGTGGTTCCAGTTGCCTTTCACTTAATCTAGCAGGTATGCAATAAACAGTTTTGTAAATTCAATTTTGGGTTATCTATGCTACATCTACTGATAAATTGGATTGCTCCATTGATTAAGAATACGTTGTGAAGTGAATTTTACTTGGGATGGAATTAATTCATCATCTTTGTGCACTGTACATCTTCAAATAGAACAAACACCATTTTCCATCTAAGTTGAAAGTATCTCAGAAAATGACCTTATTACCAAAATATCACTGGCTGGTGGCGTAGTGGCATCAGCGCCGGACTATGGAGCGAAGGCTTCCGAGTTCGAATCCAGCCGGCTCCCCGGCACGCTTTCCATCTGTGCTGGGTTGAACGTCGAGCTAGCAGCTCGACCTTGTAAAAAAGAAATTATATGCTACAGAAACATCAACAGCAAAAAGTTGATGGCCTACGCTCTCTCGTGAGTTTAAAGGCAATAAGAAGAAGTAAGACATAAATGTCATTACCTTAACTCACCAAGGTAACCAGAATTTCCAGTTTTTAGTTTGCATCTAGTTCAGACATTTTCTAGAAAGCCTCCCAGGAACCTGTTAAGTCGGCTTTATACTGGCATAACGGTTCTTTGCAGTTATGTACTAACCTGACTTGTTTTTCATTTAATTTATTACCCGAACACTACAAATTCCTATGCATACTCTGTTCCGTTTGGACGAAAGGTTATCTTTACTCATTGTTTTCTTGAAACTCATTTAGAAGCAGCCAAAGACAAAGGAAAAGCAAACACAAGGAAGAACAAAGCGGGACAGTCAAGTGAAGCAGAACCACTAATCAACATCGATGCTCTGACAGCCAAACAGCTACGCCATTTCAAATTCCTTTCCATCTCGTTTATGTCTCAGCATCTCGCCTCTGAAAGTTTTATTGGAAAGGTAGCTTCTTGTTTCAAATTAAATAGTGGTCAGAATCTTTTTACATTATTTATTAACAGCGTGTATTGTGTATCTTCAAAAAATTGAGCTTTTTAAATTGAAGATCTCGAATGGAATGGAATTAATCCAATTGTCAAAATATATTGTGCAGTTTGACTTAACTTCATATGTTTCAGCAGAATTAAACATCACTGCCCACAGTGTGGGGTTTTCTCTTTTTTTAACCTACCCCACTACCAAAAAAATTGTAAGTGAAAGATAACAATTACGTATTCCTAATCTGTGTGATTATCAGGCACTTTGCAGTTTCTTTTTCCAATCTGTCTCATCATTTGCCACTTCCCAACCAAACCTCTGAGATCCAGTCTTCAGGTAACCACACCTGAGTTTCTGGCAACATGGGAAAAGAACTGACTGAACGAAAACTTGCGTGGATTGTAGATATTTTGTGAAAAGACCATTTATGTTGTGGATTCAATGCAACTGTAGGGCTTAGAAAATCCTGTACTCAATGTCAAATATGCTCACCATTCCCTTGCTTTAATGTCAGGTTGCAGAGTGTAATACTTCTGAAGAAGCACTGCAGAAGCTTGAACAAAGGTAACCAATTTTGCAATTCTTGGGGGATAATTACTTTCCTTTTTTCAGTGATGCTGTTTCTCTTGTAGGCAATTTTTTTAAAATCTTAAATTAACCATCTTGCCTCCACTGCCCGATATCTTATTGTATATTTGCCTTGTAGCCTGGGCTGGACATCATGCATTTGCACTTGTTCGCTCTTATTAAAACTTTCAATGGGCATTCAGTAATTCAATAAAAACAAGCCTGATATGAGTCAATAAAATGTTTTATTTTGCATATAACTAATATGTGGCATTAGTTATAATCAAATTTCACCATTCACTTTTACATATCTGATTGTAAATCTGGAAAATAATAAACTGTGGTTAAACAGTTGATGACTGCTGTAAAAGGAATATGGACACCCTTTGAGTGCCAGCCCTTATGGCCCCAATAATAATGTGTTTATAGAAAGACTGAAGCAAGATATTAAATTAATGCTGTAAAATCATCCTACAGGTGGGACTTTAATCAATAATTCATGTATTTCCACTTAAAAATTTCTGTGAAATTGAGAAATTAGTAAAAAAAAGGTCCAAAATCTGTCTGATAATTTGTATTTATCTTCCAACCAACTCAAGTATAATTTAGCCATCACTTATATAGTTATATAAACTTTCTGCATCAACAAGAACTATGCATGAAGATGGCAATCTATTACCATTGGAAATGGTGGTTGTCCATCGTGTCCAACGATGACAGGAAACCTGTGCGACAAACCTTTTAAAGTGAAAAAGCCATTACATTGGGATAGTTCCACTCTCTCGACCTCAGAAGTCTGGGTCCAGCGGTATGAATAAGCGTCACAAGCTGGGGTCTTCTTTGGTTGCAGTGGATGACCATGACGTCTTCTGTGCCCTGAACTGTAAAAACTGAAGAAAGCATGGTAGTATTAGGTCTATAGATTAAGCTTGGGTTCTTCTGATATCTATTGAGAATGTCACTGGCTGGATTCCACTCAATACCCATCTGTAGTTTCTTTAAAATGATGTTGGTGATCAAAAGAAAAATAAGTTGATTATTTGTGAGTTTACAAATGTTTATCTGGCTCAGAGCAAACCATCTCTATGTGCAGCTTGGTTGCCTTACATAATGAACGGGTGACAGAGAAATACATCACAGCCCTGCCATCCCATTGAGTCCATGCTGCCCATCTATGTTCATCCTATAATGACCCACGCAGTTTCGGGGAAAATATGCAAATGTCACACTTAAACACACCACAAAGTCAGGTTTGAACCCAAATCTCTGACATTGAGGCACAGAACTTCCAGTAAAAGCTGGATATTTCTCCAAGTGAGTGCAGGACATTAAACTACGTAAAATCACTGTCAGTTATTTGTACGAGTGATCACCCAGCTTAATTGACAAGGGAATTTCGTAATCACCCCCCACTTTGGTTGAGGTAACATTGACAAGGCATGCATCCAAAGAAGGTATCCATTGAAAGCAAATAATGCTGGAATGTCTTGGTGCAGAGACAGAATCTACTTGTGTGTACATTCCCATAATTAATTATGTTGTATAACTTTCGAAATGTAAACCATCCAAAAATTTAAACAAAATGTTTAAAATTTCTTCCTATATTGTAATCCCTAGATTATCGTGATACAATTAAACCTGTTATTTTTCTGTGGTTCGTAAGTGTCCTCTATGGACCAAATGGCCTGACTTTGCTCCTATGTATATATTATGGTCTGTAACTGCCCTGTTTTTCCTAGTTTACTGGAAGAGATACTTTGCTACATCAATGTGGTTGCCCACAGTGTAGAGCAGAATGCAGAAAAGCCAACAGCTAAATTCTGGAGAACTCTACTCAACCGGTCATATGATGTTCTGGATAAAGTAGGTTATCTTCCATTTCTGGTGTGCTAACTTGCAGACACTTTCGATATTCTGTTTATGAAACACATCTTAATAATGGAATAGGCAGCAGGAGGGCTTTGGACTTGCTCCCCGACTCTTCATTGTAGTAACAGATATGCTTATTCACTGGGTAGAGAATTCCAGAAATTCAGTAATATCAGAAATCTTATATCTTAAGTAGCCAAGCCTTTTTCTGATGACTGCTGTCCTTTATCAAGAGTCTCTCACAGAAGAAATGTCAGCACCATCTGCACTATCAGGATCCTGCAGAATATTACATATTAATCAGATTAACTTTCATTTTCCTCACTTCAGATAATATTGCCCCACTCTGCTCTATCTTTCCTCCTGTGACAATGTTTTCTTAGCCCTGGAAACCATCTAGTGAACCTTCCTTGTGCCACTTCTAAGGCAAGCATACAGTTTCTTATCTCTCCACCACATATCAAGAAAGGTTCTTAAGTTGACAGGTCTGCAGTCCTGGGGAAGTGCTGTACTTGCACATATACTGCCTCTTGGCTGAGATAAACAAAGTTCTGTTTTGCTTTTCAGTGGATGTAAGTGCCCCATCCCACTATTACAAGTAAAGGGAGTTTCTCTTGCACTGATTGATAATCACGCCTTCCTAGCTGGTATCACATGAATAGGTCATCAGCTACATTATTTGCAGCATATTGATAATTGGATATCTTGAGTTAGGGCTGGTATACAGTAACAATCCTGACTTGGTTACTTATAAGGATTTCTTTCCTCTCAAACAGGTGAATGCCTTGCTACCCACCGAATCTTTCATTCCAGTGATACGAGGACTGATGAATAATCGCTTACCATCTGTAAGGCGGAAAGCCATGGATCTCCTCAATAATAAGTTACAGCAGCACAAAACTGAATGGCAGGAACATCAGGTAAGGTTTTTATTTTCTTTTAGATCAGATACAGAACCTTACAAGTAAGCAGGTAGTAGAAATGTGAACGTATTTTCACATACTGTGAGCTGCTGTTTACCTTTTAGAACTCAGCCTTTCCTCCCGCAAGGTCAACCTGTGAATTATTTGAGCAACATGCACAAAATGCTGGAGGAACTCAGCAGGCCAGGCAGCATGGAAGGATGTCGGCCGGAAATGTCAATTGTACTTTTATTCCAGTCCTGCCGAAGGATCTCACCCCAAAACGTCAACTGTGCTTTTTCCATGATGCTGCCTGACCTGCTGAGTTCCTCCAGCATTTGTTTGGATTTCCAGCATCTGCAGATTTTCTCTTATTTGCGAATTATTTGATTTTGTCTGCTCCCTGTTACTCTTCCTTTTTCTCTCACTCTCATTCTCACATAATACTGACGGATGCCATTTCAGGTTCAGATTTATTTAACTCTGGTACATGGAATTGTCCAAGATTGAAAAAGGAATCAACCGTGATTGAATGTTAGAGCAGCCTATGCGGACAAAATTGCCGAATTCTTCTATATCAATTGGTTTAATGGAGATACCAAGGAGTTTGTAAAATAATGAGGGGAATGATCAGTCTTTTTTCCAAGGGGAGCGGATTCTAAAACTCGAGGGCATCGGCTAAAGGTGAGAAGGGAAAGACATAAAAAGAATCTGAGGAGCAACATTTTCACACAAGATAGATGGGATAAACTACCAGAGGAAGTGGCGTGGGTAGTTTTTTGAAAGGCAATAAAACAGGTAGATGGTAGGAAAGGTTTAGAGGGATATGGGCCAAAGCAAAGTAGCTCAACTAGACAACTTAGCATGGATAAGTTTGTTAAAAAGGACTCTATATTGATTTATTTTCATACACTGTTAATATTAACAGTTTCTCAAGTGCATAATTCAAACATCCAGTGCTTTTTTTTATTTTTGGTACATTATTAAATTTTCAAAGAGCTTTCATCAGAAGCCCTACATTTGTTGTTGATATTCTCAGTCTTAAAATTATCCATTCTATATTCAGAGGACTGAGCAATATAAAGACACAAGAGTATACACGTGAAGGCACTCAGTATCTGAAAGAGAGCCATACTTTTCAGATGTTGGTTGATCTGATATGTATTTCCCCACAGCAGCTCGTATTACAGTTTGGGATGGGTGGTGGGAAGTAGTTGATTCTCTCTATATTTAAATGAATCTCTCAATGTGCTGCTCACTTTGTCTTTTCAATCTCTGATTGGAACATTACAAATTTTCCTCCCTCTCTTTGTCTCCTGCTCCATCACTTTTTATCTCCCCTTTTTTCTTTCTCTCTCTGTCTCTCCATCATTCACCTGTCATTATCTTCCAGCACCAGCCTCACTCACTGTCCTCATCTGGCACTGTCATCTTACATTCCTCTTCAGTCCTCCAATTACATCAGAATTCTTTCTCACCACTCCCTTTCTCCTCTCTATACAGGCTATCTCACCTTTCCACTCTGTCAAGATTTAGGGCTTTGACCCAAAGCATCAATAATTCCTTTCCTCCCAACTTACCCCACTGAGTTCTATCAGCAGATGCTTTTGTTGGTGGACAGCAAAGCAATTGCCAACTTCTGTCTTCTAAGAATTGATGGAACAATGATAATGACTTGACATTATTGGACTCTGTTAAATCTGGAAGTCTATTCAGAGGCTAATTAAAAACTTAGACACTGTTTCACAAGCTTGCTTTGCCTTTCTGTTAATGCATTTTTACATCTAGTTTTTTCTTTGTTAATCTCCTTGTGTGCAATAATTACATAAAAACATTTTTTTGCCAGGTGAAGTTGCTTTTGAGCCTAATTGAGGACTTTCTAAGCATTGTTTGCTGCAAGGAGATAGAAGTGGAACAGGCCGTAAACCGTCAGACCGCCCTCTTCAGCCTGAAACTGTTGTGCAGGTGTTTTGGTACAAGTCACCAGGATTTGTTTGTGCCTGTACTGGTGACTGCCGTTGACCTCATCACAGAGGACAATGAAGAGGAAAAGAATCTGCTGGGCAATGCATTACTTTGCATTGCTGAAGTTACTACTGCACTCAAAGCACTGGCAATACCACAACTTCCAAGGTGTGAAAGTAACTCATTTTGCATAATGAGAATTTTGTAATAAAGTCTTGCATAATGTTTCCTCTGAGTCTCAGGAAGAGATGTCTTATCAATATTTGTACTGCACAATACAGTGAATGGATATTTCCTTCCAAATTTCCTTAGGCTGCCCTTTTATTGTAAAGTAATTGCTCATATGATCTTGTTTGTGAACTTAGTGTTTTAAATACTCAGCCCTTTTGATGGATTTATTCTGTATAGGCTGATGCCAGGACTTCTGAGGATCTTGAAAAAGCAGAAGTCTCTGCTGTCCAATGAGATTTATTTGCTCAGTGCTGTAACAGCATTGCAAAGAGTTACAGAAACACTGCCGCATTTCATCAGCCCTTACCTACTCGACGTTCTAGTACAAGTAAGCTTTTTCCTGTTGCATTACAGCAAATAATTCATCTTATTTTCCTGAAGCTAAAATAATCATTAAGTTATACTTTCATATAGGTCACCCGGTTGACCAAGATTACTGAAAAGGCAAGCCACTCATCACAGCTTGATAAGCGTTTGACCTCACTTCAAACTACATTGGCCACAAAGCTAGCTTCTCGGGTTCTGTTGCCATCGATTAGCAAGTGCTATGATAAAGTTGCTGACACCAAACAGGTTAGCGTTTTACTCCAGACATTTTAGCTTTATCTCTCTCTTCTATTTTGAGTTGTAGGTGGAGCTGCATTTCTAAAGTCTACGCTTATTGCTTTGAACGTGACAATCTCCTGCTTACAGTTAACTTTGGAAATTCAGCCATTGGGAATGCTTGCAAAGCTTTCACCCACATGGTTATTTCAAGTGAGAGCTGAGAAATGTCTAGTAGTACTCTGTATAATTAAAAATCTAGTATTAGTTATATTAAGACATATATTTAATTATTTATTACTCTTATACGTTCTAAATGCTTTTAGAAAAATATGAATAGTGAATGCTGTTTAATCAATCTTGGATTTATTTATGATCATTTTAATTGAGTTTCAAATTATTTCTACATACTTGGGCTTTGGTCCTGTATTTCACAGCTTTCCTCAACTTCATTTACTTTATGAAATACAATAAATCTCATTACCTACTTTCTATTTTGGTCCTTGACTGGGCTCCATTTTGGTCTGTTATTTAAAGGAGACATTTGCAGAAATCCTGTGTTCTGGAGAACTCCTGAACTCTGTCTCTTGTATAACAACTGTTCCTTGTGTTGTGTAGCTGTATTTTTACTATCCGCTTGGCTCTAGCTGTGATTTTTATCATCAGCTTTTTGCTGTGTCATGGATAGTTCACTGTTTAATGAGACAGAGTAGAAACCACATGGATCAGAAGAGATGGCTGTTTTTTTAACTCTTGAGAGAAGATGGATCTGCAGTGATGATTTCAAGCAACTATAGGAGGATCTATAGAATCCAGTTGATTGTGAGTTTTGGGCAAAAACATGACCAGTTTCTGACATGTTGCTATTTTCTCTAGCATTGCTTAGGTCCACTTCTCGACATTCTGAAGGAACATATTTGTCAAATGGAAAAGGTACAATTGAATTCCCATCAATCTGAGCTCACGTCATTCTTCCTGAAAGCCCTGGATTTCAGAGCTGACCACTTGGAGGTAGGACCCACAGAGTTCTTATTTTCAAGATGAGATAAATTTGCAACAACACAATTAGTTTCTGAATATTTTTTAATTTGGGGGAAAAGTGGTGTAAGTAGTGTCAGTTGAATGACTGGGGGTTGTATATGTGCTGGTTTGGCACTGTCTGGCAGCAACACTTGATGCCTGATAGCTACGGAAGGAAGCCTCAAACCACTTTCAGGTCTTGATCTTGCCCTGCACTGAGGTAGTTTGTAGATCTGTTAAGCAGATGGTGCAAGTTTAAGTTGTGAAGAATGGGGGTTTCAGTAATTTTATTTTCACACAGTGATTTTTAGGGCATGAAATACCTGCTGGAAGCATGAACCATAAAACAAGAAAGTGTTAAGTGTTTTAAAATATAAATTCAATGAGACTGAGGGTAATTCAGAGACTCATAGTAAACATTATGGGCTGAATGATTACCTGTGTTGGAAATTCTACAAATAATTATCACACAAAAGACACCTTAAGATCCAAAGTCTTTAAGGAACTGGAAAAGTTCTGCTGTTGTTTTAACCAATATTCCTTAAGAATACAGGGATCTATTCTATGACCCTTGTAATGTCTATAAATGACTTTGATGAGGAAGTGAAAGGGTGGGTTAGTAAGTTTGTGAAGGTTTCACGGAGATTGGTGGGGTTTTGGATAGCGTAGAAGGTCGTCGTAGGTTACAGCAGGACATTGACAAGATGCAGAACTGGGCTAAGAAGTAGCAGATGGAGTTCAACCTGGAAAAGTGTGAAGTGATTCACTGCGGGAGGTTGAATTAGAAGGCAGAATGTAGGGTTAATGGCAGGATTCTTGGCAGTGTGGTGGAAGAGAGGGACCTTGGGATCCCTGTTCATAGTTGCCATGCAAGTTGATAGGGTTGTTAAGAAGGCATATGTTGTGTTAGCCTGATGGAGCTCAAGAGTGGCGAGGTAATGTTGCAGCTCTATAAAAGCCTAGCTGGACCGCACTTCGAATATTGTAGTCAGCTCTGATCGCTACATTATAGGAAGGATGTGGATGCTTTGAGCAGGATGCAGAGGAAATTTACCAAGGTGCTCCCTAGATGAGAGAGCATGTCTCAATGTGATGGGTTGAGCGAGCTAGGGCTTTTCTCTGGAGCAAAGGAGGGTGAGAGCAACTTGAACTGACGTATACAAGATGATAAGAGGCATAGATCAAGTGGATAGCCAGAGGTTTTTTCTTTCCCAGGGTGGAAATGGCTAATACAAGAGGCAGAATTTAAAGGAGATTGAGGAAACTATGGGGGTGGATTGTCGGGGGTACACTTCTTACACAGACAGTGGTCACTGTCTGGAACCCACTGCCAGGGGTGGTGCTAAAGGCAAATATATTTAAGAAACTTATAGATAGGCACATGGATGGTAGAAAAATGGAAGGCTATGTAAGAGGGAAAGGTTAGATTGCTTTACGAGCAGGTTATTGGGTCAGCACAACATTGTGGGCCGAAGGGCCTGCACTGTGCTGGAGCGTTCTATGTTTTGTCACCAATAAAATTCATTATGAAGTCATTCAGCTCATTGCTCAATAGAGTTAATCAACATGGAAACAGTCCCATTAGCCCATTTCCTATCCATGTACGTGTCTAAATGTCTTTTTAAATATTGTAATTGTTCCCATCTCTGGCAGCTCATTCCATCCCCAAATTTGGATAAAGTTGCCCCCAGATCTCTTCTAAACCTCTCTGCTTTCAATTTAAACCCATGAATGTTGTCTTAGACTCTCCTACCTGCAAGAAAGCCTATGACAAGTCACTCGTGATCTTATATACTTTTATCAGGTAACCTTTGTATGTCTCTCGTGCTGCAAGGAAGAAAAGCCTTAGCCTGTCTGGAGACTGAAAAGCCCGGGGGTGCCTGACTCGCAGAGTCCCCCCAGCAGATAGCAGCTCCAGTAGACTCTTGTGTCCTCAGCCTGTCCAATCACTTTGGAACCCCCCCCCCCATAGTCATAATAAAGATTTACAAGGATGTCAATACATCCTTTTCAGCTTAATGACATTCTTCCTACTGTTATGTGACCAGAACTGCACATTATACTCCAACATCTTGAAAAACTGTTATCTGGCATTTTGACTGATAAAGGCAAGCGTGCTAAATGACTCCTTCACTGCCCTCTCTACCTGAGTCACTACTTTCAGGGAACCATGTCCCTAGATCTCACTATTTTATTTATGGGATGTTGCTGCACAATAACAGCTACATGCAGTTTTGCAGATTAAAATTTGTTTGCTACTATTTGCACTTTAAAATATACCAATGTATTTTAATTAAGGACCATATGACCACAAATTCACATACAAACGGTTTATAATCTGCTCTTGCAAGTTTTTTCTTTGCATACCAACTGTCGGACCATCTCCAGTGTTACTGTATACAATGTATAACTTTAAAATCAGTTGTGTGTCATCTGGCCAAATTCCAGTGTTTGCCCTGAAACCATTTTGATGTTAATTTCAATCTCCCGTTGTGTTCGAACGAAGAGGCATTTCCACATCGATACTTACAAGGGTATAGTTAAGTATTACATCAAGTACCTCTCCATTCTAGTTAAACTGTACACTGTATACAAAGCCAATTTTCCTTTTTCTTCTTCCTTTTTACAGGATGACTTGAACAAAGTAGGTGAAATTGAAGATCATGTCATCAATTGTTTTGTTGGTATGATAATGAAACTTTCGGAAGTTACTTTCAGGCCTTTGTTCTTTAAGGTATGTTATTAATATTCAGTAAACAATTCCACAGACAGGTATTTGGAAATTATTTTTTGACCACTGACATGGTTTGATTCCAATCAGCTGTTCGACTGGAGCAAGTCTGAGGGTTCCCCGACAGATCGATTGATTACATTCTACCGTTTGGCAAATTGCATTGCAGACAAGCTTAAAGGTTTATTCACCCTTTTCGCCGGGCAGCTAGTGAAGCCCTTTGCTGAAATTCTGGACCAGACAAATATTGTCAAAACAGGTAAAGTTGAAATTAATTAACTATTTATTATCTAAGCCTCATCAGTGATAGATGATCTCATTTATTACCCATATTATTTTAATCTTATTCAAAGTACATTATTATTAAAGTATATAATCCTAAGATTCATCTTCCCATAGGCAGCCACAAAACAAAGAAAGAAAACCGTAGAACCCAAAGAAAAGCATCAAAAACATCAAATCCCCAACACACACACAACAAAAGAACCAATCACACAAATGACAAAAAAAAGAGCAAAAAATATAGAGTATAAAACACCAAGCCACAAAACAGCGATAGCATGCAGGCATATTCAGTTCAGTTCAATCTAGTACTGTGTCATTCATTAACTTTAGGCAGCAGAGCCAGTCTGCCCCAATCAAAAATCATACAAAATAGCAACAAAAAAGGAGCAATGAGAAACAAGAAACACATCATATTATCTATATTTATGTATTAGCTAAACGTCATCAGTGATCTTTCAGAGACATTAATCTGAGAAAGAATCATCACAAATATAAATCCCATCACATACTTGTTAAAACAGGGAAGTGGTGCTTGTCTGTTGTGGTTGAGTTTTATTGAGAAGGTAAAGGGAATCAATGAGAATGACAGTTAATAAGCATACTGTCTGAATTGTATTTTAATCAAATAAAGGAATGGTATCTCGACGAGATGAAAGAGAGGACTTGTATTCTATAGCTCTTCTAACCACAAGAATTCCTCAGGTGCTTTCTCATTATTGAAACACTGAGAATTATTGTAATGAATTTTACTGATAGCAACATAATGCAATAATCAGTATTTATGATAGCATCTAATTTGCTGCACAATTACAGGTAGTCATTCTGATCAATGGCAGACTTAGTCACATGCTGTGCCGAGTTTAATAAATCATCATTTTTATCCCCCAAATAGATCAAAGTTTCTTTGATTCAGACAACAGCACGAAGAAATCTTGCCTATTACTTCAGTTCGTCATTGATTGCATGCACAAAATCTTTCTCTTCGACACTCAAAAGTTTGTCAGTAAGGAAAGAGCTGACACTCTCATGATGCCCTTAGTGGATCAGGTTTGTAACTCAAATGTTTTGTCTTGCCTTTCAATGCTTATTCCAATCAGTTGTCAGCTTTCTAATATGCAATTCACTTGGAGTGCAGGTCCTCTGATCTGACAGCTTGTCTTTATTTGGTAACATATTTTGAACACTGATGCAGAATGATGAGCACAGCTGTAAGGTATTCCAAGAGCAAGTAGTGGGGGAAAAAAATTCAGAATATGCCATTTGATCATGCCAGAACCAGCTCTTTAGTGGAGTTATCCAGTTGGTCTCACTTCCCCCTGGGCTTGCAAATGTTTCTCTCTTCAGGCATTTAAACCACATTGGTGGTCTTCATAACATGATTCATGTTCAAAGATCTGTCAATAATCTAATCTATCAGTAACTCCGAATCAAAATGTTCTATGGAGAATCTAATACAAAAAGAACAATCATGACAATCACATTTATGTAATGACAATTAACCCAGCCCTAAATTTGACTTTCATCTAAAAGTTAAGGAAGATGTGGTGAAAGCACTTTTTGTCATTCTCATCACCTCTTTTATCGTAACAGTCTGCTGAAAAAAACTGGTTGGAATAGTTTCCCTGTTGAAAACTGCAGTTTTGTACAATGAGCAGCACATAGCTCAGTGAGCAACGAAAGTTGAATAATTGAATCATAACTGTTCAGTTATTCCTCAGGCATAGAATTAAATGGATTTTCATGGTTCCCCCCCCCCCCCCGAATCCCTTCATTCCTTTCATGCCCTGACCTATCAAGAATCTATCAACCTCTGCCTGAAATATACATAAAGACTTGGCCTCCACGGCTGCTTGTGGCATAGAATTCCACAGATTCACCACTCTGGCTAAAGAATTTTTTTCCTGATATTTTTGTGCTCCTCTACCAATCTCTGATCCATGCGTCTTCCCTCTACTCTTCACACTCATTGCTGCATGCTTTTTCTCTACAAATGTGCACTTCCTATTCATAACCTGATAAGTGTCCTTATATGGAAGTCCTAACTGTAACACTGTATCACCTTTTGGTTTGTTAAAGCAGTGTTCTGCTTTTGTCAGTTCACCAGTACTACCAGGCTAAACATTTAGTTAGTGGCATTATTCCACTGGTGGCTATGTTGTCATATATCTCAGTTTGGTAGTAGCTTCAGAAAGCAGTGGCTTCAAACTCCCCTTTAGAGATTTAAGTACAAGTATCTCACTGATCCTTCAGGAGGTGGGTGTGGGCCGTGGGAGGATCTTTCAAAAAAATACATTTAACTTGGCCCTGTGACCCTTTTAACTCTCTCAGATGAATGGAAAAGGTCTCATTGCACAATTTCAACATTTATCCCCTGATCAATGTCACTAAAGCAGGCTGTTTGATCATGTGGCTATCTAAGGGAGTCTGTTGTTTGCATAGTCTTTCTTAAACTACTATGATGTGCTGAAAGGACGGGGGAAACTATATAAAAAGTTTTACTTGATTTGGTTTGTCCAGAATAAGTAGCTTTTATGTGATAGAATGAGCTTCTTTATGATAGTACGCATGAAACACTGCAGTAGCTTTAGTACTACAAACTGAATATGTTGTGTACTTTGTCATCTTTGCAGCTGGAAAACATGCTGGGAGATGAGGAGGAGTACAAGGACAGGATGACCAATCACCTTATCCCGTGCATCGCTCAGTTTTCTGTTGCAATTGCTGATGACTCCCTCTGGAAACCACTGAATTACCAAATTTTGCTTAAAACAAGGCATACCTCACCAAAAGTAAGCAGCCAGAATTCCAGAATGGTTCCTCTGTCATACTTTATCGGTGTATTTTATATTGTTAATAATATCAGGTTCTGAATATATGTTAAGCACCTAATTATTTTGGAGAAATTTGGGTGAATTGGTGATAATTAAGTTTGTTGCAAATAACAGCTTTGATTTGACAAGTATTGTTGGCGAACCTGTTACCTACTTAGGTGCTGATTCTGAGAGACTGAATAGATACCTGGTCCAATGACGACAGAATTAGCTTTCTAAAGTTATTGGGATGTGCTTGTTCTTTATTGCCCTTTCGGATTTGTTATAAACGTGTTTTGAACAAGTTATTTCTAGACTGGTGGGTACTTGCACAAAGATGTTACTGAATGATTTAGGCTTTCTGTAACAGTTTATATAATCATTTGTCTCTGAGGATGATCCAGAAAATTTAGCAGATTTACTTTCACAATTTAGCAATCTGCTTTTTGAGCAGAACAAGTAGGAATCATTTTATGGAACTGTCCCCAGATGGAAGGACTTTGATTAATAATTTTATGTTAATCTTTGATTGCCAGTGCAAATGAAAGCCTCCCTTTACTGTCTACTGTATGTAAGGCCTCCGTTGATTGGGGTCAACCATGAAAATGGCGTCCTAGTGGTCTATGTGATATGCAAGCCTGGGCAATACAATATGGAGAGCAAGCTGTTGCCCATGTAGCAAGCTCCCCCTCTCCACATATCTGATGAATCCAAAGGAATAGCAGAGACGGTTTGGTACCAGCAGCTTTCCAGGAGTTGCCAGTCATCATTGAACTCATGTAGGACTGCCTTGGCGACCCCAGCTCCAGACTTTTCCTTCTTTACTCCCAAGGCCTTCCCCATGAGCGGGTATAGCCGCCAGGCAGCAGAGGTTTGAGATCAGAGTTTTCCTTCCAGGCATTAACGATATTCTTTCAAGAATCGATAGATTCTGGCATTGTTCCGGATGACTGAAAAATTGCAAATGTTATTCCGCTATTTAAGGAGGGTGGGAGGCAGCAGAAAGGAAACTACAGACCTGTTAGCCTGACATCAGTAGTTGAGAAGTTGTTCGAATCGATTGTTAGAGATGAGATTACGGAATACCTGGAGGCATATGACAAGATAGGCCAAAGCCAGGGTGGTTTCCTGAAAGGAAAGTCCTGCCTGACTAACTACTGCAATTCTTTGAGGTAAATACAAGCGAGATAGACAAAGGAGATGCAGTAGACATGGTGTACTTGGATTTTCAGAAGGCCTTTGACAAGGTGCCACACATGAGGCTGCTGAGCAAGATAAGAGCCCATGGAATTACAGGAAAGTTACTAGCATGGGTGGAGCATTGGCTGGTTGGCAGAAAGCAGAGTGGGAATAAAGGCTGGCTATTCTGGCTGGCTGCTGGTTACCAGTGGAGTTCCACAGGAGTCGGTGTTGGGACCGCTGCTTTTTACAATGTATGCCAATGATTTGGACTATGGGATTAATGGAATTGTGCCTAAATTTGCTGATGATACAAAGATAGGTGGAGGAGTGGTAACGTTGAGGAAACAGCGAGCCTGAGAGAGACTTAGATAGTTTAGGGAATGGGCAAAGTCACTTACTTTGATGGAAGAAATAAATGGGCAGACTATTATTTAGATGGGGAGAGAATTCAAAATGCAGAGATGCAAAGGGACTTGGGAGTCCTTGTGCAGGATGCCCTAAAGGTTAACCTCCAGGTTGAGTTGGTTCTGAAGAAGGCAATGTTGACATTCATTTCTTGAGGTATCTATAGAATATAAGAGCAGCGATGTGATGTTGAGGCTCTATAAGGCACTCGTGAGACCACACTTGGAGTATTGTGTGCAGTTTTGGGCTCCTTATGTTAGAAAGGATATATTGACATTGGAGAGGGTTCAGTGAAGATTCACGAGAATGATTCCAGGAATAAAAGGGTTACGGTATGAGGAATGTCTGGCAACTCTTGGGCTGTATTCTGTGAAGTTCAGGAGGATGAGGGGGGATCTCATAGAAACAGTCCGAATGTTAAAAGGCCTAAACAGCTTAGATATGGCAAAGTTATTTCCCATGGTAGGGGGTTCTAGGACAAGAGGGCACGACTTCAGGATTGAAGGTCATCCATTTAGAACTGAGAAGCGGAGAAGTTATTTTAGTAAGAGGGTGGTAAATCTGTGGAATTTGTTACCACCAGCAGCTGTGGTGGCCAAGTCATTGGGTGTATTTAAGGCAGAGATAGATAGGTTCTTGATTAGCCAGGGCATCAAAGGGTATGGGATGAAGGCAGGGGAGTGGGGATGACTGGAAGAATTGGATCAGCCCATGATTGAATGGTGGTGCAGACTGGATGGGCCAAATGGCCTACTTCTGCTCTTATATCTTATGGTCTTATAGTCTAGATGAGCTGCCAACCACGGCAGATGAGCCCCATCTGCCCGAAGCAACTGGGTTTAGGAGCTAAACTACACGTGAAAGTCAGGAGCTGGACTTAGTTGTCAGAGGCTATTTGAGGCGCACGCTGTTGGGACCATTTAATAATAAGTACTGGGAGCTTGTCCCCATTACCAGCCCCTGGCTATAACAACCGTCTGCAGTATAATTTTACAGTTAGAGCTCATCATCGGTGTGTTCACAACCTACTGAAACGCTAATTTAGAAAAGTATGCTTTCAGAAGAAGGCAAGGAACTTAAGGAACGGAGATATTGGACTTCATGGGGATGGTTATGCATTCCAGAATAATGGTAACTCATTGAAGTTTTGAAACAGTTTGTGATTGAACAACACACACACACAAAATGCTGGTGAATGCAGCAGGCCAGGCAGCATTGAAAGGAAGAGGTACAGTCGACATTTCGGGCCAAGGCCCTTCGTCAGGACTAACTGAAAGAAGAGCTAGTGAGAGATTTGAAAGTGGGAGGGGGAGGTGGAGATCCGAAATGATAGGAGAAAACAGGAGGGGGAGGGATGGAGCTAAGAGCTGGAAAGTTGATTGGCAAAAGGGATACAAGGCTGGAGAAGGGAGAGGATCATGGGACGGGAGGCCTAGGGAGAAAGAAAGGGGGAGGGGAGCCCAGAGGATGGGCAAGTAGTATAGTGAGAGGGACAGAGGGAGAAAAAAGAGAGGGGAAAAAAGGGGGAAAGAATAAATAAATAAGGGGTGGGGTACAAAGGGGAGGTGGGGCATTAACGGAAGTTAGAGAAGTCAATGTTCTTGCCATCAGGTTGGAGGCTACCCAGAAGGAATATTCCATCTTGCCCATCCTCTGGGCTCTTCCCCCTCTCCCCCCACATTTCTTTCTCCCTAGGCCTCCCGTCCCATGATCCTCTCCCTTCTCCAGCCTCGTATCCCTTTTGCTAATCAACTGTCCAGCTCTTGGCTCCATCCCTCCCCCTCCTGTCTTCTATCATTTTGGATCTCCCCCTCCCCCTCCCACTTTCAAATCTCTTACTAACTCTTCCTTCAGTTAGTCCTGACGAAGGGTCTCGGCCTGAAACGCCGACTGTACTTCTTCCTATAGATGCTGCCTGGTCTGCTGCGTTCACCGGCATTTTTTGTGTATGTTGCTTGAATTTCCAGCATCTGCAGATTTCCTCGTGTTTGTGATTGAACAATCTTATTCAAAGTGATTATATTTCTTTCACTCATGATTATGGAAAGAGTTAAATTATTATTTTAATGTGCAGGTGAGGTATTCTGCTCTCGTTATGTTGTTGAAATTGGCTGGTAAACTAAAGGAGAACTACATGGTGTTATTGCCTGAAACCATCCCCTTCTTGGCAGAACTGCTTGAAGGTAAGATACTGAATTTAAAATATATCTTAATATAAATGTTAATGTGTAATATAGTTTTCATTTTAAAAAATCTTTGCCGTAACTTATTTGCATTCAATTGAAAAAGACAGTCAAGTTGTTCTGAGTATTAATGGTTAAGTTAGAAATGTATCTGTTTTTCAGTTTTTAATACTGCAATGTTTAAAAAAAGTGCATTGCTCCTTGAAAAGTGTTACACTGCAGGGACTTAGTTTTATCCTCTCTAAACCTTTAAAGTACAGAATCTTCATTACTTATAGGGAGGCCATTTGGCCCGTCACATTTGTATTTCTTTCTCGGTAGAGCAATTACATCAGTCCTGTGAGATGGACAGGCATGCAGAGAGGAGGTCAATAAAATCAGGGACAATCTGACTGGAATGGCTGAGCAGACTTGAGGGACCAAGGGGTTTTCTCTTGCTGCTAATTTGTGTTTCCATCTCCTCTAACTCATGCAAATTATTCCAAAGTGCCTACACAGTTCCCTTTTATAAACCCTGAGTTATTTTATTGTCACTACCCTGTGTATATTCGGTTCCAGGTGATTACTCAAAGTTTAAGGTCTTTCCCCACATCCCAGACTTTGGATCGTTGTGTCGAGTAGTCCTTCGCTTAAAACAAATTCTGTTTACTTCAAGTGTGTCTTGTTCACTTCTGTCACATCTCCTCGCAGTCTCCTTTGCTCCAAGAAGAACACCACCAACTGCCCTTTGTTTAACCTTGCAGTTGGGATCCCTCATGCCTTGGAACCACTCTAGTGAAGCTTTTACATGTTTCCAAATATATAATGCCAAGAATTGAATGCCAGATTCCAGTACCTAAGAAGAACTTTGTTTACGTGTAACTTACCTCTTTTTTGCCTTTTGAAAGGGTGGATGTGGAGAGGGTGTTTCATGTCATGGGGAATCTAGGATCAAAGGGCGCAGCCTCAGAAAAGAGGGATGAGGAGGAATTTTTTTAGCTAGAGGGTGGTGAATCAGTGGGCTTTATTGTCATGGACAGTTGTAGAGGCCAAGTCATCGGGTATATTTAGGGCAGAGGTTGAGAGGTTCTTGATTAGTAAGGGTGTCAAAAATTACAGTAAAGAAGAATGAGAATGGGGTTGAGAGGGTTAATAAATCAGTCGTGATGGAATGGCACAGCAGGCGTAGAAACATAGAAAACCTACAGCACAATACAAGCCCTTTGGCCCCCAAAGATGTACCAAACATGTCCTTATAAATTACCTCGGGTTACCATTGCCCTCTGTTTTTCTAAGTTCCAGGTACCTATCCAGGAGACTCTTGACAGACCTTATCGTATCCAACTCCACCACCGTCGCCAGCAGCCCATTCCACGCTCTCACCACTCTCTGCATATAAAAAAACTTACCCATAACATCTCCTCTGTACCTTCTTCCAAGCACCTTAAAACTGTGCCCTCCCATGCTAGCCATTTCAGCCCTGGGGAAAAGTCTCTGACTATCCACACGATCAATGCCTCTCGTTATCTTGTATACCTTTATCAGGTGACCTCACATCCTCCGTCGCTCCAAGGAGAAAAGGCTGAGTTCACTCAACCTATTCTCATAAGGCGTACTCCCCAATCCAGGCAACATCCTTGTAAATCTCCTCTGCACCCTTTCTATAGTTTCCACATCCTTCTTGTAGTGAGGTGACCAGAACTGAGAATAATGCTCCAAGTGGGGTCTGACCAGGGTCCTATATACCTGCAACATTACCTTTTGGCTCCTATACTCAATTCCATGATTGATCCAATGCACCGTATGCCTTCTTAACCACAGAGTCAACCTGCGCAGCTGCTTTGAGTGTCCTATGGACTCAGACCCCAAGATCCCTCTGATCCTCCACACTGCCAAGAGTCTTACCATTTATACTATATTCATCATATTTGACCTACCAAAATGAACCATCTCATACTTATCTGGGTTGAACTCCATCTGCCACTTTTCAGCCCAGTTTTGCAACCTGTCAATGTCCCGTGTAACCTCTAACAGCCCTCCACACTATCCACAACACCTCCAACCTTTGTGTCATCAGCAAATTTACTAATCCATCCCTCCACTTACTCATCCAAGTCATTTTTAAAAATCACAAAGAGTAGGGGTCTCAGAACAGACCCCAGAGGCACACCACTGGTCACCGACCTCCGTGCAAAATATGACCCACCTACAACCACTCTTTGCCTTCTGTAGGCAAGCCAGTCTGGATCTACAGAGCAATGTCCCCTTGGATCCCATGCCTCCTTGCTTTCTCAATAAGCCTTGCATGGGGTACCTTGTCAAATGCCTTGCTGAAATCCATATACAGGAGTCCCCCACTTTCCGAACATTCTTTTTACGACATTTCGCTTTTACGAAAGACTTACATTAGTACCTGTTTTTATAAACCAAAAGAGGATTTTCACTTTTACGAAAAAAGACGCTGCTTTAAACTTGTGTTACCCCAAGAAAGACTACATGAAGCCTTGCGCAGGCGGGTGTGTGCACATGCGTGACGTGCAAGTGCGTGTATGGCGTGTGTACGTGCGAATGCATGGCGTGTACATGCTGATTTTTTTTTCTGACAAATCGATTTTGGCTGAAACTTCCCGATTCTGTTAAGTGAAACTACACTGTACATACATTATTTCTACTTTATATAGGCTGTGTATTTATCATATCATTCCTGCTTTTACTATATATTAGTGTTGTTTTAGGTTTTATGTGCTATTTGGTATGATTTGGTAGGTTATTTTTTGGGTCTGGGAACACTCAAAAAATTTTCCCATATAAATTAATGGTAATTGTTTCTTCGCTTTACATCATTTCGGCTTACGAATGGTTTCATAGGAATGCTGTACATTCGAATAGTGGGAGAAACCTATACACGACATCTACTGCTCTACCTTCATCAATGTGTTTTGTCACATCCTCAAAAAATTAACTCAGGCTCGTAAGGCATGACCTGCCTTTGACAAAGCCATGCTGACT
Source organism: Mobula hypostoma (assembly GCF_963921235.1). NCBI lineage: Eukaryota > Metazoa > Chordata > Chondrichthyes > Myliobatiformes > Myliobatidae > Mobula > Mobula hypostoma. The sequence continues at coordinate 22,847,162 of NC_086104.1, read as the reverse complement.
ATTCCTAATCATATTATGCTTCTCCAAATGTTCATAAATCCTGCCTCTCAGGATCTTCTCCATCAACTTACCAACCACTGAAGTAAGACTCACTGGTCTATAATTTCCTGGGCTATCTCTACTCCCTTTCTTGAATACGGGAACAACATCCACAACCCTTCAATCCTTCGGAACCTCTCCCATCCCCATTGATGATGCAGAATTCATCACCAGAAGCTCAGCAATCTCCTCCCTCGCCTCCCACAGTAACCTGGGGTACGTCTCGTCCAGTCCCAGTGACTTATCCAACTTGATGCTTTCCAAAAGCTCCAGCACCTGCTCTTTCTTGATGTCTATATGCTCAAGCTTTTCAGTCCACTGTAAGTCAAGATCCAATTGCCAAGATCCTTTTCCGTAGTGAATACTGAAGCAAAGTACTCATTAATTACCTCAACTATCTCCTCCAGTTCCATACACACTTCCCCACCATCACACTTGATTGGTCCTATTCTCTTACGTCTTATCCTCGTGCTCTTCAAATACTTGTAGAATGCCTTGGGTATTTCCTTAATCCTGTCCACCAAGGCCTTCTCGTGGCCCTTCTGGCTCTCCTAATTTCATTCTTAAGCTCCTTCCTGCTAGCATTATATCTATCATTTCCTAGTTTTTTGAACCTTTCCTAAGCTCTTCTTCACTAGATTTACAACAGCCTTTGTACACCACGGTTCCTGTATCTTACCATCCTTTCCCTGTCTCATTGGAACGTGCCTATGCAGAACTCCACACAAATACCCCCTGAACATTTGCCACATTTTCTCCGTACATTTCCCTGAGAACATCTGTTTCCAATTTATGCTTCCAAGTTCCTGCCTGATAGTCTTATATTTCCCCTTACTCCAATTAAAAGCTTTCCTAACTTGTCTGTTCCTATCCCTCTCCAATGCTATGGTAAAGGAGATATAATTGTGATCACTATCTCCAAAGTGCTCTCCCACTGAGAGATCTGACACCTGACCAGGTTCATTTCCCAATACCAGATCAAGTACAGCCTCTCCTCTTGTAGGCTTGTCTACATATTGTGTCAGGAAACCTTCCTGAACACACCTAACAAACTCCACCCCATCTAAACCCCTCGCTCTAGGGAGATGCCAATCAATATTTGGGAAATTAAAATGTCCCACCACAACCCTGTGATTATTACACCTATCCAGAATCTGTCTCCCTATTTGCTCCACAATGTCCCTGTTACTATTGGGTGGTCGATAAAAACCACCCAGTAGAGTTATTGACCCCTTCCTCTTCCTAACTTCCACCCACAGAGACTCAGTAGACAATCCCTCCATGATGAGATGAGTGGCCTAACTTTGTTCCTATGTCTTGTGGTCTTTTGTTTGCTGAAAAAATATTTTCTTACTGTCATTTCAGTTGGAATTTTGAGTTGTGTTTTTTGTTTTGCAGATGAATGTGAAGAAGTGGAGAACCACTGTCAGAAAGTAATTAAGCAGCTGGAAGTTGTTCTTGGAGAGCCTTTACAGAGCTATTTCTAAAAGCAATATTTTATGAATGTAGTTTTTATATGTACAGTAATGGTTTGTATTCAGAATCATGTGATTCTCATGTGTATTTAAAATATACTGACACCATTGTTACAATGACCAGGATTTTATCTTAATATGTGTAAACCAGCATCCGAGGATTTTTACTTGACTTGGTTCAGGTTGGACTATGAGGAGTAGGTAAATGTACAGCCTCCTTATCACCATTCATTGAATTGATGGGTTTTTTTAAACTCCTGGTGATCGCCCGCAAATTATAATAAATGTTTGAAAATGATTATCAGTACTTTTTATTATTTTGTCGTTTATGTGTCAAATTATCCAATTTGTTCATTAATTATTTTTCAAAAAAGTGCAACAGGGCCCAAATTGGTTGTCTCTGATTCTTTGGGCAACAACAGCCAAAAACCACAAGCTTGACCAAATTCATATGGTTTTTGAAAAATTACAGTAATTTACCAGCACTCTTTATCAAATCAATAAACCTACTTGAGCCACGGTGATGTAGTTAGTAGAATTATTGCCTCAGAGCATCAGAGATCCATGTTGAGTCCTGACCTTGGAACCTGTCTGGGTGGAGTTGCAAATTCTCCCTGGATTTCCTCCCACATCTCAGAGAATCAGAATCAAGTTGATTATCACTGACATGTGTTGCGAAATTTTTTTGTTTTAAGGTAGCAGTACATTGCAATACATAAATATTACTATAGATTACAATAAATGTTAAAATAAGTAATAGTGCAAAAAGAGAAAAATAGGTAGTGTCCATGGGTCGTGAACTGTTTAGAAATCTGATGGCAAAGTTTCAGGAGCAATTCCTAAAACATTGAGTGTGCTCCTGTCCTGCCTCCCTGATGGTAGAAGTGAAATGAGGGCATGTCTTGGATTGTGAGGGTCCTTAATGATAAATGCTGTCTTCCTGAGGCACCTCCTTTTCAAGGTGTCCTCCATAGTAGGGAGACTAGTGTGCATGATGGAACTGAGTCTATAATCCTCTGCAGTTTCAGTTGGAGCCTCCATACCAAGTGGTAATACAACCGGTTAGAATGCTTTCCACCATACATCTATAGAAATTTGCAAGTCTTTGACATAGCAAATATCCTCAAACTCTTAATGAAATATAGTTGCTGGCATGCCTTCTTCATAACTGCATCAATACGTTGGGCACAGATTAGATCTCAGATGTTGACTCTGCTCTCCCCTTTCCACTGCTGGCCTATTGAGGACTTGTGTGTATTCTCCCAGTTTTTCCTTCATGAAATCCATGATCAATTCTCTGGCGTTAATGACATTGCGTGCAAGTTTGTTGCCTGACCTCCGAGTTCCTCAGAATTCTATGTTTTTTTTTTGCTCCTGATTCCAGTCTCTTGTGACTGCATGAGCCTATACCCCTAGAGTTACACAGATTTTAAAGAACATTACTTTAAGGCACTTTGCAGGATAGATATGGAGTTGATGATTCCTTTGGCTGAGTGCTTGAAACCAGAAGTCTCATCCAAAAGGGATTTAATCATTCAGATTCTGTACCCAAGCCTGATGTGGAGGCTGAGCTGAGTAGAGTACAGTGAAAGAGAAAATCTACAGCAATCAAAAGACTATGGTGTAACTGGGGTATAAGATCTGCCATTTTCTGAGTTATGGAGCTGGCATGAAAATGTGATTCCTGCTTCTATTTCTTGTGCTCCTAGATTGTTAATTTTTTTTGATTACCTCAATGAAATGATAAAATTATTAAAAAAACATTTTTAGAATTTATTCAGAGGAGGCATTGAGCTTTGTGAGCAAAGCCAATATTTATTTCCCTGTACCCTCTGCCCTTAAAAGTTAGGGTGAGCTGCCTCTTTGAACTTCTGCAGTCCTGATAAAAATTACTCCCATTGTAGTCTTTGGCTGGGATTTCAGAATCTAAAGTCAGAAATACTCACCTTTATTGTTGCTGAGCTGGGTGGTGTGCAGTTTGAGGCAGAATGTGCAGCTGATGCTGTTCCCTATGCTCTTTGCCTCCAGGGATGTCACTTGACCCTCTGAGACCCTGCAACAGTTTGTCTGTCTGTCTTTAACAGCAAAGGTCACAGATCTGGGAGGTGTTCCTGGAGTCAGCTGCTGCAGGGAGTGCTTATCAAGGGAGTCATGCAGTAGTGTTGATCTTTTTGGGTCTTGTTGAAGTTTGATTCATCCAAGCAAGTGGACACAATTCCATCACACTCTTATTTACGTGGTGGAACAGCTTTGAAATGGGGGGGGGGGGGGGGGAGTCATTTGATAGATAAACATTGTATGAAGATACATTCATACATGATTCAGAATTGGTTTGCCCATGTTAGGGTAGTGGTCAATGGGGCAATCTGCCTAAAGGTCTGTAATCAGTGATGTTCTGCAGTGATCCATAATGAGACAGCAGCCTCTTGTGATACTTATAAATGATGTTGATGAAAACATAGAAGGATGGGTTAATAAGTTTTCAGAGTGGGGAATAGATTAGAGGAAGAGAAAATATTAATTACTGGAAATTGGAGAAATCAGTGTTCATCAGGTTGGAGGCTGCTTAGACAGAATACAAGGTGTTCACACAGTCCTCCAACCTCAGTAGCCTCATCTTGGCAAATGAGGCAGCCATGGACCAACATTTCAGAACGGGAATGGGGATAGGAATTAAAATAGTTCGGCACCAGGAAATCCTGCTTTTTTGTGGAGGGAGCAAAGGTGCTCAACAAAGTGGCCTCACAGTCAACTTCTGGTCTCACCAATGTAGAGAAGGCTGCATTGGGTGCACTGAATATAGTAGACAGTGGAAGGTTGTTTTTTGTAATTGGGAACATGTACCCAATGGTGTAGTGTGAGAAGCAGTGCTAGAACAATTGATTGTTTCAAAGTAAATTTATTATCAAATTATATACCTTGAGATTCATTTTCATGCAGGTGTTTACAGGAAAAAAAATACAATAGAATTTGAAAAATTATACATAAACAAAAACTGACCAAAAAAAAACGTGCAACTTAAAATACTGTGAACTTGCATTGTAAAGAGGCCTTTGAACTAATTCTACAACCTGCAGATTCCGTTTAGAGTGGTGGTGAGTGAAGTTATCCACACTGGTTCAGGAGCTTCATAGTTGTAGCATAATTGTTCTTGAACCTGGTGGTGTGGGACCTAAGGCTCCTGTACCTCCTACCCAATGGTAGTAGGAAAAAAAGAGAGCATAGCCTAGGGTGGTCGATGTTGCTTTGTTTTCAGTAGTGCGACATGTAAATGTACTCACTGGTGAGGAAGGGTTTTGCCTGTGACAGACTGGGTGCTATCCACCACTTCTACTTTTATATCCAAATTGTAAAAGGTATAATTAGTAGTTCAGGGATAAACAAAAATCAGTGGTGTTGATAGCCATGAGGGATGGTCACAGTCCAATCACTCGCTAATCCAGGTGACACACTGGTAAATGGAATTAAATCCTGAGGCAAGCTGATGGACTATCAATGTCAGTCTTTTCATTGAATGGTTTGGCCCTGCCATGTACTGATGATTAGGATGTCAGAGTGCAATGCCCAAAGATCCCTGAAGATGGCAGCATAGGTACATTATGGTATAGTTTGTTTTCCAAACCACTGGGTCAACCACAACTGAAATACACATTGCCACAATCTGAGGCAGACATAATTGGGAGGCCATTCATCTCAGTGTTCCATCAGATAGAGCATTTAAGCTGCGAGCGTGGAGCAGCTGACTTGGTTTCCTTGCAGAAGGGCAAGCTAAAAGCCATGCAAAATTAGGAGGGTGTAGATAAAAGGTAATTTCTTCCCACAGAAATAGAATGCAAATCAGGAGAAGATAGATCCAAAGCATGAGGTTAGAGGATCAGAGCAAGAACGTTAGCATCCAGAGGATAGCTGGAAGCTGGAACAATGACAGCATGCATAGTGGACAAATAAACTCAGAACATTTACCCATTCAGATGAACATGTAAACTGTAAGGAAGTAGAAGGCTTGTGCTTAAGTTGTGGTAAATGGATTAAGTGTAGAATGGTCCTTGGTCATAGTGGACTCCTGATACATTCTGAAGGGAAAAAATACTGTGCAATGATGCTCCTATCACAAGCACACCTGTGAAATGGTCCAAGAAGCTACGACCTAATTGCATTACTTGCAACACTGCTTAAGCCCCTCACTAAATTTATGGATTGCAGGTCCAACGTGAAATCTGATTTGACTCCAGTGAAACCAACAAAAACAAACTTAAATCAATTAAATTCTTAAGCTTTTGGTCTCTTATAAATGAATAACAGTGTAGCATCTCCTGAGAGCTATCCCTGATTTCTGCAGGACATTAAATCTGTTGGAAGTAATGGATTAAACGCCATGGACAACCAAAATTTATAGAATGAACATAGGATGAGTTTTAATTTTTGTAAACAATATGCAGTACAGGTGAAATCTTTAACTTTAAACCCAACTTTAAGAACTTCAAGAAGTTCTCACTCATTAAGCAAGCTAATTTACTAGGCTGATAGGAGTGTGTAAACGATGTCTGCCAAAAGAATATAAAATGTCCTGGATTTAGTTAATACATTCTCAACAGCAAGGTTATTGCAAATTCAAGTAGTAGACCTTATCTATATACAAAATTTAAAATACAAAGCACAAAAGATGTCTGCTTCAAGTTAACAGATATGTCTGGCAGACAGTAACTACATTATGAATTAAGTTTGAATGAACTTTTACTCAAATAATGATGTACAAATTCTCATCACTAATAGCAAACTGGAAATCTCAGCCCACAGGACAAGATGAATTGAAGTGCTTTGCTTTGTAAATTACAGGTGATTGGAATAGGGAGCAAAGGTAGAGTTGGAAGCAGTGAAATATTCAATGACTCAACATACCCACAATCTCAAATGAACTTCAGTTCTGTGAAACTATCACTTCAATAACCTGTTAGTTTGTGCACTTCAGACTTTTAAAGAATAGGTGTATAGAACTATAATGTTCCAAAAATTTAGCAATTGTATTGAAAATATAATCCTAAACCAAAGATCAAGGTGAAAAAAACCTTACATATAGCCAAACAGAAAGGTGACTTTAAACCGTTTTGATTACCAGATAAGAGTGATATAGAAATTTATTGCATTTGTAATTCATTGTAGCAGTAATTTTTGATTTCATTTGTAATTAAGTTCAGCCAATAATTTTTAAATACTGCAATTCAGCATAAAGCAGTGATGTTGAAATGCAAGATTGTGGACAGATATCTGTACAACTGACACATCTGTAAAAGTTTGAAGATTCATTTGAAATACTGTGTACAATTCTGGATGCAGAGTGTGCAAACTTCATATTGCAGTAGTAGGACTAATATAAATTTAAAGATAAATTTAGGGCTAGTGGACTAATTAAAAAGATGCAAGTGGATTGCAATGACTGTTTCAGCCTTGCATATTCAAGACAAGCCATTTTGAGATGAGAATTGTAGAGAAATCTGAAAATCTTTTGAGGGCACATTTTAAGAAACATACTGTACATTCACACTGCGGGTGCCAATTAAGTCAAGCTTCAAAATTGTTTCTCCGTTTGTAACACATTTCAGCTTGAAGTTCACATCAGCACAAAGTCAGTCACAAAGCGTTCTTCAATGAGACTTACAGATGCTGGTATATAGCTGTCTATTGAAGATACTAAAATTACAGCTTTATGGTTATCCCAGGTTTAACTTATCAAAATTTTCTAAATATTGTGAATATATGTAAAGATTTTTTGACAAGCTTGCAGGTTTTGTATTCCAAAGCAAAATGACCCAAATGCTGAAGGAAAATGCATTTAGGTTTATTTGAGATTTTTTGAGGAGTTGACCTTCTATAGAAATGATGCAATCATCAAAGATGGCTTCAAGTGGACTCAGTAAAACAACTTTAAGCAAAAGCCATAAATAGGTCTTCAAATATCATTCAACAGTCCCCATAAAACAAACTCTTCTCAATTTGATCACATGCTCTTTCTGGAATTGGAAACAGAATTTGGGTAGATTATTCATGCTCAGTTTGTCTGGCATTGATGTTTAATATTAGACAGTTTTCCCTCTACCTACCAAGTCTGAACATTGATCAACTGGATATTTCCGTTCATCTCCAACATATCTATTTTATTTAAGTCAGTGAACCGGTGCTTGTAATCTACCAAGTGCTGCCCATTTGCAGCTATCTTGAAGCAGTCAGAACCACAATAAATGATAATCTGTAACACAAGAATACATTGTATGAACTTTTTAAAATGACAACCTTTGAAGCACCCTAAATGTTTTATGTTCCAGTGATTCACAGAAACTTCCTTCCCATCTTCCCCTTCAACGCCTTAATCTTCATCAAAACATCCCATTGCCACCTTGGTTCTACAGTGTATAACACTCATTTGTGTAATCTCTCTGATTTAACCCCCAAGATTCCAGGCACTTCCGACCAATTTACATTGTTCTTTCACCAAATCTGCTTGCCACTGCAAAAGTCAAAGCAACTGCACCTACCATAAAATGGAGGCCAAGTTCTTCTCATCTAGCCTTCCTAATTTTCTAAGATTAGATGAGTATTCATACTACCCTGGTGGTAGCAAATGGACAGAAGCAGCCTTTTGCCTTTTCCAACAGTAATAAGAACACAAAATGTTGCATGATATAACCCCATACCTACAGTACTGGGCAAAAGTCATGTATATATAGAACTTTCACACAGTACTCCAGTAATTCTATGTATTGCACTGCTACAAAACAAATTTCATGACATGCAACTGATGATAAACTTGATTCTGATATGGGTCCTCTATTGTGGACTAAGTGGAAAGGAGGCAGGGAGAGGGGAATCATGGTCAGGAAATGGGGAAGGTAGATAGGATGGAGCAGGAAGCACCAGATAGATTCTGTAGTGATCAAAAAAAAATCAATAGGATGGAGCAGGAAGCACCAGATAGATTCTGTAGTGATCAAAAAAAAATCAAGTCCTGATGAAGGGTCTCAGCCTGAAACATCGACTGTACCTCTTCCTAGAGATGCTGCCTGGCCTGCTGCATCCACCAGCAACTTTTATGTGTGTTGCTTGAAATTCCAGCAGCTGCAGATTTCCTCCTGTTTGCGTTTTTAGATTCTGTAGATTTTTTTTTGTTACACAAAGTGAGATCGAAGTATAAAAAGTTTAATTTCACCAAACTTCTGTTAAGTAACTTTAATGTTATGAAGATCTTCTCAAAAAGAATACCTCAAAATATGCATCTGGATTAAATGGAAAATGATCTATTTTTCTCTCCTCTTCTCCCCAACTTTGATGGAGATAAGAGTTTCGGACAAAAACTTTCTCCTTGAAACGCGGTGACAGATGCAACAGAATATCAGCGGAGGCACTTGATCGGAGATCAATGGAAAATCTGAAAGAAATTGTACTTATATAATATTACTTACAAATTAATTGTACTTATAAAATATAAAAGTATTATCCAATTAGTTTACTCCAGGTTCTTTGTAATATTCAAACACAATTTCCTGTGCTTCAGCAGATCTTTAAAATGAACTCTAGTCTAACAGCTCAAATGTAATTGTAAAGTGAACCTCTTAACATTTCAGATGCTAATTACTGAGATTATAATTGAAATTCATCATTAATTTACCTGTCCGGATTGTTGTTGACTTTACCCTGAATGGTGATTACCCGACCTGGGCTCAATCCATCCTTAATTTTACCCATATAAGGGACAGTCTGTAAAGAGATTTCAATTGTTTAAAATCTAAAATATTAGCATCAAAGCAACAGCCTCAGATCAGCAACATCAATTCTGCCAATTCACCAAGAAAATCAATTAAAGTCACAGCCAAACACAGAAAGAAACCCTTCTTCCCATTATGTCCATGATGAGCATCGATTATCCATATTCCCAGTTACCAGCACTTAGTCTTTAGCTTTTTATGCATTAGCAATTCAAGTGCCAATGAGGAGGATTTTTATCTCTTTCCCCTTTGAAATTATTGTCAACTTAGCAAAAATAAATTGAGGAAAAATTCACTTCAGAGTGGAATTACTCTTTAGAAATTGGGATCAAAACAGACTTCAATTATTTTCTCCTGCAGAATTTGCAAGTTTTAAATTTCCTTCCCAAATAGAAGTAGATTAACACGATGCATGAGGAACACTGTGGAGGCTATGGAGAGGGTGCAGAAATGGTTTACAAGGATGCTGCTTGGATTCGAAGGTGTGTGCTTTAAGACGAGGTTTGTGGTCTCTGGAGGGTAGAGGCTGAGGGAGTAGCTTTAAATTCCATGGTGTTAACATATCACAGGATCTGTCCTGGGAGTAACACACAAATGTCACCAAAAAGGCAGCACACCACCACCTCCACTTTCTCAGAAGTTGGCCTAGATTTGGCATGTCACCAAAGGCTTTGACAACCTTCCATAGATGCACTGATAGAAACTGATGATGTGATGCCAAGGAACGGAAAACGCTACACAGAATGCTGAATACAGAGGACCGCCCCGTCTGCCAATGAAGTAGCAGTATTTTTCTGCTGCTCTTAGTTTTCTTTCTTTCCCCCTAGTTTAAGCTTTGAATTTAAAATTTTTACTTGTTCATTCTTGAGGGTGATCAATATGTCTATGTCTACAAGAAGTGGGAAGAATTTACCTGAACCTAGTGATAAAGGTAAGGGAAAGGAAAGGTGCAAAAGGAAAGATCTGATGAAATGCCATCGCGGGCTGAAGATATCGTTCGGACACTGAATTCAATTCAGGATCAGAATGGATCAATTAAAGACCAACTGGAAAAGAATAGTAATGAAATGAAGTCATTTCTGGGAAAACTTAAAGACCTGGAAACTCAAGTTATTTCACACGAAGAGGAATTGAAGATAACTAAGCAAAAGCTGTCTGAAGCTACAACTCGTTTGGAAAGATATCAAAATAAGATTATAGACCTGGAAACTAGGTCTCGACGAAGGAATATAAGAAATGTTGGGCTGCAAGGAAGAGCTGAAGATGGAGATCTAACTGCTTACTTTGGTAAGCTTTTCCACACTTTATTTCCTACCATTCTGTCAAAGACGCCTGCTATAGAAAGGGCACACAGGGCGTTTATCTCGAAATCGAAGGACTCTACTAAACCAAGATCTGTTCTGGTTTGCTTTCCTCACTTTAAAATTAAAGATCAATTAATATGACAGGCAAGAAAACAGAGTTTTTAGATTTATGGAATCTGAGCTCCGCTTCTACGAAGATTATCCAAGAGAGATAATGGAAAAAGATCAAAATTTGCCCTGGTAATGAAACAAGCATATGATAAGATTCTTTTCCCATCTCTGAGGTATCCGACAAGACTTAAAATTTTCCCTCCTAATTCTCCTACTCGTACTTTTTTTGATCCAAAAGCTGCACTGGATTTTGTTCAGGCTTTGCCTGCCGCTGTCACAGACACCGCTGTGGAATGATCCATCTGAAAGGCTGTTTGGCTATTTGTATATTATTCGCATTTTGGAAAGATGATTTATGAAAGTCACTTGTACATTTCACCAAGAGACTAATTAAAGAACACAGGGAGTTGTTCTTTATTGCATATTATTGGTTTTCCTTTGGAAAGATTTATGGTTTAAGTATCTCTGCTCAAATGATCTCTGGACATTTTATGACTGAGGGAAGAAGATAAGGTGATTTGTTCCTTTAATTTAATACTTCGTAGCTAATTGGTAGTTTTTCCTACTAATAGGACTTTTTATATATTTTTCTGTTCTATTATAACATTTTATAATTGAATTTAAAGCTTTTTTAGGGAATTAATATTAAATTTAAACATGGCGCTGGTTTTTCTCTCTGAGAGATAACATTATTTTGGTTCTTTCTTGTTTATCGGTCGATGGAATGTAAATACCTTTTTTTCCTGAGACTTTATTATCTTTTTCACAAGGTTACTCTACTTTTTTTACTAACTGGGGGGAGGGAAAGAAAACACAGACAGAGCAGTCAGCAGCTTTGAATTCTATCGTAGATCACTTGCCTTTTTCGGGTTTCCGGGTGTGGGTAGGTGGGTTTAGAGTTAGTTTTTTCCCATTGGGTGGTTCCGGAGCATGCGTGTTTTTTATTTGGTTATATTCTTCATCGCTGCCATCTTTGATCATCCTGCATTGGTATGTGCTTTGTGCATGTATAAAGTAGAATGAAATTATAGTATGCTGTTCAAACGGATTAATATAATAAGTTGGAATGTACGTGGCTGGAATCATACTATTAAACGAAAGAAGACTTTTAAAATTATTAACCGATTCCAACCTGATACAACTTTTGCTTACATATCAGGGCGGGAAATCAAAACAGATTTTTTAGATGGTGGAACGGTTTGCAATTCCACTCTACTTTTCAGAGTAAAAGAAAAGGCATGTCTATTTTCATTAAACCTAATATATTTATTTATATTTATTCAAGAAGATATTGAATCAGATTCTAATGGCAGATTTTTAATTGTTAAAGGAACAATCTGTAACAGAAAAGTTGTTTTGGTTAATTTGTATGGTCCTAACTTAGATGATCCTTTTTTTTAAGAAAGGTATTTGCTTTACTGCCTGACTTAAATGAATATATGCTCATAATGGGTGGAGATTTTAATTGTTGTTTAAATCCTATGATTGATAAGAGCTCAACCAATCAGCGACTTCTAAATCGATCCGCGTCATTTATTAATTCCTTTTTGATTGATTTTGGGTTGATTGATTTGTGGAGGTATCTTCATCCCGACAACAGAGAATATTCTTTCTTCTCACACGTTTATAAAAAATATTCGAGGATCGATTACATTATAATCCATCCCCGCTTCTTGCCTAGTGTTAAAACCTGCGAATATGACGCTGTTGCTATATCTGATCATGCACCTCCGAGTTTGTCTTTTGAATTTGATGATGTCACTCTTGCCCGCCCACCTTGGCGCATGTCTCAGACATTATTGCAAAACTCTGACCTTGTCACTTTCATTGAAACCCAGATAAAAGAATTTTTTCTTTTTAATGGTATAGGGGGTATGTCTAAATTAGTTATATGGGATACATTTAAAGCATTTTTATGCGGTCAGATTATTTCTTATTCAGCTAAATTTAAAAAACAAACTAAAGCAGAATTAGGTAGAATTTCAAAACAAATTAAAGATTTAGATAATATTTATGCAAATTCCCCCAATACTGATTTATTTAAACAAAGGGTGGAACTTCAATCACAATATAACCTGTTATTAACTCATCCCATTGAAGGTTATTTGCTTAAGTTAAAGAGCCAATTTTATATGTCTGGAGATAAAAATAATAAACTGCTTGCACCTCAATTAAAAATGGTTGCAGCCAAAAGGCAAATCATGAAAATTCGTAGGAAAGATGGTACCTTAGCTCAGGAATATGAGGAAATTAATAAGATTTTTCAAGACTTTTATGCTGAGCTATATAAATCTCAATGTCCATTAGATTCTTCTAAAATGAATGCTTTTTTACGAAAGATTGTTTTTCCTAAAATCTCAGCTGAGGATCAAAAGATTCTCGATGCTCAAATTACTGAAGCCGAAATTCATAAAGCTATTTTTTCAATGCAATCTGGTAAGTCCCCAGGACTTGATGGCTATCCTGTAGAATTTTATAAAAAATTTGGAAAGTTGCTCTCTCGTATATGTTGGAAATGTTTAAGGATTCTTTTGTGAAAGGTGACTTACCCTCTACTTTTTATGAGGCCTCTATTTCTTTAATTCTTAAAAAAGATAAAGATCCTACTGACTGTGCTTCATATAGACCTATTTCATTACTGAATGTTGACGCTAAGATCTTGTCAAATAATAATGGTCAATTGGTTGGAGAATATTTTGGGTAAAATTATTTGTAAAGATCAAACAGGCTTTATAAAGGGTCGCCATTCCTTTTCAAATGTTTGGAGACTACTTAACATTATATATTTATCCTCTTCTAAAATTCCACAATGTGTTGTATCTTTGGATGCTGAAAAAGCATTTGACCAAGTCGAATGGAAATATTTATTCAATGTTTTAGAGAAATTTGGCTTTGGTGTTAATTTTAATAATTGGATTAAAATGATATATAAAGCCCCTACGCTACTATTGTTACTATCAATTGTAGGTCTCCTTTTTTTCACCTCTACGGGGGACAAGGCAAGGCTGTCCATTAAGTCCTTTGTTGTTTAATTTAATATTAGAACCCCTTGCTATTGCTCTTCATGAGGCTAAAAATATCCATGGGATCTTTGTGAATGAGACCATGCATAAGGTCTCTCTTTATGCTGATGATTTATTGGTTTATATATCTAACCCTGACGAATCCATTCCTGCCCTGTTAAAATTATTTAATGACTTCGGAGGTTTTTCAGGACATAAAATTAATTTTAGTAAAAGTGAATTGTTTCCTTTAAATGATTCTGTTTCTATATATGATAATACTCCTTTTAAAGTTTCAGACTCTTTTAGATATTTAGGTATTATAATTACTAAAAAATATAAGGACCTTTATAAAGCTAATTTTGTTTCCTTAGTAGACTCTATGAAGTATTTATTTAGTAGATGGAGTCCACTTACATTTTCACTTGTTGGTCATATTCATATAGTTAAAATGATGATTCTACCAAAATTTTTATATTTACTTCAGAATATTCCTGTTTTTTTGACTAGCAAGTTTTTTGGTCGGATTGATTCTATTATTTTATCTTTTATTTGGAATAATAAAAGACCAAGAATTAGTAAATGTCATTTACAAAAATTGAAAAAGATGGAGGTCTTGCTTTGCCTAATTTTAGAATGTACTATTGGGCTGTTAATCTGTGATACATGTCTTTTTGGTTATACTGGGTTGATAAGAGTGATCGGCCAATTTGGGCAGACCTAGAACTGAAAGTTGTAAAACAGTTTTATTTAATATTGTTATTGGGGGCTCCTTTACCTATGCAATTAGGTAAAGTTGTTAATTTAAACCTATATCCTGTGATTAAGTATTCTTTACAAATTTGGCTCCAGTTCCGCAATTATTTTAATCTTAAAAAATTTAAACTTTGTAGTTTAATTCACCGGAATTACTTTTTTAAGCCTTCTTTGAGTGATCCAATTTTCCCACTTTGGAAAAATAAAGGTATTAATTCTTTTCTGGATTTATTTAAAGAAGATAGATTGATGTCCTTTGAACAATTATTTGATAAATATTCTCTTTCATACTCACACTTTCTGCAATACCAAGTTAGACATTTTTTACAAAAATATTTAAGTAATTTCCCTTACATATTGTAGGCTGACCTGTTAGATACTATTATGAGTATGAATCCTTTGATTAAGGGTTCTATTGGAAGAATTTATAATTTACTATTACAATGGGATAAGCGTCCTTTGTCTAAGATTAAACAGGATTGGGAAAAGGAACTTAATTTGACTTTTATGACGGAGGATCGGATGTGGATATTGAAGTTGGTTAACTCTTCTTCAATTTGTGCTAGCCATTCATTGATTCAATTTAAAATTGTACATCGTTATCATTTGACAAAGGAGAGACTTTCTAAAATCTTTCCTAATGTTGATAGTCATTGTGATAGATGTAAAACTGAGATAGCTACACTGACACATATGCTTTGGTCTTGTTCTATATTGGAACAGTTCTGGAAGTCGGTTTTCTCAACAATTTCTAAAGCACTTAAAATTAATTTACAACCTAATAAATTAACTGTGCTTTTTGGAATTGTTCCTCAAAATATTCATGGTATTTCTGTGTCTGACCAACATGTTATTGCATTTGTTACATTGATAGCTAGGAGGGCCATTTTGATGAAGTGGAAGGATACATCAGCTCCCACTTTGTCACAATGGTTCTCTCAAGTGATGCTATGTCTTAGTTTGGAGAAAATTAGAAGTCGAACCTTTGAACCTTTATTTGATTTTGAGAAAAGATGGGGCTCATTTGCTCGTTATTATCATTTGAGTTAATTGATATAATTTTTCCACGATCTAATTGTAAATTTTTTTAGTATATTTTCTTTTCTTGCTGGCGGTTTGATGTTTATTTTTAGAAGCTTTTTGTATGACGCATGGCTCCGGGGTTGTACACCTAATGGGTTCTCTTTTTTTTTTCCCTCACTTTTCTGCTCAGTAGGTTTTTTTTGTTATCACAAAATTTTGTTTTCAGTCTTTAAGCTGATGGGTTTTTTTTGAGGCATTGTAAGTGTTGTTACTTCGATGTACTCATGCTATTTTTCCTATATATACAATAAAAAGATTTGAAAAGAAAGAATGGTGAATACAGCCCAGTCAATCACAGGCAAAGCCTTCCCTGCTGTTGAGTATATTTATATATATACTCTGACCATGGTTGTTCTCACCAAGTTTTTCTCCAGAAGTGGTTTGCCAATGCTGTCTTCTGGGCAGTGTCTTTATAATAGGGGTGACCTGACCATCATCAATACTCTTCAGAGATTATCTTCCTAGTGTCCGTGGTCACAAAACCAGAACTTGCGATGTGCACCAGCTGCTCATTCGACCATCCACCACCCGCTCCCATGGCCCTGATCAGGTGTGGGGGGGGGTGCTAACAGGTGCTGCACCTTGCCCAGGTGACCTGCAGACAAGGGAGGGAGGAGTGCCTTATACCTCCTTTAGTGGCAACGCATCTCCAACCCCCACCCTAGTTCTCAGTATCATTCTTTTATCTGCACACAGGTTGTTTATCAGTCTGTGCACAGTTTTTCATAAACTGTTATTTATAACAATAAAAAAAATTGAAAAGAAAGAAAGAGACTGTTATTGTATCTTTTTTTCCTGTAAGTGCCTGCAATTAAAAGAATTCTCAAGGTAGTATATGGCAATATACACACACTTTGGTAATAAATTTACTTTTAACTTTATTGATAGAGTATAGAAGGTTATGAGAGGCAAAGATAAACAGCTGCTATTCCCTCCCCTCCCCACCACAACCAACGCAGGGATGATATGTCTACGCTTAAATCTGCATGCATTTAAAGTAAGTGAGCAACTTCGAAGGAGATGTGTGGGCCTTGTATTTTTTTTTTTAAAAATAGTGGTAGGTGCCTGCATTGCATTGCCAGGGTGGTCGTGGAGACAATGGATACCTTGTAGGCTGAACAAGTTAGTTTAACTAGGCTTTTAAATTCCATTTTAATCAGTTCATTACAACATCAGGTGGTGAAGGGCCTGTTCCTGTGTTGTACTGTCGTATGTTCTAAAACCAACAGTGGGAGGAGGGAGGGGTCAGACAAAGCAACAAGGGAAGAAGGAGCAATCCTGTCAAATGTCATTCGTGGACACTTGCATTGAACTTTCAAGCTTCTCTCTGCTGCTGTGACCTCCAGACTAAATTACCAGGCATCTAGGTCAGTAACAAACAGGATGTGCACTTACCAATAGGGCATTTGATGGTTTTGACTGCTGTAATGTAAAAAAAAAATGGATATATCAAATCACATCAACTTGAAGGCAGAGAAAACTATTCTAAGAACATCAGCATTCAGACTTACAATCCCATCTGTATTTGTTTTCTTTATTGGAAGGTCAGAATATGGATTGTCCTGCTCCTGAAAACAATTAGATCAAAATATTCATTATACAATATGGCTTTTTATTGCTACAGTTGAATATTTACAGTTTGCATAATTATTGGATATTAATCAAATATGGGCATTACAGGAAAACAGCATTTGCTACCAATCCCTAACTGTTCTTGAGAAGGTAATGGCTTTTCACCACCACCGTCTTTCTGACTAGGCAGAAAATGGTTCGGCACAGCCAAGAAGGGCCAAAAGGCCTGTTTCTGTGCTGTAGTTTTTCTATGGTTTCTATTATAATACAGGATATTGTTATCCCAGAGTCATAGTAAGCCTCCACAATCTTACCCCCCCCCCCACCATCATAGCCTCCCTTACTTCCTTGTGGCCCTGTTACTTTACTCCACAGGCAACCTAGTCAGGGCCAACAGTGCTCATAGTGGAGCTTACTACTGTACACTCTGCTCAGACATGACTGCACAGCTAAATACCCGAGTTCACTGATGACACGGCAGTGCTGGGGCTCATCACCAACTACAGAGAGGAGGGGAATGAGCTCGAGGCCTGGTATCAGACAAATAGCCTCTTCCTCAATGTCATCAAGACAAAGGAGATGGTTACTGACTAAAGGAAAGCCCACATCACTCTCCACACTGGCAGAACAGCTTCAAACTCCTGGGAGTGCACGTCTCACACAAACTCTCAATCCCATGACACATCCCCGCGGTGAAGAAAGCTCACCGACACCTCTACTTTGAGGCTGATGAGAGCGGGTCTGGCCACATCAACACACAATATTCTACAGCTGCAGCTGAGAGCATCCTAACACGCTCCAACTGTATGGTGCAGAATCTGCACTGTGCCAGAGAGGAGAGCTCCACAACTGGCAGTTAAACCTGTCCAACACACCAACATAGCCTACCTGCCATCAAGGGCATAGGTACAGAAAGATGCTGGGAAAGGGCCAGGAATATCAAGAATCCACCACCCTGCTGAAGGAATATCTGTCCTACTCCCATCAGGGAATAGACTATGCATTATTCACGCCAGGACCACGAAACTCAAAAACAGTTCCTTCCCCCAGGCGGTGAGACTGATCAACCTCTCCACCCATCAACCCATCCCCACCACTTCGACATACACATCACTTTCTGTACATCAGTCCACGTATAGAACCGTTACTTGTACATTGTGTTTATAGGATTGCTTTTATTTATATTTATTGTGTTCTTTATGCTGCATCGGATCTGGAGTAATAATCATTTTATTCTCCTTGACACTCATTTACTGAAGAATGAGAATAACCAGTCTTGAGGGAGGCACGTAACCTGGGAAATGATGTTCCACAGTGGCAAAGCTTCCAGTAATGTCGACATTTATTCTAGTGCTCAAAGTTCAAAAATATTAAGTGCAACATCAACTCTACTGCAACAGAATTCTTATTGTTCCCTTTGAACATTGGAGAAGATCATATGATCTAATGCATAATATTTGTGTCTCTAAATTCTCTGCTTAAATTCTAGTAGCACTATTAAAAGAGACAACAGAATGCAAGAAATTTAATTAGTCTATAAGACTATAAGACATAGGAGCAGAATTAGGCCATCTGGCCCACCAAGTCTGCTCCGCCATTCAATCATGGCTGTTCCCTTTTTTTCCAAATCTCCTCCTCAACCCCAGTTCCCGGCCTTCTCCCCGTAACCTTTGATGTCATGTCCAATCAAGAACCTATCAATCTCCGCCTTAAATACACCCAAGGGCCTGGCCTCCACAGCTGCCTGTGGCAACAAATTCCACAAATTCACCCATTTTTCCCCATCTGTTTTGAAAGGGCGCCCCTCTATCCTGAGGCTGTGCCCTCTTGTCCAAGACTCTCCCACCATGGGAAACATCCTTTCCGCATCTATTCTGTTTAGGCCTCTCAATATTCAAATAGTTTCAATGAGATACCCCCCTCATCCTTTTGAATTCCAGCGAGTACAGACCCAGAGCCATCAAACGTTCCTCGTATGAAAACCCTTTCATTCCTGGAATCATCCTTTTGAACCTCCTCTGGACCCTGGCACAAGGCACAATTACTTTGGGGAAGCCAAATCGGACATGTACTGTTGTAGATTGTTTCCTACAGTATAAGTTTGCGGCAATTTATTAAGTGACAATGTCCAAAATCAATCGGCATCTATTCCAGAAGTACTTCATTGAGACTAAACAAGCAGGAAGTGCAGCAAACACCTGCTGATTTGTAAGAATACACAAGTTTGGAATTGGGTTTTGCTATAATGCTATATACCTATGAGTGTCACCAACGTTTACTATCACTCTTCCAAGTGAAGGCTAGCCACTCAGAAAAAAGGTGCTGGAACCACATCTGGATCTACAAACCAGCATCAGTCACCATATTGAAGAATAACCGAATGGCGAGGAGTTGAACGTGAAGAGGATGACCAAAATAATGTTTTGACATTTAAATTGCAAAGGCAAATGAGAAACACCAATAAGCCAGATGCAGCACTCCTGTAATAAATTGCACAATTACTGCTTACTTACAGCATTATCCAAGTAGCCAATGGTTTGAATTTGAACAGCACCACTAATTCCAAGTGTATCAACTCTGTCCAGACTCATCCTGTGCTGGTAATCCAGGAAATGTTTCCCATTAACTGCAACCTTGCAAATAAATACAAAAAAAAAGTTTCATTTAATTGCTACGTTTTTCATCAGCAGCTTTAATATCCTAAACCAAGTCATTTCAAGCCAATCAATCAATATTGGCAAACAGTGCCAATTGCATTCACCAACCCGATATCCTTTAACTGCCCATCCAGTGTAACACTGCTTGTGAAGGAGATACAAATTCAATATCCTCACATTGGATTCTGTTCAAGGAAATAAATGTCTCCCTTTGGTAGGGCAGTTTTGGAGAAAAAAAATTAAATCTTATCTTCATATTTAAAAACCTCACCGCCACCACTCATGTAAACATTAATTAGTGTGTAAATTTGTATAAAAACCATTTCAAATGCATCTATTTTACTTCTTTCGCGATACAGGCCTTTCCGACCCATTGAGCCTTGCAGCCCAATAACTCCCCAACAATCCCCAGTTTAATTCTAACCCAGTCACGGGAAAATTTACAATGATCGACAACCAACGAACTGGTACATCTTTGGACTGTGGGAGGAAATTGGAGAAAACCTAAAGATTCCACGGGGAGTGGTGGGCGGTGGCTGGGGAATGTACAGATATGCAAACTCCCTACAGGGGCTGCAGGGATCGAACTCTGACACCCCGAGCTGCAACAGCATCGGGCTAGCTTGTTTAAGAAGCTTCACTACAATACAACAAAGTGCATTTCTACTTTACAACCACAAATGGATTTGCATTTTTTTTTAAAGTCAGAACTATCACCACTGATCATCCCCATGTCCTTCACTGGGCTTGCAAAAGAACATCCAACCTTGGGCGCAGGGGTACAAAGGCAACCACGCACTTCCATCGCACCATATATTCACTAACATTAACAGAGGCTTGCTGCGCAACTCTGATTAGACAAGGTTAGGTCTGCTGTGGTGACATGCTGTTTACAAAGCTGTCTGAATAATAGATTACTGTGATCAGTTACAGATCTGGAAAAGAACAACAGATGCCAGAAAACTGAATTCAAAGCAGAAATGCAAACACAAGGAAATCTGCAGATGCTGGAAATTCAAGCAACAAACATAAAAACTGCTGGTGAACGCAGCAGGCCAGGCAGCATCTTTCGGAAGAGGTACAGTCGACGTTTTGGGCCGAGACCCTTTGTCAGGACGAGCACCAGCAATTTTTATGCGTGTTGCTTAAAAGCAGAAATGGTTGGAAATGATCAGCAGGCCTTTATCAGAATATTTCAACCCGAAATACTAACAATCTTTTCCTCTCCACAGATACAGTTTGGCCTGATGAGTAATTCTAGCAATTTCTGATAATAACAGGTATTTGGTCTGAGAACGTTACAGCTTTCAAGAGTCAGTGCTGAATTCAACACCAAGATAATTCTCCTTTATGCATCAGATCTGGACCGTCCTGCTATGGGGATAAACATCTGTAAAATACTGTAACTCCACCTTTCTTTTTTCACAGACACTGCTTGAAATCCCCAGCACACCAGACATTCTCCTGTTGGTTTCAATTACCTGCAAAAGCTCTGACCCACTTTTCAGTTTCCAGTTCTGATGAAGGATTTCAGGCTGGAATATTAGCCACATCTCCCTTTCCACAAACATTGGAGTGTTTTCAGCATTTTATGTTCTTACTTTAGAAGATATGCATTACCTTGAACTTGTCCACCATCACAAAGAAAATGATTTCAAATGGCTCTCCTCTCTTGAATGGCATCTCATATTTTTTCATCTCACGTCCCCATTTTTCCCTTTCAAGTGTGTTGCAAACCACATATTCCGACCTCTGAAAACGTGGGTTGAAATGGAAGGCAATGTCTGCACGAGGTTGCTTGCTGCTTCCGCATTGAAAATCCACTTGAAATCTAGGGCAAGATTGTATCGCCGCTATTCAGTGATAAGGTACATTGCTGTTGGCTGATTTGGAAAGATCAAGCTCTAAAACTGGTTTGATTAAAATACTGCCAGCACGATCAGGTTGCTTGGTGATTTAGATAAGGAGTCAATTTCTAACGAATGGGAGTGACGATAGCAATTTGAGAAGATCAGTTTGGATGAGAACTTGATGGTTGGCATTGATTTGGTAGGCCATTGATCCTTTTCCAAATACAATTCTCAAATCTAAAATCAATTGGGACAATTCACATATTTCCCCAAATACAATAGGACATTAATGCCTGGGGCACGAGTTAGGGAATTGTACGTTCCTGCATTCCCCTCACTTAAACACAAATTATTTTTGTAAACAAGCCACAAAATATAAATGTCCATGGTTCAATGGAAGTGACTGACAGGACAAGACAGGTTCCCTATAACTATTTCATCCCCTCATCAGAGCTGCATTTCATTAACTAATCAGTATGAGGCACTTGTATGTTACCAGAATACAAATTAACCACTTGAATGAAAGTTGAAGAATTGTTGATCAGCTTCAATAATGTAAAAAATTAGTAAGAATATCACATCAAGATTACAAAGCATGTGACTTTTGCTAAGTAAAATTACGTTAATTGGCTCTAGTGGTTATTTGAAAAACAGACCAAAACGCCGTGATACTAAGTGAAGGATTCGATACTGAGTCCAAATAAGAGTTCCAAGTCAAAAAACAGTACGTTCAATCCTTTATTACAAGACTCGCAAAGCTGAAAAAAAACTTCTGTGATGATAAAACTAGTGAAACTCACATTGCAATAGTAAAATAAGCAAAATTAGCGGTCAACAAAAATATCCATGGGCCAAGTCTCTAGCTAAAACTAACGGCACAAAGTGTGAATACATTACTATACTCATTTACTTCTACCATGCCCCAACCCACGTGACAAATTGCCATAACCCATAATAAAAATGTGCAACACAAAAACAATACAGACAGAAAATAGATACAAGGCTCCTACCCTGGCTAACGTTGAGATTTGAAAACAGTCTTGCATCAAGGGAAAATGCTTAACAATGGGTGTGGACATGTAGCTCAACGGAAGGTCTTTAGAAAGTTGTTTTGCAGTCTCAACTTACCTATCACTCGCTTTGGGCAAAATCCCTTGGACTGCAATCATCTGCCCACGTCTCAATCCACCAAAAATTGCTCCCAAGAATGGCATAACCTGCAGAGAGAAAAAGGCAAATGTACTTCAGGAATACAAGGAGGAGGAGGAGAATAATGAGACTACAGGTCCTTTCCAGGCTATGACAGGACTCCATCCATGACATTTTACAAGTCAGAGGTGTGGTGATGAATAGAGTTCACACACAGCAGAAGATGCCTGTAACCACCAGCATCGGCAAATCAATTCCAGCAGCTGTATCTAGATTGAAACTGAGGAAATTGGTAAACTGAGTACTGGCATTTATAGAATGGCCTCCTTTGTTGTCATTACAATTTAGATACAATACAGATTATTTGGATTTCATGTTAATCATCCTGCAAGATACAGTTTGAGTTTAATATAGCCACAGGTGTACTTTGAGCATGCATTATGATTGTTTCACAAAGAGAGGCACGAACTGGGGAGGCTCAACAGGGCGACTGGTTCCCACAAAGTATCATCAAGCACATGTAAAATCAGAGCGTCTAATTTGCCCTTTCATCAAGGACCAGCATTTGGATTCCTGCATACTAGATGTTGAAAATTATTTTCCCCATTGATTATTCTTGACAAGTCACATCCATAGCAAGGTTCTGGCCGCTGTGTTTTCCAGAGTGTTCAACAGTTCCGGGAATTAAAACTGGAAATCCAAAATAGAACAGAATATTGTGTAAAGACCCAACACTTTAGGTTAATGGAAAGTCCACATCTGAAAACCTGCTTTCCTTTCCACTGATGCTGCCTGAACTACTAAGTTCTTTTTTCTGGAATCCTGAAAAAGAGTGGAGAAGACTGCAGCAAAGTTGATCCGTGGACTCTGGGAGAAGAGCCAGTCATCATCATCATCATCAGGTGCCATGCCCAGTTTGAGCTTTGACTGCCATGGCCCACACACTCCTGTTTCAGGTCAAGTGGATCAATTCATTTGTACACACACACACACACACACACACACACACACACACACACACACACACAGTGCTTTTACAAGCTAGCGTGGGCCTGGCACATGCGTTATTTTGGCCAGCGTGAAAAAAATGGGTCGATTTTTAGTGAGAAAATGACCTCATCCAGCGGAATCAGTGGTGTCTCAGCCTGAGCCTGTCTTAATTGAAAGTGACATGCAGAAAGAAGTAAGTGGGGATGAGGATGACAGCAGTTCATCGAAGGAGTGTGAGGGCGAAGTAGAGGAACAAGAAATGGAGCAGGATTCAGAAGAGAGCGTGGATGAAGCTGCTTTTAGTGCTAGTGGGAATACTGTCAGCGATGTTAACCAGCAGCCTGAGGAAGGACTCCATCGGCCAGCATTGAGAAAGTACCCTTCGCTACTCGCAACGGTTTGGTAATCGGCAAAGGAGTTTTACTCATGGCTGGTTTAACTGACTGAAATAGTCGATCACGAAAGATACTACGTTCTGCTTCGCATGCAGGCATTTCCTGTGTGGAGGACATGGGCTCCATTCTGAGTCCACCTTCACTGTCACCGGTTACCACAGCTGGCGGAAAGCTACAGCAGCTTTCAAAACCCACCATGTAAGTGCAGCTCATAAGTTTGCTATGGAGGCATGGGCCGAATTCAGATTGAGAAAACAAGACAGTTCAAGATTGGGAAATATGCTTGACAAAGGACATGCAAAGATTGTCCAAGAAGATTGTGCGTATATGAGAGCAGTGGTTGAGTCTCTAGCAAGGACAGACAGTGAATGACACAGTGGAATTTCTAGCTCTAATGAGACCCTACCACGATGCATTTATAGATTTATACAAACTAATCTGCATATCACTGACTGTACCTGTGACATCTGCCTCATGCAAACGGAGTTTCTCTTGCCTCAGATGCCTCAAAAATTACCTAAAGAATAGCAGCGGCGATGCTCGGAACAGCAACTTGGCCGTGTTGGCCATAAACAGCCGGAGGACGAAGGCACTTGACATCCAGAAAATCACTGATGCTTTCACCACCAATCACAACAACAGACAAATCGTGCTTCTCTGAAAACATCAATGGTGAGTGCAGCTGATTTTTTAAAAATTTGGGCCAAGACTAATGCTGATTATTATTATTATTATTTTGTGGTGGATACCCCATAGTCCTTATGTTTCCTGCAAATCCTAAACTATTACATTTACTGCTATTAAGCCTACTGGTTTTGCTGAGACTTCCAAGCTGTGATTCTGTTGATTTTTGTTTTAAATTCAGTAGCCGAATTAATTGAGGTATTGCATGGTCAGAGTACGATTTGTCCAACTCCTGGTAAAGCCTTGCATCTGTTGTTTGCCTTATTTGACTTTAATAACGGAGTATCTTTTGGCATTGTCTGTATGTAATGCAAATAGCAGTTGACATTGTGGGTTAGTGTTGCGTTTTTCAGTTGAAAAGCACACATTTGACGCTGATTGCGGGATTGGTGCGTGATTCACATTGTGCGCTGTGGGTCGGATCTTCTGTTGGTTTGTTTGTTTATGCTCTGTGTAGCCCGGGTTGTCTCCAATGCTGTTGACACTGTCACAGTTCACTTCTATATTAGATCTATCAGTTGCTGTTGCTTGTGAATCAACAGAGGCATTTATAGTAGGCACATAGTGCTTGAAACGGACTTTTGAACGCCACGCGTCTGGCCTTGCGAATACATATTACCATACAGTACATCCCTCAGCACCATCACTGAATAATTCAGCCCCACTGTAGCACCAGCAAGAAAAAATCTCTGGCGCCACCACTGCCAATTCCCTTCACTCCACTGTAATACTGATACATCTGACTTTAGCCTCCTCAAATTTCAGGGTGAATGTGATCATATTATGATCACTTTCCCAAGGGTTCTTTTACCTTAAGCTCTCCAATCAATTCTGGTACATTGCACAACACCAAATCCAGATTAGCTGATTCCTGAATGAGCTCAACCATGAGCTGCTCTGAAAAGCCATCTCATATGCTTTCTAGAAATTCCCCCTCTTGGAATGCCGCACCAACCCAATTTTCCCAATCTACCTGCATAATAAAATTCCCCATGACTTCCACATGCATTTTCTATCTCACATTGTAATTTGTGGGCCACATCCTTATTACTGTTTGGACGTCTGAAAACAACTCCCTTCAGGGTCTTTTTACCTTGGCAGTTCCATAGCTCAATCCACAATGATTCAAAACCTTCCAACCCAATGTCACCTCTTTCTAATAATTTCATTTTTTTACCAGAACCACACCAACCCCTCTGCCTTCCTGCCTATCCTTTCAATACAATGTGTATCCTTGGACAATAAGCTCCCAGCTATAATCTTCTTTCAGCCACGATTCAGTGATGACCTCAACATCGTACATTCCAATCTGTAACTGTGCTTACAAGTTTATCTACCTTATTTTGAATACTGCTCACATTCAAATATAACACCTGTATTCACCTTTTTCGACTTTGTCTGGCTTTTACGTTGTAACTCATACCATTGATTGACTGTAATTTTGCCCACTCATCAGCATCTCCTTGCTCGGAGTCTCAATACACAAGCATCTGTTTGTAAACCAACTACCTCATCTTCAGCACCACCACTCCGGTTCTCATCCCCCTGCCAAATCAATTTAAACCCAACTGAACAACTCTAGTCAACCTGCCCACAAGGATATTGGACCTCCTTAGATCCAGGTGTGACCCATCCCTTTTGTACAGGTCATACCTTCCCCAGAAGAGATCCCAATGATCACTAAATCTGAACCCCTGCCCCCATTCCTCAGCAACATATTCACCTGCCAAATCATCCTATTCTTACCCTCACTGGCACATGGCACAGGCAGCAATCCAGAGATTACCACCCGAGAAGTCCTGTTTCTCAGCTTTTTACCTAGTTCCTAAAATCTCTCTTCAGGACATCCTCACCTTCTCTACCCAAGTCATTGGTGCCAATAGGTACCAAGACTTCTGGCTGCTCACCCTTGTCCTTGAGAATGCCATGGACACAATCCGATAGATCCAGGATCCTGGGACCAGGGAGGCAATATACCATCCGGGCATCTCTATTGCACCCACAGAACCTCATCTCTGTTCTTCTGATGAAGGAATCTCTTATCAACACTGCAGTCCTCTTCATCTCTCTCCTCTTCTCAGTTCCTGAGACCTGGTCACTATGGCTACCCCTGGTAGATCATCCCCTTCAACAGTATCTAAAGTTATAAACTTGTTATTAAGAGGAACAGCCACAGATGTACTCTTCCCTGGCTGTGCATTTCCCCTCCTTCTCCCGAGTCACCCAGTTACCCACCTCCTGCAACTTAGGAGTAACGACTTTCCTGCAGCTCCTGTCTATGACCTCCCCATTCTTTTGTACAAGTCAAAGGTCATCGAGCTGCAGATCTTGTTACGTTCTCTCAGGAGCTGCAGCTGGTGCCCCAGGTGCAGATGTTTACGTGGGAGGCTGGAAGTCTCTCAGACTTTCCACATCCCATACTCAGTATAATACGCTGACCCTGGAGCTATTCTTGCTATACTGTGCTCTAATAGATGAGGATTTAACAAATAACAGAGAGAGTAATTTACAAGACAATCTACGGCACCCAAGCCTGATGGCCAAAGCCACTCTAAAGACTGGCACATTCACAACAATGGCTGCTCCACCTGCACCTGAACTATTCTTATTGGCCCTTTCTAATGAATCCCTCTTGCTGATTGGTCGCTGCTCAACTCAAACTGCTGCAAAACTCTGCCTTCAATATCTCGATCGCCGCCCTGAAAAAGTAGCTCTCTTTACGTGCCTCTGGTGTGGATTGTCCAATTGACACCCATTACTCATCCTCATTCTTGGGGCAACTTGCAGTCGCCAATCAACCTAACCATCTGCACATCTTTGAGAAGCCCATAGGGAGAACATTACCTGCAAACTCCACACAGGCAGTATAGAGGTCAGAATTGAATTGGGGTCACTGACAGCTCTACCAGTTGTACCAACTGTGCTACACACTACACTCAAAGTTGCTTGAATTTCCAGCATCTGCAGAATTCCTCGTGTGTGCTCCACACTATTGTTTCTTCAGCCTTGAGGAGACGACCAGTTACAAGATACCTCATAGAAATGTAATAAAACAGAACAACAAATAATTCTGGGGAATGGGGAGTTACATGAAGGGCATAGTGAATCAGAAAAATGAGTAAGCATAAACTAACAAAGAGGAGAATGTGCATTTACACCATGGCTTTCAAGAGGCAAGACATTCCAATGGATCCGTGGAGCTGAAGTCTGATAAGGAAAAGACAAAACACAATGGCTAATCTAAACAGAGCAGAATACAAAATGTTTTCTTTTAGTTTGAGAGATAAGAAACAGGCATGACAAATAACCCTGTTCTTTCTGATTAGTATCACAGGTTCCCTCAGATCTATGTTGTTAGTCAATGAGCTGTCAGTTTCAAAGTACCAGTCCCGACAGGCCAGAACTTTGGAAAGACTTGATTTTGTTTGAGGACGTAGAACAGTACAGCCTTTCAGCCTAATGATGTCTATGCCAACAATGATGCCATTTTTAAACTACTCAACTCCTGATGGCTCCTTCCTATTCATGTGCCTGTGTAAATGCATCTTAAATGTTGTTCTTATACCTGCTTCCACCACCTCCCATGGCAACACAATCCAGGCACCCAACACTCAAAATACTTGCCTTGCATTTCTCCTTTAAACATTATTAAGACCATAATAGGAAGGAGCAGAATTAGGCCATTTGGCCCATTGAGTCTGTTCTGCCATTTCATCATGGCTGATCCATTTTCCCTCTCAGCCCCAATCTCCTGCCTTCTCCCCATTTCCCTTCATGCCCCGCCCAATCAAGAATCTATCAACCTTTGCCTTAAACATATGTAAGGACTTGGCCTGTGGCAATGAATTCCACAGATTCACCCCTCTCTGGCTAGAGAAATTCCTCAACTCCATTCTAAAAAGGATGCTCCTCTATTAGGAGGCTGTGTCCTCTGGTCCTGGACTCTCCCACCGTAGGAAACATCCTCTTCACATTCAACCTACCAAGGCTTTTCAACATCAATAGGTTTCAACTCAGTCACCCCTCATTCTTCTGAAATCCAGTGAATACAAGCCCAGAGCCATCAAACGCTCTTCATATGACAAGCCATTCAAACTGGAATAATTTTCTTGAACCTCCTTTGAAACCTCTCCAACTTCAGCACATCCTTTCTGAGATAAGGGACCAAAATTGCTCACCATACTCCAACTGAGGCCTTTCCAGTGCTTTATAAAGTCTCGACATTACATCCCTACTTTTATATTCTAGTTCTCTTGAAATGAATGTTAACATTGCAATTATAACTCTCACCTTAAACTCCCTCTGGAATTTACTATTTCCGTTTGGGAAGAAGACAATCTTTCCTACCTCCATGGGTGTCAGGATGGAGATATGTCACAACCTTGCAGGCAAGCCATGGGTAAGATGTAGCACCTGCTTAGCCCCACCAGTCAGGGTCACTTGAAGCCATGGGAGAAGGTGGTGGCTGGTTGTATGAGCAGCTGGTGCACATAGAAACTAAGAAAACCTACAGCACAATACAGGCCCTTCAGCCCACAAAGTTGTGCCGAAAATGTCCCTACTTTAGAAATTACTAGACTTCCCCATAGCCCTCTATTTTTCTAAGCTCCATGTACCTATCCAAAAGTCTCTTAAAAGATCCAATTGTATTTGCCTCCACCACCGTTGCCGGCAGCCCATTCCATGCACTCACCACTCTCTGCGTAAAAAACTTACCCCTGACATCTTCTCTGTACCTACTCCCAAGCACCCTAAACCTGTGCCCTCTTGTGGCAACCATTTCAGCCCTGGGAAAAAGCCTCTGACTATCCGCACGATCAATGCCCCTCATATTCTTATACACCTCTATCAGGTCACCTCTCATCCTCCTCTGCTCTAAGGAGAAAAGGCAGAGTTCACTCAATCTGTTTTCATAATGCATGCTCCCCAATCCAGGCAACATCCTTGTAAATGTCCTCTGCACCCTTTCTATGGCTTCCACATCCTTCCTGTCATGAGGTGACCAGAACTGAGCACAGTACTCCAAGTGGGCTCTGGCCAGGGTCCTATATAGCTACAACATTACCTCTCGGCTCCGAAATTTAATTCCATGATTAATGAAGGCCAATGCACCATATGCCTTCTTAACAACAGCATCAACCTGCGCAGCTGCTTTGAGCGTCCTATGGACTCAGACTCCAAGATCCCTTTGATCCTCCACACTGCAAAGTCTTACCATTAATACTATATTCTGCCATCATATTTGACCTACCAAAATGAACCACTTCACACTTACCTGGGTTGAACTCCATCTGCCACTTCTCAGCCCAGTTTTGCATCCTTTCAATGCCCCGCTGTAACCTCTGACAGCCCTCCACACTGTCCACAACACCCCCAACCTTTGTGTCATCAGCAAACTTACTAACCCATCCCCCCACACTATCCACAACACCCCCAACCTTTGTGTCATCAGCAAACTTACTAACCCATCCCTCCACTTCCTCATCCAGGTCGTTTATAAAAATCACGAAGAGTAAGGGTCCCAGAACAGATCCCTGAAGCACACCACTGGTCACTGGCCTCCATGCAGAATGTGACCCGTCTACAACCACTCTTTGCCTTCTGTGGGCAAGCCAATTCTGGATCCACAAAGCAATGTCCCCTTGGATCCCATGCCTCCTTACTTTCTCAATAAGCCTTGCATGGGGTACCTTATCAAATGCCTTGCTGAATCCATATACACCACATCTACTGCTCTTTCTTCATCAATGTGTTTTAGTCACAAGTCCTGGTTAGGCAATCATTGACACCAGGCAGACAATCTCTGAGCAGTATTGATAATGGCTGGGATCACCAGACTTGTAAAGACACTGCCCAGAAGGCAATGACAAACCACGTCTGTAGCAATTTTTGCCAAGAAATATCATGATTGCCTGCATCATACTACACAGCACATAATGATAATCTGATCTATGCCTGTCAGATTTTATGAATTTCCATCAGGTCTCCCTTCATTCTCTGGTGCTCTGGAGAAAAGAACCCAGGCTTGTCCCAACTCTCCTCGTAATTCATTTTGGCCAAATCAGGCAGTATCCTGCACCCTCGCCAAAGTATGTACATTCTTCCTACAATTACCCATACTCTACAAAACAGCCCAGCACAAGTTTTATAATGATTTGTAAGAATATTCATGGGACTTAATGTCCCAAGGTAGAATGGGTGTGGACTTTATTCCCTGGAGCACAGCAGAATGAGGAGAGATTTGAATGAGTACAGATGAATGAGCGGTGTAGAAAGGGTAAACTCACGCAGACTTTTTCCCCTGGGAGGTTGGGTGAGACAAATGGAGGTCATGGGTGAAAGGTGAAATGTTGAGGAGAAACCCAAGTGAGAACTTCTTCAATAGTTTGAGTATCGTGGTGCCAGCGGAAGTGCTGGATGTAGGTTCGAATGCAGCATTTAAGAGAAGTTGACACATGGTTGGGCGGAATATAGACGACTATAGTCTGGGTGTGGGTAGATGGGAGTAGGCAGAGAAACAGGTCAGCAGGGACTACATGGGCAGAAGGGCTTGTTTCTGTGCTGTACTGTTCTATGACTCGCCGTGACAGCCAAGGTAGGTCTCCGAGCCCCGGCACCATGCAGGTCGTTCGCCCCAGTTCACCCAACAAGCACCCCCTCCAGTTTGAGTGATGGGACGATCCATTACTCCAGGAGCACCAAGATCCCAGCAGAGCATCGCTTGCCGAGTGGAGTCTTTAAAGCCCAGGGATATAGGTACCTCCGGGTTCGGAGTGGAGAACCAGGCACATGATAACCAAAGAGCACTCGAAGAGGAAATGCTGAGCGAGGTACCAGCGTGGAATACTGATAAATAAAGTGGTCAAAGGGGAAAAGAGAGAAGGCAGGAATGTGAAATCGAGGTTAAACGTCAAATCATCTCTGACATTATTGAATGGCGGAGCAAATCAGAGTGGCCAAACGCACGCTCCTACATTCATAATGTATCAGAAACAACAAAAGCCCTTCTTTTTGCCGAGCTTTACAAAGCGTATGTTATTAACGCAGGCAAATTACCAATGCAGAGCCGATTTTAAGGTAAGAGATATCACAAGGGCTGTGCCGAATGACTGCGGACCTGCGCGCAGGAGTCCCATTATTTAACATGTCTTGCCTCTGCACTGCACTGCACTGCACACCACACACACGTAAATGCAGCACTTGGAGGTCAACAGTAAACTCTTACCGGGTTAAATATCGTCGGATTATCCATCGGAAAACAAGTTGGCCGACAGAGACGCGCTGAACCTAACTCCCGGAGTGAGACTCGTCTACACAACGCTCTTCCGGCACACCGAACGTCGCGGGAATAACGTAACACGGCTGACCAGTGACAGAGCGCGACTGATTGTCAGCTGAGTAAGGCCGTGGAAGTCGCCTCGTGATTGGCCGACGGGATTCCATGGGTTCTGTCATAAAGTAGGGCAGCCTGGACTGACTGGTACAATCACGTGCCGACCAGGCTGTGCAGGTAACCTGATCACCTCAGAAAGCAGGGCAGCCCCAAATCCAAAGATCTGAGCCCGAAAACCTGGACTGGCTCCACAACGCAGGACGCAGAGAAGGCTGCGCATTATTCGGTACGTCATTGGCCCACCCAATTTCATGATAAAAATAAATACTGCTTGGAAGAAGATCAAGGAGGTACTTTCCAGTGTCTCAAGCATTTGCAGTTTGTTGCCTTTTGCAAACTGGTGGTACGCCCTGCTGGGTGCGGTCTTCATTGATTCCATTATAGTTATTGGATTTATTGAGCATGCCCGCAAGAAAATGAAATTCAGGCTTGAATATGGTGACAATAAATTTACTTTGAGCTTTGAGATAAGATAAATAATACATCAAAAACAGGAGGGAGGAAGGAGTTCTGAAAGGAATGGGGAAGTGAGTTTCTCATACAGAGAGTGGTTAATATCCGGAATGTACTGATAGAGGACGTGATGGAATTAGCTATATGACTGTGTTTGAGAGGCTTTTAGACATGGGCTTCAATCGGTAAGGCATAGTGAGTATGTTAATCCGTTACTGGGGTATCGAGAGAGGGTCGTGTCCATTCTGGGGCAGTTTGCTCACCTTTGTTCCCCACCCAATTCTCAGCTCTCACGTGCGGCTCCAAGTAGCTGTTTGCATACAACAGCAGCCACAGCCCGGTATACCGCCTCGACAGGGAGCTGGCGGGCCTCGTGGTCCTCGCATCAGGAGTCAGCCATGGCGGACTGGGCAAATGAGATCAACCGTGAGATCCAATGGCCAGGAAGGTGGTTTAGCAAAGAGAGAGAAGTGCGTGGCAAGGAACAGAGGAAGTTATGGACAACCAGGGCTTCCCACCCTCTATTTGTGACAGACAGGAAGGAAGGATAGGAACATCAGGACTCGGACCGCCAGACTGGGTAACAGCTTCTTCTCCCAGGCTGTGAGACGAATGAATACACTACCACCACCGAGGTCTCGTCACTAGGGCAGCAAACGATTTATTGTGCTGTGTATTACACGCATTTTGAATTATATTTTATGAACTGTGGCAGTATTTTGGTTTATGTGATGTGTGTGATATAAGACTTGTGGGTGCATTGTGGTCTGGAGGAACGTTATTTCGTTTGGATGTAGTCAGATTGAGAAGGTCATGGTGTCGGGGCCGGAGGCCGTGGACAGCCCGGTGCAGGTCGCTGCTCTGTGAGGTTTACTTGTCTCTGCCTTGAACTGAGGCTGTGCCCCTGCAACCAATGGGCTACTGGATCGGCTTCAGTGATGACTGGCTTCGCTGTTGTGGATTCATTTTCAGTCGTTTGCATTATTTGTTGTTTTTCCACTTCTGGTGTTTGATTTTTTTAAATGTGTTCTATTGGGTTTCTTTGTTTTGTGGCTGCCTGTAAGGAGGTTGTATATAGCATGCATACTTTGATAATGTCTTTTGAACTTGAACTCGCAACCAAGGAAGACCCCGGTTGTAATGACTACATATAGAACTGGACCCAGTCTTCAAAGGTCAAGATAGTGGAACTGCCCTGGTCCAATGGGTTTTGTAATTTTAAAAATTCTCACAAACAGGTTTCTTGTGCAGTTGACATCACTGGCATGACAGAAGAATTGCACAAATCTAACCGTCATTGGACAGGATGGAAAACCAATCTTCAACTATTAAATCACTCAGCAGATTATGTGGTCAACTGTCCATCCCTGAGAATGCTCCAGCTTTGACTTCAGTGACTCCTAATCCAGAGTCACTGTTGATATTTATTTAATCAGAGATATGGTGCGGGATAGGGCCTTACATCCCTTCAAGCCACACCACCAGCAACCCCCAGTTAAACCCTAATCTAATCATGGGGCAATTTACAATGACCCATTGTCCTACTGACTGGTACATCTTTGGACTGTGGGAGGAAACTGGAGCACCCGGAGGAAACCTGCACATTGGGAAGACATACAGACTCCTTAGAGAGGACAGTGAAATTGAACTCCAAACATCAAATGTGACCACTTCTGTGTGAAGGTTCCCAAGTGAGTGAGGACAATGCATCGGGCAGATGTGTATGGGTTAGCACCGAGGACACAATGCCTGCGGAACAGAAGGAAAGATCTCTCACTTGCTAAACTCAAATACTCAGGAAAATATGCTGTGTGCATATCTCACTCCTATTGGCACACCTTCACGGAGCGGTGCCTTAGGAAGGTGGAGTCCAACATTAAGGATGCCCACCACTTATGACATGCCCTCTCCCCATTGTGACCATCAGGAAGGAGGTACAGAAGCCTGAAGGCACACACTCAGTGATTGAGGAACAGCTTCTTCCCCTCTGCCGTCCAATTTCTAAATGGGCATTGAACCCGTGG
Organism: Mobula hypostoma; assembly: GCF_963921235.1. Lineage (NCBI taxonomy): Eukaryota > Metazoa > Chordata > Chondrichthyes > Myliobatiformes > Myliobatidae > Mobula > Mobula hypostoma. Next base: position 22,812,468 of record NC_086104.1, on the reverse strand, counting down.
GCACTACCTCACAACCCTTTTTGTACTACGCATTTTAATATATATTATATAATTACTGAAATTCAGGTTTTTCTCTGTATTTATTTATCATGTATCTCATTGTACTGTTGCCATGAATTTCACAACATATATGCAGCTGATATTAGACCTGATTCTGACTCTGATAAGACTTACTGGTTAGTAGGTTAATTTGTCATTGTAAATTGTCCCATGATTAGGCTCGGATTACATCAGAGGATTGCTGGGCAGGGCTGCTGGAAGGGCCTATTCGTACTGTACCCAGATAACAAATAATTAAGTAACTGGTCACCAGTGTTGGAATGATATTTATTCTTACAGTATTAGATAACTTGTCAATTGTTATTTTACAACAGCAATTCTATAAAATTATGAAATTACAAAATAGAGGGGAAAAGAAAGAATAATGAGGCTGTGTTCACGGGTTCATGAACAGTTCAGAAATCGGATATCAGGTATCAGCATTTATCTCAATCTCTTATTTCACACTATTCCTTTTCCACAATTTATGATTTAAATTATTATTCATTTATCTATTATTATTTGCTTTTCGCAGATTTTGTCAGTCTTTGTGTGTGGTTTTTCATCGATTCCATTGTATTTCTTTGTTCGACTGCGAATGCCTGCAAGAAAATGAATCTCAGGGTTCTATATGAGGACTGTGCAAAACTGTGCAAAAGTCTTGGGCACATATCTAAAGGCGCCTAAGACTTTCGCACAATACTGCAGTAGTTTCATGAATTGCCTGTCCTGCTACCACCAAAAAAACCTGATTCTGATGTGGTTCTCTATGGACTAAGAGTGGGAAGGAGGCAGGGTGAGGGGAATCATGGTTAGGAAAAGCAGAGGGGAGGGAGAAAGGAAGAACCAGAGAGAGATTCTGTAAAGATCAATAAACCAATTGTTTGCAATCAAAGGTTCTTGCTTGATGTCTTAGGGCAGGGGTCCCCAACCTTTTTTGCACTGCGGACCGGTTTATTATTGACAATATTCTTGCAGACCGGCTGACCTGGGGGGGTGGTGGGTAGGGTTGCCAACGGACAAGAGTAGCAGTCAAATACATTGTGTTTACCCCGAAAAGACTACAATGACCATGAAGCCTTGCGCAGGCACCAGTGCGCATGCATGTACGTATGGATTTTTTTCTACAAATCGCTTTTGGCGATTCTTTTCGGGGGTGGGGGGAGTGTTAATCATGACCGGAATATAGGTGATAAGTGGCTAATACACTCAATTTAGTTTCTAAAAGGGTTTATCTAATGAATTTAATATTAAACACACAGCGCATATTTTCCTCGCATGAATATAGTGATAAGTCAATTATCTGGGTAAGACAGGGGAGCTTGAAGTAAGTGTTGAACGAACTTCCAGTAGAAATGGTAGAGGCAGGTTCGATATTATCATTTAAAGAAAAATTGGATAGGTATATGGACAGGAAAGGAATGGAGGGTTATGGGCTGAGTACAGGTCGGTGGGACTAGGTGAGAGTAGCATTTGGCACAGACTAGAAGGGCCGAGATGGCCTGTTTCCGTGCTGTAATTGTTATATGGTTATATAAGTCAATGGCATCTTAACATTGTAAGTAATGTTTGGATATTAAACACACAGCACATAGCACATATTTTCCCCGTATGAACGTATAAAATCATTGCAACACACCAATATCGCTAAGTCAGTGGGAGCCCTGGGCTTGTTTTCCTACAACAAGACAGTCCTATCGAGGGGTGATGGGAGACAGCGATACCCGAAGGGGGTTCTTTATGTCCAGTCTATTCTGCAATTTAGTTTTCATTGCATTCATTACAGAGATATGTTGGAAATGGAAGCAACGTTTTCAGTGCTTTCGTGGCTATCTCAGGATATTTAGCCCTGACTTTGATCCGGAATGCCGGCAGAGATGTTATGTCAAACATACTTTTCAGCCCACCGTCATTTGCAAGCTCGAGGAGTTGATCTCCTTCCCGCACTTACATGGATGACGTGCGGGTAATGACCTCGCGTGTGGGAAATGAGGAAAGATGCAGCTGACTCATCGCCAAATCGTATCGTTTCCTCGCGGCCCGGTAGCACATGCTTTGCAGCCTGGTACCGATCCGCGGCCCGGTGGTTGGGGACCGCCGTCTTGGGGCTGGGTGTGTCTGCACCCACAACGCCTCCCGACCCTGGCACTCTTTCTCTGCCACCCAACCCACACCATTCCTGCTGCACTCTACCCTTGCCATTCCCAACATCCTTTGCCCCTGCTGAATTTTCAAACTTGCTCTCTGCTCCACATTGACAAATACAATGTAATACCCTGGCTCAGAGTTTTACTGCTAATATTTCATTTAGTCGCTTTCTGCAGAAGCAGTGAGTCCTGCTGGTGGAATGTTTGGGTTTCAGCTAAAGGGGCTATGATGTTCAACTTAGGAGTGTTGTGTCAGCCGATCAGGATGGTGGAATGGGAGAAGGTTCTAGAGAGAACTGGGTGGAATGAAATTTGTGATGGACACCGGTGTCTTTTAGGCAGGAGCTGTGGAGAGGGCAGTGGCGGGGGAGGGGGGAGGTGGCTGAGAATGCCATGGGAACGAGTGTCCCTGTTGTACAAAGTGCTTTGTGTGGATGAACTGCCCCAAGGAGGAAGGACCTATACTCCCGAGAGAGCGCCCATTGGTTCGAGATGGATTTCGAGCGACGTTCGGAATATGATGTGTGCTTTCACGCAGACCACAGGTAAAAAGGGCAACTTCAAGATGAGCTGCAACTTTACGTGCACATTTGGACTGGTTTAACTGTAATGGACCCGTTTACTTTTTCCCCTCCGTCCTACTAACTGTTCGATAAAACTGAAAACTGTAAATATACTTTCTTTAAAATTTTAAGCGGTGTTCCTCGCGCCAACAGATTATCGTGTCTAGGCGGTATACACAGCAATTCGCTCAGATCGAGGTTTCCTTAATCGGAACGTCACGACGTCCCAGTTCAGCCGAATGCCGAATCATACCGACCCGAGGCATATACTGTTTGTGAAATGTGGCCTTCTCACCTCAGTCCCATGGCTGTTAGAGCCGGCTAACGAACCAAGTTTGCACACGAGCAACACACCCGAAATGCTGGTGAATGCAGCAGGATCTATTGAAAGAGGTACAGTCGACGTTTCGGGCCAAGACCCTTCGTCAGGACTAACTGAAAGAAGAGTTGGTAAGAGATTTGAGAGGCGGAGGGGGAGTGGGAGATCCGAAATGACAGGAGAAGACAGGAGAGGGAGGGATGGAGCTAAGAGCTGGAAAGTTGATTGGTAAAAGGGATATGAGGCTGGAGAAGGGAGAGGATCATGGGACGGGAGGCTTAGGGAGAAAGAAAGGGGGAGGGGAGCCCAGAGGAAGATGGAGAGCAGGCAAGGAGTTATTGTGAGAGGTACAGAGGGAGAAAAGAGAGAGAGAGAAAAGGGGAAAAATAAAAAAATAAATAACGGATGGGGTACAAAGGGGAGGAGGGGCATTAACGGAAGTTAGAGAAGTCAATGTTCATGCCATCAGGTTGGAGGCTACCCAGACGGAATATAAGGTGTTGTTCCTCCATCCTGAGTGTGGCTTCATCTTTACAGTAGAGGAGGCCGTGGATAGACATATCAGAATGTCTCGCCAATATATAGAAGGCCACATCGGGAGCACCGGACGCAGTATATCACCCCAGCCGACTCACAGGTGAAGTGTTGCCTCACCTGGAAGGACTGTCTGGGGCCCTGAATGGTGGTGAGGGAGGAAGTGTAAGGGCATGTGTAGCACTTGTTCCGATTACAAGGATAAGTGCCGGCAGGGAGATCGGTGGGAAGGGATGGGGAGGACGAATACGAATGGACAAGAGAGTAGCGTAGGGAGCGATCCCTGCGGAAAGCAGAGAGAGAGAGGGAAGAGGGAAAGATGTGCTTAGTGATGGGATCCCGCTGGAGGTGACAGAAGTTACGGAGAGTTATATGTTGGACCCTGAGGCTGGTGGGGTGGTAGGTGAGGATAAGGGGAACCCTATTCCTAGTGGGGTGGCGGGAGGATGGAGTGAGAGCAGATGTGCATGAAACGGGAGAGATGCGTTTGAGAGCAGAGTTGATAGCGGAGGAAGGGAAGCCACTTTCTTTAAAAAAGGAAGACATCTCCCTCGTCCTGGAATGAAAAGCCTCATCCTGAGAGCAGATGAGGCGGAGATGGAGGAATTGCGAGAAGGGGATGGCATTTTTGCAAGAGACAGGGTGGGAAGAGGAATAGTCCAGGTAGCTGTGAGAGGCCGTAGGCTTATAGTAACGCATGCGAACCCGGTGAGGGGGTTGTAACATTACCGTGCAAATGCCTTCGGCATCCTAACTGTATATATGTCCCTCAGACTTTTGCACATTACTGTACACACTTCGATAATAAATTTACTTCTAATTTTGAACAATTCGAGGATGAGGCAACAATTCTTCTACCAAGCTGTTTTCGGCTAGCGTTATTATTTCTCTATACGAGAGATAAGTTAACTTTTATTGGTGGTTGCCCGTTGTGTCCGATGATGACAAGAAACCTGGGCAGGAGAATTTTAAAAAGTGCTTAAAAAAAGCCTTTGCACTGGGGAAGTTTAACTCTCTTGACCTCATGTCCGGGTCCCGTGGTACAATCAAACGCTACAAATCGGGGTCTTCCTTGTGAGTGAATGACCTTGACGTTTTCTATGTCCTTCGATCTCCATCGAGCGCTGCAGTACCGCCTTCCTGGCTACTGGATCTCACTCCAGATCTCATTCGCCCAGTCCGCCAAAGATAACTTCACATGCGGGTTCCGCCATGTCCCTAATTCACCAGGGTGTGCGGCTCGCCGGCTACTCTCATCCGGTTTTGACCACCGATCGAAGCGGTGTACCAGGGTGAGGCCGCCGTTACATGCGGACAGCTACTTGGAACCACAGGTGAGAGCTGAGTGTCCGGTGGGGACTAAAGGTGAGTGAGTGAACACAAGCCCCTCTACCAGAGGTGTTGCCCGCCCTCGACACTCCATACACCCCGAATTTTCAATAAGTTGCAAATTATATCAGGCAGCAAGCAGAGTAACCAAGCCTGGTTCCAGGTGCAGCACTAACACAGCAGGATGTCCGTTGTCCTGTGTCCGTTAAACCCGTACTCTCTCCTCAGTGGGCTGGAACTTGAATCCGCATCCCACAGATTCAGATGCAACCACAAAAGTAACACGTACAAAATGTTGGAGGAACTCAGCAGGTCAGGCAACATATGTGGAAAAGAAGAGAGTCGATATTTCGGGCTGAGACCTATCATCAGGACCACTGAAGCAAAGCTCACTTTATTGATAAAAGCTGAGAGTTTATTTTTAATTTATTTGATTCTGTCTGCACGGTGCGGAGACCAGTAGCCATGGCCCATCCCTAACTGCCGGAGCAGTTAACGGCTGAGGCACCTTCTCAGTCTGCGTTGTCCTTTTGATACAGGCTGGCATGGCATCGCCCCTGTAAATATGTTTCCAAATTAGGGTGGTGCGGAACTCGGAGGGGAACCTGCAGCTGGTGGTGTTACCCAGCACCTGTTGCCCTTGTCCCTCTTGGTGGGCGAGGTCATGCGTTAGAGAGGGTATCAGAGTGCTGTCAGGGCTGAGAGAATTTATCTTTGGGCTGAGCGATATTAATATAAAGCGTCACTGTTGTTTCCGTACGAATGTTTCACAGTCTCATTAAACCTCGCTACAATATATTTCTGCAGATATTTACTCCTTTGCTCTACGCTTGTAATAAAAAGGCAGAGCTGAGTGGAGGAGCAGAGTCAACTTCAGCAGACATTGCAACGCTCTGAGATAACCGAAATGACGCAAATGAATCAAACGGGAACGTGTTGTTATCTTTCCGATACGGTAGGGACAGCTCCTGTCTGTGTTCTCTGCATCGTTACATTCCCAGTCCCCGGGAACGCGCGTGTTCCGTGCACGCTCGTGGACCCACGTGACCGTGCCTATTAGAGCGCCGCGGCGGGCGCGCGCTCCGGGCTGCCGCCTGCTCCAGCCGGGGGTCGGGTGAGGGTGTGCAGACGGGGTGTCTGCCTGCCGGTGAATCAACAGCAGGGCAACGGCAGTGCAGAGCTCACCTGCGGGTGAACATTCAGAAAGGTTCCCTTTTGTGCTCGTGTGCAGGCAGTAGCGGCAAAGCATCATGATGTCAAGGTTAAGCATCTGTTACTTTTTATGACCCGTTATGGTTTAATACTTGTCTTATCACATTTCCCCGTGTATTGGTAACACATTTAAAACATACAAGTGGGAAATAAAAACAGAAACTTCTGAAAATACGCTGCAGGCCAGGTAACATCTGTTGAAAGAAATTGTTAAAATTTTGGGTTAACAACCTTTCATCAGAATGAGGAAAAGTTATATATCAAATATTGTGTTTTTCCATTGACATGGTTTGCTTTTTTAAAAAAAACAGCTTGCTCATACAGATCAATTGCAATTAATTACAGAGGACACAAAGATTTTGCTTCCTGAATACTTTTGACAGCATCTAATGGATTTTGGGCTAGTGATCATGAAAATCACTATCAAATTTCCCTATCACACATTATCTTTTTTGGAATTGCCTATATTTGTGATTTCAATTCATAATTCAGGACAGGGTAACTGATGCCCATATTAAGGAATGCATTTTGGTTGGTGCACAAATAAAACAGGTCATCAACGACAGGCATTTCTAAGAACTTATGCAACCAGAGAAAATCGCATGGAAGGCTGTTGTTGAAAATTTTCATGGCTACCACAGAGCACCAAACCACGTGCAGCTAGTTGACAATATGCTTCAAGCATACAAAACCATGAAGTGCAACATGTCACTAAAGATTCATTTTCTGCATCGCCATTTAGAAATCGTCCCTGCAAATCTCGGCGCTATCAGTGACAAACATGGTGAAAGGTTTCACCAGGAAATTGCAGTCATGGAGAAACTGTATCAGGGCAACTGGAATCCATCAAAGCCGGCTAATTATTGTTGACCATTTAAGTGAGAAGCCTCAGACACTGAATGCAAATGAAAATCATCAACAAAACATTTTTAGCTCAAATGGAGTATTGCAGTGTCAGCACCATTGTGCAATTAAAGGCATTATGTTCAATAGAAGTTAATTTCTTGTTTCTCCAAATTCCTACATGATACAAGATTTCTGAAATTATATTTGTGTTCATCTTCAAGTGGTCTATCATAAACAAAAAAAGAAATTTTGAGGAAGCAACACTTTTGGAAAAAAAAATTGTGGTCCAGTGCTATTTGTTGCATCCTTCCTCAACTGGCACAACCATTTGTATCACCCAGTCTGTCTTGTTCATCATGTTGCTGCCATTGCCTTTATTCCATCCTACCCCTCCCCTTTTCTGCAAACTAAAACACTTTCATTATCGAACTTCCCTTATCCCTCATCGGTCAATAACCTGAAATGTTAATTCTCTTTGTCTCTCCACAGAAGTTCCCTCTTCTGCTGAATCTTTATGGCGTTTTATTTCCATTTCAGATTTCCATCATCTGCAGCTTTTTGCCTTTTGATTCGGTGTAAATGGGAGTTTATTTCTTTGGAATCCTCTGGAAGTGGAATAGAATGGAGTTTGCAGCTCAGTGGCCAATAAATTGGAAGGGCAGATCACTCTCTGCAGACTACATTAATGTGCTCAGTAAACAATCAATGTCAAGAGCAGAGGAAGCAGAATATAACAACACAATGGAAGTATCCTAATTGGTTGCATCATAGCCTGGATGATGCCTTGCCTGGCAACGGAAATGGCTACAGGTAATGTTGGATACAGTCCAGTCCATCACAGGCAAAGCCTTCTCTCCATGGAGTACATCAAGTCAAATTTATTGTCACTTAACAATATACATGCATACAACATATATGACTGAGATAGAAATGAGATAACATTTCTTCGGATTAGGGTGTAAAGCACAGTTGTGCACATAATACACAATAACTTACAAAAAGTAAGGATGAAATCTGCAGATGAATCACAGATAAATAGTAAATGAAAGTGCTTTAAATATTGTAAAGTATGGAACAGATTAACCAATGACTCTTCAAATGCGATGTGGCAGGGAGGTCAGAACCCTGAGAGAAGAAACTGTTTCCCATCCTGATCGCTCTTGATTTCGTGCATCGGAGTCTCCTGCTGAAGGTGGAAAGACAGAAGATGGTGGATGGATGGGTGGGATCATTAACCATGCTAAGGTCCTGCCATATGCAGTGCTCCTGATAAATGTCCCTGATGGACAGTAGGGAGACCCCTATGATCCTCCCAGCTGTTCTCACAGTCCTCGCGGGGACTTTTGGTCCAATGCTCGGCTGCTTGTATACCAGATGGAGATGCAACTTGTCAGTATGCTCTCAATGATGCTCCTGCAAAATGCAGTTAAGTTGGGGAGGGAGGTGATGGTGGGGGGAGTCTTGCTTGCCTCAGTCTTTGAAGGTGGTTTGGTGGAGCTAAAGATGGCACCAGAGGGCAACTTCTCCCACCTCATCATCGAAACAGTGAAATTCTTCCTATTCTAATGTATCTATTTTCATTTTCAGGGTGGCTGGGGTTCTATTGAGAGCTTTGATCTACAGTGGCACTCAAAACTGTGGTTCTGCACAGCGGAGTATTCCCGTTCTTGGAGCTGGCCAATTGGCCATGTATCGTTATGTCCAGGTTCGGTCTGCAGTCAGGTGACTTCGGGGCCATGCGCTTCCATGTGGACGTGAATTCTCACCAGTGTTGCGAACTGAAGCGTAGCGGGAGCCGTACATCAAAGACAGCTGTTGGACAGCTCTGCATTCAGGATCACAAGTTTTCTTTCTCTTTTGTCCTTCTCCCCACCTCCCCCTCTCCCCCTCCCTCCCAATTCTCGAGTCGGAACTCAAAATAAAAGGCAATGGTTCAGACTGACTAACATTGAAACAGCAAATGTGGTCTCCTCTCTCGCCACAGAAGGAGTGACTTCTGCCTCTCATTAGTGAGAGGGAGTGCCAGTGGGACGTTGAAAATGTTGGACTGAACACTAAGTTTTGACACATGGTATTTGGGAGAGACCAAGGCTACAGGAGTGAACCCAGACAGCAAATCCAGAGTTGAGCCTCAAGGCAGCTGGATGTCCTTGAACATCCTTCCGGCAGCTCCTGCAGCCAAACGTTGCTTCATAAACTTTCCTTTGGACTACACTGCCGCGAGGGGAATCTTGATGACTGGGCATCTCAGGATCTCCATAACTTCCACACAGGTGTGATGATAAGACCATAAGATATAGGAGCAGGAGCAGACCATTTGCCCATTGAGTCTGCTCTGCCATTCAATCAAGGGCTGATCCAATTCTTCCAGTCATCCCCACTCCCCTGCTTTCACCCCATACCCTTTGATGCCCTGGCTAATCAAGAACCTATCTACTTCTGCCTTAAATACACCCAATGACTTGGCCTCCACAGTCACTTGTGGCAACAAATTCCACAGATTTACCATCCTCTGACTAAAGTAATTTCTCTGCATCTCTGTTATCAATGGACGTCCTTCAATCCAGAAGTCATGCCCTCTTGTCCTTGTCACAATGGAGGCGTTGGGAATGGACCCAAATGCAAGACATAGACACTGAAGTACAAGGAACAGGACTTGACTAGAGCAGGGACATGACAGGATACAGACAAGGAGCAGGGACAAGAATGCAGACTTGGGCTTGGACCCCGAGCCAGAGACTGGACAAGGATGCAGAACCTGGGTCTTGCCTTGGGCTCGGGCTCCAGAACCAGGCATGGACATGACATGACTGCAGGCTGGGGTCCTGAGGCTTGAGGCTTGGAGACAGACTTGGGGGCTTGAGGCTTGGAGACAGGCTTGGGGGCTTGGGTCTTGAGTCTTGGAATGCAGAGGCAGGAGCTTGGAGACAGACTGAGAACTGTACATCAACATAGAGCTGGGACTTATCCTTCAAAAAGCCAGGACTCATCTTTTAACGTGAGACAGGACAGTACATAGACATATTGCCAGGACTTACACTTAGACAAGCTGGAACTCAACTTCATCTCCACACCAAGGTGGGACAGGACCATCTGTCGGGGAACGGCCGGACTTTCCCAACAGAGGCAAAGACAAGACAGGACAAGACAGGTCCCCCCGCAGGGCAACGGCAGAATGGCCTGACTTACCCCACGGAGGCGAGGACAAGACAAGACAGATCCCCCTTGCAGGGCAACGGCAGAACGGCCTGACTTACCCCACGGAGGCGAGGACAAGACAAGACAGATCCCCCCTGCAGGGCAATGGCAGAATGGCCTGACTTACCCCACGGAGGCGAGGACAAGACAAGACAGATCCCCCCTGCAGGGCAATGGCAGAATGGCCTGACTTACCCCACGGAGGCGAGGACAAGACAAGACAGATCCCCCCTGCAGGGCAATGGCAGAATGGCCTGACTTACCCCACGGAGGCGAGGACAAGACAGGACAAGACAGGTCCCCCCGCAGGGCAACGGCAGAACGGCCCGACTTACCCCATGGAGGCGAGGACAAGACAGGTCCCCCCCACAGGGCAACGGCACAATGGCCTGACTTACCACATGGAGGTGAGGACAAGAAGAGACAAACACCAAAGAACGACAGACAGTTCCATCTCTGCACTGGCGATTGAACTCGACAGTAGTGCAGGCGAGGTATCCAGGCAGAGAGTCGGGCGAGGGGAGAAAAGACATGGAGGGAAACAGGACAGTCCAGCAGGTATGCGGAGGTATTTATGTCTCAGCCCCAAAACGAGAATCATGTGCCCACAAGAGAGAGAGAGTGGGGAAAACCAGAAATCCCGGAACAAGGAACCATGGACCAGACCGTGAATCGGAACACGGATTCACGGACCGGACCATGACAGTTCTAGACTCCCCTACCATGGGAAATAACCTCACCATATCTAATTTGTTCAGTCCTTTTAACGTTAGGAATGTTTCTATGAGATCCCCCTCATTCTCCTGAACTCCAGGGAATACAGCCCAAGAGCTGCCAGGTGTTCCTCGTATGGGAATCCTTTCATTCCTGGAATCATTCTTGTAAATCTTTTCTGAACTCTCTCCAATGTCAGTATACCCTTTCTAAAATAAGGAGCCCAAAACTGCACACAATACTCCAAGTTTGGTCTTGCGCATACCTTACAGAGCCTCAACATCACATCCCTGCTCTTATATTCCATACCTCTAGAAATGAATGCCGACATTGCATTGGCCTTCTTCACCATCAACTCAACCTGAAGGTTAATCTTTAGGGTATCCTGCACAAGGACTCCAAAGTCTCTTTGCATCTCTGCATTTTGAATTCTCTCCCTATCTAAATAATAGTCTGCCTATTTATTTCTTCAACCAAAGTGCATAACCATACACTTTCTAACATTGTATTTTTTATTTGCCACTTCCTTGCTCATTCCCCTAAACTATCTAAGTCTCTCTGCAGGCTCTCTGTTTCCTCAACATTATCTGCTCCTCCACCTATCTTTGTATCATCGGTAAATTTAGCCACAAATCCATTAATCCCATAGTCCAAATCATTGACATACATCGTAAAAAGCAGCGGTCCCAACACCGACCCCTGTGGAACTCCACTGGTAACCGGCAGCCAGCCAGAATAGGATCCCTTTATTCCCACTCTCTGTTTTCTGCCGATTGGCCAATGCTCCACCTATGCTAGTAACTTCCCTGTGATTCCATGGGCTCTTATCTTGCTAAGCAGCCTCATGTGCGGCACCTTGTCAAAGGCCTTCTGAAAATCCAAGTACACCACATCTACTGCATCTCCTTTGTCTACACTGCATGAAATTTCCTCAAAAAATTGCATTAGGTTAGTCAGGCAAGAATTTCCTTTCAGGAAACCATGTTGGCTTTAGCTTGTCTTGTCATGTGCCCCCAGGTATTCCATAATCTCATCCCAACAATCAATTCCAACAACTTCCCAACCACTGATGTCAGGCTAACAGGTCTATAGTTTCCTTTCTGCTGCCTCCCACCCTTCCTAAATAGCAGATTAACATTTGTAATTTTCCAGTCATCCGGTAAAATGCCAAAATCTATTGATTCTTGAAAGATCATTGTTAATGCCTCCGCATTCTCTCCAGCTACTTCCTTCAGAACCCAAGGGTGCATTCCATCAGGTCCAGGAGATTTATCCACCCTCAGACCATTAAGCTTCTCAGTCGCAATTTTCACTGCACAATCTTCACTTTTCTGACACTCTTGAATGTCCGGTATACTGCAGATGTCTTCCACTGTGAAGACTGATGCAAAATACGCATTCAGTTCCTCTGCCATCTCTGCATCTCTCATTACAATATTTCAAGCATCATTTTCTATTGGTCCTATATCTACCCTCAACTCTTCTTTTACCCTTTATATACTTAAAAAGACTTTCAGTATCTTCTTTGATATTAGTCGCCAGCTTCCTTTAATAATTCATCTTTTTCTTCCTAATGAACTTAGTTTCCTTCTGCAAGTTTTTAAAAGCTTCCCAATCCTCTATCTTCCCACTAACTTTAGCTTCCTTGTATGCCCTCTCTTTTGCTTTTATGACAATGGATGATCATCACCCATTGTCCTTCGAGACAGATGGACACCAGCCAACCACTGTGGATGATGGTCTCTCTGGGGGCTTTGCTTTTGCTTGCATGGTGGATGGTTGGTGCGCTGGTGCTTTCTGCTAGAATAAGCGGAGGAGAAGGAGGGCTTGACGCTGCTTGTGCGTGGGAGAGGAGGGGGCCTTTGGGGTTCTTGCATTTTCTCTGTCATTCATTCTTTTGGGGTTTTCTTCTGTTTTGAGGTTTTCTGCAGAGAGCAAGAATTTCAAGCTGTATATTGTAAACATCCTCTGACGTGAAATGGAACTGTTGATTTCCCAGGAACTTGGTGCACATAATTCTCTCAATGGAGGAGCCATGTATTCACAGAGGAGGATGGTTCGTCTGCACGTTCCTGAAAATCCCAGTGATTGCCTTGATCTTCTCCACATTCAGGCTTAGGTTGTTACTCTCACACCAATCCACTAGCTGCTCCATTTCCTCTCTGTACTCTGTCTAATCATCGTTCTTGATGAAGCCAATCACTGTTGTCAACTGCAAACTCGATGACATGGTTTGAGCTAGATCCTGTGACACAGTCATGTGTCAGCAGTCTGAACAGCAGTGGGCTGAGCACACAGCTTTGGGGAGCACCAGTGCTCAGCGTAATGGGACGAGAGATGTTGTTGCCCACACGGACTGACTGGCCTTTCGGTTAAAAAAGTCCTGTATCCAATTGCAGAGGATTGAGATTGAGACCCAGCGGGGATAGTTTCCCAACTAGTTTCTGGGGTACAATGGTGTTAAATGCTAAACTGAAGTCTATAAACAACAGTCTGGCATACGCAACCCATTTTCTAGGTGGGACAAAGCAGGAGAGCAGAGGCTATTGCGTCGTCAGTGGATTGATTGGAGTGATAAGTGTAAGGGGTTTCTTTTTTTACGTCACTGCGTATTCTAAATAAAATGGCTTCTTTGTTATGTTATAATTGAAAGGGCTTCTTTGTTATGTTAACTGCTGAGAAAGTCCTTCCCACTAGTAGTTTGTTTTGGATTATCTATTGATAGAGGACGAATGAAACATTTGCGATAGTTGTTGTGCTTCTGGTGTGTCTGTAAGATATTGTATGCGCGCGGTTTTGAGGGAGAAGGGGGGGAGAGAGAGAGAGAGACAGAGACAGAGGATGGACCAGGTGCTGTGAGTCCGCTAATGGGATCGGACCCCAAGCGGGGCATTCGGCGAGGAGAGGAGACGGAGACGGACTCGTGTGGAGCGTCTGGTCGACCACCGTTGTTGGTCCCAGTCGGCCTTTCGAGGTGGTGTCGCTCTGTCTCTGTCTCTGTCTCTCTCTCCCCCTTCCCCCCCAAACCCCGCACATACAATATCTTACAGACACACCAGAAGCACAACAACTATCGCAATTGGTTCATTCGTCCTCTATCAATGGATAATCCAAAACAAACTGCTAGCGGGAAGGACTTTCTCAGCAGTTAACATAACAAAGAAGCCCTTTCAATTATAACATAACAAAGAAGCCATTTTAATTATACTATGCAGTGACATAAAAAAAGAAACCCCTTACATAAGCAAACAGGGAAGAGTCCAGTGTAGCCAGGAGTAAGGCTTTAATGCACTCCATGACCAGCCACTCAAAGAATTTCGTAATGGTTGATGTTAGTGCCACCAGACGATAGTCATTTTGGCAGGTTACTGTCACTTTCTTTGGTACTGGAATGATGGTTGCTGCTTTGAAAACAGAAGGAACAATGGACTGTTCCAGAAAGAAACACACAAAATGCTGGAGGAACTCAGCCAGCAAGGCAGCATCTGTGGAGAAGAGTAAATAGGTGACGTTTTGGGCCAAGACCCTTCAACAGTCCTTGCTTCCCTGAGAGCTGTCGCATTCCCCGATCTAAAGGTAGCAACACAATCCCTCAGCCATATTCGGACCTCTGCAGTCAGCCATGGCTTCTGATTTCAATGTTCAAGGTAAAATTTATGATCAGAGTACTACATGTCACGACATAACCCTGAGATTCTTTTTTCTGCAGGCATACTTAGGAAATCTATAGAACAGTAACTTCCCTCACCTGGATGTGTTTTGTGATGGTGTACCCTCTACACTTCTCAATGTAACTGGTCACAGAATCCTCGATGTGAATGTAGTTTGTATGTACTCAGCTGAAGGACTCTTCACAGCATGCTTTTTTACTTGCATATTGGACATTTGTCAGTCTGTTTATGCATATTTTTTCATAAAAGTTTTATCGTATTACTTTTTTTCATTTAAATGCCTGCATGTAAAAGAATTCTCAAGGTTGTATATGGTAATGTAGGGTTTTGCAAATAAAATCAATTGAAGTGTTTTATGTTTAATTAAATGCATAACAATTTTATTGAACTCCAAAACCTAAACACAAAAGCATGCTAAAAATCTTTACGTCATGAGGTCAGACTAGCCTCTTAAATTGAAACCCCAACTAATGCAGTGGTTGTGAATTATGTGCATTTCTCCCAATTATGTTACCCTACACTAGCCCTCCCAGAATTCACTACAACCGGAATTGTGAGCCTGTCTGGAACTCTGACCAGCTGCCCAGCTTGGGTCCTGTGCTCCATAGGTGGAGGAACAGTACGTGCCTCTGATTCCTTCAGAGGGGCGTTGACACGCTCACAGTCATGTTGTGATGCCAGCAGCGTGGTAGTGGAATACTCCAAATCTCGGTGGGCCAGTTTAAAGTGATCTACCGAAGTACATTCAGGTTCCCCCCTCTTATCTACGATAAAAGTCTCCCCCCCATTCCAAAATGCAGAACGGTCCATCATAGGAGGGCCTTGGGGGAAGTTGGTGTGCATCGTGGCAGACAAAACAAACAAGATGGAATGCAGGTCAACAGGAACCCAAGGGTGCTGTATGCCACGATGGGAGGTAAGAATAGGTGAAAAGGAATTGAATTTACTGAGGAGGATGGAACCCTAAAGAGGCCGAGCAGGTGATCGTGGTGTCACGAATAAAACCACCTGGCTCCCTGTATACCAACTCTGCAAAGGGCAACTGCAGGTCATCTTCCAGAGCAGATCTAACCCCAGCAGGACCCATGGGAGATGATCATGGTCAGGGAAGCTCTCAGAGCAGCAAAACTGCTCGCATAGCTATTGGTCTGCAGGTGATACACCATGGTGGGATGTAGCCTAACGCCAAGGTCCTGCGCTTCTGCACCCCAGAGATCTGATGTGAATTGGGGACTAAGGTCAGAGGGAACGTGAGAGGATGCCAAACTGAACAACGCAAGTGCTGATGAACACCCGAGCTACGTCTGCGGCCCTAGTCGATGCGAGAGGAACGAGTCCTGGTACAGTCCACCACAGTGAAGAGGTGCGTGAAACCACGGAAGGGGAGAAGGGGACCAATGAAGTCCATGTTGACACGATCAAGCCATCACGCAGGGGCCTCAAAAGGTGCCAATGGCACCTGAATACGACTGTTAATTTTTGACTACTGGCACCCCAGAGGGTGCAGTCCAATCATGCGTGTCCTTTCTGAGGCCGTGCCAAATGAACTTTAGTGCATCCCATTTCTGTGAGGCCTTCCAGTCCTGATGCAAGAGGCCATGGATGGAGGCAAAAACAGTCACCCTCAAGTTTGCAGGCATGATGGGGCAAGGGCAATCGGTTGAAACATTGCACAGAAACCCCAGCTTCCCTGAACTAAATGTCAACCAAGCGCGGGGTCATGACTACTGTTCAGTAAGCCTGGACCTCTGGGTCAGTAACTTGGTCAGCTACCATCCCAGAATAGTCAATCCCTATGTGTACGACCTCAATGGCTGGCTGTGCAAGGCAATCAGCCACGGTGTTATTTTTCCCCTTGGTATGTCGTATATCAGTTCTGAACTTGGATATGTAGGCCAGGTGGTGTTGCTGCTGTGCAGATCAAGAGTCTGATATTTTGGTCATCGTGTGCATGAGGGGTTTGTGGTCAATGAACGCTATGAAATGACGACCCCCTAGAAGAAAATTTAAATGGCGTGCACACAAATAGCGACTGAGAAGATCACAGTCCAACGTGTTGAACTTCCTTTTGGGGGATGGAGCTTCCGGCTGAGGAAGGCAAGGAGCTGCCCTACGCCTCCAACCAACTGTTTGTGCAGAGCACCTACAGCATGATCTGAGGCATCAGTTGTAATGGCTAATGGTCAGTAATTGGGGACCAGGTCCACCGGTAGGATCACATTAGAAAGAACTCGTTTACTCTCATCAAAATCCCTGATCATGGCTGCTGACCAGTCAAGCACTTGATTAGGAGTATTGCCTTCAGCTGTTGGAAAGTCTGTGCTGCATTTATCAGTCCAAACTGCATAGGCAGAAACTCAAAAAGACCAAACCAGGTTATCACAGCTGTTTTGGGAATGTCCTCCAAGGACGCAGGCACCTGTTGGTCGCCCCTAACTAGATCGACTTTGGGAAAAAATGAACTTTCCAGCTAAATATGCTGAAAAGTCTTGGATGTGTGGTATCGGGTAATATTGGTGTGGGGGCGGGGGAGCGGTGGCCTCATTAAGGCATTGGCAGTCACCACATGGGCGGCAATCACCATCACACTTGGGCAGGGGTCCCCAATCATTTTTGCACCGTGGACCAGTTTAACATTGGCAATATTCTTGCAGACCAGCCGACCGGTGGGGGGGGGGGGGGGTGGTGTTAATCACGATCAGAATATAGGTGATAAGTCAACTATAAGTCACTTATAAGTGGCGAATACACTCAATTTCGTTTCTAAAAGGGTTTATCTAACAAATTTAATGTTAAGTACACAGCACATATTTTCCTCGCATGAATATAATGATAAGTCAATAGAATCATAACATTTTAAGTAATGTTTGGATATTAAACACCGCATATTTTCCTCATATCAACATATGAAATCATTGCAACACACCAATATCGCTGAATCAGTGGGAGCCCTGGGCTTGTTGCCCTGAAACAAGACGGTACCATCGAGGGGTGTTGGGAGACAGCGATACCCGAAGGGGGTTCCTTATGTCCAGTCTATTCCGCAATTTAGTTTTCGTTGCATTCATTGCAGAAAACCCCGCTTCGCAGCGATATGATGTTGGAAATGGAAGGGACGATTTCAGTGCTTTCGTGGCTACCTCAGGATATTTAGCCTTGACTTTGATCCAGAATGCCGGCAGAGATGTTACGTCAAACATTCTTTTCAGCCTGCCGTCATTTGCAAGCTTGAGGAGTTGATCTTCTTCCCACGCTGACATGGATGACGCGTGCATAATGACCTCACGTGTGTTCAAGTTCAACAGTGGGTGTGACAGGGAATGAGGAAAGGTGCAGCTGACTCATCGTTTCATATAGCCAAATCATAGCGTTTCCTTGTGGCCTGGTAGCACATGCTTTGCGGCCCAGTGGTTGGGGACCACTGCGCTAGGGGACTGTATGGAGGGTGGAGCCCAGGAGCTATTCGACCTGTGTACAATGCAGAGTCTTTCCACGTTGGCAAACTAAACCTTTGCTGTTGCCAGCTTTTCTGGGTCCAGTCTTCGCATGCAGGGATGGACTGGCAGGCCAGTTGAAGGATTGTGGTGCTCAGCCCCACTATAGTGGAGAATATGGGCTCAGTGAGATCTGGGAATTCGTCCAGCAAACAAGTAAACTCGTAAACAGTGATGCATGCCCTTGACAAGAGTTGTTGTGGGGAACTAACTTGGGGAGCAGGGTAATGACTCAAAGTCTTTGACATTCACAAGTCGACAGTTCTTAAGATCAACTAACAGTCCTTGGGCACACAGGAAACTTCCACCAACAGAGGTCTAACCCTTTTAGCCAAAATGAAGTCCCATGTGTAACATCACTCACTGAAGCAGAACATCACCTGTCCTGCCCCAGATAAATAAAGTGTAAAAGAGAGGCAACAGTGGATAATGTAATTTGGTGTTGTCTGTGGTGATTTCTCGCACAGCAAATTGGGTCTTGGCTGATACATGCCAAGTGACTGCATTTTGCTCCCTAAACTCCAATAGTTTCAAAGCGACCATGTTCAATAACTCTGGAATTGTCCTAGAGCATCAGGGTCACCAATGTAGCGTTTGGCAAATAAAATGAAGTGGGGTGTTTTATGTCTAATCAAACTCATTGCACATTTTATTGAACTCCAAAACATAACCACAAAAATGTGCTGAACATCTCTACATAATAGTGTCATGACATCAGACCAGTGTCTTAAAGTAAAACCCCAACTTAATGTACATTTTCCCCCAATTTAATAATCCTATAATAATATATCTGTACTTTAGTAATAAATTTACTTTGGTCTTTGATAAAAGTTTAAGGTTATGAAATGCACAGATAGACAGGTATGTTATGTCCAATACTTTAAATGCACACTCATTTATGTAAGAGTGAGCAAGTTCAAAGGAAGTGTGTGGGCCTTTTTTTTAAGAAGCAATAGTGACTCCCTGGAACGCACTGCTAGGGGTGGTGGTGGAGACAATGGGCATTATGTAGGCCGAACAGATTAGTTTAATTGGGCTTTTAATTTTAATTAGTTCATTACAAAATGTCATGTAGTGAAGGGCCAGTTCCTGTGTTGTACTGTTGTATGTTCTAAAACCGGAGTGAAAGGAAGGGAGGAGGGAAGGGGCAGACAAGGGAAGAAGGAGCAATCCCGTCAAATGTTATCCTTGCTGACTTGCATTGTACTTCCATGCTGCAGTTGTATTCCAGTGCTTTTCTCTGCTGCTTTTCCTGTTGTTTTTCTTCCAAAAAGGTGGTGCACAAATCTCTTCTGAAAAGACAAAGGAGTGGGCTGGAGACAAAGTTGCAATGAGCTCCAGTCTAAATCCAAGCATCTAAGTCAATAACAAACGAGATGTGCACTTACCAACAAGCCCTTGAATGGTTTTGACTGCTGTAATGTAAAAAAAATTAAATATCATTAACCTGAAGGCAAAGAAAACTTTTTCTTAAAGAGAGTATCAGCATTCAGACATAACCCCATCTGTATTTGTTTTCTTTATTGGAAGGTCAGAATATGGTTTATCCTGCTCCTGAAACTAATTAGGTCAAAATATTCATCCTACAATATGGCTTTTTATTGCTACAGTTGAACATTTGCAGTTTGCATAATTACTGTACAGGCATTGCAGGCAAACAGCATTTACAACCAATCCCTACCTGTCCTTGAGAAGGTAATGGCTTTGAACCATCACTGTCTTTCTGTTATGATATCACAGGTTATTGTCCCAGAGTCTCCATCAGCCCATGTCCCCACTATCATAGCCTCCCTTTACAGCACAAGCAGCTCAGTCAGGACCACGCCTGGGGCCCTGGAGATGTGAAGTCACAGCCCAAATGGATGCAGAAAGTGAAAGAATACCCTCAGTTCAGTTGTCCAAAGATAAATTAGCTCACTTTTATTCTCATATTAATCCTTTTTGTGATAGATGTCCGGGGCAGATAGCCTCTTTAACTCATATGTTTTGGTCTTGCCCTACTCTGGAAACTTTTTGGAGAGACATTTTTAATATTATCTCCAAGGTATTGAATATAGATATCTCTCCTCATCCTATGACTGCTATCTTTGGATTACCTAAAATTTCCAGTAATCTTTCTCCTTCAGCCCGTAGAATGATTGCATTTCTTACTTTAATGGCGAAAAGATGTATCTTACAACATTGGAAAGAGCTCAATGCTCCAACTACCTTTTTTTGGTTTTCTCAGATGATATTATGTTTGAATTTGGAGAAAATTAGAAGCAATCTTTATGACTCCTCATTTAAATTTGAACAGACCTGGAGATCTTTTATTCAATATTTTCATTTAATGTAATATATACCCTTGTTGTTTTTTTTTACTGTGGATTGAGGACGTGATTTTAAGTTTTTTAACTCTGTTTGGTTTCAAGTTATCCCATTGCTTTGCTTTGCTTTTAGTTAGTTGCACGGTGGGTTTTTTTTGGGGTTTTTTTTTCCTTTTCTCTATTGATATATATATAAAAATTAGTATACTATTATGTTACCTTGGTATGTTATGTTTAAATTACATTGTTTGTATCATTTTTTTTGTATTAATATCTCCTGTAATTTTATTATATTCTAACAGTGTATTAGTGCCTATATGGCTTACCTTTTTGTATACTTATTCAATAAAAAGATTTAAAAAGAAAGAAAGAAAAAAAAAGAAAGAAAAAGAAGTTCAGTTAACGAGGAAATTCAGGGCTCAGGCATCCTGATGATTGAAAGGGCACTTATATTTCAGAATCAGGTTTATTGCCACTGACACGGCATGAAGTCTGTTGTTTTGTGGCAGTATTAGAGCATAGGTGGAACAAATTACCAATTTAAAAAGTAAATAAAGAATGGAAGAGGAATAGCAAGGAAGTGTCCGTGGGCCATTTGGACATCTGATGGCAGAAGGGAAGAAGCTCTTCCTAAAATGTTCAGTGTGGGTCTTCAGGCCCCTGTACCCCCTCCCTGATGGTAGTAATGAGAAGAGGATGGTCTGGGTCCTTAATGATGCATGCAGACAGGGGCGCACAGAGATACAGCAGCTTCTCTGGCTCCCACCAGTTGTGCAGGTTTTAAATTCTTAAACAGTTTCAAAATTTCTAGTCAGAGATTTCAGTCAACCAAAGCTTCACAAATACAACACAAATGAAGTCTTAGACAAAGTTACTTTCAATCTGCTAGCATCGGAGTTTATGGCAGAGCTCACCACTGTACACTCTGCTCAGACATGACTGCACAGCTAAATACCCGAGTTCACTGATGACACGGCAGTACTGGGGCTCATCACCAACTACAATGAGGCAACTGCAGAGAGGAGGGGAATGAGCTCGAGGCCTGGTATCAGACAAATATCCTCTTCCTCAATGTCATCAAGACAAAGGAGATGGTTACTGACTAAAGGAAAGCCCACATCACTCTCTACACTGGCAGAAAAGCTTCAAACTCCTGGGAGTGCACATCTCACACGAACTCTCAATCCCATGACACATCCCCGTGGTGAAGAAAGCTCACCGACACCTCTACTTTGATGATGCTGAAGAGAGCAGTTCTGGGCACATCAACACACAATATTCTACAGCTGCTGTTGAGAGCATCCTAACACGCTCCAATTGTATGGTACGGAATCTGCACTGTGCCAGAGAGGAGAGCTCCACAACTAGCAGTTAAACCTGTCCAACACATCAACGTAACCTGTCCAACACATCAACATAGCCTACCCACCATCAAGGGCATAGGTACAGAAAGATGCTGGGAAAGGGCCAGGAATATCAAGAATCCACCACCCTGCTGAAGGAATATCTGTCCTACTCCCATCAGGGAATAGACTATGCATCATTCACGCCAGGACCACAAAACTCAAAAAACAGTTCCTTCCCCCAGGCGGTGAGACTGATCAACCTCTCCACCCGCCAACCCATCCCCACCACTTCAACATACACATCACTTTATGTACATCAGCCCACGTATAGAACCGTTACTTGTACATTGTGTTTATAGTATTGCTTTTATTTGTATTTATTGTGTTCTTTATGCTGCATTGGACCTGGAGTAATAATCATTTTATTCTCCTTGACACTCATCTGCTGAAGAATGAGAATAACCAGTCTTGAGGGTAACACGTAACCCGGGAAATGATGTTCCACAGTGGCAAAGCTTCCAGTTATGTTGACATTTATTCTAGTGCTCAAAGTTCAAAAATATTAAGTGTAACAGATGAAACATCAACTCTACTGCAACAGAATTCTTATTGTTCCCTCTGAACATTGGAGAAGATCATATGATCTAATACATAATATTTGTGTCTCTAAATTCTCTGCTTAAATTCTAGTAGCTGTTCCATCAAAAGAGACAACAGAATGCAAGAAATTTAATTAGTTTCTAAGACACATTTTACCTTGGGGAAACCAAATCAACATGCACTGTTTTCTGCAGTGCAAGTTTGCGGCAATTTATTAAGTGTCACCATCCAAGATCAAACAGGATCTATTCTGGAAATACTTCACTGAGACTGAACAAGCAGGAAGCCTGGAAAACACCTGCTGATATTTAAGAGTACACAAGTTTGGAACTGGGTTTTGCTATAATGCTATATACCTTTGAATGTCACCAACGTTTACTATCAGTCTTTCAAGTGAAGACTAATTGCTCAGAAAAAGGTGCTGGAACCACATCAGGATCTACAAACCAGCATCAGTCACCATATTGAAGAATAACCGGATTGCGAAGAGCTGAATGGGAAGAGGATGACCAAAATAATGTTCTGACATTTAAGTTGCAAAGACAAATTAGAATAACCAATAGCAAGCCACATAAATCACAAACCACATAACAACGTGCACAATTATTGCTTACTTACAGTGTTATCCAAGAACTGAACAGCTTTAACTTGAACTGTACCAGTAATTCTAAGAAAATCAACTCTATCCAGACTCATCGTGTGTCAATAATCCAGGAAATGTTTCCCATTAATCACAATTTAGTAAGTAAATACAAAAGAGTTTAATTTAAATGCCACATTTTTCATCTGCAGCTTTAATAACCAAGTCATTTCAAGCCAATCGATCAATATTGGCAAACAGTGCCAATTGCATTCACCGACACACTATCCTTTAACTGACAACCCAGTGTAACACTGCTTGTGAAGGAGATACAGATTCAATATCCTCACATTGCATTCTGTTCAAGGAAATAAATGTCTCCCTTTGGTAGGGCAGTTTTTTTTGGGGGGGTGAACTGAATCTTATCCTCAAATTTAAAATCCTCAGCAATTGCTCACCTGAGCATTAATTAAATACAGTGTGTGAATGTGTATAAAACCCATTTCAGATGCATTTATTTCAGTGGGGGGTGAAATCACACAAACTCTTTACAGAAACTGATGGGATTGAAGTCTGCTGCCCCAAGCTGTGATCGTGATGTGCTAGCTTGTTTGAGAAACGCAACTACAATGCAACAGCAAAGTTTTCGAGCGGAAGTAGCACCACTGACCATTGCGATCTCCAAGTCTACCCACGTCCTTCACTGGGCTTGCTCAAGAACACCCCACCTTGAGTGCAGGAGTATAAAGGCAACCATCACACCAGGAATTCACTAACACGGCATCTGAGACTTGCTCCATAACTCTGATCAGACAAGGTTAGGTTTGCTGTGGTGACATGCTGTTTACCAAGCTGTCTGAATAATAGATTACTGTGATCAGTTACAGATCTGAAAAAGAACTGCAGATGCAGAAAACTGAATTAAAAGCAGAAATGGTTGGAAACGATCAGCAGGCCTTTATCAGAACACTTCAACCAAAAATACTAACAATCTTTTCCTCTACACAGATACAGCCTGGCCAGATGAGTATTTCTAGCAATTTCTGACAATAGATAGGTATTTGGTCTGAAAATGTTGCACCTTTCACAAGCTGGTGCCAAATTCAACACTTCAAGATAATTCTCCTTTATACATCAGAACTGGACTGTTCTGCTATGGGGATAATCACCTGTAAAATACTGTAATTCCACCTTTCCTTTTGCACTGACGCTGCCTGAAATCCACATCACACCAGGCATTCTCCTGTTGGTTTCAATTACCTGCAAAAGCTCTGACTCACATTTCACAGCTTTTACAGTTTCCAGTTCTGATGAAGGATTCCATGCTGGAATATGAGCTGCATCTCCCTTTCCACAAACATTGGAGTGTTTTCAGCATTTTCTTTTCTTACTTTAGAAGATTTGCATTACCTTGAACTTGTCCTCCACTACAAAGAAAATGATTTCAAATTTCTCCCTTCCTTAAATGGCATCTTCTATTTTCTCTTCTCACGTTCCCATTTTTTCCTTTCAACTGTGTTGAAATGGAAGGCGATGTCTACACAAGGTTGCTTGCTGCTTCTGCATTGAAAATCCACTTGAAATCTAGGGCAAGATTGTATTGCCGCTACTCAGCGATAATGTACATTGGTGTTAGCTAATATGGCAGGATAAAGCTCTAAAACTGGTTTGATTAAAAGATTGCCAGCGCAATCAGGTTGCTTGGTGATTTAGACAAGGAGTCAATTTCTGATGAATGGGAGTGACGATAGCAATTTGAGGAGATCACTTTGGATGAGAACTTAATGGTTGGCATTGACTTAGTGGGCCATAGGTCCTTTTCCAAATACGATTCTCAAATCAAAAATCAATTGGGCCAATTGACACATTTCCCCAAATACAATGGAACATTAACGTCTGGTGCATGAGTTATGGAATTGTACATTCCCGCATTCCCCTCACTTCAACACAAATTATTTTTCTAAACAAGCCACAAAATATAAATGTCCATAATTCAATGGAAGTGACTGACAGGTCAAGACGGGTTCACGATAACTATTTCATCCCCTCATCAGAGAGGCTGGTGTAAAGGCTCAGCCTCCAGAGGTGCATTTCATTAACTAATCAGAACCTGACACTCGTACGTTACCAGAACACAAATTAACCACTTGAATGGAAGTTGAAGAATTGTTGATCAGCTTCAACAACATGTAAAATTAGTAAGAGTATCACATCAAGATTACAAAGCGTGTGACTTTTGTGAAATAGAATTACATTAATTGGCTCTCACGGTTACTTGAAAAGCAAACCAAAACCGCCGAGTTAATAAGTGAAAGATTCCACACCAAGTCCAAATAACCGAGTTTCAGGTTTCAAAAGTATGTTCAAACCTTTATTACAAAACCAGCAAAGACAAATGATCTTATGTAGCGATATAACTAACAAAAGTGATGTAGCAATACCGAAATAAGCGAGAGAAACAAAATTGGCGGCGTTAACAGCCAACAAAAAATACCCATGTTCCTCCTGGGTTTCTCTCTAACTGAAATTTATGCACAATGCGTGAATACATAACTATAATCATTTGCTTCTACCACGCCCCAACCCACGTGACAAATGACCATAACCCATAATAAAAATGCACAACACAAAAGCAATACAGACAGAAAATAGATACAAGGTTCCTACACTGGCTAACATTGAGAGTTGGAAACTATCTTGCTTCAAGGGAAAAATGCCTGTGGACATGGTGCTAAATGGAAATGAAATACAATGTTGGAAAATGCATGGTTAAGCACTTTGGCAGTAAAAATAAATGTGCGGGCTATTTTCTAAACTGGGAGAAAATCTAGGAACCTGAGGTGCAGAAGGACTTGGGAGTCCTTATGCAGATCACCCTGAAGGATGAGTTGGTGGTGAGGAAGCCAAATGCCATGTTGGCATTCATTTCAAGAGGTCAAGAATACAAGAGCAAGGATGTGAAGCTGAAGATTTATAAGGCACTGGTGAGGCCTCACCTTGAGTATTGTCAAGAGTTTTGGGTTTGAAAAGATGTGCTAGCACAGGAGAGGGTCCAGAGGAGGTTCACAAGGATGATTCCAGGAATGAAAGGGTTATCATATGGGTAGACGGTGGGAACTGGGGTTGAGGAGGAGATTTATAAAAAAAGGGAACAGTCATGATTGAATGGTGAATCAGGCTGGATGGGCCTGATGGCTTTATTCTGCTCCTATGTCTTATGGTCTTACTGAAGGTCTTTAGAATGTGGGTTTGCAGTCTCATCTTACCTGGTGCACACTTTGGGCAAAACTCCTTCGATTTGTACCACCCACCTCTGTCTCAATCCATCAGAAATTGCTCCCATGAATGACATAATCTAAAGAGAAAGAACAATAAAAAAAGTTGTTATTTTATCTGCTTCCACCACCTCCCATGGCAACACATTCCAGGCATCTACCACTCAGTAAAAATACTTGCCTTGCACATCTCCCTTAAGCATTCCTCTTACCTTAAACCTTCTGGAATTTCATATTTCCATCCTGGAAAAAAGATGACATCCTATCTAAATGGGTGGCAAGGGTGTAAGCACACTTTCCCCCCACTAGGAAGCAGGTCATCCTTGAGAAAGGTGTAGCAGTTCCTTAGCCCCCTGATCGGGGTCATGTGAAGCCATGGGAGCAGGTGATGGATGGTCGTATTAGCAGCGGGTGCTTATCACAGGTCCCAGTTACCTGTCCATGTGTGGTGGAAAGTGTGCTGACTGGCTGCATTACAGCCTGGTATGGGAACACCAATGCATTTGAGTGCAAAATCCTACAAAAGTCATGGATTCGGCTCAGTACATCATAGGTAAAGCCCTCCCAGCCATTAGCATCCATCATCAAAAATACTCCCAAACCCAGCTGCTGCCATCAGGTAGAAGGAGCCAGTGCCTCAGGACTCGTACCACCAGGTTCAAGAACAGTTACCGCAACCATCAGGCTCTTGGCCAAAAGAGGATAACTACATTCATTCTATTTCTGGTGTTCCCACCACAGATGGTCTCACTTAAAGGACTCTGACTTGAAAAAGTATCTAGTGCTATCCCGACGTATACGAATAAACTCTTCTCGGGCTTCCAGCCAGCTACGGATATCGATTTTGACCAACGTTTCAATGCCAAGCTCTGCCATCTTCATCAGAGATGATGCCTGGGCATGTCTAGTCTGTTGGCCCAATTCATTTCCTTCAGCCAGCCATTCTGAAGGAAAGTCATGCGTAATCGTTCTATTTTCTCATGAAGTAGCTTTTGCAGGATAAGTCAACCCGCTCTACGATGGGAGGCGCGATGGTGGCTGTTATTGTTGAGGTACAACTCCGTGTGAACGTATTTCCAATAGATGCCATGTCCGAGGCTACTGTCCAGTTTCCGCCCTATAGAATGTCCAGGAATGGGGGCAGCCATTCTTCTCCATCTCCGTCGTAAATTAAATGTATGTACGCTGTTTAGATGGTCGTGGAAATGTTGGCGTGCCTGGAGTCCATGAGGCCTCCATGAGGCCACCCTACAAAGGTGTCATCGACATATCTGAAGAAGCATTTGGGGGCAGAAGGGCGATGAACTCCGAGCCGTCTCCTTAACACCCTCCATGTAGAAATTAGCAATAGCTGGTGACAAGGGCGTTCCCATGGCCACTCCGTCCGTTTGTTCATAGCAGCTTCTCTTCTACAAGAAGTACATTGATGTAAGGATGTGCTCTAAAAGGTCAACAGTACCCTTATCAAACCTTTACTGCAGGAGGACCAATCTGTCCTTAATGGGAACTCCCATGAACAAGGACACAAACTCGAATCTGACCATTATGTCCTCCATGGTCAACTAAATTTTGGTTGAAGTTTTTATGAAGTCGGTCGAATTTGTGATGTGGTGCTCACAGCCCCCAACAGAGGGAGATGCTTAGCGAGGTAGTAAGGCCTAAGGGAGGAACCCTCCTTGTGCATCTTAGGGAGATATACTTCCATCTTAGGTGTCAGT
This sequence comes from Mobula hypostoma, assembly GCF_963921235.1. Classification (NCBI taxonomy): domain Eukaryota; kingdom Metazoa; phylum Chordata; class Chondrichthyes; order Myliobatiformes; family Myliobatidae; genus Mobula; species Mobula hypostoma. The sequence continues at coordinate 22,784,577 of NC_086104.1, read as the reverse complement.
ATCACGAGGACTTTATGGGCACCCTAAGATAGATATAGTCATCTACTGTATGCGATGCGGCCTCCTGTATATCGGTGATACCCAACGAAGACTGGGTGTCTGCTTTGCCGAGCGCCTACACTCCGTCCGCCAGAGAAAGAGGGATCTTCCAGTGGCCACCCATTACAATTCTACTTCCCATTCCCATTCCGACATGCCACTCCATGGCCTCCTCTACTGCCGCAGGTGGATGCAGGTTCAACTGCAACATTTAAGGGAAGTTTGGATAAGTACATGGATTGGAGGGGTATGGAGGGCTCTTTGCTGGGGATGAGTAGATGGGACTAGGTAGTTGGGCAGAAGGGCCTGCTTGCGTGACTGGCCCTGATAGTCGGGACAGATCTCTGAGCGTCGGCACTGCGCAGTCGCTCGGCCCAGTTCACCCAACACTGGTCCTCACAAGCAACCCCTCCAGCTCGATTGATGCAGGAGCATCAAGTTCCCAACAGCACATCACTTTAAAGTCCAGGGATATCGGTACCTCCGGGTTCGGAGTGGAGAACCAGGCACATGATCACCAAACAGCACCCGAAGGGGAAAAGCTGAGTGCGTTACCAGCGTGGATTATTGATAAATAAAGGGGTCAATTGTTAACGAGAGAAGGCAGGAATGTGAAATTGAGGTTTAAAATCAAATCATCTGTGACAATATTGAATGGCAGAGCAAACTAGAGTGACCGTACTCCCGCTCCTACGTTGCTAATGTATCAGAAACAACAAAGGCAGAAAGACGTCCTTCTTTTTTGCCGAGCAACTTTGAGGTAACAGATTATGCACACAAAAGTCTCATTACTTCACGGAGAGCTTTAGCCCCAGTGACACACACAAGGTGCTGGAGGAATTCAGCAGGCCAGGCACCATACAAGGGAAAGAGTGAACAGTCGACGTTTCGGGTCGATTCCCTTCATCAAGACTGGGAAAAAAACTGCTGCAGAGTTCAGAGTCAGGAGTGACACTTGTTCCGCTTGCAAGGACCAGTACCAGGAGCGAGCTCCGTAGGAAGGGACGAATGGACAAGGGAGTCACGTAGGGAGCGATCCCTGTGGAAGACAGAAAGTGTGGCGGGGGTCGGGGAAGATGAGCTTGGTGGTGGGATCCCGTTGGAGATGGCGGAAGTTACGGAGAACTATGTGCTGGACGCGGATGCCAGTGGGGTGGTAGAGGAGGACAAGAGGAACCCTATCCCTGTTGTAGCGGCGGGAGGATGGGGTGAGGGCAGACATGCTCGAAATGGAAGAGATGCGGGCGAGGGTAGTGTTGATGGTGGAGGAAGGAAAGATCCTTTTTCTGAAGAAGGGGACATTGCCAGATTTCTAGAACGAAAAGCCTCATCGTGAGAGTAGATATGGCGGAGATGGAGGGACAGAGAGAACGGCACGGCAGTTTAACAGGTGACAGGTGACACCTCTGCACGGCGCCCCACACACCCACGCAAATACAACACCTGGAGGTCAGCGGTGAATTCTTACCGGGTTTGTATATCTTTGGATTATCGATCGGAAAACAAGCCAGCAGACAGCTGCCCAAACTAACTCCTGGAGCACAGACTCATTAAGGGTGTTTAAGGAGGAGATTGACAGGTATCTAAATAGGGTATCAAGGGATATGGGGAAAAAGCCGGAAATTGGAAAAGGTGAATAGTTTAGCTCATGGGGGAGCTGCGGAGCAGACTCGATGGGCTGAATGGCCTACTTCTGCTCCTTTTTCTTGTGATCTTGTGATCATCCACACGCTCTACTTCCGAGCAGTTTGCAGCTCACCGAACATCGTGGGCGTAACAATGGCAGCTGACCAATGAGAGAGCAGAGCGCGATTGATTCTCAGGTGAATAAGGTGGGGGAACCGCCTCGTGTGTGGCAGACAGGATTCCGTTAATTGGGAAGGTCTGCACTGGCTAACGCACATCACGTAATCCGCACAAAATGATGGAGGAACTCAGCAGGCCAGGCAACATCAATGGAAAAGAGTAAGTAGCCGACGTTTCGGGCTGAGACCCTTCATCAGGAATGAAGAAAAAAGATGAGAAGTTAGAGCAAGGGGTGAGGGGAGTACAAAGTGGTAGATTGTAGGTGAAACCGGGAGAGAGGGAGTCGTGAAGTAAAGAGCCGGGAAGCTGATAGGTGAAAGAAATAAAGTGCTGGAGAAGGGGGAATCTGAGAGGAGAGTGTAAAAGACCATGGAAGAAAGGGGAGGAGGAGGAGCACCGAAGGGCGGTGAATTGGCAGGTAAGGAGATTAGGTGAGAGAGGGAAACAGGAATGAGACTGGTGAAGGGGGAAGGGCAATTATCAGAAGTTCAAGAAATTGATGTTCATGCATCAGGTTGGAGCTACCCAGACAGAATATGAGGTGTTGCTCCTTCAACCTGAGTGTGGTCCCGTCGTGGCTGTGGAGGATGTCAAGGACTGACACGTTGAAATGGGAATGGGAAGTAGGTGGGTGGCCACCGGGAAATCCCGCTTTTTCTGGCTGACGGAGTGCAGGTGCTCAGTGAAGCAGTCTTTTAATCTATGTCAAGTCTTACTGACATACAGGAGGCCACAATGGGAGCACCAGATACAGTAGATGACCCCCAACAGACTCACAGGTGAAGTGTCACCTCATCTGGAAGGACTGTTTGGGGCCCTGAATGGTAGTGAGGGAAGAGGTGTGGTGGCAAGTATGGCACTTATCCCACTTGCAAGGATAAGAACCAGGGGAGAGATCAGTACGGAGGGATGAATGGACAAGGGAATCACATAGGGAGTGATCCCTGTGAAAGGGGAAGGTGTGCTTGGTGGTGGGATCCCACTGGAGATGGCGGAAGTTACCGAAAATTCGTGCTGGACGCAGAGGATACTGGGCGAAGGTGACGACCATATCCCGAGTGGATGGTGGGAGAATGGGGTGAGGGCAGATGTGTGTGAAGTCGAAGAGATGCGGCTGAGGGCACCGTTGATCGTGGAGAAAAGAAAATCCCTTTCTTTGAAGGACAGCTCTTTAATTCCAGAATGAAAAGCCTCATCTGAGAGCAGATGCGCCAAGGACAGAGAAACTGGCAGAAGGGGATGGCATTTTTACAAGTGATAGGGTGGGAAGAGGTATGGTCCAGGTCGCTGTGAGAATCTGTGGGTTTGTAAAATGTATCAGTAGATAATCTGTCTCCAGAGATGGAGGCAGAGAGATCGAGAAGGGGGAGGGAGGTTTCAGAAATGGACCGGGTAAATTTGAGGGCAGGAAGTTGGAGGCAAAGTTTAACTTCCACCTTGCCCTCAAGTTTACCTGGTTCATGTCTGACATCTTCCTCCCCTTTCTCATACCTACAAAAATTAGTAGATATAGCCCAGTCCATCACGGGAAAGCCCTTACCACCACTGAGCACATCTACAAAGAGCGCTGTCACTAGGGAGCAGCATCATCATCTCAGACCCCTGCCATCAAAGTCATGCACTCGTCTAGTTACTGCCATCAGGAAGAAGTACAGGAGCCGCAGTATTCACCATACCAGTTCAGGAGCAGTTATTACCTCACAACCAGAGGGGATAACTTCACTCAATTTCACTTGCCCCATCACTGACCTACTCTCACAATTAACGGACTCACTTTCACAGATTCTTCACTTCACGTTCTCAATATTTATTGCTTATATATTTATTATTATTATTATTTCTTTTTTTGTATTTGCACAGTTTGTTGTGGTCTTTCATCAACTCCATTATAGTTATTGGATTTATTGATTATGCCTGCAGGAAAATGAAACTCAGGGTTGTATATGGTGACATATTGGTACTTCGGTAATTAATTTATTTTGAACCTTGGGATACGATAGATAAACAACGTGTTTCCATAATAGGAATATCAAAAATAAGAGAAGATAGAATCAAGCTGAGGAAAAGGAAATCTAAAGGAGATGGGGGATGAGGAGTAAGTTCCTTTACCCACAGAGAGTTCAGTTCAGTTTTCATTTATTGTCATTTAGAAATGCATGCATTAAAAAATGATACAACATTCCTCCAGAATGATATCACAAGAAAACACAGGACAAACCAAGACTAAAACTGACAAAACCACATAATTATAATATAGTTATAACAGTGAAAAGCAATACCATAACTTGATAAAGAGCAGACCATGGGCACGGTTAAAAAAAAAGTCTCAAAGTCCGAACAGACTCATCATCTCACACAGGCGGCAGAAGGGAGGAACTCTCCCTGCCATGAACCTCCAAGTGCTGCCAACTTGCCAATGCAGCACCATTGGAAGCACCCGACCGCAGCGGACTCTGAGTCCGTCCAAAAACTTTGAGCTTCCGACCAGCCCCCCCCCCCGACACAGCCTCTGCCGAGCGCTTCAACACCGCCCCAGCCACCGAGCAACAAGCAAAGCCAAGGATTTGGGGCCCTACTTGACAAATAACAGACATCACCACCAGAGAGGCCACTGTGAGTAGTTAATATCTGGAATGTGCTGCCAGAGGATGTGGTGGAAAGAGACACAATTACTGCATTTTGGAGGCTTTTAGACATAGGCTTCAATAGGTAAGACATAGTGAGTATATTAATGTTACTGGGATATCCAGAGAGGGTCGTGCCCTTTCTGGGGCAGCTTGCTCACCTTCGTTCCCCACCCAACACTCAACTCTCACATGCGGCTCCAGGTAGCTGTTTGCACATAACAGCAGCCACAACCCAGTACACCACTTCAACAGGCTAAGCTAGGTGAGGGTAGCTGGTGAGCCTCACAGTCCAGTGAGATGGGAACACGCTTGTCCTAGCATCAGAAATCAACCATGGCGGACTGAGCAGAAGAGGTCAACTGTGAGATTCAAAATGACCAGGAAGGTGATTTTGCAATGATGTGTGGGCGTGGCAAGTTATGGTCACCCAGGGTCTCCCTTCCCCACCCCCCACCCCCATTTGTGACACTTACAGGGAATGTTTGCAGATTAAGGACCAGAAGAATTGTTGAGGATCCCAACCACCCATCCCACAATTTCTTTGACTCATTCCCATCGGGAAGGAGGTACAGGAGCATCAGGATGAGGGCTGCCAGACTGGGTAACAGCTTCTTCCTTCAGGCTGTGAGATGAATGAGGTCTCCTCACAAGCCGAGCTTACTGTTTACTTATGATGCACACTACATGGATTTTGAATCATATGTTATTAACTTAAGACAATATTTTGGTTTATGTACTGTGTATGATGTTGGTCTTGTGGGTGCATTGTGGTCTGGGGGAATGTTATTTTGTTTGGTTGCACAGTCAGATTGAGAAGGTCATGGTGTCGGGGCCGGAGGCTGTGGACAGCCCGGTTCAGCTCGCTGCTTTGTGAGGTTTACTCGTCTCTGCCTTGAACTGAGGCTGTGCCCTGCAACCAATGGGCTAATGGATTGGCTGCAGTGATGACTGGCTTCGCTGTTGTGGACTCATTTTCTGTCATAACGGGGGCACTGGGAGCATACCCAAATGCAAGACACCGACACTGAAGTACTAGGAACGGGACCAGGTGTGACAAGAAAGCAAGGGAAGTGGGGAAGAAACGACGCTGGACAAGACACAGGCCCTGGACGAGACTAGGATACAGGGCCTGGGCTAGGACTAGACTAGGAAAGCGGAACCTGGACGAGGAACAAGGAACTTGGAACCTGGACAAGGACTCCGAGCCAGAGACTGGACAGGGACCCAGAACCTGGGTCTTGACTCGGGCTCGGACTTCGGATCCAGGCGAGGACAAGACGTGGCAAGGCAACAGGACTGGACGTGGCGGCAGGACGCGGGACCAGAACTGGATGAGGACATGAAGCTAAGACTTGGACTCGGGAGACTAGAACACAGAGCCCTGGTCTTGGGAGACAGGAATGTGGAACACAGAGCCTTGGTCTTGGGAGACAGGAAGACCCCTCCTTGTGAACAGGATGTAGGGCCGGGACTCAAACACAGAATGCTGAACATGACAAGACGGTTTCCAACACAAGGTAGCAGCAAATGGCTAGACCTACCTAGCGAAGGCGTGGACACAGAGACAGTTCCCAACGCAAGGCAGCGGCAAACAGCCAGACCCACCTAGTGAAGGCGTGGACAGAGACGGTTCCCAACACAAGGTAGCAGCAAACAGCTGGACCTACCTAGTGAAGGCGTGGACACAGACAGTTCCAAACAACGAAAGACAGTTCCTTATCTAGACACAGCAAGGCTCCAGTCTTGCTCCAGCAGTAGAACTCGACAGCGAGAATAGGCGAGCACACAGGCGAGGCTACAGAAGGAAAGGGAAGGGAACAGTCCAGCAAATGAAGCTGAACCCAGGAGCTATTTATGTAGTCAGCCCAAAATGAGAATCATGTGCCTCAATTAAGGCACCAACAGAACAAGGGAAAACCAGAAAACCTGGATTGATGAACCGGACCGTGAACCAGAATGCGGACTTCACGGACCGGACCATGACACTTCCAGTTGTTTGCATGATTAGTTATTTTTCACATTGGGTGCTTGACCGTCTTCTGTCTTTAAAAGATTCTATTGGGTTTCTTTGTTTTGTGGCTGCCTGTAAGGAGACAAATCTCAAGGTTGTATATTGTATACATACCTTGATAATAAACTTACCTTGAACTTTGAAGGAAGATCCCAGTTGTAATGACTAACCACACCACAGGGCCCAGACTTCCGAGATCGAGAAAGTGGAACTACCCCAGTTCAATGTCTTATATAATTTAAAAATTCTCACAAACTGGTTTCTTGTGCAGTTGACATCATTGGCCCAACAGAAGAATTGCACAAATCTAACCATCATTGGACAGAATGGAAAACCAATCTTCAACTATTACATCACTCAGCAGATTATGTGGTCAACTATCCATCCCTGAGAATGCTCCAGCTTTGACTTCAGTCTCTGGTAATTGATGGGGAAGCTCCTAATCCAGAGTCACTGTTGACTTTTATTTATTTAGAGATATGGTGCGGGATAGGGCCTTACATCCCTTCGAGCCACGGCACCAGCAACCCCCAGTTCAACCCTAGTCTAATCATGGGACAATTTACAATGACCAATTAACCAAATGACTGGTACATCTTAGGACCGTGGGAGGAAACTGGAGCACCCGGAGGAAACCTGCACATTCCATGGGGAGGACACACAAACCCTTTAGAGAGGACAGTGAAATTGAACTCCAAACACCAATTGTGACAACTTCTGTGTGAAGGTTCCCAAGTGAGTGAGGATAATACATCGGGCAGATGTGTATGGGTTAGCACTGAGGGCACTGAATGCCTGCGGAACAGAAGGAATATTACTGGTTTGATGAGAGTGTTAAAACATATTGGTATTACTTTGTTATTGATGTATATGAAAATACAATGAAAAGCTTGCCTTGCATACTGTTCATACTCATCAGATGATTACTCTGTGCATTGAGGTCATACAAGGTCAAATAATAATGAAGAATTAAGTGTAATAGCTGCAGAGAAAGTGCGGTTCAGGTGCAAGACCATAACACGATAGATTGTGATGTCAAGACTCCAACATCATACTAAGAAGCCATTTAATTGTCTTATTACAGTGGGGCAGAAGGTGTCCTTGAGCCTGGAGGAATGTGCTTTCAATCTTTTATCTACTTGATGGAAGGAGGGAAAAGAGAGGATGTCTGGAATGGGTGGAGTCTTTGATTATGTCTGCTGCTATTCTGATATAGGAAAAAGTATAGACAGAATCCAAGGAAGAGAGGCTGGTTTCTGTAATGTGCTGAGCTGTGTCCACAACTCTCTGCAGTTTCTTGCAATCATGTGCAGAGCAGTTGCTATACCAAGCGTAATGCATGCAGATAGAATGCTTCCTTTTGAGCATTGACAAAAATTAGTATGGGTCAACCAGGTCATTGCAGATTTCTTTAGCCTCCTGAGAAAATGAAGATGTTAGTGAGATTTCTGGCTGTGACAAGTACGTGGTTGGATCAGGACAGACTATTGGTGATCTTAAATTCTAGGAAACTTATGTTAGGAGAGGAAATTCAGCTTTGTTTGCCATCTTGAAGGACCTTCTGGATTCAGCCTCCTATATTCAATTCAAAACATGGGAACGTAAGAAGTAGGAGCAAAAATAAACAATCTAATCCTTCCAGCTTGCTCCATCTTTCAGTAGAGTCATGACTTATCTTCTATCTCAGCTCAATTTTCCTGCATTGTGAACACCTCTCTTGATTTTTTTAACATCCAGGAATTTACAAGACCAAAGAACTGATTGTGGACTTCTGAAAGGGTAAGATGAGGTAACACAAACCAATTCTCATAGAGGGATCAGCAGTGGAGAAAGTGAGCAATTTCAAGTTCCTGGGTGTGAATATTTCTGAGGGCCTAACCTGGAACGAACGTATTGATACACCAGAAAAGAGGCAAGAGAGTGGCTATATTTTATTTGGACTCTGAGGAGATTTGCTTTGTCAACTAAAACACTTGAAAACTTCTACAAATGTACCGTGGAGAATATTCTGACTGGCTGCATCATCATCTGGTATGTTGGGGGGCGGGGGTGGTGCTACAGCACAAATTTGAAGTAAGTTGAAGAAACTTGTAAAATTAGTCAGCTCCATCATGGGTACCAGCCTCCCTAGTATCCAAGACATCAGAATCAGGTTTATCATCACCGGCATGTGACGTGAAAGTTATTAACTTAGCAGCAGCAGTTCAATGCAATACATAATCTAGCAGAGAGAGAGAAAAACGTAAATAAAATAAAACAATAATAAATAAACAAGTAAATCAATTACATATATTGAATAGTTTAAAAAACGTGCAAAAACAGAAATACTGTATATTAAAAAAAATGAGGTAGTGTCCAAAGGTTCAATGTCTATGTAGTAATCAGATGGCAGAGGGGAAGAAGCTATTCCTGAATCACTGAGTGTGTGCCTTCAGGCTTCTGTACCTCCTACCTGATGGTAACAGTGAGAAAAGGGCATGTCCTGGGTGCTGGAGATCCTTAATAATGGATGCTGCCTTTCTGAGACACTGCTCCCTGAAGATGTCCTGGGTACTTGGTAGGCTAGTATCCAAGATGGAGCTGACTAGATTTACAACCTTCTGCAGCTTCTTTCAGTCCTGTGAGGTAGCCCCCCACCCCCCCCCCCGCCCACCATACCAGACAGTTATGCAGCCTGTCAGAATGTTCTCCATGATACAACTATAGAAGTTTTTGAGTGTATTTGTTGACATGCCAAATCTCTTCAAACTCCTAATAAAATATAGCCTTCTTTATAACTACATCAATATGTTGGGACCAGGTTAGATCCTCAGAGATCTTGACACCCAGGAACTTGAAGCTGCTCACTCTCTCCACTTCTGATCCCTCTATGAGGATTGGTGTGTGTTCCTTCGTCTTGCCCTTCCTGAAGTCCACAATCAGCTCTTTCGTCTTACTGATGTTGAGTGCCAGGTTGTTGCTGTGGCACCACTTCACTAGTTGGCATATCTCACTCCTTTGGCACATCTTCACGGAGCGGTGCCTTAGGAAGGTGGCGTCCAACATTAAAGATGCCCACCACCTGGGACATGCCCTCTCCTCATTGTGACCATCGGGAAGGAGGTACAGAAGCCTGAAGGCACACACTGAATGATTCAGGAACAGCTTCTTCCCCTCTGCTATCCAATTTCCAAACGGGCATTGAACCCTTGGATACTACCTCACAACCCTTTTTATATTTCCATTTTTTGTGCTATGCATTTTAATATATATTATACACTTAATGTAATTCAGGTTTTTCTCTATATTTATTTATCATGTATTTCATTGTACTGCTGCTATGAATTTCACAACATATATGCAGCTGATATTAAACCTGATTCTGACTCTGATAAGATTTACTGGTTAGTAGGTTAATTTGTCATTGTAAGTTGTCCCATGATTAGGCTCGGAATACATCAGAGGATTGCTGGGCAGGGCTGCTGGAAGGGCCTATTCGTACTGTACCCAGATAACAAATAATTAAGTAACTGGTTGCCAGTATTGGAATGATATTTATTCTTACTGTATTAGATAACTTGACATTTGTTACTTTACAACAGCAATTCTATAAAATTATGAAATTACAAAATAGAGGGGAAAAGAAAGAATAATGAGGCTGTGTTCATGGGTTCATGAACAGTTCAAAAATCGGATATCAGGTATTAGCATTTATCTCAATCTCTTATTTCACACTATTCCTTTTCCACAATTTATGATTTAAATTATTATTTATTTATTTATTATTATTTGCTTTTCTTTGTATTTAGAGTTTGTCTTCTTTTGCACATCGTTTGCTTGTCAGTCTTTGAGTGTGGTTTTTCATTGATTCCATTGTATTTCTTTGTTCGACTGCGAATGCCTGCAAGAAAATGAATCTCAGGGTCGTGTATGGTGACATATAGAGTACAGAGCTAAAGTCTTAGGCGCGTATCTAAAGCAAGGGTGTCGAAGACCTTTTCACAGACTGTAGTAATTTTATGAATTGTACTGTTCTGCTGCCGCCAAAAAAAAAATGATGATAAACCTGATTCTGATACGGGTCTCTGTGGTCTGAGAGAAGGTTGGTGGCAGGGAGAGGGGAATGATGGTTGGGAAAAAGAGAAGAGAGGGGAAGCACCAGAGAGACATTCTGTAATGATCAATAAACCAATTGTTTGGAATCAAATGTCCCTGCCTGATGACTTAGGGCTGGGTGTGTCTGCACCCGTGCCGCCTCCCGACCCTGGTGCTCCTTCTCTGCCGCCGTTCCTGCTGCACTCTACCCTCACCATTCCCAACATCCTCTTCTCCCGCCAGGTTTATAAACTCACCCTCCACTCCACACTGATTTTTAAAAAAATACTCTGTCAATGTCTTTGGCATCCTAGCTATATATACTGTTATGTGCATAAGACTTTACACATTACTGCACATGCTTTGATAATAGATTTACTTTTTATTTTCGAGGATGAAGATGAGGTAATTTTTCTATAAAGCTGTACTGGGCTAACATCATTGTTTCTCTATTATACTTCTATACAAGGATTTAAGTTAATTTTCAAAGGCTGCTGTCTGTTGTGTCTGACGATGACATGAAACCTGTGCAGGAGAGTTTTTCTTTAAAGTGAAAAAGCCTTTGCACTGAGGCAGTTCCACTCTCTCAACATCAGAATTCCGGGTCCAGTGGGACGAACAAGCGTCACAAACTGGAGTCTTCCTTGTTTGCAGTGAATGACCATAACATTGTCTGTGGCTTGTCATGCCCTTCGTTCTCCCTGGAGCGTTGCAGTACCGCCTTCATAGCTGTAGGATCTCACTGGAGATTTCATCCCCGCAGCCCGCCGGAGCCGCCTTCACATACCGGGACAGGCATGTCCCTAACACACCGGGCTATTAGGCAGCCAGCTACCCCCGCCTGGTTTAGCCCACCTGTCGATGCGATTACCAGGGTATGGCCGCTGTCGAATGCAAACATTTACTTGGAGTCACGGATGAGAGCGGAGTGTCTGATGGGGTCGAAAGGTGAGTGAACTGCCCCAGAATGGACATGACATGGCCCTTCATCAGACGTGCTTCCCCTCCTTCGACACCCCATATATCCTGAATTTTCAATAAATTGCATATTACGGTATACCAGGCAAACTGGCAGAGTAACCAAGCTGGGTCCCAACACAGCAGGACGTCAACTGCGCTCGGTGTCAGTTAAACCCGTACTCTCACGTCAGTGGGTTGGAACTTGAATCCACATCCCACACATTCAGCCATCTTCTTACAACTAGGAAAGTAACACATGCAAAATGCTAGAGGAATTTAGCAGATCAGGCAGCATACGTGGATGAAGGCAAGACAGTGGATGGTGTCTGCATGGAATTTAGTAAGGCATCTGGCGAGGTCCCACTTGGAAGGCTGGTCAAGTCGCTCAGCGTTCAAGATGAGGTCGTAAATTGGATTAGACAATGGCTTTGTGGGAGAAACCAGAGAGTGGTCATGAAGATTGTGGAAGTGAATGAAGTCCATTAAGATGATCCCATCTTGTTCAAGAGCCTGTGGTCACCACTCTCTGACTGGTGCCCAGTGGAGTGCCGCAGGGATCCAGGCTGGGTCCTTTGTAGATTGTCATCCATATCAATGATCTGGATGATAATGTGATTAACTGGATCAGCAAATTTGCAGATGACACCAAGACTGGGGACGCAGTGGACAGTGAGGAAGGCTATCGTGGCTTGCATGGAGATTTGCATCCGCTGGAAAAATGGGCTGAAAATGACAGGTGGAATTTAATGCAGACAAGTGCGAGGTTTTGCACATGGGTAGGACCAGCAAGGAAAGGTCTTCCACAGTGAATAATAGGGCACTGAGGAGTCAGGTAGAACAACGGGATCTGGGATTACAGGTACATAATTCATTGAAAGTGGCGTCACAGGTAGATAGGGTCGAAAAGAAAGCTTTTGGTACATTGGCCTTGATAAATCAATGTATTCAGTACAGAAGATGGGATGTTATGTTGATGTTGTTTAAGACATTGGTGAGGCCTAATTTGGAGTATTGTGTGCAGTTTTGGCCACTTGCCTACAGGAAAGATATACATAAGGTTGAAAGAGATCAGAGAAAATTTATGAGGATGTTGCCAGGTCTGGAGGACCTAAGTTATAAGGAAAAAATGAATAGGTTAGGACTGTATTCTTTAGAATGTAGAAGATTGAGAGGAGATTTGATAGAGGTATACAAAATTATGAGGGGTAGAGATAGGGTAAATGCAAGCAGGCTTTTTTTCACCTGAGGTTCCGCGGGACAACAACCAGAGGTCATGGGTTAAGGGTGAAAAGTAAAAAGTCACTCTTCACTCGGAAGGTCATGAGAATGTGGAATGAGCTGCCAGCACAAGTGGTCCATGGGAGCTTGATTTCAAAGTTTAAGATAAGTTTGGATAGGTGTATGAAAAATAGGGATATGGAGGGCTATGGTCCTGGTGCAGGTCGATGAAAGCAGGTTGTTTAAGTGGTTTTGGCATGGACTAGATGGGCCAAAGAGCCTGTTTCTGTGCTGCACTTCCATATGACTCTATGTACATAGAGTCGATGTTTTGTGCTGAGACCTTTCATCAGGACCACTGAAGCAAAGCTCACTTTATTGATAAAAGCTGAGAGTTTATTTTTTAATTTATTTGATTCTGTCTGCACGGTGCGGAGACCAGTAGCCATGGCCCATCCCTAACTGCCGGAGCAGTTAACGGCTGAGGCACCTTCTCAGTCTGCGTTGTCCTTTTGATACAGGCTGGGATTGCATCGCCCCTGTAAATATGTTTCCAAATTAGGGTGGTGCGGAACTCGGAGGGGAACCTGCAGCTGGTGGTGTTACCCAGCACCTGTTGCCCTTGTCCCTCTTGGTGGGCGAGGTCATGCGTTAGAGAGGGTATCAGAGTGCTGTCAGGGCTGAGAGAATTTATCTTTGGGCTGAGCGATATTAATATAAAGCGTCACTGTTGTTTCCGTACGAATGTTTCACAGTCACATTAAACCTCGCCACAATATATTTCAGCAGATATTTACTCCTTTGCTCTACGCTTGTAATAAAAAGGCAGAGCTGAGTGGAGGAGCAGAGCCAACTTCAGCAGACATTACAACGCTCTGAGATAACCGAAATGACGCAAATGAATCAAACGGGAACGTGTTGTTATCTTTCCGATACGGTAGGGACAGCTCCTGTCTGTGTTCTCTGCATCGTTACATTCCCAGTCCCCGGGAACGCGCGTGTTCCGTGCACGCTCGTGGACCCACGTGACCGTGCCTATTAGAGCGCCGCGGCGGGCGCGCGCTCCGGGCTGCCGCCTGCTCCAGCCGGGGGTCGGGTGAGGGTGTGCAGACAGGGTGTCTGCCTGCCGGCCGGTGAATCAACAGCAGGGCAACGGCAGTGCAGAGCTCACCTGCGGGTGAACATTCAGAAAGGTTCCCTTTTGTGCTCGTGTGCAGGCAGTAGCGGCAAAGCATCATGATGTCCCATGTCGAAAACCGTTCCACGACCTATGTGGAAAATCGCAGGGTGACCCAGGTGGAAAGCCGCACGACGACCCAGACAGAGACCGTGCAGTACAATCACAACTATGAGTACGAACTGGAGGACTACATGATGCAAGAGGACGATTGGGACAGAGACCTCCTCTTGGACCCTGCCTGGGAACAACAGCAAAGAAAGGTTGGGGAGCTTTTGTGTTTTCTTTTTTTTTGTTTACAGGGAATGAGATTGTCTGTAGTGCTGACTTTGAATAACGATTAGAGCCAGAGCAGCGCATACAGAACGTGCATTGCTCAAGATTTCCAGCATCTGCAGCACCTCTTCTATATTAAATCGAGGCAGGGTATTTGCCCGAAGCCTTGCTTCAAAAGACTTGATCTCAAAAATGTTGAAGTTTATTGTCTTAGACATGCTTGTACTCGCAAGGAGTAATTGCCATGAAAATTAGTTTTTTTTTCAAATTGCAACAGCAGGGTACGTTACAATCTCAAGTGCAGTACGAGCGCTGCACTGTTGGAAATTCAGGCGTCGTATTCTCATGAAGAACAAGAGTGATCCCAATGACCAAGTTGACATCCTCCAGTCTACATCACAAATGGATTTATCTTGGCGTTTACGTTTTCTATATTATGCTAGTGTGTGTGTGCTCTTCAAACCAGTGTTGGCTGTGTTGTTACATGCGAGGGGGTTGTCTGTGCAAGTCCATTCTGGGGGTCTCTCAGGTACAACTTAATGTTAACAAAAATCAAAGCAAACCAAATTAAAATTATTTATTGTGGTCTGCATAATATGTGACAGTCTGCTGAAAATTTCAATTATATTATATGTACAAAGTAAAGAACAAGAATTAATATTCCTGCTCTTGCTCCTATTTTCTGCTGGACATGAGATGTGCTGAGAGTTAAAACAGCTGATGATGTCTTCTTTTAAAATAGATGTGACAGCTAATAATAACTAGAGTTCCTCTGTATTATCATCTCTCCTAATCCATTGTATTAAACTAGAATTAAATGAAGCAGTTGTTCCCTCACATTGATACAAATCCACGTCAGCCGCTGCACTTTTCACATTAGTGACTGACAAGTAGTAGTGTCACCTTTGCCTACTAGTAGTGCCTTAGTATCTTGGAAAGGATTGAATAGAGCCACCTCTACCTCTTCCCTTACCACAATTCTGTCATGTACCTTTCAACTAGGTCTTCTAAATATACAGTCACAGAGTACAACAAACTCAGCTGATCAAATTATAAGCATGTTTATTACTTGTAAGAGAAAGTCTACTTCCATTTGTTAAGTTGTCAGTAGGTAGCTTCTATCTTGCAGCTCAAAACAGACCACTTTTATAGTCGCAAACACGAGGAAATCTGCAGATGCTGGAATTTCAAGCAACACACATCAAAGTTGCTGGTGAACGCAGCAGGCCAGGCGGCATCTCTAGGAAGAGGTACAGTCGACATTTTGGGCCGAGACCCTTTGTCAGGACTAACTGAAAGAAGAGCTAGTAAGAGATTTGAAAGTGGGAGGGAGAGATCCAAAATGATAGGAGAAGACAGGAAGGGGAGGGATGGAGCCAAGAGCTGGACAGTTGATTGGCAAAAGGGATATGAGAGGATAGTAATGTGTTTAAAGTCCAGTCATTCATCAACTTCATGTCTTTGAGGTCATTCCATCCCTGAATTGTATTCCTTTCTTATCTGCATTCATCTTGAATGAGCCCATTTGTCTCTGAAGCTTCTTTCTCCCCTTCCCCTTCGCCAGCTGTGTCCTGCTTTTCTCTGCTGTCAAAACAGTTCCTGCACAAAACACACCTCCTTGCAAGCTTCCCATCCAAACACATCAACAAACCAGCAATGCACTCTGGAATCACACGGGTTCCATTTTGTCACATCACATGATACAGAAGTTATAAATTCACAAAGACATCAGGGTTACAGATATATTTCCTCAACCCCCATCCCCAAATTTATAAATTCTACTTTGGCTGGATTTCCGTCCATGAAAGGACCCGGGAAAAAATACAACAGTATAGAAAAAAAGAGGAAGTAATGCAGACACAAGAGACTGCAAATGCTGGAAATGTTGAGCGACACCCAAAAATGCTGGAGGATCTCTTCTTCTTTAATGGGTTTGTTTTGTGGCTGCCTGTAAGGAGACAAATCTCAAGGTGGTATAATGTTATACATATTTTGATAATAATTGTACTTTGAACTTTGAAATTAGTGGGTCAAGTAACATCTATAAAGGAAAAAGACATATTGGATTGAGACCTTTGTCATAGATGTTGCCTGTCTTGCTGAGTTCCTCTAGCACTTTCTTTGTTACTGTGGAAGACTGATAATGCCTTGTGAAGATTATGGGAGGGAATGGTCAGATCCAGAGCTAAGGGGTGTCATCTACACTTCCTGAACTTAAATATTTGCAAGCATTGGTTGGAAGAAATAGTAGCAGATTATTTTAGATTAGTACATCACTTCACATATCTGGGACCTCTTGGTTTTGAGTGGCGGATGGATCCAAAAAATTGTAGAAGATTCTACTTGTGCTATTTATCACTGAAAGATTGGATCATTAGTGCCTATTTTTAAAGGAGCATAATGTTATTTTTATCTCTTTTTAAATGAACTAGTGGAACATTTGGTCAGCATCTATTAAAGGAGAGAGTTTTGTCTTTAGTTACATCTTCCAGCACCATATTCACGTTCACTCCATTTCTGAAAATCAGTTTCGCTGAAGTTGCTGAAATCAAATACTGTATCAAAGCCACAAAGGAAATTTTTGCCTCAGTTCCCCCCCCCCCGCAACCTATTTTCATCCAAGCCTGTACTATCTTTCTGTATTCATTCCCCTTGATGAACCAATCTGTGTGGAAAAATTAATTATCTGGGTACAGAATTTCTTCAGGTGTGTAACTGTGTGCTTTTGTTTCAGAATGCCAAGTGGAATTATGTCAATATCATGCACGGCTAGTTTTTCCTCCCCAAATTGCTTTCATGTTGGGATTTTGGTGAAAAGTCTCCCATGGCGGCTCTCTGAAAGGTTGTCACATTTCACACCCTTTCTCCATATTCCTGTGCATTTTCTTTAGCAAGTTACCATTGAGTCATGTTCTTTAAAGTAAATGAATTGTCTATCTCGAAATTTTGCCGCCTGCTCAATCTTTTCCCAATCTCAATTCCTTTGGCGTAAGTCAGTCCCCCCCACCCCCCCACTTGTTACCAATCTTCCTACCAATGGAAACTGTTTCTCCTCAAACTCCATACAAACCCTTCATTATTAGTTTTGCTGCCTGGTTCTACCTCACACTTAATTTATGGAACAGGTTCCATCTGGTGAAGGGAACAACACTAATTCACCTCACTGACTGGAGAAAAGGGTAATTCACCTCAATGAGGTAGAAAAAGCCAGCTTTAATGATAATTATAGAGGGACCTTATTTTGGAAACAATGCACAGAGATCTAAAATGAAAGGAATTATGAAGTAACATAAATCACGGATGCCATCATCGATCTGTGCCCATCTCAGGTTCCTATCAGGCTCTGGACTGCTCAGTAGAGCCAAATGACCTTGCAGCAGTTGTTTGGAGTGGAGCAAGGGAACTAATGAGTCATTAGTAATGAATAATGGGCATACACTAAGTATTTTGGTGGTAACAAAATTAAACGGAAGAATATTAGAGTTTTGGTCTGCCACAGAACTGAAGGTGCACAGTTCACGCATTGTATTTTAGTTAAAATTATGAACACTCACAAAATTAAATGTCTTTGGGTGTGAGCAGTGTAATATTCCATTACATATTCTGAAGAACCAGTGAAAGTAAATTCTGTTTGCCCGGATTTCCATGCATTGTTTTGTGTGGTATTTGAAGTAGCATTTATAAGTCTGTGAATTCGGGTAGGTGGTGTAGTGGCATCAGCACCGGACTTCGAGAGGAATGGTCCTGAGTTCAAATCCAGCCGGGTCCCAACGTGGGTAGCAGAAGTATCTGTACAGAAGAAAATCTTGGCAATCTACTTCCGTATCTTGCCACAAAAACCTTATGGACAACTACACTATCCGTAAGGTCGCCATGAGTTGATACTGCAGCACTCAACAGCAACAAATCCAGATTACGTGCTTAATGTCCGGAGAATTTAATGGTGTAGTATCAGTGGACCTCAAGAACAAATGTTTGTTCATTCTGGACAAACTGCAAAAATAGCTACATCAGAATCAGAATCAGGTTCAATATCACCAGTGTATGTTGTGAAATTTCTTGTCTTTGTGGCTGCAATACACAATAATAGAAAATAAGCGAATTACAGTAAGTACATATTTGGAAGCAAGTTGGCAGAATACAATTAATGCAGAGGAGGATAGAGGCTGGATTCAGGGTAACATGTATACGTTGCAGATGTGCATGCAATTGATAAATTAAGTATAAATTTATAGGATTTGATTTTTTCTAGAAGAATTGGGCCGTGTGCTCTGTGAAAATGATCTGAAACGTGTAGCAGTATTGTGCAGGTTAGTGTTATCCGTAACTGAGTCAGAGCCTTCAGCCTAAGTTGTCCCACTTGCCAGTTTTTAAGCCCATGTCCCTCCAGACCTTTCATATCCATACACAGTACCTGTGCCAATTTCTTATACATGTATATGTACGCACCTCGATAGGTTCCTCTGGCAGCTTGTGCTGTAAGCTCATATGGAAGAAGCAGCCACTCAGGTCGTCAAATTCTTTCCCTCTCACTTTCAACCTATGCCCTTAGTTTTAGAATTCCCTACTCTGGGGGTGGAAAGACCCTAATTCCATTCTCCTTGTCAAAGCCCTCATCTTTATGAGGTGCCCCATGAGCCTCCTGTCTCCAGGGAACAAAAGTATCAGCCTATTCAACTTGCTTATAACTGAAGCCGTTCAATCCTGGTGACATCCTTGTAATTCATTTCTCTCCCCTTCTAGTTTAATGACCTTTCCTATATAGCTGGGTGACTAGAACTTCAAACACTACTTTAAATTAGTAATGCTTTTCTTAAAAGCTTAAATGAACACTGGATTTATTTCCATGAGAGTGTCATAGAAAGGTAGAGAAGTTGTATTTGCTTATATAAACTTGTTTCCCCTTTAGGGTGTTCTATAAGCAACACCATTTACTGTATTATAACTAAAAAAAAGTTACAGAGTCTGTTCCAGTGAGTTGTAGTGTTAACGTATCCCCTTGACCTCATCGTGCTTTCCCACTCTACGAGGTGTCTTTTGGATGAGACAATGAATTGAGACCTCACCTGCAACCAGAGTGTTCTTGGAAGATCCACTTACACAATTGGTGATAACATTTACCTGTTGACAGTGCAACATACAAGTTCAATGTTTTCCATTGCTTGGGCTCTAACACCTCAGCCACTGATGTGCAAAGAGCGCGAACCATTTTGATGATTCATGAGGATCAGAAATTCATTGTTGACTGTGTCCAAAGCACTGGCTATTTCAGGCAGGTGTGCACTGAGCAGCCAATGCCTCATTCTTAATTACCTGCAAAAGAATAGGTTTTCGTTTTGCACCATCTGTGTTAACAGTTATTTGGTATATCAGTGGTTAGCCCGATGCTTTACAGTGTCTGTGACGCGGGTTCAGTTCCCAGCTCTGCCTGTAAGGTGTTTGTATGTTTTCCCTGTGACTGTGTTGGTTTCGTTCGGGTGCTCCAGTTTCCTCCCCACAGTCTGAAAGCATAAGGATAATTGCTCATTGTAAATCATTCTGCGATTAGGCAAGGATTAAATCTGGGGATTGCTGGGTGGTGTGGCACTCAATGAAACAAAATAAAATCATGCTTTGTAAAGGTGCAATGTATATTTAAACCTTTTTACTTAAAAAAAGATTTATTGAAGCACTGAAACTTGCTTTGAAAAATGAGTAGTTCACTGGGAGCTCTGGTGAAATCTCATAACCTTCAATAGTTTGTGTAATATCAAATATTACTATATTTGTATAAACTGACCAATCTCATCTATTTCAGAGATCAGTCTTGTGAACCTCCTCGACCTTGCCCCCAAGCACCGATATTATTAGCTATTATTTTTGGGTTGTTTGGAGTTCAGTGGAAGGAGAGAGAACATTAGCCATATTCTGAGAAACCACAATCATTCTTAAAAAATATTAAAAGATAGAATGCACTGTCTTGACCACTTCTCAAAATAAAATAGACGAGACAGAGAGGGAAATCTAAGTCGATTAGATTTATTGTGGTTACAAATGTTACAGACATAATTATCCAATTTGACTTCAAGGTTAAGCATCTGTTACTTTTTATGGCCCTTCATGCTTTAATATTTATCCATCATATTTCCCTCTGTATCTGGTGATGCATTTAAAATTATACGTGCATTGTTGAAACAGTGATTCCAAGGATGTTAGAAAATTCAGTGTCAGTGGAAAATAAAAACAAAATGTTCTGAAAATACGCTACAGGCGAGGCAATATCTATTGAAAGAAATAGTTAAAATTTGAGGTTTCATCAGAATGAGGAAAAGTTAGTTATCAAACATTGCATTTTTCCTTTTTTCCATTAATCTGATTTTTTTTTTTAAACAGATTGTCCAGACAGATCAATTGCAATGAATTATCTGTTGCACTCTCCCTCGACTGGCGCAACCAAAATTTGTATCATTCACGCTGTCTTGGCCTTCATGTTCAAAGATTCAAAGCATATTTAATATCAAAGTATTTAGACAGCATACAACCCTGAAATTTGTCTTCTCCACGGACAGCCACAAAACAAAGAACCATGGAATTAACCCGTTCAAAGAAAAACATCATCCTCCATCGTGCGTTTTTTAAAAATCGCACAAATGGCAACAAAAAAGAGGGGAAACACAGAATATAAAACTCAAAATCAGAAGGCATATTTCAGTTCAACACAGTGTTCATTATCTTGCAGGCCACCCCGATTCAAATATTACCCAAAAGTAGCAACAAAAAGGAAGCAACCAGAACTAGTACAGAACATAAACCTGAATTAGAGTCCACAATCCACAAACCACATCAACTAAATCTTGCTCTGGTGCTATCCTCTGACAGCATCGAGAGGGAGGGAGAGAGAGAGAGAGAGATATCATTCGAACAGAAGGACTTTCCCTCGAGCACAGCGAGGGAGAGGGAGACTGTCACACATAGACACGGTTGAATGAAAGACTAGTAGAAGGTGCTGAACATTCGCTTGTCTTCTGCATCGGCTCCATGATTTCAATCTTCCTCAGCGCTTTGATCAGCTGGAAATGGAGTCGATCATGGGCTTGCACCCAGTCTCCTGGCCTCCCTGCTGTACACTTACCTCAGCCTTGTGGAGCCCTCTCGGAGACAGAAAGCATCCAATTGGCCTGAAGACACTGGCAGAACATGGATGACAGGCTCCAATGGTAGCAGGACCACATCTGAAATAGAAACAAGACACAAAAGAAGTGAAAGTAGTTACTTCGTGAACCGTCTTGAAGATGTCACCTTTGGTGGTGTTGCATGCTGCCGCTGTCTACTTCCGGCAGAGCAACACACACACAGGTGCAGCCATTGCCTTTACTCTCTCCTACCCTTCCCCTTTCCTGCAACTTAAAACATGTTCGATATCTAACTTCCCTGATACCTCGATGGGTCCTTGGCCTGAACTGTTAATTCTCCTTCTCTCTCCACAAAAGTTTCCTCATCCACTGAGTCCTTGGTGCATTTTATTTCTATTTCAGATTTCTATCATCTGCAGTTTTATGCCTTCTGATTCGGTGGAAATGGGAGTTTATTTCTTTGGAATCGTCTAGAAGTGGAATAGAATGGAGTTTACAGCTCAATGGCCGATAAATTGGGAGGACAAATCACTCTCTGCAAGCTACGTTAATGTACTCAGTAAACACTCAACGTCAAGAACAGAGGGAGCTGAGAAAGCAGAATATAACAACATAGAAGCACAAGGTCATTTAGTGCCTCCAGCCTGCTTTGCCTTCAAAAAGGATAATGACTGATCTATTACTTCAGCAGCTTTCTGAATGCATTTCCCTCCATTTATTTAATAATAAACTTCAGTCACTTTCTGCCTTTAACATGCTCAGCAATTGACTCCCATGTTCAATGTTCAAAGTGCATTTATTAACAAAGTATGTACACTACATATAACACTGAGATTCGACTCCTTACAGGCAGCCCCAAAACACAGAAACCCAATAGAACCCATTTAACAAAAAAGACTGTCAAACACCCCCAATGTGCAGGAGAAAAAAACCAGATCATGCAAGCCACTTATTTGGTTGACTTGTTGTGGGACTGACTCCTGGTTCTAGATAGCCTGGCCAGGGAAAGGTCAACTTCACATCTATCATGGCTTGTTGGAATTCTATACATGTCAAATGGTCATTTCTCATTCTAATGCAAGTGACAAACCCATCAACCCAAGATTTGATCTGGTCAATTTTAGTCACACTGCCTCTCTCACAGATGGGCCCAACCAAGCAAACTGTACCATAAGACCATAAGATATAGGAGCAGAAGCAGGCTTTCAACCCATTAAGTCTGCTCCACCATTCAATCATGGGCTGATCCAATTCTTCCAGTCATCCCCACTCTCCTGTATTCACCCCATATCCTTTTATGCCCTGGCTAATCAAGAACCTATCTATCTCTGCCTTAAATGCACCCAATGACTTGGCTTCCATAGGTGCTCGTGGCAACAAATTCCACATATTTTCCACCCTCTGACTAAAGTAATTTCTCCGCATCTCTGTTCTAAATGGACGTCCTTCAATTCTGAAGTCATGCCCTCTTGTCCTAGACTCCCCTACCATGGGAAATAACTTTGCCATATCTAATCTGTTCAGGCCTTTTTAACATTTGGAATGTTTCTATGAGGTCCCCCCTCATTCTCCTGAACTCCAGGGAATACAGCCCAAGAGCTGCCAGACGTTCCTCATACAGTAACTCTTTCATTCCTGGAATCATTCTTGTGAATCTTCTCTGAACCCTCTCCAATATCAGTATATCCTTCTTCAAATAAGGAGCCCAAAACTGCACACAATACTCCAAGTGTGGTCTCACGAATGCCTTATAGAGCCTCAACATCACATCCTTGCTCTTACATTCTATGCCTCTAAAAATGAATGCTAACATTGCATTCGCCTTCTTCACCACCGAGTCAACCTGGAGGTTGACCTTTAGGGGATCCTGCACAAGGACTCCCAAGTCCCTTTGCACCTCTGCATTTTGAATTCTCTCCTCATCTAAATAATAGTCTGCCCGTTTATTTCTTCCAGCAAAGTGCATGACCATACACTTTCCAACATTGTATTTCATTTGCCACTTCTTTGCCCATTCCCTTAAATTATCTAAGTCTCTCTGCAGGCTCTCTGTTTCCTCAACACTACCGCTCCTCCACCTATCTCTGTATCATTGGCAAACTTAGCCACAAATCCGTTAATCCCGTAGCCCAAATCACTGACTTACATCGTAAAAAGCAGCGGTCCTAACACCGACTCCTGTAGAACTCCACTGGTAACCAGCAACCAGCCAGAGTAGGATCCCTTTATTTCCAATCTCTGTTTTCTGCCGATCAGCCAATGCTCCACCCATGCTAGTAATTTCTCTGTAATTCTATGGGCTCTTAGCTTGCTAAGCAGCCTCGTGTGTGGCACCTTGTCAAAGACCTTCTGAAAATCCAAGTGCACCACATCTACTGCACCTCCTTTGTCTACCCTGCTTGTGATTTCCTCGGAAAAAAAATTGCTTTAGGTTAGTCAGGCAGGATTTTCATTTCAGGAAGCCGTGCTGGCTTTGGCCCATCTTGTCATGTGCCTCCAGGTACTCCATAATCTCATCCCTAACTATTAATTCCAACAACTTCCCAACCACTGATGTCAGGCTAACAGGTCTATAGTTTCCTTGCTACTGCCTCCCACCCTTCTTGAACAGCGGAGTAACATTTGCAATTTTCCAGTCATCAAATGACTCAATCTGTTGCTTCCAGCAAAATCTGACAACAATGAAATTACACAATGGTCATAGAGTCATAGAAACGTCTCAACTCAGAAACAGGCCTTTTGGCCGATCTGGTCCATGCCCAGCCATTTAAATTGCCTGCTCCCATTGATTTGCACTGGGACCATAGCCCAACCATTCATATATGGTCTTGTCGCTGTCTACAGGAAGTGTGCGTATTCAATGTAACTTGGATTACAGTTTGCCAATGTGGCCAAACCGTTGCCCCTGGACAGTTAAACATGTCCGTGATGTATTGCTTCAACTCCTACCCATTTCTCCCGACAGGTGGAAGAATATGAACATAACATCCATCCCAGTCATCTTGGGTAATTGCTTTTAGCTCCAGCACTATCTGCTGTCTCCTCTTCTACTTTTAATATCTAATTTGTGGGAGAGTGGAGGTTGGATAATATCTAATTTGTGGGTGACTGGAGGTTGGATAATATCTAATTTGTGGGTGAGTGGAGGTTGGAGAAATGAATCCATACTGTCCCTCAAAACAAAAGTTATCTGCTCTATATTAAGTGCAGCTGACACATATAATCATAGCTGCAGCTTTTGGACATATCGTGGGATCTAAAATAAGAGCTGATTCTATTTCCCAGGAATGCAGGGAGGAAATATTGCAAAAATTGCGATCTGCAAGCTGGAATTTAAAGCTTGTGCCTCTAAGCTTTGTAAGTAATGCAGGGTGAAGTACTGATTGTACATGTCACCACCTATAACTTTGTAACCTGGATGACTGCATTCTGTGACCATTGTGTTACTTTGTAACGGGATGAAAGAATGTTCTACTGTTTTCCTCGAAGTCCAACTGTTGGTATTGTTGGCGGAGTGCCCCTTGACTCCAAAAAAATCCTTGACATTTAATAACCAGAGTTGGTTGATAATTTTAGGAACAGTGGTCATGCCTTGTTTTAAAAAGTCCAGTGTTAACATTGTTGTACCAGATGCAGATATCAGTCCACTTGAAAAAGTGAACACGCAGTTCCATTGTCATAGATGTTTTTGATGGATACTTTTGGTACATTTTAATGAACTGTGATGGAGTCTCAGATGCTGGGAACTTCAGAAGCAAATGCTTCTGGAAGTGCATCAGTAGCTGCTGGGAGTAGTCACCCTGCTGTCAGTTTTGGAACTGTATAGAACAACGGGTGCAACGCTGACTGTCCCTCAGGGAATGGCACAGCAGCATGCCAATGTTGTCTGGGTGTCTGAAGAAAATGTAAATCATTAGCGCTGGTAAAAAGCTAAGCTTTAACATAGAACTTGCCAGTATAAAAATTGTGGTTAAATTTGTTACAAATTACTGGTTTTCAAGCTTCTAACTTGGGGAAGTTTTGGAGAGTTTGTGAAAATCAAGAGCATAGAACAAAGAGCAGTGCAGGCCCATCAGCTCACAATGCTGTGTCAACCTTTCAACCTATTTGAAAATCTATTTAACCCTTCCCTCTGACATACCCTCCGTTTTTCTATCATCCTTGTGCCTATTAATGAGTTTTTTAAATGCCCCTAATGTATCTATAGTCATAGTCATAATTTATTGATCCCGGGGGAAATTGGTTTTCGTTACTGTTGCACCATAAATAATTAAATAGTAATAAAACCATGAATAGTTAAATAGTAATATGTAAATTATGCCAGTAAATAAGTCCAGGACCAGCCTATTGGCTCAGGGTGTCTGACCCTCCAAGGGAGGAGTTGTAAAGTTTGATGGCTACTGGCAGGAATGACTTCCTATGACGCTCTATGCTGCATCTCGGTGGAATGAATCTCTGGCTGAATGTACTCCTGTGCTGAACCAGTACATTATGTAGTGGATGGGAGACAATGCCCAAGATGGCATGCAACTTAGACAGCATCCTCTTTTCAGACACCACCGTCAGAGAGTCCAGTTCCATCCCCACAACATCACTGGCCTTATGAATGAATTTGTTGATTCTGTTGGTGTCTGCTACCCTCAGCCTGCTGCCCCAGCACACAACAGCAAATATGATAGCACTGGCCACCACAGACTCGTAGAACATCCTCAGCATCGTCCGGCAGATGTTAAAGGACCTCAGTCTCCTCAGGAAATAGAGACGGCTCTGACCCTTCTTGTAGACAGCCTCAGTGTTCTTTGACCAGTCCAGTTTATAGTCAATTCGTATCCCCAGGTATTTGTAATCCTCCACCATGTCCACTCTGACCCCCTGGATAGAAACAGGGGTCACCGGTACCTTAGCTCTCCTCAGGTCTACCACCAGCTCCTTAGTCTTTTTCACATTAAGCTGCAGATAATTCTGCTCACACCATGTGACAAAGTTTCCTACCATAGCCCTGTACTCAGCCTCATCTCCCTTGCTGATGCATCCAACTTTGGCAGAGTCATCAGAAAACTTCTGAAGATGACAAGACTCTGTGCAGTAGTTGAAGTCGGAGTTGTAAATGGTGAAGAGAAAGGGAGACAAGACAGTCCCCTGTGGAGCCCCAGCGCTGCTGATCACTCTGTTGGACACACAGTGTTGCAAGCACACGTATCTGCCTCTATCACCAAACCTGGCAGTGTGTTCCATGCACCCACACACTCCATGTAAAAAAAAACACCTCTGACATCCTCCCCTATACTCTCCTCCCAATACCTTAACATCAAGACGTCTCTTCAGCAATGTTTTCATATTTGTGTCTTTCAGTTAGCAGCGCTCTGCCTCAAAGTAAGCAAAGGTTTATTTATCTCCATGGACATTGTTTCCACCAGGAGTAAAGAGCTTATTTTAACATAAAATTAAGATTGTAGATTTAGAGTCTGGAAAGAAGATTATAATTTTCAAATGGGAATAATTAGAAGATTTAATATAATTAAAAATAAAGTGCAAATAAATTGTCACTAATTTTATGTGCATAGAATTTTGAACTACAGAGAATAACACTTAATACAAGAAATGTGTTCTGTTTAAAACCTTGGGCACTGCATTCAATAACATTTCAGAGTTTTATTGCCTTTTGAGAAGGCAGGTGTATGGGTTTGAGTGGGATCCGGGATCAGCCATGATGGAATGGCAGAGCAGATTTGATGGGCTGAATGGCCTAATTCTGCTCCTATGTTTTATAGTCTTACAGTCAGAATCATTGACAGTATTAATTATAAAATGGTTGAAGTTCTCATTGGTTCACTGATTTCTTTAGATTACTTTGGCTCAGTTACAGTAGTAAACATAACAGTGAAACACAAAAATCTTTGACAGATAGTTGGGGATTTTCACGTTTAAGTACAGTTTTGCATACAGCAGGTTTTGGTGACTGATTTTTTGAGTTCATTCTTAACCTAAGTTTTCTCATCACAGATTTTGCCCGGTTATCTTTCAGGAGGTCATAAAGGAAGGGGACAGTGAAGTTTGTATTTGCAGCCAGGCCAAGTTAGTGTAATCAAATGAGCCTGACCAGTAACACTCTAGTTTTAAACCTCAAGATGTTTTGTTTAATTCTTCTTCTCAAACTTGCATGCTGGCATGTTTTTGATTTGTAAATTGGTTTATTATTGTACGTACTAAAATATAGTTGGAAAACATTTGTCTGAATATGAATAATTGTCATCGTCATGGTGGCTATCCCTTGAGGTCGAGGATGATGGTCTTTGTTCTGTTGATCTACTTATGGGCTCCCAAGTGGCTTATGAGTCCAATCTTGGCTTTGAAAGTTCTTCCGCATTCAGGACAGGTAGTTCCAATGGCAGACCGGGCTTTGGTTGTTGCCTCTCTTTCCATTTTCTTCTCTTTTCTTCTAATTCTGCACATCTGTTGGCAGATGTTGGCAATTGTAGTGAGAGTTAAAGGGCTTATTTTGCACTGTTTTCTCAAGAAATGTTTGGAGTTCCTTCTCCTGGAGGAACAAGGATAGATGTGTTTTCCCTGAAGCAAATAGGCTGAATGGGACACGACCGAGGTGCATGAAGTTAATAGAGACTGAGGGTAGGAGTGTGGAAAACCAGAGGGGATAGGTTTGAGGTGAGAACGTGGTTTAAAAATTATCTGAGTGGTTTTTTTCTGCAGAGTAGTTAATATCTGGAATGAGCTACCGGAAGAGTTGGTGAAGGCAGAAACAGCATTTCAGAGGCATCCAGACAGGTGCCTGAGTGAGAAAGGCAGAGAGGCACGTGGAATTAATGTAGGCAGGAGGCTTGAGCAGAGAGAGGCATGATGGTTGGCACTGGTGGCCTGGGCTGTAGCTCTGAGTCTATGCTGCACAACTCGAAAAAAGCCTTCTAATTTTGAGATGTAATTCTGAGAAACAGTCTTCTGGAACTCAGACTGCTGATTTTGGGGGGTGGGAGAGAAACTCTACATCAGGACACATCAAAATGTCGACAATTCCTCCCATCAATGCTTCTTAATCTAGAGTTTGTCCGGCAGATCCACTTTCTTCCTCTAGATTCTGCAATCATCTGCAATCTCTCATATCTGTGTTGTACTTCTGAGAATATTGGTTTAATAGATGTATGTATAATTAGTGGAGTGGCGAGCTATGATGCTAGATTGGATTAAGCAACAGTACTGAAAGGCAAGTTAATTCGCATGACACACTTGAATGACTGGATACAGATTATAGCAGGTGGTATTGGTAGTGGTAACAGCAATAATATCAACTGACTAACAGCAATTTAACATTTTATAATATCTCAATTTATCTGACACTGACATTTGTAGGAAATCAGCTGAATTTTGAAGGAGTTACCTATTCATTGTGGTCTGTTTCAATTGAATTAACTTTCAAGTATTTCATTCTTTTGTGACATTTCAAAGATCCTTTGGACATTGCTATGATATGAAAGGCTTTTGTATTTTGCCACAAAGGTGTATAAAATCTTGGCAATCAGAATGTTGTGTTAAATTTACATGCATTTTCCAGACAACCAATGTAAATAGTCTTTACTTTCTTCTCCTTTCCTTTGTTTTGTTTCAAAACCTCTTAAAACACCTGAATTTTCTCATTAACTAGTCCAAATCTTACAAGCTTCTTATTTTTGTAATTTCTCATCTTTGGAATTATTCTGACCAATTTGCAGTATATGGATTTAATATCCTTTCCACAATGGCGCACCCAGAATAATGTATTGCATTGCACATTACCATTGTATCTTGCAAACTGATCATTTCATTTCACACTTGGTAAATACCAGTTATGATATCCATGGTTGTTTTCAGCTAAATACTCAAAAGCACAAGTAAATTTGACCAATTTATCGTGAGCCTGGTGGTACATGCTCTCAAGTGTTTGTATCTTCTGCCTGGCGGGAGAGGGAAGGGAAGGGTGGAGGGTAATATTGTATTGCTTCAAGTTTATATTGTTGTAGCTAATGTGAACTGCTTGGGTTTCTGATGTCCACCGCTGATAGGAGTCGGGTCTGTCCATTTCAAAGCCCAAATTCGAATGGCTGTGGCTTGAACACTGGCATGCTGGTAGAAGTGCTGTCTTGCTCTTTTAAACCAGCCTACCCTCTGTTCATGCACGACTGCAACGGCAAGTGTCCATCTCACGGTCCAGGTAAACTCCAGCACAACAATCCACAGGTTCATTTTAACATATTTTACTTCTCAGATACAGATCTCCGACCAGTACCTCAGTGCCACAATGTTTATTTACTTTGAGGATCATGGCATTGAATATTTTTTATCTTATTCAATATGGTATTGAGTTTCTTTATCTTTCTCTTGGTTCTCCCAGCTATTCCGAACAACTTCGCTTCATGCCATCTTTAAAGATAATCTGCCCATCTGAATGTTGACACTTTTGGCTAGACTTTTGTCGTACGCTGATCCAAAGTGTAGATTGTCATCTCCTCTTTAAGTCACACCAATTTCATTCCATAACATATACATGTGGCAGGATTGAAGCAGGGGTGATTGAATCATGAAACATAGTGGAGAGTTGATGAAATTAATATTTACAAAGCAATGAGAGGCGTGATGCCAGCTGTCAGTTTCCTGAGGCAAAGTCACAACTGTTTCATCCAGTGTTCTCATTCTCTGAAAAATGTGCTCTCCTTTGCACCAGTAAAGGTGAAACCCAAAGGACTTTGCAGTACACCCATTCTGGAGTGTGACAGCATAGCAGAGTGTTGCTCATCACCACCATTATACTCGACTCATTCATGGATTGTTGAGAACTCTATTCACTGATCCTACTTTTGCTTATCTGTTCCTTTCCCTAGGTCATACAATAAAAATGAGCAAGGACACGTAATCTCATTTTCTGATATGATATTTTAGAAATGTCAAGGTGTCCCCAGTGAACTAAGCCTGTGTATACTGATCCTTAACCCCACTCCAGATTCTCATCCCTGTCATAGGAAGTTAGGAGAAAATGAGCGAGTAGTGAATTGAGGGGGCAAAGATGAATGTAATTGTTGGAGGACATTGCTACTGAAGTGCCTTCATTTTCAGCTACAAATAGGATTGAATATTGTGCTACAGCAGACTATGTTTGCATGTGGCAAGATCATACAATGTTTAATGGCTTTTTTTATATATTTATTTTGGGCCATGCTTGTTTAGCGTGGAAATGTATCTATAACCCTAAAAGTTTTTATGGATTTGTGGCTTTTGTAAAATGTATTATGACAAAATGGAACTCATGAAATCCCAAAGTGCTTTGCTGGATTGAATGTGAGGCTTACAAGTCTGAGTGTGTTTTTTTTTAATGACAGGGGATGTGTTTTATGGTGCGGGGGGGGGGTAAATGTGTTGCCAACAGAGGTAAACAGGACTCAACTTCTAAAGAACAAATGTCAGAACAAGATAATGCAGGAATGTTAAGGAATTAAACAACATTCCCTGCAAATGAAACACTGTACTCTGTAAAAAGTATAGAAGTGTTTGAGAGATAAGATTTTCCAGACTCTTTTCTGGAGATAGAACTTCTCTTGCAAGTAAAATAATAAATATACTATGATGTGATCCACTCTGAATTTGTTGTAGTTTGTTTCTGTACATTAGCAGATATATCAGAACGGTACATGACATTAGCTGCCCATTCTGAATTTAAGAGCTTATTGCTTTGTAAAGTAATTGCTTACCAGAGCTTATGTGGGGTTGAAGTTGGACCATGTTGGACCTCTTTTACAAAAATTACTGGGCACAATGACCAACTCAAATTTTGTATGACAGACCGTCTATTCTACTAGTCTCTAAAGACAGTGAAGTTAACTATTTTAATAGTTTGAAAATGATATTATGGTGTACATTCCAAAAATAAATGATTACTTTGCTATCAATGTTATGTGTGATAATAAGAAGACTGGTGTTAACTACAATGATACTTTGTAGAGGCCATGATTTGTATGCATTTAGACTATCAAACATCTAAGAACAATTTTTCTCTGTGCTTTCCTTTGACCACTTACTTGTGCCAAAATTTGCATGATTCCATTTGGGGATTGATTAGATTATTAGATTAGATTTTGAGGACACTCAGTCCTCGTTTATTGTCATTTAGAAATGCATGCATTGAGAAATGATACAATGTTCCTCCAGAGTGAAATCACAAAAAACAGGACAAACCAAAGACTAACACTGACAAAACCACATAATTATAACATATAGTTACAGCAGTACAAAGCAATACCATAATTTGATAAAGAGCAGACCATGGGCACGGTAAAAAAAGTCTCAAAGTCCCGATCGACTCCCGATAGTCCCGATAGCTGGTGGCAAAAGGGAGAAACTCTCCCTGCCATAAACCCCCAGGTGACAACACCTGCTGATGCATTGGAAGCACCCGACCACAGCCGACTGTGAGTACGTCCGAAAACTTTGAGCCTCTGACCAGCCCCTCCGATACAGCCTCCCGAGCGCTTTGACCTCGCCCCGGCCGCTGAACAACAAGCAAAGCCGAGGACTCGAGGCCTTCCCCTCCGGAGATTCTGGATCACACAGCAGCGGGGGCAGCGAAGCAGGCATTTCAGAAGTTTCTCCAGATGTTCTTCTGTGTTCTCACGTCTATCTTCATCAAATCAGGATTGTGCGCGGCACCCTACTTGACAGATAACAGATATCATTCACCAGAGTGGCTGCTGCAAGCTGTGTCGCGCCGCCATCTTCTCCTCCTCATAGAAAAAGTAAGCCAACATTGAGTTCCGTGGTTTCCATTTTCTGTGATACTTTTCTGATTGGTCCAAAGACCAACAACGACATATCTCTTTCCATAAAGAGACCATAGCCATTCAGCTGTGGTGGAAGTCAATCAGGTACTGCAGTTAATTATTTAAAAATGCAGTTAATTCATGAATAAATTTAGCGTGGCAGTCCAGAATTTGGCGGCTTGTCAGTAACATGGGCGTTGTGATATTTTAGTCACTAAAACACTTCAGAGTACAGTCCTTTTTGAACTTATGAAGTTCATCAGGCAGAATTCTGACAGTCAACCAATGCTGACATGAGTTGGGATCAAGTTACCACCAGTTGTTAGTCTGCATTGACATTTGTCATCCTCGTCATGTCCAGTAGTGCAATAATCAGTTTCCTTTATTGTACATTGTAATGTCTAAGTAAGAGCATTTGTCTGTGTAATGAGATGCTTTACATCACAACAGAAGATGCCGTGGGATGTTTTGAGGGAGGTGGTGTAAAATGAGCATTATAAACTGGTGAATCATAGTAATAAAAGAAAATCACGTATTTGCTGGAATAATCAAATAAAGACAACTAATGTGAGAACTTAAATTATTCTTTTGTATTGAGATGTTGGTTTCTTGCATTTAAGGTTCAACCACCTTAATTGCCTCAGCCAGTGTGTCCTATAGAGATGCTCCTGGTTTTCTTCCTTCCATCCTTCATTATTTATTGGGATACAGTGTGGAATTAGCCCTTCGAGCCACGTCACCCAGCAAACCCCTGATTTAATCCTAGCTTAATCATATGACAATTTACAATGATCAATTAACCCACCAACCAGTACATCTTTGGACTATGGGAGGAAACCAGGGCACCTGGAGGAACCCTACAGGGAGAATGTACAAACTCCTTACAGGCAGCAATCAGATGTTTGTAGTGATGGTGATTTTTAGGCATTGGGTAAGAAATTATTTTAGATGGCCTTTGTGGTGAATTCACTTTGGAGATAATAGACTAGAAGTTTATCTTTACTATTTAACTAATGCTAAATTTGGCATTTTTGATTATTACAAACCTGTTTCAAAAAACCACAAAAGATTTCAGGCTTCAAACTTTTTCCAAATTAATGTTGTAAATTTCCCTGCTATGCTCAATTTCAGCTTGTGCTCTTGTATTGATCTATTGCAATATCTATTGCAATTTTTTGCACTACCTTACTTTCCATTTTTCTATTTTCTATTTATGATTTATAATTTAAATGTTTAATATTTACTAATTTTTACTATTTTTAATATTTAATATTTGTAATCCAGGGAGTGGGAAGCACAGAATCAAATATCACTGAGATGATTGTACGTTCTAGTACCATTTGTTTGGCGACAATAAAGTATAAAGTATCTGCAGGTTGTTTGCCTTGCAGTTATGATCTAAAGTGGTAGCCCTTGCATGTGTGGTGTGCACACGTGGCACCTTCCTGCTGTGATGATTGTGGGTGCTTCAAGAATATTTGTTGCAATGATGAGAGAGGGACTTGGAGTGAATAGGCTTTCTGGATCAAAGTAAATTTATTATCAAAGTACATGTATGTCACCATATACAACCTTGAGACCCATTTTCTTGTGGGGATGCTCAACACATTTGCAATAGAATGAAACCTTAAAAGTATCAATGAAATACCACACCAACCTGGGCATTTAACCAGTGTGCAAAAGATAACGAACTGTGCAAATACAAAAAGAAAGAAATAATAATAAATAAATATTGAGAACATGAGATGAGTCCTTGAACGTGAGTCCATAGGGTGTGAGAACATTTCAGTGATGGGGTGAGTGAAGTTAACCCCTTTGGTTCAAGAGTCCGATGGCTGAGGGACAGTAACTGGTCCTGAATCTGGTGGTGTGAGTCACGAGGCTCCTGTACGTACTTCTGATGGCAGCCATGAGGAAAAGAGCATGTGGTGGTGGTGGGGTCCTTGATGGTCGGTGCTGCTTTCCTGCGACAATGTTCCTTGTAGATATGCTCAATGGTGGGGATAGCTTGACCTGTGATGGATTGGGTGGGCCATGTCCACGATTTTTGTAGGATTTTCCTTTCAAGGGCATTACTGTTTCCATGCCAGGCTGTGATGCAGCCAGTCAATATACTCTCCACCTTACATCTTTACATGTGGAAAACTGTATCTTCTGCAGGCATGTATATTGGAAGGAGATCAAAGTTCCTCTTAGCAGGAGGTTGCTAGTGAAGGTTATGTAGGAAGCTATATTACATGAGTGCAGTCTATAAATACCAGTATTTCAGGGAAGCCTGCAATTTGTTTTTCTGCCGTGTGCGACAGAAAAGCAGTTGGAGGCTTCTGTCCTTGCCTATGGAGTTTGGATGACCTTCCTTAAGCAGTGGTTAGCAGCAAACTAAAATTTTGCAGAGATCATCAGCATCAGCAGCCTGAAAGGATTTTAAAGTTAGGAATCTGAGTGACCATGACTTTGACTTCCTCAGGCGGAGTAACCTAGCCATGGCATCACAGGAAGTCACATCTTCAACGCAGTCCATCTTGGTGAAATCCTGCCTGTATCGAGAGAGTTCCAGCCAGTAACCACAGCTAGGGTCCTGTCACCCTGCTGGGTGGGTAGTGTCTTTAGTGCTGAGCCCTTCACTGCCATCCCACACTTGGTCTCCATTGCTGCTTAGTACATTCATATTTCAAATGTACATTCAGTCGTGTCAACATTTAAAATAAAATCTCAGCACCATAACCACTTGGTAAATTGATTTATTGTTGCCACATGTATTGAAGTAGAGTGCAAAACTTGTCCTGCATACCTTTCATACAGATCCATTCATTACAGCAGTGCATTGACATAGTACAAGTGTCAGAGTCCTCTCTCAGGCAATATCCCCACCTTGAAGCCTTAACTTCTTTCAGTTGGCTACGTTTGAAAGATCATATCATACACTACACACTCTCAACAGTTCTGAGCTCTCCTGTGGGAAAAGATAACCAGACAGAAAAAATATGTTCCAGGATCTGATTAAAATCTCTATAAAGTGCAACATCTACAATGATTCTTGGCAATTTCTGGCTCATGACTGCTCAGAGAAGGAGTATTCAGATTGACAGTGACAGACATCCCAACTCTCCCGGAAGTTCCGAGAGCCTCCCGCATATGAATAGTGGCTCCCTGATGCCCGCAAATTATATACAATATCACAGAAATCAATTTTTTTGAGAGCGAGCGAGAGAAAGCAAGCGAGAGAGAGAGAGCGCGAGAGCAAGCGAGCGAGGGAGTGAAAGAGCGTGTGAGAGAGTCAGAATGCGAGAGCAAGCAAGCAAGAGAGCGAGAGAGAGAAAGCAAACGAGAGAGAGAGAGCGCAAGAGCAAGCAAGCGAGAGCGCGAGAGACCATGAGAGAGAGAGTGCGAGAGAGAGCGAAAGCACGCCATGGCAGAGTGTTCCGAAAAAAAAGAAAATATAAAACGTACGTCACCCCAGACTACACTAAAGTGTAGCCCTGCCTAATAGGGGTCAAAGAGAATGACAGTGTTGTTCGTTTGCAACAGTGACTTTTCTATTGCCCATGGTGGATTAAAACTATAAAAGACATGTTGAGGTGAGTTTAACAAGTGTCATTCGTTCATTAGCATAGCTAACGTTATTTAAACTAGCTGGCTGGCTGCTAAGGAGCTACTCTATTGCAGACATTCCACCTCAACCGGAAGTTTCCTGCAAATTGATGGTGCTACCTTCCTGAAATCAGTTTTTGCAGGGTGGGATGTCTGCAGAACACAGAACCTTGAGTCCATGTATTTGAGAGTAAGTGGAGACCCTGATAAGCTGCAGAAGAGCATACTAACTTCATAGACTACTATCCACTCCATCAGCCAGCATCTGCCCTGTCTGTGCAAGTTCCATGTATTTTGTTCCATGCAATTTCCACATTGGCATAATCCCTGAATCCCTGCAGTCAGAAGTAAAGCATCATTCTAGATGCTGAGAGATTGGCAGAGAAGGTCAGTCTATTTACATCACCTCTCAGGGAATCTGTTCCTTTACTAATGACTTTAATACACCTTTTTCACCTCGCACTATTAGCCTTTTGTCAATTAATTGCTTCTCCAATCTTTTTGACTGGCTGTGCATATTTAAGGTCATAGATGAATGTCAATCAAGCAGCCAGTTTCAACCTAGATGGTGTTTTGTAGGTAATGTATTTATTGCAGATTGAATCACTTGGTCAAAACTCTTGAGTGAGAAGCATGCACATTCTGCCAGAGACTTCATTGAAAATATACTGTAACTTTTTTACCAAGCACCTAAAGCAGTTGTCTAAACATTATCACAGCGCTGATTGTGTGAGTTTGCTGTCACTTAATACGTTGTTGTGCTTCTAATTACAACAATGACTATGTTTCAGAAGTTCTGTTTTGGCTGTAATGGTCTTGGATGTTCTGAAATCATTGCTGGTGTAAAATAAATTTGTGTTATTTTCTTCTGTTGGCTTATTGCAGAAAAACATTGGCAAGAAAGCAGTAAAGGAAGTGCTGCATGTGATTTTGACCACTATCTGGGGCTGTAAAAAAAAGAGAAGGAAGCTGTGGTAAACCATGTATATATGTTGTAACTCGGTTACCTGTCTGGACACACACCTCTGCTGACTGCCCCTGTGGCTCCTCCCACAGAGTCCTGTATAAAGGTGTTTGCCTTGCCCCTCCCCCTCAGTCCGGGGGCAGACACTCACTGTGGAGGTCGTATTGTACAGCGAATAAAAGCCTTTCAGTATTTTTACCAAACCTCAGTCTTTTGGAGTAATGGAAGGTGCTTCAATTTTATTTGCTGTACATTTTAAAACATGGAACAGGCCCTGAGACCAGAAAAATTAGACCTCCATCCGCAAATGCCTGACGCTGGAAACACTTTCGAACTCTGGCTGGCCTGCTTCGAAGCGTATCTAGAGGAGATTAAAGCGACCGACCCCGTAGCGAAGCACAGAGTTCTACTCTCCAGGGTCAGTCCACGGGTTTATTCGCTGATCAGAGACCAGCCGAACTACGACGGCGCGATGAACGCACTCAAAAGACAATACCTGCGGCCGATAAACAGCGTCTATGCTCAGCATCGCTTAGTGACACGGCAACAACGGTCCGGGGAATCGAGTGCTGAGTTTGTCTGGGCCCTACAGACACTCGTGCGGGCCTGCAATTGCCAGGAACTGACAGCGGCGCAGCATGCAGAACACCTAGTGAGAGACGCCTTCGTTACGGGGATCAGGTCAGTGTACGTGCGCCAGCGGCTGCTGGAAAAAGCCGATCTTACCCTAAGTTCAGCGATCGAGTTGGCTGATACGTTGGAGGCCGCTCTGCATAACTCCGAGGCTCTCCAGGCACGCGATCCCCCGATGGCCTCGTGGGCGCCGCAGACCCCGTAACCTGTCGGCGAATCGACCTCGGCTGCCACCAGTCGTGAGTCCGCGAAGTGCTACTTCTGCGGACTGGAGAAGCACCCCCGGAAACGCTGCACGGCCCGACAAGCTACCTGTTCCAGCTGCGGAAAGAAGGGCCACTTCGCCAAGGTCTGTAAGTCAAAACCGCGAGCAGGATCGAGCAGCGCCGCGTGCGAGACGTGGGGGTCGCCATCTTGCCTGCTGCCATTTTCCCTGCATGCCACCACCACGTGCGAGACATGGGGGCGGCCATCTTGGTCGGCGCCACCTCCCACCGCCTATGACCAACGGGTGCTCACGGGGCACCCCACCACTCCAGACCAAGACAGCGACCCCACCCTCGCTTCCGTGACCCTCGACCAAAGCGCTCCCCACCAGCTCGCAAGGTCAATGATGGACATCCTGGTGGAGGGGCACAGGACAAGCTGCCTGTTTGACACAGGCAGCACGGAGAGTTTTATCCACCTGGACACGGTGCAGCATTGTGGACTCATGATACAGCCGGTAAGTCAGAGGGTCACCATGGCCTCCGGGTCACATACAACAGACATCCGGGGGGGTTGTACAGCGACGCTAGTGGTGCAGGGCACAGAATATCGGGACTTTACGTTACTGGTCTTGCCTCAACTGTGTGCCCCTGTGCTGTTGGGGTTGGACTTCCAGAGCCACCTGAAAAGCGTGACAATGGAGTATGATGGGCCCCTCCCGCCAATTACTGTCATAAATCCCCTGTTTTGTAGAGATACGTCACATACCCCGCTACTGACCACACACACACACCAACCCATGCATCCCACCCAACATCATGCCAACTGCCACACTACCGACACCACTTGCGGCCTCTCCACCCTCAGGATCCCTCCCCCACCGCTGTTCGCCAACCTGACCCCCGACTGTAAACCTGTGGCAACTAAAAGCAGGAGGTACAGCACGGGGGACAGAGCTTTCATTAAGTCGGAGGTGCAGCGGCTGCTCAGGGAGGGGGTCATTGAGGCAAGCACAAGTCCTTGGAGGGCCCTGGTGGTGGTTGTTCAGAACAGGGAGAAGAATAGGATGGTCGTGGACTATAGCCAGACCATCAATAGGTTCACGCAGCTCAACGCGTACCCTCTACCCCGCATCGCGGATATGGTCAATCAGATAGCACAGTACAAGGTGTACTTGAGCATAGATCTAAAATCCGCTTACCATCAGCTCACCATCCGCCGGGAGGACCGCCCTTACACTGCCTTCGAGGCGGATGGCAGGCTTTATCAATTCCTGCGCGTCCCCTTTGGTGTCACGAATGGTGTATCTGTCTTCCAGAGGGCAAGGACCGGATGGTGGACCAGTGCCAACTGAAGGCCACGTTCCCATATCTGGATAACATCACCATCTGCGGTCACGACCAGCAGGATCACGACAACAACCTCCAAAAGTTTCTCCAAGCGGCCAAATCTTTCAACCTCACCTATAACAAGGACAAGTGTGTATTTGGGACCACCCGACTTCCTATCCTTGGGTGTGTCGTGGAGAATGGAGTCATTGGCCCTGACCCCGACCGTATGCGCCCCTTGTTGGAACTCCCTCTTCCCAATACCCTCAGAGCCCTCAAAAGGTGCCTGGGCTTCTTTTCATATTACGCCCAATGGGTCTCTAACTATGCAGACAAGGCCCGCCCCCGGTCAAGTCCACCACATTCCCCCTCTCTGCTGAGGCCCACGCGGCCTTCAACCGCATAAAAGGGGACATTGCCAAAGCAGCAATGCATGCGGTGGATGAGGCCATTCCCTTCCAAGTAGAGTGTGACGCCTCCGACTTTGCGCTGGCTGCTACCCTCAACCAGGCGGGAAGACCGGTGGCATTCTTCTCCCGTACCCTTCAAGGCCCTGAAATTCGGCACTCTGCGGTAGAGAAAGAGGCCCAGGCCATAGTGGAAGCTATAAGGCACTGGAGGCACTACCTTGCCGGCAAAAGGTTCACCCTGCTAACTGACCAGCGCTCAGTCGCGTTCATGTTTAATAATCAGCAGCGGAGCAAAATCAAAAATGATAAAATTCTGAGGTGGAGAATCGAACTCTCCACCTACAACTATGACATCATGTACGGGCCTGGGAAGCTCAACGAGCCCTCCAATGCCCTATCCCGGGGAACATGTGCCAGCGCGCAGATCGACCGGCTATACGCCCTACATGTAGACCTTTGCCACCCGCGAGTCACTCGGCTTTTCCACTTCGTGAAAGCCCAGAACCTGCCTTACTCCCTTGAGGAGATCAGGACGATGACCAGGGACTGCCAAGTCTGCGCAGAGTGCAAACCGCACTTCTACCGACCTGAAAAGGCACCACTCATCAAGGCCACCCGCCCCTTTGAGCGACTGAGTGTTGACTTTAAGGGCCCCCTTCCCTCCACCGACCGCAATGTGTACTTTCTTAACGTAATTGACGAGTACTCGCCGTTCCCCTTCGCCATCCCCTGCCCCGACACCACTACCATGTCAGTTATAAAAGCCCTGCGCAAGCTCTTCACTCTGTTCGGATACCCATGCTATATCCACAGTGACAGAGGGTCCTCGTTTATGAGTGACGAGCTGCGCCAATATCTACTGGCTAGGGGAATTGCAACCAGTAGGACCACGAGCTATAATCCCCGGGGGAATGGACAGGTGGAGAAGGAGAATGGCACAGTGTGGAAAACCACACTCTTAGCCCTCAGGTCAAAGGGACTGCCGGTCTCCCGCTGGCAGGAGGTCCTTCCCGAGGCACTCCACTCCATCCGCTCCCTGTTATGCACATCCAACAATGCCACCCCTCATGAGCGGCTCTTTTCTTTTCCCAGAAAATCGACCACTGGAACCACCCTACCATCTTGGCTGACGTCCCCGGGGCCAGTGCTGCTCCGGAAACATGCGAGAAGCAATAAATACTCCCCAATAGTCGAGAGGGTTCACTTACTTCATGCAAACCCCCAGTATGCCTATGTGGTTTTACCTGATGGGCGGGAAGACACGGTCTCCATCCGCGACCTGGCACCCGCAGGAGCTCCGGGCCCCTACCCTGAACACTCTGTGGTGACTATTGACCCCATACCCACCAATGTATGTACCTACGAGACACCGTGCACCCCAAACCCTATACAGACACCACACGACACTCCCATACCGGGCGCGACGCACACGCACGAGGGATTAACGCCTAACGTGCTGGCACCTGAAGTCAGGCCGGAGCCAGCACAACCGCCATCGCCGGTGCAATCACCACCGGTGCTACGTAGATCACAGCGACGGACTCGACCGCCTGATAGACTTGACCTGTAAATATACTTCTTGTAAATATTGTCAGTCACTTCACCCCGCGGGACTCTTTTTAAAAAAAGGAGGGGTGAATGTGGTAAACCATGTATATATGTTGTAACTGGGTTACCTGTCTGGCCACACCCCTCTGCTGACTGCCCCTGTGGCTCCTCCCACAGAGTCCTGTATAAAGGTGTTCACCTTGCCCCTCCCCCTCAGTCCGGGGGCAGACACTCACTGTGGAGGTCGTATTGTACAGCGAATAAAAGCCTTTCAGTATTTTTTACCAAACCTCAGTCTTTTGGAGTAATTGAAGGTGCTTGAGAAGCAAAATAAAATTTATGCAGAGAACAGCACTTTGATGCTGTAACAGCAAGTTGCATTTAAAAAAAACACTTTAGTCCACCCACTTCAATCATAGCCTACAAGGAATGATTAAAATATGTGAAATCTATTGAATAGTTGTGAAGTTGAGGCTTATGACAGGGAAGTAAAACCTCAATACTGGTGAAATAAAAAGAATTTTATGAAGAATTACTGCTTTTTTGAGGTTTAATTGGCTATACGTAATGAAAGGAATGGGCCAGATTAAACTGGCTCCACTACACTACCCTATCCGCCATAGCACCTCATACCTTATGGTAAAAAAAACTCCATAAACGTCTCTCTCCCAGCCCCACATATACATCCGCAATTCCTACCCTCAAACCTAATCCCAAGGTCCAAGGGGGCACACCCCCACAAACCCGCAGCCACTGCACTACCCTATCCACCAGAGCCCTACATGCTCACCACACAGAGCTCTACAACCTGATCTCTCCCAACCCAACATATACATCCACCAGCCCTACCCTCAAACCTAATCCTAAGGTCCAAGGGGGCACACACCCCCACAAACTCAATGATGTGAAAGGAGGGGCAAGATCCAATAAAGGCAGGTGATAGACCTGGTTAATGAAGGCGTGGGGCCAGATCAAAGTGGCAGGGTTGCGAGACACAATCTCAAATGACGAGATCAAGAAGCACAGGAGGGCTGATTCGCCTTTCACTTCTGGTGTAAGCCATATTGCTTGCCACTTATCAGTTTTCACATTGTAAATATCAATGCTTCTTTATCCTGAGTCACTTTCCAAGTTATCAGATAGTTAATCGACAGCATGCAGATCAGTGCTCTTTTTAAAATTGCAACTTGACTTGTTATCTTTTTCTCTTCCCTGTGCAGTCCATTTATTTTTGATTGTTCAACATGATTTTAAAATCAGAATCTGGTTTATTATCACCGGCATGTGTCGTGAAATTTGTAAACTTAACAGCAGCAGTTCAATGTAATACATAATGTAGAAGAAGAGAAAAATATCAATAATAAATAAGTAAATTAATTAAGTATAGATGTATTGAATAGGTTTAAAAAGTGAGGTAGTGTTCACGGGTTCAGTGTCCATTTGGGAATCGGATGCAGAGGGGAAGAAGTTGTTCCTGAATCGCTGAGTGTGTGCCTTCAGGCTTCTGTATCTCCTACCCGATGGTAACAGTGAGAAAAGGGCATGCCCTGGGTGCTGGAGATCCTTAATAATGGACGCTGCATTCTGAGACACCACTCCTTGAAGATGTCCTGGGTACTTTGTAGTCTAGTGCCCAAGATGGATCTGACTAAATTTACAACCCTCTGCAGCTTCTTTCAGTCCTGTGCAGTAGCAAACCCCACCACCCCATACCAGACAGTGATGCAGCCTGTCAGAATGCTCTCCACGGTACATCTATAGAAGTTTTTGAGTGTAATTGTTGACATACCAAATCTCTTCAAACTGCTAATGAAGTAGTCACCGTCTTGCCTTGTTTATAACTGCATTGATATGTGTCCTACTATGTTGCATTTTTTTGTGAGCTCCACCTTTAAACCTGCTTTGGTGTTGTGTCTGAGGGCCCCTGCCACAATGGTAACACAGTTTGTTTGGCCAGGCTGGTTTCTGTTTCGGCATTGCAATTTTGTTGCTCCCTACTTTCATTCCTGGCTGTAACTCAATTGTGTCTCTGTTTCCAGTTTCAATTGAAACAGCTATTTCAACTACTCTTTTAAATGTAAGTTGTGCTTCAGTTGGGAACTATTTTTGTGTGCTTTCTTGTAAGATTTCACAAACTAAATGATCTCTCAGTGCATCACTAAGCCTGTCATTGAACTGACAATGCTCAGGCAACTACTTCAATTCAGCCTCATAAGCTGAAATGGACTCCCCTTCTTTTTGATTCCGCTTATGAATCCTAAAGCAGTCTGCAATCAATAATGGTTTTGGTTATGAATATTCCTGCAGTACTTGCACGATATTAGCAAAGCTCATTTTGGCTGGTTTGGTTGGAGCAAACTGTGTCCCTTTAAATGCAATGCCCTCAGCTAACTTGGTACTTGTCTCTCATTGGCTATTCAATTTCCTTTAAAATATTCTCAATTTGCGCCACATACAA
Organism: Mobula hypostoma; assembly: GCF_963921235.1. Lineage (NCBI taxonomy): Eukaryota > Metazoa > Chordata > Chondrichthyes > Myliobatiformes > Myliobatidae > Mobula > Mobula hypostoma. The sequence goes on along the minus strand of NC_086104.1, from coordinate 22,741,342 downwards.
TATCCAGCTAACTGTTGTGTTATGGAACGCATCGATCTTTACGATGTGGCCAGCCATTTCTGCTCTTTTTTATGATTATTATCACCTGATACTCACTGTTTATGAACCTATGAATTCTTCTGTTTTTTTGCCTTTTTAATAAAAAACTCAATTGTGTCTTCCCTTCCAAAGAACACAGGCTGTGCTGCATTTTAACTCTAATGTCTCACTGCACTTGCACAGATAGGTAGTCATCTCAGGTTCATTTTAAAAATACATTGTTGCTACATTTCTTTTGTGAAATCGAAAACATTGAACTAATTAAAAGAAAGACTTGAGAGTCAAGAGATAAGAGTATGTTCGTTTCATTTTACTTCAAGCAAAGTGTGCACCTATCAAGTGGTAGCATTATGATGTATGAGATTCACTTATTTTACAAATAACATAGTGGATTATTTAGATGAAGAGAAATGCTTAATCAAACAATATATCTACAATAGTTCTCAAATACTGCTGAAATATTAAATACACAATATGAGGAAAAAGCAAAATGAAGTAAAATTAGAACTTGTGCAAGATGGAAATGGTCTGCAGTTAGCTGGGAAGTAGCTCGACACTCAGCACTTAGTAAAGTGAAAATAGAGTCATGGAGACATCATTTGTGATTTGATTTGCCTTGCAGGGAATTTGTACTTGGAAAGTTAGAGGTTCAGTAGTTATTAATATTTCCGGTAGACTTGCCTTGTGGGGCACCTGCTCCTCCTGACAGCACAAAACAGGTTAAAATAAAACTCAGCCCTGCTCTCAATGGAGAACCCAGAGTATTTAAGCACTCTGGGCATGCAGGCAAATTTGCAGACAGATCATGTTTGTGGTACATGTGCAGAGATGGACCTTACAGACTTGGATGATCATTCAAACAGGTTAAAATTTAAGGGAACAAACATCAAAAGTGTAGATGTTGGAAATTTGAAGAAAACACAAAATGCTGGAAACACCCCTGCCAGAAAACATCTGCAGAGAGCGAACTGGAATAAGACGTCCTGGATACATAATGTTAACAATTTCTCCTTAAGCAGTTGCTGCCTGACTTTAGTGTTTCCAGCATTATCTGTTTTTGTCAACATTAGGCAGTGAGGTTTCTGCTATTGTAGACAGTGTAATCTGGCTGAGAGGTGCCACAACAGCAGCCTCTTACTGAATGACAGCAAGACCAAGGAGCTGATTATTGTCTTCAGGAGGAGGAAACCAGAGGTCCATGAGCCAGCCCTCATCAGGGGATCAGAAGTGGAGAGAGTCAGCAACTTTAAATTCCTTCATGTTATCATTTCAGAGGATCTGTCCTGGGTCTAGCACATTAAGTGCAATTACAAAAAAAAGCACGGCAACACCACTACTTCCTGAGAAATTTGCAAATATTCAGCTTGATATCTAAAACATTGATAAACTTTGTGGGGTGGAGAGTTTATTGACTGCATCACCGTTTGGTATGGAAACACCAGTGCCTTTGTATGGAAGAAATCCTACAAAACTTAGTGGATATGGCCTAGTCCCTCATGAGTAAAGTCCTTCCCACTAATGAGCAGATCCATACTGAGTATCATTGCAGGAAAACAGTGCCCATCATCAGGGACCCCCACCTCCCTGGCCATGCTCTCTTCTCAATGCTCACATCAGAAAGAAGGTACAGTCACCTCAGGACTCACACCACCAAGTTCAGGAACAGTTATTACCCCTCAACCATCAGGCTCTTGAACCAGAGGGGATAACTTCACTTGCCCCATCACAGAACTGTTCCCACAACCTATGGACTCACTTTCAAGGACCCTTCATCTTATGTTTTTGATATTTATTGTTTTTTTTTTCTTTCGTATTTGCACAGTTTGTCTTCTGCACATTGGTTGTTGGTCTGCCCTGTTGGGTGTGGTCTTTCATTGATTCAATTATAGTTCTTGGATTTGCTGAGAATGTCTGCAAGAAACCAAATCTCGAAGTTGTATACAGTGACATATATGAACTTTGTTAATAAATTTACTTTGAACTTTATCTGGATTATACGCTTCCAGTTCTGCCCCGCAGGAGAATCTACACTTCCTTTCATGCTTCTGTACTGTAATATCCTTTCCTTCAGCCAGGATTTTACAGTCTTACCATTCTCACTCTGGGAGTGGAATGGATATTAAAAATGATTGCAGGCAGAAATAGAATGTATTTTAATTTCTGCCTGTGTTGATCCTGTTAATTTTTAATTTCACTTTTTAAAGATCTAACATTAAATAATAGGGCCTTTGCCAGAATATCATGGCAGAGAAGTACTGATATTTGGCTATTCTGTCAGCTCCAGTTGCATTCCAATCACTTTGTAATCAAATTAATAAGCAACCTGTCACGCCCATCTTGTTAAAAATTATGAGCTTAATAAATTAGATTTTGAATTATGTAACTTTAGTCTTATAAAAATTACATCAGACTGGGGAATTACTTGGGGCAGGGGCTGAGAATAAATGTGACTAAGATGCTTCTGAAGCTTTGTGCAAGGCTTTCTCTTCTGTTCTGTTCAAACTCCCTCTCTCTGGATGTCCTTGTTCTTATTTTACTGGTGTTGGTTTCATCGACGTCTCTTCATTTTCGAGGAGGATTTTCCTCATTCTTACAATTTTGCTCTTTTTGTCTTCTCTCTCGCCCCTACCAACTTTTAAATTTTGCCACTGTTTTAAGTGTTGGAAACAAGCAGGTTTCCTAATCTGTAAACTACAACTTTTAGACATAAGTGGATGAAAGGGTCCATGCTACTTTACAGTCATTTCACAATTAACTCCATACGGATTTGTCAAAGATGTCCGATTTTGATTCAAAGTTTAATGACCTAAGATGGGAGCCACCTGGATTGTAGTCCGTTATTGCAGAATAATATTCTGAAACATGTTAGAAAGCAAAAGGTTGGCGATTTTTGTGGAGCATAAGATGGAAACCATCTTTATCATGCTAGGAATATATAAAAGCAGGTATAAACCAGTGAGTCATATGCGCTGTAAATTCTGCATAATGGAAATGACTGGTTGATTTCTAACAAGACTATGTTTGAATATTTAGCGGTAAGATTAAATTTTACAGAAAATTATCATCAAGAAGCAATTGTGCAAAATTAGGAAATGTGTACTAAAGTTAACAAGGAATTAAGACTGAGCAAGGTGGATTTAGAAAGAATGTTTTGTTGCTCTTCAGCAGTTTGACATATGGAATATGATTTCTATTGTTTCGAACAATCCCAGGGGAGCGGAAACTTGACCACAGTTCATCCTTCCCCATAAGTTGCCAAGTTTATTGATGTAATACTTAATTAGGATTGATATTTGGATAAGTACTGTAAGATTCATCAGCCTCATGGGTGTAATGTGATACCTTGGTCTGTGTTCCAACATGGCATTCTATTTCTTTGGCAGAGTGTGAATGCCATACATCCTCTTCTGGCTCCGAGACATTGGCTGGGAATGTACTGAATTGGATTGCAATTGGATATGACCCTGCAGTGGACACAGGCCTGCTCTTTAAATGTTGAGAAGGTGGGAGGGCATGTTCTCGGACATCATGCTTTGCCAGTCTAGGCGTCTGAATGGATTATAACCTCAAATAGAAACCAGTGATGTTGTTTGTGCTGGAACGTTTTCCAGCTGAGAAGAGGTTTTACAATTGGCATAACATAGTGATAGTCCTTTCCTGCCTTTCATGTAAACACTCAATCTAATGCCTCACCACTGCAGAATTCCACAATGATGTTCTAAAGAGCTATATGGAAAATCTTGCTAAGTATCACTTTAATACCACTGCTGCTTTTAAAACCCTTCATATTTATGTTCAAGGTTGCAGTCCTTTGTTGCGAAGAAATATTCTAGAATGTGTCGGAAAACCAAATGTTGGGTGCTGTTATAAAGAGGATCAACAAATGTAGAAGTCACCCTTTTTTGTGTTCATTTCAAAGTATCTGGACAAGAGATTGAGGATATATGACTTTTGGACTTCTGAGAACTCTCTTTCTGCTACAGAGATGCAAAATTAAGAAAACCTAAATAAAATCATGTTGGAAACCTGAAACATAAAGAGAGAATCACTCAGAAGGTCAGACATTTTGGCTAGCCCAATGTTTGTGCAGTGTGGTGCCTCAAAGCAGCAGAGACCAGAGTTCGGATGTGACCTTGGGTGCTGTCTGTGTGGAGTTTGCATGCCCACTCACTCTCGCTAACCTTGTGCATTTTTCCTGGGTGCTCCAGTGTATTCCCACATCTCAAAGAATTATGAATTGGTCAGGTAATTGGTCATCGTTGAGGCCCACCATTAGTCTTAGTGGACCACAGATATTGCATCTTAACTGTCCATGTGATATGCAAACCATGGCAGTACAATATGGAGAATAAGCTGTTGCCCATGCAACAGGCTCCCTCTCTCCACGCAGCTGATGAATCCAAAGAAATGGCAGAAACTGATGCAGGTGGACACCAGCAGCTGTCAATCATCATTGAACTCAACTTTTGTTGCCTTAGGGACTCCAGCGCTTGATTTTTTTTTTCCGTCAGGATTTACTCCCGAAGCCTTCTCCATGAGTAGGTTTAGCCATAAGGCAGCAGTGGTTTGAGATCAGAGTTTTCCTTCTGGACGATCTGCCTACCACGGCTGACGAGCCCCGTCTTCCCGAATCCGTCACAGCGAATTGCCCCAGCTGTAAGTGTGGGTTATAATGTGAGGTAAGGAATGGGAGTGTGGGAGGAATGAAACGGGATTAGAGTAGGATTTGTGCAAGGTTGGGCTAAAGGACCCGTTTCTGGGCTACATTTGTTTATTGGCATTGAAATTGTTTATTATTGTTTGGTGTAGCGAGGTACAGTGAAAAGCTTGTCCTGCATTCTGTTCATTCAGGTCAATTCATTACACAGTGCTTTGAGGTAATGTAAGGCAAAACCATAACACAATATAGGTTAAAGTGCAAAAGCTACAGACAGTGTAGTGTGGGGAGCCAGTAGGATGCAAGATAATAACAAGGTGGATTGTGAGGTCAATGGTCTTGTTTTTCGAACGAGGGAACGAATCCAACGTCTTATAACAGCAGTGTGGAAGCTGACCTTGAACTTAGTTGTATATACTCCTGGGCATTGTTATCTTCAGCCCAGTGGAGAAGGGAGGAGAGAATAGCCCTAGTGGCTGATTATACAGGCTGCTTTAATAAGGCAGTGAGAAATATGGACAGTCTATGGAGGCCAGTTTCCCTGATTGGCTGGGCTGTGTCCATAACTCTCTGCATTTTCTTACAGTCACAGGCAGTGCATTTGCCATACCAAGCTCGAATGCATTTGTATGCCATGCTTTGTAAGGTGTATTGAGCCTGCCAAGGAAGCAAAGGCATTGGTAAGCTTCTTTGGCCCAGTAGCTGAAGTGTTTGGAACAAGACAGGCTATTTGTGATATTCCCTGTGTCACAGATAAGTACAGCACTGAAACAGACCCTTCAGCCCATCTTGTCTATGCCGGATAATGTAAGCTGCCTCGTCCCATTAAACCTGCACCCGGACCACAGCCCTCCGTACCACTGCCATCTATGTTCCTATCCAAACTTTTCTTAGCCCTTGAAATGGAGCTCGCATGCACCACTTGTGCTGGCAACTCATTCCACACTCTCATGATCCTCTGGGTGAAGAAGTTTCCCCTCATGATCTCCTTAAACTTTCTACTTTTCACCCTTCACCCATGACCTCAAGTTCCACCCAACCTCAGTGGAAACAGCCTGCTTGAATTTACCCTACCTATACCCCTCATAATTCTGTATACCTCTATCAAATCTCTTCTCAACCTTCTACATTCCAAGGAACAAATTCATAATCTATTCAATCTTTCCTTATAACTCAGGTCCTCCAGTCCCGGCAACATCCTTGTAAATTTTCTCTGTACTCTTTCAGACTTATTTACACCTTTCCTATAGGTAGGTAACCAAAATTGCTCACAATGCTCCAAATCTGGTATCACCAACTTCTTTTAAACTTCAACATACCATCTGCTTAAAGCTCTCAAACCTCTTCAACTCAGCTCTGTTGATGTAAACGGGAGGCATGGCCACCCCTGAAGTCAATGACAAGCTCTCATTGTTTTTTGCGAAACAGCCCACTGTGGTAGTATCATCTGCAAATGTGTGGATAGAATGAGAGCAGAATCTGGCCCTGCTGTCATGAGTGTGCATTTTGTAGAGTAGGAGGCTGAGGATGCAGCCCTGTGGTACATCAGTTTTGAGAATAATCATGGCAGAGGCATTGCTGCCTCTTATTGGTTGGGGTTTTCATGAATAAGTTGAGGATCGAGTTGCCGAGGGAGGGTCTAGAGTTTGATGAATTTGCTTGGAATTGTTACATTGAAGGTGGTACTGTAATCAGCAAAAAATAGTCTAATGCAGGTGACTTTACTGTCTAGTTGACTTGGGCCATAGAGCTATTTCTCTCTGACTCCATCTCATCTTTCCAAGACTCCACTTATCTCTGATTAGTTGGGAGAGGAAACAAAGACCTACTGCCACATTGATAATTAGAATTGTACAAAGTATGACAGTGACTGAGGTTTTATATCATTGTTGACTTTAACTGAGCACACCTCATCCTGTAAGGATAGAAGATGTGTAAATAGTTCAACTGTGGATACTTTCTAAAAGAATGTTATGGTGCAGCCTGAAATGTGTAATCATTGAGGATGCCTTCCTCACCAGTGATAGATATGCAGCTATCTTGGCAATATTAATCACTTTATCCAGCCGATTCCCAGTACCACTATCCTATAATCCACCTATTCAACATGATCTTAAACATTGACATTGCAACCTTAGCCATTCGTAACTGAGGAGAATTCAGAGTTGCTTATCTTGGTGAGGAAATATGAGACCCAAGTTTCTGTTTAAAATCTTTGATTACTTTAGTCTTGCATCCTTTATTCTTCACAACTGAGCTTCTGGAGCACAAGGGATTCTTCAGATGCTGTGAGCAACACACTCAAAATACTGGAGGAACTCAGCTGGTCAGCAGCATCAATGGAGATGAATAAACTGTCGATGTTTCGGACTGAGACTCTTCGTCAGGACTGGAAAGGAAGGAGGAAGATGCCAGAATAAAAAGGTGGGTGATGAGGGAAAGGAGTAGAAGCTGGAAGGTGGTAGGGGAATCGAAGTGGTTGAGGGAGGAGCTTCAGGAAGCTGTTTCTATCTACACTGCCTCTTTCTTTCATTGTTCATCTACTCATTTCAAGTATCCACTGGTTGAAGAAGTAATCTGAAATCTAAATTCTTTTATCCGAGTAAGACATTACTGTGACTGCATCTGAGTCAATGGAAGTCGGTGCACCAATTAGAGTAAGTGAACTCCAAATGCAGAAATGTCTAATTTTCAACACTGTTCCTTCTCAGCTCTTGAGCCAGTGTAAATTAAGATGGAGATAATTTCTCTTTGGATCTTCAACTGGCAATTGTCCTTGGAAGTAGGAAGCATACCTGGATGAATGAAAGGAGAAGTGAGAGTTAAAAGGAGCCTTGAGTGAGTGATCTGCAGACACTGGTGAATTGCCATAGGTACCAGATCTGTAGGTTGCATCTTAAACTGGCAATGAGTTCACAGGAAGAACGTACAGATATTAAAACAGAGGAAAAAAGTCCATTTGAGCCAACCAGTACTGAAGTTTACTATTTACACTACCACATACATACATCTCCCACTAGATTTGCCCTCTTTTAGCTTCTCTTTATTCACTAATCCAACTTGTTCTTGGTTGCTGATAGCCCCAAACTAACACAAGAAATGAACCCCACAATACTAGTGGTGCAAAAAATTATTTTGCTGTTATCCGACACTCTGGCATTTGATTGTCTGTATAGCACTTCCTTTTATTCTGACTTCTCAACTGGTGCAAACTTCTTCTGTCCACCTTGTTGCTTTATGTCCTATTAAATACCCTCAGAGATGGCATTTATGTATAGTTCACCAAAACATCCACGTAGATCTTTAGCTTCAACATCAAAGATTCTCACCACCCAGGCCATGCTCTTTTCTTGGGGTTGCCATCAGGAAGAAGGTACAGTTGCCTCAGGACTCGCATCACCAGGTTCAAGAACAATTACTACCCCTCAGTCATCAGGCTCTTGAGCAAAGAAGGATAACTACACTCATTTAAGGACTCTTTTATCTTGTTATTTCATGCTTGTTATTATCTGCATTTGCACAGTTTTATAGTTTACAGTTCTTGATGTTTACAGTTTACAGATCCTGTGTGAAGCTACTATTCTATAGATTTGCTAAGTATGCCTGCAGAAAAAGAATCTCAGGGTTGTATGTGGTGACATGTATGTACTTTGATAAATTTTACTTTGAACTTTCTGAACTTGAGCAGGGGGAGAAAAAGTTCTGTGAAATGGAGCAGCCCTATTGTAGCTGTCTAGGAGGCAGTAAAAATGATAACCAAGAGGTGGGAGTGGGGTGTTGGGGGTGATTAGCAATAGTTGTGTGACACAGTTTGGATGAAGAAGAGAGGGATTGGAGAGACTACAACAGATGTGGAGTGATAGGTGACCAGGTTAACACTAGAATGAGAAGAAAGTTAATACTGAAAATGTACATTTTAAGATGGTGTACTTATTAAAAACAACATTTTTAAAGAGCAGCATGACCTTTTGCCTTAACAACGCCTCCATGGTCTACTAACTTAATAAAAACAATTGTTTTAGTTTTTCATGCTGGTTGAATGGGGTGGCATGGCAGCGTAGTGGTTAGCCCAGCACTTTACAGTACCTGTGTACCACAAGTGTAACCCTCTCACCAGGGCTCATACACCAACTTGGCTCGTTCGCAAACTCTGCTAACAGCCACCTGACACAACGGTGAGAAAGCTGCCTTTCATAAGCAATATACATCCAGGGTTAGTATGATTTGGGCAATAATGATGGAAGTTTCACCTTTTTCAACTGGATCCAGACAGAGCAATACTTAATGTATCAGGGGTCTCAGCTACTCCAACATCTGTTTCTGAAAGCTCCAGTTTCAACAACGTGGCAATCATATGGGTTATCATCAGGACTGAGGCCCCAAATTTCTAGGGCACTGAGTAGCATCGATGGTAAATGTGTCAATTACCAATTATAAAAGGATCTGTAGAGTAGAGTAACTTGAGAACCCATGTCAAGTATGGCTCTGGCATAAATACCCTCAATCTGTATTGGTACATCCGAGACCACAAGTTCAATTCTCACTTTTGTCTGTGAGGGGTTTGTGTATTCACTCAGTGACTGCGTGGGTTTCCTCTGTGCTCTGCAGTCCAAAGACATACCAGTTGGTAAGCTAATTGGTCAATGTAAATTGTCCTGTGATTAGACTAGAGTTATGTAGGCGGATTACTGGATGGTGCTGTATCTCAATAAATAAAATAAACAAATAAATGTACTCCAAGCTGACAGCATCCTGATGAATCTCGTGTTGTCTTGAAATCTTCAACACCTTCCTTGAGTTTCAGGATGTATATTGTGTACATTTCTCTGATGTTGAATGTACCTATTCACTTACCGACTGAAATGTGGGCCTAGTATATTGCACAGTTTTTTTTTCATTATAAACTCATTAAAATCAGCCTGTTTCAACACACTGTTGAAGTTGTTGACTTGATTGAACAATTAAGATTAGCTTCTCCTAATGGGAGTTTGATTTCTCCAGTTTAGAAGAAACCAGATCATGAAAATTGTGTGCATTGCACTGACTGTAAAAAGGTAAAAGTAAATCACTGCTTCATCAGGAAGAAATATGTAGAGTTTGGAGGGTTAGGAGGAAAGACAAAAGAGATGTCGCTTTTCCTGAGGTTGGATGGGAAAGTGCCATGAAAAAGAGTTTATGACAATGGAAGAGTTAACCAGCAAGTCCCAGAGCACCTTTTCATTCCTGACCCAACTATTTCCAGTATTTTACTTTATTTTTTCAGATTTCCAGTATCTTCAGTTTTATTAATTTTCAGCCCTAGAGGTCACAGTGCTTTCAGAATACTGAAATGGGAGGGGAAAGAATTTCTGGAGGTGTCATCTTGTGATAGTAACAGATTTTATGGAAGAATAATGTAGAAGGTGAGAACATGGGGAGTCCTTTCCTTGATCTTGGAGGGAGGAGAGTAGGGGAATGCAGAAGAATGGGAGATGGAGCAGCTGTAATTGAGAACTATAACAGAAGCATTGGTGTAGAAGGTATCTTCATCAGAACGGATGGGACAAAACTGAAGAAACTGGGGAATGAAATGGAAATCTTGTCGGAAGAAGTGCCAAGATATCAATGGATGTTGGTCAGTATTCTATGGGATGGGCAGAGCTAATACAAATTGCCACTTTCATTTTCAAAGCTTAGGTCCATTTGACTTCTCGTATTTTTGATTTATAATTGAGTGCATTTAAAAGAAAATGGTTCAGTGTGGTAAGTTAAGCCAGATGGTTAAAGATGGTGATGTTGGAGCCTGGTGAAGCCTTTATACAAAAGTGAAGGGCCTTCAAGTCATCTGGTTATGGGATGGAAGTGTGAAAGGAATGGATATACAAGGTAAAAACAACAAAGAGGATTAGAAAACTAGAGCTGCCAAATTGTCAGATGTTACAAGGGGTCACAGGTCTAACTGTGAGAAACATTATTTGAAGGAATGTGTTTGGTGGGACAAGAACAGGCTGAAATAATATCCTCCATAATCTTGGAGGGGGTAATAATGAGCAGTATCTGGTTGGAGACCAAGGGCTGGAGGGAAGATCTCCAGATGAGATGATGTCCATGACTGTCTGGGACATGGTGGTCAATGTTCAGTGGGATATGGTGTTTAGGGTAGCATGAGGAGGTGTAAGAGCTGCTTAGGGTAGTGTGAGGAGGTGTAAGAGAGCTGACATTCAGTCTCAGAGGTATTTTGCCAAATAACAATATCACCACCCAGGTCAGCAGGTTTGGTAATATTGTGGTTGTCAGTCTGTGAGCAGTGCGCTACGCTGCATTTTAGAGGGAGGAGTGGGAGGTTATAGTTTGTACAGGCAGTGGAAATCTGGAGGTATCAATGTCATGCTGAAAGTTGGTGGATTTATTTTGTGATATAAGAAGCCAGAGGATATTCAGGTTGATCAGGGATTTGGAAATTGAGAGATGAGTTTACAATCTGAAATGAAGGTTCCTGGCCAAAGAAATAGTGGCAGAAAATGATCTCAGCAACATGCCAGACTGAAATAATTAGGGGAGGAATGCAGGGAGATGAAGCAGAGACTTCTGCCGAGGAATGATTCTTTGGAATCCGAGAGGATAATCAAAGTGGTGGTGAAAGCACAGCAAGGCATAAGGCCTTGGTGGAGGATTTCAAATGCATCACTATATTCATTAACTTTGTCTCGTGTTCCTTTCTATTATGGAGGCACATGATAAAGTAGGCCACAGTCAGCATGGTTTCCTTAAGGAAAAGTCTTACCTGGCAAATGTGTAGGAATTCTGAGAAGAAATAGCAAGCAAGATAATATGTTCTTGGATTTTCAGAAGACCTTTGACAAAGTGCCACACATGATGCAGAGTAACAAGAGCCCTTGGTATTATAGGAAAGATACTTGCAGTGGCTGATTGCAGGAGACATAGTGGGAGTAAAGGGAGCCTTTCCTGGTTGGCTGCTGGTGACTAGTGGTGTTTCTCAGGGGTCGGTGTTGGAATCACTTCTTTCTTTTTCTTTTTCTTTTCAAATCTTTTTATTGTATATATAGGAAAAATAACATGAGTACATCGAAGTAACAACACTTACAATGCCTCAAAAAAAACCCATCATCTTAAAGATTGAAAACAAAATTTTGTGATAACAAAAAAAACCTACTGAGCAGAAAAGTGAGAAAAAAAAAGAGAACCCATTCGGTGTACAACCCCGGAGCCATGCGTCATACAAAAAGTTTCTAAAAATAAACATCAAACTGCCAGCAAGAAAAGAAAGTATACTAAAAAAATTTACAATTAAACCGTGGAAAAATTATATTAATTAACTCAAATGTTAATAACGAGCAAATGAGCCCCAACTTTTCTCAAAATCAAATAAAGGTTCAAAGGTTCGACTTCTAATTTTCTCCAAACTAAGACATAGCATCACTTGAGAGAACCATTGTGACAAAGTGGGAGCTGATGTATCCTTCCACTTCAACAAAATGGCCCTCCTAGCTATCAATGTAACAAATGCAATAATGTGTTGGTCAGACACAGAAATACCATGAATATTTTGAGGAACTATTCCAAAATGACCAGTTAATTTATTAGGTTGTAAATTAATTTTAAGTGCTTTAGAAATTGTTGAGAAAACCGACTTCCAGAACTGTTCCAATATAGAACAAGACCAAAGCATATGTGTCAGTGTAGCTATCTCAGTTTTACATCTATCACAATGACTTTCAATATTAGGAAAGATTTTAGAAAGTCTCTCCTTTGTCAAATGATAACGATGTACAATTTTAAATTGAATCAATGAATGGCTAGCACAAATTGAAGAAGAGTTAACCAACTTCAATATCCACATCCAATCCTCCGTCATAAAAGTCAAATTAAGTTCCTTTTCCCAATCCTGTTTAATCTTAGACAAAGGACGCTTATCCCATTGTAATAGTAAATTATAAATTCTTCCAATAGAACCCTTAATCAAAGGATTCATACTCATAATAGTATCTAACAGGTCAGCCTCCAATATGTAAGGGAAATTACTTAAATATTTTTGTAAAAAATGTCTAACTTGAAGGTATTGCAGAAAGTGCGAGTATGAAAGAGAATATTTATCAATTAATTGTTCAAAGGACATCAATCTATTTTCTTTAAATAAATCCAAAAAAGAATTAATACCTTTATTTTTCCAAAGTGGGAAAATTGGATCACTCAAAGAAGGCTTAAAAAAGTAATTCCGGTAAATTAAACTACAAAGTTTAAATTTTTTAAGATTAAAATAATTGTGGAACTGGAGCCAAATTTGTAAAGAATACTTAATCACAGGATATAGGTTTAAATTAACAACTTTACCTAATTGCATAGGTAAAGGAGCCCCCAATAACGAGGTTAAATAAAACTGTTTTATAACTTTTAGTTCCAGGTCTGCCCAAATTGGCCGATCAGTCTTATCAACCCAATATAACCAAAAAGATCAATATCGCAGATTAACAGCCCAATAGTACATTCTAAAATTAGGCAAAGCAAAATCTCCATCCTTTTTCAATTTTTGTAAATGACATTTACTAATTCTTGGTCTTTTATTATTCCAAATAAAAGATAAAATAATAGAATCAATCCGACCAAAAAAATTGCTAGTCAAAAAAACAGGAATATTCTGAAGTAAATATAAAAATTTTGGTAGAATCATCATTTTAACTATATGAATATGACCAACAAGTGAAAATGTAAGTGGACTCCATCTACTAAATAAATACTTCTACTAAGGGAATAAGAGTCTACTAAGGGAATAAAATTAGCTTTATAAAGATCCTTATCTTAGTAATTATAATACCTAAGTATCTAAAAGAGTCTGAAACTTTAAAAGGAGTATTATCATATATAGAAACAGAATCATTTAAAGGAAACAATTCACTTTTACTAAAATTAATTTTATGTCCTGAAAAACCTCTGAATTCATTAAATAATTTTAGCAGGGCAGGAATGGATTCGTCAGGATGAGGATATAAACCAATAAATCATCAGCATAAAGAGAGAACTTATGCATCGTCTCATTCACAAATATCCCATGGATATTTTTAGCCTCACGAAGAGCAATAGCAAGGGGATCTAATATTAAATTAAACAACAAAGGACTTAATGGACAGCCTTGCCTTGTCCCACATGAAAGGTGAAGAAAAGGAGACCTACAATTGTTAATAACAACAGTAGCAATAGGGGCTTTATATATCATTTTAATCCAATTATTAAAATTATCACCAAAGCCAAATTTCTCTAAAACATTGAATAAATATTTCCGTTGGACTCGGTCGAACGCTTTTTCAGCATCCAAAGATACAACACATTGTGGAATTTTAGAAGAGGATAAATATATAATGTTAAGTAGTCTCCGAACATTTGAAAAGGAATAGCGACCCTTTATAAAGCCCGTTTGATCTTTACAAATAATTTTACCCAAAATATTCTCCAACCGATTGGCCATTATCTTTGACAAAATCTTAGCGTCAACATTCAGTAATGAAATAGGTCTATATGAGGCACAGTCAGTAGGATCTTTATCTTTTTTAAGAATAAAAGAAATAGAGGCCTCATAATAAGTAGAGGGTAAGTCACCTTTCACAAAAGAATCCTTAAACATTTCCAACATATACGGAAAGAGCAACTTTCCAAATTTTTTATAAAATTCTACGGGATAGCCATCAAGTCCTGGGGACTTACCAGATTGCATTGAAAAAATAGCTTTATGAATTTCGGCTTCAGTAATTTGAGCATTGAGAATCTTTTGATCCTCAGCCGAGATTTTAGGAAAAACAATCTTTCGTAAAAAAGCATTCATTTTAGAGGAATCTAACGGACATTGAGATTTATATAGCTCAGCATAAAAGTCTTGAAAAATCTTATTAATTTCCTCATATTCCTGAGCTAAGGTACCATTTTTCCTACGGATTTTCATGATTTGCCTTTTGGCTGCAACCATTTTTAATTGAGATGCAAGCAGTTTATTATTTTTATCTCCAGACATGTAAAATTGGCTCTTTAACTTAAGCAAATAACCTTCAATGGGATGAGTTAATAACAGGTTATATTGTGATTGAAGTTCCACTTTGTTTAAATAAATCAGTATTGGGGGAATTTGCATAAATATTATCTAAATCTTTAATTTGTTTTGAAATTCTATCTAATTCTGCTTTAGTTTGTTTTTTAAGTTTAGCTGAATAAGAAATAATCTGACCACGTAAAAATGCTTTAAATGTATCCCATATAACTAATTTAGACATACCCCCTATATCATTAAAAAGAAAAAATTGCTTTATCTGGGTTTCAATGAAAGTGACAAGGTCAGAGTTTTGCAATAATGTCTGAGACATGCGCCAAGGTGGGTGGGCAAGAGTGACATCATCAAATTCAAAAGACAAACTCGGAGGCGCATGATCAGATATAGCAACAGCGTCATATTCGCAGGTTTTAACACTAGGCAAGAAGCGGGAATGGATTATAATATAATCAATCCTCGAATATTTTTTATAAACGTGTGAGAAGAAAGAATATTCTCTGTTGTCGGGATGAAGATACCTCCACAAATCAATCAACCCAAAATCAATCAAAAAGGAATTAATAAATGACGCGATCGATTTGGAAGTCGCTGATTGATTGAGGCTCTTATCAATCATAGGATTTAAACAACAATTAAAATCCCTACCCATTATGAGCATATATTCATTTAAGTCAGGCAGTAAAGCGACACCTTTTTAAAAAAAGAAGGATCATCTAAGTTAGGACCATACAAATTAACCAAAACAACTTTTCTGTTACAGATTGTTCCTTTAACAATTAAAAATCTACCATTAGAATCTGATTCAATATCATCTTGAATAAATATTTTAGGTTTAATGAAAATAGACACGCCTTTTGTTTTACTCTGAGAAGTAGAGTGGAATTGCTAACCATTCCACCATCTAAAATATCTATTTTGATCTCCCGCCCTGATATGTGTCTCTTGAGCAAAAATTATATCAGGTTGGAATTGGTTAATAATTTTAAAAGTCTTCTTTAGTTTAATAGGATGATTCCAACCACGTACATTCCAACTTATTATATTAATCTGTTTGAACAGCATACTATAATTTCATTCTACTTTATACATGCACAAAGCACATACCAATGCAGGATGATCAAAGATGGTGGCGATGAAGAATACAACCAAATAAAAAACACGCATGCTCCGGAACCACCCAATGGGTAAAAACTAACTCTAAACCCACCCACCCACACCCGGAAACCCGAAAAAGGCAAGTGATCTACGATAGAATTCAAAGCTGCTGACTGCTCTGTCTGTGTTTTCTTTCCCTCCCCCCAGTTAGTAACAAAGTAGAGTAACCTTGTGAAAAAGACAATAAAGTCTCAGGAAAAAAAGGTATTTACATTCCATCGACCGATAAACAAGAGAAAAACCAAAATAATGTTATCTCTTAGAGAGAAAAACCAGCGCCATGTTTAAGTTTAATATTAATTCCCTAAAAAAGCTTTAAATTCAATTATAAAATGTTATAATAGAACAGAAAAATATATAAAAAGCCCTATTAGTAGGAAAAACTACCAATTAGCTACGAAGTATTAAATTAAAGGAACAAATCACCTTATCTTCTTCCCTCAGTCATAAAATGTCCAGAGATCATTTGAGCAGAGATACTTAAACCATACATCTTTCCAAAGGAAAACCAATAATATGCAATAAAGAACAACTCCCTGTGTTCTTTAATTAGTCTCTTGATGAAATGTACAAGTGACCTTCATAAATCTTCTTTCCAAAATGCGAATAATATGCAAATAGCCAAACAGCCTTTCAGATGGATCATTCCACAGCGGTGTCTGTGACAGCGGCAGGCAAAGCCTGAACAAAATCCAGTGCAGCTTTTGGATCAAAAAAAGTACGAGGAGGAGAATTAGGAGGGAAAATTTTAAGTGTTGCCGGATATCTCAGAGACGGGAAAAGATTCTTATCATATGCTTGTTTCATTACCAGGGCAAATTTTGATCTTTGTTCCATTATCTCTCTTGGATAATCTTCGTAGAAGCGGAGCTCAGATTCCATAAATCTAAAAACTCTGTTTTCTTGCCTGTCATATTAATTGATCTTTAATTTTAAAGTGATGAAAGCAAACCAGAACAGACCTTGGTTTACTAGAGTCCTTCAATTTGGAGATAAACACCCTGTGTGCCTTTTCTATAGCAGGCGGCTTTGATAGAATGGTAGGAAATAAAGTGTGGAAAAGCTTACCAAAGTAAGCCGTTAGATCTCCATCTTCAGCTCCTTCCTGCAAGCCAACATTTCTTATATTCCTTCGTCGAGACCTAGTTTCCAGGTCTATAATCTTATTTTGATATCTTTCCAAACGAGTTGTAGCTTCAGACAGCTTTTGCTTAGTTATCTTCAATTCCTCTTCGTGTGAAATAACTTGAGTTTCCAGGTCTTTAAGTTTTCCCAGAAATGACTTCATTTCATTACTATTCTTTTCCAGTTGGTCTTTAATTGATCCATTCTGATCCTGAATTGAATTCAGTGTCCGAACGATATCTTCAGCCCACGATGGCATTTCATCAGATCTTTCCTTTTGCACCTTTCCTTTCCCATTACCTTTATCACTAGGTTCAGGTAAATTCTTCCCACTTCTTGTAGACATAGACATATTGATCACCCTCAAGAATGAACAAGTAAAAATTTTAAATTCAAAGCTTAAACTAGGGGGAAAGAAAGAAAACTAAGAGCAGCAGAAAAATACTGCTACACCATTGGCAGACAGGGGCGGTCCTCGGAATCACTTCTTTATATGTTATATGTCAATGATTTGGATGACAGAATTTATGGCTATGT
The DNA here is from genome assembly GCF_963921235.1 of Mobula hypostoma. NCBI lineage: Eukaryota > Metazoa > Chordata > Chondrichthyes > Myliobatiformes > Myliobatidae > Mobula > Mobula hypostoma. Next base: position 22,723,796 of record NC_086104.1, on the reverse strand, counting down.
GGCCAAGTTTCTGGATGAGACAAAGTTACATGGAGAAGCAGGAAGTAGAAAGGAGATTAGGAGAACAGGCAAAGAACTGGCAGATGGAATACAGTGTTGGGAAGTATATGGTCATGCATTTTGGTAGAAGAAGTAAAAGGGTGATCTATTTTCTAAATCGAGAAAATTTAGAGGTGCAAATGGACTTGTGCAGCATTCCTTAAAGGTTAATTTTCAGCTTGATTCAATGGTGAGGAAGGCAGATGCAATGTTATATTCTAGTCCTCAAGAAGTGAAAGCAAGGATGTCATGTTGAGGCTTTATAAGGCACTGGTGAAGCCTCACTTGGAGTATTGTGAGCAGTTTTGGGCCCTTTATCGAAGAAAGCGCTACCATTGGAGAGGGTTCAGAGGAGGTTCACAGAAATGATTCCAGGATTGAATGCCTTGTCATATGAAGTATTTGATGGCTCTGGCCCTGTGTTCACTGGAATTCAGAAGAATGGGGGTGACCCAATTGAAACCTATCAAATTGTGAAAGGCCTCATTAGGGTGGATGTAGAGAGGATGTTTCCTATGTTACGAGAATACACATAAAATTAAGATGTTTGCTGGCCTGGGCTAGCATCAGTGGCATCAGCAGTTGGTCTGCCACCTGCCCTCAGGGGAAGGAGAGATAAGGAACAATGGAGCAGCGTCTGGAGATGTGTAATGAAGGGATGTGGGAGGAAGAGCTGTCTGGAGCGGCTCCCCCCTTTGAACCCTGAACTGTTTGAAGTGATGGACAGGCGATACCCCAGCAGGGGGATAAAAAGGGACAGGTTCGCTAAGACAGACACACACGCCACCCGAGGTAACGAGACCCTGGAAGCGGTGCGCTTCTCACGAGTGGGTGAGAAGTACCGGACAACGACAAGGGTGGAAAGGTACGATCAGCGGGAACCCGGTGTGTGTCCGCCCTTGCCTGGGTGCCGGGTTCACTGCAGAGGATCGACCGCATCTGGAGGAGGGGTCATAGTCGGTGACCTCAGGTGACATCACCAAGGACCTGCCCAAAAGCTGTTTGTGAGCCATCTCGCTGGTCTGTGAGCCATCCCGCTGGTCTGTGAGTGAAGCAGTGTTCTGAATGATCAGTTGTTCCTATTCTGTCTCTCTTCCCCCACCTTGTCCATCGCCATGGCAATGATTACTGCGAACTGAACTACTAAACTGGACTGAACTTTGAGTCATTTTGAAATTGGTCATTTACCCCTAGACAACGATAGAGCTTGATTGATGCTGTTATCTTAATTCTGTGCACATGTGTGTTTATCATCACTGAACTGTTGCATTTATTATCCTTTCGATTACTGTGTTGCTTGTTTCTTTAATAAAACTTTCTTAGTTCTAGTACTCCAGACTCCAACTGAGTGATCCATTTCTGCTGGTTTGGCAACCCAGTTACGGGGTACGTAACACCTATGATGGGGGAGTCTAAGATCAGAGGACACAGCCTCAGAATAGAAGGGTGACCTTTCAATATGGAGAAGAGGAAGGATTTCTGTAGCCAAAGAGTGGTGAATCTGAAATTTGTTGTCACAGGCGTCTATGGACGCCAAGTCATTGGGTATATTTAATGCAGAGGTTGATAGATTCTTGATTACAGTGCATGAAGGGATATGGGCAGAAAGCAGGAGATTAGGGCTGAGAGGGAAAATGGAGCAGTCATGATAAGATAGCGGACCAGACTCGATGGGCCGGATGGCCTAATTCTGCTCCTATATCTATGGTCTAATGGTTGTCCTATTTTTAAAAAAAAAAGCTGGACATCATCAATAAAACAGGAAATTAATCCTAATGCTTGAACTTTCCTTTCAGAAATTCAGTCTTGAGAACCAGTTACTCTATTGTTCTTCAAAACAACGCAGTCACCATGTAAAAAGACTTTTAATCTTGTTTCAGACTTTCACTGCTTGGTGCAATTCACATTTGCGGAAAGCTGGCACTCAGATCGAAAATATTGAAGAAGACTTCAGGAATGGCCTTAAACTGATGTTGCTTTTGGAAGTTATTTCTGGTAAGTTGAGTCAAGTTTTCACCTCTTGATCTTGGTGATTTGCCTCATTTCTCTTAAGGAAAAATTTTAAAGTGAACTTTCACTTTGCATCCCTAACCCCACCAGCTTCTCTTTGGTGTGATGCAGCTCAAAATACTGTATATCAGAATCACGTCATGAAATTTGTTAAATTTGCGGCAGTAGTACAATATAACACATGATAAATATAGAAATTGGATGACAGAGGGGAAGAAGCTGTTCCTGAATTGCTGAGTGTGTACCTTCAGGCTTCTGTACCTCCTTGATGGTAACAATGAGAAGAGGCATGTTCCAGGTGTTGGGGGTCATTAATGTTGGACACGGCCTTGTTAAGGCATCAGTCCTTGAAGATGTCCTGGATACTATGGAGGCTAGTGCCCATGATGGAGCTGACTAATTTTACAACTCTCCATAGCTTCTTTCAGTCCTGTGCAGTAGCCCCCGCTCCCCCATACCAGACAGTGATACAGCCTGTCAGGATGCTCTCCAAGGTACATTTTTGAGTGTTTTAGGTGACATACCAAATCTCCTCAAACTCCTAATGAAATATAGCCGCTGTCTTGCCTTCTTTATGGTGCATTGATATGTTGGGATAGGTTAGGTCCTCAGAGATATTAACACCCAATAACTAAACATTGCTCACTCTCTCCACCTCTGATGAGGATTGGTGTGTGTTCCCTCATCTTAACCTTTCTGAAGTCCACTATCAGCTCTTTGGTCTTACTGATGTTGAGTGCAAGGTTGTTGCTGTGATACCACAGGAATGAGAAAGATTTTCTCCTTTGGTCTCAGCTGAGTTACCTCTTGTAATAATGATCAGGGAGGCACAGAGAGAATCTGTATTTACTGACAAGTATGTTTATTATCTCAACGGAAAAACACGTAAACTTACCGAACCGAATAGCTATGTGAACACCTAATAAGTTTTCCTGACCTCTCATGAACAGGCAAAGAATTGAAAATGTAATACCAGTTAAAAGGGGCTTTCTGCTGCTGGCCACATGTTCCTCGCAGTCCTGTTTCAAATCTCTACGTGTCCGTTGGGTCCTCCTCATCCGTGATGGTTGTGCTCTGTTTGCTCACAAGTCATTGCTGTGTTTTATGTGAAAACCCCTGCTTTTATACTCATGTCTTACCAATTCAAATATTGCATTCCAGTGTCATTGGCTGTAGGTCATGTGTCTGATCTTTCATCAGCTCTGATCCAGGCCAGTTTCCATTTATTGCCTTCTTCCCAGCAAGTGACAATCAGTAATTTATGGCCTTTTGTTCTCCATCAGCAACCAGCTTGAACCACGCAGGGCAAATACAGACCCCTACAGTGACAAACCCGCATGTTACATCCAACCAAAGAACACCTCACTAATAATTTCTTATCTGGAAATTATCCCTAGTTTGGCAGATCATTTGGAGCATTATTGTGTCCACTTTAAAACATTGATCAAGCCAAGCAACTTCATCTCATAAAATGGAGAACACAGAGAGTCTCTTCATAAAATGGCAGCCTCCATCTCCTCCCTCATGGCAAAAACAAAGGCACTTGGTCTGTCCGCTTCCACTGTCCTTGATTCATTTAGATTTGCTGATTTAGTAGACTGTAGTTCTGTCTGGCCAACAATCGGCAGGGGAACAGTTGGTTAAACCTCCAGCTCTTCATCCCTATACATTTTCTCTGAATTTCCGAAGAAGGTAAAATGCAGCTTAAATTTGATACTTCAGCCATTTAAGCAGTCTGCACTCACTCTGAATTCATAGCAGGTACTTGTTTGAAGACCAAAAAGCTGCATTGCCTTATGAAACAAACACAGCAAAATTTATGGGCTAAGAGGAAAGGAGAGAAAAATGTTCACTCTCCTCTGTGTTTTTAAAGTATTCTTTAAGCAATGGAATTTGAGACAGGAAAGGAAAGAAGGTTTTTGTTGAAGCACTCTGTGTTGAGGATGTAGAAGAACTGTGCATCCAAGATGGGTTTCAAATGGAGATGGGTCGTTCTACTTGGAGAGAGATCATTCAATGTGATCATGCAATTGTGTTTTTATGTAAATTCATTGTCATACACACGCACACTTTATCTCATACCTACCATTAAACTGGTTGACACCAATAATGGTTCCTCCTGTGTAGTTTGTTATTTTCTGTTTCAGATTTGGTTTGTGGCTCAAGATTTAATGTTTTAATGTTTCCTATTTAAGGTGTCTGAAAGTCTTCCATATTTTATTGATACCTCAACGGACTCTGGTTTTATCTGTGCTTACAGAAGGCTAAGTATATTAGAAACATAGAAAACCTACAGCACAATAAAGGCCCTTCGGCCCACAATGCTGTGTCAAACACGTACTTATTTTAATAGCTCTCTATTTTTCTAAGCTCCATGTACCTATCCAGGAGCCTCTTAATATTTTTGAGATACTTCATCATATTTAATGCTACTTTCTATCATTCATTCTGTTTGCACATCTAGATTGGCAGTTTGTGTTTTTTTTCATTTATTCAGTCCTCAAATTAGTTGATAATCACATTACTTTAAAACTGTGTCATTTCTGAGCCTGAACGGCCAAGAAGTGAGCAAGACACAAATTTTGTTGTCCTTCCGTTTTAAGGAATGGCCTAAAGAAAATGAGAAGGCCTCGGCACTTAAACAGAGAAAACAGAAGGGTTCATACACCTTTCAAATCTTTTCGCATCACCCGGAATCCCCACCACCCAGGTCATCCTCTCTTCTTCTGCTGCCATCAGGTAGAAGGTACAAATGCCTCAGTACTTGCACCACCGGGTTCAAGAACAGTTAATACCCCTCAACCATCAGGCTCTTGAACAAAAGAGGATAACTTCACTTGCCCCATCATTGAAATGTTCCCACAACCAATGGACTCACTTTATTGCTATTTATTTATATTTACATTTGCACAGTTTATCTGCTGCGCTCTGGTTGAATGTCCTAGTTGGGTGGTCTTTCATTGATCCTGTTATAGTTACTATTCTAAGATTTGTTGAGTATGCACACAAGAAATGGTGACATATACTGTGATGTTAGTATTTACTTTGAACTTTGAGTTCTATTTCTTTATTTCAACAGGTGAGCGCCTCTCAAAGCCAGACCAGGGCAAGATGCGGTTCCATAAAATCGCGAATGTGAACAAAGCTCTGGACTACATAGCCAGCAAAGGAGTAAAACTTGTATCAATTGGTGCTGAAGGTAATTTGATTGGAAGGTTTAGCTGCTGTAAGATCATCCCTGAGAATGAGTGCCCAATAACAGGAATACTCAAGAGACTGCTGGAAAAAGTAATCCAAGAAATTTTCAGCCTCTACTCGTATCCCCTCAAATTACAATACTCTGGTTTGCGTTCAGCTCGTTTGAGACTTCTTCCGATCTTTCGGATTAAATCCAGTTCCAATTTATTGGCTGAACTGTGGGAGCTAGCCCATTCCCTGCCCTTACTGACAGCAAGTTGCAGGCAGTTCCGTTCCCCATATCACACCGACAGGATCTGAATTACATCCGAATCCCAATTTTGTTTGAGCCTGTGGTTACTGGAACCAGTATGCAGAGCAATTGTTCTTCACGCCCAGTTGAGAGCAGTAGTAATTGTTTGGCTTTCGCACTTTCTGCTCCCACAATACTACTCACTCATTTGTACAGATGCAATATGATCTTCGTGTTGTCTTGTATTGAATCTGCGGCAGGAGCACATTCTCATTTCACATTTGATGGCTGGGGTGTTGTCTAATAGACAAGACTTGTGAGATTCACCTTGATTGTTGTTGGAGCTCCAGTATCTGAATCAAGTGAAACATTTATGGATTAAGAATTTTGATGAAAGTTCCTCAAGAGGAAAACAACCTTGTCATTGGGTTTGGAGGCTCGCATGCCTCAATATCCTGGTCAGCTATGTTGGCTGGAGCGGGCTTTATGCTTTGGCTCTTGGTAGAATCACCCATGCCAAACAGGTTAAAGAGTGGAGTCCAGAGTAAGAGTGGTCCAATGGTCTACCAGGTTCGGTGTGAGGGGAGGGGGGGGGGTGTTCAACTCAGGGCTAACAACCCTGATTGGTAAAAACAAAATTGTTAAGGAAACAGCAATGTTTCAACATCTGAGTGCGACAGTATTCCTGAGTCTCAACCCGGGACTTGGATGACGGACAGTAGTGAAAACCAAGAGGAAGCTGCTGACATGAAGAAGAAAGCCCTGAACACCGCCAGAGATGGAGGATCTTAATTTGCTGCCCTGAAGCCCAGCAGTGTAAGGGGTAGTAAGTAACTGTGATGAAGGTGCAATTACCCGGATCATTATCTCTGTTTTTCTTTGCACAGATGCTTTCGAATAGTGTCTCCAGCACATTTTGTTTTATCTCATTTATTAAAGCTTTACTCTGACATTAAGGTCTTTATGCTGAATGATGTGAATTTATATAAAGATTGTCAATTCTACTAACAGGCTGGTTCTATTTTAGAAATAGTAGATGGGAATGTGAAGATGACTCTGGGAATGATTTGGACGATCATCCTTCGTTTTGCTATTCAGGATATTTCTGTAGAGGGTGAGTGAAAAGACTGTCTGTCGAATACACCATGTTCCATGTCTCTGTGCTGTATCACTATGAATTCCAGCGATCTGGGTGATAATGCGGTTAACTGTGTCAGTAAATTTGCAGATGTCACCAAGATTAGGGGGTGTAGTGGACAGTGAGGAAGAATATCAGAGCTTGCAGAGGGATCTGGATCAGTTAGAACAATGGGTTGAAAAATGGTGGAATTTAATGCAGACAAGTGCAAGGTGTTGCACTTTTGGAGGACCATCTAGGGTAGGTCCTTCACATTGAATGGTAGGGCACTGAGGCGTGCTGTAGAACAGAGGGATTTGGGAATACTTCATTGAAAGTGGGGTCACAGGTAGATAGGGTTATAAAGAAAGCTTTGGGAACGTTGGCCTTCACAAATCTACGTATTGAGTTCAGGAGTTGGGATGTGTTGAAGTTGTATAAGATATTGGTAAGGCTTACTTTGGAGAATTGTGAACTTTTGGTCACCAACTTCGAGGAAAGATGTAAGTAAGTCTGAAAGAGTACAGAGAAAATTTTAAAGGATGTTGCTGGGATTGGAGGACCTAAGTTATAAGGAAAGATTGAATAGCTTAGAACTTTATTCTTTAGAACATAGAAGATTGAGGGGAGATTTGCTAGAGGTATCCAAAATTATGAGAGGCTATAGATTGGGTAAATGCAAGCATGTTTTTTTTCTCCTGAGATCATGGGTTAAAGGTGAAATGTTTAAGGAGAACGAGGGGAAACTTCTTCACTCAGAGGGTGGTGAGAGTGTGGAGCGAGCTGCCAGCACAAGTGGTGGATACGGCATTCAAGAGAATGTCGTATCCACCACTTTTGATCTCGTTATATGTGTTCCTGATGTGGGGAGGGCTCTGCCCATCTTCATGTAATTCCCCACCTTTTTATGCCATTTGGTGTCTGTCTGATTGATGGAACTTGTCCTGGTGTCCCCTTAAAAACTCACTTTTCTCCATAGAAACATCTGCTAAGGAGGGTCTACTCCTCTGGTGCCAGAGAAAGACTGCTCCATATAGGAACGTAAATGTGCAGAACTTCCACACAAGGTAAGTCAAGGTCAATATAGAATGCCAATTGCAAGTTATAATTACCGTGCTGGAAGCATGCACACAAAATTGTACATTCTCAGCATGTAATGTTCTGTCTGTGATTGGATACAGAGGCAGTGAAGTTTTCAAATATATTCCCGTGTGTACACTCTGATTGCAGAAGTGATTAAATCATTTCCATGTGATTTTATTTTTCATGTATAAACAAAATGCCTGTTCAGTGCTACTTTGGACTCATCTCAGGAGAATCTGGACCAGACTGTACTAGGAGTCACCACTGTTGGGACTGATCCTCCCAGTGCAGCCTTTGATTGGGACTTCCAGTATTACGTCTTTTATTAACCTGTTCATTCTTCAGGCCCTTCACCTCCTTGCTGCTCTCCCAGCTCTGACTCTTAAGCCACAATCTCATGACTGACAACTCAGTGAACACTGTCCTCAGATTCATCACTTTGCATCAGACTCCGAATCAGGTTTATTATCACCGGCATGTTTTGCAAAATTTGTAAACTTAGCACCAATTCGTTGTTAACACCGATTCATTACAATGTTCTGCTACTGCCGATTTCTCCACAAACCTATAAAGAAGCTTCTGTGGGTCAAAGATGACCTGGGACTCAGGACGACTGGTGTTTACAGGATTCCCTGTGAACGTAGAGCAGCGTATATCAGCACAGTGGAAAACCGCATCAAGGAGCACAGGAGGTGTATCTGTTTGGTTTATGCTGAGAAATTGGCAGTAGCAGAACATTAAAATAACAATGGCCACGGGATTGACTTTGACACAAGACTACTGCACCATGCTAATGGCTTTTGGGACTGTTTGGTGAAGGAAGTCATTGAGATAAAACTAGAAGAAAATTTTTTTTTAACAAAGATGAAGGTCTCGCTCTAAGTAAGAACTGGAATTCAATTGTAAACATGGTAGGAAAGTAGAAACTTGATTGGATGAAGACTAACCAATCAGGAAGGATGGACGATGGGGGTACAAATACCACCAAACTAGACATGCCCACGTGTCATCCCTGATGAAGTTGGCAGAGTTTGACATCGAAACAGCGGTTAAAATCAGTACCTGTACCCAGCGGGAAGCCCAAAAGGCTAAGGTACCGGTGACCCCTGTTTCCATCCAGGGGGTCAGTGTGGACACGGTGGAGGATTACAAATACCTGGGGATACGAATTGACAATAAACTGGACTGGTCAAAGAACACTGAGGCTGTCTACAAGAAGGGTCAGAGCCGTCTCTATTTCCTGAGGAGACTGAGGTCCCTTAACATCTGCTGGATGATGCTGAGGATGTTCTATGAGTCTGTGGTGGCCAGTGCTATCATGTTTGCTGTTGTGCGCTGGGGTAGCAGGCTGAGGGTAGCAGACACCAACAGAATCAACAAACTCATTTGTAAGGCCAGTGATGTTGTGGGGATGGAACTGGACTCTCTCACGGTGGTGTCTGAAAAGAGGATGCTGTCTAAGTTGCATGCCATCTTGGACAATGTCTCCCATCCACTACATAATGTACTGGTTCGGCACAGGAGTACATTCAGCCAGAGATACATTCCACCAATATGCAACACAGAGCGTCATAGGAAGTCATTCCTGCCTGTGGCCATCAACTTTACAACTCCTCCCTTGGAGGGTCAGACACCCTGTGCCAATAGGCTGCTCCTGGAATTTCATAATTTACTGGCATAATTTACATATTACTATTTAACTATTTATGGTTCTATTACTATTTATTATTTATGGAGCAACTGTAACGAAAACTAATTTCCCCGGGATTAATAAAGTATAACTATGACTATGACAAAGAGTTTATTCATCATATACGCTGGGAAAGCACGAGATCCTTTTTCATTCCTCTGTGAGTCTCCAAAAAAAAATGTACTTGGTCTGTCTGTCCTTGGATTGATAGGATTTAAGGAAATACTACACGTAGAGAATCAAGTCTAATGCAAGATCTAGAAATGCATAACAACACTTTTTATATCTTGGAATTTACAGGGCATGCGTCCATGGTTGAGTCCTTGTCTGTTATTCCATAAAACAGCTTTGCTTTGAACCGGCTGCACAGTACAATCCCAGTATCAGGTGTCAAAGTGCAAAATTAGAGAACGCTTACTACAACTGTGCTGAGGTTTGGTGTAACCTAACCCTGGGTTCTGCACATCATGTCCACTTACAGGCAATACAGTGGTTTGATTTCTGGAATGAAGGGCTAGTGCATTCCCCTGGTTCTGGATTCTCTCACCAGGGGAAGCATCCCAAGTGTTCAGAGGACATCTTCCTTGCTGAAACCCATCAACGTTACTGAACAAAATCACCTCTTGTTCTTTTAAGCCACGGACAGCATAAGATCTGTTTACTGAACATATACTCAATGGGCCTGCTTTGTCCGGGATGTAAAAGTAGAAGAGGTGATTTTGTACTTTTCAATGTAACTCTGAGGTGTTGGAAGAGTGGTTTGACAAGGTAGGTGCTCTGTTAAGCTGCTTCCTCAGTTGAGGTAAGTTGGAATAAGGGGCATGTTCTCGGGATAAATGATCATCCAATCCACTCATAACTGAGCTGAAGGAGGAGCTTTTCTTCTGGGCTGGAATTCTCTACCCATGGAACTGCATTGCTGAATATAAAATATATTTGGATTGTAGACTGCTGGAGAATCGGGCAATGGGGGAGTGTGGGAGGGAATGGACCAGAAAGTGAAGTCGAGGTCAAAATCGGATCAGCTATGATCCTAGTGCATAGTTGTGCAGGTTGTGCATGATGGACAATCTATTCCCCTTGACCCTTTGTAGCTTTTTCCTTCTCATTTCACTGATTTGTAATTGGGTGGTAATATTTACAACTTTTCAACTGTTAGGTTGAATATAATTGTGCAAATGATAGAATATGTTAAACCAATGTTTTTCAAAGCTACTTTATCACTAATTTCCTGGGCTCCCGTATGTTTCCCCCATGCACTTGGGAAGTTCATTTAACTATGGGTTTTCTTAGTGAAACAATTAAGAACCAATGAAAGCACAGCTGTATGAACCTGTGACCTGTTGGTGTTTTGTGTGTAAGGGGAGGTTGGGGGTTTGGTGCTGCTGGCATCATTCTTCGCTGTGAGTAGGGGGGATTGTTATGTGTAGGGGCTCGTTGATTGTTATTGTGGCTGTCTTTTGCTGTGGGGGGGGATTTTGGGGTCTGCGAGTTTTATTTCTTTTCTTTTTTGTGCTGGGGGGAAGTTGATGACTTTTCTTTCAACACCCATGGTCTTTCTGTGTACAATGAAAAAGACAAATATCAGAGATGTATTATACATGCTTACTTTCACAATAAAATGAAACTTTGAACCTCCCTAAATGAATATTCAACATTATCAACAAATGCATGGAATGCTCTTGGTATTTATTGACCTTCCAGTTCAGCTGCTAACTGTCTTGCATTTTCTTTCCTAAAAGTGTGCATTGGAAATTACTTCCTGCTTAATGAACATGTTATAGTTGTATGTTATTATTTTAAAGCTGTTTATTCACATAAATTTGTTCCTTCTGACACACAGTAATAGGAAATCTGTATTGGAATGGATTTAAAGATTTTTAAACAAGTTAGAGGATGCTGGTATTGATCCTCTATTTATTTGAAACTTGATGTTGTAATTTATACTTAAACTCTTGTTTGGTCTCATTTGTAAAGCTGGAAAGATGGCCTTGCTCTCTGTGCACTCATCCACAGACACCGACCTGACCTTATTGACTACTCCAAGCTACAAAAGGTCATCTGTCTGTCTGTCAGCATGCTGATGTGCCGTATGTGCTGCTTGCTCTTTATGCATGTCCCGTTGGAAGAGATTGTTTGCATTGGCCAAGCTGGACAGCTGTGAATGCTAAGGGAGAATGCTACATAGCCAGCTAAACTTGATTTCCAAAAGTCCTTGGAAATGTGCCATGAATGCTTGTGTATTTTGCTTGTTTATAAATTGTGTTCATCTGCTATGTACTGTATACTTTATTCATCTCTTCTTTCATAAATCCATTGGCAGTGGTGATATCACGGCCTCCACGCAGTAACAAGTACCAAACTCCAATATTAAGCTTTATTCCTCTCACTGTGTCCGTGTGTCAGTATTGATCTGTTCTTAATGCTGCAGCTTGCAGTTAATGTTGTTTGTAACTTGTTGGAAAACTACATCAGATAGTCACAGAAATTCATGGGTCTTTCACAAGTAAAATGGAGAGTTACTTTCAAATAGAAATAAAAATTAATGCAAAGTACTAACTATTAGAAATGCACCTGTGGATGTTATGGATTTGGGGAAGTATTAGTTTTAACAAAAACTTACAACCAAAGACTTTTCTCCCTAAGACTATTTTCTGCAGGGCTCTTTCCATCTGAGGTTTTGTTTTCGACTGGTTGTCAATAGGGTATACCATATGTGCTGTGTAGCTTGTTTAAATTTAGCATTTAAAGATCCTTAATTTGTTTTCCCAGGAGATGGCAATGGCAAACCATTTCTATAGGATTTGTCAAGCACCGTCATGGTCGTAGACCTTGATTGCCCACATCATGTAACATGGTACATGATGATGATGATAAATACGTTTTTAATGTTTGTTGAAAGCTTGGCCTTGCACTTAAGAATTTTCCAAATGATATTAGTCTGGAGAAGAAGCAGAAAGTTGAGATATTTGCATTGGTCATTGTTATGTGCATTTCCCATTACTGTCCACCAGGAGAACTTAAAGGATGATCTGAAAACCAAACATTGTCAAGGGTTGTATACAGATCTACACATCTGAAATAAAACTGCTTGCTTGTGGAGTGGTTAGAGAATTTTGTCCTGCTTTTAATGCTTTTACCATTCTCTAGTGAAAGAGTTTAGAACCTTTCTTCTGCTAATTTCTCTAGTTTGGAGGGCAATAGGTTATTGTTTAGCCCCGTCGACCCGACTGGGGCATTGGCCACAAACAGTAGCTCACCAGGGTCCTCCTGTCCTGGGCCACGGAGAGCTACGTGAGAGAATGGTAGCCTACCCTGGGATCTGGCTTTTTAACCTCAAAGACTTCATAGTAAAGTGATGCCTCGGTAATGTATCGGTTAGAGTAATGCTATTGTAGCTTGGGGCGTCAGACTTCAGAGTTCAATTCTGGTGTCCTCTGTAAGAAAGTGTGCACGTGGGTTTCCTCCAGGTACTCTGGTTTCCTCCCACAGTCTAAAGACATACCAGTTAGTGAGTTAATTAGTCATTGTAAATTGTCCTGTGATTAGTCTGGGGTTAAATTGGTGGGTTGCTGGATGGCACAGCGCAGCCAGTTCTGAGTTTTATCTCTAAATAAAACAAAAAGTAAATAAATTGCTTTCAGTGGGGATCAATTGCCTTTGGCCTTGAGTAAAGTTTCTTGAGTCAGTGTCTCAAGTTTGAGGATGAGCAGTTGTTGCAAAAAATAGCAGAAGGCTTCATTAATGAAAATAATGCTCACTCCAGCGAGTGATGGGATCTGTGCCCAATTGGCCTCCGGCTAAATGAATAGCTTCCAATTGTATTTTGGGTCTATAGTGATGAGGGATGATACTCCTGTGCTGTTAATGATGTTGCCAAATGAAGGCCAATGAAATCACTACCTTTGTGCTTAAATTAATTATTGTGCTGCATTACTGCCCATAGTTAAATTGACAAACCAGTAAAATTAGAATTAAGAAATAAACATTCAACTACCTTTTCTCTTTGCCTTTTTCTAATGCTGTCTTGTTTATCAATTGCTTGCTTTAAAGAGTTTTGTTTCTTATGATATCAATTTCCTTGCTGCTATCCTCTTTATTCTCTCACTGCATGCTTGCTCATCTGTCCTGTTGCCCCGTTGTGACTACGTTGATTTGCATATGTGCATGTAGTTGGAAGAACAGGTGAACATGTATTGCCTTTATTTGCATACCAAGGACTGATCTTATTATATGTGACAAGCTGTGTGTGGTACTTAACATGCATCTGCCTTTGAATATCGCAAAATATGCTTTAATATTAATGCATGTTATAAAAGCGAATTAAGAAAAATCTGGGTTGGTATTGATACTGTGCGGTAATAGAGATTGGGTGTTTGTCAAATAACTTAGTTCACATCTCTGGTATTAAATATTAAAGTCAATAGAGGGAATAATGTAAAGTTTGCTGTCTCCTATTTTTCAGTATTCTGCAAAGACAAAATCTATGACATTAAGTGTTTTGTTTTGCATTTTAGTATTAGTTGCTGCACACTGCCGTTGTGTCCACAGGGTTCAGAAGCCATGCAAGTCTAAATATCAGTTTCAGAAATGCTAAACCAAGGCAGATTCATTGTTCTACTGGTGAATACATTAGATATTACAAATATCTAGACTTTTCCCAGGAGCAGAACTTGGTTTACTGTTCCATCATAAATACTTAAGAATCCTTAAAGCTATCAACATTCTTAAAAATATAGTGTCTGTTCCAAACTTGCACTTAACTAATGCGCTCACTTTTTCCTCTGCTACTTTATTTTTTGACCTTGTTAAAATTTTTGGCCCTGTCTGAGGAGCCAACGAGATGTCTTATAAAAATACTACAGTATAGGTAAACAAAGTCCATTCATTTTCCATTATATTTCAGTTCTGCATTTGGTTTCAGGTACATATCTCTGCATTTGAAGCTGGCCATTCAGAAGCAAATTTGTTAGAGAAAGAATGTAACCGTTACCATTATGTGAAATAATGCTACATTAATTTCCATTGAAATCCTTTAATTATATATACAAGATAAAACATTTCCATTTATAAGCTGACTTTTAAATAATATTGATATCTTGGTCCCTTATGATGTTTGTAACTATCAATCTAAAGGCATCAAACCCAGGTTAAGATAGATTACTCAGTTTTTAAAGTCAATTGATGACTATTGACTACACATAACATTTGGCTATATACACTGTCTTGGAAGATGGATGTATTGCAGTTTTCTGACAGGGTTTGTATTTCAGAGTAACAATCACTGAGTAACTCTCTCCTGTATATAGGACGATGCCCTTTACAACTTGAACCTTGCCTTTGAGATTGCAGAAAAAGAACTGGATATTCCAAAAATGCTGGATCCAGAAGGTAATGAGTTCTCCTGTTCAGGGGTTCTCCCTTTTCTCTTGTAACCACTATCTGGAATGCAAATATCACCACTGTGGGGTAGAAACTGGGAAATTGAGGAATTAGTTGGTAGTGACAGAACAGGTGCCAAGCCTGATTTCTTTGGGATGCTCAAATATGTATTTAAGCCACAACAACCATCTGCAAAAGGTACTAATTTCAGGGTAAAAACTTGCCTAAAGGTTAAGTGATCCCTTAAATTCACAGCATTTGCAGTTGACATCCCTTTTCTTCCACTTTCACCTCGATATGCCCCCTCCCCGAATACAATCATCTCATGGGGGTGGGGAGTGGATGGGCATGATCATCTCATTTAACTTTACATAATAGAATGCCCCCTGGTAGTTCACCCATTCCCCATTCATCCTCTTGGTCACCCATTCCCCATTCATCCTCTTGGTCACCCATTCCCCATTCATCCTCTTGGGGGGTTAGAGTTTAATACAAACATCTTTCTAGGGTTTGAGCAAAAGCAGTTTTCCCCTATAAACTTTTCAATAGTTCTAAAAAGAAAGGTTAAGTTTTGAAACCATAAATATTCCCTGAATTTTATTCTGTTAACTTCTGTAATTTTATTGTTTCAATTACTCAGTAAAATATGAGCACATGAGAGCATAGATATCAAGAGGTGTTCTGGGAAAAATGACAAATTCTGCCAATTTACTGGTGCAGAAGTGATAATATTTTTCAAGTTTCTACCCCATCCCTTTGTACCTGTAAGATAAGTTTTAAAGTGGTGGTATGAAATTTTAAATCCATGGCAAGGAAAGCAACCAACATTCACAATTTTAAAGTGGGAACAAAAAAGGCACAGATGTTGGTATCTTCTCTTATCTGCATTTCATAACGAAAGCACTTGTAAAGTGAGGGCAATAGGTTACAAAGATGCAAGCACAAGAGATTCTGCAGACGCTGGAAATCTTGAACAATACACACACAATACTGGAAGGACATAGATCAGACAGCATCTAGAGGGGAACAAGCAGTTAGCATTTCAAGCTGAGACCCTTCATCAGGACTGGAAAGGAAGGAGGCAGAAGCTAGAATAAGGTGGTGGAGGGGAAGGTGCACAAACCCTCAGGTGATAGTGAGACCAGGTGAGGGGGAAGGTAGCTGGGTGGGGGAGGGTGAAGTCAGAAGCTGGGACAGGATTGGTAGATGAGGTGAGCAGCTGGAGAAAAGGGAACATAAGATGAGAGGACAGTGGACTCTGGGAGAAAGAGAAGGAAGAGGGGAACCCAAAGGGAATAATGGGCAAGTGAGCAGAAGAAAAGTGCTGAGAGGGCAACCAGAATGGGGAATGGAAAAAATAGAGAAGGATGGAGAGGGGAGCTATTACCAGAAGTTAGAAAAAACAATGTTCATACCATCAGGTTGTAGGATTCCCAGTCGAATATGAGATCTTGCTCCTCCATTCTAAGTTTGGCTTCATCATGGTAGTAGAGGAGGCCACGGGGTGGCAAAAAAAAAATAGGCATGATCTCCTGGTAGCAAAAAGAAGTGTGGTGTTCTCTAGATTGTTGAGACCCGATGCAGATTGAGGAACTATTTATCAAGCCCTTCTGCGCTGCCCACCACAAAAGGCAGGACTGCCCGGTGGTTGCCAATTTCAGTTCAGCTTCCCATTCCCATTCTGACACGTCTGTCCATAGGTAGTGTTTTAAAAGGATATGGAAATAAGGCAGGTGGATGGAGTTTGTGAAGTGATCCCACCACCCTTAACCCAGGCACGTGTCCTGAAATATCTTTCTTGGCTCATCGTGGAAAATGTCAAGTTTATCGTCATTTAACAATATACATGTATATAATTTATATAGAAACGAGACAATGTTTCTCCAAACCAGGGTGTAAAGCACAGTAGTATGCAAAACACATAATAACTTATGAAAAAGGACAATAAAAGGGAACTTAGCAAAGCATTCAGAAAAAGTTCCTGATTATTTTCATAGTTTGCAACAATACTTTTATGCTAGTGTGTTAGCAATAAGTAGTGTATTCAACAAATTTGTGAGGTTATCATGTTTTTGCTATATGGATGGTGTCATTTTTTTGCCTTCAGTTGAGATGGAAGGAGCAGTGAACGCTAATGTTCTGGTAACAGTTCGTTGTGGTCTTAAACATCTTCCTTTTCAGTGGAAATAAAATTTGGTACTGATACAAATCATCTGCTATTACTCGCTGGCTACCTCAAATTAGTTGGCGATGATGCCTGATTTTCTTGATCTTTCCTTGTCCAACATAACAACCTAACTTGATGCTTAATAAAGTTACAATTTTCTTTCTGTACAGATTTTGTAAATACAGCAAGACTTGACGAAAGGGCTGTTATGACTTATGTTTCCTGTTACTACCATGCGTTTGCAGGTGCAAGGAAGGTGAGGTCAAAAGCTGTGGGACGCCGGACACTTAACCTCCAACTTTCTGATTTCTAGCTTCTACATTACCCATTGTTTACTCAGCTGGACCGCTCATTATTTTTCCCACTTTTCAATAGTTTTAGACTCTCTGATTTCTGGCATTTTCCTTATTGCCATCTGATCAGTTTTCCAATTTTTCATATACTTCAGCTGTCAGTGTTAATTTCTCCATCTGGGGAAAAAAAAAGTCTAATTGTTTGCAGCCATTAGAGGTCTCCTAAAAGGCAGTCTGATGAAGGGATGATCCAGTTAACATAATGTCTAAACATGCCAGTTAACCTATCAATGTCATACTACATTAGTTCTATTGATCTTTCAGAATGAAATACAGCCATTGTACAACAGGAGAGACTTTCTTTTAAGAGTCCTCTAAGTTTTATTCCATATGTTCATTTTAGAGATGGGAGGATTGAGGTAAAAGTATCGTTTAATGAACTGTAGTCCTGGTGTGCAATTTGGAAAAAAAACAAAGACCTTGTTGCACCTTGATTATTCCACCTTTGTTGTCATTCTCTTCCCTTTTTCATCATTTTATTATTTATCATCCTCACCAGATATTGTGAACACACCAAAACCTGATCAGAGGGCTCTTATGACATATGTTTCCTGTTTCTATCATGCTTTTGCTGGAGCAGAGCAGGTATTTGCTGTGTTGCCTGTGATTTTTGCTGAAATGCATTTCACTTGTGTCTGCATGCCCTGCTTTACATTGATTTTCCAACCCTGATGTATTATTCATAGAGTTCTTGAAAAGTACACGACAGAAACGGGCCATTTGGCCCACCTAGTCTGTGCCGAGCCATCTAAGCTGCCTACTCCCACTGATCCGGGACCGTAGCCCTCTATACTTCTACCATCCAAATTTTGCTTAAATGGTGAAATTGATCTTGCGTGCACCACTGGCAGCTCGTTCCATACTCTCGCGACCCTCTAATTGAAGAAGTTACTCCTCCTGTTCCCCTTAAACTTTTCACCTTGCACTCTTAACCCATGACCTCTGGTTGTAGTCCCATGCAGCCTCAGTGGCAAAAGCCTGCTTGCATTTACCCCTCATATTTTTGATACCTTTATCAAATCTCTTCTTAATCTTCTATGTTCTAAGGAATAAAGTCCTAACCTATTTAATCTCTCCTTATAACTGAGATCCTCCAGACCCAGCAACATCCTTGTTAATGTTCTCTGTACTCTTTCAAACTTATTTACACATCCTGTGGGTAAATGTACATGATTCACATTGATCCCCATCATTATTTACATGACCGTGCTAACATTCCAGTTGCCAACACAGCACTTGGTATACTAGTGCAATGCAAGGGAAGAATTCATTTCAGCAGCAAGTACTGTGGGGGCTCTGTTGTGAATGGGGCTACCTGCTTTATCAGCTATGTAGAGCAAGAGATGACAATGTGAATCGACGTTTTGGTCACTTGTGTTCTCTGTCAGGAAGGCAAAATCTGTTGCAAGCTGAGTTGCAGAAATCAGGGGAAGCAGGGTCTGCTGAATCTTTGGTAAGCCCAAGTGTTACCCAGGTGAGGTACTGAAATATATCAGTGCCAAGGAACTGTGTCCCTGTGTGAACTGGTACCTCTTAGAAAAGATGGGAGAAGTGGAAAGAATATCAGACATGATGAATGTGATCTGTCTCAGTACAGACACTATTGACCATTGTGCCTCATTTTCTAATCTGCATCCCTGTTAATGTAGACTTCTCACAAAGAGCTTGGCCTTATCATTTTGAAGCTGTGTCCCATAACAGTGATGTTGGTTTTCTGCCCTTGTGTTTGTAGAACATGTCTCAGGCTGTTTTTATTTTAAATAATGAATGGTCAATATTGCCTGACTTTAAAGGAGTAAACTGGATCTCTGTTTAATTTCTGATCCTTGCGGTTCTTCCAGGAGTCAAGAAAGATGACTAGTGTTAATTCCAAGATTTCAGTTTATTTTAGAGTAGAAACAAACATACAAATATTAAGCAAACTAAATAAAGAGCTGAGAAATTATGCTAAGGAGTGTAAGACAAATTAATAAAGATAGGGGAAAAGGCCAAGATGGCGCTTGTGAAAAATCCATCACATTTATAAATAAAATAAGCCATTCCTTCGATAGAGAATAAGCTAGTTAATAGACTACAGAATTAAAACAATTATGTCACGTGTTAATGTGGTAATACTTAGCCAATGAAAATGAGAAAGGTGATAAACCATTAGTTTAGCTGCTATACCGCTTTCTGCCAGTGAGTGTGAAAAATACATGAGTTTGTCAGAAAGTACAAATCTTATTTAAAAAGTTTTGTTTAAAGAAACATTCAGCTCCTATGACATTGGACATGCAGCTTTAAACAATTCCAATCTTCATGTCAAGCTTAGAAAATATTGGGATGTTTGTGCTGAAGATTGGTTGAGAGTGAGGAAGAAATACAATCTTAATGTGAAACTCTAGGGCAGCTGACCTTTTAAATAAGCAAAATAAAAAAAAAACAGATTGTATATGCAAGCTGCGCATGAATTTCTCCTACTGTAGAAGGTCAACTTTTCGAGGCAACAAGCTTGGTCTAAGAATGTTTTATTTTCTACCATTGCAGTTTTTCAAAATATACATTTGATTACATCACATGATTTAACAGTAGGTAAAAACAGTTTATATCCGTATGTTGCATTCTCATTAAATATCTATCACCCAAAGCTTTCTTTCAGACTTCAGTGATTCCCAAGGCTGGTAAGAAATAGAAAAGAGTCGCTTCCTGAAAAGTAGGTCCAATTAATTAATTAATTGTGATTTAGATTAACTATTAATCTATGGGCTTTAGGCATTGGGATACAATGCTCTGGATTTCCAGCATCTGCCGAATCTCTTGTATTATTGGTATACAGTGATTTATTTTCAAAAGAGTTGTCCACATTAGGGTGAAAATGAATGTACAAGGTAGAAAAGTGGAAAGGTAGTGTGAAGTAATAGAGAGGGAAAGGAGGAGAAAAGAGGGTAGGAAAGACAGATGTGAAGAGGGAGAGCAGAACTGAATGGTATAAGTGAAATTCTTGATATCTCTAATGATTGAAATATTGAAGATTTGAGCGTACCGTGGATGAAAATCAAATGTAATACTGGTCTTAAAGTAGGTATAATGTCTAGGAAACCCAGAGATTGAGTTAGACATGTCAAATGTGATACTGGATGGAGGTAAAAGGCAGTGAAAGTGACTGGCCGAGCCCCTGCACATCTCAAGACTCACTGCAGGTTGTGGTGCAACAACACATCATAGGATGTGAGGTTAGTTACAAGCAGATTTTTTTTTCCCATCTTGCCACCCATCCACAGCAGGCCCACTTCAAAAGGAAATGGAAATTTAAATTCACTTTAGGAGGAGTTTCAGACCAAGAAAGTCAATGTCTGCCTTGAATTAAGTTGGACCTTAAGGCATAAATGAAACGTGTGTAAATCCCCCTCCCTACCATCTCTACTTGAGGCCCCATGTGCCACCTCGGCACTAAGAGCTCAGACAACGACGATCATCTCTACTTGATGCACTTTCCTTTCTCCCTAACGACTGCTCCATACAGATCCACAAAGGAGCCCCAATAACTTTGTTATTAATATCAATATTGTCGGATCCTAGAATCGTACAGCACAGAAGCAAGCCCCTTTGGCTTACCATGTCCATGCTACCCATGTGGGACATCTCTGCAAATCCCATTTGCCTGCATTATGTCTGTATACTCTGAATTACCAAGGCTTTACAGTATTGATTAACAGTTTTGTGTGCTTTAAGCTATTTCAGCATGCTTAACATAATGTTGCACATAATCTTTTCAGACTTCAAAGTAAATCTATTTTTTGGATAAATTGATCAATGCAGGGTTTTCTTCACATTTTGAACTTTAATTACGCCTTTGTTGTTTTCTGCAATGTGAACACTTGCTGCCTGGGAGCATCTTAGCTAAATGATAAATTGGTTGATCATTGTCACATGTACCAAAATACAGTGGAAATCATGTCTTGCATACCGTTTCTACAGATCTGTTTGTTACAGTAGTGCATTAAGTTAGTAGAAGGTAAAACAATAGCAGTGTAGAATACAGAATTACTTTCCTGGGCAGAGCTGTTCTACCACTTTTCTGTACTACTCTGTGGGTACGTTTGTGTCTCAAATAGTTTACTTTTCATCGCAGGCTGAGATGGCAGCTAACAGAATTTGCAAGATACTGGCGGTTAATCAGGAGAATGAAAAATCAATGGAAGATTATGAGAAGCTGGCCAGTGAGGTAAACTCAGAGACTAAATTTCAACCTTCCCTCCCTTTTAAGCTACCAACTTGCATGTCTGTAGGAGAGAACTTGAGCAACCAGAGGAAACCCATATGGTCACATGAAGAACATGCGAACTCCACAGGAACAGCACTGGAGGTTGGGATTGAACCTGGGTCACTGGAGCTCTACCGGATTGCACCAGTGCGTTGCCCTGAGTAACTGCAGATGTTCCATTTGGTGATTTCCCCAGTTGATCACTGAATACACTCGTGTATTTTTCAACACTTTCTTAATAAGTGGGCTTATGCCTGCGATAACAATGCTCAGTATGATTATGAAACGTGGACAGTTCAAAAAAAAAACCGTACAATCTCTTCAGAATCATGAGAGCCGAATTAGCAACATGCTGTCCAATGATTTCTGGTGATGCAAATACCTGTCATTGTCTTAGACGTAAGTGGAGAAGTGGGGATCTGCCTCCCACTTAGAGCCATTAAGCCATATAGTAGGCGCAACACGCCCTTTGACCCTGCTCATCTATGTCATCTAAGCTAATCCCATGTGGCCTATATCACTCTAAACCTAGCCATTCGATGCACTGTACCTGTCCAAGAATCTTTTAAATGTTGTACTTGCCTCTACCACTTCCTCTTAACGGCTCACTCCATAGACTCTCTATTCTCTGCTTGGAAAAGGTTTCCCAAAAGGTCCCTTTCAAATCTTTCCCCACGTTCTCTTCACCTATGCCGTCTAGTTTTGGACTTCCCTACTCTGTTTCAATCGGAGAGAGTATCTCAAAGGGATTGCGAAGGTGTTGAAGTCAGACGGTGGCAGGAACTTGTACTGTAATTCTGATTGGTGAGCTGAATTCCTGTCCCCGGCAGCTCCTGCAGTGGATTAAGAGGACCATCCCCTGGCTGGAAAATCGGACCCCAGAGAAGACCATGCAGGCCATGCAGCAGAAGTTGGAGGATTTCCGAGACTATCGCCGTCTGCACAAACCCCCCAAAATCCAAGAGAAGTGTCAGTTGGAAATCAACTTCAACACATTGCAGACCAAGCTGAGGATCAGCAACAGGCCAGCCTTCATGCCTTCCGAGGGCAAAATGGTTTCAGTAAGTTGTTTAAAAAGCCATTGTCAGATTTCAGATTTCAGTGTTAAATTTGTCAGATAGTTTCAGCGTTCATGCCTTTTGAGGGCAAAATGGTTTCAGTAAGTCATTTTAAAAGCCATTGTGAAATTTTCAGCTTAAGGTAGTTGATTAAATTTTGAATGGCCGGTACATAAATGGCTTTACAGAAAAGCTGCTTGATTTCTCATTATGGCTCATAACAGCATTGTTGTAAGGTTCATACTTTGTTGGAAGTTTGGCTGAATTAGCTGTCTTATTTTGCACAGTGCCAAAGTATCACTAATCCTTTGTCCATTGAGGCTGGCAATATTTATCAATTGTTATTAAATTGTAGAATTGTTGCTGCATTGAAGGAAGCAATTCGGCCCATTGTGTCTATGCCAGATCCTGGTCGACAGATCCAATCTCATCATAGTTCCCTGTTCTGTATTTCCATGACTGTTCCTTATTAATACTCTCAATAAAAACCAGTGAGGGAGAAAACAAAAATATACTGATTAGAACTATCAGAAGGCAAACATTTTACATTGACCCCTTTTGAAGTTAAGAGAAGATAAAACTTTATTTATCCTGAAGTAAATCATTGTTGTAGGGTTGTTCAGTCAGAAATAAATACTTTAAAATACAGAATGTAAGCAGTGAGGTACGAAAAAAGTACAAAATATTCATTTAAAAGTAATAGTGCAAAATACAGATATGGAATGAAACCATATACTTGTATACTTAAGAAGGAGGAGTTGTGTCAGGGAGAAAGGATTAAGGTTTGATGATTCAGTAATTTTCACCATCTCAGTAATCTGTTGAATTAGTAACCTCCTGGATTTCAAAAACTATTTCTTGTTAATCAGTCCTCTCATTCTTTACAGAGACTCTTGTTTCTGTAAGGATTGTACTCAAGGCAGACCCTGAAAGCAATGCATTGGGTAACTGGAGTTAAATAGCTATATTGTAAATTACTTGCTAACGTGTGTAGAATAACAAAATAAATTACAACTAATGATGCATTGGAATATGCATTTGTTTATTGTGAATATAACGAAGACTTAGTCCTCCCTCCTGCCTGACTTTTTTTTTGGTCTCTTTTTCTTTCAGTGAAAAGACGACATTGCAGAAGTTCGCAATTTCAGGAACAGTTTTGCACTTTTTACATTAAAAATACAAATTTTGGGCAATTTAAACTGCTCCACCATTCAACTAAGTCATGATCTGATCTTAATTCTACATTTCATCCAGCCATAGTAAAAATGAGTTTTGTGAGAACTCTTTGAGTTAAAATCACGTTGAGAATGAGTGTGAAGTAAAAGACAAGGTGGAATAAAAAGAAAGGAAAATACCTGTCATGATATTTTCATCTGCAAAAACAGGCTGAGTTTTAGCTACTTTCTGATGTTGAGAAATAGATATTTGAGGTATTTATAGGAATATGATCTATTCAGGATTTTTCTCAGCAGTTCCTTGGGTTTGGATTGTGATCACAAATGATTTGATTTGCAGGGAGAGGCTTGGGAAGAACAAAGCAAAACAATTCATTCCTCCTTTTCCCCCATCCTCACCCACTCCCCAAATCCAGGATATTGCAGGTGCATGGCAGCGTCTTGAGCAGGTAGAAAAAGGCTATGAGGAATGGCTCCTGAGTGAAATCAGAAGGTTGGAGCGTTTGGAGCACCTTGCTGAGAAGTTCAGACAGAAAGCCACATCTCAGGAAGTATGGTCACATGGTAAGGAGCCATCTGGAAAAACAATCTATGTCTTTGCGTATCAAGTTATATCTCTATAACACCCTAGCACCATTAATCTATTATCATTGCTAAACAGAGTTATGAATTAGAGTGTCGGCTGATGGTCAATATTACATATGCATGCAATAAATTCCTGAGTAATTGACTGATAAGCCATGTTGCTCTCCAGTTCCTGATCCACTTTCTGCTTCATTCATTCCATCATCCATCGTAGCCTCCTTATTTATTATCCACACCCTGATTTGAAAGTTCAAAATAGTTTAGAGCACAAAACTCATGTGGGCTCCTTTTCTCCACAGAGAAAGATTATATTTTGATGCAAAAAGACTATGAATCCGTTAGTTTGAGTGAAGTCCGGGCCCTGCTGAGAAAACATGAGGCATTTGAGAGTGATCTGGCTGCGCACCAGGACCGAGTGGAGCAAATAGCTGCCATCGCACAGGAGCTGAAGTACGTTCCATTTACGGGCTGACACCTGGTGGTGATTCGGTAACAAATGGCCTCTGTATAATCGAACTGTTTAAATTGTGAAAGACAACAGAAAATGGCTATGCCTTTTGAGTTTTGATAACAGCTGAACACATTAACTGAATGGATTTGGGATTTTTGATTGTTAGTTTCACAAAGGTTTTGACTTAAACCTTAATGGAATTTCCCTCAAGGTAATAATTAATACAGGTGATAAAAGTTGTTTTTTTTTCCGTGATGTACGAAGTAAAACCTGTGTGTTGTAATATAAAACAAATTATTTTAAAAATGGGTTGGCGGAAGGGCTGATTTTTAAGTTTCGGAAGGACAAGTTCCACGCACTTCACTCAATTCTGGAGGACTGCTCTTTCAGTTTTACACATATTTACTTCTTGCCTTGATTACCATGGAGCATGACTCATTTGTTGCATATGAGCTGAAGACATTTAGTGAACTGAAACTGCTGAATCAATAAGAACTGCTTGACCTTGCATGCTAGGACCATTGGTGGTAGAACTTCACTTAAGATTCTAGCCCAGGGGTTCCCAACTTTTTTATGTCTTGGACCAATACCATTAAGCAAGGGGTCTGTGGAACCTAGGTTGAGAACCACTGCTCTAGCATTTTGTTCTCAGACATCTGCGTCAGATGGTCAAAAACAGTTAACTGGTCACCAGTATTGATTTAAGTGAGCAGTATGCTTGAAGGAAATCTCATAAGAGTTGGAACCAGGTGTCTACTTGGCAGATGACAATAGAACCAAACTGTATAGTTTTTTTTAGATTATGAGAACACTCAGTCCTCTTTTATTGTCATTTAGAAATGCATACATGCATTAAGAAATGATACAATGTTTCTCCGGAGTGATATCACAGAAAACAGGACAAACCAAAGACTAACACTGACAGAACCACATAATTATAACATATAGTTACAACAGTGCAAAGCAATACCATAATTTGATGAAGAACAAACCATGGGCATGGTAAATAAAGTCTCAGAAGTCCCCGAGTCGATCGACTCCCGAGTTCCCGATAGCGGGCAGCAAAAGGGAGAAACTCCCTGCCATAAACCTCCAGGCACTCTCAACTTGCTGATGCCTTGGAAGCCATCAACCACAGCCAACACTGAGTCCATCCGTCCGAAAACTTTGAGCTTCCGACCAGCCTCTCCAATACAGCCTCCTGGGCACCATCCTCTGCCGAGCGCCTTCGACCTCGCCCTGGCTGCTGAAACACGCAAAGCCGAGGATTTCGGGGCCTTCTGCTCCGGAGATTCCGGTTACCACACAGTAGCAGCAACAGCGAAGCAGGCATTTCAGAAGTTTTCCAGATGTTCCTCCGTACTCTCATGTCCGTCTCCATCAAATCAGAATTGTGCACGGCCCCCTACTTGACGAATAACAGACATCACCACTGAAGTGGCTGCGTGCGCTGCCATCGCGTCGCCATCTTCTCCTCCTTATTTCAAATATTACAAAATAATCTATCTCATAAATTATTTTTTGGAAATAAACTTGCTCTGTTCAAAAAAAAGGAAAAGTATTTGTTGGGTTATTAAAGCACTGTGCAACATTTTGTAATATTGAGATCCTGATGTGTTTCAGTGACACCTCATGCTGTTTAAACTGACGTGAATTAGTTTCCTTGGTAACTTAAATCTATAATAATAAAATTCTTAATTAATATTTGTGGTATTTTCAGGGCAAAGGTCTGACACACAAAGTCTGATTTAACAACATTGAAAGTAAATAGAGTGGTATTTATTTTAAATGGCTCATTTGCCTTCTTGATAGACTGTTCTCAGTGGTGATTTATACGACTCCACTCAAAATAGCATGTTGCAATGCTGGTTACTCGCAGCGATGACAATATTCAACAAAACTTGCATCGTCAGCCCTCTTTGTTCAGGAGCATTTAACATCAGCCTTGCTTCTGAAATGGGAGTAGTCGGCGGACAAGTAGATTTTTACTTTATCTGGGTCAGTTTCCTTAGAGGCAGGATTAGGCTGCTGGTCCCCTGACTGATTATAAATTAATCCAGTGCCTGCAGTTAAATCAGATTATTTTGTTTTATAATTTAGTCTCATGGCTTGAGTCGCTTGGGCTTGGATGGCATGGGAGCTTTGATACAGCAACACAGGGAACAAAATCTCCTTGTTCCCATCCTTCTGGCGGAATTCTGACAAGGTAGAAACCTGTGAATTCTCCATTTGCTTTCCCCAAGTCACAATTGCGCCACTGACGTCTCTAGGCACATATGGAAGAGGAGGATGGAGCAGGAAGCTTGATACTGTTCTTTTGGCAGTTGACGTCAATTCATTGTAACTGGCTGCATGGGATCTTTGTGTTTGCTGAGATTGCTATTGCAAATGAGGTAGAATTTTAATGGTGGGTAAGGTGGCCTCCGAAGGCAAACGTGGATAGATAGTTTAAGAGCAATTAAATTCAGTGTTAGTCGCAGTAAATCCACATGTACAGCATGTCTGGCTGGACTTCAAACCTGTTCCTGTTCTCCCCCAGCCCTGCTCCGTCCCTGCTCCAACAAACCTATATCGTATGAAAACTTCTACTCTTTACCCTCAGTTCTGATGAAGGGTCTTTCATCTGAAACTTCAACATTCCACAGGTGCTCCCTGATTTTCTCTGCTTTTTCCAGTGTTGTCTTTTTATATTCTTGATTTGGGATGTTGTCTGCTAAGTAATTTATTTTCCTTTGCAGTAGACCATGTGCTTGAGCAAATGTCCACATTTTTTGTTCTCAACACCAAAAGCCTACTGATGATAGGATGATGTCTTCATGAATGCCACAGGCTGCATGTGTGGTCAAATCACAGGAATTATAGATGTTCAATCAGAGGAAATACAGTGTGGCTGTATTATATGTTGGGCTGAATGATGTCAGTTTTGGCTCTTGGTTCCAAATGGAGACATTCGTCTTCACACATTCAAATCAATGTAGTTCCCGGACGTATGTATGTACGCTGTGAAATTCCAAGACATGCTAACATTGAGAGATTCAAGGGTTGTCAGTTTGCCCTACTGCTGAACTCCTTGTGACCCAGGAACAGAATCCAATCTTGTTGAGATTTCTCTATATCACACAGGGAGAATCTCCTTGCTGCTTCTGTGCCAGGTCTGAGCCGTCACAAGACCTGAAACACCATTAATGTCAATAGGGTTTGTAGAATACAGGTTTAATATTTTAAATATTTCTTAATTGTGTATTTTAGGCTAACTTTATAAGCCACTGGTTCAATTTTAAAGTACTGTATCGCTGAACTTCAGAGACATTTGTAATACTAAATCAACATGGATGGCTCTTAAATAAATTGGCAAGCCATTTAGTTGACCAGGGTAATTAGGAAAGAGCAATAAATTCTGACCTTTGGAACGACCAAGTCCTCTTGACCATACAGTCAAACAAAACTGTTAATGTGAGCAAGTAAGAACTCACACCAAATAGAAGAAGCATTTCAGTTCTCTCAGTAACTTTTCACTTCCTCAGCTTATCAAGAATCTACTTTTCTGCCTTAAAAATACTTGAGGAGTCTGCTTCTGCTGTCCTTTGAGGAAGCAATTCCAGAAACTCAAGACCATCTGAGAGAAACAATATCACCACATCTCTGCCTTATTTTTAGTGATTTACTTGTCATATATTTTTCTACAAAATCAAGCCTTCTTTCCACACATACCTTGTCAAGTGCACCCCACCCACAATTTTTTTATTTTAGCTGTTACCTCCATTTTCCAGTGGATAAACTCTCGTTCATCCAATGCTTCCTTGTAAAAAAAAATGTGAGCATTTCAGGCATCAGTTTAATAAACCTTCCAAGAACTGCTTCCAAAGCACTTATTTCCTTCCTTAAATAGGGAGTCCAGTGCTGTGCATTGATCTCCAGACATGATCTTGCCGGTGCCCAACATAAGTTTTGAATTCTGCCTTCGATGTTCTTCATTCTAACTCAAAACATTCTGTTAGCTATCCTAATTATAACTGTACTTGCATCCCTGCTTTTTGGGAATCTTATCCGAGGATCCTCAGATCCTTTACACCAGAGAGCTCTGCAGTCTCACATGATTAAGAAAAAAATATATATATATATTTAATTTCTTATATTTATTTTTATGCTAGATATTTGCCCATGTCCTTAACTTACCCATTTCCCATACAGCTTCCATATATCATCTTTATAACTGCAATTAAAACTTTTGTTTTAAGTTGGCGCTCTTAAAGATGTGCGACAGCTTACTGGTAGTTCGGAAAGCAAGAGATTCAACTAAAAACATATAATATCTTTCCTGAAGCAAGTTGTGGTGAACTATCACTGTAGAAGTGAGGAGGTAGGTGGAGGCGAGGCACGTTTGAGGGGTGAGCTGTGCTGGGGCATGGTGAGGCGCATCGTGTTCGAGCCAGTGTCGCATACGGAGTTGTGGTTGCTGCCGGAATGGAGTGACTGATTTGGAGAGGAGTCGACGTGGAAGAGTTTCGGTGCCCGTCTACCTAACCCGGGTGCGAGGTTGGATCACTCCAAGTGCTGAGCCAATTTGTGAGATCGAGAATGGCTTTGGACCAGGCAGCCCAAGCGTATCGTGGCGCTGAGGTCTGAGTTCTCGAGCGAGGCACTACCCGGTGCTGGGACAATTTAAATACTGGCGCAGGTAGACTGGAAGCCCCAGTGTCTGGAACGGACGCGAGAGTTGGGCTGATTTCTCTCATTCTCCGATGAATGTTCATTTTTTTTCTACGGCGCTGAGGCTGGGAAGTGAACTTGTTGCTGTGCATTTTTGCCCCACTGGTGTGATGAACTGGGCCCGAGGGCTGGGCCTACTCCAGCTACTCCGGGAGTGGGCCTGGGACTCACTCTGGTCAGAATGCTGTTGACTTGCTTCTATTGTTTGCATGATTTGTGTTTTCTTTCTTTCTTTCTCTGTGCAGTCTTTGGTTTCTTGTTTTGTGGCTGCCTGTAAGCTGACAAACCTCAAGGTGTATAATTTAGATAATGAGACCACGCAATCCTCTTTTATTGTCATTTAGAAATGCATACATGCATTAAGAAATGATACAATGTTTCTCCGGAGTGATATCACAGAAAACAAGACAGACCAAAGACTAACACTGAAAAAACCACATAATTATAACATATAGTTACAGCAGTGCAAAGCAATACCATAATTTGATAAAGAACAGACCATAGGCACAGTAAAAAAAAGTTCTCGAAGTCCCTGAGTCGATCAACTCCCGAGTTCCTGATAGCAGGCGGCAAAAGGGAGAAACTCCCTGCCATAAACCTCCAGGCACCGTCAACTTGCCGATACCTTGGAAGCAGCCGACCTCAGCCGACCCTAAGTCAACCCGTCCGAAAACTCCGAGCTTCCGAGCAGCCTCTCCGATACAGCCTCCCAAGCGCCATCCTCTGCCGAGCGCCTTCAACCTCTCCCCGGCCGCTGAAACACGCAAAGCCGATGATTTCGGGGTCTTCAGCTCTGGAGATTCCGGTTACCACACAGTAGCAGCGGTAGCAAAGCTGTAATTTATACATTCTTTGATAATAATTGTACTTAAATCTGAATTATCCACGGTATATTGTACCTGTTAGGAGAGCCAGTTGGTTTTGTCATGATCTTGAAGGAACTTTACTGATTTTCTTTTTGAAGTGAGTTGGATTATCACAATGCTGCTGGAGTAAATGAACGATGCCAGAAGATTTGTGATAAATGGGATAATTTTGGAACTCTCACTCAGAAGCGGAGAGAAGCTTTAGAGGTAAGATTTATTTGAAGGAAACCACTTGCGTGACGGTATTTTCTGAATATTGTCTCTGAGTCTCATCTACATGATGTAAGGGTGAGGCTGTTGTTCACACATGATCCGCCATTTTCTATGGGAAAACCAGTGTTCAAAATAAACACAGGTATTGCATCAACTAACTGTAAGCATGTGTTGTTACAGGACATCCCTGCTGTATATGATACCAAAAAGTAACCCGACAGCACTTGCAGGGTTTTTTTTTTGTTTTACGCGGCTCAGGTATATTGTGGCCGTTTATAATTGCAGCTTTAATTTGAAGCTATTGGATAAAATTTGCAATGTGGATGCAAGATTGCTGTCTTTTTCCTCTCATCGGTAAGACTGAAGCCAATGGAACTGAGTACTGGGTGGCAGGCAACTGTGGTACTTAACAGAACATGTGGTGGCCTGAAAGAAATTGTGCAAGATTTTAAGGTTTTAAAGTCTGACATTCATGGTGGTGTAGTGGTTAGTGGTTAGCATAATGCTTTACAGCATCAGCGACCTGGGTTCAATTCCCAACTCTGCCTGTAAGGAGTGTGCACGTTCCCTCCGTGACCAGGTGGGTTTCCCTGGGGTGCTCCGGTTTCCTCCCATAGTCCAAAGATGTACCGGTTGGTAGGTTAACTGAACATTGTAAATTGTCCTATGATTAAACTAAGATTAAATTAAGGAATGCTGGGCAGTGTGGGTCAATGGACGAGAAGGCCCTATTCTGTGCTGTATCTCGAATAGATGGGTGGATAGACAAGTAGATAGAAGATTGGTGATTGGTTAGTTTTTTTTACTTCAAGACTGGTCCATTGAGCAGTTCCTTATCCTCTAGAAAGAAGTAAACACTAGTGAAGCCATTTACCTTTTGCTAATCTTTTACATTGTCATCCATTTGGGATTGTGTTGATTGCTTACTGGTTGGTTTATGGATTAAAAGTATTGAGCATTCATTGATGTCCCATCCATATCAGAATCAGGGTTATTATCACCGTCATGTGTCATGAAATTTGTTAACTTGGCAGCAGCAATATGATGCAATACACAGTGATATAGATAGAAAAGAAATAGGTCAATTACTTTAAGCATGTAAATGTGTATTAAATAGATTTAAAATAATGCAAAAAGCAGAAGTAATATATATAAAATACTGGCTATTCAGTAATGTTTAGATTCAGTTTACATTAGTGAATAGCCAATGTTTACTGAACAGTGTTTGGACTCTTGAAAAGATGCACACATTGACTTTAAGTACAAATGGAAATTTAACCCTGCGTCACTCAAAGTCTGTTGCATCGCTTTCTCTGAGCTCTGTGCCCAAAGAACTTGGATCTCTGGGCACACAGCCAGCAGCCAGCTTGCTGCTTTCGTTCTTCTGTCTCCCATGACACACCGATTTCCTGTGGAGGTGCCAGCCTCAAGTCTGCCCGCCTCCAGAGCCACGAAATCCCGGAACCCCAGAGGCGTGCTGGTCTTCTAGGCCGTGCCCTTGGTATGTCGAATAGTGGTCAGTTGTGAGACCCCGAGAGCGGGTCCCATCCCCGCAAAGATTCGAAGTCAGCGTGTAACTCCAGGTCAGGGTCTTCAAAAGAACCTTGAAAGGGGAAAATAGGGATATTAAGGATAGAAATAGAGCTGTTTCCGAAGATGCAAGCGAAGAAGTCGCCGTTGGGTGCATTATCTCCTAAGCTCCACCCAGTTCCTGGTTTATTGTCCATTCAGAAATCTGATGGTGGAGGGAAGAAGCTTCTCCTGAAACACTGAGTGTGTGTGTTTTCAGGCTCCTAGGCATGCCCTAGGTGAGGAGGGGGGTCCTTAATGATGGATGCCACCTTCTTGTGTCATCATCTTTTGAAGGTGTCGTTGATGCTGGGGAGGCAAGTGTCCATGCTGGAGCTGGCTAACTTTACAACTTTCTGTGGCTTTTTCCGATCTTCTGCTATGGTTGCTCCATACCAGATGGTGATGCAATCAGTTAGAATGCTACCCACGGTACATGTGTAAAAACTTGCAAGTGTTGTTGGTGACACCTCAAACTCCTAATGAAATATAGACACTGTCATGCTGCCTTTGTAATTGCATCAATATGTTGGACCCAGGAGAGATCTTCAGAGATGTTGACTCCAAGGAACTTGAAGCTGCTCATCCTTTCCACTGCTGATCCCTCAATGAGGACTGGTGTGTGTTCCCTTGACTCCCCCTTCCTGAAGTCCACAATCACATCCTTGATCTTACTGACATTGAGTGCACGGTTGTTGCTGCAACACCACTCAACCACTTAACCGTAACCCTGTACGCCGCCTTATTACTGTCTGAAATTCCACCAACAGTAGTTCTGTTCATCGGCAAACTTCTTGCTGGTGTTTGAGCTGTTCCTTGCCACTGAGCAGTGGGTTAAGTGCACATCCTTGAGGTGCACCAGTATTGATTGCAAAGGAGGAGAAGATATTATTTCTGATCCACACAGACTGTGGTCTCCTAGTAAGGAAGTCAAGGATCCAGTTGCAGAGGAAGGTACAGAGGCCCAAATTTTGGACTTGATGCAAATGGCAATTGAGGTGATTCTTGTCCAGGTGATCAAAGGCCAAGTGGAGAGTCAGTGAGATTGCAGCCACTGTAGACCATATGCAAATTGTAGCAGGCCCAGGTCTGTACTTAGGCTTGGCCAATGTCTCAAAGCACTTCATCACAGTAACTGTGCGTGCAACTGGGTGATAGTTGTTGAGACAGCCTAGCCCTGGAATGATTGTCACCCTTTTGTATCAGGTGGGGAACCTCTGACTGCAGCAGTGACAGATTGAAGATACCCTAGAACACTCCCACCAGTTGGTTGGCACAGGTTTTCAATGCCAGACCAGGTGCACCATTGGGGCCTGACACCATGAGAGGATTCGCCCTCTTGAAAGATGTTCTGACTTCTGCCTCCAAGACAGAGATCACAGGGTGTCACCAGATGCTGCAGAATTTTCACAGGTGTAGTTTTATTCTCCTTTTCGAAGTGTGTATAAAAAGCATTGAGCTCGTCTGGGAGTGAAGTGTCACAGCATTCATGATGTTAAGTATCGCCCTGTAGGAAATAATGGCTTGCAAACCCTGCCAGAGCTGATGTGCATGGGATTCTGTCTCTAACTTCAACCAGAATTCTTTATTCATTATTAAAATAGCCTTCCGTAGATCATACCTGGACTACTTGTATAGCTCTTAATCAACAGTCTTGAAAACCACAGATCTAGCCCTCAGCAAACTATGAATCTTCTGGGTCATCCAGGGCTTTTGCTTTGGGGATGTTTGGCACACACTCATCTGCACAAGTCTTGATGAAGTCAGTCAGTCTCTGAATATTGTCCCATCCAGCAACTCAAAGCAGTCCTCTAAGCACTCCTCTGCTGACCTTGACCTTGCCTTCCTGTCCTCACCACTGGTGCTGCAGTCTTTTGTGTCTGCCAATACGCCAGGTGTAGAAGTACAGCCAGGTGACCAGGCTTTCTAATGTGCGGGCAGTAAGTTCTTGATGGTGGTCTCCTCTTGCTCCACTGGTGATATGTTGGTGGCAGTTGTTCAGACTTCTTCAAGCTGGCCTGGATGAAATCCCCCACAATGATAGGAAAAGCATCAAGATGTGCTGTTTCATGTCTCTCGCTTGCAGAGCGTAGCTCCTCCAGTGCCTGGCTGACGCTGGCCTGAGATCAAATGTCCACCGTTACCAGGCAGAAAACTCCCTTGGCAGATAAAAAGTGCGGCATTTGACTGCCAGATGTTCCAGGTCAAGTGAGCTGGACTGGGACAGAACTGCCAGGTTTGCCATCTCTGTCCTGCTCATGAAAATGGTAGATGTGAGCCACATTTCCATGAAGCAAAGTACACAGCTGTCCCCAATGTCCCTCTGGTACTGCAATCTTGCTCTGATTTCTTCTATTTTATTTTCTAAAGACCGTAAATTCTCTAGCAGGATAGTCAGGAGTTGGGATCTAAAACCTCTGTTTCAATTCTGTTGGCAAACCAGCGCACCATCTCCACTTCCATTTTCATAAAGGGGAACTGCTGTCACAACCCAAGTCTGTAGTCTGGCATCTGGTGCTCTCACTAGGTTTAAGTATCAATAGATATTTTAAACGTCTTGAAACGGTGTTGCTGACTGAAGTACCTATCAGTGTGACTGTGGATTTCAGCTGTAGCAGGAAAACAGTGGGTTTCGTTTAATTGGGATATATCATACCCAGTATATTTTGGGCCAATTAAATGGTGGCCCCAAATAGCCAAGGTTTCATGGAAATAGTTGAAAGGTATAAAAAGGGGAAAGTACCATTTAACTGAGTAACAAATTATGTATTTAAACAGAACAAATTAGAAGACTACCAAAGCTACTACAGTACTATAAAAATGGCTATTTGTTCCTAATGGTTATCGACAGAGGAATTCCTATGGTGTACACTGATGTGTTCTTTTGATTGACTGTAAATGAACAAAATCAGTGTAGCCACCCAGTGCAGCTAGTGGACTGCCTTCAAGCAGTACTTTTGATGATTGCACCCTCCAAATCTTCATTTTAATTGTAACGTTCAAAATGATTGACAATGCATTCAAATTCTTCATAATTTCGAACTTTTTGAAGAAGTGAAATAGCTTCACTTTTACTCCTGGCATCTCCAAGACTGAAGGCTCAAAACCGCAGGCAGCAAAATGGTTCTGAATTGCCTTTCTGTTTATTGCTCATCAACTATAAGTGACTAAAATCACTGCTTTTTGAAAACACACAAGAGACGCTATTTCAAAACTGTTCACTCTGACCATGCTGTAGTGTCTAACAGCCACACGACATGTCCGCGATTGACACTCGTTAGAAAATGTTTGGTAACAGTTTCCTGTACCAATTAAGCAGCATAGTATCCCAAATAAACTAAGGGAATCCAGTCTATTTTCTAGATTTGTTTTTGTTCTTTGAGTTGTCTCAAATAAGGAGCTGCCCCAATTAACCGGAATCCATTGTACTTGATGCTTCCCCTCGGCGCCATCTTTCTCTCTCAGAGAAGGTTGACAAAGGGAATGCAATTGTCCACCTGGTGGTTAAAGTTTCTGGCAAAGGCTGATTAATAAATTCAGGCTTATGGAGAAGGAGGGTCATACTGAGCTTAATAAAGAAATAGGGCACTTGATTTGTGCAGGTTTGGGTCTTGACCCTTTATGCCTCTGAGGCTTGGGTTACTCACTGCAAGCATGCATAACACCGGTAATATACCACCAATGTCTCTTGCACAAAATCTCCAAACTCCCTGGAATGATAAACAAATGAAGGCTGGTGTCCCCTGCCAGTATTGAGTCTCAGTTGAAGTGGCAAATCATGTTGTTCAATGGCTGATTCCTGATGCTACAGGATCAGGGGATATGGCCTTAGATTTTGAACAAAAAGCACTGAGATGATGTAGAGGGGAAAAAAAACCTTTGAGTGGAAGAAATTCAATGTTAGCATTCATTTTGAGAGGGCTAGAATATAAAAGCAAGGATGTAATGCTGAGGCTGTATAAGGCACTGGTGAGGCCTCACTTGGAGCGTTGTGAACAGTTTTGGGCCCCTTATCTAAGAAGTGATGTGCTGACGTTGGAGAGGGTTCAGAGAAGGTTCACAAGAATGCTTCCAGGAACGCAAGGGTTACTGTATGAGGTGCATTTGATAGCTCTGGGCTTGTACTTGCTGGAATTTAGAAGAATAAAGGGGGAGCTCACTGAGACTTATCGAATATTGAAAGGAACACACACAAAATGCTGGATGAACTCAGCAGGTCAGGCAGCATCTATGGAAAAGAGTAAGTTGACATTTCAGGCTTCGACTCTTCTTTGAGACTCTTCTTCAGGACTGAGAGAAAAGAGGGGAGATGACAGCATAAAGATGGGGGAGGGTAAGGAGACTAGCTGGAAGGTGATAGGTGGAGCCAGGTGGGTGGGAAAGGTCAAGGGCTTGTGAAGGAAAAGTCTGATAGGAGAAAGGGAAGGAGAAGGGGACCCGGGGGAAGTAATAAGCAGGTAAGAAGAAACAAAAGGTCAGAGTGGGGAATAGAGGAGGGGAGGAGGTGGAATTCCTTCAGAAGAAGGAGAAATTGATATTCATGCCATCAAGTTGGAGAATACCCAGATGGAATGTAACCTGTTGCTCCTCCACCCTGAGAGTGGCGTCATTGTGGCACTTGAGGAAGCCGTGGCTTGACACGCCAGATCAGGAACAGGAATCGGGATTAAAATGTTTAGCCACCAGGAAATCCCACTTCACAAGATCACAAGACAAAGGAGCAGAAGTAGGCCATTTGGCCCATCGAGTCTGCTCCGCAGCTCCCCCATGAGCTAAACTATTCACCCATCTAGTTCCAATTTCCGGCTTTTTCCCCATATCCCTTGATACCCTGACTAAATAGATATCTGTCAATCTCCTCCTTAAACACCCTCAATGATCGGGCCTCCACAGCCATATGTGGCAACAAATTCCACAAATCCACGACCCTCTGGCTAAAAAAATTTCTCCTCATCTCTGTTTTAACTGGGTACCCTCTGATTCTAAGACTATGGCCTCTTGTCCTGGACTCACCCACCAAGGGAAACAACCTTTCCACATCTACTCTGTCCAACCCTTCCAACATTCGAAATGTTTCTATGAGATCCCCTCTCATTCTTCTATACTCTAATGAATACAATCCAAGGGCCGACAGATGCTCCTCATATGTTAGCCCCTGCATTCCAGGAATCATCCTCGTAAATCTTCTCTGAACTCTCTCCAACATCAGTATATCCTTTCTAAGATAGGGGGCCCAAAACTGCACGCAGTATTCCAAATGAGGTCTCACTAATGCCCCATAGAGCCTCATCAACACCTCCTTACTCTTATACACTATTCCTCTTGAGATGAATGCCAACATAGCATTCAACTTCGTGGTTAACCTTTAGGGTATCCTGCACGAGGACCCCCAAGTCCCTTTGCACTTCCGATTTTTGAATTTTCTCCCCATTTAAATAATAATCAGCCCGATTATTTCTTCTTCCGAAATGTACAACCGTACATTTGTCAACGTTGTATCTCATCTGCCATTTCTTTGCCCACTCTCCTAAACTGACTAAATCTCTCTGCAACCTTTCCGTTTCTTCAACATTTCCTGCTCCTCCACCTATCTTGGTGTCATCCGCAAACTTGGCCACAAAACCATTTAATCCATAATCCAAATCATCGATATACAGCGTAAAAAGAAGCGGCCCCAACACCGACCCCTGCGGAACACCACTAGTAACCGGCAACCAGTCAGAATAGGATCCCTTTATTCCCACCTTTTGCTTTCTGCCTATCAGCCAATGGTCCACCCATTTCAATATCTTTCCTATAATTCCATGGGCTCTCATCTTATTAAGCAGCCTCATATGCGGCACCTTATCGAAGGCCTTTTGAAAATCCAAATACACAACATCCACAGCTTCTCCCTTGTCAATCTTATTCGAGATTACCTCAAAAAATTCCAATAAATTGGTAAGGCAGGATCTTCCCTTCATGAAACCATGCTGGCTTCGGCCTATCTTGTCATGCACCTCGAGGTATTTCATAACCTTGTCCTTGAGGATTGACTCCAATATCTTTCCAACCACCGATGTCAGACTAATAGGTCTGTAATTTTCTTTTTGCTGCCTCCTTCCTTTCTCAAATAGCGGAACTACATTTGCGACCTTCCAGTCCTCCGGAACCATGCCAGAGTCTATTGATTCCTGGAAGATCATTTCCAATGCTTCCACAATCTCCAAAGCCACCTCCTTCAGAACCCTTGGGGGCACCTCATCCGGGCCGGAGACTTATCTATTCTTAGTCCATTTAGCTTCCCAAGCACTTTCTCTCTAGTTATTTTGACTGTACCTAATTCTATTCCCTGATACCTCTGGCTCTCAGGTATATTGCTCATGTCTTCCACTGTGAAGACTGATGTAAAATACTCATTCAGTTCCTCCGCCATCCATTATAATTACTCCAGCATCATTTTCAATCGGTCCCATATCTACCTTTGTCACTCTTTTACTCTTCATATATTTAAAAAAACTCTTAGTATCCTTTTTTATGTTAATCGCCAACTTCCTTTCATAATTCATCTTTTCTTTCCTAATGACTTCCTTAGTTTCTTTCTGTAAGTTTTTAAAGGTCTTCCGGTCCTCATTTTTCCCACTAATTTTTGCTTCCTTGTACGCCGATTCTTTTGCTTTTATTTGTGCCTTAACCTCTCTCGTTAGCCACATTTGTGCCATTTTTCCATTCATGATTTTCTTTTTTCTTGGAATATATTTTTCCTGCATTTTCCTTATTTCTTGTAGGAATTTCATCCAATTCTGCTCTGCCGTCCCTCCATTTAGTTTACTTTTCCAATTGACTTGGGCCAGTTCCTCTCTCATACCACTGTATTTTCCCCTGTTCCACTGAAATATCGATACCTGATACCAGCTTCTCCTTTTCAAATTTGAAACTGAACTCAATCATATTATGATCACTACTTCCAAGAGGTTCCTTTATCTCCTGCTCCCTAATTGCCTCAGGTTCGTTACACAGCACCCAATCCAAAACAGCCGGTCCCCTGGTGGGCTTCTGGACAAGTTGCTCCAAAAAGCCATCCTGTAGGCATTCTACAAACTCCCTCTCCTGAGATCCATTACCTTCCCGACTTCCCCAATCCACTTTCATATTAAAATCCCCCATAATTATCTTGACATTGTCCTTCTGACATGCTTTTTCTAATTCCAGCTGCAACTTGTAGTCCACATCCCGACTGCTGTTTGGACAGCATCCCGACACTTGTTGTGGATGTGCTTGAAAACAGGTCTCACCAAAGTCGAGGAGGCCACATCAAGAGCACCAGACACAATAGACAACCCAGCAGATACTTGGGTGAAGTGTTGTCTCACCTGGAAGGACTGTTTGGGACCCTGAATAGACGTGAGGGAGGAGGAGAATGGGCAGGTGTAGCACTTGGGGTGCTTGCAGGAATAGTGCCCAGAGGGAGATCAGTGGGGAGGAACAAATGGACAAAGGAATCACAGACGATCACTGTGGAAAGTGGGTGGGGCAGGGGGTAAAGATACGTTCAGTCATAGGATCGCTTTGAAGATCGCGGAGGTTGTGGAGGATAATGTGCTGGACACGGAGGCCTAGAAAGAGTCGATGTGGAGAGAATGTTTCCTATACCGGGGAAGCCTTGGACCAGAGGGCACAGCCTCAGAATAGAGACGAGTTCATTTAGAATGGAGATGAGGAATTTCTTCAGCCAAAGGGTGGTAAATCAATGGAATTCATTACCACAGGCGGCTTTGGAGGCCAAGTCATTGAGTGTATTTAAGGTGGAGTTTGATAGGCTGTTAATTAGTCAGGGTGTGAAAGGTTACAGGGAGAAAGCTGGGGAATGGGGTTGAGAGGTTAAATGGATGACTTGTGATGGAATGGCGGAGCAGACTCAATGAGACAAATGGCCTGATTCTGCTCCTACCTCTTATGCTTTTATGGAACTTGGAGCCCCCAAACAAAGCTGCAATCCTAGATGGTCAATGATTTTCAAAAGATAAGCACTGGAGAAAAAGAAATCGTGTAGCTCTGGAGGCAGTTTGTGTGTATGGAACCAACTGGTTGCCCTACAGAGCTGGTACGGAGAGCTGAAACACCTTCCTTTATGCCCAATGATTCTATGACTTGTATCAGTGTGTCTCTTGGCGTTTTCCTGATTGTGCAGGCCCTTCTCTGGTTCATGAAGAGGAAAGGATCACAATCTTGCTTTCATCCACTAGGTGGCATAAAACATCTACCAATTGAATGCCCTTAAAAGCTGTTGCTCATATCCTCTCTTCCCTCTGCCTTTGCATCTAGGGGAACTGGAATGGCAGTGGGAAGAAGGGACGTGGGCGGCAGATTTCTGTGGGGGGTCCCAAACAAGTGCAACCCAAGCTGCAGGTGCAGTTATATAAAAAAAAGTGTTTTAGTTCCACGATTGATGAATAATGACCTCTGTATTTCACAGTCCTTCTACAGCAGGAAGTAAATGTTCTTGCTCTGTCCAACTTGCAGAGAACCGAAAAATTATTGGAAACTGTTGATCAGCTCTTCTTAGAATTTGCAAAGAGGGCTTCCCCCTTTAACAACTGGATGGAAGGAGCAATGGAAGATCTGCAAGACATGTTTATTGTTCACAGCATTGAAGAAATTCAGGTACAGTCAAAATAGTGGATGACAATAGACACAGTGATGCTGCTTTGGGAAAATATGCTAATTTATTCTAATTGCAGGCTTGATATTTCCATATCAAGCTGTGGGATGGAGCTTTGCATGTCTTTGCTTTGGCAACACACACACACACACACACACACACACACACACAATGCTGGAGGAACTTAGCGGGTCAAGCAGCATCCAAAAGGAAAAAACAGTCAATGTTTCGGGCCAAGACCCTTCAGGACTGGAAAAGAAGGGGGAAAGACACCAGAATAAAAAAGTTGGGAGGGGAGGGAGGAATGTTAGAAGGTGATGGGTGGGAGAGGTAAAGGGCAGCAGAAGAAGGACTCTGATAGGAGAGGAGAGTGGACCAGAGGAGAAAGTGAAGGAGGAAGGGACCTGGGGGAGATGATGGGCAAGTCAGAAGAAGTAAGAGGCCAGAGAGGGGAATAGAAGAAGAGAGGAGGGGGAGTGAAAAAATCTTTTTACTAGAAGGAGGAATCGATGTTCATGACATCAAGTTGGAAGCTACTCAGATGGAATATGAGGTGTTGCTCCTTTACCCTGAGGGTGGACTCTTCGTAGCACAAGAGGAGGCCATGGACTGGCATGTTTGATCGGGAATGGGAATTAGAATTAAAATGTTTAGCCACCGTGAAGTTGTGCTTTTGGTGGACAGAGGAGAGGTGCTCGACAAAGTGGTCTCCTAATGTACGATGGGTCTCAGCAGTTTAGAGGAGGCTACATCAGGAGCATTGGACCCAATAGATGACGCCAACAGATTTGCAGGTTGAAGGGTTGCCTCACCTGGAAAGGCTGTTTGGGCCCTGAACAGAGGTGAGGGAGGAGGCCGATGGGCAGGTGTATCACTTTGGCCACTTGCAGGGAGAAGTGCCAGGAGGGAGATTAGTGGGGAGGGATGAATGGACAAGAGACTCAAGGAGGGAGTGATCCCTGTGGAAAATGGAGAAGAGGGGAAGGTGAAGGTATGTTGGGTGGTAGGTATTTAACATTGGTATTCCACTAGACCAACTGTTTTCATTGTACTCTAGATAAAACAATCCTTTCAATTATATTTTATTTATTTAAATAATAACATGCAGAAATGTGTTTGCTGTTGTCACGGGTTCCGGAGGAAAGGACTGTCATTTATCCGCACCCCAACACAAACCAGAGACTTCCATGGACCTGGTCTTTGAAAGTGACAATTACAATATTTGTGCCATGAATACATGCTCATGATTTAAAATGAAGCTTTCTTTCTGCACATTTCTCCTGCTGTTTAGAATCTTGTAATGGCTCATGAACAGTTTAAAGCCACCCTTCCAGAAGCAGACAGTGAGAGACAAGCCATTCTGGGAATTCTCA
This sequence comes from Mobula hypostoma, assembly GCF_963921235.1. NCBI lineage: Eukaryota > Metazoa > Chordata > Chondrichthyes > Myliobatiformes > Myliobatidae > Mobula > Mobula hypostoma. Next base: position 22,681,641 of record NC_086104.1, on the reverse strand, counting down.
ATGAAGTACAGAAGATTAGTCAGACCTATGGCATTTCATTTACAATGTCCAATCCATATACCACCATAACCCGTGAAGAAATTAATGCCAAATGGGACAAGGTAAGATCAGAAAAAGCACTCTCAAATAACCTACTAAGGAAAGAATGCAGTAAACGTGCAACATTGGTGACTTCTGAAAAGCAAGCTAAATTGCTAAGATATTTTAAGCTTGAGGTTTTTGCTATTGCTGATATTTTTTTCATTGCTGAGGCGCAGTCTCAAACAACATTTCTTTTGTTTTCCCCTCTGGACAGTGACAAGTCTGCCATCGATTTTTAATAGTAATTGATTTTATTTTTAGTGCATGACATTTATCATTTTGCTTTATGAATCAGACTCTGGTTTATTATCACTTTATATAACATGATCTTTATTATTTTGTGGCAGCCGTACAATGCAGAGACACAAAATGACTACAAGTTACAAAACAGTGAAATAAAATGGATAATGGAGTAGTATTCATGCACTTTGCAAAAATCTGATGACAGAGAGGAAGAAGCTGTTTCTGAATCATTAAGTGTGGATCTTCAGGCTCCTGTGTTCACTGGTAGTAGCATGCCCCGCATGTAATTGAGGCAAAAGTAACTTGAACAACACACAAAATGCTGGTGGAGCTCAGCAGGCCAGGTAGCATCTATAGAAAAGTGTAAACAGTTGACGTTTCGGTCTGAGGCCTTTCATTGCTTTCAGAGGAGAAAGTGAAGCACATTTTGAAAATATTAGAAGCTACAGTGCAGTGGAGAAAGGAGAGGGCAGTTAAATAGTTTCAGCTTTTACATTGTAATGGACTCGACACTCTCCTGTGTGTATACTTCTGATTTGTGATTCTTAGTTACTCTCAGTGTAAGAACTCAAGATGACATGGGCAATATGTCCACACTCGGGACCTCTGCGTATACGCATTTTCTCTGGTAGAATACTCGGGTCTGTGGAAGTTCACGCTGAAGGAGAAGCCCTGAACTATTGCATTATGTCAGAATTTTCAGTTTGGAAATGTCCCCTTCATGGTGAGTTGGTCATCTAGGGTAGATTGGAGGAGTAAAAATGGGAAACGATGTTTGTCATCATGAATGGAAAGGAGGAAAACGGCAAGGTGAGCCAATTTCTTTCCTTTCTGGAGTCGATTTAAGACCAGCTTGGCCAGAACACTTTCATGAAGTTGACACCCATCATAATGACAGCCATGAAGATGCTGCAAATGTTTAGATTTCAATGCATCGTTCAGAGCTCATTCACACTAACGTTGGAAGCACAAGAGTGGTATTTGCAAGTATTTAAAATGCTGAGAGACAGTCTTTTTCAAAATAAGTTTATTATCAAAGTACATGCAGTATATGTCATTATATACTTATACAGAGATTCATTTTCTTGTGGGCATTCACAATAGATACAAAGAAATGCAATAGAATCAATGTAAAATTACACAAAGAAGGACAAAAACAAGGTGCAAAAAGAAGACAACCTATGCAGATATAAAAAAAATAATAAATAAGTAATAAATAATATTGAGAACTTGAATTGTAGAGGCCTTAAAAGTGAGCCTGTAGATTGTGGAATCAGTTCGGTGTTGAGGTGAATGAAGTTACCTTTTCTCGTTGCTACCATCACGTGGAAGGTACAAGAGCCTTGGGACTCTCACCACCAGCTTCAAGAACAGTTACCACCCCTCAACCAACAGGCTCTTGAACAAAACAGGATAACTACACTCATTTAAGCACTCTTTTATCTTGTTATTTCATGCTCCTTATTGTTGCTATTTATTTGTATCTGCATTTAGATTATGAGAACACTCAGTCCTCTTTTATTGTCATTTAGAAATGCATACATGCATTAAGAAATGATACAATGTTTCTCTGGAGTGATATCACAGAAAACAGGACAGACCAAAGACTAACACTAATTATAATAGTTACAGCAGTGCAAAACAATACCATAATTTGATGAAGAACAGACCATGTGCACAGTAAAAAAAAAGAGTCTCAAAGTCCCAAGTCGATCGACTCCCGAGTCCCTGATAGCAGGTGGCAAAAGGGAGAAACTCCCTGCCATAAACCTCCAGGCACAGTCAACTTGCCAATACCTTGGAAGCAGCCGACCACAGCTGACACTGAGTCCATCCGTCCAAAAACTGCGAGCTTCCGACCGGCCTCTTCGATACAGCCTCCCGAGCGCCATCCTCTGCCGAGCACCTTCGACCTCTCCCCAGCTGCTGAAACACGCAAAGCCGAGAATTTCGAGGCCTTCAGCTCTGGAGATTCCAGTTACCACACAGTAGCAGTGGCAGTGAAGCGGGTATTTCAGAAGTTTTCCAGATGTTCCTCCGTGCTCTCCATCAAATCAGAATTGTGCACAGTCCCCTACTTGACGGATAACAGACATCATCACCGAAGTGGCCGCACGCGCTGCCGTCACGCCGCCATCTTCTCCTCCCTCCCGAGAGGTTTTTTTTTGCACAATTTGCACAATTTTTTGTCCATTGTTTACAGTAACTTCTGTATGCCCGCAGGAGAAGAATTTCAGGGTTGTATCCAGTGACGTGTCTGTACTCTGATAATAAAATTTACTTTGAACTTTGAGCTTAATCCACACTGGCTCAGGAGCCTGGTGGTTGAAGGGTAATAACTGCTCCTGAACCTGGTGGTGTGAGTCCTGAGCTGCTGTACCTCCTTTCTGATGGCAGCAGCGAGAAGACAGCATGATCTTCATGATGGATGCTGCTTTCCTGTGGCGGCACTCTTTGAAGACATGCCCAATGGCGGGGACAACTTTTCAGGATTCAGAACTGTTTAATGTCGTTTCCTGTACATAAGTGTACACAGAACAAAATAGTTGTTAATCAGAATCCAGGACAGCACAAAAAAAAACACAAATGATAAAGGACACAACAAATATAAATACGTAAGATAGGTTATATACATCGATTTTGTGTCCATAAAGTGACACTAGGCTGTACATAGGATGACTGACAGGAATTGATAAATTACTGGCGTTGGGGCTGTGCAGGGCTGGGTTAGTGGGTGAAGGTGTTGATCAGACTGACTGCTTGGGGAAAAGTAACTGTTTTTGAGTCTGGTGGTCCTGGCATGGATGCTACATAGCCTCCTCCCTGATGGGAGTGGGACATGCATACCATGAGTAGGGTGGTGTGATCCTTTATGATGCTGCTGGCCCTTTTACACAACTTTCTGTTCTGTTTTGTAACTCCAAAACATGAAATTAAAATGAAAACAAGGAGACGGGAGGTAAACATTTGAACTTCTTTTTTCTGCAGGAGATAAACATGTGAACTTGTTTATTTACTGTACACAAAGTGCGCACATATCATGTGGTGGTGTCATGATATATGCAGTGCACGTATTTTTTACATGTAACCATAATGAATTATATAAACAACAAAGAATGCTTCATCAAACAACATAATTACAGGATTACTCAAATATTACTGCAATATTAAATAGACAACTCTCTCTGCAGCTATGTCCTTTATGGTGGGTAGGTGGGTACTGCTGGTGTGTTGGGCAGTATAAACTATCCATTGTAGCGCCTTCCTGTCCTCCACAGAGAAGTTTCTGTACTCTGCAGAGATGTAGCATGTTAGGATGCTCTCTGCTGTGAACCTGTAGAAGGACATGAGCGTAGTTGTACACAGTCCAGCTCTCTTCAGCCTCCAGAGAGAGTAGAAGTGTTTGTGAGCTTTTCTGACAGTGTACAATATGTTCTGAGACCAGGAAAGTTTGTGTGAGATGTCCAGTCCCTGGAGTTTGAAACTGTTCACAGTTTTCATTGCTGTGCTACTGATGTAAAGAGGGGTGTGAGTGATGTGAGCTCTCCTAAATTTGATAACCATCTCATTTGTCTTGTTGGCATTGAGAAAATGGTTGCTTGTCTGGAACCAAGCGTTGAGCTCCTCCACCTTTTCTCATCATTGATGGTCAGGACCCCCGTCACTGTTGTGTTTTCAGTGAACTTGACAATGACATTACTCGGGTGTTTGGCCGTGCAGTTGTGTGTGAGCAGAGCAATGTGTACACAGCAATGGGATCAGCACATATCCCTTGGGGACACCCATGTTGAGGATGATGGAGAGGGAGGAAGTGTTGTGCATCCTCACTATCTGAGGTCTGTTGGTTAGGAAGTGCACACCCAGTTGCACAGTGGTGTCTTTAGACCGAGGAGGAGGAGTTTGTTCACCAAGATCTGTGGAACAACAGTGTTGAATGCTGAACTGAAATCCAGAAGCAACATTGGGAAGAGGGATGATGATTTGAATCAGTGGAGGAGCAGGAAAAGTGAGTTGAAGGTGAGGAACTGAGACGAGTGTTGATGCAGTGGGGGAAGAGGTAGTGACATAAGACAACAATAGATTGCAGTCACCCTCAAACAAAACTGGGCAAGCCGGTCAAACTTTGATTGTGGAGTCATTGTGTGGGGCTTCTCTTCCCAGAGCACTGGAGAGTTTCACCCCTTTCTGTAGAGCTGTTAGATCAGGGGCACAGACACCATTGTTACTAAGGGGACTCGTGTCCGGTTTACGGGAGCTTATTCACTGATGACGAATTTTAAATATTTGCCGACGCCATGATCCCCCTCTCCCTGCCCCCTTCCTACCCTCAGCCCACAACAGAGACCAATATCAGAATCAGGTTTATCATCATTCACATGTGCCTTAAAATTTATTTTATTTTTGTGGCAACAGTACAGTGTAAAATGTAAAATTGCTATTAAGTTGCAATAAGAAATAAATGAAAATATAATGCAAAAAGGGAGCATTGCAAAGTGAAATTTAGATCACTCTACGATGGAGGTGTGTAAAGGTCTCTCAGATTGGCATGTGAATGTGCCAAGAATGGAGGGATGTCTCTCTCTCCCTCCTATCCCCTTTCACATGCCAGATTCCCCCCTCCCTGTCCCTTCCCATTCTCACTGTACACCAGAGAGTCAGTCCGACCCTCCTTTTGCCCCACCAGCCCCTTTCCTCAGCTGCTCCCCCCCTCACCTCCCCACACCGACAACCTCCACCGTCTACCCTCTCCAACCCAACATGGGGTTCCTGACCCCGAAACGTCGGGTGTCCCTCTGTCCCCACAGATGTCACTCAGACCACAGAATTCCCTCCACTGGGGACACGAGAGATGCTGACGCTGAGATCTGGAACAACACACAGATTCTGTAACCTTTCTCAGACAGGGAGGGGTGTAGGGGCTGGAGGGGGTTACAGAGTCACAGCCTCTCCTTCCCTAACTACCTTTGACCCCTAGTGCTTCTCTATCCTCCACAACGCCATCTAACCCTAACCTACCTATGTACCTGTTTCTATAACCTCCCACCCCTTCCTGTCTCTGTAAACCCCTCCAGCCCCTGCACACCTTCCTGTCTTTGTGAACCCCTCCAGCCCCTGCACCCCTTCCTGTCTCTGTGAACCCCTCCAGCCCCTGCACACCTTTCGGTCTTTGTGAACCCCTCCAGCCCCTGCACACCTTCCTGTCTCTGTAAACCCCTCCAGCCCCTGTGTGCTCTCCTGTCTGTCTCTGACGCCCTTCCAGCCTTGCCTGACCCATCTCTATAAGTTTCCTGCAGCCTTTGCACCCCTCACTGGCTCTGTAACCCCCTCTCACTCTGTTGCCCTGCCCCCCCCCCTTACTGGCTCTGTAATCCCCTCTCCCCCTGCTGCCCTTTCACCCTTCACTGGCTCTGTTATCCCCTCCATCCCTAAGTACCATTCTGTCTCTGCAAAACCCTCCTATCCACTACACCCTTCCCTCTCTCTAACTCCTTTCAGCATCCTGAGTCCTCCCTGTCCCTGTTTCAGGCACCCCCTGAATTCCTGGCACCCCTTTCTGTGTCTGTCACTCTCTGAGTCCTGTCCAAACCTCACTGACTCACTCAGCTTCAGATCATAAGATAGAGGAGCAAAATTAGGCCATTCTGCCCATTATGTCTGTTCTGCTATGGATCGCGATTGATTTGCCCTCTCAAACCTACTCCCCTGCCTTCTCCCCACAACTTTTGATGCCCTACTGGAGAGCCTATCAACATCTGCTTTAAATATACTGAATGACTTTGTTTCCACAGCGATCTATGGCAATGAATTCCACAGACGCATCACGCTATGGCCATAGTGATTGCTCCTCATCTCTGTTCTAAAGGGTCAAGCTTTCATTTTGAGGTGTTCTCTGATTCTAGACTTTAGACTCTCCGACTAGTAAAAATCCTCTCCACACCTACTCTACCTCAGAATTCCAGTATTCCATAGGTTTCAATGAGATTTTCCTCATTTTTCTAAACTCCAGAGAGTACAGGCCCAGGGACAGTAAATGCTCTTCACATGTTAACCCTTTTATTCTTGTGAATGCCATTTGGTCCCACTCCAATGTCAGCACAACTTTTCTTAAAACTGCAGACAATATCTGGCCTCAAAAACGCCTCAGTATTAGTTCCTTCTTTTTATTTTCTCGTCTTCTCAAAATGAATGTTAACGTTATATTTGCCTTCCTCGCCCTGCAAGTTAACTTTTAAGGAATCCTGCCTGAGAACTACCAAGTGCCTTTGCACCTCTGGTTTGTGAAATTTCTCCCCATTTAGAAAGTAGTCGAGGCTTTTGTTCCTTCTACAAAAGTGCATGACTATACACATACGGAACACTGTCTTCAATCTGTCTCTTCTTTGTCTATTCTCCTAATCTCTCCAGCACCTTCTGCATACTCCCTGCTTCCTCAATACTATTTGCCTCTACTCGGACATGGGCACCAGCCCCCGGCGGGCCATAGACTCACTCGCCTCCGACTCCGACCTCAGCTCTGGGGCCCTGCAGGCTACAGGCTCCGCCACCCCCAGCTCCGGATCCAGCTCGGACCGAGGTCCTGACCCTCTCTGGACCGGGACTGCTCTTACTGCCGCTGGGTCCTACCGCCCGTTTCTTTCCCCCACTACCCTCTTTCCTCCCCGCGACTCCCAACCTTCCCTCTACCCCTCATCACCCCTCCATTCCTCTGATTCCTCATCCTCCCCTAACTCTGCTCTCCCTGAACATCCCAACCCCCCTCTCCCTCTTGAGACCTCCCACTCTTCACCCTCCTCCGACCCCAGCCCCAACCCTTGCCGTGTCTTCACCGGCCCCTCTGACCTTCCCCTTTCTGAGGCAGAACGTTCTGTCCTTAGCAAGGGCCTCACTTTTGTCCCCCTCCATCCACACCTCAGTGAGTTCCGTGCCCGCCATGATGCTGAACTCTTCGTCTGTTGCCTACGTCTCTGAGCCTACTTCTTTGGCAAGGATTCCCCTCCCCCTACTGATGACCCCTTCAGTCTTCAACCTTCCTCCTCCTCCTGGACACCCCGCCCGGGCCTTCTACCTGCACTCGATCTTTTTATCTCCAACTGTCGCCGAGACATCAACCATCTCAACTTCACCACTCCTCTCTCCTGTTCCAACCTCACTCCCTCTGAACGCACTGCCCTCCACTCTCTCCGCACTAATCCCAACCTCACCATCAAACGCGCTAACAAAGGTGGTGCTGTGGTAGTCTGGCGGACGGACCTCTACCTCACTGAGGCCAAACGGCAGCTCTCAGACACCTCCTCTTACTTACCCCTGGAACAGGACCCCACCAAACAACATCAAATCATTGTCTCCCGCACCATCACCACCCTTATCAACTCCGGAGACCTTCCATCCTCAGCCACTAAACTCATAATTCCCACACCCCGTACCGCTCGGTTTTACCTCCTCCCCAAGATCCACAAGCCTGACTGTCCCAGCAGACCCATAGTCTCTGCGTGCTCCTGTCCCACCGAGCTTGTATCTGCCTACCTGGACTCCATTTTGTCACCCATAGTTCAGTCTCTCCCCACCTACATCCGGGATACATCCCATGCCCTCCACCTCTTCAATAACTTCCAGTTCCCTGGTCCCAACCGCTTCATTTTCACTATGGATGTCCGATCCCTATACACCTCCATTCCCCATGAAGAAGGCCTCAAAGCCCTCCGCTACTTTCTGGGTAATAGACCTCACCCGTTCCCCACCACCACTACCCTCCTCTGCTTGGCGGAACTGGTTCTCACACTCAATAACTTCTCTTTTGGCTCTTTCCACTTTCTTCAGACCAAGGGTGTAGCTATGGGAACTCGCATGGGCCCAAGCTATGCCTGCCTCTTCGTTGGTTATATAGAACAGTCTGCACTCCAAACCTATTCTGGTACTGCTCCCCAACTTTTCCTTCAGTACATTGACGACTACATTGGTGCTGCTTCCTGCACCCATGCTGAGCTCGTCAATTTCATCGACTTTACTTCTAACTTCCATCCAGCCCTCAAATTCACTTGGTCTATCTCGGACACTTCCCTCCCCTTTCTTGATCTCTCGGTCTCCATCTCTGGAGACAAACTGTCCACTGACATCTTCTACAAGCCCACTGACTCTCATAACTACCTCAACTATACCTCTTCCCACCTCGCCACATGCAAAAATGCCATTCCCTATTCCCAGTTCCTCCGTCTCCGCCGCATCTGCTCCGAGGATGAGGTTTTCCGTTCTTTAAGGATCGTGGTTTCCCTTCTGCTGTCATCAATGATGCCTCACCCGCATCTCCTCCATTTCCCGCACTTCGGCTCTCACCCCATCCTCCCGCCACCACAACAGGGACAGAGTTCCACTTGTCCTCACCTACCACCCTACTAGCCTCCGGATCCAACAAATTATCCTCAGCAACTTCCGCCACCTTCAACAGGACCCCACCACTAAGCACATCTTTCCCTCTCCACTCCTCTCCGCTTTCCGCAGGGATCGGTCCCTCCGCGACTCCCTTATCCACACGTCCCTCCCTACCGATCTCCCACCCGGCACTTATCCCTGTAAGCGCAAGTGCTACACCTGTCCCTACACCTCCTCTCTTGACACCATTCAGGGTCCCAAACAGTACTTCCAAGTGAGGCAACACTTCACTTGTGAGACTTTTGGAGTCATCTATTGCATCCGGTGCTCCCGTTGCGGCCTCCTCTACATCGGTGAAACCCGACGCAGATTGGGGGACCACTTCGTCGAGCGCCTCCGCTCCGTCCGCCACAACAGACAGGATCTCCCAGTAGCCACCCACTTCAACTCTGCTTCCCACTCCCATTCAGATATGTCCATACATGGCCTCCTCTACTGCCATGATGAGGCTAAACTCAGGTTGGAGGAGGAACACCTCCTATACCGTCTAGGTAGTCTCCAGCCCCTTGGTATGAACATAGAATTCTCCAACTTCCGGTAATTCCCTCCCCCTCCCTTCCCCTATCCCTATGTCACTCTGCCCCCTCCCCCAGCTGCCTACCCCCTCCCTCTTGGTTCCGCCTCTTTCTACTACCCATTGTGTTTTCCCCTATTCTTTCTTCACCTTTCCTGCCTATCACCTCCCTGCCTCCCTTCCCCCACCCCTTTATCTTTCCCCTTACTGGTTTTTCACCTGGAACCTACCAGCCTTCTCCTTCCCACCCTCCCCCCACCTTCTTTATAGGGCCTCTGCCCCTTCCCTCGTCAGTCCTGACGAAGGGTTCCAGCCCGAAACGTCGACTGATCTTTTCCACAGATGTTGCCCAACCTGCTGAGTTCCTCCAGCGTGTTGTGAGTGTTGCTTTGACCCCAGCATCTGCAGATTATTTTGTGTTTACTACTTGCCTCTCTACCTATCTTTGTCTCAATCGCAAACTTGGCCACAAGACTATCAATTCCCTGATTGAGTTCTTCGGCACATAATGAGATCCAAAACAGACCTCTATGGAACACTGTTACTGGTGTCTTCCACAGTGAGGATTAACACAAAATACTTTCTGAATTTGTCAGCCTGCGTGTGTGTGTGTGTGTGGGGGGGGGAGATCCCCATCAATCCCTGCACCACTCCTCTCTCTGTAAACTTTCCAGCCCCAACACACCTAACAATCTCTGTGACCCCACAGGCTCCTGCTCTACACCCTCTCTGAATAGCCCCCTCCATCCTCCACACCCCTCTCTATCTCTGTAAATCTCTCCTCCCCCTACAGATACCCCAGCTCTTTAAACTCCTCCACCCCCTAAACCCTTCACTATTTCTGCAACCAGCTCCAACCCATACCCTCCTACCTGTCCCTGAGAATTCTCCGGCCCCCTAGACCCCTCCTTATCTCTATAAACCACGCCAGCCCCTATAACCCTCCCTGTCAGAGAAGGGTTACAGAATCAGCGTGTTGTTCTAGATTCCAGCATCAGCATCTCTCGTGTCCCCAGTGGAGGGAACTCTGTGGTCTGAGCGGCATCTGTGGGGGCAGAGGGACACTCGATGTTTCAGGATCAGGAAGCCCGTGTCGGGTAGGAGTGGGCAGATGGGGAGGTTGTCGGTGTGAGGAGGTTTGGGGGAAACGGCTGAGGAAAGGGGCTGATGGGGTAGGAGGATCGAACTGAGTCTCTGGTGTGCAGTGAGAATGGGATGGGGACAGGGAGACTTTTACACACCTCCATCGTATCAGTCTCTACTGCCAATCCTTGGCAGCACATTCCAAGCACACTCCCCCTGTGTGTGTTTAAAAAAACTGAAGAAAATTGCAAAGCTCCAATGTCATCGTGTGACTCTGGCTCCTGCGAATCTCTGGGCTTTGGTCCAAGCGGTCTGGAACATGGCTGACCCATGTCGGTGTTACTTCAGTGATCTGTGAGATCCACGTCCAAACACGCAGCAAGATTCCTCGCAGTGCAGAGCCCAGCTGGTGGTGGTGGTGAGTCGCTGGTGGATTCCTGGAAGATGGAGGGAAAGAGATGAGTGTTTGGGAATGGAAAATCTGTGCCATGGCATTTCTGCACAGATGCTTCCACCTTCTCCTCCTGTGCCCCCTGACGCAGAGATACAGAGACGGGAAATGTACACGGTACACCTGGAGTGAATCTGACCCAGAGATACAGAGACAGGAAAATAAGTAAAATAGGTGAAGGAAATGATATACAAATAGACGATCATACAATAAAGGCAGGCTATTTTAATGCTTCAACACCGATTAATTGAAGGAGAGGGGGTGAAATTTCCAGCCTCAGATTGTGGTGAATCATTGGAATATTCACATCCAATTGGCTGTTGGGTCGAGCAAGATGTCAAGCCCAAAATCTCTCTGTATTGCCCTGCAGACTAGAAGATCCAATACCTGCATTATCTAACATAATAAGCTGTTGACCAGAGGCTCTTCGTTGACTGTTCCTGTGACAGTATCTGCCTGGAATTAGGAAGCATGAATGCAGAGCTCAGGAAAGTGTAATAAAGGCAGACTCACCAGGCGAAGCAGACACTGGATGGGTGGTCCCGAATAGAGGGGAACTAATTCTTTAGATGAGTGAAGGGGATGTGGTTATGTTTGGAGGAACCCTCGGATGAATGGAGAATATACGCTGAGTCACAGGGAGGAGAGGAATGGGTCAGCTGAAGGGGCTGAATGGCAATTTCCTGTCTTATTTCTGACTGGATTTGAGTTGAAGAACTCACCGAAAGGCAACTCTTGTAAAGACATAGCGTCGTTCTCAGGTGGTTGAAAGACCGGTGGCTGGGCCCTTGAACCAATGTCTCTTCTTCTTCTGATGCTTTCTACTGTTGGACAAGAATAGAGAGAATTCAGTCTGTGTCTGAACCCGGGAGTGTGTGATGAGATGTTCCAGCAGACCTTTGCCAACTGATTCTACCTCTGACCTCCTGAGCCCCAGTCCCCTTGTACTCCAGCCTTAATGCAACACTGCAATATCACTCCAACTCTGCCACCTTATTTTCTATCTGATCACTCTGGGATACTTAGTTGTCTTCCTTACACCCTCACCTGTTATGTCTATGGGCCCATTTACTCTGACCACGTGCCAGTAACTTACTGTACGATATAAATGGTTTGTACGTTCAGGTAAAGAGCCATTAAGTTTAACATTACCCTTTTCCCTCCACCGTCCATATTTGCTGCCGTACTTTTGACGATATCCCATGATACTCTGCTTTCCTGGACTTCTCCAGCTTCCTTCTGGTTATTGCTAGTCTTTTCCTGTGAAATCTGAGCATTTGTGCTTCCCTCAGCTGTCCTGCAAGCACTTACAGGACCAAGACCTTATTCACTTGCTCCCCTCACTTGGGCTGTCCTCTCATTTCCTCCTTGTTTCTGAATCACACCCTCTACTCTGCTGCCCCCTCTCTACTCTCTTATCTGCTCTCTCCTTTTTCTCTACTCACAGAATTGTTTTTAGAATGCTACTTCTACACTTACTCTCCCATTTTCTCACTTCCTTGTCTTTCTCTTATATCCCCGTTGATTTCTCCTCTCAATCTTTTCAGGTAAGACACCTGACTGTCATGTTTTCCATTGTGATGCCTCATGACATCATCATCATCATCATCAGGTGCTATGCCCAGTTTGAGCTTTGACTGCCATGGCCCACACACTCCTGTTTCGGATCAAGTGGATCAATTCATTGGTATTCATTTTCAGTTCTCTGGCTGCTGTCTCCATCATCATTTGTCTTTGTCTTCCTCTTGCTTTCTTCCCTTCAATATTTCCCATAATTACCATGCATTCTAACTCCTCTTTCCTAATCACATGTCCAATGAAGTTACGTTGCCTTTTCATGATCTCATACATTATTTCTCCTTTTGTGTTTGCTCTGTTCATGACATCCTCGTTAGATATTCGTTTCGTCCATGATATTCTTTGCGTCCTCCTCAAAAACCACATCTCTGCTGCTACAATTCATTTCCTCATGTTAGTAGATATTGTCCAACATTCTGAGCCATATAACATAACTGGATAAACATAACATTTCAGTACTCTGAGGTGGGTTGTCGTGCCTTGTTTAGTATTGGTCAGTATACTCTTCATTCTCGTAAAGGTGTCTTTTGCCATCCCTATTCTTCTTTTGATGTCCATGTTGCACCTGCCATCTGATCTCACCCAGCTTCCTAAGTAGCAAAAGTTCTATACTTGTTTTATGTCTTCCCGGTTTATTCTCAGCCTGCAGATAGGATGTTCCTTCATTTTGGATATCACCATTCATTCTGCCTTTTTGCAATTGATAGATAGACCCATTTTTGCACTTTCTTCAATAAATATATAATGACATCACCATTGTTGAAATTAAAAGTTCAATTCCAGTTTCAGAATTTGGAAAAACAACAACCAATCACCATGGTAACAGTGACCAGGGAACAAGTGGGTTAAAACAGATCAGGTTCATTCATGTCTCTCAGGGGAGAAGATCCCCTGTCCCCACTTGGTTTGGCAAATATGTGACTCTGGAACACCCTCTGAAATTTCCCAGCAGGTCACTCTGTTGCACTGTTACAGCAACATCCAAACAGGAACCCTGGAAAATAGTTTGTAATAGGCTTGCTATCTTTGCAGCAACAAGGACAAGTTGAAACTTACTGTCATGGGCAGACATAACCAGGGTATAAATAACACAAAAATGAGCCTTTTGAAGTTGATTTGAACTTTTTGCAGACAGTAATGATAGAACAAATTATATGTACATAAATTAACAAATTATACACAATTTATTTGACAATAATAAAAATTAACTTCATGTCAGTGCAGGTTGAGGGAAATATCATCCGAGCGAGAATTCGAACACAGAACGGTACAGCTCAGTATGGGCACTTCGGGCAAATGCCTTGTTGATAAATATAAACGTCCATCATCAGTCTAAACTGTTCCTCCTACACAATCCATAACCCTCTATTTTGCTTACATCCTTGTGCCTACTGAAGAGTTTATGGCCCTATTGCATCATCCACTACCACCATTCCCGATGGTATGTTCCAGACACCTAGCTCTCTGTGTAAACTCCTACCTCTGACATTTTCCATTCAACGATGTCCTCTGCTATTAACCATTGCTACCCAGAGAAAAGTTGCTGGCTATGAACACTATCTGTGCCTCATATCATCTTATGCAACTCTATCAAGTTACCTCACGTCCAGGGGAGGGGGGGTTACGAGGTGATGGTGTGTCTGAGGCCTGGTCCCAGAGGGGGACAAAAGCATACCTTCTGTCAACGAGGGTAAATTATAGTGCACTCCCTTTGCAACTGTGAGCTTCACCTTCGAAGCCCTGTGATACTCCCCCTCATCAATCTCCAACCCCTCTCCTCTCCGGTTCTCACCTTCCCTCTGTCATCTGGCAGGCTGGTCTTCCCAGGGTTGAGTTGTCTTCCTGTTGAATGAGGTGGTGTCCAAAGTTGGCTGGACTTCAGCGATCGATACAGAGCAGCTCTGTGATGCTCCTCACTCTCTCGTCTCTCCCAAACATCTGTCCCATCCCTCACCTCACCAGCTGTTGCGGGGCCTGGAGCTCTGTGACATCACAGAGCAGGAAATGTCACCAGGCTATACCCTTTGCGAGCTCATGGAGAGGGTGGGGGAAGGCAGGCCCGAGTCTTTCCCTCTTCAAAAGTGGGTTGGCCCTGCCCCTTGCACCCTGACTATCTCCCCTCTGACCCCTGCACAGCTTGTCCATGAATCCAAGCACTTGACAGGGCAGGTGGCATGACCTCTTACAATTAACTTCACCAATAAGTAAAGATAATGCAGTTGAATATGTGGTTAAGGAGCTGGTGCAGGAGGGAGGGCATCAGGTACATGGATAGTTGGCTCCCTTCCAGGCCAGGTGGGGCCAGTGCCAGAGGAACGGGTTGCATCTAAACTGGAGGAGAACCAACATCCTTGCAGGGAGGTTTAGTGGTGCAGTTCCTGGTCAGGAGAGTTTTTAGCTGGATTGTGAGGGGGTGGGAAGGTGCTGGGAAGCAAAGGACAGATCAGTAAATGGAGGGATTGATGGTAAGATGGAGGTTTGTTCAGGGACAGGATCAGGAACATGGTGGGGCCAGTGGGTGGAAGAACACTTATTTCATTCCAAAGAATTTTTGATGTAAAGCAGATACTAGTGCCTGCATCAGTGTGCAGAAGTATGATGGTGTGGACATTGTACAGACTTTGTGAGGGGACAAGACTGACAGCTCAGAGTGACAGAAATCAATGCTTTAGACATGATGGAGAGCGAGGTAAAGAGGTGGTACAGTTACATTACTCAACAGGGAAATTAGAATGAGGTACAGTATTCTAATGTGTTTGGGCAATTTGAGATCAAGAAGGAGATGCTGTTAAGTCTCTTCGTAATGATTTTTTAAGAATAATTAGATTCTGAAATGATTCTGGAGGACTGAAAAATTACAAATGTCACTCCACTCTTGAAGAAGTGAGGAAGACAGGAAATTACAGGTCAGTTTGCATGGCTTCAGTGGTTGGTAAGATGTTGAAATGCATTATTGAATATGAGATTCAGGGTACTTGGACAATCAAGATTAAATAGGATGAATTTAGCATGGTTTTCTTAAGGGGAAATCTTGCCTGATTAATCTGTTGGAGATTTTTTGAGGAAGTAACAAGCAGGATAGACTAAGGAAAATTGGTGGATGTTCTACTCTTGGATTTTCAGAAGGCCCTTCATAAGGTGCCGCATATGAGGTTGCTGATCAAGATGAGAGCCCATGGTACCACAGGAAAGAAATAGATGAAAGATAGGTTGACTGGCAGGAGATAAAAATGGGAATAAAGGTTTTTTTTCTGGTTGGCTTTCAGTGATTTGTGGTGTTCCGCAGGGGTCAGTGTTAGGACTGCTTCTTTACACATTTTATGTCAATGATTTGGATATCAAAACTGATGGCTTTGTGGCCACGTTTGTGGATAATATGAAATTGCTTCTTTCCCACCCACCATCAGATTTCTGAATGGACCATGAATTCATGAATACAGCCTCACTTTTTCCCATATTTTTGCACTAATAAGTTTTCATTTCTTTCTTTATTTGCCTAAGACCTTTGCACAGTACTGAACTTCAGGCAAATTTGTATCACCAGGCACTAGATACAAAAACTGCTGTGGCCCAACTCTCATTAAATAATTATCAATGCAAAGCAAGCCAGCACACTCTGTATCAAATGCTTGACTCATTTTGTATTTGGTACGGAAATCTCAAAGTTGAAAGTTTGAAATAAATTTATTATCAAAGTACGTATATGTCACCATGTATCTTCTTGAGATTCATTTCTTTGTGGGCATTCACAGTAGAACAAAGAAAAACAAGAGTCAATACAAAACTACACAAAGACTGACAAACAACCAAGGTTCAAAAGAAGACAAACTGCAAATAAAATGAATTAGCTACATAAAACTGAGAACACGAGTTTTAGAGTTCTTGAAAGTTGTGGAATCAGTTCAGAGTTGAGGTGAGTGAAATTATCCATGCTGGTTCAGGAGCCTGATGGTTGAAGAATAGCAACTGTTGAACCTGGTAGTTATCAATATGATATTAATATATCCCATATTATGATAAGAGAGGATCCTATAAATAATAGGATAAGAAGTATATCAGATGTAATAGGAATTCTGATTTTCTTGTGTTCACCTACAAGATTGCTTTTGAGAAATTCAAGCAAATGTGGTGGAAGAAATGTTAATGAGTGGGTTCATTGGCTCAGTTGTTTTCAATGACAGATGAAGCAAATGGTTCCTCAGAGAGACTCAGCCCTGCAAGAGGAGGTTGTACGGCAGCATTCCAATGAGCGTCTCCGTCGGCAGTTTGCCAGCCAGGCTAATGTCGTTGGACCTTGGATCCAGCGTAAGATGGAGGTAAGACACCTGCTAGCCTCTTTATATTAAACTCGGTATCCAATCGTAAAGCTCTTTAAACATATCCCAGGCATAAAGAAGACAATGCCTAACAAGGGGGTTAATCAAAGGGTTAACCCTTTGGGTTGGGTATTACAGTCACGGAATTGTCTGATTATACAACATTCTGACTATACTTAACCAGAGTGTTTGGGTTGTCCAAAGTGTTTATCAAACACTTCGCCCTTGTAAAAATCACAAAATTGGTTTTCTCCAGTGAAGTAATTTTGAAATGTTTATCTTTGTTATCAAATCCTCTCGCAATGTTATTCCATCCTGATACAAGAGATTGAACTTCCTGCTGTCTTTAGAGTAAACTTCCTCTGCTCATGTTCTTCATTATTTCTGTCGTACTTGGGATCCTCCTTGTTTCTTTTCATCAGGCTTTACCAAGGGTGTCCTTCTGTACATAAGGAATACAAAACCTTGGAGCCTGCCCCACTAGATGTTAAGATTATGGTAAATTAGTGACCATTGTGTTGTCTTTCCCCCTACTTAATGCTGTTTAATAAAGATCCATCCGTTTCAGAGTTAAAATTTAGCATTTGTCATCGATCTTTTGCCATTTGAGGAAGAGAATTTTGGATTTCTATCAACCTCTGTATCCTAATTATTCCTGAAAATCTTGGCTCAAATTTTTAGGTGGAGCCTCCCCAAAATATAATTGGCAGATCTGTTATGAGCAGCTTCCCAATGAATGTGGATTTACTTTAAGCTCTGTGAGAGCTTGTATTTCAGTCAGGATACAAAGTAAAATAGCACAAAATGCTAACTATAACCTGTGAATAAGGAAGCACAATCAGAATCAAGTTTAATATTACCATCATATAGGCAAATATGATACATAATTGGAAAAAACTGAATTACAGTTAATAAATAGTGCAAAAATAGAAATAAACTCGTGAAAAAAGTGTTCATGGGTTCAATGTCCATTCAGAAATCAGATGGCAGAGGGAAAGAAGTTGTTCCTGAATCGCTGAGTGTGTGCCTTCATGCTCCTGTATCACCTTTCCTGATGGTAGCAATAAGAACAAGGCATGACCTGGGTGATGGGGGTCTTTAATAATGGATGCCACCTTTTTGAGGCATTGCTTCTTGATGATGTCTTGGGTACTATGGAGGTTAGTGCCCTTGATAGAGCTGGTTGAGTTAACAACTCTCTGCAGCTTTCTTCGATCCTGTGGACCAGGCCCCCTGGCACCCCGCTCCCCCGGCTCAGACAGTGATGCAGTACATGCTATTTTTGTAGCTGCTTTGATATATTTTACCAGGTTAGGTCCTCAGAGATATTGACCAGGAACTTGAAATTGCTCACTTCTGATCCCTCTAAGGGCTGGTGTGTGTTCCCTTGTCTTACCTTTCTGAAGTCCATAATCAGTTCTTTGGTCTTACTGATGCTGAGTGCAAGATTATCGCGCTCAACGTAATATAACTACTTGAATTTAATGTCATGTAATATATTAATTTAATTATTATAACTACATGAATCATAATGTAACTACATGAATTTATCAACAGGATATAGCTCAAAGTTCTATTTCAATGAGTGGAACACTGGAAGATCAGATGAACCAACTGAAACAGTATGAGGAGGTGGTCATTAACTACAAACCCAATGTTGATAAGCTAGAAGGAGAACATCAGCTCATTCAAGAGGCCCTCATCTTTGACAACAAGCACACCAACTATACCATGGAGGTACTGGATTCATAGAGTTGTAGAGAGATGCAGCACAGAAGAGAATGATGTGAATGTTAGCTCTTCTAACCCATTTAATTGAAATTATAAATAAATATATATTGTTAATTGATGCATGGGAGCCTGCTTATTTTACGTTATGTAGAAAATATCTGTCAATACAAAGTTTTTGGGACCTGAGCACTGAAAATTAAGAATAATGTGCCGCATTACAGAAAACCTGTAACATGAAAATCTACTCAGAATTGCAGAAATACAACACAGAAAGGCCAGCCAAGTCCCCCTGAGCTCTCCTTGGATCTCAAGTCCTTCATCTAACCCCAAGTTTAACCTAATGTATAAATGTTTCCCCCACCACCACATGCTTATTTAGCTTTCTTTTAAATATACCTGTTCTTTTCAAATAACTACCTTTGGTACCAAGTTCCATGTCTCTGGGTAGGAAAGAAGTTGAATGTTTCTGATTTCCACATGTTGAATCAGCAACAACAGAGATGCTGGTTACCCATGGGTGGTACCACGATATCATATGCCATTTCTGTTGAATCGTTGTTCAGTGAGAAAGCGAGATGTTCCAATCAACAAAAGTTTGACTGTAATGTTTAATTTTTGATATGCTGCGAAGACATTTTTAAGAACATTCTTTGTTACTGATTTTGGTAGCACATCCGAGTTGGCTGGGAGATGCTGCTCACTACAATTGCCAGGACTATCAATGAGATCGAGACGCAGATTCTAACAAGAGATGCAAAAGGAATCACTCAGCAACAAATGAATGAATTCCGGGCTTCATTCAACCACTTTGACAGGGTACACTGTTCCTTTCATTCAGTGTGGTGCTTTTAAGATCAGCATGTTAAACATTTGATAGAAATAACGAATTCACACTTTATAGTGGCTCTCATTCTTACATATAACCTCCCACTCTATGTAACATCGCATCTCCAGAGTATCCTGGACTTAACCAAAAATGAATTCACTTTGCATGCTGCAACTAGGTTGTGTGTGAAGCTGGGGTGATTCTGGCAAGCTGTGACCAAAGGTATTCAAAGCCTGGCCTGGCTCATCAAGTTTGGACATGTTGGAAATAATAACTGAGAGAGCCGAAGTGGAATTTAACTGAGTACTGTATTTACTTTATATTATTCATTCATGGTATGTGGATATTTCTGGCATGGCCAGCATTTAATGTCCTTGGGTTTTGTACAGCCCAGCTAACATTTACGTGTGCATCCTTTTCCAATTCAAAAAGTTAATAAGATCAGCTGGAAACAGAATTGTACATATTAAACATATTTTATACTGTTGGACTGGAGAAGGCTGCTGGAGCATACAAGGTCCTAATATGCATTACTTATTACATTTAAAGTTAAAACATTGGGGAAAATAAACAAATAACAAACAGTCAGCTCAGAAAATATCCTGTTAATGAATTGTGTGTCATATGAATCTAACCTTATTTACCTTGTGTATCTGTTGACTATTTTACAGATGTAATTATCATTACAGCTACCTGACCTGATTTAGTTGTTCCTTGCACACAAAAAATTGAAGTACATGCAACTAAACTAGCTAATATCACAAAATACCAAATTTTAAAAGCTGCTCAATATGTTGTGTCCCACTTTGTTCTGATGTGGAAATTTAATTAAACATTGAACTTGGCAGCGTTGGTTAATACAGTGCACCCTGTTCCAGTACACCTTGCTGTGTAAAAATGTACTCATTGAAGAAATCCTGAATACATTTGGCTTCCAATTTTACAGTATTTGCTTTAAACTCAATTTGTCTGAAAGGATCACTCATTATGGAAAATTTAAAATTGAAAAGCATACACCGAAAATTATGCCAAATGTTTCCAAGAACAGGCAGTGGTGTGATAGGATGAATGACTTCTTGCTTTTATTTAAAATTCTGTGGTTATAATCTGTCCATTTGGCTAGGTGATGTACCGTGTGGTCTTGCGCTACCCACATGCAATGAAATTATTGAAGGTTTAGAGCTTTTCACTAGGTTAGCACCCAGATCTCAGCTGGCAAGAGTTGTATTTCATGGGTTAGATTCATCTATGTATCTCTCTCTTCCTCTCCATCGACTCCTCCCCCCCAACCCCGCTGCCTTGCAGACCCCAATTTAACCCTAGCCTAATTACAGGACAATTTATAATGACCAATTAACCTACCAACAAGTACAGATTTGGTTTGTGGGAGGAAACCGGAACATGTGGAGAAAACCCACACGGTCATGAGGAGAACGTACAAACTCCCTGCAGACAATGGCGGGAATTGAACCCAGGCAGCTGGCACTATCGATTGTTGTGCTAACCACCATGCCACTGTGCCTCCCATGAGAGTTGTGTCTCATGATCTCTGACATCAATTAAAGAGCAAGGTGAACTGCGTGGAATCTGCTTGAAAAGAGCAACTTCAGTCAGGTAGTCAAGCTGTCGTTTCCTTTCAGACCTAAGGGTGCAGGCACTGGTTATTCACATTACACACCGGAGACCCCAGCTCAAACGGGCTCTGATTCAAAGGATGCTGAACTTTGCTCAGATGTAACTGACTTCCCTTCTCACCCAGCCACAATCTTAAACTACTGTCACCAACAAACCCCTGCCACCATCATCACTGTAGAATTTTCTGAGGAAGGAAGAGACCCATCACTGTAGTCTAGCTAGCCTTTTACTTCAGATTTTGTGTATGAAAGATAATTGCCAACATAGTGGTTAAAAGTAACTTATAAGTTCAAAGCATACACCAAAATATCTATAGCTGTTTTGACGACTTAAATAATGTTAATTGGGCTTAAAAACATATTCACTTTATTGTGTAAAATACATGTTTTAACTTTGGTACATCCGAAGTTCAGGCAACATTCAGTGGATGGGCAAGTAGTACGTAAAGCTAGTTCATCTACAACTCGAGGATGTACTTTGTATGCCATGACATTTTTAAAGGTGACCATTTAATAGAGTTAGAATGTTTTACTGAACAGTAACTGAGTGAGCTGCTGTTTTGATCCTCTGCACTGCATGCTGTAAATCGCAATGAACACCAGATTAACATTGCATGCTGCAATGATGTGTGAAACTAGGATGATTCTGGCAAGCTGCGACCAAAGGAATTCAGAGCCTGCCTCATCAACCTTGAACATGTTGGCAATGATATACAGGTACTAACTGAGCTGTTTTATTATTTTTACATATACAGGTAAAATTCTAAATTTCTTTCTTTACCCTTTTGTGTCTTAATTGTCCTTTTATCCTTGGTTTACATCAATGATTTGTTCTTTGCTTCACATTTGTCCATAATCTTCTCTATTCCACTTGTCTGATTTATCTTTGTGTTGGTTGCTCTGTTCCACTTACAATACTTCTTTTGGCCTTATCTGGAACTATTGAATCTTTTGGACTTCAAATGAATCATTTGGGTCTGGTCCTTGCTGCTCTACTTCATCTGTACCCGTCGACATCTGTGGGCTGTTCGGGATCTGCTTGCTGGAAATACCTCAACTGTTCCTTTTGCTTGCTGATCTGCTCAATAGAAGAAGAATGGAGCGATGGAGCATGATGATCTCAGAGCTTGTCTCATCTCCATGGGTTTTGATCTGGTATGATCGATGCATGTTTACTATATTTGAAGTTAGGAATAAGTTTTGGGGTTACCATCCATTTTGAATTTACAGCAATAGTAATTGTGTTTTCAATAGGACTGAGATGGCCTTGACCCAAACTTTCACAGCAAATGTTTATGGGAATTGTACCATTTACATCATGCTTATTAAGTGAGAGTTTTTTTATCGGTTATGTTCTAAAATTCCATGGTGCTTTCATTATTTTGGTTACGTTACCACTCGGGAAGATGCTAGTGAATCTAGTTCCACCACACGAAAAGGGTATGTATTGTAGACTACAAAATAAATTTACCTCCTCTATGCTCTGGCTTTTACTTGTAATTATTTTAAGTTTGAATCCTGAAGTAAGTAATTGTCTTCCTGATTTGTGTTTGTCTCTAGCTACTTTGATCATCAGGTTTTACTTGGAGGGTTGTATTCAGTTCTGGTCACCTCATTGTAGGAAGGCTGTGGAAGCTTTAGAGAGGATGCAGGGGAGATTTACCAGGATGCTGCCTCAATTAGAGAGCATGTGTTACGAGGATAGTTTAGGCGAACTAGGGCTTTTCTGAAGATGAGAGGTAACTTGATAGCAGTGTACAGGATGATAACTGACATGGGTAGAGAGGAGAGCCAGTCCTCTTCCATCATGGCTAAAATGACTAATACAAGGGGGTGTCGTTTTAAAATAATTGAAGGAAACTATAGTGGGGGGGGAACATCAGAGGTAGGATTTTCACAGTAGTGGGTGGATGAAAGGTGCTGCTAAGGGTGATGGTAGAGGCGCATACATTAGGGACATTTAAGAGACTCTCAGGTCGGAACATAGATGAAAGAAAAATGGAGGGTTATATGGGATGGAAGGGTTAGATTTATTTTGGAGCATGTTAAAAGGCTGGTACAGCATCATGGGCTGAAGGGCCTATTTCATGCTGTATTGTTCTATGTCTTATGTTTATGTGAAACTTTTCAAATCTCTCAGAAGGTGGAACATTGGCACATTTGTTGAGAAGGTTTTGTTTTCCTTTGTTGGACTTTTTTCCTATATTGTCCCCTCTCTTTTTGTTTTGTCACATTTCAAAATTACACCTCTTTTGGCAGGGGGAGGCTGAGTTTGCTCGGATCATGAACTTAATTGATCCAGATAATACTGGCAAAGTGACCTTCCAGTCCTTCGTCAACTTCATGACCCGAGAGACTGCTGACACAGACACAGCCGATCAGGTCGTGGCTTCCTTCAGGATTCTAGCAGGAGATAAGGTAAGTTCTGGGTTCCAAAGATTCAAAGTACATTTATTATCAAAGTATGTATGCAGTAAACAACCCTGAAATCTTTTAAATAAAGACATTGTAAAATATCTGCAGAAGACCTTAAGATAGAGGAGCAGAATTAGCCATTTGGCCCATTGAGTCAATGGGCTTTTCTGAAGATGAGAGGTAACTTGATAGCAGTGTACAGGATGATTGAGTCTCTTGCCTTCTCCCTATAACCCTTTACCGCCTTACCAGTAAAGAACCTATCAGTCTCTGGTTTAAATACATCCAATGACTTGGCTTCAACAACCCTCTGTAGCAAGGAATTACACAGATTCACCACCATCTGCTGAAGAAATTCTTTAGTTCTCAAGGGACATTCATTTAAGGCTGTGCCCTAATATCCTAAACTATACCCTATTAATGTAAACATCCACTTCATGTCCACTCTATCAGGTCTTTCAGTCAATCTTTCTTGTGAACTTCCTGGACCCTCTCCAGGACTAGCACATCTTTCTTTGGGTACGGCCAGTCATTGCTGTCTACATTATGATTACTGGGAGCAGCAGAAGATCCTAGTTCTTCATGTTCTAGTCTGCTTGAAATGAATGCTAACATTGCATTTTCTTGCCTTACCACCAAGTGAAAGAACAAGTCCAACCTTAAGGGAATCCTCAACTGGGATTCCAAGTCTCTTTGCATCACTGACTTCTTAATTTTCTCCCCATTTAGAATATAGCCTGCTTTTATTCTTCCTACCAAAATGCATAACCCCACACTTCACTATGCTTCCATCTACCACTTCATTTCCCACTCTTCTAAGTTTTCCATGTCCTTCTACAGACTCATGACCTCTGGAACACCACCTGCCTCTTCACCCATCTTGGTACCTCTTACAAAGTTAGCTAAATTGCCATCAGTTCCTTCACCCAGATCATTAATGGATAAAGAGAAAAGTTCTGATTCCAACACTGACCCCTGTGGAACTCCACCAGTCACCAGCAGCCATCCTGACAAACGCCTTTATCCTCAGTCTGTTTATTGCCAGACATCCAAGAATCTTTGATCTGAAATGTGTACTGTTTCTCTGCTGCCTGACTTGAGTACTTCCAGCATTTTAATGTCCTGCTAAGTTTGTTATTGCAGCAGATAGTTCTTATTTCTGATCATGTAGTTTAAATTCCATCCTGCACTATGAAATTGGCCACTTTTCAACTCTTCCAATGCAAATTTATTAATTATTTATTGAGGGTCCGGCCCTTCCAGCCCTTTGAGCCGAGCTGCCCAGCAACTCCTGATTTAATCCTAGCCTAATCAATGATCAATTTGCAATAACCAATTAACCTGCCAACTGGTACATCTTTAGAAATCACAACCAAGAAAGAATCTGCAGATGCTGGATATCTGAGCAACAGACACAAATTGCTGGAGGAGCTCAGCAGGCCAGGCAGCATTTTGTGTGTGTTGGTACATCTTTGGACTGTGGGAGGAAACCCATGCAGTCACGGGGAGAATGTACAAGCTCCTTACAGACACTGGTGGGATAACAAACAGGTTCTGTTTGAACACATGTCCATAAGCCGATTTTATCCACAAACAAGAAAATACACAAAAAAATACTCTATGGTAACAATTAACTCCACAGTTTTGTAATAAACGATGTCAAAAGCACATAAAACTAATAAGAACAATTACTAAAAGTTCAGAAAGATGAAACTAGTTCTGTCATTCCTAAGAATTAATTTACATATGTCAGACTTTATAGGACCTCATTTGTACTGTATGTATAGGTGTCCATAAGTCAGGTATTCATATCCCAGTGATGGCCTGTTAGTAGAAATCTTGTATTTTAACAAAGAGCTTTTCAAGTAAAATTTTGGAAGACATTAATTTTTATGTTTCAAAATGGACTTGCAAAATAACTTTTGTTTTTCAACAGCCTTACATTCTTCCTGAGGAATTGCGTCGAGAGCTACCATGCAAACAGGCTGAGTACTGCATTTCCAGCATGCCACCGTACCGAGGACCAGGCAGCATTCCAGGAGCCCTGGACTATGTCTCATTTTCAACTGCGCTGTATGGTGAAAGCGACCTGTAATGAAGAATTTTCGCAACCTTTTCTTTCCAAAGCTTAAATATTTTAATGGTAGAAAGTGTGGAACAATGAATAACCTTGAATGCAAAATTAGAAGTGAATGTCTAAAATGGATGTAGTGCTGTGTGTAGCACTTCGAGAATGAAGAAGAATGTCAGCCTGGTATGAATTGTATTAATGTTTGGGGAAAATCCATTAGCATTTGATGAGACTGAATACCTTTTTGTGACTCAAATCTGACTCCAAACCATATTTAAAAATTTGAAAATTTACCTTCCCTGGTATTAAAGTTGACTCATAGATGACTTGATAGAATTGTTCATGAAACATGTAAGGAAATTATCTTTCCACTTGTACTTTAAAGTAAGCAGTTCATACTCCTATTACAGTATTTCTATGGAAAAACTCAATTATTCGTCATAACTTAAATGCAGTTTGTGACAGCGATCAAGGAATAAACTTATGGGCCAGTCATGAGCACAGAAACACTGTGCACATCTCTCCTTTGGCACCCGCTGCTCTCCCATGTTAGTACTTTGGGCGTAAAAAAGAAAACTGCAGATGCTGAAAATCTGAAATAAAAACAGAAAATGCTGGAAATATCCATCAGGTCAAGCAGCATCTGTAGAAAAGGGAAGCAAAGCTCACCTGAAACACGTATTCCAAACACAAGAGACTCTGCAGATGCTGTAAGTCCAGAGTAACACAGACAAAATGCTGGAGGAACTCAGCAGGTCAGGCAGCATCAATGGAATGGAATAAAGAATCCACATTTCTGTCAAGACTCTTCAGCAGGACTTGGCATAGCCCAAAACATTGTCCCTTAATTTTTCTCCACAGATGCTGCCCGACTTGCTGAGCTCCTCTCGCATTTTGCTATGTTATTCTGAAACTCAATTCTTTTTTGTACAAATGCTGTCCGACTAGCTAACTGCTTCTAGTATTTTTTTTTGCTTCAGACCTGTAGGTTGGTGCATCTGTTTGGTTGTCATGTGAAGCTACTAAGCATGTTTGGTTGCACCATGCTGGGTGTATTCTGTGCTGTATACTTGTCATCCCTGTGTAAATTAATTTAATGATCTGTTCCCTTTATCCTTTTTGGACTTGGATTCCTCATCCCTTTCCTTTGTAATATTTGTAATTGTCAGATGTATGAACATAGAAACCATTGTGAAAGATATTGAACTTGAAATGTTTGTTTTCATAGATGCTGCTTTATCTGCTAAATACTTCCAATGTTTTGTGAGCTTTTTCAAATTTCCACCATCTGAAATACAAATGTTTGTATTTTGTGTCTCGGATTTAGTATATGAAACACCTCAGTTAACAAACTGATGTATTTTCACCTGGGTTGAGTTTAATGTTGGATGTCAAACATCAAGGGAGATGTGAACTACTGACTTAACATTATCTGTTACACAAATTGTACAAAGAACTGTCATTAATCATAATGAATTCCCAGTTTCTGATTTTTTTTTAAAGTATTGGATTTTGCAGAATATGCTTCTTGGCATATATTTAAAAATGGGCGTATTGCAAGTCCCCCACACAAAAAATGCTGTTGAACGCAGCAGGCCAGGCAGCATCTCTCGAAGAAGTAGTCGACATTTCGGGTCGAGACCCTTCATCAGGACTAACAGAAAGAAGAGATAGTAAGAGATTTGAAAGTGGGAGGGGGAGATCCAAAATGATAGGAGGAGACAGGAGGGGGAGGGATGGAGCCAAGAGCTGGACAGATGATTGGCAAAAGGGATATGAGAGGATCATGGGATGGGAGGCCCAGGGAGAAAGAAAGGGGGAGGGAAGCCCAGAGGATGGGCAAGGAGTATAGCAAGGGACAGAGGGAGAAAAGAGAGAGAGAGAAAAAAATAATAATAATAAACAAATAAATAACAGATGGGGTACAAAAGAGCTGATGGCATGAACATTGACTTCTCTAACTAACGTTAATGCCCCACCTCCCCTTCGTACCCCATCCATTATTATTTATTATTCCCCCCCTTTCTCCTTCTGTCCCTCACTAAAACTCCTTTCCTGCTCTCCATCTTCCTCTGGTGCTCCCCTCCCCCTTTCTTTCTCCCCAGGCCTCCCATCCCATGATCCTCTCCCTGCTCCAGCCTCGTATCCCTTTTGCCAATCAACTTTCCAGCTCTTAGGTCCATCCCTCCCGCTGCCCCCCCCCCCCCGTCTTCTCCTATCATTTCGGATCTCCCCCTCCCACTTTCAAACTTCTTACTATCTCTTCTTTCAGTTAGGCCTGATGAAGGGTCTCGGCCTGAAACATCGACTGTACCTCTTCCTATAGATGCTGCCTGGCCTGCTGCGTTCACCAGCATTTTTTTTTTGTGTGTTGCTTGAATTTCCAGCATCTGCAGATTTCCTCTTGTATTGCAAGTCCTGGCCTTTTGTATTCCTTAGTTTGTTATGGGAGCGTGGGGGTGGGGGGAGTTGGAAAAGCACATCCTCTGCTATTTTATGGGAAAGTAGTAAAATGTTCTGGAGATTTCAGACCTTTGCCCCTGTAAAGTTACTTGTAAAATATAACAACATGTTTTTATCCTTAGTGACGATTGAAACTTTATTAAAATGAATACTTGCTAAACTGGTTGACTCTGTAACCTTATTTTCTAAGTTTATTTGGTATAGATGATGTGTTTGATATTGATGGAGAGTGCAGAGAACACAGCAGCACGACAGCTTGCAGGACATTCAACTGAACTTTATCGATCATGCTGCTTGTACAACATGTGAGCTCCTCCCATGTGGGGTTGGCTAACTGAATGACATAGGAATAAACTGTCAAGTACCACAACAGATGATACCTTGCTGTGAACAGAACACTGAACAACTATTTATTTGCAGCTTCAATAGCATGCTGACACAATAATTGTGGAAACTTAAAACTGCAATGAATTCTCGAAATCTGAATTCTGCATTGTTTATAAATTACATAACTCAGGCATATTTCTGTTAATTCATAAATTTCCATGTGGTGCTCCAGTTCTACTGAGGAGAAACCAGGAATTATTAATATAAAAGCATTTGAGGGATCTTATTAATAGATGAAGGGTCTTTGATCTGAAATGTTAACTGGTTTCTTTTTCCACAGATGCTGCTTGGTCAGCTGAGTTCTTCCAGCATTTGTTTTTGTTGCAGATTCCATCAAATATAAACAAATGAAAGATCAGATGTTAACCCCAGTCTTTCCTTACATGCTTCTTGACTTGATGTTTCCAGCTTTTTCAGTTTGCCTTCCAGATGTGCAGGTTTTGAGCAAATATGAAAAAAGATGTGACTTTTTTTTTAAGAGACTTACAAAGATCAGCCATGGACCACTCGAATTGATTCTCTGTGTCAGGAATCTAACCCTGATGAAGGGTCTTGGCCCAAAACGTTGACTCTTCATTCCGCCTACGTCGATGCTGTCCGACTTGCTGAGTTCCTCCAGTATTCTGTGTATTGCTCACGATTTCCAGCATCTGAAGAATCACTCCAGCCTTTGCATCCCAGATGTGGTAAAGATGCCGTCACATCTGTGAGGATTGCTCATGTGTAGTAACACTTTAATGGGATAGTTTGCAATATTAGCAGTGCCTGGTGCCATGGAAGTGGCAATTCCAGTTTAAATGTCACTCAACCATACATGAATGTGGCCAAATGGAAGTGTTCCTCTCTGGAGCCAAAGTGCAAGCATAGTACCAACAGTCACATGCAACACATATAATTATGATAGCAGAAGAACATAGTTACTATATGCCCAAAACATCAACTATACTTTTTTTTCATAGATGCTGCCTGCCCTGCTAAGTTCCTCCAGAATTTTGTGTGTTGCATCTGCAAAGTTTTTAGCTTGTGATAAGACAATCCTTTGCACCGTTTCTTGGACCACGCACTGCCTCTGACCTTGCTCCTTGGAAGGATGCAGCCGCTGACAACGCGTTGCGCAGCCAGCAGCAGTTCGGACCTGCAGTACACAAGATCCAGCGGTGTCTTGCGATTGCACAGAAAACTCGAAGGACAAACAATTACACTTTTGTTTGTCTCCGGTGAGGCCGCTGCGACCGAGCGCACCACCATCCTACCGGAAACCTGCCTATGGGCAGCTGCCCATTGTTAATACAGGAAACGGTTCGAATGGTCGTTGCATGTGACAACTGTACCTCTTGAGCAGGAAGAGTGTCCGGAGGTCAGGAAATGCGTCTGCACAGCGGAGAAGAGCAGGGGCAAAAAATAGCGCCTGCGCACTGGAGAAGGGACGGCCGGCGAGACAGGAATGGCGCCTGCGCACTGGAGAAGGAACGGCCGGCGGGGCAGGAATGGCGTCTGCGCACTAGAGGAGGCGCGCATGCTGTCGTTGAGAATAGGAACGGGTGACTGGAGCGGTGCCGAACGCAAGGATGGGCTTGTTTCGGAGCTACTGGTCCCAACGAGAATCTTCACAGTGTTGCTGATCGCGGGAGCGAGAGGGGCCCGGGCTGTGGGCCGCGCCGGGTACGGGACGAGGCTGAAAGCTGCCAGGCTGGCACACAGAGGACACATGGCGCCGGCTTACGCGACGGGAGCGCGGGGAGTGGGTAAGTAGAGGTGGGCCGTGGGCGGGGTGAGCGGCCGGTGGGGTGAGGGCAGCACCGAGAGGGTAAAAGGGGGTGTAGGGGGAGGCCCTGCGGGTGAGGGTCCTCCTGGGACAGGAGATTTTGCCTAGTGCACAAGCGTGGTGTTTTAGGTCATATTAGTTTATTGCTATCTTCACCGGGGTGCACTGAAATTCCTTGCTCACATAAAGCTGGACGAGTACAATAAATACAACCACACACGCAAAGCAATGGAATTGAGCAAAGATTTTGGCCCAAATTGAAGTAAAGCATGAAGATTTGTTAAAGTGACAATAGCGGAATAATCGAGAGAGGTAGAGTTAAGGGCACAGGAACTTGGCAGCACCACCGGTGTGTGTGTGTGAGAGAGAGACAGTGTGATGATTGGCAAGTTCAGGAGTTTGCCAGCGGCAGAGAAGACGCTGTTCTTCAGTCGCCGGCAGAGGCAACATCCACAGAGCAACGAAATTAATGTTTCAGGTCGCTGACCTGCTGGTGGCTGGTTCCTGCCGCAATCCAGAGGATATATTCTCATTTAACTCTTGCGGTTACGACGATGCAACGCAACTGGAGATCCCTTCCTGCAGGTGCGATGTTACTCAGAGCATCTGTTTGTTATCTCGAGTGGATTTGTTAATATTTTCATGTAAATGTTGATATTCAACCAAAGGCATTTTAAAATACTGCCTGCTCACGTATGTTGCTGTTTTGGATCCTTGCCGCGACATAAATTGGCTGTTCTATTTTGTTGCAAAAATTGATCTAATAATTTAGGTTATCTGTAAAGCTTTAGTATGTCCTTGAGACATTAAAGATACAGTAGATTCCCATTAATTGGGCCATTGGTTAATTAAGGCAGCCGCTTATTTGGGATAACTCTTAAAGAATGAAAACCAGTCGAAATAACTGACTTCCTTCATAAACGCGAGGAATTCTGCAGATGCTGGAAATTTAAGCAACACACATCAAAGTTGCTGGTGAACGCAGCAGGCCAGGCAGCATCTCTAGGAAGAGGTACAGTCGACGTTTCGGCCGAGACCCTTTGTCAGGACTAACTGAAGGAAGAGCTAGTAAGAGATTTGAAAGGGGGAGGGGGAGATCCAAAATGATAGGAGAAGACAGGAGGGGGAGGGATGGAGCCAAGAGCTGGACAGGTGATTGGCAAAAGGGATATAAGAGCATCATGGGACAGGAGGCCCAGGGAGAAGGAAAAGGGGGAGGGGGTAAAAAACCCAGAGGGTGGGCAAGGGGTATAGTCAGAGGGAGAAAGAATGTGTGTATATAAATAAATAATGAATGGGGTACGAGGGGGAGGTGGGGCATTAGCAGAAGTTAGAGAAGTCAGGGTTCATGCCATCAGGTTGGAGGCTACCCAGACAGAATATAAGCTGTTGTTCCTCCAACCTGAGTGTGGTTTCATCTTTACAGTAGAGGAGGCCGTGGATAGAGATATCAGAATGGGATGTGGAATTAAAATGTTTGGCCACTGGGAGATCTTGCTTTCTCTGGCGGACAGAGCGTAGGTGTTCAGCAAAATGATCTCCCAATCTGCGTATGGAGGCCACATCGGGAGCACCGGACGCAGTATATCACCCCAGCCGACTCACAGGTGAAGTGTCGCCTCACCTGGAAGGACTGTCTGGGGCCCTGAATGGTGGTAAGGGAGGAAGTGTAAGGGCATGTGTAGCACTTGTTCTGCTTACAAGGATAAGTTCCAGGAGGGACTAAGCACATCTTCCCCCCCCCCCCGCGCTTTCTGCAGGGATTGCTCCCTATGCAACTCCCTTGTCCATTCGTCCCCCACATCCCTACCTACTGATCTCCCTCCTGGCACTTATCCTTGTAAGCGGAACAAGTGCTACACATGCCCCTACACTTCCTCCCTCACCACCATTCAGGGCCCCAGACAGTCCTTCCAGGTGAGGCGACACTTCACCTGTGAGTCGGCTGGGGTGATATACTGCGTCTGGTGCTCCCGATGTGGCCTATATATTGGTGAGACCCAACGCAGACTGGGAGATTGTTTTGCTGAACACCTACGCTCTGTCCGCCAGAGAAAGCAGGATCTCCCAGTGGCCGCACATTTTAATTCCACATCCCATTCCCACTCTGGTATGTCTATCCACGGCCTCCTCTACTGTAGAGATGAAGCCACACTCAGGTTGGAGGAACAACACCTTATATTCCGTCTGGGTAGCCTCCAACCTGATGGCATGAACATTGACTTCTCTAACTTCCGCTGATGCCCCACATCCCCCTCATACCCCATCTGTTATTTATTTATATACACACATTCTTTCTCTCTCTCTCTCCTTTTTCTCCCTCTGACTATACCCCTTGCCCATCCTCTGGGTTTTTTCCCCCCCTCCCCCTTTTCCTTCTCCTTGGGCCTCCTGTCCCATGATCTTCTCATATCCCTTTTGCCAATCACCTGTCCAGCTCTTGGCTCCATCCCTCCCCCTCCTGTCTTCTCCTATCATTTTGGATCTCCCCCTCCCCCTCCCACTTTCAAATCTCTTACTAGCTCTTCCTTCAGTTAGTCCTGACGAAGGGTCTCGACCCGAAACGTCGACTGTACCTCTTCCTAGAGATGCTGCCTGGCCTGCTGCGTTCACCAGCAACTTTGATGTGTGTTGCTGTGATTTCCTTCATTTATTTGGGACACTATGCTGCTTAATTGGGACAGGAGACAGTTGCTGAAGAGTTTTTATAACTAGCCTCAGTCGGTGGCTGTTAGACACTGCACTGTGCTTAGAATGAACAGTTCTTAAAATAGAGTCAGTTGCCTGTGTTTGTGTTCAAAAAGCAGTGATTATGTGTCACTGATAGTTGGCAAGAAATAAGCTGTAAGACAATTCAGAACTGTTTTGCTGACTGCGGTTTCAAGCATTCAGGTTTAAAGATACCAAAAACAGGCGGGAGTGAAAGTAAAACTATTTTACTACTTCAACAAGTTAGGAACTATGAAAAATTTGAATGAACTGACAATCATCTTGAATGTTACAATGAAAGTGAAAATTTGGATGCAGTTGTCGAAAGTATTGTGTGAATGCAGTCCATTGTCTACACTAGGTGTCTGCACTGATTTTGTTAATTTACAGTCAATTAAAAGACATACACTGAATGAATTCTTCTGTTGATTATTAGGAAATAATACAGTTTTATAGTACTGTTAAGGTAGTGGTAATGTTCTAATGTGTTCTGTATTTCATTTTAATTAGTAATTTTTCTTAGTTAAATGGTAGTTTGGCTTTTTAAAATACCTTTTTAACTATTTCCATGAAACTTCAGCTGATTGGGGCAGCGCTTAATTGGGCCAGAATGTACTGGTCCTGATGTGTCCCAATTAACCAGAATCTCACTGTATTACACAAATGTATGTTCTTTTCCTGCAATTGTGTGCTGAAATCTTAATCTGTGCATTTCATCATCTATTCTTTATAATCTTTATAAAGCTGATCTTTGTCTTTTGTTTTTATCTGATAAAAGTTTCACTAAAACTCTGTTGATAGGATAATCACGAGGATGTGTTGCTGAAGCAAAAATGAATTTCTGATGAAAATCCAATTATTTATGTTTTAACTGTAAAGATTCTTAGTGCTGAGGAATGTTTGTACTTATTTCAGCACGGACTTACTTTGAAGACTTCATATGCACTCGCCAAGTATCATCTTTCTTATGGTGTATACATTGTTATTGTGAACTAAAAAGCTCCACTACAAACTTGAAATGTGAAATCTCATATTTCAGTGCATTAATATGGACGTGTTCTAGTGTAAGATCAAACGCTAAATTGATCTGCACTTGCTCAGTACTTTCAGCGTATTCTGTTAGACAAATATTTCAATGGCAAAAAGTTCTCCTGGCCAGCATTTTCACCATAGCCATCAACCCAGTGTTGTTTATTACCTCTGTGTACATCAGTTGGTTTGCCTCATTAACAGTGACCAAACTTGAAATAAGTCTCTTGTCTCTATTGTATCCCAGGATGCCATAAACATAATGAGACGCTAAATAAATATGTTCTTTCTTGAAGGGATAGTTTTATGTAATTAATTTAAATATACTTGAGAAGCCAGCTGTTCAATGACTGAACTCCATCATGCCTCTCAGTTTCCTCCTTTGTGTTGATAGCTATTTGTCCACTTCTGGAAAAGCTGTAATTTACTTAAATATTGGAAAGTTTAAGAAATACATTCAGTTGATGAATCTAGTTTACAGTGCCTCCATCTCACTAACTACATTTCTTTGCATTCTTTAATTCCATAAATTGTGTTTCCTTCAGCTGAGAACAATTACCACAGTGACATTTGAATTACATTCCTGTCAGCTGATGTTCAGGACCTGATGTATTATATTTTTAAAATGTGTATTCTATCTTGCACTTGATTTTAAAAAGAAATCATCTCAATTCCAGAATTAAGGAACTGTGCTCAAGATGAACTTAACAGAATTCTGCAAAGGCGTATCATGGTGTTGGATGGAGGGATGGGTACCATGATTCAGCAGTGTAAACTTGACGAAGATGATTATCGTGGTGAGGAATTCAAAGATCATCCTAGGCCTTTAAAAGGGAATAATGACCTTCTCAGTATAACACAAGCAGATATTATCTGCAAAATTCATGAGGTATGGCAAAAACCTTCATCTTGGATTAAAGTTACAGGAATTGTAAATGACAGACTTACTTTGATTAGTTAAAAACCATTGATGATCTTTCTGGGAACAGAAATCGTGAACATTCTCTACTTCATTTGTGTGGCTGTTGTTCAGTCCTAATTGCTTTCCCAAAAGGGTAAAAACTGGTTTGCCACTCTGAGAGAGCAGGATCTGAGTTTTACAGTTCATGTGATTTGGCATGTTTTGTGCAGGTATGAGCAGAAAAAGAGTCTAGAGTCCTGAATGTTTTGCCTGGAAAACAATTAAGGGGAAGTCGCACTGAAAATCGGGCCAAAAGGTGGAGAATGTAGGCCAGAGTCATTATCTTTAGTGTTTTTTCTACATTTGGAAAATACCACACTTTTCTGTTTTGCTTTCATATTATTCAACTTTCCTGTATTTGCCTGTCCAACTCATTTTCACTTTGCCAATCTCTGCTCCATCACTATTTTTGGAATATAGACTGTCATTAGGAACAATAGAAATAGAGTGAGGGAAAGCTTGATTCAAATTCATAGGAAGGAAGTGAGACCCAATGGCCACAGGAGCCCTGGAGTAAATGAAGTAGCTGGTGCTCAAAGTCTGTGTTTGACAAAGGAGCAGAGGGGGAAAATGTTCTTAAATACTTGACAAATTAATGGACTGCATCAGTTACATGTTTGTGTGCGTAAAGTGTACTGCAGCAACTCAGCATGGCATTTTCAACAATATTTCAGACTTCTGCTTTCTACAGTCTAGATGTGAGTGGGGTGAATGAGAGCATCATATGCAAACTCCCCTCCAAACTGCAAAACATCTGAATTCAAATTTAACACTTTTTGTTCTTGGGTAATTATCCTTGAACTTTGGGCGGCACGGTATCATAGTGGTTAGCACAACACTTTACAGTGCAAGTGACCCGGCTTCAATTCCCGCCAATACCTGTAAGGATTCTGTATGTACTGTGTGGGTTTCCTCCCACAGTCCAGAGACATACTGGTTGCTAGGTTAATTAATCATTGTAAATTGTCCCCTGATTAGGCGAGGATTAAAATGAGGGATTATTGGGCAATGTGGCTCGACGGACTCAATACTGTATATCAGTAAAAAAAACTTCCTGCTCTTTCACTGAAAGGATTTCATTGGCTCAAGAAGGCGGCTGTCAGGTGGTTGGGATGGCCTTTTTATGTTAGCTGTGCCATTGAAGGGTAGGTAGTATAATAAGAATGATTGAAAATGAGATTTATAAAAACAGGTTCACTGAAGAAAACATGGTGTAGCGCAAAACTGAATTTAAAAAGCATTTTCCCAAAAGTTGATTTAAGAAGTATAACATCATTACTTCCTGGATAATAAAGATTTTATTTCCTTTTCTGAGCAAGGTGTCTTTTTAATTTAGGAGTATTTGCTGGCTGGAGCAGACATTGTGGAGACAAACACCTTCAGTAGTACGAGAGTTGCACAAGCTGACTATGGATTGGAGTATTTGGTAAGAAATCGTTCCTCTACCTGGAAATGGATGTCTTTGAGAAAAAGTGTGACAAGAGAATATCATTTTTTTTATTCAAGATGCTTTTCGTCCCTGCTTCAGAGATGTTCTTGTGATTAACTTTAGCTCTCCTGGAGAGGTAACAGGAGAAGAGGGCTGGAGTGTGGATAGCAAAGGCCATTCTCGACCTGCTCAACAATCCTTCTGCCATGCAGCCAAGACACATCAGAATTAGAATTAGGTTTATGATCACTGACATACATGAAACTTGTTGTTTTGTGGCAATAGTACAATGCATACAAGTTTGCTGTAAATTACAATAACAGTGTCAAGGTGAAGTACAGCACAGAAACAGGCTAACATGAGGAATTCTGCAGATGCTGGAATTTCAAGCAACACACATAAAAGTTGCTGGTGAATGGAGCAGACCAGGCAGCATCTCTAGGAAGAGGTACAGTCGATGTTTCGGGCCAAGACCCTTAGTCAGAAACAGGCTATTTGGCCCATCTCGTGCCAAATTATTTAAGCTGCCTCCTCCTATTGACCTGCACCAGGACCATAGCGCTCTGTACCCCTACCATCCATGTAGCTATCCAAACTTCTCTTAAGCATTGAATTTGAGCTCACATGCACCACGTGCTGGTAGCTGGTTCCACACTCTCACGACCCTCTGAGTAAAGAAGTTTCCCTTCACGTTCCCCTTAAATTTTTCACCTTTCACTTTTAACATATGACCGCTTGTCCCACCCAAACCTCAGTGGAAAAAGCCCACTTGCATTTACCCTGTCTACTCCTCATAATTTTGTATACCTCTATCAAATCTCCCCTCAATCTTTCCTTATAACTCAGGTCCTCTAATCCCAGCAACATCCTCTGTTCTCGTTCAACCTTCTTTTACGTCAAATTTATTTGCTTATCACATGCACATCAGAACGTTCAGTGAAATGCGCCCATTTGCATTAACAACCAGCACAGCCTGAGGATGTGTTGGGGGAAGCCTGTGAGTGCCACCAGTAGGGCATAGCCACAATGTTCAGCAGAACAACAATGGTACAATAACAGCAACCAAACAAAACAACTTCCCTGCCTCCCACTCCACTCACACACAGACAGGCCGCTTCCGGACCTCCAGCCTGGCTCAGAGACACAGACATCCTGTGACTTCAGGACACGCCAACCTGGGACTTCAACCATCAGGCTTTGATTTCTGAGTTGTGTGAGAAAGAGGAATAGTGAGGTAGTGTTCAGAAATCTGATGGCAGAAGCTGTTTCCTAAAATGTTCAGGCTCTTTTGGCACCTCGCTGATGGTAGTAATGAGAGGAGGGCATGTCCTGGCTGGTGAGGGTCCTTAATGATGGATGTCGCCGCCTTCAGACACCACCTTTTGAAGATACCCTTGATTGTGCAGAGGCTTGTGTCTGTGATTAACCTGGCTGAGTTTACAACCGTTACAGCCTCTTTCAATCCGTACCAGGCAGTTGATGCAACCGATCAGAATGCTGTCCATGGCTCATTTGTAAAAATCTGCAAGTCTTTGATGACATACTGCATATGAAATATAGCTACTTATTATTGTTTGATTGTAGACTAGTCCTCTTTTTGTGTTGTGATTATCACAAATTGGTGGTGCAGGAGTTTACAAAATTACAATTGCTATTAATAAACTTGTACTGTTTGTATAAATTAGCAAGAACATTTGCCTTGCATGTGACTTGTGTAATTAAATAAACTAATTTCTGTAGCATGTAAGTGAAGTTCAGCTGGTGGTGGTTAGAGTTTCACATTAAGAGCGTAATTCTTTTTATTTTAATTCCTGCCTGTGGGAGTGAAGGCCATGCCTAACCTACCCTTTATCTATATTCATTTGTTTCTGTTCTCACACTCATTGTGAGATAAACTGTTTCCAGCTAATTCCCACAATTACCAGATTAGAGACATCCCCCACCCTGTCTGCAGTTTCACAAACGACTGTCTCGGTTTTTAAGTTCTAACAAAAGGTCCTTTTGATTGGAAGCATCAACTCCTCCTCTGCTTACTAATGTGCCCTGATCTGTTGAGTACTCTCGGTGTTTTAGTTCATAGTTCAGCTTTAATTGGCATTCAGCCATACATGAATACAGCTAAATGTTACTCTGGAGCCGAGGTGCAACACACAGTACCAACAATCATACGCAGCACCAATCAGCCTGGCAAATCCTCTAATCCATGTCGACAGGAAAGGGGGAAATAAAATCAGTGAATATAAATTATTTGGGAGAGTTCATTGGGAACTGCTGTGTTTTGGCAAATCCACATCAGACATATGAAGGGTGTTTAAAGGCCAACTGCACGGAGTAGAGAGTAGAGGGTGTGCCCCAGTAAGAAGGAAGGAGAAGGATGCCGAGAGAGGTGGTGGTGAATTTAGTCAAGCAGGAGAAGGAAACATACATCCAGTTTAGGAAGCTAAAATCAACAACAGCTCTTGAGGATTATAAAGAAGCCAGAAGAGAACACCAAGATAAACCAGGATGGGCCATGAAGTCTGTGGCAAGTAGGATTAAAGAAAATTCCAAAGCATTCCTAACATATCGATGCAGTTATAAAGAAAGCGATCGCTCTCACTGGAGGCTGGAACTACGCAGAGGTCTAAAAAGAGGAGAAGAGAAGCTGAGGCTTGCTGCTGAAGAAAAGCACACTCATCGGAAAAACAGCACCAAGACAACTCTGGAGGACAGCGCCTTCAAGTGCAGTCAATGCAGCCGAGACTGTCACTCCCATGTGGGCCTCTACAGCCACAACAGATGCTGCTCTAACACAGACTGAAGCAAGACTTTCCAGGTGCAGATCCATGGTCTCGCAAGACTAATGGATGCCATAAGAAGGCAAGACAGTAGCTATACTTCATTAGGAGTTTGAAGTGATTTGGTATGTCAACAAATACACTCAAAAACTTCTATAATGTACTGTGGAGAGCATTCTGACAGGCTGCATCACTTTGGTGGGGGGGGTGGTGGTGCTGGCTACTGCACAGGACTGAAAGAAGCTGCAGAGGGTTGTAAATTTAGTCAGCTCCATCTTGGGTACTAGCCTACAAAGTACCCAGGACATCTTCAAGGAGTGGTGTCTCAGAAGGCAGTGTCCATTATTAAGGACCTCCAGCACCCAGGACATGCCCTTTCTCATTGTTACCATCAGGGAGGAGATACAGAAGCCTGAAGGCATATACTCAGTGATTCAGGAACAGCTTCTTTCCCTCTGCCATCTGATTCCTCAATGGACATTGAACCCTTGGACACTAGCTCACTTTTTTAATATATATTCTATTTCTTGCATGATTTTTAATCTATTCAATATATGTATACTATAATGGATCTACTTATTATTATTTTATTTTGTTTTTTTCCTTCCATATTACAAACCCCATTTCCAGAAAAGTTGGGATATTTTCCAAAATGCAATAAAATCAAAAATCTGTGATATGTTAATTCACGTGTACCTTTATTTAACTGACAAAAGTACAAAGAAAAGATTTTCAATAGTTTTACTGACCAACTTAATTGTATTTTGTAAACATACACAAATTTAGAATTTGATGGCTGCAACACACTCAACAAAAGTTCGGACAGAGGCATGTTTATGATTGTGTTACATCACCTTTCCTTTTAATAACACTTCTTAATCGTTTTGGAACTGAGGATACTAATTGTAGTAGATTTGCAATTGGAAATTTTGTCCATTCTTGCTTGATATAAAACTTCAGCTGCTGAACAGTCCGTGGTCTCCGTTGTCTGATTCTCCTCTTCATGGTGCGCCATACATTTTCAATAGGAGATGGATCTGGACTGGCAGCAGGCCGGTCAAGCACACGCACTCTGTGTCTACAAAGCCACGCTGTTGTAGCCCGTGCAGAGTGTGGTCTGGCATTGTCCTGCTGAAATAAGCATGGACGTCCCGGGAAGAGATGTCGCCTTGATGGCAACATATGTCTCTCTAAAATCCTAATATACACCTCAGAGTCAATGGTACCTTCACATACATGCAACTCACCCATGCCATGGGCACTGATGCACCCCCATACCATCACAGATGCTGGCTTTTGCACCTTTCGCTGATAACAATCTGGATGGTCATTTTCATCTTTGGCACAGAGAACTCGACACCCATTTTTTCAGAAAGCTAGCTGAAATGTGGACTCATCTGACCACAGCACACAGTTCCACAGTCTTTCGGTCCATCTGAGATGAGCTCGGGCCCAGAGAACTCACTGGCATTTCTGCATAGAGTTGATGTATGGCTTCCTCCTTGCATAATACAGTTTCAATTTGCATTTCTGGATGCAGCGACGGACTGTGTTGAGTGACAATGGTTTTCCGAAGTACTCCCGAGCCCAGGTGGCTATAATTGTCACAGTAGCATGACGGTTTCTTAGGCAGTGCCGCCTGAGGGCTCGAAGATCACACACATTCAACAGCAGTTTCCGACCTTGCCCTTTATGCACTGAGATGTCTCTGAATTCTCTGAATCTTTTCACAATATTATGTACTGTAGATGTTGAAAGACCCAAATTCTCCGCAATCTTGTGTTGAGAAACGTTCCTTTTGAACTGACTAACAATCCTCTCACGAATTTTGGCACAAAGGGGTGAGCCACGACCCATCCTTGCTTGCAAAGACTGAGCCTGTCTGTCTGTCTGTATCTTGTTTTACAGCGGTTGGCATCCAGCTTAATGGTGCATTACCGCCACCCTCTGCTCCAGAATGTGCACTAGACATACATTCTAAATCCCTTCACCCAATCACACACACACGCACACACACACACACACACACACACAAACCTACACTTCACCCTCCCATCTTTGACCATCCTAGTATCCTATTCCTGTTTATTCGTCATATTCTATAAAAAAACCCCTGTACCCCTTAAAAACGCTAAAAATACCCGGACTTGTGCTCTCTCACCCATGCCCAGCAACCTTTTTAATGTAAATTCCTGCATCCCCAACTCCCTTAATTTATTTCTCATCATCTCTCTCTGTCTCCCATACTTCCTGCAACTCAGAACTACATGTTCTACTGACTCCTCTTCCTGACATTCCTCACACAATCCTGTCTGGTGTCTCCCTATCATTTTCAATGTTTTGTTTTTTGCACAGTGCCCCAGCCTTAACCTAGTCCACACAATTTCCTCTCTT
Source organism: Mobula hypostoma (assembly GCF_963921235.1). Classification (NCBI taxonomy): domain Eukaryota; kingdom Metazoa; phylum Chordata; class Chondrichthyes; order Myliobatiformes; family Myliobatidae; genus Mobula; species Mobula hypostoma. The sequence goes on along the minus strand of NC_086104.1, from coordinate 22,640,357 downwards.
CTGTTTCCATTACCTACCCTAGTAACTGCAATACTCTTTTGTATTTGATATAAATGCCTCCCTTTCCCCTCCGTCCCATCTTTCTTGCCACATTCGGTTGACTTTTTCCCAGATTACACACTTAACCACTGCTTTACTGATACTAATGTGCATTTCCACATTTTCTTTCTTTAACGCCCTCTTTGCCAACTCATCCACCCTCTCATTCCCCTTCACCCCTACATGTGCTGGAACCCATAGAAATTTTACCTGACCTCCCTGATTTGCAATTCTTGTAACTAACTGAAGGACTTCATAAAGTACATCTTGCCGACTGTTTGTGTGAAAAGACCTTAAACTTGCTAGAACTGAGGATGAATCTGAACATATCAATGCTTTGGATGGTCTGGCTTTCTGCACCCATTGCAACGCAACCAACACTGCCAGCATCTCCACTGTAAACACCCCTAATTTATTAGATGTTCTTCTGCTGATTCCAATTTCTTTTGCTGGTATTACCACCCCAAACCCTGTCACTCCTGTTTCAGGTTCCTTCGCACCATCTGTATAAATGTGAGTATAATCACTATACTTTTCCATCACATGACAGTTAAATGCATTTACCAAATCTGTTTTATATCTTTCTTTCCTTTTTACCTCTAACAAATGCCAGTCTATGTCAGGCCATACAAGCTTCCATGGAGCTACAACCGGATAAACGACTGAAGGACTTATCCTCAGATCAAACACTCCACATTCTTTCGCGATATCATTCCCTACCCGACTAAAGGTATCCCTCTGAAACCTCCCATTTTCCCAGCACTCCTGCAACACTCCTTTAGTAGGGTGAGAATCATTGTGCCCCTGCAAGTTAGCCCAGTAGTTTGCCATCAGTTGCATCCTTCTTAGTTCCAAAGGCATTATTCCCATTTCTATCTGTAGGGCTGACACTGGTGACGTTTTAAAAGCCCCACTGCACACTCTCAAGGCCTGAGCCTGAATCACATCCAGTTTCCTTATAAGAGACCTAGCTGCTGATCCATATACTATATTTCCATAATCTAATACAGATCTTACTAAAGCCACATACATTCTCTTCAAAGCTGAACAACTTGCTCCCCATTCCCTACCAGTCAAACATCTCATCACATTTATTACTTTTTTACATTTCTCCTCAACTTTCCTGATATGGTCTGCCCATGTTAATCGTGAATCAAATATAACTCCCAGAAATTTAAATGATGCAGCCCTTTCTAATTCAACCCCATACATCCTTAACTTCTTCCCTACCTCAACCCTTTTCCTGGTAAAAAATACAGTTTGAGTTTTATCTACTGAAAATCTACATCCCCAATCATAACCCCACTCCATCACTTCATCAATTGCTTCTTGTAGTTTCCTGATTATATAGTCCATGTTCCTGCCTCTTTTCCACAAGGCCCCATCATCCGCAAACAGTGACCTACCTATATCCACTGGTACCTTTGTGAAGACATCATTGATCATAATCATGAAAAGTAATGGGCTAATCACACTACCTTGAGGTGTGCCATTTTCCACTATGTACTGTTTTGATAATTCTGATCCAATCCGAACTTGAATTTTTCTACCAAACAAAAAATCTTTAATCCAATTAAAAACTCTCCCACCAACCCCCATCTTGTGCAGTTTAATTAATAATCCTTCCTTCCACATCATATCATATGCTTTTTCAATGTCAAAGAACACTGCCACTACTGACTCTCTATTTGCCTGGGCCTTCCTTATTTCAGTCTCTAACATAATCACTGAGTCCATGGAATTCCTTCCTTTTCTAAAACCACTCTGATAACTTGCCAGCATTCCCCTTTTCTCAAGCTCATATGATAACCTTTCTGTTATCATCCTTTCCATTATCTTACATATACTTGATGTTAATGCAATTGGTCTGTAGCTAGTGGGTTTTGACAGATCCTTGCCAGGCTTCCTTATTGGAATTACTACTGCTTCTTTCCATGCACTTGGTAATCTTCCCTCCTCCCACACTCTGTTATAAAAATGCAGCAACTTCAAGAGCGCTCCTTCTCCTAGATTTTTTAGCATCACAGAGCATATCAGATCTTTCCCTGGGGAGGTTGGTCTCGATCTCTTTATTGCTCTCACCATTTCTGCTAATGTAAATGGATCATCAATTATATCATCTGTTCCTTCCCTCCTGCTTAACACACCTGGGTGTTGGCTCATTATTCTGTCCCTTCTTCAGACAAGTTTTCTGAACTGTGTATCAGTACAAATGACTTGGCCATGACCTCAGCCTTAACCCTACTGGAGACTGCAGTTTCCTCCTCAGATATCATTACTGGATATTCCCATTCCCTTCTATCTCCTCCCATCCTCTTAATCATTCCCCATATCTCTCCCACAGGTGTTGTTCTTCCTACCTTGTCGCAAAAACTCCTCCAACTTGCCCTTTTAGCTTGACGTATAGTTCTTCTCACCACTGCCTGTGCTTTCTTATATTGAACCAAATGCTGCATATTATGGGTTCTTTTAACTAGCCTGAATGCTCTATTTCTGTTTTTTACAGCCTGACAACATTCCTCTGTCCACCATGGTACCAGTTTTCTATTCATCCTATTTTTACTCCTAGGTATAGACCCTTCTGCTGCCATGATAATTGCTGAAGTCACCTGACTGTTTAATTCATCTACATTTCCAGAAATATCAATCTTTGTCAACCTTTCTTCACTCAACTTCTGGAACTTACTCCAATCAGCTTTTTCAAACGCCCACTTTGGGGTTCCACCACCTGTTCCGCCATCTTTCTTCAACTCTTTCACCCACTGAATACAAAACTGGGTAGTGATCACTGCCTACTGTTGAAGCAGTCCAAACTCCCCAGTTACTAATGCCAGCCAAGGTATTAGACACTAACGTAATATCTAACACTGACTCAGTTCCTGTTATATCTATCCTTGTGCCACTACCATCATTCATACACACCAAATCCCTTTCTTCCATCAAATCTTCAATTACCTTTCCATTTGGATCTGTAATCTGATCCCCCCATATTGTGCTATGAGCATTGAAATCTGCACACCACACTACTTTATGTCTGTTTTGTCCTTGTATCTTTAATAGGCTGTCCAAATCCAACCTTTTACATGGATTGTAGTAGTTAATTATAACCATTCCCTCCCCTCTCTCCCACACTTCCACCACTATGTATTCCTGATCATCTCCTTTTTCCAGTACCCTATATGGTATACCTCGCTTGATTAACATAGCACAACCCCCTCCTCCCCCTAGATTTCTATCTTTCCTTATCATTGTATACCCATATACCACAAAGTCTAAAGTTGGTTTCAACCAAGTTTCCTGAATACACACAACATCCGGTTTTACAACCATTTCTTTAATAAAGTGCTTGAATTCCTGGCTATTGGCCAGTAAGCTCCTTGCATTCCATTGTAAAAGAATCACCATAATTAGTATTTACCAACACATGACACTTCCTGGCTTGACTGATTACTGAGGTTCTCCCTCACTTCCTCCCATGTCAGTCCTACTAACCCTAAATGGTTTACTGCTGCTTTTACCACCAGCTGAATTTTGTCACTTTTTGACTTTACCTCAGCAGTACTATTAATCACTCCTGCAATGAATGTTACTAGAGCCTTTTTGTCTACATAAATCCTGTCATTTGTTCTTTGTTGCATCTCTGGTATCCCTATTGCTCCTTGTTCATTAGGAGCATTATTCTGTTCTCTTGACATTCTTACAGCTTCTGCATAAGTGATCTTTCTTTTCACTCTTATTTCTTGAATTTTAGTCTCCCGTCTCACAACCTCACACCCACTATATGCAACATTATGAGCTCCTCCACAATTGCAGCATTTTGGTTGAACTCCTGTTCCGCACTTTCCATATTCATGATCACCCCCACATCTAGCACATCTCCTCTGCCTTTCACAGTTTTTAGCCACGTGTCCAAACCTTTGACAATTATAGCACCTCAATGGCTTTGGCACATACACCCTTACTGGGTAACTCATGAAACCCAGGAACACCTTCCTTGGCACTCTTTCTTCTTCAAATTCAATCAATACTGATTCACTTTCCTTTTTCACTCCCTCCTTTGTTGTTTTCAGTCTTTGAACATTCATTACTTTCCCTCCTTTGATATTCCTCTTTATCTCCTCCATATTTATGCTCATTGGTATCCCCGTGATCACTCCTTTACAACCACTGTTATGTGCTCCCACCCTCCCAGTGTATTCCACCTTGCATTTTCCTATCTCTTTTAGCTTGAGTGCTTTCTCAAGTTGTTCCTCATTCGCACATCTTACCAATAAGTTGCCATCATTAAGGACTTTTGCAAATACTATTTCCCCTATCTTATTTGTCAGAGTTGTTGTTAGCACAAACAGGTTAATTTTCTTCATATGTCCCTGAGCCTTCTCATTAAACCTAATTATGACAACACCTCCTCTCTGAGCTTGTTCATCTTCCTCACTTTCAGAGCTTTCTCCACTATCATTTCTTATTCTTTTATTCCCTTTGTCTTGGTTTTTATTCATCCGACCCCTCACTACCTCTTCATTCCCTTTATTTCTCCCTTCACAATAATCCAATAATCCACCTCTCCCCAGCTGCCTACCTCTGGTCCCAAGTCTCTATCCCTCTCCTTCTCCACTTTCTTTCCCTCAACCCCGCCTCTTGTCCACCATTACCGGACCCACACGACCCCCTCCCAGCAATTTCCATTCCTTCCCCACTCTCTTTCCCTCAACAGGTTCCAAAACACACTCACGCATCAAGCAAAACACAGCCAGCTTCCAGCAGCAGCCCACACTCCCTTCCTGTCCAAAGACTGAGCCTTTGATGGACGCTACTTTTATACCCAGTCATGATACCTCACCTGCTACCAATTAGCCTGCTTAATGTGGAGCCTTCCAAACCAGTGTTACTTGAATATTCTGTGCACTTTTCAATCTTATTTTAACTCTGTCCCAACTTTTGTTGAGTGTGTTGCAGCCATCAAATTCTAAATTTGTGTATGTTTACAAAATACAATTAAGTTGGTCAGTAAAACTATTGAAAATCTTTTCTTTGTACTTTTGTCAGTTAAATAAAGGTTCTTGTGAATTAACGTATCACAGATTTTTGTTTTTATTGCATTTTGGAAAATATCCCAAGTCTTCTGGAAATGGGGTTTGTATGTATTGCATTGAACTACTGCTGCTAAGTTAACAAATTTCATGACACATGCCGGTGATAATAAACCTGATTCTGATTCATCACGAGCAAGAAGATGGGGATGATACGAAGGTTTGTGGTGTTTTGGATCATGTAGGGGACTAGCAAAGAATACTGTACTGTGCAGAAGTCTTTGGCTTTACAGATTTTTTTTTACATGTGCCTAAGACTTATGCACAGTACTGTAGATTGTTTGTAAACATAGGTAGAGAAATGGCAAATGGAGTTTAAATGTGAAGTGGTGTACTTTGGGAGATCAATGTAAATTGACAGAACACTGTTAATGGCGAGACCTTTATAACAATGTTGATGTGCAAATGGATCTTGTAGCCCAAGCCCATAGCTCCTTGAAAGTGGCTACACAAGGATGGTAAAGAAGGCATATGACATGCTTTTATTAGTCGAGGTCAAGAGTCAGGAAGTTATGTTGCTCCTTTGTAAAATTCTAGTTAGATTGTATTGCATTCAGTTCTGATCACCCTAATAAAGGAAGCATGTTGAGAGGGTGCAGAAGAGGTTTACCAGGATACTTCCTGGTTCAGTGGACCTGCAGAGGTTGGTCATGTGTGTGATGTTTTCCCTGGAGAAGCAGAGTGTGAGGGGAAATATGATAGAGGTTGTAACATTGAGAGCTAAAGCCAGAGTAGACAGCTGGTATTCCTTCCCCAGAGTTGAAAAAGCTACTATCCGGGGGGATGTATTTAAGGTGTGTGGATATGTTCAAAGGAGCTGCGCAGGGCAAGTTTTTTTTTACACAGAAAGTGGTTGGTGTGCTGCCAGGGTGGTGGTGAGGGCAAATATAATTGAGGCATTAAAGAGGCTCTTAGATCGGCACATGAATGTACAGATGAAAGAATATGGACATTGTGTAAGCATTTGGCATTTTATTTCCAGTTTAATTTTTATATGTTTAATTTTTATGGCATAACATTATGGGCTACAGGGCCTGTTCTTTTTCTATGTTCTTGCTTAATGCCCAATATTTATATATAAGGTTCATCCATCGTTATCGATGAAGACCTCGACACCATTAGTAGTTTTTACGAGGTCAAGTTGCTAGCTCGACACTCAACCCAGCACGGATGGAGAGTGTGCATGGGAGCCGGCCGGATTCGAACTTGGGACCTCTCGCCCCAAAATCCAGCGCTGATGCCACTACACCACCAGCCGGCTTTATGATGGTGTTGAGACTAGTGCTTGATTTGGATTTAAGTGAGGGAGAATTGCGCAGCGTCAGCCTCACTCTCTCTTCCCAAATCCCATCTGGATCCAGTGGCAAGACAAGAGTCGAGATGGGCCGGAGATGGGACTAGGCACAGTGGATGACCAGGACGTCTTCTGTGTCTTGTCGTGCTCTACACGTTCCACGACGCTTGCAGAGACCGCCTTCTTGACCATTGGACCTTCCATTGGTCTCGTCCGCTCAATCCGCCAGAGTCTGTCTTCACATGCTGGGATAGACAACTCTCTATCACACCGAGGGTTTGAGACCCGTCTGCTACCCTCACCTGGTTTAGCTGGCTTGTTGAAGGCGCTGCCTGGGGTGTGGCTGCTGTCGCATCCAAACAGCTACGGGGAGCCACAGGTGAGAGCTGAGTGCCAGGTGAGGACCAAAGGTGGACAAACTGCCTTGAAAAGGATGCCACATGTTCCCCCACCAGAGGTGCTACCTCTCCCTGACACCCCATACACCTCATACATCCCATGCATAGGAAAACAGTAAATATTTATTGTAGACACAAGACTGTATTTGCTGGGATCTGGAACAACAGTCTGCTGGAGGAACTCAGTGAGTTCAGTAGTATCTGTAGTTTGTAAGGGATTGTATATTTGGTGATGCAGGATTTCGCATTCATAGTCAGTGTGGCCTTCAGTAAATATCTGTGCATATCCAGTTTACTACAGAAGTCATGTTATCGCCACGTTAGGTTACAGCTCGATGAAGTTAAGTTAATCTCGATCTGCATGAAGGAATACAGGATCAAATGCTGCAGTTGACATTATCCAGTGTAGCAGTGGCTGGCTCAAAGTTCACCACAAGCCTGGTGGCTCTTGTAATGATCTTCTTGAGTGGGTGGTGCTTAGAAAGCATTCCAGTTGTTTGGTTTATTCATTTGGAAAGATGTTTTTACACTGGGATTAGTGACTGTCATTTGCTCCTAGTAATTTTTTTTTCGTCCTCAAGTAATTGACTGCAGCTCCACCTTCAATACTATAATTCCATTCAAACTCATCATCATACTCCAGACCTCGGGAGTTAATGCCTCCCTCTGCAACTCGATCCTCAACATCCTGATCATCAGACTGCAGTCATTAAGAATAGGCAGCAACACCACATCCATGATTATTATAAACACTGGTGCAGAAATATGGCTCCAGGCCAGCATCCATGCACCATCAATCTACAGGCCATGACACTCAGGGACTTGGGCTACATTATTACTTTTCAATTTATTTTTGTTAGTGTATGTTTTTATATGACTGCTGGCTCTGTTTTACACCTTGGCTTCAGAGGAATGCTGCTGTTTGGCTGTATTCATTGTGTGTGGTTGAATGACAATTAAACTTGAACTTGAGCTCACTACATGAGGTTGCATTCTCAGTCCCCTCAGTGTTACTCTGGTGGAGTTCTGCATTTTGGAAGGGATGTGAAATCATGTCTTCACCTCGCTACTTAAGTGGGTGGAGCTGTTCATAAAGAACACAGAAATTGACTCCCCATCCTGTCTAATGTTCCTTCTACCAACAGCATGAATTGTGGGATCTCAGAGTTTATTACATTTTCCTGAATCTCAATCTCTGTAGCTGTATTTAAATCCATTGATTAAATGCTTTGAAATGTGATAAAGAACCGTGTAATTGAATGCTCTGTTATCTTGTTGTGATAATGACCTGCAGGTTCTTCCTGTTGAACATGTATTGATTTTCTTCATCCCAGGTTTATCGACTAAACAGAACTGCAGCAGAGCTGGCCAGGAAGGTGGCTGATGACGTGGGAGCACAAACAGGTTATTATTGTCTTTGTGTTGTCAAAATAAGTTGTATCAAATTTGGCCAATAACCACAGAACCAGGAAATTCAGAGACAATTTTATCCAAGAAGCAGGGAGAAGGTGGAATTTATTAGGATGGTGGATGGTTAAATTGAATAGTTCAGTTTTGCTTCAGCATTATCGAAGGAACGTATGGTGTGGCGGAGGGAAGGGCTGTATGATTTACAACTGGATACAGAAGAATGGGAAGAATTAAAATGCTATATACCACTTGGATTACTTGGGCCAGCATGTTTTTTGTGCAAGTTCATTTTATATGTTCGATTGTGGCGATAGGTAGCTGCGGCGGGTTCAGATCCTTGCTTAGGTAGAAGTTGATTCTGATCATGACTAACCCCTTAAAGCACTTTATCAGTGTAGATATGAGTGCATCATCAGAAATCTAAATCCTTGGACTCCTAACCCAGTGACACTGTGGGAGCACCTTTACAAAATGTGCAGCAGTGCTTCAACAAGACAGCTCGTCTAGCTTTCCTTTTGATAATTCTTCAGGAGCCATAGATTTTGGACCTACCAGTGACACCCACATTCCATTAAAGGTAATCTCATTGAGTGATAGATCAGGTTTGAGGGACCAACTTGTCTACTGATGTTTCTATTTAAATTTGGCTTGAGAAAACAAAATGTGCTAAGTGTTTATCTAATAGTATTTATTATTTATTGCCCTTCCTAAATACGTTGGCTTTCATTTGTTATGCTGTTCGTTACAGGTACCCGAAGATTTGTGGCTGGGGCAATAGGACCAACCAACAAAACATTGTCAGTATCACCATCTGTGGAGAGACCAGACTACAGAAACATAAGTAAGAAAGTATTGTCTATGCCATTAGAGGAGTTTAGAACTTGTCTCTAAAACCAAAGATTATGTTAAGATGTATTGTACGGGGTCTTTCTTTTCTGTGTGTTAAATTTAAAATGGCTTCTTTGTTATGTTATACTTGGGAATGCTTCTTAGTTATGTTAAATGCTGAGAAAGTCTCTAGCTAGACAGTTGCTTGGGTTAGTACAGATAGCAGGGTGCTATTAGCCAATGGGTGTTCATGTGTCGTTTTTTTCGGATGATAATGCTGTCTCATATGACTGGGAATGGGGTTTTTGGCGGGGAGTCGGAGGAGAGACGGGGAGGACGGTGAGCGGGGTTTTTGGCGGGGAGTTGGAGGAGAGACGGGGAGGACGGTGTATGGGGTTTTGACAGGGAGTCGGAGGAGAGACGGGGAGGACGGCGGACAGGATTTTTGGCGGGGAGTCGGAGGAGGACGGCGGACGTGCGGAAAGGCTCCAGTCGATCACTTCGGGTGGTCCCGAGCCGTGAGTCGACAGGATCCGGGTGGTCGTCAGAAATCGATTGAGCTCCAACAGTTGTGTGCGAAGAACTTGGACTTTGATAAGTCTGGCGCCTCTTTTTTTTCCATTACTTCCTTTTCTGTATCGAATTTATATTAATTTCATAGACTTAGTAATATCTATAAAGTGTACTTGGTAAAACGTACTGTGTGTGCTGGCTGATGATTGATGTTCGGGAATGATTCAGGCGGCAGTGGTGCAGCAACCGACTCTGTGGGAAGCGTTGAGGCAGGTGCTGGGTGGGATTTCCCCGAGACATATACGAGCCAATATAACTCAGCATTACAGTAGTTATCCAAGTTGCCAGTGATTTCTATTCTGTTGATTTTTATCTTACTTGTTTTGGAATTCACTATTTGTAAATAGCACCAATATATAGCTATGGTGCTTACAACTTTTGCACTGTACTATATATTGGTTAAAATAGGAAAGTGGTTGGGAAACAGAAATAAGAGTACTTAGCATTTTATTATAAACACGAGAAACTGCAAATGCTGGAAATCCAAAACAACACACACAAAATTCTGGAGGAACTCAGCAAGACGGGCAGCATCCATGGAAAATAATAAACAGTCAACGTTATGAAGGTCTCACATCTCGGTGACTTGCTGAGTTCCTCCAGCGTTTTGTGTGTGTTGTTTTAGCTTTGTATTAGCTCAGTAGTATTAAGTGTTATATGGTAACTGGAAAGGCATAATATGCCATACTGTGCAAAAGTTTTAGGTACTCTAGCTATGTATATGTGCCCAAGACTTTTGCACAGTACTCTATAGAGTACGGATAAGAGGAAAATTTTCATACTGTGCTCTTAATTTGTGAGTAAGTTGATCGTGTCGGCTAAACAGTGTTGTTTGGCTTCAGCGTTTCCTAGTGTCATTATAAGGTGTAGTTTGTACCACATATGGTTTTATAATAGAAAGGATGGTGCTGAGTTGAATAGATACATGATTGATTTGGACCACCCTGCTTTGTATCATAGCTACAGAGTTTATATGATTGGTTAGAGGGGTGGAATTATATACTTGCTGTGATATTTAAGATCTTAAATATACAATTTGGTCTACAAATTTGAGGAAGGATATTCTAACTATTGAGGGAGTGCAGCGTAGGTTCATGAGGTTAATTCCTGGGACGGTGGGACTGTCATATGTTGAAAGATTGGAGTGACTGGGCTTGTATACACTGGAATTTAGAAGGATGAGAGGGGATCTGATTGAAACATATAAGATTATTAAGGGATTGGACACGCTAGAGGCAGGAAACATGTTCCCAATGTTGGCGGAGTCCAGAACCAGAGGCCACAGTTTAAGAATAAGGGGTAGACCATTTAGAACGGAGTTGAGGAAAAACTTTTTCACATAGAGGGTTGTGGTTCTGTGGAATGCTCTACCTCAGAAGGCAGTGGAGGCCAATTCTCTGGATTCTTTCAGGAAAGAGTTAGATAGAGCTCTTAAAGATAGCAGAGCGAAGGGATATGGGGAGAAGGCAGGAACAGGGTACTGATTGTGGATGATCAGCCATGATTACAGTGAATGGTGGTGCTGGCTGGAAGGGCTGAATGGCCTACTCCTGCACCTATTGTCTATTAAAACCTTTAGGAGCTGTTATGTCACTGAAAAAACACAGTTGTGGGGAGGATGGAGGCAGACTGTGAGATGGATCTCAGAGGGAATGCAATGCAAGAGTCAAGGTCTGATTTTAATTTGTGAACATTAGGCAGATATTTGGCAAGAAATTATCTTGCATTTTGTTTTTGGACTTGGTTAGACAAATGCACTGAATTGAGCTTTTCTAATCTTCTGTACTCAGACAAATAGTGCTTTAAGCTTGTGTGAGTTGTATGTAGGTGGTGAACAAAAGAGAAATAGTGCAAAGCAAACCAGATGTTGCTCAGACAAACTGCTACTTTGAAATTCAGGATTGCAGGAATCGGCGGAACATGAGAAAGGTCTTCAGTCACTTTGGCTTGCTCTGTCATTCATAAATATTCTGTACATCCACTCCATTTATCTGTCTTTTCCACCACACTCCTAGCGAAACTCAGTCTGAACTCCAACAGCCCAAGTCTTTTAAAGAAAGACTAATAGACTATATCCTGGGGGAGGTAACTCATTTATTTTGTTGTCTAATTCTTGTCCTATGACATTTCAGTGTTGATAAATCTATTTTACAGCATTTGATGAGTTAGTTGAAGCTTATGAAGAACAGGCCAGAGGCTTACTTGATGGTGGGGTTGACCTTCTCCTAGTGGAGACCATCTTTGATACAGCAAATGCAAAGGTAAAAGAATTACCAAATCCCAGCAAAGCTGAAACTAAGTCTTAAAGTATTTACTAACTTCATTTTGTGTTTTTGAATCTTGCTGTCCTTTATGATTACAATTCTGCCAGAAATCTGTAACCTTCAGTAATTGCAAAACCTCAGGTTTGCACTTGTAGCAGAACTACTTTACTTGTGGAGCTTAATAACACGAGTATGGATAATTCCAATCACAAACAAGAGAAAATCTGCAGATGCTGGAAATAATTCCAGCCTGCTATTGGTGATCACGGTTGCATCTTAGTAGCTCACTGGTGTGTTGAGGAGGCCACCCAAGCTTAACACTCAAGAGGAAAGGACCCATCTTTAACCCACAAGGGCAGGCCAAGTAGCTGTGGGGGGTATGATAGCTGTGGGGCTTTCCCATGGTGCAGGAGTATTGCTCCCTCCAGATACCCCACTGTCTATCTGTAACACTGCCTGATAATCTCAAAGTTCAAGTTCAAAGTAAATTTTTTTATCAAAGTACATATATATCACCATAAACAACCCTGAAATTCAGTTTCTTCCAGGCATTCACAGTAAGTAGATAGAGAGAAAGAAAAGAAATAATAAATAAGCAATAAGTATCGAGAACATGAGATGTGGAGTCCTTGAAAGTGAGTCCATTGATCGTGGGACAGCTCAGTGATGGGACAAGTGAAGCTATCCGCTCTGGTTTAAGAGCCTGATGGTTGAGGGGTAATAACTGTTGCTGAACCTGGTGGTGTGAGTCCTGAGGCCCCAGTAAATCCTTCCTGATGGCAACAGTGGCCTGGATGGTAAGGGTCCTTGACAATGGATGCTGCTTTCTTGTGAGAGCCCTCAATGTGGATGTGCTCAGTGGTGGGGAGGGTTTACTCATGATGGGCAGGCTGTATCCATTTTTTTTGCAGGCTTCCCCATTGAAAGGCATTGGTGTTTCCCTACCAGGCCATGATGCAACCAGTCAGTATACTCTCCACTGGGCATCTGGAGAAGTTTATTAAAGTTTTAGATGACATGCCAAACCTTCACAAATTTCTAAGAAAGTCGAGACACTGTAGTGCTTTCTTTGTAATGACACTTAAGGTTCTAGTTGATTTAAGTACATTATGGTCAGTACGACTAAGCAACCTGCCAGGTTAGCGGTCCCCAACCACTGGGCCGCAAAGCATGTGCTACCGGGCCATGAGGAAATGATATGAGTCAGCTGCACCTTTCCTCATTCCCTGTCACGCACTGTTGAACTTGAACATAGGGTTGCCGACTGTCCCGTATTTCCCCCCGCTAAGGTAGAGCGTTCCTATGAAACCTTTCATGCCGAAATGGCGTGAAGCAAAGAAGCAATTACCATTAATTTATATGGGGAAAAGCTTTTGAGCGTTGCCAGACCCAAAAAATAACCTAACAAATCATACCAAATAACATATAAAACGGAAAATAAATAACACTAACATATAGTAAAAGCAGGAATGATATGATAAATACACAGCCCATGTAAAGTAGAAATAATGTATGTACAGTATAGTCGGGAAGATGAAGGCAATACCGACTTGTGGGGGGAAAAATTGGCAGGTATGCACATGCGCAGGTCACGCATGTGCACAGGTGCCCGCGCAAGGCTTCATGGTGATAGTAGTCTTCTCCTGGGGTAAAGTATCCCATATTTGACTGCTACTTTTGTCCGTTATTTGGGAGTGAGAAAGTTGGCAACCCTAACTGTAAAAGACATGTTGAGGTGAGTTTAATCCGACTTGGACACCCACCCCAGTCGGCCGGTCCGCAGGAATATTGTCAATATTAAATCGGTCCGCGATGCAAAAAAGGTTGGGGACCCCTGTGCTAGGTATATGGTGGGGGAACCTATTGTTAATTTCAGATTCGGCGGGGTTATCACGTCCTTGGGAAAACAATGTTAACATCTACTGATTTAAGATAATTTGCTTTGCTAATGTTAGTTGTCACTTTCCTAGGCTGCCTTGTTTGCCATACAACAGTTGTTTGCTGGGCAGTATGAACCCAGGCATATTCTAGTAAGTGTAAAATACTTTTTTGTTCATCTTTCTGTTCATCTGTCAGCGACCTTGGTTGAGCTGAGAAGTTTGTTTTTGATTTGCTACAGATTTCTGGAACAATAGTGGATAAGAGTGGGCGCACTCTTTCTGGTCAGACAGCAGAAGCATTTGTCATCAGTGTATCCCATGCAAAACCACTTTGGTAAGGTAACTGAATCTCAACAAAGAAAGAAACTGGGACCAAACCAGTACCTTTCATGATTGCAATATCCTAAAGTATTTCTCATCTGATGAAATACTACAAAAGGCCTTAAATAGATCGGGAAAGAAATATTGCATTCTTTATGTTTTTTTAAGCTAATTAGCAACAACTGGTCCATAGTTCTAAATTTTAAAAACTGAAAATGCTCAGTATAATGGTAGAATCAGTGCAGAAAGACTTTCAGTGGAAAGGTTAAAAGTATCACCAACAAGAGTACTCTGTTGTAATGCTATTTGGTGGAATCTGTTCTTGATTATGTTTGGTGTCAGAGATCTATTTTTGCAGTTTGTGCTGATCATCCCATACTTCACATGTAATATGATCCCAAGCACCTGTCAAGACTATATAAAACATGTAGCAACTATAGGACTTGTGCTCCTTGATTGAATCTAACATATGCATTTTAATGTAATTCTTTATTTATAACTTTATTTGATCACAGTTTAAGGGTTTGTAGGAACATCTCAATACTGTAACAAAATCCATTCGGCTACAGTAATACCTGGTTAAATCTGTTATGACCCCATCCTGAGGAATTTTTAAATTTCAGCTTTTTATCTTGGATAATTTTGGCAAGTGGTTTTGCATCTGTTGAGCTCCTTATCATCTATCTGCAAGGCTTGAAGGAGTATTGTGAAGGTTTAGATGAAAATGATTGCCTGCATAACTGCAGGAGCATTAGTTGACAGTCAGCTGTTGGTATCACTGCAATCAAAACACTTGTTTGGTGGCTTTTCAAATATGCTACATTAAGCACTAACTGTATTTCTGGACAAATAATCATTTTTCTTGACAATTATGTGCATAAAAATAAACAATTTTCACTTGACTACCCATAACTTATGATCATTAAAATAATTTTTACTGAATGCCCTTTCTCAGCCGTATGCCATTCCCAGATTTCAGCATTTGAAGTAATTTCCCAGTCATTTAAAGGGATTCCTTGATTTTCTTTCCAGCTGGTGACTAGCGGTTGTTAACAGGTTGAATTTTAGCTCTTCACAAGTGACAGATTACTACATCGACACTTTTGGCTAAATCCACTGTAGCAAGAAGTGCAGCCATGAATTCAAAATTATCTGCATAACTGCACATTGTGGCTATTTGTGAAGATAAATAGCAACTCAGATTTGCTTTGCATCTTGTATGCTTGGATTTTCCACTTTCTCATGCAGGTGATAATCCTGTTGTACTGACCGTGAAGAAGTTAATCGTTACTTTTATTAGTACTGACTCAGTTGAGATGATCAGTTTGAAATTAGCTTCAAAAGAAGTATGAATCAGTGTTTCACCAACAAAATCTATCATATTAAAGTATAAACAATTTCTTAAGAATCCCACACAGCTCTTCAAGTAATATGCTGAAATGTAAAATCAAACTTTCGCCTATTGTGTGAGATGCAAATGCTTCAAGAAGCTTAACCCCCCCCCACCCCACAACACTCAGTCTTGATTAATATCAGTGATCATCAAATTCTTATTATCTGTAATCAAGATTTCAGAACTTCCAGATGATCATGCAAAATTGACATTTATTTATGAACTCCCTCTCACAGCTGAAGATTTCATTGAGTGTGGTGCAGAAATTGAGGATGTTTGTACTTTCTGAGGAGATTATGAATAATTTACTATATGATAATAAGTTATTTTCTTCCTAGCATAGGATTAAATTGTGCTTTGGGAGCTGTGGAAATGAGGCCATTCATAGAAGCAATTGGAAAATGCACAACTGCCTTTGTATTATGCTATCCCAATGCAGGTTAGTAGTTTATGTTTTTAATTTAGTGTAAGAAACCAATATTAAATACATAGCAAATGCAAATGATTTCAAGGCAAGCAGACATAGTATGTTGCTTCAAAAGCCCTTGACGTAATTGGGTATTTTCGTTCGGAATCTCTCATTAGTTCAAATAGTCACGATTTTGTAAGTTCCAAAGCCATTGAGAACTACTAGGTGACATTATTCAAGTAGTACTGAACTTGTGTGGACTAGTGAGGAAAATTGATTTAAGTCCCTGTTCAGTACTGGGACTTGAGAAAAATAAAGTTGGAGAAATTTGCAATAAAAGAGAATTTAATATTATGTGTTTAGGGAATCGTACAATCAATGGATTACTTCCAAAATATGATTTTTTTCCCACTGGCATGTTTCACAGCAAATCTGTGAGCAAATGGGTCACACAAACAAAATAAATCATATTACAAATGTAAGAATAGGACGAGAGTAGATAAATTGTACCCCACAAGCACGTTGTGCCATTTTATAAGATCATGGCTGGTCCAACCATAATATCAACTCCACATTTCAGTCAAGCCATGGTAGCTTTTCACCCCATTGCTTATTAAGTATGCTTTCTCTGCCGTAAACAAATTATACAGACATTTGCTTCCACTGCCCTTTAGGGAAGAGAGTATAATAGACATATAACCTTTTAAGAGAAAAAAGTTGCCTTACCTCTTAAATGGCTGATCCACTTATGCTTAAGCAGTGAACCCTAGTGCTAGATTTCCACACAGTAGGGAATATCTTCCCCACATATACTCTGTTAAACTACACTCCTGGAGCCATGTATATTTCAGTGAAGTCATCTCCCGGTCTTTTAAACTCTAGCAATTACAAAGCTAGCCTGAACAACCTGCTAGCCTTTTCCAGTTTTAATCAAATAAACCTCTGAACTTCTCTCGAGTTATCTTCAGATATTTCTGTGTCTGAGAGTTTTGAAATCTTCACTGTTTTAGATAAAATGCTTTTTCATATTTCCTGCCAAAATCATTTTATTTTTTTGAACCACAAGGCATTGCAGTTGCAGGAACTTGGAGCACCAAACCAATTCCTGGAAGAGCTTATCAGGTCAGGCAGCACCTGTGAAGGGAAATGGACAGTCCACAATTCATTTTGAGACCCTTCATCTGAATATAAAGTTTTCTATGTTTTTGCCCATTCACTTAAATTAGTGACAATATTACCTTCTGTAGTTTACTTGTATTCTCTTCACCACTTGCTTTTTTATCTATAAGACCATAAGATATAGGAGCAGAAGTAGGCCATTTGATCTATCGTGTCTGCTCTGCCATTGAATCACAGACTGATCTAATTCCTCCAGTCATCCCCACTCCCCTGCCTTCTCCCCATACCCTTTGATGCCCTGGCTAATCAAGAATTTATCTATCTCTGCCTTAAATACAACCAATGACAAGTAACTTCTCCGCTTCTCTGTTCTAAATGGACGTCCTTCAATCCTGAGATCGTGCCCCCTTGTCCTAGACTCCCCTACCATAGGAAATAACTTTGCATATCTAATGTGTTCAGGCCTTTTAATATTCAGAATGTTTCTATGAGATCCCCCCTCGTTCTCCTGAACTCCAGGGAATACAGCTCAAGAGCTGCCAGAAGTTCCTCGTACGGTAACCCTTTCATTCCTGGAATCATTCTCATGAATCTTCTCTGAAACCTCTCCAATGTCAGCCCAAAACAGCACACAGTACTCCGTGTGGTCTCACGAGTGCCTTATAGAGCCTCAACATCACACCCCTGTTCTTATATTCCATACCTCAAGAAATGAATGCCAACATTGCATTCGCCTTCTTCACCACCGACTCGACCTGAAGGTTAACCTTCAGAGTATCCTGCACAAGGACTCCCAAGTCCCTTTGCATCTCTGCATTGTGAATTCTTTCCCCATCTAAATAATACTCTGCCCATTTATTTCTTCCACCAAAGTGCACGACCATATACTTTCCAACATTGTATTTCATTTGACACATTTTTGCCCATTCCCCTAAACTATCTAAGTCTCTCTGCAGGCTCTGTTTCCTCAACACTACCCACTCCTCCACCTGTCTTTGTATCATTGGCAAACTTAGACACAAATCCATTCATACCATAGTCCAAGTCATTGACGTACATCGTAAAAAGCAGCGGTCCCAACACCGACCCCTTTGGAATGCCACTGGTAACCGGCAGCCAGCCAGTATAGGATCCTTTTATTCCCACTCTCTGTTTTCTGCTGATCAGCCAATACTCTATCCATGCTAGTAACTCCCCTATAATTCCATGGGCTCTTACCTTGCTAAGCAGCCTCATGTGCGACACCTTGTCAAAGGCCTTCTGAAAATCCAAGTGCACCATATCTGCTGCATCTCCTTTGTCTACCCTGCTTGTAATCTCCTCAAAAATTTGCAGTAAGTTAGGCAGGATTTTCCTTTCAGGAAACCATGCTGGCTTTGGCTTATCTTGTCGTGTGCCTCCAGGTACTCTGTAATCTCATCCCTAACAATCGATTCCAACAACTTCCCAACCACCAATGTCAGGCTAACAGGTCTATAGTTCCCTTTCTGCTGCCTCCGACCCCTCTTAAGTAGCAGAGTAACATTTGCAGTTTCCAGTCATCTGGTAGAATATATCGATTCTTGAAAGATCATTGTTAATGCCTCCGCAATCTCTCCAGCTATTTCCATCAGGTCCAGGAGATTTATCCACGCTCAGATCATTAAGCTTCCGGAGTACCTTCTCAGTCGTAATTTTCACTGCAGTCTTCACTTTTCTGATACTCTTGAATGTCCGGTATACTGCAGATTTCTTCCACTATGAAGACTGATGCAAATATGCATTCAGTTCCTCTGCCATCTCTGCGTCTAATATTACAATATCTCCAGTGTCATTTTCTATAGGTCCTATATCTACCCTCAACTCTCTTTTACCCTTTATACAGGATAAATATCAAACCTTATACCCTTTCCTACCGTACAGGGCTATGGTAGGAAACTTTGTCACATAGTGTGAGCAGAATTATCTGCAGCTTAATGTGATAGAGACTAAGGAGCTGGTGGTAGACCTGAGGAGAGCTAAGGTACCGGTGACCCCTGTTTCCATCCAGGGGGTCAGTGTGGACATGGTGGAGGATTACAAATACCTGGGGATACGAATTGACAATAAACTGGACTGGTCAAAGAACACTGAGGCTGTCTACAAGAAGAGTCAGAGCCGTCTCTATTTCCTGAGGAGACTGAGGTCCTTTAACATCTGCCGGACGATGCTGAGGAAGTTCTATGAGTCTGTGGTGGCCAGTGCTATCATGTTTGCTGTTGTGTGCTGGGGCAGCAGGCTGAGGGTAGCAGACACCAACAGAATCAACAAACTCATTCGTAAGGCCAGTGATGTTGTGGGGATGAAACTGGACTCTCTGACGGTGGTGTCTGAAATGAGGATGCGGTCCAAGTTGCATGCCATCTTGGACAATGTCTCCCATCCACTACATAATGTACTGGTTGGACACAGGAGTACATTCAGCCAGAGACTCATTCCACAGAGCGTCATAGGAAGTCATTCCTGCCTGTGGCCATCAAACTTCACAACTCCTCCCTTGGAGGGTCAGACACCCTGAGCCAATAGGCTGGTCCTGGACTTATTTCCTGGCATAATTTACATATTACTATTTAACTATTTATGGTTTTATTACGATTTATTATTTATGGTGCAACTGTAAGGAAAACCAATGTCCCCCGGGATCAATAAAGTATGACAATGACTATATATTTTAAAAAGATTTTAGTATCTTTTTTGATATTAGTTGCCAGCTTTCTTTTCCGTCCTAATGACCTTCTTAGTTTCCTTCGACAAGTTTTTAAAAGCTTCCCAATTCTCTATCTTCCCATTAGATTTGGCTTTCTTGTATGCCCTCTCTTTTGCTTTTACTTTGGCTCTGACTTCACTTGTCAGCCACGGTAATGTCCTTCTTCCATTTGAAAATTTCTTATTTGGAATATATCTGTCTTGCACTTCCCTCATTTTTCGCAGAAACTCCAGCCATTGCTGCTCTGCTGTCCTTCCTGCTAGTGTCCCTTTCCAGTCAACCTTGGCCAGTGCCCCTCTCATACCATTGTAATTTCCTTTATTCCACTGAATTACCGACACATTGGAATTTAGTTTCTCCTTCTCAAATTTCAAAGTGAACTTGATCATATTTTGATCACTGTTCCCTAAGGTCTTCTTAACCTTAAGCTCTTCTATCACCTTCAGATCATTGCGCAACACCCAATCCAGCACAGCCGATCCCCTCGTGGGCTCAACAACAAGCTGTTCTAAAAAGCCATCCTCAGACATTCTACAAATTCTGTCTCTCGAGGTCCAGTACTGACCTGGTTTCCCAATCCACTTTCATGTTAAAATCCCCAACACACATCATGACATTGCCTTTCTGACACGCCTTTTCTACCTCCTGCTATAATTTGTAATCCACATCCCGGCTGCTGTTTGGAGGCCTGTGTACAACTGTCATTACGGTCTTTTTACCCTTGCCATTTCTTAACTCAACCCATAGAGAGTACACCTTTCGATCCTATGTCATCCCTTTCTAATTATTTAATGTTATTTCTTATACACAGGGCCACACCACCACCTCTGCCTACTAACCTATCTTTCTTTTTTTTTATTATTAATTTTTTATTGCAACACCAACAAATTACATTCAATACAACCAGTTGCCAATTACATTTTGACTGTTTAACCCAGCTACCCCCCCAACCTTCATCACCATCCCCCCTCCACCCCTCTCGCCCCCCATCCCTCACCCCTCTACCAATCAACTGAATAGTAGTACATACACAGACAAAGCATTCCTATTTTAACAAAAGATCTTTTAAGTTAGATATCAAATTTGTCCACATTATGATTGTGTTTGGTCGTGCATCATTTACTCTTGCTGATGAAGGTTCCAGGTAAGAAATGTCCAAAAAGCTCCGAAGCCAGTGAGTATTTGAAATACCATGGGGAGGTTTCCAACACTGGACTACAATCTTCTTAGCTGCAGTCAGGCCTGCCAGCCAGATTTTGCGTGTTTTTTCCGTAAGGGAAAGGTGGGAGTCATCATTTAGAAGATGTACGGCGGGGTCCATTGGTAATTGTACCCCTGTTAGTTCTGTAAGAGTACTGATAACCTACCTATCTTTCTGATACACCGTATATCCGTGGACATTCAGCTCCCAGTGGCAAATTTCAGAGATGGCCACAACGTCATACTTGCCAAACTGTAGCTGAATTTCAAGTTCGTCCGTTTAATTTCTTATGCTGCATGCATTCAAATACAACCCTTTCAATCCAATATCTGTTGCCTTCTGTTTTAATTGCACCACGCTTCCATTGCCCTGTAACTCATCCCACTGGCTGTGATTATGCCTCATCTCCTGCCTGTTCTTTCTATCATCTCTGTTGCACAGTATCTTTGATTTATTTCTGTTTTCCCCTTCCTCAGCCCTATCACTCTGGTTCCCATCCCCCTGCCAAACCTATATCAGGCTGACAGAACCTCCTGTCTGTTCCCCTCACTGTGGAATCCCGTATGACTACCGCATTCCTCATCTTCTTCTCTCCCTTCTGCACCATGGAACCAGGCTCAGTGCCAGAGATCCGATCGCCGTGATCGTCCTCTGTCAGGTCACCCCCCCCCCCCCCCAACAGCATCAAAAGCAAGATAACAATTACTGAGGGGGATGGCCACGGGGTGCTCTCTACTGTCTGAGCTCTTCCCCTCCCTTCCCTGACAGTGACCCACTTATCTAACTCCTGCAGCCCAGGGTGACTAACTCCTTGTAGCTCCTATCTGTCTCCTGCTCACTTTCCCTAATAAACTTCAGGTCATCAAGCCGCAGCTCCAGATCCCTAACACACTCTCTCAGGAGCTGCATCTTGGTTCACCTGGTGCAGATGTGACCATCAGGGAGGCTGGAAGATTCCCAAGATTCCCACATCTGACACCCAGAGCAAAGTAATAATCCTACACACGTGCTCCTTATTCCTCTGAAAAAAAAGGGAAGGAGAAAAAAAATGAAGTCCACTCACCCACTTACCTCGCCGAAGCCCATATCTTTGAGTCAACAGCAAATATAGCAACCATGCTTTCATTGGTGTGTGGAAAATAGGAAGGACGGCTATTTGAAAAAATGTTGCTAAAATTTTGCTTGAGCTATGCCATAGAATGTTTAACATTGTCTAGACACCATTCATAATGTGGTGTCTAGACAATACACTCTTGGTATAATATACCGATATGTCAGAATGGAAGACAGGCTGTGCAAATCTAATCAGGTTTGAATCTCTGGAAAAGTGAAAAAATGAATTATGTTCTGGAGCAAAACTAAAACAATGGCTTATTAATTTTGGGTGAGGAGAGTAGGCAAAAGTGCATGATGGTAGCTAAATCTAGCTAGACAGTGTAGTGGTTAACGGCAGCCAGATGTGAGATTAGGGTTCAATTCCTGCCACTGCCTGTCAGGAGCTTGTATGTTCCCCTGTGACCATGTGGGTTTCCTCAGGGTGCTGCGGTTTTCTCCCACATTCCAAAGATGTATGGTTAGGATTCGAAAGTTGTGGGCATGTTATGTTGGCGCCAGTAGCGTGGTGACATTAGCGGGCTGCCCAGCACAAACCTCACTGCTTTCATAAACGCTGTTTCAATGTACATGTGAAAAATACAGCTGATCATTATAAATGTTTGCTATAAAAAAACATCAAATAAGGAGATCCTCTAGTTTACATAACTTAAGTCTTTGCATATTTTCCTTTTAGGATTATCTTGGCATTAATTAATACTATCTTTCTCTGGAGAAGTAATGTAAATGCAGAGTGTTGGAAAAATGCCATAATTTTCTACAGCTTACCAAATATAGGTACTCAGCTAAAAAATCGTTAAGTACCTAATGTAGAGCAACACTCAAAATGCTGGAGGAATTCTTGTGTCTCCAAGTGCCTGATGTTTCTCCATTGTAATTTTGTTTAACTTAAGGGCTTCCCAATTCATTTGGAGGATATGATGAAACACCTGAAATCACATCGAAGTACCTTAAGGTATTGTTCATCATCTGCAATCTGACATCTACCTGCTGTTAATTACATTTATGTGTGAGTTCCATGTAATGTTCAGCTATCCAGTATCATCCTCCATTCATGTTCTCTTGCAAGGGTAAAGAGCATGTTTATTTTAATGCAGACAGTCAGACATCTCCATAAGACCGAGGAACAAATTAGGCCATTTGGCCCATTGAGTCTGCTCTTGCCATTCAATCACGGCTGATCCCTTTTTCTCCTCTTCAGCCCCTCTCCCTGGCCTTCTCCCCATATCCTTTGCCATGTCAAGTCAAGAACCTATCAATCTCTGCTTTAAATACACCCAATGACCTGGCCTCCACAGCTGCCTGTGGTAATAAGTTCCACAAATTCTCCACCCTCTGGCCCAAGAAATTTCTCTGCATCTCTGTTTTAAATGGATGCCTCTCAATCCTGAGGCTGTGCCCCCTTGTCCTAGAACTCCCAACCATGGGAAACATCCTTTCCACATCTACTCTGAGAGACCTATCAACATCTCATCAGTGTTTGTATTGAGTCACACCTGTTTCCTTGCAAGTGTATGCTGAAAAAATTGTGATCTTTTCTAATTTTCCTTTGGTATGAAGGCAATGCTCTCTGTTAATTTTCCTCTTGTTTTCTTAGTTTTAAAAAAACCACCCCAAGTATTTTCTCCTCTTAAATGTGATTCTCCAGCCTGAGCATCATCTTGATAAATCTCTTGTACACATCTCCAATGCCATTACGTCCTTAATGGTAGCATATTTAGAAGAATTGTACGTAGAATGTTTTACGCTCTTTACCAGTATCTGATATGCCTTCTTAGTCATCTTAGCTTCATTCCTTTGGAGGCTCATGGACTTGCATTCCAAAATTCCTCATTACTCTATGCTGCCATTGATGGTGTCCTCTCTGCCTTGTTTGCCCTGCTGAAATGCATTATTTCACACTTGTTTGACAAAGAACACAAGAAAACCGGGAATAGAATAGTCTTTTGTGTCTGTTTCATTAATTGTCAAGTTTAAGGTTGATCTTCTTCAGTGTAATTCAAATGCCCATATTCTTTCTTTCACTTAATACTCTGAAATATGTCAATCTGTTTTGAATAAACTCAGTGATTAATAAATTAGTGATTCAGCCTCCACAACCATATTCTCAGTGAAGAAAAATGTCTCTTTGTATCAATTCTAAATGGCCTCGGTCTTAATCTGAAGCGTGACCACTGGTTCTGGACTCCTCAGTCAGGAAAAATATCCTTCCTGCATCCAGCCTGTTTGAAGAATTATCTTGAACAAAAGAGTCTTTAATTGTAGAACTAATCTTTTTTTTTACTATCTTGTATTGCAGGAATTTGCCACAGATGGGCTGGTGAACATTGTTGGAGGTTGTTGTGGAACAACTCCAGCTCACATCCGGTACTTTGCTAAATTTGAAAATCAGTTGAATACATGTTGAAATTTAATATGCAAAGAGACAGTTCTTCAAAGTTGTATGGACACGGCTACAAGCCGGTATTACATAATTGCATCCATTCTCAGTTACAGGTTATAAATGGCAGAAATTATAAATATTGAAATATAAACAGACAGTGCTGGCCACTACCTTCTGAAAGAGGTAGTTAAAGAGATTGTGGAGACATTTGTAATCACTAGATTCTGGAATGGAAAATGATAAATGACACTCCTCTCTTTAAGAACAGGAAGCAATAGGCCAGTTAGCCTGACTTCAGTGGTTGGCAAGATCTCAGTGTTTCTTTATTAAGGATGAGTTTTTGGAGTTATTGGAGGCACAGGATAAAATAAACCATCATCAGCATGGTTTGCTTAAGGGAATATCTTGCCTGACAAAACTGTTAGAACTCATTGAAGAAATAACCAGCAGGATAGACAAAGAAGAGTGAATTGCTTGGAGTTTCAGGAGGCCTTTGACCAGGTGCTACAGATGAAGTTGCTAAACAAAATACGAGCCCATGTGTATTACAGGAAAATTGCTAGCAGGGAGAGAAAATTGACTGACTGGCAAAAGGCAAGGAGTGCAGATAAAGGTGGCTTTTTTGCGTTTGCTCCTGGTGACATGTGGTATTCTACAGACGAGAAAATCTGTAGATGCTGGAAATCCAAGCAGCACACGCAAAATGCTGAGAAACTCAGCAGGTCAGGCAGTAGAAAAAAGTGCAGTTGACAGTTCAGGCCAATACCCTTCGGCAGGACTGGAGGAAAAAGGCTGAGGAGTAGGTTTAAAGGGGTGGGGGAGGGGAGAGAGAAACGCAAGGTGATAGGTAAAACCTGGAGAGGAGAAGGATGAAGTAAAGAACTGGGAAGTTGATTGGTGAAAGAGAGAGAAAGCCATGGAAGAAAGAAAAGGGGGAAGAGCACCAGAGGGAGGCGATGAGTGGGCAAGGAGATAAGGTGAGAGAGGGACAAGGGGATGGGAAATAATGAAGAGGTGGGGGTTGAGGTGCATTACTGGAAGTTCAAGAAATTGATATTCGTGCCATCAGGTTGGAGGCTACCCAAATGGAATATAAGGTGTTGTTCCTCCAACCCAAGTGCAGCCTCATCACGACAGTGGAGGAGGCCATGGATAGACATATCGGAATGAGAATGGGAAGTGGAATTAAAATGGGTGGCCACTAGGAGATCCCGTTTTTTTTCTGGCGGATGGGGCATAGGTGCTCAGTGAAGCAGTCTCCCAATCTACAGAGACTGCATTTGCGACCACTTCTTTTCATGTTGTATGTCAGTAATCTGAATGAATGAATCGATAGTTTTGTTGCCAAGTTTACAGACGATAAAAGATGGTTGGAGGTGCAGGTGTTGATGAAGAAGCACGGAGTCTGCAGAAGGACTTGAACAGATTCAGAGAATGGGTAGAAAAAGTGCAGATGGAATACAGCGTAGGGAAGTGTATGGACGTGCACTTTGATAGAAGGAATAAAGACTTGGACCATTTTCTAAACAGTGAGCAAATTCTAAAATCGGAGTTGCAAAGGGGCTTAAGAGACCCTGAAGGTTGAGCCAGTAGTAAAATAGGCATATACAATGTTAGTATTCGTTTTAAGAGGACTAGAATATAGAAACAAGGATGTCAAGCTGAGGCTTTATAAGAACAATGGTCAGACCACATTTTGAGTATTGTGTGCAGTGTTGGGCCTCATATCTAAGAAAGGTTGTGCTGGAATTGGAGAATGAAAAGGTTAACATGTGAGGAGCATTTGATGCTCTGGGCCTGTACTTGCTGGAGTTTAGAAGAATGAGGGAGCATCTTAATGAAGCCTTCCTAATATTGGAAGACCTGGATAGTGTGGGCGTGGAGAGGATATTTCCAATAGTGGAAGAGTCTGAGACCAGAGGATGTAACCTCAGAATCCCTTTATAACAGAGATGAGGAGGAATTTCATTGACCAGATGGTGGTGAATTGTGGAATTCTGTGGTGGCCAAGTCATTTGGTATATTTAAAGCGGAGGTTGATTAGTAAGGGTGTCAAAGATTGTGGGAAGTAGGCAGGAATGGGGTTGAGAAGGAAAATAAATCAGCCGTGATCAAATGGTGGAGCAGACTTATGGGCCGAACAGCTTAATTCTGCTCCAATGTTTTACAGTCTTATACTCACCAGATCTGGCAGCATTTCAATCTGAGTCATGATTGAGGAAAGTGAGTTCTTTCTCTTTAAACCATCTATGTTACCCTTAATTTTATATATTTTAATTAAATCTTCCCAATTTCCTTCTTTTCAAAGAAAACAGTGTTTCAGATTGATACAACCCACACAAAATGCTGGAGGAACTCAGCAGGCCAGGCAGCATCTATGGTAAAGAGTACAGTCGACATTTCAGAATCAGGTTTATTATCACTGGCATGTGTCGTGAAACTTGTTAACTTAGCAGCAACAGTACAATGCAGTATAGAAAAAGAGAAAATAAGTCAATCAATCCATTGCAGTGTATGTATAATGAATAGATTAAAAATTGCGTAAAAACAGAAATAATATATATTAAAAAAGTGAGGTAGTGTTCATGGGATCAATGTCCATTTAGGAATCGGATGGCAGAGGGGCAGAAGCTGTTCCTGAATCACTGAGTGTGTGCCTTCAGGCTTCTGTACCATCTGGTAACAGTGAGAAAAGGGCATGCCCTGGGTGCTGGGGGTCCTTAATAATGGACACCTATTTCCTGAGACACTGCTCCTTGAAGATGTCCTGGGTACTTTGTAGGCTAGTAGCCAAAATTGAGCTGACTAAATTTACGATCCTCTGACATTTCAGGCTGAGACTCTTTAGCCCAGTCCTGTTGCAAGGTCTTGGCCTGAAACGTTGGCTGTAATTTTTTCCATAGATGCTACCTGGCCTGATGAATTCAGCCAGCATTGTGTTTGTATTGCTGGATTTCCAGCATTTGCAGATTTTCTCTTGTTTGTGTTTCAGATTGATAACCTTTCATGAGAAAATCTGAAATATAAACTGTTCTCCACAGCTGGTGTGTGACTTGTTAAATTTTTTTTAACATGTACAATTTTTTTGCTTTTGCATAGTAAATGATACTTTCCTCAGTATTTGTAGGGAGATTAAAATAAGCTGATTCTACAGATACTGGAAGTCTTCAGAAGATAAAGCCCTTTGCTGTAGAAAGGCTGATAAAGTAGTCAAACAATAGCTATTTACCATCTATGGTAAAAAGTTTGTAAACACTATAAATACTGGTACATTGAGTTAAAAGGCTATTTCTGTGCTGTAAGTAGTTCATAATTTGAAATATTCTATTTAAAGTCTCCACTTGGTAATATTTTTTTTAGGGCAATAGCAGAAGCAGTACGGAAATGTAGGCCGAGAATTCCTCCTCCTTTTGTTTTTGAAGACTGCTTGTTGCTGTCTGGTAAGTAGATTAAGACCAGTAAATCTGCTCATTCATTCAATATGTATTCCTCTTGGAGTGTTGGTTTATGTCCTAGGATCAGCCTTACATCGTGCAATGGGTTATATTGGTAGTTATGAGTATTATAAGGGGGGAGAAAAGATCAGCCATGATTGAATGGCAGAGCAGACTCGATGGGCAAAATGGCCTAAATCTGCTCCTATGTCTTATGGTCTAAAATGATTTTTTAAGAAATAATTAAGGGCAAGGTAAACAATGTTAATTATGATAATGGTGTTTATTAAATAATGTGGATTTATATAGAAACGTTTGTATATTATTGCCAGAGAAATTTCATCAGACAACAAAAATGGATGGTGATCAAGACGTTTTTGATAATAGATCAGTAGCTCATCCAGGCTAACATCTAAATCAAAGAGTTCCTTTCCTTGATCAATCTGTGTCCCTTCCTTCTGATGAGACAATTCTGTTCTTTCTCTGCCATGCCTAACCCAAAGCTAACCATTCTTAAAATGTCCTATTTTCTTCAGGATCTCTATGCTTTCATATATTTTTCCTCAACGTAGCCATTGTCTTAAACTTGAAATTTTCCAGTTAGTCAAAACCCTTAAATGCTCACTTGAGTTCTCTTTTCCTTGTCCTGCCCTCACTTCTGACCTATTTCATTCTTTTCTCCTTCATTGAGTGAAGTCCTTTGATTGAAATATTTCCTGCCTTAGCCCTCTGGGTTGAGATTTTTTCAATTTCACGATCTTGAAATCATAGGCAAGAGCAGCATCTTTTGCCTTTCCTCTATTGCTTTTGGCACAAGTGTGATCTTGAGCTTTCAAATAGTGAGATATTATGTTAATTTAGGTTTTTATTGGTATAATTTGAAGAAAAGGGAGAAAGTCTGTTTTACTGTGATACTGTATAGGATTTGTAATGTTTACTGAACAGCTACTTGGCACTGTTAAAGATGTTATGCACTGTGTTGAAATGTTCACCCAAGGTTGTGTGTTAAGACCTTTAATCTGAAAGTTAAATAGTCATTGCATCTATATTTTGAAATTTTTCTAAGGCCTTGAACCTTTCAGAATCGGTCCATACACCAACTTTGTCAACATTGGAGAGCGCTGTAATGTGGCAGGATCTAGAAAGTTTGCTAAACTTATAATGGCAGGTAATTATGAGGTAAATTGCGGTTTCATTTTCAAAACTCATTTTCTGTAATCCCATAATTTCCTCAAACTGGGGAAAAAGTTTAAATGTTTTTGAATTCAACTTCCTTGTGGCACGAGGAAATAAGTTTCTGTAATAATCCCAATTCAAGCTTGTGTATGGTCAGAGTTGAATTTATTACCATCTGCACAAATGCAATGAAAATTTTATTTGCAATAGCATCACAAGCACGTAGCAACAGATAGACAGTATTCACAAGAGAAACATAAATTAATCATATATTTTACACAATTAGAACAAAAAAGCTCCCATGCCAAGTGGCTAATAATACTTGTAAATTACTTTTATTTTATAATATCATGTGGCGCAAGCATCATTGGAAAGGTGTATTGAGGAAGGGATATTTGCCCTGTAATCCCTCCTGTAACTGGGATGAAGAATCTTCCATGATGCTGTTAGGAGGGGAGTTTTAACGTCTTAACTTATTAAAGGTAAAGGTCACAGTTTTTGGGGAACTGTATCCAAGAAGGTTTGGTGATTTCACCAGTACACCTTTTACAGTTAGGAGGAAGAGGTGCTTTTGTTTTCAGAGGTGTCTGAGTAAAAATGCTACTGGCATGACTGGGTCAAGAAAATGTGGAATTGTGACAACCTGAAAATGGCAAGTGGCATTATTATTGGTCTGAATTTTCATCTTCCTCGGAAAAGATTTTTTAAAGGATGCAATGTAATAGTGTTTTTGCGCCTTCTCTAATGTATGGTCTTTTTCACCCAGGAGCTTCTTCTGTGTGGTTTCACAGTGCATGCCACACACTAACCTGTCCCTCAATGAGTCCGATAGACCAGCTCCAAATTGACAATGTTCTAATAATTTGTGCGCAATTCAGCACAATAATCAGAAATGTTTTCATTTTTGCTCTGATTCTATTTGTGAAATTTAAATCTTTCAGCAATGACCAGTGGTGTGGGGTTTAAATGCTGTTGGAGGGTGTCTACTATTTGCTTGAATGTTTTGTCAGCTGGCTTTTCAAGGGTTAACAAGCTCCATAGCAGCCCGTATGTTTTTGCTCCTATAGTACTGAGTAAGACGCTGGCTTTCTTTTCATCACTCCACTCTCTCAATGTAAGGTGCACAGTCTTCAATGCCGCTATCAGATGCTGTAATAGTTCCAATGTTGATTTAGCCCCGTTTTCCCCTTGTTTTCTTTTTGACTCGCGTGTCCTTTTTGCTGGCACCACAAGTCCACTCCATCTAGATGTGTGTGTCGCTCCTTGTTATCTCCCTTCTGAGGGAGTGCAGCATAGGTTCATGAGGTTAATTCCCGGGATGGCGGGACTGACATATGTCGAAAGATTGGAGCGACTGGGCTTGTATACTCTGGAATTTAGAAGGCTGAGAGGGGATCTTATTGAAACATATAAGGTTATTAAGGGATTGGACACGCTGGAGGCAGGAAGCATGTTCCCCCTGATGGGTGAGTCCAGAACCAGAGGCCATAGTTTAAGAATTAGGGGTAGGCCATTTAGAACGGAGTTGAGGAAAAACTTTTTCACCCAGAGAGTGGTGGATATATGGAATGCTCTGCCCCAGAAGGCTGTGGAGGCCAAGTCTCTGGATGCTTTCAAGAAAGAGATGGATAGAGCTCTTAAAGATAGCAGAATCAAAGGTTATGGGGATAAGGCAGGAACTGGATACTGATTGTGGATGATCAGCCATGATCACAGTGAATGGCGGTGCTGGCTCAAAGGGCCGAATGGCCTACTCCTGCACCTATTGTCTATTGTTTTCTAGGAAAAAGTACATGCCATTTTTGATGGAGCTAAATCATCAACACCTTATCGTTGATTGAAAGTAAGCTACAGGTTTGTATGTTATCTTTTGCCTGATGTTCAAAGGCCTGTTAATCTGTTATTTCAATGTAATTGTAGGAAGCCTTGAATATAGCAAAGATCCAAGTCAATATGGGAGCTCAGATCCTGGATATCAACATGGATGATGGAATGTTAGATGGCAAGAGTGCTATGGTCAGGTTTTGTAACCTTGTCTCAACAGAGCCAGATGTTGCCAAGGTTAGTATAATTGTCTAAGAGCATTGTAGTGGAAGCATGGTCAAAGATGTCAGCTGATGACCAGCACTTCTACACAACAGCATTAATACTGTGACCAATAATATTGGTGGATATCTTTGAGTAACAGTAAGCACTTGTTTGTCTTTTTTCTCTTAAAGGTCCCAGTTTGTATAGATTCTTCTAATTTCAGTGTGATTGCAGCAGGTTTAAAGTGTTGTCAGGGCAAATGCCTTGTTAATAGTATCAGTCTGAAGGACGGAGAAGACGACTTTCTGGAGAAAGCACGAATAATTAAACAATTTGGAGCTGCTGTTGTGATAATGGCATTTGATGAAAAAGGGCAGGTAAGAAATTTGGATGAAACAGCTGGTTATTGTTTTCTAGCTGCACTCTCCAACACCCTTTGCCTGTTAGTTAATGTTATTAATTTCTGTTGAATTGTGATTGTTTCAGGTTTTATTTTCTACAGTATTTGTTTTCTCTTAGGTGTGGAGAGAAATTAAAGAGCTACTTTGCCGCACTGTGAATTGTGGTTCTTATTAAGAGGGGTCAGTTCAGAATCCCATTTGTAAATTTTGGGAAGTTTTTGGGATTCATTGAGTTGAAACAGGAAGAGTTTGTGAGGAGATTTATGCCCTGCCTTTCTTTTTGCAACCTATCACCCTGTCAAGTAGCACCCTATATTGACGTTCCATTCCACAATGCTAAATTTTTACCTGGTCCTACTATCACACAAATGTGTACCATTTATAAAAATGTACCACTGTTACTTGTCCAGGGCCTCTAATACATGATGTAGACTGGACTCAGGTATGAGACCATGAGCACTGCAGATTCCACTCCAAATCCCTCAGTCATCTTGGAAGTACAATGCTGTCAATCTAGTTTTCAGACTCACTGCCCAACAGCACTATGGATGTATCTGCACCAGAAAGATGGTAGCAGTTCAAGGAGGCAGCTCGTCACTATCTTCCTAAGTGTGATCACAGACATATACTCAACAAAAGGTTAGATTAGATTAGGTTATTAGATTATGAGGACATGCAGTTCTCTTCTATTGTCATTTAGTAATGCATGCATTAAGTCATAGTCATACTTTATTGATCCCGGGGGAAATTGGATTTTCGTTACAGTTGCTCCATAAATAATAGTAATAAAACCATAAATAGTTAAATAGTAATATGTAAATTATGCCTGGAAATAAGTCCAGGACCAGCCTATTGGCTCAGAGTGTCTGACCCTCCAAGGGAGGAGTTGTAAAGTTTGATGGCCACAGGCAGGAATGACTTCCTATGACGCTCTGTGTTGCATCTCGGTGGAATGATACAATATTCCTCCGGTGCGATATCACAGAAACTCTTACAAGACGGACCAAGACTGAAAAACTAACAAAAACCACATAATTATAACATACAGCTGCAACAGTGCAACAATACCATAACTTGATGAAGAACAGGCCATGGGCACAGTAAAAAAGTTCAAAGTCTCTTGAAAGTCCCACATCTCACACAGACGGGAGAAGGAAGAAAACTCTCCCTGCCGATTTATTAATAGCCATATAAGTAAATACAGTTGAAGTCAGAAGTTTACATACATCTTAGCCAAATACATTTAAACTCAGTTTTTCACAATTCCTGACATTTAATCCTAGAAAACATTCCCTGTCTTAGGTCAGTTAGGTTCACTATTTTATTTTAAGAATGTGAAATGTCAGAATAATAGTAGAGAGAATGATTTATTTTATCTTTTATTTCTTTCATCACTTTCCCAGTGGGTCAGAAGTTTACATACACTTTGTTAGTATTTGGTAGCATTGCCTTTAAGTTGTTTAACTTCGGTCAAGTGTTTTGGGTATCCTTCCACAAGCTTCTCACAGTAATTTGCTGGAATTTTGTTCCATTCCTCCAGACAGAACTGGTGTAACTGAGTCAGGTTTGTAGGCCTCCTTGCTCGCACACGCATTTTCAGTTCTGCCCACAAATCTTCTGTCAGATTGAGGTCAGAAAATGACGTCAAGTCTGGTTCATCCGTGGGAGCAATTTCCAAATGCCTGAAGGTACCACGTTCATCTGTACAAACAATAGTACGCAAGTATAAACACCATGGGACCACGCAGCCGTCATACCGGTCAGGAAGGAGACGCATTCTGTCTCCTAGAGATGAATGTACTTTGGCGCAAAAAGTGCAAATCAATCCCAGAACAATAGCAAAGGACCTTGTGAAGATGCTGGAGGAAACAGGTAGACAAGTATCCATATCCACAGTAAAACGAGTCCTATATCGACATAACCTGAAAGGCTGCTCAGCGAGGAACAAGGCACTACTCCAAAACCGCCATAAAAAAGCCAGACTACAGTTTGCAAGTGCACATGGGGACAAAGATCTTACTTTTTGGAGAAATGTCCTCTGGTCTGATGAAACAAATATTGAACTGTTTGGCCTTAATGACCATCGTTATGTTTGGAGGAAAAAGGGTGAGGCTTGCAAGCCGAAGAATACCATCCCAACTGCGAAGCATGGGGTTGGCAGCATCATGTTGTGGGGGTGCTTTGCTGCAGGAGAGACTGGTGCACTTCACAAAATAGATGGCGTCATGAGGAAGAAAAATTATGTGGATATATTGAAGCAACATCTCAAGACATCAGCCAGGAAGTTAAAGCTTGGTCACAAATGGGTCTTCCAAATGGTCAATGACCCCAAGCATACCTCCGAAGTTGTGGCAAAATTGCTTAAGGACAACAAAGTCAAGGTATTGGAGTGGCCATAACAAAGCCCTGAAAAAAGAAGAACTAATCTTGGCAACATCTGTCTCTGTTGAGACAAGGTTACAAAACCTGACCAAAAAAAGAACTGAATAATTATCAATGCAAGCAGGCTCTGCCTGTCTATGCTTATCTTAAGCTTTGACTATGCAGTGTTTCCAAGAGGACTTGTGATGGCTAAAAATGGTCCAACACTTTCAGTTGTTGTAATATTGAAGCTTTGCCACTAGATGTCATCAGTCTATACAGTGTCTTCCAGAAAATGACTCAATCTTTTCCTGTGTGAAATTCCCACCAAAGATACTCCGTATCAGATTTGGTTAGCAACATTTCTAGGTCAATCAGCAAATTGAAGAACAAATTCTGTGGTAAGTCATCAAAGGCGCAAATCAATCAATGGATTCTCATGGAACCTCGATGGTTTGCCCACATTTTCTGCCAAACTCGTTTTTCAGAGAAGTATTTCAGGTCAGTCCATTCCATCTGTTTCCTTCTGGCCCTCTTTTTTCCCCCCTCCCAAACCTCCACAATGTCTCTTAAGCTGTGGCCTGAAATGGAGCTACCATTAGATTCTTACGTGCTTCTGAGCTGTCAGTGCAGAGACGTCTCAGCATCTGCAAGCTCTTAGGAGAAAACGACAGACTGCAACAATTTGAGTTCCGCCAGTAGTTTGTTTTCTCCAGCTTCCGCAGTTTCTCACTCCTCCATCTCTGCTAGGAAACGTACAAGTAGAAATTGTGTATCAGTAAGGAGAGAAAACATTGATGATTCTTTGAGCTGGAACTTTCATCAACTGGAGCTGACATTAGGAAATTATAGTATGACTAAACAACTATTGGAATGTACTTGCAAATTTTAAAACATGTTCTGTCTTGTTCAGGCTACTGATGTTGATTCCAAAGTGGCAATATGCACAAGAGCCTATTACTTGCTTGTGAACAAAGTCCGATTCAACCCCAGTGATATAGTATTTGATCCAAATATACTCACTATTGGAACTGGGATGGACGAGCATCGTCTCTATGCTGCAAACTTTATCAGAGCTATTTCAATTATAAAGGTAAGTCCACATATGAGAATATATCCCTCTAAAATCATCAGTGAGGAACTGGGTGGTGTGGAAGGAGACAAATGATGACTTGCTCCGGTGACCCTCAGGTTCTGCTGGCTGCGTTAGTCTAGGGAAGACAATCTCTGGCCCCGCCAAACGTGAGAGATTCCGGTGCAAAACCTCCTGTTTGTGTGGAAGCTGCATGATTTGTTCCCCTGTTACAAATAAGTGCTATGAAATAACAGACAGTACACCATATGCAAGTAAACGATTTAGCTTTATAATTCAGAAGTTGACTCAAGGGTTAGAAGAGAAAATCAAAATGAAAAGGGCCCATTTCATTGAAGCAGTCCAGTGTGCACAAGTTGGAGCTCACGGTTTCCCTTTCCCCGGTGTTCCATTGATTTCCCAGGGCTTCGTCGTCACCCAGCCCAACTCCAAGTCCACTCCTTTCTGGTGCTGACAACCTCTGCTTTCTACCATCTTCTCTCTTCATCTTCTGCTGATCAAAGGACCCAGATCACCTCAATGTCAGGCACACAACACAAAAACACACTCCCCTCATTGGACGGCTCACATTCCAAAGCACCCGTCATCTCTAACCATAACCCAAACATAAAGACTATTACATTAGCAGTGAATCCTTTCCCGGGGTGTTACACTCCTTTTCATATGATGTGATCGGAAATCTGATTTCTCAGAAAATCAATACACGTACAATTCAAAATAATTAATAGGGAAACACCTGATCTGGACAATTCAACCTGACAAGCTTTGAAACAAATTTCTGTTTGAGATTTGAAACAAATCAGTATTTGTGAGCAAAATGTATTGATTTTAAAAATCTTGCAATTTCACATTTAATAAAAATTATAAAAAAGAATTTCCTTGACAGATTAGAAATCTGAATATTTCGAGATGTTTGTAGTTCAGCAGCAGAGTTAAAAGTAGCACAGTATACCACTCCTTGTCATAACACTGCCCGTTCAATTTACTTATTTATTTGTTCGTTTTATCTACTGAGATACAGTGCAGAATAGGCTCTTCCAGCCCTTCTAACCGCACCTCCCAGCAATCCCCCGATTTAACCTAGCCTAATCACTGGACAGTTTACAATGACCAATTAACCTACCAACTGGTACGTCTTTGGAGGTGTGGGGGAAAATTAGAGCTCCCGGAGGAAAATCTCGCGGTCACAGGGAGAACTTACAAACTCCTTACAAGCAACGGCAGGAATTGAACCCCAGCCACTGATACTGTAAAGTGTTGTTTGAACCACTACGCTACATGCCAATTGGAACATTTCACTGACTTGGCTGCACATGTATTCAAATCAGACAAAAGTGTGTTAATCTGTGTAAAATAGAGGCCATGAAGCCTTTGGAGCAGGAAGTACAACTAATGTACTACTGTCTTTAACATACTGCATAATGTTTGGTGGTGCTCTTTGTTGTAAGTTATGTGTGAGCACTGATAAAGGAAAGTCTTTTTATATGTATTTTTCTTGAACCCAAATGAGTCATTCCAAAATAATACTATAGTCTTTTATGAGATTGTAAAGTCTGTAGTTAATGTCAATAATTAACATATTCAATATGAGCTTGCAACTTTTGTGTTACTTTGACTTGGTGTCTGTTTCCAGTATGCCACTGGTTATATGTCCTTAAAATTTAATTCTGTTGTTCTTTTTCCCCCCATTTTTAGGCTTTCGATGAGTATATTGCATGGTATTATACAATCCATTTTGTCTCGTCAATGCCTTGTATTTCTCAATCTGTAATTAAGAGCCAAAATGAATTAAAAATGCTCATCATATATCATTCCTTCTGTAATAATCGATCTGATCACTTTCTCCTGCGATTCTATTCATTGTCTTTTATATTGATTTACTTGTATGCTTTTTTATTTGTCTAAAGGGAACGCTACCTGGAGTCAAAGTAAGTGGAGGTCTTTCGAATTTGTCCTTCGCGTTTCGTGGAATGGAGGCAATCCGAGGAGCCATGCACAGTGCGTTCCTTTACCACGCCATCAAGGTACAACATGTGTAATGTTTTTGGATACTCTTTCAGCTCATCAGTGTGCAGAGAAGTTTCACCAGGAAGCTGCCTGGATTAAAGAACGTTAGTTCGGGGAGAGATTGGATAGGCTGGGTTTGTTTTACCCAGAGCAGAGGAGGCTGAGGGGTGATTGGATAGATGTATATAAAATTATAAGGGGCAAAGGTAGATTCTGTCTTTCTACTCTTTATTCCATAGTAGTGATGTGTCAAAACCAAAAGGGCATAGGTTTAAGGTGAGAGGATTTTAAACCATAAGACAGAGCAGAATTAGATCTCTCGGCCCATCCAGTCTACTCCACTATTTCATCATGGCTGATTTATTATCCCTCTCAACCTGTCTTCTCCCCATGACCTTTGATGCTCTGACTAATCAAGAACCTTTCAAGCTGTGCTTTAAATATATGCTATGACTTGGCCTCCACAGCTTCCGTGGCAGTGAATTCCATAGATTCACCACCCTCTGGCTAAAGAAATTCCTCATCTGTTCTAAATTGATGTTTCTCTGTTCTGTGCCCTCTGGTCCTGGACTCACCCCTCCACAGGAACCAACCTCTCCACATTCACTCTATGTAGGCCTTTCAGTAGTCTATAGGTTTCAAAGAGATCCCCCTTTGTTCTTCGAAATTCCAGTGAGTATGGCCCAGAGTCATCAAATGGTCATCATACATTAACTCTTTCATTCCAGGAATCATTCTCATGAACTTCCTCTGGACTCTCTCCAATGCAAGCATATATTTTCTGAGATAAGGGGCCTAAAACTGCTCACAATACTCCAAGTGCAGTCTGATCAATGACTTATAAAGCCTTTGCTTCACGTCCTTGTTCTTATATTCTTATGCTTCTTGAATGGAATGCAAACGTTGAATTTGCCTTCCTTAGCACCACCTCAACCTGCAAGTTAACCTTTAGAGCAGGGGTTCCCAACCTTTTTTATGCCATGGACCCTTACCATTAACCAAGGGGCCTATGGATCCTAGGTTGGGCACCCGTGAGGGAATCCTGCACAAAGTTCCTTTGCACTCTGAATTTTGAATATTCTCCCCATTTAGGAAACACTCTGTGCCTTTATTCCTTCCACTGAGGTGCATTTCCATACACCATACACTTCCTTAGACTATATTCCATCTGCCACTTCTTTGGTCATTCTCCCAATCTGTCCAAATCCTTCTGCAGCCTCCCTGCTTCCTCAACATAGTACCCCTCCATCTCTCTTTGTACTGTCTGCAAACCTGGCCACAAAACCATCAATTTCGTCATCCAAATCGTCGACACATAGCGTGAAAAAAAGCCATCTCAACACCAACCCCTGTGGAGGACTAGGCAACTGCAGCCAACCAGAATACACCCCTTTATTCTGACTCTTGGCCTTCTGCCAGTCAGCCAATCTTCTATCCATGCCAGTTATCTTTCTTGTAATATCATGGGTTCTTATTTTGTTAAGCAGCCTCATGTCTGGCACCTTGTCAAAGGCCTTCTGAAAATCCAAGTAAGCAACATCCACTGACTCTCCTTTGACTATCCTGATTGTCAGTTCCTCAGAATTACAATAGATTTGTCAGGCAAGATTTCCCCTTCGGGAAACAATGCTGTCTTTGGCCTACTTTATCATGCACCTCCAAGTACCCCCTGAAACTTCATCCTTAATAATGGACTCCAACATCTTTCCAACTACTGAGTCAGGCTAACTGGCCTATAATTTCCTTTCTTCTGCCTCCCTCCCTTCCTGAAGAGTGGAGTAGACATTTGCAATTTTTCAGTCCTCTGGCACCATTCCAGAATCCAGTGATTAGAACATAGAACATAGAAATCTACAGCACATTACAGGCTCTTCGGCCCACCATGTTGTGCCAATCATGTAACCTGTGCTAGAAACCTGGAAGTTTCCTATCACACTGCCCTCTACTTTTCTAAGTTTCATGTACCTATCCAAGAGTCTCTTAAAAGACCCTATTGTATCCACCTCCACCACTGTTGCCAGCAGTGCATTCTATGACTCACCACTCAGTGTGGAAAAACTATTATCCCTGACATCCCCTCTGTACCTACTTTCAAGCACCTTAAAACTGTGCCCCCTCGTGTTAGCCATTTCAGCCCTGGGTAAAAGCCTCTGGCTATCCTCACAATCAATACCTGTCATTATCCCATACACCTCTATCAGGACACCTCTCATCCTCTATCACTCCAAGGAGAAAAGGCCAAGTATACTCAACCTATTCTCACAAGGCACTCTCTCCATTCCAGGCAACATCCTTGTAAATCTCCTCTGAAACCTTTCTATAGTATCCATATCCTTCCTGTAGTGAGATGACCAGAACTGAACGTATTACTCCAAGTGGGGTCTGACCAAGGTCTTGTATATGATTCTTGAAAGATCACTGCTAATGCCTGCACCTCTTTCAGAACTATGGGGTATACACCATCTGGTCCAGGTGACTTATCTACTTTCAGACTTTTCAGCTTCCCAAGCTCCGTCTCCTTAGTAGAAGCAAGTACATTCACTTCTGCTCCTGATCCTCTTGAATTTCGAGCATATTACTGGTGTCTTCCACAATGCTTACTAAGTTCATCTGCCATTACTTTGTGCCTTATTATAATCTCTCCAGTACCATTTTCCAGCAGTCTAATAATACACTCTCTC
The DNA here is from genome assembly GCF_963921235.1 of Mobula hypostoma. NCBI lineage: Eukaryota > Metazoa > Chordata > Chondrichthyes > Myliobatiformes > Myliobatidae > Mobula > Mobula hypostoma. The sequence continues at coordinate 22,600,736 of NC_086104.1, read as the reverse complement.
CTCTCTTTTATTCTTTATATAGCTGAAGAAAATTTTGGTATCTTGTTTGATATTATTAGATTGCTTACTTTCATATTTCATCATTTCTCTCCTTATGGATTTTCTAGTTGCCTTCTGTTGTTTTTTAAATGCTCCCAATCCTCTAACTTTGTGCTATTTTTTCCTGTGCTATATTGATGTCTCTTTTGCTTCCCCGCTGTCTTTGGGATGTATATCTTGTGCCTTTTTGAATTGCCCCTAGAAACTAGCCCCTGCGATTCTGCTGCCATCTGGATGTGTGTCCCCTTTCACCCAACTTTGGCCAGCTCCTCTCTCAAACTGCATGGTGAATTCTATCATATTATGATCGCTGCCTGCTAAGAGCTCAACCACAAGCTGCTCTAAAAAGCCATCTCATAGACATTTGACAAATTTCCTGTTTTAGGATCCAGCACCTACCTATTTTCCCAATTTACCTGCATATTAAACCCCCCCCCGCCCCCCATAACTATCGTAACATTCCCCTTATTACATGCCTTTTCTATTTCCTGTGGACGTTTATATCCCACATCCTGACGACTGTTTGGAGACCTGTATATAACTTCTATCAGGGTCTTTTTACCCTTGCAGTTTCTTAACTCTACACACAAGGATTCTGTATCTTTCAATTATATGTCACTTCTTTCTAAGGATTTGATTTCATTTCATTTCTTATCAATAGAAACACCCCATCTCCTCTGCGTCCCTGCCCGTCCTTTCGATACAAGGTGTATCTTTGGTTGTTAAGCTCCCAACTATGATTTTAAAGAGAATTTAGGGGCAGCACGATAGCATAGCAGTTTGCGTAATGCTCTTACTGTCACAGCCACGTGGTTCAATTCCGCTGCTGTCTGTTAGGAGTTCGTATGTTCTCCCTGTGAACAGTGTAGGTTTTCTCCGGGCACTCTGGTTTCCTCCCATATTTCAAAGACATGCACATTAATAGATTAATCGGTCACATGGGTGTAATTGTGCAGTGTAGCCTCGTTGGGCCGGAAGGGCCTGTACTGTGATGCATCTCAAAATAAAAATAAAATATTTTTCAGAGTGTGGTCAATATCCGGAACTCGGTAAATACAGTCACTACATTTAAGAAGCATTTACACAGGCACTAAAATAAGGAAGGCATGGAATGATACAGATTTAGTTTGAGCAAATGGGATTACTGTAGATGGGCAAAACAATCAGGATGGTTTTTGTGATTCTCTATGATTCTATGACTAATAACCGTATTAAAGTAGTTTAGGGACTTTTCACCAGTTGTGACTCAACTGGAGCACTGCCACAATGCCATAGCAAGGACATGTTGCGCTGGAGAGGCTGCAGAGCCGATTTACTAGGATGTTGCTTGGAATGGGGCATATGAGATAATAATAATAATAAAAAACAAAAGACGGGATAGCCTGCTTTGTTTTCCTGGGGGTGATGGAGACTGTGGGGGGGGGAGGGGCGAGGGCCTTATAAATGTATGCAAAATGAAGAGGGGCAACAACAAGGTAGATGATGGAAAACGGAAGAGACTGCAGATGCTGGAATCCGGTACAAAAAAAAGCATGCTGGAGGAATTCAGAAAATGTTTGAGTCAAACCTTTGCTGAGTGGTAAACCTTTCTGCATAAGAAGTCTCAAAAGCTAGAGAACATTCTGTACCCTTAGGGTGAGGGGAGAATTTTAGAGGATATTTGAGATGGGGAAATATTTACCCAGGCAGTGGTGTCAGCAGGCACTCTTACAACATGGAAGAGGTATCTAAATGGGCACTTGAATCACTAAGGCAGAGAAAGCTATGGACTACCTGCTGGTTAATCATTTAGTGGTGGTGAATAAATGACCGTCAGCACAGGCATGGTGGAGCAAAGGATCTGTTTTTGTATTGTATGACTTCACAACAGGTTGGAGTTTGAGTTTAATTGTAAATATATCTGTGATTAATGTAAATTCAGTGCCTGATCTCTTGTTGAAGGGATGGTAATTTACGTACAAGGCGACTTGCATTTTTGTCACAACAATCTTTCACTTTTCATCTACCGCAATGTTGTAATAAGTCTTTTCTTAGGCAGGGATGGATATGGGAATTGTGAATGCAGGGAATCTGCCTGTTCATGATGATATAGACAAAGAACTTCTAGAGTTATGTGAGAATTTGATCTGGAACAAGGACCCTGATGCTACTGAGAAATTGCTCCATTATGCACAGGTAAGGTCAAGAACTGATATTTTATGGGAAAATAAAAGTCCTGAGTGATGCTGGCAACCTTTGTGTGCTTTATCTTCCAAGGAATCACTAGTTGTGATACATAGTTTGATTTCAGAATCAGGTTAAATATCACCGGCATATGTTGTGCAATTTCTTGTCTTTGCTGCATCAAGACATAATAATTGAGAGAAAAAAACTGAATTACAGTATGCAGATATATATTAAATAGTTAAATAAGTAGTGCAAAAATTAAAAATGAAAAGAAGTAGTGAGGTAGTGTTCATGTGGTCAATGTCCATTCAGAAATCGGACGGTAGATGGGAAGAAGCTGTTCCTGAATTGTTGAGTGTGTGCCTTTAGGCTCCTGAACCTCCTTCCTGATGGTAGCAATGAGAACAGGAACATGCCTTGGGTGGCTGGAGGTCCTTAATAATGGACACCACATTTTTGAGGCATTGCTCCTTGAAGATGTCTTGGAGACAATGGAGGCTAGTACCCATGATGGAGTTGACTTAGTTTATAACTCTCTGCAGCTTTTTTCAATCCTGTGCAGTACCTTCCCCATACCAGATGGTGATGCAGCTAGTTAGAATGCTCTCCACCATATATCTGTAGAAATTTGCGAGTGTCTTTGATGACATACCCAATCTCCTCAAACTCCTAACAAAATATGGCCACTGTCATGCATTCTTTGTAATTGCATCAGTATTTTAGGCTTAGGATAGATCTTCAGATGTTGACACCCAGGAACTTGAAACTGTTTATTCTTTCCATAGTTGATCACTCAATGAGGACTAGTGTGTGTTCCCCCTCAACTTCCCCTTCCTTAAGTCCATAATCAATTTCTTGGTCTTACTGACATTGAGCGCAAGATTGTTGTTATGACACCACTCCTCCAGCTGATCTGTCTCACTCCTGTACGCCTCCTTGCCACCATCTGAAATTTTGTCAATAGTAGTTGTGTTGTTGGCAAATTTATGGATGCTGTTGGAGCTGTGCCTAGCTACATAGTCTTGGGTAGAGAGAGTGGGTGATGGGGGTCCTTTATGATGGTTGCTGCATTTTTTTGAGGCATTGCTCCTTGAAGTTGTTATGGATGCTGGGGAGGCTAGTGTCTGTGACGGAGCTGAGTTCACAACTTTCTGTAGCCTTTTCTGATCCCGTGCCGTGCTGTCCCCGACCCCCCGCCCCATACTAGATTTTGATGTAGCCAGTTAGATGGTCTCCACAGTACGTTACTTTAAAGAGGCAATTAAAGGAGAGGGGAGAGGCTTAGGAAGGGAATTTAAATTTGGGACCAGCTGCTGAAGGTGTAGCCAATCTCAGTGGCAGTCGGTAATAAATCTGCGTGCAAGAGATATATAATGGGTGCAGTAAGGTTTATTTCTTGGATGTCGAAAGAGCTGGAGGAAGATGCAGTAATGGGGAAATACAGTCATGAAAACTTCAGATATGGGGATTAGAAATTGAAATTCAAAGCTGTGATAAGTAAGTTTGAGTTATCAGCACATTCATTTGATAGGTCTCTGCCATTCTATTCATGTACACTATCTCAGCATTTTGTTTTTGTTGCTCTCTGCTTTTTGCACTATTATTCATCAATATATATATATAATACTTATAACCATAACCAACCTGCCACTAAGAGTTTGAAAAGATTGCAAGTTATCAGCTTAGCTTGAGTGAGTTTGAAATGAGTTAATATCCTATGGTAATTTGTTCTTAGCAAACTTCTAAACTTGAATTTTTTTTTTAAAGATTTAAAATCCTAGCTTTTTACCCATCGCTAAAGTATTCATTGAACTCTGTTCATTTTCCACATTGTAAACTTCCATTTGATGACAACATTCTGATATCAAGGACAACTGAAAGCCAGTGTGTACTCAGTTACTGGAATTATAATAAAGGAGCATCTTTCTAGGATACCCAGTTGTTCCTTTGATTGCATAATGAAAAGAAGACATTATTTTCCATAAATTTCATGACAACAGTGAAACAAATTTGCATTCTAGTGCTGATCAACAAGGTATATCAGAATCAGACTTATTAATGACTTAGATAACATGAAACTTGCAGAACAATGCAGACATTAAATACTATAAATTTCAAAAGTATATAGTGCAATAAGAGGGAATAATGCGGCTCATGAACCATTTAGACAGCTGATGGCAGAGTGGGAAGAAGCCGAATTGTTGGGTGTGAATCTCCTGCTGGTAGTGAAAAGAGGGCTTGACCCAGATGGTGAGGGTGCCTGGTGATGAATGCAGCCTTCGAGAGGCACCGACTCTTCAGGATGTCTTTAGTAATGGGAATGGTTGTGCTCAAGATGGCCCTGAGTGAGTATAGTCCTCTGCAGTGGAGACTGCATACAGGCTGTGATGCAGCCAGTCAGACTGCTCTCCACTGTATACCTACAGGAATTTGTAAGAATCTCCTCAAACTCCTAACAAAGTAGAGCTGCTCGCATGCCTTCTTTGTGATGGCATTAATGTGTTGGGCTCGGGATAGAGCCTCCGAGATGTTGACACCCAGTAATCTGAAGCTGCTCACCCAATGTAAATCACACTGGAGTTACCATTTTCCCAACTGAAAAAAATAATCTAAGACATTTTCTGCCTTTTGAATTAATGAAAAATATTCCTTAACTTTGCCATGTTAACTTTTATTTAACACAATATAATAATAATAAGCATATCCAAAAAAGAACTTTACTTTTGTTCATTGACATGGTTCTTTGATTATTTTAGAATCATGCGGAAAGTGGAAAAGTCGTGGTAACCACTGATGAATGGAGGAATGGTACTGTTGAGGAACGTCTTGAATATGCTCTTGTTAAGGTAAGCAATTGACTTTGTATTCCCTCTGCAGTCTCTTTTCTGCTTGTGTTTGCTGCATGTGTTGAAGTTCTGTCATTACCCTTTAGGGTATAGAAATGTATGTAATCGAAGATACAGCAGAAGCAAGAGCCAATCAGCACAAATACCCCAGGCCCCTGCATATAATCGAAGGACCTCTGATGAATGGCATGAAAATGGTGGGGGAATTGTTTGGAGCAGGAAAGATGTTTCTTCCACAGGTAAAACTGGATAAATTTTATCCCTTTATGAAGTGGTAAAATGTATTTATTAAAAACAGATAAGAGAGTATTTTGATTGAACCCCAAATCTGAAAGCTATTGTGTTGCAGATTTTTATTCAATGTTTTGTAAATTTTACGCCGGCAGGTCATTAAATCTGCTCGCGTGATGAAGAAAGCTGTCAATTACCTCATCCCTTTCATGGAGCAGGAGAAAGAGAAAGTGTTGATGGAGACGGGACACTCTGAAGAAGTTGTAAGTTATCAGTTCTGTAACTGGGGTTAGAATACTTGTGTTTAGGTAACGCCAGCAATTTGTGCCTTCAGCAGATAGTGATGAATTATCGTCTTGAACTGCTACAGTTTTTTCTTTGGACTTTGTCATAAAATTCTGTGACTATTTTATGACTGAAACATCAGGCTGATTTTAAAAAAAAACTTTCAAATCCCTAGCAGAGATGGCTTTTGAGGTAGAGAGTACATTATTTTGTCCGGATTCCCTCTATCTCTCAAGTACCCATGTAACATTTCTAATTAAAATTTAAAATAATTGACAGGAGGTAATGTGCTCTATGATGTTTAAGAAAAGTGTAAGTCGCTTTTAAAGCATATCATTATTCATCAGTAACATCACATATTTTGTTTTACTACTTGTGTTAATTTAACAAGCCTGTAAAATAAAATCTTTAACCTATGCTTTGTATCTTTAACAATTCTGACAACTTCTCTGTGGGAACATTGTAGATAGTATCAGGTTTATTATACTAACATGTCATGAAGTTTGTTCTTTTGTGGCAGCAGTACAACACAAGACATAAAACTTGCTCTAAGTTGCAATAAGAAATACTATATAATATTGCAAAAGAGGAATAGTGAGTGTATTTCTTTGAATTAATTTTGCATATATTATAATAACTTTAGTAAACAACTAAAGCAACCTTAAGCATTCTAGTCTTTGATTTAAATGCAGTCCATCGAAGAGTTGTATCATTTTGCAGAGCCCGTACCAAGGGACCATTGTGTTAGCCACTGTCAAGGGGGACGTTCATGACATTGGCAAGAATATTGTTAGCGTGGTGCTGGGCTGCAACAACTTCAGGTAAATTTCATATTGTCATATTCAGCAACACACTCTTCTTGTGTTTCCTCTTTTTTGTGCTCGTTTTGGTTGCTTTAAAGTCATGCCCTTTTCAAAGGAAGATGGTTCTGACTTCAGAGAGCAATCATCTCAGCTTCAGGACATTGCTATATGAATATGCTCGGTCCAATCTTTGATTGCTTCATCAGTGACATTCCTTTCAGAGAAGCAACATAAGGAATGTCCACCGATATTCAGTTCTGAAAAGGCAATTGAGCCCATGCAAGACCTCAGCAACATTCAGTCAAGGACTGTGAAGTGGCAAGTGATGTTCACACCAAATATCATTGGAGAAATCATCATTTACTGGACATGACTTAGGACCAAATAACCTATGTGTTTCTCACACCCTGCCCACAAACAGTAATACATGACTTGGGAGCAGGTGTAGGCCACACATTCTCTTGGACCTGCTTTAACATTCATTTATATCATGGCTGATCTGATTATAACCTCAACTCCGCATCTCTGCCTAACCCTGGTAACCTTTCCTTTGCTTATTAGGAACCTACCAATCACTGCCTTAAAACATGCAAAGACTGCTGCCACTGCAGTTTGAAGATTCCCAGATCTCTGAGAAGGAAAAAATGAATCACCTCTTTGCATTAGTTGGGTGTTCTCTCAATTTTAATCCGTGACTCCAGTTCTAGATTCTCTCACATTCTCTCATTCTTCTCTTAACACCAATACCATGAGTAACGTATCCTTCAATTGAGCCGTCTCTCACTTTTTTGAATTCCAGTGGATACAACCCTGGCCTGTCTAAACTTCTCTCTTCAGACAACTTACCAATTCCAGGTAATAATCTATTTAGCGTTCTCTGAGCTGCTTTCCGTGTTCCAAAGGTACAATTAAGTAGCAAAACATTTATTCTTCCCTCCTTCCTTGTTTACACCATATGCAAAATAAAATTCAAAGTTCAAAGTAAATTTATTATCAAAGTACATATATATCACCATTAATTTTCTTGCAGGCATTCATAGCAAATACAAAGAAACACAAAACTACACACAATGAAAACAGACAAACAACCAATGTGCTAAAGACAACAAGTTGTGCAAATACAAAAAAGAAAAAAAAACAAAATAAATAAGCAATAAACATCAAGTACATGAGTTGTTGAGTCCCTGAAAGTGAGTCCATAAGTTCTGATATCAGTTCTGCGTTGGGATGCAATCTCTGCCACCAGGAAAGGTGTGGGCAGAAGAAGAAGAATAAGACATCACCAAGTCATTGTAGGTTTTCCTCTGGTCCACACGCTGTTTTGCCGTCCATTATTGCTGGAACTTGGAACCCAACAGCATTATGATAATATTTTCAGCAGAATGACTATTAACAGTTCAGATAGGTGACTTGTTATCTGCTCCTTGAGGGCAAGTAGAGTGGGCAATAAACCTTGGCTTTGCCAGTGATGTTTGTATTCTCCAAAAATCTGTAAACCTCACTCCCTAAAGTTGAACATGGATTCTACAGCTCACTAAATCTTTGAATTAATTTTCATATTTTTATTTTAATTTCAGAGTAATTGACTTGGGTGTTATGACTCCATGTGATAAAATACTCCAAACTGCTATCGACAATAAAGCAGGTAAATATATTAGTATGAAGACAAAAGAGACTGCAGGTACTGTAGCAGCATTAGTGGAGGAAAGGAAAGGAATCATCGATGTTGAAGGTCAAGGCCCTGCATCAGGACTGCTAAATACAAGAGACGCTGGAAATGCAGAGTAACACAAAAAGTGCTGGAGGAACTCAGCAGGTCAGGCAGAATCTATGGAAATGAATAAACTGTTGATGTAGATAGATGCTACCTGACCCGCTGAGTTCCTCCAGCATTCTGTGTATGCAACCCTCCTGTTTACATTAGCATCTTGGCTCTAAGAGATGAACACCAGTAGTTATGATACATGGAAATTTTTCAAAGAATTATTTGTGTTGCTTGTTTTCCTGTATTTTTGTTTCCTCTGTTCTGGGCACAGTGTGCACTGGGCAAGAAAGATAATCCTGAAGTTTATCTAAGAGCATTCAACAGTATCCTTGCAAGTGTGCAGGACTAAATTGCCACCAGTATATTTTTAAACATAAATATCAATTTTAGAAATGTTCACTCAATCAGTTTTTAAAAATAGCTTTAGAACTGTTTTTTTTTCTGTCATTCCATGATGTTCACCAGCTTTTCTACAGCTATGATTGAGATAAAGATTTTAATACACAACATTGACCTTACTTTCTTAAGCCCATCATCCCATAAGCCACGAACAGCAGCTGGCCAAAGTCCTTGAGATTTTTGGAGTTCTGTTGGCATCTGTAGCACTGGGATTTACAGGATAGGGTTGCTAGCCCCATGCCCAAACCACTTCCTTTCGAAGCGGGGCTCTGGACCGTCCATGGAGTTCAGCCATTTGATATTGTAATTTTAGTTTTTAGAGTAGAATTCTGAATGTATTTTCTTTTCGGCAGACATTATTGGCCTGTCTGGTCTTATCACACCATCTTTGGATGAAATGATACACGTTGCTAAAGAAATGGAACGGATAGGTTTGAAAATGCCTTTGCTAATAGGTGGAGCAACAACCTCAAAGTATGTATTTATTTAGTTTAAAAAGGATTTATGCTTTCCTGCCGTATATGACGAATAAAATCCTCTCGGGCTTTCAACCTGTTTCCGGCAGGAAGCCTGAGTACAGTTTATTCATATTTATTCATTTCTCTATCGTAGTCCGTGGTATTATGGTACTATATATTTACAGTGTACTGTAAGATATTCAGTTATGGTTGTCCCATTATAAGGAAAGATGTCGGTGCTTTGAAAGTTCTTAAGAACTTTCTGCAGGGGGACAATTGAGAGTATCCTGATTGGCTGCATCATTGCCTGGTCTGGGAACTGTACGTCCCTCAATCACAGGACTCTGCAGAGAGTGGTGCGGACAGCCCAGCGCATCTGTAGTTGTGACCTTCCCATGATTCAGGACATTTATAAGGACAGGTGTGTGAAAAGGGCCCATAGGATCACTGGGGACCCAAGTCATCTCAACCACAATCTATTCCTGTTGCTACCATTCAGGAAGCAGTACGACAGCATAAAAGCCAGGACCAACAGGCTCCAGGACAGCTTCTTCCACCAGGCCATCAGACTGATGAACTCACACTGATTTGAGTGTACTCTATATTACATTGTCTGTTTTATTTATTATAAATTACTATGATTGCACATGGCACATTTAGATAGAGATGTAACATAAAGATTTTTGCTCCTCACGTATGTGAAGAATGTAAGAAATAAAGTCAATTCAATTCATTCATTCAATTCAAGGCTGCATAAAAGATTTACCAGAATGCTACTTGGATTACGGGGCAAGTGGGATAAACTTGGGTTGTTTTCTTTAGAGTGGTGGACGGTGAGGGGGAGATCTGATAAAAGCTTCTAAGATTATCAGAGGCATAGATAGAGAGCCGGTAGTTTTTTTTCCAAGGTTGAACTAGTGCCAGAGGACATGCATTTAAGGTGAGAGGGGATAGGTTCAAAGGAAATGCTCAAAGTAAATTTATTATCAAAGTACATATATGTCACCAAATGCATCGATGAGATTCATTTTCTTGTGTGCAGTCATAGTAAACACAATGGAATCAATAAAAGGCTGCACCCATCAAGATGGAGAAATACCAATGAGCAAGAGACAACAAACTGTGCAAACACAAAAATAAAAAAAGGAATAAATATCAAGAACATCAGATGACGAGTCCTTGAAAGTGGTCGTGGGAACAGTTCAGTGATGGGGCGACTGAAGTTGCCCACACGTTCAAGAGCCTGATGGTTGAGGGGTAATAACTGTTCCTGAACCTGGTGGTGTGAGTCCTGAGGCTCCAGCGAGAAGCTGGGTGACAGGATGTCCCTGATGATGGATGCTGCTTTCCTGCGACAGTGCTCCATGTAGATATGTTCAGTGGTAGAGAGGGCTTTACCTGTGATGGACTGGGCTGTATCCACTACACTTTGTAGGCTTTTCCGTTCAAGGGCTTTGGTGTTTCCATACCAGGCTGTGATGCAGCCAGTCAATATTCTGTCCACCACATATCTATAGAAGTTTGCCAGAGTTATAGATGACATGCCAAATCTTCACAAACTTCTAAGAAAGTAGGCTTCCATTCATTCTTAGTAATGGCACTTACCTGTGGGACCCAGGAAAGATCCCCTGAAATGATAACACTGAGGAATTTAAAGTTTCTGACCCTCTCAACCTCTGACCCCTCTGGCTTATGGACCTCCGATTTCCTCCTCCTATAGTCAATAATCAACTCCTTGGTTTTGCTGATACTAAGTGGTAGGTGTTGTTGTGGCACCACTCAGCCAGATTTTCAGTCTCCCTCTTCTATGCTGTTTCGTCATCACCTTTGATTCAGCCAATGACGACGTTGTCAGCGAACTTAAATATGGTATTGGCCTAAGCTCATCCTACATAGCCATAAGTGTAAAGTGAATAGAGCAGGGGACCAAGCACACAGCCTTGTGCTGACGGTGGTTGTGGAGGAGGTGTTGCAGCCAATCATAACTGACTGAAGTCTGCAAGTGAGGAAGTTGAGGATCCAGTTGCACAAGTAGGTACTGAGGCCAAGGTCTTGAAACTTATTGACTAGTTTAAGGGGATGATAGAATTGAATGCTGGGCTGTAGTCAATGAAGAGCATCCTTGTGTATGCATCTTCACTGTCCAGATGTTCCAGGGTTGAGTGAAGAACCAATGAAGTGGGATCTGCTTGGACCTTTTGTGATGATAAGCAAACTGGACTGGATGCAAGTCACTTCTCAGGCAGGAGTTGATATGTTTCATCACCAAGCACTGTGTGGGACAAGTTTTCTGTGCTGTGTGTTGGGAGCCTGGAATGTGCTGCCAGGGGTGGTGGACAAGGCAAGTATAATAGTGGTATTCAAGAGGCTGCTAGGTAAGCATTTGAGTGTGGAAAATAGAATGATATGGACATTGTGTAGGCAGAAGGGATTAGTTGGGCAGTTGATTACTAATTTAATTAGTTTGGTATAATGTCGTGCGCTCCACTGTTCTATGTTCTGTCTAATTAACTAGTCAGAACATGGATTCATCATTTTCCCTTTCAGGTTTATCATACCAGTCTTCAACTCAGACTAAACAAATTTTATATTACAGCTGTTACATATTTCATTCTTCTTGTTATCAGAGTTGCAACTTTCTTCAAAAACTTACTGAGGGTTAGAGGGAACTTTGAAACAGGTTGTCTTGCAGTTTCATTGCTTGCTGAGGATCTTAAGATGTCATCTTACTATGTCAGCTCCTCAGTGCATTTCCTATAAACTTCAACACATAATCTACGAGTTTAGTTTCATCATCCTGTGTAAAGAACTGCTTCTTAATAACTTTTAAGCGTACCCTGGACCTCATGGTCATTGACTGGTACATGAGAACTTTAACCAACTGATATGTGTCTCTGTTAGGTGGTGCAGCATTTCATCCAGATTTTCTTTGTTAGACATCCTCATGCCAAAGATTCAGAGTGGACTATTTTGGTTTTACATTATCATTTCAATCTGTATTCTTTACAGCACTGGTATATGTGTCTTTTCAGCAACAAGGAAGAAAAAGATGTGGATTTCCCCTCACATTCCTCAGTATATGTGTGACAATATGTCCACCTGATGGTCTGAATGTAACACCTTATTCCAAATTTGGCATGTCCATTATGTAGCATTGGAGTGACAGCTTAGCATTTTATGCATGAGTCATTTGGCTCCAGATTTACTGTACTTGCCTTAAAAAAAATTCATAGGCATTCATTGTTTTGTAATATTTGTAAAATGCTTAATAATAACGAGGTAAAAACAGCTTAGAGAAGACAATACACCTCATACCTAGTGATATCCTAATAATCTGAGGGAAAATCTGTTTGTCCCTTTCACATACAACTCTGGGAGAGGGTTAAAATAGAGGAACTTGGTAAATTGAATAACAAATTTAAATTCTTCAGAAGAGCTAAGAATAATTATTCTTACAGTGAACTTGTCTGACATGTTCACATTCACTTTAAGGTGGGATTAAAGTCCATAAAGAACAGACATGTATATATAAATAAGTTAAAGATGCTATTACTTCACATTTGATAAAATTCAAGAGTAGTTTTTAACACAGCTCTGTAAAGTGTTTGTCATGAGGTGATTTCTTTCATGTGCCTGTGCAATGTTGCTGCAATTGAGAAATGAGTGATGATTTATGGCTGCCTTTTAGATACTGCTGTTCATTATTTTTTCTGTGTCAGTCAACAACAGTCTCTGAACTGTCTCTGCAACCTCTATATTTTGTTCCAATGTACAATTTTACAGTACAAAATTGGCCCTTCGGCCCACCATTACAATGCTAACTGTTTTGCTCATGTACACTAAACCCATTAGAATGCTTTAGGTCCATGTTCTTCGGTGCCTTAGATGGATGTGTTTGTCTAAACAATTCATACACGTAACAATTGTTTCTGACTTCACCTCCTCTTCTGTTGTGGAGTTCTATATATTAACCACTTTCTGTAACAACTTTCCTCTCAGATCCCCTTTAAAACTCCTTCCTCTTGTCTTAGTCCCATGCCCTCTTGTTTTTGATACCATTACCATGGGGAAAAAAGATTGTATCTCCTCTATTTGTGCTTCTTAGAAGCATTAATAGAGTCTTGTTTGCTCCTGGGAAAACATGGCCAGCCTATCTCACCTCATAACAAAAGCACTCCAATCAAGGTGATATCCAAGGTAATATTTCCTCTGCACAATCACATCATTCTTTTAGTAAGGCAACCAGAACTGAACACAAAATGCCAATGTGGCATAACAAATGTTTTCTAAAATTCCAGAATTTCTAAACTGAGTGGCTAATTTTAATTTGGTGCCCTGTGCCGGACAGAAAAAAAATCTTCAGTTTTTCATTCTGCACCCTGTCCTGTAAAGGCAAGCATGCTATACTCCTTCACCTTCCTGTCTACCTGTGTTGCAATTTTCGGGGATCTTGAACCCTAAAATTCCCTATTTCGTCAGTATGCTTTAGTGCCCCACCAATATGTAACAGTCCAAAATGCATTACCTCTCACTTGCTGAGATTAAATTTCATCTGCCAGTGCTCTGCCCGACTTCCCTTCTGATCTATACCTTACTGTAGTCTCAAACAACCTTGCTCATTATTCATAATGCCACCACCTTTTCTGTCCTTTCTTTAAAAAGTTGTATAGAATCTTCCTGATCTGTGTAACGTTGGTTCTTGCTGCTTTATCATAATGAATAAATGTCTTAGTTTGCTATCACTTGATCTGGTTTACATTTAATTAAACCTAAATTGCTATACCTTTTTCCAGAACACACACAGCTGTCAAAATTGCACCAAAGTACAATGCACCAGCAATTCATGTTCTAGATGCTTCTAGAAGTGTTGTTGTGGTAAGTCTTCTTATCAGCTTGTCCTTGCATCTGTCTTGTACCTGATAATGTAGAGATTTTATTCCTTGTTTTTTGTTATGTTGTTCATTTTAAGTTTTTATTGTCACCATTCCTTTTTGTAATATATTGAGGGAATGGCTACTCTTACAACTCTACATGATTACCAGTTTCTGTGCAAGTTCACAAACTTGTTGATATTGCAAAGATATACAAGAACATGCATTCTTGTAAGGGAATTTGCACTTCAATCAGGATCCTGGCAAACTGATGATTTTATCCATCATTGTTAAAGTACTAAGCAGACCAATTTTATCTTCCCATAATTCCATGGTTGTATTGGTAGATAATTGGCTGCTGTAAAAGTACCCATTAGTGTGGGTAAGTGGCAAAAGGGTCAAAGGGGAAGTTGATGGGTATATGGGAGACACTATGTGCAGGGGCTGTAGGGGAGAATGGAAGAGTGGGTATCAAGGCATGGTATTGCTTTGTTGGGAACTGGCATGGAGCTGATTGGTTGAATGGCCACCTTCTGTGACTTAGTAACATTTCCAAAGTGGATGGCCTCAAAAAATTCTGACCAGACTCAACATGTGTATTATCATGCCCTGGCCCTGACCATTTTGAAATAGCATCTAATTGTTTTAGCATTATAGTTAAACATGAGCCTCAGACAACGCTGATGGCCCTGGGAAAGTGGAGATGGAGCTTCTTGAGTCATTGGAGTCCCCTTAGTCATTGCTTTCTTAAACACAAAGGTTACAGAAACAATTTCTTTTTCCATCTGGTGTCCAAAACAAAGAGCCTGGGTAGAAATATTTGGAATTCACCTTTTTTTTTAGAATGGTTTAATTGTCATAGAATTTGTGTAACTTCTATTCTTCACTAAACTTCATAGTTCAATATGTTTTAGCTCGTGGTTCTTATTATACTTTTTTTTTGTATTATAGTGCTCTCAACTTCTAGACGATGACCTCAAAGATGACTACTTTGAGGAAGTAACTGAAGAATATGAAGAGATTCGACATAATTATTATGAGTATTTAATGGTGAGTATTATGAATATTGAATGAAATTTAATTAGATACTTAAGGACAGCTGGCAACTGCATCTCTGAAAGGGGAGGATAAAGGGGAGGAGTGAAGAGTGTTTTCTGAGAAAGAAAACTGTTCCGATTGGATAGTATAGGTGTTAGGGTATATGAATTAAAATTTTAGATGGGGGGAAAAGTAGATTAATGAGAGCATGGAATATTCTTCATTGTAGAGGGAGCAGACAGACATTGCTGTGGTTGTCAAGGAGATTCTCAATTGGTCTGTGGCACTTCCTCACCCCCCACCCTGCCCCAAACACTGATGCCAGAGTCAGATGTCACAGTGTAGCCGCAGTGTATTCTGAACGGGGACAGCAGTGTCATTACGTAGGTATACAAAGGGATGGGGTTCTGTTAGTAGGTTAACAAGCAAGACCTGTAAAGGAGTAATCTCTGGATTACTTCTGGTGCCAATGGCTGCTGAGAATAGGAGTGTGAAGATAAATCAGAATAATGTGTGACTAAATGAATATTGTAGGAGGGGAAGGCTTTAGATTTTTGGATCATTGCACTCTTTTCTGGGGTTGGTGGGATGTGAACAAACAGGATGGGTTGCAGCTGCACTGGATTGGGTCCAATCTCGTGTACCGGGGAGGTTTTAAACTCATTTGGCAGGCAAATAGGACACAGAGTAGATTACGATCAAGTATAGAAGGAAAGCGAGGTCAGTGCAGTAGGTACAGCCAACATGGCTGATAAAGACATGTGAGAGGACGGGTGAACAAGATTGCATCAATGTTAATGCAAAGGAAACTGACCAGTAACTTGAGATACTGATTTACAGTCTTGCAGCTATCAGGAGACAAAGTTGAAGGAAGTGCAGAGCTGGCAACTCCTGTTCCACAGTATGGAATCTTTAGTTGTGATGAGTGAGGATATAAAAGAGGAAGTGGCATTGAAACATAGAAAACCTACAGCACAATACAGGCCCTTTGGCTCACCAAGTTGTGCCGAACATGTCCCTACCTTAGAAATTACTAGGCTTGCCCATAGCCCTCTATTTTTCTAAGCTTCATGTACCTATCCAAAAGTCTCTTAAAAGACCCTATCGTATCTGTCTCCATCACCGTTGCCGGCAGCCCATTCCCTACCCCTGACATCTCTGTACCTACTCCCCAGCACCTTAAACCTGTGTCCTCTTGTGGCAACCATTTCAGCCCTGGGAAAAAGCCTCTAACTATCCACAAGATCAATGCCTCTCATCATTTTATACACCTCTATCAGGTTACCTCTCACCCTCTGTCGCTCCAAGGAAAAAAGGCCGAGTTCTCTCATCCTGTCTTCATAATGCATTGCAATGATTAAGGAGTCTAGTCCTTGGAGTAATGCAGTAGGATATCTGGAATACTCTTCAAATGATGCTGTATGGGCAAAGATTAAGAATAAAAGGGGGGATATCACTGACAGAATGAACTACAGAGGGAGGCATTAGATGTCGCAGTGGATAAATCCCCAGGGCCTGATGAGATGTATCTGATGTACTTATGAGAAGTGAGAGTGGTGATAACTGGGGCCAATGCTGAGGTGCCAGAAGACTGGAGGACAACAAATGTAGTTTCTTTTTTTCCAAGAAGGATAGCAAGGATAAGCTAAGTCACTACAACCCCAGTGAGACTTATGACATGGATAATAGAAATCAATGGCAAAAGATTAAAAGGCATTGTTGGTGGGTGATCTTGTTTGACTACTTTGAATGAGTTTTTTTTATATATTGAAGATGCAATTAAGCATATGTATAAATTTGATATAGTCTAAGGCATTTTACAAGGTTCCTGTGTGTTGTTTTCCATGGGATGAAGAAGGCTGATAGAGGAGGGAGTTGATCTTACAGAGGTACACTTATGGAGAGGCACAGATAGGATAGGCAATGCTAAACTTCTCCCCCGCCCCCATAGTAGAAGTGTTTGTAACCAGTAGAGATGGGTTTAAGATGAGAAGTAAGAAGTTTAGAACAGATACAAGAAAGATTTATTTTTAACCCCAAGGGTGGTTGTTATTTGGAATTCCTGCATGAGAAGGTTGAGTGAACTAGGCCTTTTTTCCTTGGAGCGACGTAGAATGAGAGGTAACCTGATAGAGGTGTATAAGATGGTGAGAGGCATTGATCATGTGGATAGTCAGAGGCTTTTTCCCAGGGCTGAAATGGCTAACACGAGAGGATACAGTTTTAAGGTGCTTGGAAGTAGGTACAGAGGAGACGTCAGGGGTAAGTTTTTACGCAGGGAGTGGTGAGTGTGTGGAGTGGGCTGCCGGCAATGGTGGTGGAAGTGGATACAATAGGGTCTTTTAAGTGACTCCAAGATAGGTACATGGAGCTCAGAGAAATAGAGGGCGATGGGTAACCCGAGGTAATTTCTAAGTAAGTCCATGTTTGGCACAGCATTGTATTGTGCTGTTGGTTTTATGTGTTTCTAAAGTGATAGAGGCAAAGACTCTCAGCATTTCAGTTTCTAGATGAGGACTTAAATCAGTAAGACATAGCAGGCTACAGACCTAATGATGGTAGATGAGATCAGTATAGGTGGGTATTTGAGGTGAACTGAAGGGCCCGTTTCTGCAATATGGCTCTATAAGAAATTCTTTCAGACTGAAAGTAACTCAGGATGAGTCCAAATTAAAACTATTACACATTGCCTGATGAAAGAGCAAGCTGACGAACCAAGCAACCGTTCCTTTCTCTCATCTCATTTTTGCATTCTCACAAGTGACAATTCTGATCCAAGGATGCAGTTGCATTCATTTAGTCAGTGTTGTGGACGGGTTGCCTGTTTACTGATCAGAAATCTTAACCGTTTTCAGGAGAGAAAATACCTAACTTTAGAGCAAGCCAGGAAGCGAGCATTTCACATCGACTGGCTCTCCTGTCCTAAACCAGGTCAGTAACAGAATTTGGGCATAATGACCCACAGGTCATTCCTGCTGAAACTAAGAAATGGTTTGTTCAGTATGTCTCTTAACTCATTTTTCTACTTCCCTGCTCCCAGACGCCTCCCATCACCAAAACCAAAGTTTGAAAGTGGATGCTCTTGCAGTCTTCCCTTGCCAGCTGGTTGTGCTTAGCTGAGAGCTCTTTCATGTGTATAACACATGGGTACAAGGATGTTGTGTATTCTTACTGAGGAGATGATATATGTGTGGGTGGTTTTACATAAATATGTTTGACAGTACCAGCTAGTGTGTTGTGAATGTTCGTTAATAAGAGACTGGTGGAGAACAGATGTTAATATATGGCGATTCAAATTTTATAAATCTTGCAGTTGTTGGCCCTCTTAAAGTAATTATAATCACTTTGTTCTTTTGCAGTAAAGCCAATGTTCATTGGCACCCAATCCTTTAATGAGTATGACCTACGGAGACTGACAAGCTACATTGATTGGAAACCTTTCTTCGATATTTGGCAACTGAAAGGAAAGTACCCAAATCGGGGATTTCCTAAAATCTTTAATGACAAAACAGTGGGTTAGTACCAATTAAGTGACTCTTCAAATTAATTAGGACTTGATATTAAAGTTGCATTCTTCATATTTCTTTAATATTTAATTGTCTTGTGTGGTGGTGTGTTTGGATGGCTGTTAGTTGGGCAGTTTGAAGGCCATACCAATCTGTGTTAATAATACGAAAGGTAACCTCAGTCTGGTTACTTAAGGTTGTTATAGCCAGGACTGGTAATGGGGATAAGCTCCCACTATCTATTAAATGCTCCCAATCATGTCCTGACGAAGGGTCTCGGCCTGAAACGTCGACTGCGCCTCTTCCTATAGATGCTGCTTGGCCTGCTGCGTTCACCAGCAACTTTGATGTGTGTTGCTTGAATTTCCAGCATCTGCAGAATTCCTGTTGTTTATGTGTATCTCAAATTGCCTCTGACGGCTAACTGTAGCTCCTGGCCTTCACATGTGGCTTGGCAACTAAGCCTGGGAGAACTGTTTTTACTGCCAGGAGAAGGGACAAAGGCGAGTTACTGGCACCTTAAAACCAGTAGCTTTATGCAGATGGGGCTCGTCAGCCATGGTTGGCATCTCATCTAGGAGAAGAAAAACTCTGATTGCAAACCTTGACTGCCTCGTGACTATACTCACTCAAGGGGTAGGCTTCGGGAGTAAACCCTGAGGAAGAATCCAGAGCTGGGGTCCGTAAGGCTGTCCTGTGTTGAGTTCATTGCAGACTGGCAACTCCTGTGACACCGCTGGTGGTGTTCCTTTGGATTCATCAGCTGTGGAGAGGGGGAGCCCGCTGCATGAGCAACAGCTTGGTCTCCATATCGTACTGCCCTGACTTGCATATCACGTAGACAGCTAAGATGTAATAATCATGGTCAACCCCAACCAAAGAAGGGCCTTAACCTTTGTGATTTTTCTTTTTAATTCTGATTTTGATTTTCTTGAATCCACTAGTCATTACAGGCATTGTCAAGATTAGACCAAAGGCTGTCAGACACAGATAAGGAAATGTGATGTCTGACTTGCACCCTGCCTCAGAACTCTAAGCTTCTCATAGAATTTCAGACGTGGAAGCAGAGTTGGATCATTCAGCTCATTGAGTCTGCTGTGCTATTCAACCATAGTTGATTATCCCTCTTAACTCCATTCTCTTGCCTTCTCCCCGTAACGTTTGACACGCTTACTAATCAGTAACCTATCAATCTCCATTTTAAATGTACCCAATAACTATAATATAACCTGGTAACCCATAGGTGAAGAAGCCAAGAAGCTTTTTCAAGATGCACAGAATATGATGAACAAACTGATTGAAGAGAAGAAGTTGAAGGCCAGAGGAATTATTGGGTTCTGGCCAGCTCAGAGTGTTGGGGATGACATATACTTGTTTAAAGAGGATAATTTCCCTCGCAAAGGTGAACCTGTGGCAAAGTTTTATGGTTTACGACAACAGGTATGACTTTATCGTTACAGTTGAAAATAACTCCTCCAGTTTCTCAATTAAAAACACTTCCCCTGTTTGGTACAAAGGCATACAGACCTGGTACATTTAAATGCAATTCCTTATTTGGGCTACAGTAGCTGAGAACTTACCCAGTTTTGTCGCTGGTTTACCCAGAGAAGATAAAAATTGGCCTCTGCCTTTGAAATGTTAGGCTTGTATTTGGAAGGTAATGTTCTATTGAAGCTTCTAATATTTTTTAATCTTTAAAACTCTAGTGTCTATTTGCCTATACAACAGTTAGTTTTTAGATCTAGTTTATTTTTATGTATATTTCATCAGGTCATATTCCAGTTTCTGAACAGGAAGTTGTGGGGAGAGGCTTTTTGTTCATATCTCACTTCACACTAAGCTTAGGCATTAGTTGCTGAGGATGGATGCCATTTGGTTCCGGTTACATTTTAATAGTTTATTAATAATTACATGGTGCAATCAAGGATGCGATCTAAAAAAAGTCCAGTTTCAAGACAGATCCTTATGCTTCAAGCCTAAGGAGAATAGGAGTATTTGTACAAAATATTAAACTGTTTATTACTTGGACTTGGCAAAAATTGAAATGGAGTAATGGCAATCTGGATGTTTGAAAGTATAAAACAATGCATTAATAGAGAGGAAGCATTGGATAAACATTGTGTTGTGAACAGTTTTCCAATTACAGTGGGTGGATACAGAATTTTCAACAGGTCTTCAGTCCTGTAGACAGTTCTATTTCTGGTGGAGAAATATTATTTTCATGATTGTTGTACATGATGTGTTTGCCAATAAATGCACATACTGTTTTGTATGTTCTCCAGGCAGAAAAAGATTCCTTTAGTACAGAAAAGTACTGCTGTATTTCCGACTTCATTGCACCCAGGGACTCGGATGTGCCAGATTACATCGGCATGTTTGCGGTTGCATGCTTTGGTGCTGAGTTGCTGAGCAAACAGTATGAAAAGGAGGGCGATGACTACTGCAGCATAATGGTGAAAGCTCTGGCCGACAGATTGGCTGAAGTGAGGCTCATAATTGAATAACTATAATATTTAACCTTTAGTGATTGTAATTTACAAGAGGCTTAATTAAGTTTATTAAGATTTTCAAATTGTATCTGATAGTCAGTGGCAGAATAACAAGGCAATGTATTGAACTTCAGAGTAATTTGGCAACACAAAGGATGGCTTCTGTTAATCCAAAAATAGCTCAATTGATTTTTCAACCTCAAAATAATATGTGCCAAAAAAAACTGAACTACTATTTGATGGTGAGCATTGTCCGCTGCCATTTTATAAGGAGTAACGTCATTACTATGTAGAGAATAGATGTCCATAAACAACAGGCCAGAGAGGGAGATGATTGGAATCCTTTAAACAAGCTGCTTATCCAATATTTTACCACACCGGTAAACAATATACCAGTTTTTGCTGTTGTATTTGCAATCAGGACAACGTTTAGTGAGTAGAATGACTGAAGAAGTCATTGTACTCATTACATACATAGCAAAGTGTATAAAATAGGTACAGGCAAATCAGTCTGAAACTTCTTTGTGCCGGTGTAAGCCTAGTACTAGTGCTTGCATTTTTGACCCATCTGTTTTGGAAAGGATTTCTATTAATAGAGGGGCTGCAGAGACGGGTTTGGCATTGGATTCCTGAACCACTGAAGGGAAAGTTGAGAGAGAATGTCGGTGAAAGTTATGAATAGCTGTAAGTTTTTTGCCATCTACAGAATTTAAGTACAGTACAATTTAAATAGGGCCTATACAGCAAATGGAAGGGCACTAATGAGTATTGCAGAACAGACATCGGAGTTCAAGTGCATAGTTCGCTGAAAGCAGCCATGCAAGTAGACAGAGTGGTGAAGAAGGTGTTTAGCATGCTGGCCTTCATCAGTCAGGGTGTCGGGTGCGGAGGCGGGGATATCATGTTGCAATTGTATAAGTTATTGGCGAGAGGCCACACTTGGAGCATTGTATAAATCATAGAAACATAGAAAACCTACAGTACAATACAGGTCCTTTGGCCCACAATGCTGTGCCAAACATGGACTTACTCAGAAATTACCTAGAGTTACCCATCACCCTCTATTTATCTGAGCGCCATGTATCTATCCAGGAGTCTCTTAAAAGACCCTATCGTATCCACCTCCACCACCATCGCTGGCAGCCCATTCCATGCACTCACCACTGTCTGCGTAAAAAAACTTACCCCGATATCTCCTCTGTACCTACTTCCGAGCACCTTAAAACTGTGTCCTCTCGTGTTAGCCATTTCAGCCCTGGGAAAAAGCCCCTGACTATCCACACGATCAATGCCTCTCATCATCTTATACACCTCAGTCAGGTCACCTCTCATCCTCTGTCACTCCAAGGAGAAAAGGCCAAGTTCACCCGACATATTCTCATAAGGTATGCTTCCCAATCCAGGCAACATCCTTGTAGATCTCCTTTGCACCCTTTCTATGGTTTCCACATCCTTCCTATAGTGAGGCGACCAGAACTGAGCACAGTACCAAGTGGGGTCTCACCAGGGTCTTACATAGCTGTGACATTACCTCTCAGCCCTTGAACTCAATCCGACAGTTAATGAAGGCCAATGCACCGTATGCCTTCTTAACCACACAGCAGCTTTGGATGTCCTATGGATTAGACCTCAAGATCCCTCTGATCCTCCACACTGCCAGGAGTTTTACCATTAATACTATATTCTGCCATCATATTTGACCTTCCACAATGAACCACCTCCCACTTATCTGGGTTGAATTCCATCTGCCACTTCTCAGCCCAGTTTTGCATTCTATCGATGTTCCACTGTACCCTCTGACTGTCTCCACACTATCCACAACACCCCCATCCTTTGTATCATCAGTAAATTTACTAACCTATCCCTCCACTTCCTCATCTAGGTCAGTTATAAAAATCATGAAGGGAAGGGGCCCCAGAACAGATCCCTGAGGCACACCACTGGTCACTGACCTCCATGCAGAATATGACCCATCGAAAACCACTCTTTGCCTTCTGTGGGCAAGCCAGTCTTGGATCCACAGAGCAAGGTCCCCTTGGATCCCATGCCTCCCTACTTTCTTAATAAGCCTTGCATGGGGTAGCTTATCAAATGCCTTGCTGAAATCCATGTACATTACATCTACTGCTCTACCTTCATCAATGTGTTCAATGCACACACTGTTATATTTGTCCAAAGTTATCTGCAGAAACAGTTCAAGTACTGCAAGAGTTCTACCCAGAGTTGAGAAGGCAAAATCAAGTTCCAGATAGTAATCCCATTACCAGAAGACAAGTGGAGCCCTCAAACCCTCTTCGTACATTAACCTCTTCATTCACAGAATCATTCTCCTGAACCTCCTTTGCTCCTTCTCCAATGCCAGAACACCTTTTCTTAGAAAAGAAGCCCAAAACTGCTCACAATACTTCAAGTGCAGACTGACAAATGCCTTAGAAATAGCAACTACACTCATTTCTGCCCACTAACACACTCAAATTTCTTGCATTCTGCAAATGTCTTCCACAGTGAAGACTTATGCAAAATACTTAAGTTCATCCGTCATTACTTTGTCCCCAATTACTGCCTCTCTAGCGTCATTTTCCAGCAGTCCGAAATCCACTCTCACCTCTCTTTTTATATATCTAAAAAAGAAAAGTTTTTGTATCCTCTTTTATATTATTGGCTACCTTCCCTTCATATTTCATCTTTTCCTTTGTTGTAGCTTTTTGACTTGCCTTTTGTTGGTTTTCAAAGGCTTCCCATTAATGTTGCCATATTATATGCCTCTCTTTTGCCTTTATTCGTTCTTTGACTTCCTTTGTCAGCCCAGTTGCTGCACCCTCCCTTCACAATATTTCTTCTTTGGTATGTATCTATCCTGCGCCTTCCAAAATTCCCCCAGATCACCAGCCATTGCTATTCAGCTGTTATCCCTGCTGGTGTCCCAACTTTGATCAGCTCCAGTCTCATGCCTCTGTAATTCTCTTTACTCCACTGGAATACTGACACATCTGGCATTAGCTTCTCCTTCTCAAATTGCAGGGTGAATTCTAACACATTATGATCACTGTCTACTAAGGGTTCCATTACCTTAAGCTCTCTAATCAAATCTTGTTCATTACATAACACCCAATCCAGAATTGCCTTTTCCCTTGTGTATTCGACCACAAGTTACTCTAAAAGGCCACAACGCAGGCATCCTAGAAATTCTGCCTCTTGGTATCCAGCATCAACCTGATTTTCCCAATCTACTTGCATATTGAAATTCCCCATGACTATCATAACATTAGCCTTTTCTATCTCCATGGCAATTTCTACCCTTTGGCAACCTGTATATAACTCTCATCAGGGTCTTTTTATCCCTGCAGTTTCTTAACTTTCCAACTTCTGAACAATGTCACCTCTCTTTGGATTTCATTTCATTTTTTAACCAACAGAGGCATTCCATACTCTCTGCCTACTTGCCTGTTCTTACAATATAATGTGTACCGTTAGATGTTAAGCTTCCAATTGTGATCTTCTGTCAGCCACGACCCAATGATGCCCACAATATCATACCTGCCAATCTCTAACTGTGCTACAAGATCATCTACCTTATTCCTATGCTGCATGCATTCAAATATTAACACCTTCAGTCCTGTATTCATAACCCTTTTTGATTGTGCCCCAACTCCTGCTCATCCCTCTGACTGCAATTTTGTCCTATCATCTGCCTAATTTTCCTCTCAGTCTCACCACACACTGCATTGAATTGTATACCAAATGCCCATCACTCTGGTTCCCATCCCCCTACAAGAATCTCAGAAGAAGCTTGCTCACTGAACCTTGTGGTGAACGCATTTCAACCTCCACGTAGTTTACATCTGACGGTCAGATGCTCCTCTTGTTCGTGACAAATAGTGGAAATTTCTTAACATCTAACCTGTCCTAGCCCATTTAAGATCTTGTGCTTTTCAATCTGATCACACGCTAGCATAGGTAATTGGAATAATAATGTGAGGAACAAAAAAAAAGCCTTAAACTTTTGTATCTGAAAGCAATCAGATCATCACAGCACAGCATATGTCTTGTGATTTGGCAGAATTGTAGAGTAACATGCAAGGTCATATTACATTAAGAGTGCAGCCTCAATAAGCAGAGTATGAGGAAAATGTAATTGCATTTTCTTCTAAACAAAGTACCTTCTTGTGAAAATTAAAAAGTTATAATCACATGATGTATTGCTATCATTGATTATAACTAAAGTTATAGTCAGATTGAAATGCATTACTTAAATAGTTGCATTATTAAACACCGGTGTGACATAAATCACAGGACAGATGTGGATCTGCAGATGAAAACTTAGTAAGTTACTCCATAACAGAACTAAAACAACTCTCACTCATTGCAAGCAGACAAATTACAAAAATTTAAATTTCTTCCTTCAAAACACTGGAATGTCACATATTTTAATATGTCTAAAGGACTTAAAAAATTAGCAAAAATATTAACTACGTACACAAATCCAAAAGCAGAGAAAAGAATCTAGAAGTGACATTGAAAACCTGTCTTGTTCAATAACTATTACAATTAACAGCTACATAATTTCTGTGCCTTGGTGTTGGAAGAAAATATCCTGTGGAAGAATATTGAGTTTATATTTACATGGGAGAATGTTTTAGAGCACATCACTAATTGAATAAGATATTTTTCTTTAAGTATTCTCTTAATATTTTTCCCTTCCGATTTTTGTACTTTGATTTGAAAGGATTTGATGCTGAGTAATTAAACATTTTCTTCAACTTGGTCACTTTGGAGAGGTTTGCTAAGATGCAGAATGAAATCCAAATTTTGACAGAGCTCTCCTCGGAAATCTTTGAAAATTTTTGAAAATTAATTTCTCAAAACATTTAACAAATACATTACACTGGAGTTTAACTTCAATAGTTTGGGCTGGATTCAGGGTGTGAAAGGGCTTTTTACAGAACAACTGCCCTGCTTAATCTGCTCCCTGATTGTTTCTATCAATTACAGTTACAGATAAGTGCATACGTAAGATGTAGACAGTATTTACTTTACATATTTAGTATTATCTATGCTTCTTGCCAAGCCAAGACTATATTACCTCTTGAAAAGAAAGGAAGGTATAATTAAGTTGCAGCCTTTGTTCATGGGTGTGTCCCAAAATGGCAACAACAGAT
This sequence comes from Mobula hypostoma, assembly GCF_963921235.1. Lineage (NCBI taxonomy): Eukaryota > Metazoa > Chordata > Chondrichthyes > Myliobatiformes > Myliobatidae > Mobula > Mobula hypostoma. The sequence continues at coordinate 22,574,681 of NC_086104.1, read as the reverse complement.
TTTGTCATTGTGGTAACTTAAAATACCAGATCTGTCAATTTAATTGCTGTTAATATGAACATGCTTTATATATTAGTAATAAGCATCAGTAAATGGGAAGAAGTGTACTTTACCCAAAAGCATTGGAAGTATTTTCTGTGGGCTACATTGCATTGCACATTCAACACCTGCTCTCCCTTCCCTTCCTTGCCTGCTACCACAGTAGACTGTGTTGCTCTCAAAGTACGTAAATTATGGCATTGCTGACTTGGCTTGTTGACATCGTGTGACAAATATAACACACAATTCCAGGCATAAAATGTGTTTCACGTTATTTTTTAATGCTGTTGTGTTGGTAGGTTTATTGGCCACTGTAGCTGGATGCTTGGAAAATCTGTGATGGATTTTATGGAAAATAAGTGGGGGGGGTTGGGATTGAGGCTGATGTCGAGGCTAAAGTCAGTGAGCCAAATGGCTTTCCATATTATAAGCAGAAATGTGTATTAATACCTCCAACTGGTTTTGTACTTCTTACAAATACGTATAAGGATAAGGAAGGCTCTGTCAAGTGATCTTATTTACCAAGTAGTAAGATGAAGATTGAGACTTGTTGCTTGATCACAGTATTTTTTGGATTGTTGAAGATTACAGAAATTTTTATTTCTCAATTCCAAGGCCTTTGCTGAAGAAATGCATGCAAGAGTCCGTAAGGAATTCTGGGGCTATTCTCCTGAGGAGAACCTCACTGTTGCAGATTTGCATCGAATCAAGTACGTGGGAATCCGCCCAGCTCCAGGGTACCCAATCCAGCCCGATCACACTGAAAAGATAACAATGTGGAAGCTGGCTGAGGTTGAGGAGAGCACAGGTGAGACTCTTCCAACAATATGCTGTTCACCAACAATTGACTTGGTGGTTTAAGAATTCTTGCATACAAGAACAACTTTATAGATTGATGGGAATTTTTATGTTCTCAATTGTTGATGCCTATCACTATGTCCTCCTTCCTCAAATTATAGCTTAATTTGCAGCTTTATTTTTCAGAACCAAAATATTGCCAAGCGAATTAGAGGAAAGAAAAATTAATTAGTTCTGTAACTTTAGTGCATTTTAAGATTGAGTATTGAGGTTTCTCCTTCTGGACACAAGACTGAGAGGATTTCTCTTTATTTTCTGTGTAGGGATTGCAATGACTGAATCCTTGGCCATGACTCCTGCAGCTGCAGTCTCAGGGCTTTACTTTTCCAATCCAGAGTCTACATATTTTGCGGTGGGAAAAATTACAAAGGATCAGGTTGGTTGCAAATTTGTATGGCAGGCTCTTTAGTGAACTGCTTCGTCCATGGGAAATAAGAAACAAAGCTCAAGTACATTGAATGTGAAGGCAGAATATGGGGTTAATGACAGCATTATTGGTTGTGTGGAAGATCCAAGGGATCTCGGAGTGCATGTTCAGAGATCTCTTAA